>NC_140580.1:229383067-230583067 GCF_964204655.1 Triturus cristatus | reverse complement strand
GATTCTTGAAGAGGAGTACCTGAAAGCAGAGGGGACAGAGTCTATGTCACTCGGGAGTGACCAGGAGACTTGGAAGACGAATGCCCTCCGATGTCAGGTGCTTGAGGGAAGATGACGATGACCTTGACTCTGAAGCTCTGGGGACCAAGCGATGCTGAGGACAACCAGAAGCCGGATGCAGGCTGTCCCATGAAGGATGTCAAGTGCTGAGGTGTCGGTGTCCGGTAGGAGCACCAACAAGCCTTGGCAAATGCGACCACGCAGGAAATCACGAAAGTACAAAGTCAGGACCAGCAAGGTCCAGGAGACTCACCAAAAGCAGGAAGTCAGGGCAGGCCCAGAGCAATCAGGGGAGCCCAAAGAAGTCATAGAAGACCCTCCACAGGACCCACAGGCCAAAGGCACTGGAGTCGCAAGAGGACCTCTGGAAGCTTACCAAAGCAGCAGGCCATGGTGCACACGATGAAATGTGGCTGGAGATCTTGGTGGAAGAAGTTGTCAGAGGTTGGGGCTACTTGGAGCCCGATGCACTTGTTGCCCACAAACCTTTGCATTTGCAAAAGTATGCGGGTCACAGGGGTTTGGTTATTGCAGCCCCCACAAGGGATAGTGGCCTCAAACTCAGCAAGAGGACCGCTCAGGCCTCAAGGGGCGTAGAAAACTACCACCTGTGTTGCAGAGCCCACGGAGTCCGGAGGAGCTTCAGGATTTGCAGACCGGCCAGCAGTGTTACGGAGCCTGCGACTGCAGGGGAGAGACTCCTTCACTCCAAGGAATATTTATTCAGGTGTCTTTGATGCTTCACAGGCCTTGGAAGGTTCCTGTATGATGCACAGGCACAGACGATGCAGCAGACTGGAAGGGAGACGTAGTCCGGCCCAAACGAAGTCCAGAGTGCCCCGATGGTAGAAGTGCAGTGGTGTCTGATCTGAATCTTATCCCATGACGAATCTAGTGACCTACACCCAGGTAAGCCCTTAGGTACCCTATGAAAAGGGTTGGAAAGATTCAAGGGACCCAGTTTCATGCCAGAGCAGGAGCCAACGGCTCCCAGGTCTGGTTTGAACTGGACTATGAACAGGGACACCAAATGTGCCCCTCGTGCAGATTTTCTGGCGCTGGCAAGCGCACCCACCTGGTCCCAATACACTAAATCCTGTCTGGGAGGTTATCACACCTCCTTGTGACAGATGCCTATTGTTCTGCCTTCCCCTGCTCGAGCTCAACAGCAGGAGGGCAGAAATGTGTCTCTGGTCAGCAGCAACCATTTTGTGCTGTCCGGGTCTGGAAGACTGGCACCGGGAACACTGAGAACCTAACGGAGGGCTCTTCCAGTGCATGGAATCAACCTCCCACACCGTTTACGATGTAGGGGTATGATTCCAACATGTTTGAAACCAATTTGTTGCAGCCAATTTCAAGATGGTCATTGTGTAATTACGCGGTGCCCCTCTACATGATATATAGCTGCTTCACTGACAACCAGGGAGAATGGACTCCGTAGGCTGCAGGGGTGTCCTGCTTATGCAGGGGCACCCTATCACTTAGAACCAAGCACGCTGCCTTCAGGATTGTCAAGGCCTGCTATAGGGGTGACTTATAGGTTTTAAGTGCAGTGACCCTTAGACATAGTAAACCTATATCTTTAGGAAGTGGTGCAAGCACCAACAGGCTGCAAAGGCTGCAATGGCAGGCCTGTAGTTCCATTTTGAATGGTCTCCCATGGGTGGCATAATACATACTTCAGTCCATGGGGGACCTCTGGGGTACCCATGCCCTTGGTACCTTAGTACCATATACTAGGGACTGATAAGGGTATCCCAGTATCCAACCTGGGATGTATTTAAGTACTTAACAAAACAAATTTAGGGAGAAAGTAGATAGACTGGGGTCCTGATTAGCAGGATCCCAGTCAGACTAGTCAAAAACAGCATAGGCACCAGGGAAAAAGTGGGGGTAACCATGCATAAGGATCCTAACTTCCTACAACTCCTTTGCGCATAGACTGTTTGGTCGACCCTCTCGGGCCGCCCAAAACAGTCATGCGCACTTCTCTGTTCTCCATGCAGGCAGCATTAAAGCCTCCATGGAGAACATGCCCACCCCTCCAGCCCCTGACCAATCACAACACTGTAGGGGTGGGAGCCTGCCTTCCTGCATCCTGTTCCGACCTGGAGTCGGACACAGGCAAGCAGGAGAGGAGACGCAGACCTGGCGGCGGCAATGTATGTTTGTTTTTTGTTTTTTAAATTTATAAAGCAGGCCGCGCCCCCCTTTCCCCTGTGCCCGCCCCCACCCGCGAGCCATGACGGCCGCCCCTGACCCCGAGTAATGCCTCTAACGTTTTACTGTTTAACAACGGATGTATACGGGTTGCTGAAACCCTACGACAACTTACACAAATACCTAATGGTGTGGATTTGTTTTAAAGGTTAAGTTTTGCAAATATCACAGTGTGTTATATATTACAGTCTTGTCAATGTGTTTTTGAGCGAATGCCACTGGGTGTTAAGTATACATTTAAGAGATCGCATGCTCATTTTCTTTTTGGCTTAGACCATATTTTTTCTAAATTATCCCAACTGCACAACCATGCCTTTCATAAATACAATTCTGTCTCAACGACAGTCATAGCTTAGATCGTACAAGCAAAAAAAACAAGGTCCTGATCCTTTATTCCCATTTGCAAGCCATGGATGTGCAAATTGTATGCTGACTAGTTACACTGCAAAATGTATTGCAAAATGACGTAGCACTTGAATATTAATTAGATAGATCACAGTTTACGATCCTTTGTGATTGGATGCAATGCGAGGATGAAGGCCTGCTAGGGACAGAAGACCTCCAACCCTGCATTTGCATTCCTAAATGGAAAACTTTTTTTTAAAAAGCCATACACCTCAATTCAAGGTGCCTGTGCTATTTATTTTTGTTTTAATTAAATACGTCTTCCCATTTATTCAAGAAATCTGGGAGGGGAGGGAGTGTTCTTCTAGACCATTGCCTTTTCAACGTGAGACTGGCTCACAGGGACAGATTCTTCTTTGACAATCAGATACCACCCCTTCTTAGGTATTGCGTCGGATCGACAGTTTCTGACCGCAGTTGCAGTCAGAAGCTTTTGAAACATTCCTCTCTAAACAACAGATAGGAGCACGGATGGGCGTATACTTACTAAACTGTCAGGGTTAGGAGAAGTGAATTCAGTTTTTGACCCCTCCCCTCATGACATCACAGGAAGTGACCTCACATGAAGTTTGAGCCTGATAACATCTCAGGAATTTATGTTATGTGACCTTTGACCCTGTTGATATTACAGAAAGTGACACCGGTGAACTTCACAAACACCAGCAAAATAGAAATTAACAAAATAATAGACAATTAGAAAGCAGATACAACTCTAGTAAAAACATGTGAATTATCGAAGGTACTACCATGGTATGCCTGAAGTATGCACTTAAGAGACAATGGGCAAAACCATCAAAGGATAGCAGTATCCTTAGTGGCTGACTGTAAGTGCAGTTGGAGTCTCAGTATTGGTGTACACTGCACATTTGTATTGAGAGCAAATGGTTGGCAGAGAAACAAGCAGAGCCATGTATATGCTTTGGTTCTGGCACTGGAGGCAGAAACTGGCCTCACTTCTCCCAGTTCTCGGATAGTCAGTGTGACCTTTCAGATGCCACTTGAAGAAAAACATGTTTTATAGACATAGAACGCTTAAAGAAGAGAAAGAAACAACTGTCGCGGTCCAGAGACTGGAGAGAGAAATTGCAGCAACCCCCAGGGAAACAAGCATTGGCATAGCCAATAGGTCTCGCCTTTGGGACCTTATAAGTTTTTAGCCATGCAACAGTTGATGTTGTTGCACCAAGGATATTGTGCTGGATAACTAAACACTTATAAAGTCCCAAAGGCGAGACCTATTGGTGCTCCAATTTGTAGCACAACCTGTTAAGGAAATTCTCTTGTTATGGTATCCATTTTTGGTGACTTGCTATAGCAGTCTGGCTTGTAAATTACATGTGCTATAGGGGCCCTTGTCACTATTGCTCTGTTAATGAGTACTTTGTAAGTATGTGAGTTGAATGAGAGGTGTGTAATATGTACTATTTATCATCTCAACAATCAGAAAGCTCCACTTGTCAGGCCTTAAGGGGCTGCGTAAGACATAGTTACGTTTTGTCCGTTTTAGGATCAAAGCAAGGAAGTTTTCCCAAACGAAATGGCCAAGTGCTCGACCAAAGAACAGCATTTCTAATGTATCTGTCCCAAAAAATTGCCAATAATATGTTTTCTAGGACATTTGCTTTAAGTGCCAACCATGGGAGACAAATCATGAGATTATTAACCACAATGGAAAGCAGGGTGGACTGGCGAGGAAGACAGCACCACACTGTTTCCTCTCTTGAAGTTGGTCAGGGCAAACAAAGGCAGTCACTAGGATGACCTAGGTGCATAAATTGCAGTCAGGGCATCGAAGGTGACGTTTGTGGTTCGGAAAGCTGCAGCAGATGCACAATGAAGAACAGATCAGCGATGGCTGGCATCACATCAGAGGCTTTCCTTCTCATGCACCTTGCCCTTGCAGCTGGCGGCACTGCTATGCGGTTATTTCATGAAGGCCATATGCAGAAGGAGCTATGGGTGAGTCATCCGCCTGGAATGTGACTGTCTGAGCAGGCAGTGCGCGCTGATGGTTACAATCATGTGTGTGAAAGGTACTGTAAGGGCCTGCGCTTCTTCGCAGACATGCGCTCGAGGTCTCCTCTCCTGTCCCTTCTATTAAACGTCAGGAATCGCACACTGTTTCAGTTCTGCTAATGAAAGTATTCGTTCAAACATACCTCTTGGAACTCCAATCAGGTGATTAGCCTTGCTTTATTGATCGATTGATGTATTTGATTGTGTGACTGGAAATTTTCACCAGATATCTATTTAATCTTAAGCCCGTCTTGTATCACATTTCGAACTGCATGCTGCCAAAACATTTAGTGGCAGCTTTCATTTCAATTAGCATGTTTAATGAGACGGGCCTGGTGGCTTAGTGGACTAATTCGTTCACTGTAGGGGCACCAGCTCAAATCCTGCTTGGTCCATTCAGCTTTACAAACACAGGTTATGTTATGACATTATTTAGCATTTTGACTTTCTTTCCAAATGAGTTAATTTCATACACAACAAACCATAATATAGAATTCGCCCCTTTTTTTCTTACATCTGGCCACATAAAAATACGGGTGACTTTGCTTCAAAGCTGATTTGTTTTTCATAACTCCATTTATATATCCATGCAGTGACCATATCTATGCAGTGAATTAAGGCATTGTTTCTTTTATCATCATGAAGTTTCAAAACATCCGTGACACTGATAGCAGTTCTGCTTTTAATTTCGAAACCGGAGGAGTAAAGTAACCCTTCTAAATGCTGAAGTAAACAGGAAGGACAGCGCGCTGACCCGGCCTTATTACAATTCCAACTTGTGGCCTCCAATGAACTAAAAAAGCCCGCGAGTGGTGCGCGCGCGCGCACTGTAAAGAATTTAAGGAATGCAGCAGGCGCTGCTCGCTCCCGAGCTCCCTAGGCCAGGGGAGAGAGAAGGCGGGACATGCACCCGCCTTTAGCCAATTGCGTGCTGTCTTTCTTAGAAAGACGCACACAAAGGCCAATAGCGTGAAAATGCGCACGTACGAGCGTGTGGTCCCAGTTTGAATTCCTCACTAGAAGCCTCGCAGAGCAACGCTGGCTCAGGCGAGTCCTAAAAATAAGGCCTCCAAGATCAGTTATGCAGCGGGACCTGCTTTTGCAGAGTTTGACCTACCTTTCTCTGCCAGGGGTCGCAAGGAAAGCTCCAGGGGGTCGCAAAAAGCATACCAAGGGTTTCAGTTGCGACCCCTGGCAACCCCTAAATTGCATCCATGGATAGGATTGGCGTTCCCCTTTGATGCCCTCTCTCCCATGCGTCGGACAGTGTCGCATAACCCCTTCCACGGGTCAGAATGACTTTTCTGACTTGTAAAGGGGCTTTTGTAAAAGTAAAAAGGTATTTTGCAGTCGTAAACCCTGTCACTTTGTGAATCACAGACTTTGCCCCCCCAAATACCAATGTACATCAAGCCCTAAAAGTGGTAGTTGGGTATGAAAGCTGTTCTTGCATGCCCAGATTTGTGGCATTCTCATATGAGATATTTTGCATCCCATAAAAGTGCATGCACACTTTAACTGCATGCTGATGTCGAGTCATAGTTGGGACCTGTGTGCAGAAGGAAGGCCAGTATGTGTCTATGGTAGGTTTGTGTTCTAGCAATAGTAAGGCAAATGGCATGCATCCATGACTGTAGCATTGGTTGCCTTCCATAGAAAGAACAGACACATCTCATGTCATGAGGTCCCCAGTCTTCCATCCATGTAGTCCATGGAGTGTATTTCCCAGAAGAGGCCTTACAGGATGAGTGAATAAACATTTCTGTATCCACTCTACAATGGGATTCCCTTTGTGGGAACTCTGCACAAATGTATAGCTTACACCGGGGAACGGAGACAGGAAGAGGGATTGAGTGATACACCTAGACCTGTGCCTGGTCCACGTGCTGCTCCTCCTAAAGCTCAAATTTTAAATAATGATGATGAGTGCACAGTTTGTGTTTGCACACACCACATGTCTTATGTGTGCTTTTTACCAATCGAAGTATATACATTGGAAAACAAAGTAAAGCTCTAGCCTCAACTTTTTAGAACTGTTTCTTCTATATTGTTTGTCCACAACTGAACTCATTATGTCACTTGAACCCCAAAAATTAATGATCAATTTTTGTGCTTTATATGTCCTAGTACTATTCTTTGTGTCATACTATGTTTTGTAATACATCCTTTAAATACAAACCTGTCAAATGTATTCAAGCGAACATAAGCATTCCAGTCCTGATGGCAAAGCAGGATCTGGTGGACACGCAAGGCACCACAAGCAAGAGAGAACACAGGGCCCTACAAGCAGCAATTATACAAACGGCAAAGTTGGTACAAACTATATAAATTGGCAACGTAGGTGTGGCTGTGTTTATCCTCACAGTAACATGCTTATGCGCTATGACATATCCTAGCTGGAGCATGTGTCTGAGCTTCACACATCCCCCACATAGCACATACATATCCTCACCTTTCAAATCATGTACTTCGAGAGGGTGCCCAAGAACCAACAGAAATCAGAGCACTTCGTGGTTTTTAAAATTCCTAACTAGTTTATTGCAAATCCTGCTTCATATCTCGAAAATGGAATACCAATGCTAGAGTGCCTGTCTTTCATCTCAGGTAAAATAGGTGGTTCCTGATACCTTAAAGGCCAACTGGTCAAGCAGAAACACCAATCTTAATCAGGGTAAGAAGCAGGCAAACCCAAAATTAACCCGCGGTCACACTCTGGTAGCTTGGCACAGAGCAGTAAGGCTTAACATAGAGGCAATGTGTAAAGTATTTGTGCAACACTTCAAACAGTACAACAGTGAATACACCACCCAAAAGAGAAATAGAGCACAATTCAATACATAAAACAAGACCAAAACGGCAAAAATCCAATCAGTAGAACTGGAGTTATGAATTTCTGAAGAATAAACTGTAAAATAGCATCTGGAAACAGAAAGAGCCAACTGCAGCTATCTGGTCACGCTAGACTGGGTCAAAGTCAAATGTTCAGCCTGTGTATGGGTCATACACAGTCCCAGATTAGTCCCACTGAAGTTTTACCTTCTCAAGTTTTTGCCAGGAATCCCGTTCGTGGGGAAGAAATTTGCCGGGAGCAAGGAGAGCATCGCTGGCGATAGTCGGCGGGGAGTGAAGAGCAGGCTAGGCGACTCGGACAGCCGGGCTGGAGCCTCATGTTGGTGATCCATGTGGACAGACGATACTTGCTGTGCGAAGAAATGAACTTGCCGTGGCTAATGCTGATTTCCGGTGTGAGCAGCACAGTTCTGGTGCGAATGGCCCCGTTCGCAATCACGAAGAGCCCAACAGTTTGACTTTAAGAGCTCGAGAACTACACCAAGGGCCCAGGACCTGAGAGGTGCCTCTTTGAGGTCACAAACTCTTTGAAGAGAGGTCCAGGAGCTGTGGGGAGCCTGTTATGTCCCTGAGGCTGAGATCAGGAGGCCAGCAGACTAGCCCTTTGAGTCACTCTGGGGCCCTGAGTTCAAGATGGGTTCCAAGTTCAATTCTTCCTCTCCAGGCAAGAGGGCAGCAGGCAGTAGATCAGCACAGCAGGGCAGCAGCTGCTTCGGAGTGGCATTTCATCAGAGTTGCAGTCCTTTCATCAGCACAGCATTCCTTCTTCTTGCCAGAGTATCCACAGGTCCAGATGTGTACTGAAGTGGTGGTGTCTGAGGTCCTGTACTTATACTTAGTGATGCCTTTGAAGTGGGAGAGACTTCGAATACATGCCTTCGAAGTGCACAGATGCCCTCCCTTCCTCCCCTGGCTCCATACTCACTACAGGGGAGTATGCAAACCTGTGTGTGAGTGTGGACAGGACACAGCATATTCAGGTGTAAGTGAGGCTGTGCTCAGCTTCTCACTCCCGTCCTGCCAGAGATAGTCCATTGAGACACACCTAAACTCCCAATGTGTGTGTCTGTGTAGGAGGAATACACAAAGCCCAGCTGCCAACTCCATCCAGTCATGTGATCAGAGACAGGCTAGAGGCACCAAATGGTTAAAGCAAATAAAATGCCAACTTTCTAAAAGTGCCATTTTCAGAATTGTAATTTAAAATCCAACTTCACCATAGATTGGGATTTTGAATTAGGATTCCAGAGTCACCAAACTTGAATCAGTCATATCTTACCATTCAGAAATCACACTTAAAAAATGTAATGAGGTCATTCTAATGTTACTCTATGGGAGATATAAGCCTTGTAGTAGCAAAAAATTGATTTAGGAGTTTTCCACTACATGTGAAATTTAAAGGTGCATGTCCAACTTTTTAAATACATTGCACCCTAACCTCTGGGCTGTCCATGTCTACCCTAGGGGTGCCTTATATGTATTAAAAAGTAAGGTTTGGGCTTTGCAAAATGTCTATTTTTCCAGGCCAAAATGGCAGTTTAAACTGCACACCCAGGCTCTGTAGTGGCAGGACTGAGACATCGTTGAAGGGCTACTTAAATTGGTGGCACAATCAGTTCTGCTCACCCACTAGTAGCATTTAATTTACAGGCCTGGGCACATGTAGTGCACTTTACTAGGGACGTATAAGTAAATTAAATATGCCAATTGGGTATGGACCAATGTTGCAATGTTTTTGGGAGAGAGCACATGCACTTCAACACTGGTTAGCAGTGGTAAAGTGCTCAGAGTCCTAAGGCAAACAAAAACGAATTCAGCAAAAATTAGGAGAAAGAAGGCAAAAGGTTTGTGGGTTGCCCTGCAAAAAGGGCTATTTCCAACACAAACACACATGATTTTCACATAGATGACTCAGTCGTTTGCTGCAGAACTCAAACTCTTTACGTCCGTGTTGACTGTTGAAATGCATTGCATGTTGGGAGAGATCAAAGGCTCTTAGAATGTGGTGGCTGGGGAGTTGGTAATGCAGGGGAGGCTAGTATCATTAGAAAGTGGGGTGCACGAAGGCAAAAAAACGTATTGTGAGGCTGCTGCCCTACTCCTCCTTGTCTCTTCTCTCCAGGCAAGAAGCAGGAGGGTGAAAACAGGAATAGAAGCAGCACTGAAGAGCAGGAAAGGGAAGTGGTTGACTTCCTGCCAAGTGCCGAATCCAGCCAATCCTGGAGCTGCTCTCATGCTGTTGAGAGCAGCTCCAGGATTGGTTGGAGCAGGTTCACCCAGCTCTCATTTTGAGGCTGGGGGCCTGTGCCTGCAATCCCTCTACTGTTTTACAGTGCTGGGATAGCTCGGTCAAAGTGTGCATGTCAGATTGACCAGCTGTAGGCAGCCGGCCAATCTGACATGCACTGAGCACCTGCAGATGTATTCTTAATCCGCAGAAATGTGCCCCGCCCTCACCATCACACTAGCGCTAGCACGGCACACAGATAAAAAAAAATGGCAAATTACCATGGTAATAATTTCTCTGTGTTCACCTGCTGCACTCGCAGCAGGCGGGGTGACCCTTCTCTGCCCATTAAGAGGAACCGCCGCTGTGGTAATGTTGAGATGACATGCCAACAGCTCGCTAGTACACCACCTCTGGCAGTGAAGCACATGTTCTTGTAGGCAGCCTCAGTTGAGAAGACAAGGACTCAAGAGGAGTTTTTCATCCTTGCAAAATGAAGCAAAAGCGAAGTTGGAGTATCTTAACTGAATACATTGACCAAGCTAATATTTCCTCTACTCCCACTGGTCTACGTTTGATTGTACAACATAGCCTTTGAAATCAGTATGTAACATAATCAATGCACTAAAAAAATGCCATCTTCCCTTTCTAACAACTGCATATGTCTCATGTTCTCTGTTAAAACAGGTAGAGCCGGGGCGTCGTTCATTTCAAGCTGGGGAGGTGGCTGCTTTAAGCCACAGGGACATCTCTTGCTAACACCAACTCTGAATATGAGCCCTGGGCTTGCCTGATTGCCTCAGGTAAATGCATGACCTTTCTCTCCCCTACATCCTGCCCGCAATGCCTACTGTAACTTCTCTTACTAGTGGCAGCCATCGTACATTGGAGAGAGGCTACTGGTGATAGAGATGTACTGCTATAGTTTGTCCCACTTTCTCCTCTGGGTGTGCTCCGTAGATCATTGCCCTGCCTGTCTGTAACCAGTGCATTCATGTACGCTGCTCTATCGCTGCTGACGGAACTCCATAGAGTGTATACGTAACAATTCTCCTCCTTCCACAGGGTTACTCTCCAACCATGCATATCACTCCTGGGCTCAACTAATACCCACTCTGTTGGCTCCAGTGTGTGTGGTCCACGGATCATCGTAGCACACAAAATCCAAAATGATTTTTTTAACAACGTGTCAATAATCACGGTAGTAGTGCACGCTTAACTTCAATAAAAGCATGTCAACGTGTGCCATTTAAAATATATATATTTAGGTGTGGCAATGACATTATATTTGTAGCTAAACAAGCTATATATTGTATCTGTCATGGTGGTTTTTATCATAGCTTTTATGTAACATAAGTAATGAATGTGTCTTATTGATACTCAAGAGCCCACGACTGACTCCTTTTTCTTGTGCAATTAAATTAACGCCATCTTGATGATGCGAGTGATTAACTCCACTTTCTTCGCTTATAATAAGCCAGGCCTGCCTGGTTGGAATTCTTGGCTAATTTACAGGTTGTCAGGGGAACAAGGAAAATACTTTGCAAAGAAACGTTTTGCACCACTGCTTCAAAGCCCCATGAAGTGATATGAAAGCTCACAATGCATCATTTTGATAGCAATAAATTAAGGTAATAATTTCATTACTTTCTACAGATGATGTACAGATAGTTACTATTTATGTGACGCCCAGATGACAAGGTGCACAAAACCTAAGTTCAAGAGTTCTGGTTTTCCACCAGCTTTCAAGAAGACAGCAGCTCCTCTGAAGGCAACTTAAGCAGAAGAATTAAGTGATACTCGGGGAGGCAGAACCAAGCAATGTACCACATCACTGCAGAAAACATACTAAAAATGCTCTCACTAGCACAGAGCAATTCATTTTTGCTGGCACCTTAAGACTCCAGCTCAGATTTGCCCATCCTCATGGACATTCAAAAATGATATTTTATTGATATTCACTACCACCCTCCCGACTTGGGCGTCATCGCGATCATAAGCATGAATTTATGTAGCAGCAAAGAAAGATGTTCTGGCATCCAGGATCGCATTGTTTCAGAGAAGCATGTAATCATCCGAGAGAGAGGGGAGGGAGGACTTCTCCATAGTGCTTTTAGTACCCAAGCCCTCTCCTGGATATAGTCTGGGCACTGAGTGGAAGTATGTAAACATGTGGAACCTGTCAGTAACAATCACGATGGAAATTCCTCTGACAGATCCCAAGAGACTTTGTGAAATGGGTATCTTGGGTGATTACCTACACATGACCATCAAGGAACAAAACCAGAATTCCCAAAGTTCGAGATCCAGGATATTCACTTCCATGTTCCAGTCCTCCCACATAGCCTAAACTCTGCTCAGTTGGTCTTAATGAAGGTCTAGGTCCCTTGGTAGCTCTCTTTCGTCTCTATGTTTTATCTACCTTCCTTTCCCTGCAAGGTCTTATCCAGCTAAGTGCTGGAAGGGATGACTAGTAAAACCAAGCTACGGCTCAACCTGTGGCAGCATGATTTACATCTGAGCACAAATAAATGCCTGCTTACCCCATGCCAGGATTCATGGATTGTTTGCCTGGGCTCCAGTGCCATCCTGGAGGAGGACCACTCCTGGAATCTAGAAGTCTCCCGACTTGGTGGCCAGCTGGCATATTGCTCCAAATTGTGCACACAAATAATGTGTGCACCAAGCATACAAATGCAGCTCCTTTGAATTTTGCACCAGGAATCCTGATTAAAAGGCAAGTGTGCAGCCTGTAGAGGTGCGCCGGCCCCTTGGACAAGGGCCTAGCACGTACCGCTGCAATAATACACTAGTGCTACGCAAACAAATGATGGACGGAATGCTGAATAAATCATACATTCACCCCCAGTCCAGAGATCTGGGTTAAATCCATTGTTCTTTTGCTCACCATGACACCCCAGTTTAGTCCCAGCCATATGCAAATCAGTCTTGACTCTGTGCCTCATGGGAACAGCCCAGACCGAACTGCCAAGCCAGGTCCTCCCTGGACCAGAAACAAGCATCCTGGGACCGGTTTCTGGGTATTACCCTTCATCAGCCAGGCTAGCTTGAATCCAGTGGCACAGTGAGCAAGGGACCCACATCTGGGCATACCCATCCCACTTAGGGTGAAAAGTGCTAAGCAAACAAATAATGGACGGAATGCTGAATAAATCATACATTCACCCCGAGTCAAGAGATCTAAGTTAAATCCATCGTTCTGTTGCTCACCATGCCACCCCAGTTTAAACCCAGCCATATGCAAATCAGTCTTGACCCTGTGCCTCATGGGAACAGTCCATCAATTGTGTGTCTTTTGCTTCCGCGCTCTAAGTGTGCAGGGTATGCCCAGACGTGGGTCCGGGCTCACTGTGCGGTTGGAATCAAGCTATCCTGGCTGATGAGGGGTGAAACCCCCGAAACCGGTCCTAGGATGCTTGTTTCAGGTCCAGGGAGGACCTGGCTTGGCAGTTCGGGCTGGACTGTTCCCATGAGGCACAGGGTCAAGACTGATTTGCATATGGCCAGGTCTAAACTGGGGTGGCATGGTGAGCAAAAGAATGATGGATTTAACCCATATCTCTTGACTGGGGGTGAATGTTTTGATTTTTTCTGCATTCCGTCCATCAATTGCATATCTTTTTCAATAATACACTGGGCACGAGTGTGGGTTCAATGGATGTGGCCACATGTGGTCCAAACCCCTTTTATGTATACCCTTTGGCTGAGCTTAACCTCCGAGGGAGTGGATTCTATCCACGAAGAACCTGGGTGGCACCTTACACTGCGCACACCACCCTTCACCCCCTCCCCTCACCATCCTCTGCTTCCATGCCACTAGAGGTGAATATAAATTGTCTTTTTTCCTCAAAGCCAGCAGAGGGTGCTGACCACAGAGCACAATTCATTTGACATGGTATCACCGGAACGAACATTACACAGACAGTAGCCGTTTCCCGCTTCATTCATCCAATGGGATTGTGACACTGAGCCCACTTTCGTAGCTCTGAGCTGCAGTGCTCTTTGATAAAGCTCTGTCACTCCAGCAGTGCTCCTGAAGTGGCCGTGTTCGTCATCCTCCGCCGCTCTTCCCCTGACTGGCAGATCTTGTCACCAGTCTCTGTGCAGCCAACATTCCTGACTGAGAAGATCCACCTGGTCTCGCAGTCACCTGCGAGGTGCAGCTACCCAACAAAGAGAAAGGGTCTGCGTTTGATTCACATTCAAGAGACAGGTACACTCTGAAGCGGACCCTTGCCTTCATGAAAACAGAAACAGAAGAATTGCGCAGCAGCACTTGGGCTGTTCTGAACAATAGTTTGGGAGGCGCAGTGATGCACAGTAAGTGCACATGCACTGCTTGATTCGGGGGAGTAATCCATCTTTAGGGATTGTAGTGGGCTTACATGGGTCTGAGTTTTCACGGGAATGTGTTTTTTCCTTCTTCTGCCTCTTCCTCTCTACAATTCTGCTGTTGTCTCTGGTCGTTCTATCCCATTGGGCGTTCTAATGTACTTGCGGCTACGGCCGTTCTAGCCCATTCCAGCTTTAATTCGACAGACGGGTTTCCTGAAATACTACTGTGTAACGTTTACCAGCCCTGTCATCCTGGAGGGATCGATAACCCCAATTTACTGTGCAACCGGAGCAGGGTGCGCAGATACTGACAGGTCGAGCAGGCTTGCCATCCGAGTTACGTCTGTAAATTTCTCGTCAGAAGGTGCTGTTTTATGCCGTTTAAGTGCTCCGATGAAGACCCTCCTTGATGGTTTTGAATAACCACGAAATCTATTGGGTCAAAACGACGAAACTTTTTAGTTGTCCAGATAAAAGCTCCACCTGCCCCTTGGACTTCTAAGGAATCCTCCATTTCAGACGCAGCTGCCCTTTGAGCTTTGGCAGGCGGCTTGCGCACTGCGTTTCCATTTTTACTGTATTTTTATCTATTGTCACCTTTTCTTTCCCGTCACTATGCACGAGCGCTTACGTCTCACTTCTGAAGGCGACTTGCGCACTGCGTTTCCATTTTTACTGTATTTTTATCTTTTGTCACCTTTTCTTCCCCGTCACTATGCACGAGCGCTTACGTCATACTTCTGCACATGTTGGAGCAATCCTCTTTGACATGCACATAAAATGTCTGTTGCACCTTGGACTTAATACACGCTATGTGCAGTAACTGCCATCCAGGATATGTGTTTTTCTGCTTGTTTTTTCCTTTAAAACATGTATTGTTTTCTGTTCTTTGGGTTCCTGATAGAAATATAGGTTATCCAAAATTGCCCTCGGTACGGACAGGGCCTTCCTTTTGTATGTATCAGTTGTCGCCGGCCCTGACACCAGCTGGGGAAGATGGTGGTGCGCAGTGTGATGAGTTCCAGCGTCCCAGGCGTCACAACGCTATCTAATCACCGAGCCACAGTCAGCCATGGGAAACAGGACGAGACAGCAGGATGAGATATGTGCACGCGAAGGCTGCGCGTGCTTATCGACAAAGCACGTGTATTTATAAAAGTGCGTCGACCACAACAAATATAACTGCTCACGCCAATTGCAAGCGTACAGACCGCGCGGCTCTTTGAATTATTGTTTAGCCCAGCAGATTATATACCCTATCTCTGCAAACAGTACTTCCCTTTCTTTCTAAACCTAATTACTTTAATACTTTCAAAATCCAGGGATGATAAAATATGAATGTGGAACGGACCGGGTTGGGATCTGTCAGCACTGGAAGGTAATATTCGGCTTCAAAGGTGTAGCACAGCGAGCACTGGGGCGAAGCCAAGAGGCTTTTAAAGAACAGGCGTACAAAGGAGGCCTTAGTTTCCTCAAAATGTAAATAATCCAACCAATTTAGCAACTGCTTGTAGGATAAACCCCTTCACCCCATAGTTGGGAGATGTGTTTGGGTCCTTCGAAGAATGTGGGGAGAAAAGGGAAAATCTTCTGTGACCTATGGCATTATTAACTTACAGAGCTTTGAAACGATCTTTAAGAATGACTGAGCTCTGCTGTGATTTGATCTGAAAACGAGTAGAGCGGTGCAACAGACCCCTGCAGCAGAGGAGAGGGGAGAGGTAGGCTGCTTCGGCCTGGAAGACAATCTGTCTGTCCATATCTGTTAACGCCAAGTTATTATCATTTAGGAAGCCAAGGTCAAAAGTGGAAAACTCAGTATCAACATGGAACCTTGGTGAGAATATAAGTGCACATTTGAGATTTTCCTGCCTTTAAATGTGAATGCTGGCACCTGCACAGTAGGTTCTGTTTTCACACAAAGGTCTACACAATCCACTCCACCAAGATCAAAACCCTAATTCTACACTTGGTTTCCAACCTTTCTTTGGCTCAAGCGGTGGTTTACACAGTGCGCGCCTCTTTTTTCTTTAAAAAAACACTCAAATGAAACCTGCACGCCCGCCCTACCTGGCGTTCCTTGATAAAGGTACTGGGCTGCAGAAAAAGCCTTTTCAAAAGCATTCCAGCCCCCACTTACCAAGTGCCCATGCAGTCTAGCCGGGTATTAAACAATCTCACTAATTTACATCAAAGAATGTTTGGCACACATTTAAAAACACCTGTTTTCATATCAGATCAACCTTATGGTTTGTGCTGGTCTGTACTTAATCTTTTTGTTAATGTAGTTGACTGGAACAGTCCACTTATGGCACCCAAAAATCTAAATTACAACTGCAACATTTTCTTCCTTGAACCCACGTTACTGCTCTGATGATCATTGGAGAGTTTTCTGCCAGGATCTCACAGATTTGGAAAATCACCTCAGGCCTTAAGTCACTCCATGGGTTTCTCATCATAGCGTGAATCCAGACCATGACCCTTTGTATTTATTGTGCCCTAGACCTAAAAAGATCTCAATGTATTTATGAAGAACCTGATCACTGAAAGACTTCATGGTGCTCAGACATCTACAAAGCTGACCTTCAGTAAAACAGCGACAGACAGAAAAGGTTTGATGGCCTTCTAGTTCTCTAGTTTTTTTTTTTATCTCCAAGAGGGATTTTGTTATAAAGTTTGAGCTCCAAATAGCGAGCTAACTCTGTTCACTTTCAGGACAGCAGATGAGCCCCCATTAAATATTTGAACATTCCAAGAAACTCATTTTTCTGGAACACCTTCTCCTCCCACACAAATTGTAAAAAACACAAAAAGTGAAAATTACATCTGGGTAGCCGCTCTCAGTTAGCTGCTGTCATCATTGCGTCCTATCCACAGGAGCACGAGATCGTGCCCCCCCTCATCCTGCCGCCACTATCGGCCCTCTGCATCCGTGAAGGATCGTGACCTGGGTGCAGTTTGAATCGCCAGTCCCGCTGGTCTTGGCGCAAAGTATCTGGCGTAGTGAGCACCGTGTGGTGTGCTCTCCCTCTGGGCCTGTGCTGGTCCTGTGCCTGTGTGTGTCGAGGGGCTGGCTGGAGCAACGTGTAGAAGAGTGAAACTTGCCCCCCAGGAGAAGCGCAGCCCCCCCACTGAATGCAGCTGAAGTGCGGCACAGCGGGGAAAGCCGCCTGAACACGCCGAGGAGCCGGAGAGCAGAACAAGGAAGTGCCACGGCTCGCACCTCCCTCGCAGCAGTGCATCCCTTGGGCGGAGGAAGTCCAAAAAGCAGCAGGAGGAAGTTGTGTTCGTCGTTCCCTGCCTTTCTCCGAGGGACAACGGCACACTCCGGCTGCATTTAGAAGCGGTAAGCCCTGCTGGACGCACGATCAGCGGTCCGCGGCTCTAGCGTGGCTGGGGGGCTTTTGGGGGCAGGTTTGAAGTATGCATGGCAGCGCTCTGCCATATGGTCTGGGACTACCGAATTTCCCCCTCCCCCTGCGCGTAAACCACATTTTTAATGAGGGACATGAGAAGGTAATTACTTTTTGGAGGCGGGGGTCGTACAACCCCCGGCCGTATTTATTAAAATATGAAAACAAAATAAAATTTTGAAATAAACATTATTTACACAATTATACGCAGAAACATAACACAACATTTGATTACAATTCATATGCACAGATATCAGATGGCTAACCTTAAACTATCTCTAATACATAGTTTTTCTATCCGAATCTAACATCTGGACATAATCATACATTAATTACTTTCTGCGTATCCTATTTGGGCCTACGGCAAGGTCGCTAACCGGTGTCAGATCCTTATCAATTAGCCCCCCCCTGCCGTAGGAGTTGCGCATGCGCAGAGGGCCCGCTTACCGAGAGGGTACTTCCCCCCCCCCGGTTACCCCCATACGTTCCCTGAACTCCATTCCAATTTGGGGGGTCTTGCACTCTGCGCCATTTAATGACGTCCATACCAGTGAGGGGTGGCCAACCAGCCTAAAGAAAGCGTGACTCCCCTCTTTCCCCGCACCCATCCATCCAACCGGATGTACCGCCCCTGGAGTTCTAGGAGAGACCCCTTGTCCCTCCTCCTGGGCGACCCCATCCGTGCATGGCGCCGCCCCCTAAGGACCTTAAATTAACTGCTCACCAGTCATGACCTTACCGCCTGACCAAGGAATAGCAATAAATACGACGATAGATGACCTGTAAACGGGAAAAAACCTAAGGAACAAAACAAAACCGCACCGTCACATTCATTACCCAATGACCATATTGCAACAGGGGATGGTGGGTGGCCAAACAAATAGTTAGCAGCCTCCCAGGGGCTGCGTCCGGTTGCCTGAGAGCGCGGGACCAAGAGACCGCGTCCCGCGCTCCCCGGCCTTTTATCCTAACCCTGGGGGCAGGCCAGTTCTAACTGGCCTGTCCCCTGCCGCCCCCTTGACCCGGAAGCACCTTAATTGCTTCCGGGCCAAGGGTTCCCTGCCGCCACCCAATCCCGGCCGCGACGCGCCCACCGCGTCACTCTGACGCAGTAGACTCGCCGGGCCGGGCGAACAGGCGAGAGGGGGGGAGGGGGTCGGTGCCCCGCCATATCTGCGGCGGGGCCGATACCGGCACCCGCCTTTCTCAAAAAGTTAAACTAAGTACAGTGGTTTTAAAAGACGTTTCTTACATCGGCATTTGAGCTTGGAGGTGCGTGCATGTGCAGCGCCAGAGTGTGACACCTCAAATGACCGGGGAGCAGCGGCACAGCCAGGGACACACCCGCGATCGGGCAAAACAGTTATTTAAAATTGAAGGAAGAAAGCCGCGCGTAGCTGTGCAAAGCTCGCGCACCCTATAATTAGCACAATCTCAGAAAGGCAAGCAGAGAGAGCAGCCGGAAGTGCAACAGGAAGGCAACATTCTGGTTTTCTGGCCAAAGCAACTTAATTATGCAGGGAAAGACAGCGGTTAAAGAAAACTGCTACAAAACTAACAGAAAGAGAGGCACACTTTAGCGAGCCACCAGCAAACACAGCATAAAACTGTTGGTGCATAAGGAGCAGCGGCAGCACCCCGCTAGTGAGAAAGGGTAGGAGTGCTGGCACACAAACTCGGTCAGGTGAAAATTTGGTAGAAT
Source organism: Triturus cristatus (assembly GCF_964204655.1). NCBI lineage: Eukaryota > Metazoa > Chordata > Amphibia > Caudata > Salamandridae > Triturus > Triturus cristatus. The sequence goes on along the minus strand of NC_140580.1, from coordinate 230,563,815 downwards.
TGGTGTAGAAAGAGAGCGGCAGCACCCTGCACATGCATTGGAGGGCCAAGGCAGACACGGGCAACCAGAGGACCTGGGGGAGTTGCTGAGACAAATTCGGGCAGCATCAGAGGTCCATGGGACCAGATGGCTGCAGTCACACTTAGCCCAAGACGCAGGAGAAAGGCTAAGCAGCCAGCTGCCTGAAAACACCGGTATGCCAGCACCCAAGAGGAACCGGAAGGCGGTAACCAAACCACCAGGGACAGTGACACCCAGGAATTGATGCATGAGGAAGAACCTGCCGCCTGAAGCCAATCCGGCGATGGTAGGACCAAGCAGTGGGACCAGCAACGCAGCAACGCAGCAACAAGGGGTGAGCATATTGGTTTCATAGTCCAGGAATGCTTAAAATCAATAGCACCACTGTTGCTTAAGGGACCAGGCGCACAGGGGTGGGAAACAGCGGGGTCTCAACCACAAGGGGAAGTAACCAGGTTGCCTTGGCATTTGATAGACCCAGGCTGCGTGCGACAGGAGCACTTGATGGGACAGGTCGCACAGGAGGCACGGGAGAACTAGAGTCCCCTGTAGCAGCATGGAGCAGTGCAAGCCCAGCAAGCGACCCAGCTAGAACAGCCCTGGCATCAGAATCATACACTAGGCCCTCACCTGGCCGGCATATACGACCACAAGGGCCACAGGGCTAGCAAGTCTTATCCCGCTAGCAGTAAAGGAAAGGATATGGAGGAGGGAATTTATCAACATTTTCAAACTGTTGGAGATCCAATTAGACGGCCTGGACCTGAAGAGTGTGACAAGAAAGATGAGGATAGAAGGGAAAGGAGAAGGGAACGGAAAGAAAGAAATTTTGATAACTGGCTTGACGGATTTAGAATAATGGCGTGCATAATTGTGGAGAAGTTACCCTGCTGCGCAGCCGATCTATTGTTATACGAGGCCATGTCCATAAGGCACAAAGGCAATTCTCTGGGGATGAATGGCTAGGATACGACAAAGGTTTCCGATTAAAGATGCAGACACACCCTGAAATGGAATGGAATGAGGAAGATGTGTTTGGTTTTATACACAAACTAATGGTAGCTAAGAAGGTCAAGTCATGGGCAGGGAAGAGCAGGCAGCCCTTTCGGGGTCCCTTTTACAAAGGGAAGGGTAGGCCATTTCATAAGCCCAAAGCATTTAACACATGGAACCCCCACCCCTCAGCGGGCCAACAGCAATATGCTGGAAATACGATTCCAATGAATGTACCAAGGGGCGTCATGCAAATTTCAGCACCTATGCTCCACATGTGGTGGAGGGCACCCAGCAGCAGGGTGCAGACGCAAGAAAGAGCACAGAGAGGGACAAGAAAGAGAAGAAAAAGAAGCAGTGAGCCAGTCAAGGGAAGTGAGGGGGGGTGAAGGGAGTTCACAACTACAGGTTAGCCAGGTCCCTCATCAACACTCAACAACTCCGTAAGCTAGCCAATAAATATCACAAGAAGACAGGCGCTGCGGTACTAATGCAAGGCTTTGAGGAAGGGTTTATTATACCATTTGAGGGCCCCCTCCCACTAGGCGGCTCAAAAAAATTAAAATCAGCTTTACAACACTCAGAGGTAGTCAGCAAAACACTGGAGAAAGAGAAATCAATAGGTAGAATAGAGGACCCCTGCCTCCTCAGATGCAGAAAGGTTTGGTAATCTCTCCCCTAGGGGTAGTACCCAAGAAAGAATCGGGACAGTTCCACCTAATCCACCACCTCTCTTTTCCTAAGGGGACATCAGTAAACGACGAAATCAGCGCAGAAGCTTGCTCAGTGGTTTCTGCTACAGTCAACCATGCCTTTGACATAGTTAGGTCTTCAGGCCATGGGGCCTTCATAGCGAAGGTAGACATAGATATCGCCTTCCGCCTCCTCCGGTGCATGCCTCAAGCTTCCACCTTCTGGGGTTCCAGTGGGAAGGGGCCCTTTATATTGATAAAGCTATGCTCATGGGGTGCGCTGTATCCTGTGCGTACTTTGAACAATTTAGTACCTTTCTGGAATGGGCTCTGCATGACAGGCACCCCTCAGGAGGCAAACTCCACTATCTATCTGGACGACTTCCTGTCACAGGCCTCTCCGAGTCTGCTGAGTGCGGTGACACCCTGGCAGCATTCCTAAAGTTAGCAGGAAAACTAGGAATCCCGCTGGCAGCAGAAAAAACAGTAGGCCTGGCGACAAAAATCATATTCCTGGGAATAGAGCGAGACTCAGTGGCAGGAATGTCCAGACTATCCGAAGAAAAAGTGAGGGGATCAGGGAGGAGATAAGGGGCCTGTGCGGCCGCGAAAAGGCAACCTCCAGTGGTTGATCGGCAAACTCAATTTCGCAGCTAGGGTCATCCCTGCGGGCAGTGTATTTGCCAGGCGTTTAACTTAGCTAACAGCAGGGCTCACACACAAACACCACCATCTCAGGCTGGGGGCTGGGGTCAAGCGGTACCTCAACTGTTGTAGAAGCACCTGCTAAAAGACACAATGGGCACCGTATTTGGGGTAAGGGGCGATAGCTCTAGCACAAGAGGCAGTCTGACATTTGTGATCATTGCTTCAGCAGGAGGGAGACCACGCCTCGTGTGGGTGGTGGGCCACTCCTTCATATCCAGTATGCGGTCTTGGTGACAGAGAGGGGGCAACAAGCAGACAGGAAGATCGGTCAACACGTGCATCCAATGGCTGGGGCAACCAGGCATGAGGTGGAACCAGCTGCCAGTGACCCTTAGGGACCTGCAAGCGGACACAGCATGGCACTCGGACATCTTGATAATCCACCTACGAGGTAACGTCCTGGCTCAAAGAGGAAGGAAGGCACTCCCTCAAGACACCCAGACGGACCTCACTGATGCGGCGAGGTCTTTTGGGAGTACAGCCATCATTTGGTCAGAGCTGATCAGCAGAATGGAGTGGCGGGGAGTCGAGTCACTCAAGGCAGTTGAGAACTCAAGGAGAAAGCTGTACACTGTTTTTAGCAAATTCTGCAAAACCAACGGGTTGGAAAGGATCAGGCATGGGCTCATCCACCCAGGCCGCCCAGAACTCTATGGGCGGTACGGTGTCCACCTGTCAGAAGACTGGATATGCATTTTCTGGGACAATCTGTGGGGCGCCATGCCGGTTGCAAATTGTGAGAAAGTGCCATCTTTCTTGCATGGTATGCCACTACTTTTTTGGCTGAATTGCTGATGTACTTTGACTGAGTGTTCCCTGGGCTCCTGCTAATCAGGTACCCAGGGCCTGTGTTCCTTCCCTAAAACTGCATGACAGCCTAAACCCAGTTGGCATCTCTGGCCACAGGTTAGCTCTTGGTAAATGGTACCATATGTACCCAGGGCACTGTGACCAGAGAAGGCCCCTCAGGGCTGCAGCACTTATTGTGCCACCCTTAGAGGCCCTGTACCCTTACACACACACACTGTCTTTGCAGGCTGAGTGTCTGGATGCAAAACTAAACAGAGAGTCGACATGGCACCCCTCCTTGTGTGCCATGCCCACAACACACACTGCCCTGGCATTCATCAGCCACCCCTCTAGCTGGGTGCCCTATGCCAGTGGTGTGGGTACAGGTGCATGAGCCTTGTGCCCCTACAGTACCCAGGTCCATTCCTGGGCACTGTAAGTGCAGTGCTGCCATTTAAGAGTATATGGTGCTGGGAGATCATAAACACGAACTCCGCAGCACCATGACGGCAACACTGAAGGCTGAGAAGTTTGGTATCAAACTTCTCAGCACATTAAACCCGCACTGATGCCAGTGTGGGATTTAATGTACAATGCACGACAGAGGGCATCTTAGAGATGCCCCCTGAACCTAACCTACAATCCACGTCTTGTCTGAGGGGCTGCCTAGGCTGCCACACAGCAGACATGCTGCTGGACCCCTGGGTAGAGAGACATCTGCTCGCCTGGGCGTGCAACAATGCACATCCTGGGCGAGGTGCTAGGTCTCCTCCCCCCGGATGGGCAGGGGAAGCTTCAAAGGCATGCCACCTTTGTGAGCTTCTCTAGGCCTCTTGCGTACTCAGCAACTGGCCCCTACCGATTCTGACCCCCACTGGCGGGAAGACTGGCCGGAAACCCCAAGGAAAGAAAGGGGGTGTGCCAGCCTCTGCCAACCCCACCCCTCAGGTGGGGGAGGCGAGGTGAAGCACATCTCCGGGCTCTCGCCATCTTACAGACGGGAAGCCCTGCCCAATCAGGACTAGGCTACTGCCCTCCTCCCACAGAAGAGTGGCAGGATAGGGGATGTACCCACCCCAGGGCAGGGACCCATTGGTCCCTGCCCTTTACCTACCTGTAACGCCCCTAAATTCAGTATTTAGGGGCACCCTGAACCTTCCTTCCTTAGATCCAGATTCCGAAACAGCAAAGAAGATCAAGAGACAAGAAGACCTGCCGTGCAGCTGCTCACAAGAGGAAGACACCAACTGCTTTGGCCCCAGCCCTACCGGCCTGTCGACCCTCGAACCTGCTCCTGCTAAACTCCGGCATCTCCAGTGGCCAGCAACCTCACAAACCCCGGAGGACCTGGCTACCTTGTGACTCTAAGCAACTGGGACTCCCACGAGCAGTGGTACTGCTCAAATCAAGTAACTGACCCCTGGCATCAGCTAGGAACCGCGTACCCTGTACACTCTGCACCCGCCAAGCCTGGCCTGTGCTGGAGTGAACAAAGACCCCCTAGGACGTCCCCCCAGCGACTGTGACCCTGAATCCAGCACCCAAGGACCCACCTCGACGCTCCTGACCACACCTGCAGCCTCAGAACCAGGGACCCCTCCAACCGCGACCAGCCGAGGGTAAAATTTCCCGACACCAAAAGGCACCCCTGCACCTGGCGCCCTGCGGCCCCCTGTGCCCAACTCCTGGGTGCCTATCTATCCTCCAACTACCCAACTTACCTCTCGAAGTGGTGGTCACACCTGAAGAATCTTCGTCCCCGAGTTTGCAGCCTTTGTTAGTTTTTGAGCTTCTCCATTGCAATCCATTGAGCTCCCGACGGCTCAAAAGCACCCTGCACCCAGCCGCCCGAGTGCCCCTGGCAGTGCAATCTTTACTCTACTCTACTTCCCCATTTGCCCTGAGCAAGTGACCAGGAGCTCAGCTCCCACAGCCGCCCGACCTGCTAGCCAGCAGCCATCAACCAAGGGCCCCCTGCCTCCCAAGGATAACATTGGGCCTAACTCACTCTGCACCCGGCTGCCCCTGTGCCGCTGAGGGTGTAACACCTGTACTGACGTGACCCTGGGAGACCCCTTTGTCTATGCCCAGAACCTTAACTCTGCCAGTCAAGAACTTACCCAAAAGACGATAACTCTCTTTTCTTCCATAGGGTAACATTGACTGGTTTCACTTGGAAATTCTTCTAAGTGTGGAGTTTCTAAACTTTAAAATATTCACCTAAAATAAACAGAGTAACGAAAATGAAAATACTCACCTGCTATCAGGAGAGATCCCAGTGCTGGATCTTGGTGCCCAGCACTGACCCTGAAAAGTAATTACAACCATACTTACCGCTAACCCAATTTTCTTCCATAGGAAACCAGTGACTGTTTTTCTGTGAAATTTCTTCTGTCGATTCTTGCAAACTACAAATATTCTTTAAAAATCGCACCAACTGTGAAAATGTAATTACTTACCTGTTTTAGATAGATGTCCCAGTGCTGAACCTAGGAGCCCAGCACTGGATTACAAAAGTAACAAGAACATACTTTACCAGTAACTTGAATTTCCTTCCGTAGGATAACATTGCCTGATTTTTGCTGAAAAAGTTTCTAAGTGTCGATTTTGCAAACTTACAGATATTCGTTAAAAATCGCCTTTATAAAAAAAACACATTCTTTCAACTGTTTACAGGAGATGTCCCAGTGCTGGATCCAGGATCCAACACTGAGATAGAAAAAGTAACTATAACCCCACTTACCTGCTATGTGAATTTTCTCCCGTAGGATAACATTGGTGATTTTTGCTGAAAAAGTTTGTCAACTTTTAAAATACAATAATATTCCTTAAAAATCACTACTGTACCCAAAACACTTTTACTCAACTGTTTACAGGAACTGTCCCAGGAATGAATCTAGGATCCAGTCTTGTAGTAAGAAAAGCAATCCAAAAAGTAATCTATTGCATTTTACTAGAAATTCCCATTGAGCTCAATGTATAATTGTGTTCGAAATTGTGTTGCCTATTGCAACAACTGTATCTATTGCATCCAAAGCCTATTGCCTATTGAAAAGTATTTATCTAAAGCCTCTCAATCTGAGAAAGTATATTTTGATACCTATTGTTGGTTCTAAAATAAAACAACTACATATTTTTATACAAAACCCATTGGCCTAGAGTTCAGTTCTTGAGTGTGTGAGACCATTTGCTGACTGAGTGTGTACAACAAATGCTTTACACTGTCCTCTGATACTGCCTTACTGCTCGACCAAGCTACCACTTTAAAGAGTAAGGTTATATCTAACTTAAGCCTCTGCCAAACCTCTGGGGACTGTGGACTCTGTACACACTGTACCTATTTGGGAACAGTATATACGGAGTCACTTTCCTACACATATAACACACCCCCAAAAAAAAGTGCGGGGGGAGCCGCAGGAAGACGTTAGCCTCCCCGACGGCGTGGCAAAGAACTAAGGGTACAATGGTTGGTTAGGAAGATACACCAACAGGGCAGTGTGTAGGAGTGGGGCCACTCACTTTGGGATGCCTCACGACAGGGTGAGTTGGCCTAACAAAAAAGGGGGTAGCAAACGGAGACGGCACTCGCAGCCCAGACCCCGCCGGTCGGCAGGGCACAAAATAATCTAACAGGGTAGCGAGTTGGGGCCTAACTCCGGGTAGAAGCTACCCCCTACGCAAAGAGCATGCAAATCCAACCGAACAATGATATGACCCAGAAGGGACAAGAAAGGAGATAAGCTTGCAAATGAACTAACCAACGAACTGTCAGTCCAATTTGCGAATTGGTGATGTACACATGATTTATGGAAAATAAGGTGCATGACAAACAAAGCATATGATTTGTGGCCCAAATTATGACAGTTCACCAATGATGATTTATGACCAGGGTCATGCATGTGATGACAAAGGTAGATCTATGTATTAATAATAAAACTGTGGCTAACAATGACCACTATAATCACAACGCATAATGGCTGTTTTATTTTAAGGAATACAAAGATGGGAGAATGCATGTACACTGGAGTGGGCACAGTGCGGGGGCTATGCTTTTCACTTTTGAAATTTTTTATCGCCACACTGTCACATTGGAACTGACCAGAGCCCTTCAAGACTTAAGGGACCTTAAATCTCAAGTCAGGCGTCCTTCAGCTCCCATTACCCAGCCATTTTATTATTAGTGTCAGGATGTGGTGTGCGCTTTGTGCTTTATTGCCTACTGGCAGTCGCAGTGGGTAGTTTTAGCTAGGATGTAGTTTCCATAGCAAGAGCATTTTTTCATTTGCCAATAACTTTGGCGTTGTTTGACAAATCCATGCAAAATGTTCAAAACTAGTTTGACTCTCTGCGTAGGGGCTATGCTGAGGACGGTTTGTGTAAGCGTGGGTGTGGTGCGCTGGGGACCTTTCTGCATATCCTTTGGGAGTGCCCGCAAGTGGAGGGGTTCTGGCGAGGTGTGCATGAGGTGCTGCGAGTGGTCACGCATGTGGCGCTGTTGCCCGAAGCGAGGAGATGCCTGTTGAATGTGTGGGAGCCTACCGACTACTCGGTGCCGCAGACGTGGTGGGTGACTCTGGGATATATGGTTGCCAAGCGTGATATTGCCCAGCTGTGGGGATCCCAGAGCCCCCCGACAGTCTCGGCCTGGAAGGAGCATATGGACTGGTGCATGTTTCGGGAAAAGGTGGTGTATGTGGCGAGAGGCAAGCCTGCGACATGGGTGAAGGTGTGGGGCCCCTGGAACGCCTACCGCGGGGGAATCTGTGCTCCACCCCTACTGCCTGATCCATCGCCGGCCCCGTCCCCTTAGCCAACTCATCCCCCCGGTACCTGGGCATCGGGTGTCCCCAATCCTAGTTCTGATCTCTCCCCCCCCTCTTGAGATTCCTATGGATGGCTAGATTCCCCCCTCTAGGGGAGCACGTGTTGCTATTTCGATTGAGGATTGCCTTGTGGGTTTGTTTGTGTTTGCTGTGCTTTAAATTTAAAATGGAACCGTATGATGGGGTCTGCATAATGTGGCACGCAACGATGTTATCTCCTGTAAATGCTCGGCAGCGGCACCATGTGTTTTACAAATGTATACCGTATGCTCCTTTTATTGCTAGCGGCCGGCCGGAAGGTTGTAGGCCCATACTTGTACAATTTTTTTGAGTCCTGTAATAAACGGTTTCAAAAAAAAAAAAAAACTAGTTTGACTCTCAATTCAGCTGCTGTCTAGAAAGTTTCGGGGTGATCCGTCAAGCGAGGGCTGAGAAAAAGGGGAGGATCCCAAAACATGTTTTCCCCCTGTTAATTTCCGTAAGAACTTTAGTCACGTCTACAGCCCGAACTGCTGAATGGAATTACACCAAATCTGGCAGGAAGGTAGATGCTGGTCCAGGGAAGTGCTTTTATGTGATTTGGTGTATACTGTTCAGTACCTGCAGAGTAATTTAAAGAAATGTCCAGTTGTATACATAGGGTTGCAGAGGATCCGTGACCCCTTCCGATCTCGTGCTTAGATCTGATTGACTGCCAACACTTCAAACCAGGAAGTGTTGACAGCGCAGCTTAAGCCAAGGCCCAGAAAAAACCATAGAAAAAAAGAAAAGGGGGCAGGGTAGGAATACCCTGACCCCCTAGGCCTCTTGGGGGTAGGGGGGTGTCCCACAGGGACCCTGCAGGGCCAAAAAAGCATTTTTTAAATGGGTTAGATCTTGTCTTGCGCATTTGCATAAAAAAGGAGGGAGCTCTCACACCACCCTCCAGGAGCTTATTAATACCACAGGGACCACCACCTCCCCAGGACCTTTTGATTTCATAAACGGGGCCTCTTGGACCACCACAGGCCCAGGGGACTTCCACCTCCCGGGGAAACATATCACCAAGTAATCGGGGGGCCTCTTGGACCCCCATGCCCTGGGGGACTACCACCTCCCTTGGGTATTGATTTTTAAATAGGGGGCCTCTCAGACCCCGCTGGCTCTGGGGACCACCACCTTCCCCGGGGGGTCATAATCAATAGGTGTTGGGGCTAGCTAGCTTCTAGTGACCTACAGATCAACAAACACATTTCGGTCAGCCATTTCATCCGGCCATGTACCGATTAATTGAAGTGGCGGTGGGTGAGCACCCCGTAGTCTGCAGATTGCTACATGCTATCAGGCTCTCTCTGGCGCCGGAGCCATGCCACTCTGCCCTTTGGGATGTGAACCAGGTTCTCTCTAGGAAGGAATTGTCTGCTAAGCTGGCTATGCTCCTTTGCCTCATCTCCTGCCGCCGTGTCTCGGACTTGAGGGCATTGGACATCACGAACAGGATGTTCCCCCCTAATGGGGTGACGTTCACTCACCACAGAAGAACGAAGTGCCACACTAGAGTTATCACTTACCCAGAATGCCCGGACTCTCCTAAAATTGTGTGTCGTTAGATGCCTCAAGGCTTATGAAGAAATGACCGAGTAGTATCGTCCTCTGGGGGATCGTCAGCTCCTCATTGCACTGCATAAATCATTTAAGGCAGTTTCGTCACCCACCATAGCTAGGTGGGTTAGGTGGGTGATGCATGAGGCTGGAATTATCCTTCAGGATTTTGGGGCCTGTTTGGCACGAGGTGCAATGGTCACTAAGGCATTTGGCTTGGGTGCCCATTTCGAGGATATCCTTAACGTGGTAGATTGGTCTTCGGACTCTACCTTTAAGAGGTTCTACTTCAAGCTGGTGCTGGACATGCCCCACCTTGTGATGAGCAAGCTTTAAACTAGCATAATCCTCGCCTCCAGTCCTGACAAAGAATGAAAAATGTCCTAGATATCGTAACAGAAAGTTTCAATTCTATTAAAGACCCGGAGGCGAGGTTTATCCCACCCTAGGGATTTCAGAGCAAGATCGCCCTCCCCATATAGGAGTAAGTAACCCTGCTTGGCTATAGGGTGTTTTGCTTGGCACATTTTTTCTGTTGCGCATTAACTGCATTCACTGCATTTTGGTTTGCAGGCTTTAATAGTTTGTGCTCAGGTAGTAACAATGTACTCTGTCTTTGGAGGATCTGACGCAAATCAACAGGATTCATGAAGGTGATCCAGCGGCTGACTTCACGCGATGAAACATGGAGAAGGGCCAGTGAGGAAGGACTATGTTGTGGCTATGGGCCTCCTGGTTGGACATTATGAGTCTGTTCTCCGATTGGATGTTGTTGTTTTTTCTCACTACACTTTTCCCAAGTGTTCATGGGAAACGTAGTTTTTTTTATCTTTAAAGTGATGGCTGCTATATAAAGTAAAGTGAAGAAAGAAGGCATAATTCTCGCCTCCAAGTCCTTAATAGAATTGAAAATTTCCGTTACTATAGCTAGGAACTTTTTCATTGCACTGTATATTTGTAGAGTTGACCTGGGAGTAAATTGTATTAATATATGAAATGTCTTTTCTGCTTGATAAAAAAAATTACTTTACCAGTCTACTCATCACTCCAGTACCCTACTCAAGCCTTAAACGATAAAAGTGCCCCTAACCATGACAACATGTGTAGATAGTAACACAATCATAACTACATTTTGAAAATTCTTTTTGATGTAGTGAGCCCATGCTGGAATCATTAGTTGGCCTTGGTGATCTATTTCTCTAAGGGATTGAGATCAGATTTTTAGTGTTCCTGCCCTCCATTTTAGGAATGTGAATTCCTCCTTCTGCCCATCTAAACAATGAAGCTATGTTTTAATACACCACAGATACCAGCTTGCGCATCCTGGTTATTGTTTAGACCACTTGTCAAAATAGAGGTGACTCAATTGTTAGTAAAAAGTCAGTAGCGCCCACATTTTGGTAATCCTATACACAAAACTACCCAAATAAAGATGACTCTTAATTCACAGATCAAGGATTACGCTGGCAAAGTTCTTCATGTTCTGTTATATACCACTTGAAGGATTTAGATGATTTAGAGATCCTCAAGGGTGCTCACTTAAGTTTAAAGTAATCTTGCCTAATGTTGCAACATAGCAGTATTTTTGGTAAATTCGTTTTCTCTTGTGTAATAAATATCCACTTTCAAAATACATTTGATTATGAAGCATGTTCCCATCGTGTAAACCAAGCATTTCTACCAAAACAAAAACTCTGTACATAATAACAGCATAGCACAGTAAAACACAGACGGAGGAATGATTACAGAAATCCGGGCTGGGTTGAGTGCTGATCAATGTTATAACTGTATTAATGCATGGCATTTGAAAGTTGTTGGTTAAAATGCTAATTGCTCGGATAATGCTGAGCAGTAGCATTACACCATTGAGTGTGACCTCGAGACTTTGCACAGGTCTGTAGTGAGTTTTTAAGCGTAATAGCATTTTTTCGATGGGCCACAAGGCTTCAGGGGAAAATGTAGTTAATTGGCCCAACCTTTTGGGTGTTTTTGAACTTTAATAAGATGAATTTATGAGTTTTCAGGGTTCTGAGGATGGGTCAACAGCCTTTCCAGTGCCCTGTTGTTGTTTTGTTATGTTTCTTTGCAAAAATTAAAACGTTCTTCAGCAGAATAATCCTTATTGTTTTCCTGGATGCCCACAGATCCTCACCAAAATGGATACTTCTTCAAAAATATGTGTTATAGTTTCTTTTATGATTAATTCCTTCAGGAGTATGTAAACATATGCTTACAATTAGCTTACTGCACTTTAACTTTTAATCGTATTCCAAAAATCATTTTACGGATAGGGGGGACAATAAACCTTTTCCTTTCTTCACAATAAAATTTGCAAAAAACAAGAAATGCAAATCATTCTGAATAGATCGATCGTCACATGTGCAAAATGGCAATTCAGATGTTACATAGATATCACGAGGTAGACCTAACATCAAGGGTATATAATTCAGTCGAAATCAAACCAAAATATATCTATGTTGTAAATTAGTGACGAACGATAGATCGATTGTATTCACATCCATTTGCGTTATACTTGGAACCTTCAAGAATGCTCTAACAGTTGTCATCTTAAAATTGGAGACCTCCCTCTTTGCCTGTAATCTAGATAACAAATTATTTTTTAAATCTTTCTTAGAAATAAACCAGCAAGTTGTGTGATCTGTGAACAGATGATATAACGCAAGTGCTTGAAGGGTAGATTCAACAGAACAGAACCAACTGATATTATTTGCACCATCAAGCTTCAAGACTTCATTTATAATATCCCTTGTTAACGAGAGAGTCTCCTTCCGCCAGACCGAGTGCCACATTAAGATGGACACCACACAAATTCTATCAGTTATATAAGGGACTCGTAATTCCGTATGACAATTAAAATTAGAGCATGATTTTGGCAGTGAAACCAAATTTTTCAAAAAGGTATCTTCTATAAGTTGTAATTTTGGGCAGTCTCTAATGCCCCAGACAGCTGCTCCAAAAGTGGCAGCAGATACCGTTTTGGCTTCATAAACTGTTTTAATTGCTTCAATAGGTTTAGAACCTACTTTTTGTATAAATTTAAAAAGTGCCCCAATATTTTTCTCCATCTGCAACCCCCTATTTATGACCATGCTTTGCCAGTTATTTTGGCAGTCAAACATAATCCCTAAATAATTAAAAGAATCCAAAACTCCCAACTTGCCCCCTTCAGTACAGATTTGTGGTTGATTCCGCTGCTTTGGCACTGTAACTAAGACAAAGGACTTTGAATAATTAATTTTCATGTCCAGCTGGTTCATAAAGTTAGTATAATCCATCACTAATTGGCGGAGCGCATTACTAGTACGAGCTAAAATCACTGCGTCGTCCCCATATAAAAGTATCGGTATTTGTAGTGAATTAATGTAAGGAACATCTTGGGTAGATCCCTGCAAAGCTGATTCGACATCATTAGTGTAAAGTGCAAATAAAAAGGGCGCTAAGACGCACCCCTGTCTCACAGCTCTAGCAATTTTGAAGTGCCTAGTACACTCGCCTCCTTTTCCATAACGGACATGAGCTGAGGCACCTGAATACAAATCACGAATATTATTAATGATCTGTATATCCACCCCCATTGCCTCCATGATCTGCCTAGGCTGTGCCACGCAGTCAAAGGCTGCGGACAGATCCATGAAGGCAAGGTATAAATGGCCTTTTTTTGCTGCTGTATACTTTGCAATTATTAGGCTCAGGTTCAGACACTGATCCACAGTGCCTTTTCCTTTTCTGAATCCAAACTGACATGGGATTATAATATTATTCTCCTGAGCCCATTCCTCCAGCCTATTTAAAAGCAGCCGGCCCATTAGTTTTGCAGTTGAGTCTATCAAAGATATAGGCCTATAGTTTTTCGGGATTGACCTATCACCCTTTTTGTGGATAGGGACAATTACAGTAGTTCTCCATGAGGGATTAACACCAATGTGGGCAATTTTATTGAAAACACTAGTTAAGAGCAGGGCCCAAAGGTCCTGATTATCTAGAAAAAGATCGATTGGAACGCCATCGGGTTCTGGTGCCTTTGCACGTTTGCACTGATTTAGAGCATCTTTTATTTCTTCCAGCATGAACTGGGCACCACCTCCTAAACCAGCTAAGTTGTGGGGGTAGATTGAGTAATTGGGGTAGATTGAGTAATTGCCTTTTCAACAATTCCAAATAGCCCTTCGAAATGCTTAACCCATTCCTCCTGCTCAACATGGCTAACTATAGACATACACTGTTCATCTTTTAAGAACGGTGCATTAATCACAGACCAAAAAGTCTGCGAACCCTTTAATAATGCAGTCTTTTGCAGATTTTCCCACCAGTCTTCCTTTAGGGCTTTCAGCCTCGATACCCTTGCTTTTTTATAAGCCTGTCACAATGATTTAACCAAGGATGAGTTGCAAGGTTTAGATTTTAAAGCCATCTGATGATTTTTAAGTGATTTTTCGCAATCCTCATCAAACCAGTTATATTTTTATGGTGTCCATTGCATATGGATCAAATTAAATTCTTCTTAACTTCCAGTAATATCTGCTCAAAAGCTATGACCATGTCATCATCAGATAGAGGGTCTAGGCATACCATTATCTCTGCTACTCGATTAGAGACTAAATTATCCAAAAACTTCACTGCATCAACTCTCTCCCATTTCAGAACAATTCCATTCTCCCTTGCTATTACTGGATTTATTTGCAATTTAAGTGAACGTTCCCTTTTCACTAAGGAGGGGATAGAGAAAGTGATTGCAGCATGGTGACTAAAAGCATAAAAATTAATCTCAAACTGAGAGAAAAGTTTTCTTATAGAATCAGAAACCAAAACATAATCAAGAGTGGAAAAAGAGGAACGACTAAAGAAGTGAATCCTAACTGACCAGTTTCCATTTCAGCAGTGTTTAAAAATACAGGATTGTTTATAGTTAGAAGTCTATTTAAACCACTACCATAATTATTGTGACTTAAATGAGGGACGCACTCTCCATCATCATCTACTAACACACACACTGAAGTATTAATCTTGTCACAAGGGTGAGCATTGAAATCCCATAGCCAGATTATATCACAGGATTTGGAGCATACTTTCTGCAAACTAGCAATGGCTCTTTCTAAAGAGGCTAATAAAACTGCATGATTGCCACCAAAAAATGAATAAGCAGCCAATATTGATCAGCATAATACTCTAAGAGAATAGTATGATAATATGGAGATATATTTGAAAAGGACTTCACTTTTAGAGGAAAACTATTGGAAAGTAAGGTCAATAAACCTCCCTTTGCACGACCAGCTGAAGAGGGTATAGCAGGAGTAAAAAATGAACGATACCCATTCAGATATATTGGGTCCGTTTCCCACATCTCTTGTAAGCATATTAAATCGTTAAATGTTATCAGAGACAACCATTCCATATTATACTTTTTTTGTTTGTATCCAGTAATATTCCAACAGATTACTGCAACAGAGTCTGAGCTATTCTGTAAGTGTATCGTTGTCTGGGGCAAATTCGGAGAATCCATCTGCATATTTTGCTCTAGTTAAGAAGTTACAGAAGGAGCGGAGAGCATAGTAGGTCCATTTTGCATGGGTATATTACCAGCATCATTATCTATTGGGCTCAGCTCATCCAGTCAGTTACATACAGTTACATACAGGCATACCTTCCAATGGCCATGTAGGGGGCGAAACACGTGTTGGCTGTGCCACCTCTCTCCTTATCCTTCATACCCACTCCTATGTGAGAGTGTAAATAAAGGATTACTCACCTCTGGATCAACCTGTTTTGAATTGGAATTTGTTCCTCCAAGAATTGAAAAATATCAACCTTGCCCAGACAAACCTTCAGAACTTTGCTAAAATTAGGGGGATAGGGGTCTCCCCCTGTCATCGGGCAAGAACCAGCACCTTTTTGACATACGCTTAATACCTGGCGAGTAAGGGATAGGGGCCTTTCTCCCCTTTTCTTGAGGAAACCATACCTTCCAATGCAATACATCTATTACTAAGGGGTAATGGTGAAACAGAGGGAAAAATAGGCTGGTTAAATGGAAGACGAAAAGGCTTCCGGGCAGCGCGCAACCAAGATGGCCGCGTAGGTGCGAGGCTCCCGTGGACCTCCGCAACCTCCTACGTTTATCCTGTCTTCATCCTGCATCGGTTGAGGGGACTGTGTCGGTGAGCCTGAGCCGAGGTGGTACCCGTTTTCCGTTTTTGAATCGGACCCCGGGTGCCGGGGTGAGCACCGACTGAAGTTTGCGGCCTACTTCACTCCTGACCCCGGATTCGAGTTTGGGGGTAACCCAGTGGCGAAGTGAACAACACCGGCGGGCTGGGCCTGGCGAGTCGCGTACCCCGCACTTTCACTTTCGCTTTTGAATCCTCTTGCCCTCATCGCAAGTGGGATTACGGCGTTTCTTTGTGTTGGGGTGGCCTCGCTGGGAGACCCTGCCTGCCTGCCTGCGGTGGCCCGCTCTGCCGTCCTGGGGTGACCCCCGGGGCTCTCGGCCTTGATTGATTGCTTGCTCTCCACTGCGTAGCTGGTGAGGTCGCGAGCCACACGACGATGGCCAAGAAGCAGGAAGGGGATCGGTTGAAGGCCAAGTCTACCCGGCGTGGCACCGCGCATCAGGCCAACATTATGGACCGTTACACCCTCCCGAAGGGGTCTCCCGGCGGATCGCACAAGTCCTCCGAGTGCCCCTCGGATGCCCCGGATTTGCCTGCGGATCTGACTTTGCAGGATGTTATGGGCGCCATTGCTGAGATGAAGACCTCAGTGGGCCAGCAATTCGACACCTTGGCACATAAACTCGACGCGGTCCTCATCGATGTCAACCTTGTTAGAGCCGATCTCTCTAAGACAAATGACCGGGTCGACTCTTTGGCCCACACCGCGTCGGGCCTCACGACTGAGGTAGCGGCCCTTCAGACGGAAGTGCATCGGCTCCGTTAGGCTAGTGCGCTCCTGGATCGGCGCCTGGAGAACTCCGAGAGCAGGGCCCGGAGGAATAATATCCGCATTATTGGAGTGCCCGAGGGACGGGAGGAGTCGGCAGCGGATCTCTTTGTGGAGGACCTGATCTCTACCCATCTCCAGCCGAAGGGGCTGAGTAAATTCTTTGCGGTGGAGAGGGCCCAAAGAGTTCCCGGAGGCAGGCCGAAGGTCGGAGCCCCTCCGCGGCCTCTTATTGCCCGTATTTTTAACTTTCGGGAAAGGGATGCGATTCTGCAAGCTTCCAGACTGCAAGGGCCGATTAAGCTGGAAAACATGGAGGTGAACTTTTATCCTGACTTCACGCAGGCGGTCCAGAAGCAGAGATTGAGTTTCCTGGGTGTCAAGCGGCGGCTTCGGGACATGAACCTAAAATATGCCATGCTCTTCCCGGCCAGGCTGCGGGTGGAGGCGGATGGTCGCACTCACTTTTTTGACCGTCCTGACATGGCCGGGGACTGGTTGGACACTTTGACTGGGGGACATGGTCGGGATGGGGGGGGGCGACGGGAGGTGAGCGCTCACCGGACCGGGTCTGAGGTATTGACACCGTGGCTCACCCCGGATGATGCCACTTTTGGCCATGCTTAGGGTCTTTTGCCTATTGTGCCTTGTTTCCCCTCCATGGGAGGTTGTGCTGGGTCTCGAGGGGGTTCTCCCTCCTCCTCTAGGGGGTCTTAGTAGTTCCATTTACATAGGGGCGACAGGCACACTGCAAGTTGGGGGGGCTGTCTGGGCTCATGCAGGGGTGCAGGGAGGGGGGAGTTTTGTTGGGGCTGTTGGGTTGGGGTTGGGTATTGTTTATTTGTACCACAAGGCAGATGTATTGTTGTGCTACTTCTACAGTGCTCCCTGGGGGGAGATGGCTCGATTTCGGCTCTGATGGGGGGTAGGGGACTGAGTCTTTTGTCCTGGAATGTCAATGGACTGGGGGACAGGATAAAACGGGGTGTGGTCCTGCAGTTTTTAAAACGTATTTCTCCCGATATAGTATTTCTGCAGGAAACGCACCTCATTGGAAACTCCTTTCGTGCTATGAATAGACGGGGCTATCGCCTTATAGCCCACTCGGGCTTCACCTCTGGTTCGAGGGGCGTGGGAATTATGGTTAAAACTTCGCTCCCGTTTGAAATGGATGAGGTGTTCCACGATGACAGGGGACGATACACGGCTCTGGTGGGTAGATTGGAGGGTAGAGTGATTGTTTTAGTTTCTGTTTATGTACCGCCAGGGTTGCAAACAACTACTTTCGCTGATCTGGGACGCCTCCTCCTTGGCCTTCCGGAGGGGATTCTAGTGGTTGGGGGAGATTTTAACGCTGTAGTTTCCGGTACTGAGGACCGTCACCCTCCTAGGGATCTCCCCCGTGCCCAAGCGTGGCTGTCCGGCCTCTTGGATACATTGGGGCTGGTGGATTGTTGGTGGCTGAAACACCCTACGCAGATACAGTACACCTTTCATTCCGGGGCTCATGGCAGTCTTTCAAGGCTTGATTATGTTCTGATGCCAGCGGCACAGGCGGGGAGGGTTGGGGAGGTACGACATTTGGCGCGGGGTATTTTGGACCACTCCTGCTGCACTTCGACATTGTCCTGAGGGGGGAGGGGAGGGTGGTCCCGGTCAATCCCTGGTATCTGCGTGACCCCACAATTCACGCAGATTTGGTTAAATCTCTGGAGCGGTATTTTGAAGATAATGTGGGGTCTGTATCGTCTGCGGTCTCTCTGTGGGAGGCGTTTAAGACGGTAATCCGGGGGGAGGCCCTGTCCCTCATTTCCCATTCCCGGAGGCGCGGGCGGGAGGAGGTGACCCGTATTGAAACTGAGATAACTGAATTGGAGGGTGATCTGGAATGTGGGGTGACGGATGGCAAATTACATGCTCTCCGACTCAAGCAAGCGGATTATAAGGCCCTCGTCACGGAGGCAGCCAGGGGCCTCAGTAGAGAGCAGCATGGGAGACTGTATGATGTGGGTGATAAGGCTGGTAAATTGCTTGCGTGGCTGGATAAAAAGGAGAGAGCGAGTCGAGTTGTCCCGTCGATTGAGAAATTGGATGGTGTGTGTGTCACTGATCCGGGTGAAATTGTTGATTGCTTCGCAGACTATTTCCGTGGGGTGTATTCCCCGGTATCTTCCCGCTCGGAAGAGGATTCCCATGCTCTGCTCAGGGACATTGCGCTGCCTTCCCTTTCGGAAGAGGATAAAGTGTCGTTGGATGCCGCCCCTACATCTGAGGAGATTGCCCTCGCCATACGTTCGGTCGCTTCCGGCAAGGCCATGGGTCCTAATGGCCTTCCCATCGAATTGTACAAGCTGCTGTCATGCTTGCCGTGAACGATCCTCCGCTGTAGACGTATCGCCTGCAGCGTCTGGCTATCGCGCATGCGCGATGGCGGCAGGCCAGTAGAAAAGCCTGCCATCCGGAAGGCTCGGGGCTTCGCGTTCTAGTGTTTGCCCCAGGCTGTTCCGTGAACTTCCTGTTCCTGTTTCCTGTTGCTGGTTTGCTCCTGTTTCGCGGGCGCTTCGGCGTCCGTTTTTGGAGCCTTGTCCTTCATTGCTTCTCCGTCCTCCTTCCTGGAGGTCGATAGTACGGTCCGTTATTCGGACGTATTGCTGAGAGTTTTCCCTCAGCTAGCAGAGCTCTGTATTTTTGCGGTACCGCTGTTCTCTTTCTTTTTGCCCTGTCCTTCCGGATTACCTGGTCTCATCTCTGCCTGTTTGGGATCTGAGCTCACGGGGATCAGAGCGCTCCGCCCACCTTGCCGGATTTCGTCCCGCGGGCCGGCCGGGTGTCTCTGCCCTGTCTCCCTCCAACCTCGAAGCCAGTTGTGGTCCTATCAGTTATCCCTGAGGTAGGCTTTCCTCCAGCGCTTGCCGGATTCACCCCTCCTTCTTCACGTGCACTTCTCCTGCTGTCGTGTCTGGAATCTACCCGAAGACGTCTCTCCAGGTGCCTTGTGAGACTCTTTCTACTGTGCTGTCCTCCGGATTCTCCAAGTAAGACAAGTGGGAAGGGACATTGGGATTCCTCAGACTTTCTGCTGGTGAACTACTATATGGATTTCCTTCTTATGTTGTAGGGTCGAACTGCATCCACTCAAGTAGCGAATTACGATTAGCCTTTGCCATTGCCTGACCTCTTCCGTTCTCCTGTGCAACCCTATAGGTAGCGGAAGACCTCTAGCCGTAAGGTATTCAGATAGGCAAAACTACACAAGGGGTGGGGGTCTTAGGGTCCTCATAGGTTGGTAGAGTCACTTATATTGTTCTTTTTAACATTCACAGATCACTGTTTCACGAACATAACCACAGTTCCATAAGACACAGCAGAAGGAAGAAGACCACAGCTCCTGTGTTTCCCCTTTATCCTTGTTTTGTTTCCCCTCTTTCAGCCGCCACCTCAGTGCTCTAGGGCTTGATAGAGGCAGGGGTGGAGGTGGAAGGTTGGGACTTTCTCTACATTGGGACTTGGTGTTGCATGACGCCCCTGCGGAACTTCGACCGGGTAAGATTATTACAGAACGCGAAGCCCACGTGGTGTGTTCTGCCCGGGCGTCATGGAGCAACAACACGTAACATTGGCGGATCTCGCCAACATGATTGGGAATCTTCAGGCAGAGACCCAGGCGTTGGCACTGCGAGTGAATTCTATACAGAGGGAGAGGCAGGGGGAAGGCCGTGCTAGTGAACCCGCACCCATCATACAGGTCCATACTCCTCCGTCCATCCCTCTCGCCCCACCTGAGAGGTTTACGGGCGATTCCTCCAAATTTGCCACGTTCATCAGCCAGTGCCAACTGCATTTCACTTGCAAAGCTCCCTGTTTTCCCACAGATCAGGCTAAAGTAGCTTTTGTGCTATCGTACCTAGGGGGGTCTGCTGCAAATTGGGCAATTCCATTAATAGAAAGGGATGACCCTCTTTTACAGAACTATAGGGCTTTCAAGAACGAATTCAGAAAATTATTTGATAAACACACATATACTCTCACAGCAGATACGGAATTGCTTTCCTTAAAACAAGGGACTAATGAGATAGCCACCTATATTTCTTCTTTTCAGAGGTTAGTTGTTGAGGCAGACTGGCCCGAGGAGAAACGTGGTACATTGTTCTATAGGGGTCTGAGGGACGAGATCAAAGACGCCTTGTCTCACATAGTGGACCTTCCCCGTTCCTGTAAGGACCTCATTGATCTTGTAGTGCAAATTGATCATCGCCTGCAGGAACGTAAGAAGGAGAGAGGTAAAACAGAGGTTCGGGTAGTAACGATAAGGGAGAAAAAGCCTGAATTCCCCTCTACAGGAGAGGAAGCAGAACCGATGCAGATCGGTATTGTGAGAGGACCTTTAACCCCGGACGAGAGACGCCGAAGGCGAGAAAATCGGCTCTGTTTATATTGTGGCAAGGCGGGACATTTTTTGAGGGCCTGTCCCACCAAACCAGTGCCAGGCAAGAAGTCGGAAAACTAGGAAGCCCGGAGACCTGTGAGACAAGGACTTCGGGTACGTCTGGATTAAGTGTCTCTTCTTCCGACCCTATAACATCTTCCTCTGGTCATTTTTTTGTCCCAGCTGATTTGGTCTGGAAACAAGGACAGGCTGAAACTCAAATCATGCTGGACTCTGGGGCTTCGGGGAACTTTATGGATATAACATGGGCTCAGGAACACCGCATTCAGCCCCAAGATAAGGGGTATGGAGAGACGGTTACCACTATAGATGGGAGTGTGTTAAAATCAGGGCCCATAACACAGAAGACTGAACCCATCAGGGTTCTCCTAGAAACCGATCATGTTGAGCAGGTGGAATTCGATCTTATTCAGTCGCCTCAGTTTCCTGTTCTCTTAGGCCTACCCTGGTTAAGGAAACATAATCCTCTCATAGATTGGCATAAGGCCACTTTACAGTTTAGACCAGAATGCTGTAAGGCACACACCCTGGCTGTCAGTCAAAACCAAGAGAGTAGGAGTACCGGGAACAAGGAAGAGTTGCCTAAGGTTTACCAAGACTTGAACACTATTTTCGACCCCAAGGAGGCCACTTCCTTACCGCCTCACAGACCCTTTGATTGTCGTATAGACCTTCAAGCAGGAGCCAAGATACCGTTCAGTCGTGTTTATTCCTTGACGGAGAAGGAGAACCTTTATTTACGGGAATATTTAGATAACATGCTTTCCTTAGGGTTCATCCGTCCCTCCAAATCACCGGCCTCTTCTTCTCTGTTCTTTATCCCTACACGGGAAGGGGGTCTACGCTGTTGCATTGACTATAGGGCCTTAAATAAAATAACCATCAAGAACAGATACCCTCTTCCACTCATCTCTGCCCTCTTAGACAGAGTAAAAGACGCCCGTATATTCACGAAATTGGATTTGCGGGGGGCATATCATTTGGTACGGGTAGCAGAGGGGGATGAGTGGAAGACGGCTTTCTGTACCAAGTATGGACTTTTTGAATACTTGGTAATGCCCTTTGGGCTTTGCAACGCGCCCTCTGCATTCCAATTCTTTATAAATGAGGTGCTAAAAGACCTGTTAGATGTTTGTGTAATCGCCTATATCGACGATTTGTTGATCTTTTCACAGTCCGTACAAGAACACATCCCACATGTAAGACAGGTTCTACAGCGCTTGCAGGACAATCAACTGTACTGCAAATTGGAAAAATGTACGTTTCATGTGCAATCAGTTCCCTTTTTGGGGTTTATAATCTCTCCCAAAGGGTTGCGAATGGATCCACAAAAGGTGGAGGCCATTGCAAGGTGGCCGGCTCCTCAAAAGATCAAAGACATTCAACGATTCATCGGTTTTGCCAATTTTTATCGGCGCTTTATCGACGGCTTTTCTAGATTAGTGGCCCCTATTACGCAACTGCTCAGAAAGGGGGTCCCGTTCATCTGGTCCACCGAAGCCGATAAAGCGTTTCAAACCCTGAAGGAGGCCTTCACCCAAGCTCCAGTACTGCAACATCCAGACCCGAGTTATCCTTTTGTGTTGGAGGCTGATGCGTCACAAGTCGCAGTAGGTGGGGTACTATCACAAGCAGATAGACACTCAGGAGAATTGCATCCAGTAGCTTTTTTTTCACACAAATTAAACCCTGCAGAAGCGAACTATGCAGTGGGAGACAAAGAGTTGTTAGCTATTAAGAAAGCCTTTGAAGAGTGGCGACAATACCTACTGGGAACCAAACATACGGTGACTGTGTATACAGATCATCGTAATTTGCAATTTTTACGATCAGCTAAGGCCCTCTCCATGAGACAGCTCCGCTGGGCACAGTTCTTTAGTGAGTATGACTTCACTATACAGTACCGGGCGGGTAGGAAGAACGGCAAGGCGGATGCCATGTCTCGCTTAGGGTTTGAGATACAAGAAGAGAAGGTGGAACCTCCCCTGATCATCCCGCCAGACAAGATCATAGGAGTCTTATCCGAGAAGGACTTCCTTTTGGAAGTCGTGAAGGAACAGCAAGGTCCCGAGGGGCAGGAACTGATTAAGACCACAGAGTATGAGAATCGAGAGGGGGTCATATATGTACAGGGAGGGCTAGTCCTACCTACACCCGCCTTACAAGGACAAGCTTTAGAGTGGTGTCATTCCCATCCCTTGGCCGGTCATCCCGGAATTAAAAAGACTTTGGATAATGTACGACGCCGCTTTTGGTGGTCTACCCTGGGCAAGGATACTGAGCAATACGTTAAGACTTGTCATGTATGCGCTCAAAGCAAGGTGTCGCGTCAAAACCCCTCTGGGTTGCTCCAACCCTTACCCACACCTCCTCTCCCTTGGCACACGGTGTCGTTAGACTTCATAGTGGAACTCCCCCCTACTACCAAGGGCCATAACACTTTGTTGGTGGTGGTGGATTTGTTTACGAAAATGGCACACTTCATCCCCCTAAAGGGATTACCCACTGCAACAGAACTAGCCACTGTTTTCTTACAGCATGTGATCAGGTTACATGGATTCCCCTCTGTGGTAATTTCAGATAGGGGTGCCCAGTTTGTCTCTCGATTCTGGCGACAGCTATGCTCCTTATTACAGATTGATGTGAGACTGTCCTCTAGCCATCATCCGCAGACAGACGGGCAGACCGAAAGGGTCAACCAGTGTTTCGAGCAGTACGTGCGGAGTCAGTCTTTACACTCACGCAGCGAGTGGGATAAAATGGTATGGGTGGCGGAGTTCGCATATAATAACAGCCAACATGCATCCACGAGGTACACTCCCTTTTTTTGTTCGTATGGTTATCATCCAAAGGCTTTTCTCTCACCGAGGGCATCATCTTGTAACGCACCAGCAGTTAGTGAATTCGTTCAAGAGATCCACCATGTACACCAGCTGACACAGACAAACTTAGAACAAGCAAAGGCAGCGTACAAGAAAGGTGCAGATCGACATAGACAGTTAGAACCAGAATATAAGGAGGGCGATGAGGTGTGGTTGTCTACCAGATACATTCCATTGAAGGGGTCCTGTAAATTTAAACCTAAGTTCCTTGGTCCATACCCGATCTCTAGAGTCATCAATCCTGTGGTAATGGAACTAACACTCCCTGAACCCATCAAAGTACACCCTGTTTTCCATGTATCCCTCCTGAAACCTGTGGAACCCGGTACTCGTCTGCCTGCTCACCCTCCTCCGGTGTTAGTAGACGGAGGAGAAGAATACAAAGTGGAGTCCATTGTTGACTCCCGACGGAGCAGACGCCGTCTACAATATTTGATACACTGGAAGGGGTATGGCATTGAAGATCGCACCTGGGAACCTGCCAGTCAGGTGCATGCTCCTCGCTTGATACGATTGTTCCACAGATGACATCCTCAGAAACCCAGACCCGTGGGGGGTGCGTTGGGGGGGGTGTACTGTCATGCTTGCCGTGAACGATCCTCCGCTGTAGACGTATCGCCTGCAGCGTCTGGCTATCGCGCATGCGCGATGGCGGCAGGCCAGTAGAAAAGCCTGCCATCCGGAAGGCTCGGGGCTTCGCGTTCTAGTGTTTGCCCCAGGCTGTTCCGTGAACTTCCTGTTCCTGTTTCCTGTTGCTGGTTTGCTCCTGTTTCGCGGGCGCTTCGGCGTCCGTTTTTGGAGCCTTGTCCTTCATTGCTTCTCCGTCCTCCTTCCTGGAGGTCGATAGTACGGTCCGTTATTCGGACGTATTGCTGAGAGTTTTCCCTCAGCTAGCAGAGCTCTGTATTTTTGCGGTACCGCTGTTCTCTTTCTTTTTGCCCTGTCCTTCCGGATTACCTGGTCTCATCTCTGCCTGTTTGGGATCTGAGCTCACGGGGATCAGAGCGCTCCGCCCACCTTGCCGGATTTCGTCCCGCGGGCCGGCCGGGTGTCTCTGCCCTGTCTCCCTCCAACCTCGAAGCCAGTTGTGGTCCTATCAGTTATCCCTGAGGTAGGCTTTCCTCCAGCGCTTGCCGGATTCACCCCTCCTTCTTCACGTGCACTTCTCCTGCTGTCGTGTCTGGAATCTACCCGAAGACGTCTCTCCAGGTGCCTTGTGAGACTCTTTCTACTGTGCTGTCCTCCGGATTCTCCAAGTAAGACAAGTGGGAAGGGACATTGGGATTCCTCAGACTTTCTGCTGGTGAACTACTATATGGATTTCCTTCTTATGTTGTAGGGTCGAACTGCATCCACTCCAGTAGCGAATTACGATTAGCCTTTGCCATTGCCTGACCTCTTCCGTTCTCCTGTGCAACCCTATAGGTAGCGGAGGACCTCTAGCCGTAAGGTATTCAGATAGGCAAAACTACACAAGGGGTGGGGGTCTTAGGGTCCTCATAGGTTGGTAGAGTCACTTATATTGTTCTTTTTAACATTCACAGATCACTGTTTCACGAACATAACCACAGTTCCATAAGACACAGCAGAAGGAAGAAGACCACAGCTCCTGTGTTTCCCCTTTATCCTTGTTTTGTTTCCCCTCTTTCCGCCGCCACCTCAGTGCTCTAGGGCTTGATAGAGGCAGGGGTGGAGGTGGAAGGTTGGGACTTTCTCTACATTGGGACTTGGTGTTGCATGACGCCCCTGCGGAACTTCGACCGGGTAAGATTATTACAGCTGCGACCGGATACGCTGGTGCCACATCTCCGCGCTATGTTCCTCGCGGCCCGTTCGGTGGGCTCCCTCCCGCTGGACCAGCGTCTGGCCACTATCGTGGTTATTCATAAGGAGGGGAGGCCGCGGGATCGGGTCACATCCTACAGGCCCATTTCTCTGTTGAATGCGGAGCCCAAAATTCTCGCCAAGCTGCTGGCTAATCGGCTGGTTGGCGTGGTGTGCGATCTGATTCACCAGGACCAGTCCGGCTTTATCCCTCATCGCAACACCGCGCTTAATCTGCGGCGTCTGCACGGGGTGCTCGCGCGGGTCCCGTTCATACGAGAGCCAGCCATTTTGGCGTCCCTGGACGCCACTATGGCGTTCGACACGCTTGAGTGGCCATATATTTGGGCGATGCTGGCGAAGTTTGGTTTTGGCCCGGGATTCATTGGCTGGGTGAAACTGTTATACTCCGGACCTCTGGCGCAGGTGGTGGTGAACGGTAGAGTGTCGGCTCCGTTTGAGCTGGGCAGGGGTACGCGGCAGGGCTGCCCGCTGTCGCCGCTCCTCTTCGCGCTTGCCTTGGAGCCCCTGGCGGAGTGGCTGCGGTGGGAGCCTTCCATTCGTGGTCTCCGTTGGACCCCTGAGTATGAGGATCGCGTATCTCTTTACGCAGATGATATCCTTTTATACCTTGCTTCCCCGCGTAAATCGCTGATTGTATTAGTGGATGTTTTGCATTCCTTTGGCCGTAATTCTGGCCTAGTCATCAACTGGGCTAAATCCTGTGTGTATGTCCTCTCCGGGGAGACTCCTATCCTACCGCGGGGCTGCCCTATCCAGGTCGCTCCGCAGGGATTTAAGTACCTGGGTATCTTTATTACCCTGGATGCTGAGGCCCGATATAAACAAAATTTGCTCCCCCCCTCCAGCGCCTGAAGGAGGACGTGGCACGTTGGAGGCGCTTGCTGCTCTCGTCGCTTGGCCGTGCGGCATTGTTTAAGATGATGTCGCTGCCACGTTTCCTATATGCTTTACAGAACACGATGGATGTTGTCCCGGCGCGCTACTTTCGCGAGGTAGAGAGTTTGCAGCGCCAACTATTCTGGGATGGGAGGCCGCGTATCGCCCTTGCGAAGCTGACACTCCCGTGGTATGACGGGGGGTCGCCCTCCCAGACATCAAACGGTACTACTGGGCCTCCCAGCTGGCCGCGATAAACCACGGCCTTTACGGGCCCGCTCTAAACCCGGCCTTTGAGATGGATAAACTATTACTGCCGGGTGGTGACTACAATCGGGCGCTTTATTCTCGATCGCTCGACACGCGTCTGACGGGCCCTACGCGGGTCATGGTACGGGTGTGGCACGCGGCAAACTTGGCGATGGGGTGGAAGGATCGATTGACCCGGGCGACGCCACTGTATGCCTCTGAGCGGCTGGGCTCCCTGTGGACCTCGAAGGGCTTTGAGAAGTGGGACATGATAGGCTTCAGCAGGGTGGGCGATCTCTGGACGAGGGGGGGATTCAAAACATTCGATGTGCTGCAGACGGAATTCCAGTTGCAGGACAGGGAGTACTTTCGATATCTACAGGTCCGTCACGCGCTGGTCTCCGTATTCCCGGATGTTGCCTCCATCCCGGAGTACTCCCCTCTGGAAGATAGAGTGCTAGATGGGCATGTGCCAGATGGCACGATTTCCTTGATTTACAAAAAGCTCATCAACGATCGCTCGGGACTGTTGACCAGCCTTCGTGAGGCGTGGGTCGCCGATGGATTGGTTCATTAGGGACCTTCGTCCATATTTTGTGGGAATGTCCGGAGGTGGCGCGATTCTGGCGTGGTGTGCATGCGGTGTTGCGGGCGGTCACACATGTGCCGCTGCTTCCTGAGGCGAGGAGGTGTCTGCTAAATGTGTGGGAGCCGACTGATTACTCAGTGCCGCAGACGTGGTGGGTGACTCTGGGCTATATGGTGGCAAAGCGTGACATAGCGCAACTGTGGGGCTCCCAGAGGTCGCCAACGATCTCGGCATGGAAGGACAACATGGATTGGTGTATGTTTCGGGAAAAAGTGGTGTATGTCGCGAGAGGTAAGCCTGGGAAATGGGTGAAAGTGTGGGGCCCCTGGAACTCCTACCGTGGCGGAATTTGTACCCCGCCGCTGACGCCTGAACTGGCACTGGCCCCATCTCCCTAGTCTCCTTGGTTCTGGGTACGGAGTCCACTTTGTCTCCGCTCTGGCCTGTCCCCCCCGCTTTTCCTGTGTATCGGTAGGGTCCTCCCCAGGGGAGCGCATACTGCTGCTTCGATTTCTTGCTGCCTTGTGGATTTGTTTGTTATTTCTTACATAAAAATGGAACCCCCATCTGGGGGGTCCAGACGGTGTGGCCGCCAATGTTTTTTCTTTCCAACTCCTGTGATCTCTCTCACGCTGCAGCGTGTGTTTCCCACTTGTATTCTATGCTCTTATTGTTTGCTAGCGGCCGGCCCGAAGGTTGTAGGCCCATTTTTGTAACTCTTTTGACTTCTGTAATAAAGGTTTCAAAAAAAAAAAAAAAAAGGCTTCCGGGCATTATGTACTCTAAGAAAAGGGGTCTGAGGTAAGAAGTTAGGTTTGTAAAAGAAACCTAGCGGAAGGGCACAAATTTCAGTAAAAAGTAAAGGAGTGCTTGGTGACATAGCTAGTAGGTGACCCACTAGGTGATGGTTATCAAAATTTAGAACAATACAATCTCCTTTAATAGTTTTAGATGCTCCACCAACCCAGTTAACCCTCTTTGCCATGATGATATGTTTGTATACATTAAAATTATCCCCCATGCATTTGGAAAGCCAATGCTGAGCCTTATGGATTAACTGCTCCGTAGATTCTAATAAATCTTCTTTTAGTTCTGTACATTAGCCAAAACTATGACATACGGGCAGGCTGCGGGAGGAAGACCCAGGCTTCCTTAAACATTCAAATCCTCAGCTAAAACTTGAGAAACCCCCCTTCCAATGCAGGGAGCTATAGCTTTGCCCTCTAAGGAGGCAGAGTTTACAAGCGGTTGGACATTAAGAGAATCGGTTACCGGGAAAACCCGGGTGGGTAATCCTAAGGGATGGACCGAAGTAGAGTGTGTGTTCACAGTGCCGTTAGAGACTTGAGATTCGGTACCTGACCGGGTGTAGCCATAAGTATGAGTAGGTACTCCAAAGGTGGTTTGACTCGAAATCTGGTGACAGTTATTATGTACAATAGGTCTCGTCAAATTGGCAGATTCTTGAACAGAGCCCGCCGAGTAAGTAGGATCATGACTTCCTATATTATTAGTTACCCCAGAAGACACTCTACCTGGTTGAGGGATCACCCTCACTTCCCCAGTGCTGCGGGTGCCCTGAGTCTTTTTTAAAGCGCCTCCTGGCGCGTCCTTCGCTCTCTCTCGCGGCGTCCCTGCTGCAAAGCACACTGGGAGGTGTGGTTTCCTACCTCTCAGCAACGATGATGGTGAGGGGCAAGGGCTGTGGCGATTACGGTGGCAGGCGCACTGGCTCTCTCTGCTCTCTCTGCCCCCAGACAAACGCCCAGCTTGGAAGGACTCCGCCTCAATCAATATAAGTGATGAACACATCTGCCCAAAACTAAGTTTACATACACATAGTATTGCTGCTTGTCCTGTCTGTGACTTTTTACGCCACTGACCCACAATATTCCTGAAGAACTTTATTACACATACCAGGTATGATCACAAATTGTTTGTATTCCTCCTTAAAAACCAGACACAGTAGTTTAGTCTCAGCACCCACCTCTCCAAAGTTGCGTCCTTTCACCTGTAGTGTCCACATTATCACCATTGCTGTACAGTGTATACATGATCCCTCGTTTACAAATCATTGATTGCTACATTATTGCATACTAGTTTAAGGTTAATCCAGTGTTAGAAGTGGGGGGGAACGGAAGGGCACGGCGTGCCCCTACTTTTAAAAATTATGCTAGTCCGTTCCCCTACTTCTTGATTTAAAAAAAGCGTCCCGGGACTGCCCTAATTCAGGCCCGGTTCTAGTAAGGGCTTGAAGGCAGGCGCGAAACGCCATGGGGCTCAAAGTGCTTCAAAGCCCCCCCACCTCCCCCGTCGTGTGTGTGCGCCCGGGCGCGCACACACAGACAGTTTTTGAGATTATCGCAGCCTTACCCGAGTACTTCACAGGTCTTTAAAAGACCATTTACATATTAACGAGGCTTTGTTTATTTTTTCACCCCTTCATCTCCAACAGGGGCATGGCGAAAGGCGACAAATCCTTTCTTTGGCCGCGGTAACCTTTGCCTACTGTCCTGCTGCGTGGATATTCTTTTTCTATGCAGATCAGGAGAAAAGAAGTTTGTTTATTTTGATTCACCTTTCCCAACCCCTGCAGCTGCTTATCACTTCAGGCTGCGACACTAAGATTGACTAATGGAGTAGGTAGGAGAATGTGTCACTATTTGTTTTTCTTTTTAAATTCTGCACAGGCGCAGCAGGACATGTACTTTGTGTGTGCTTCATTTAATCCGTTTTTATCATTATCATGGCTGATGCTGGACAACAATAGGACAATAAAAAAATGCCCAGATAACGCTGGGGATTAATGATCCTGCTGGAGAGCAATCATTTCTCTGTTAGTAGTTAAGTGCAGATGAACTGTATTTTATGTGGAAGCTCAGTGGGTTACTGTCATTGTGACAGAGATCCTTGTGTTACTTGCAGTTCAGAAGTTACAATCCTAACATAGGACAGTGACCAATGAACTGTCATCAAAGAGCTGTATGCAAACCTGAATGATATAGTTAGAACTTCGCGTTTTTTGTTTTGTGATATAGTTAGAACTTCCCCAGTCTTTCATTATTCTAATGTTGCTAAAATGAGTATCTTTGGGCAGATATACATTTTTATCAGTAAAGCCAACCCCTAACCACTGGAGTACTCTTTAAATCCTGAGTTTGTGCTTCTCCAGACCACACCCTCTTAAAATAAGTGCCCACCAGTATGGATGACATGTGATTCCTACACCTTGTAATCTTCATTGGCTTATGTGACATTCCCTGTAGGCTGATTTACATACTTGTATGATTCGTTATCTCTGTATATAGTGTGCGTGGTGTAAAGTACTGACACACACTACACTGATATGAGTAGCGCTACACAACAAATGAAATGCATATGAGAGAGGGGCTACATAAAGATGAGGGGCACTGTTGGAGGGTGGCAGTGAGGGAATCCGAGGAAGAGGTCATGGGGGGGAGGGGGGAGCTAGGGAGAGATGAGGGGCACTGCTGGAGGATGGTAGTGAGGGATTCTGAGGAGACGGTCATGAGGGGGAGGGGCTACAGCAAAATGAGGGGCACTGGTGGAGGGTGGCAGTGAGGGAATCCGAGGAGGAGGTCATGAGGGGGAGGGGTTATGGGGAGATGAGGAGCACTTGTGGCGTATGGCAGTGGTTATTGGTGTGGCGCCAAAAAAGACTTTCGCATCAGCGCTAAAGCCGGCCTTGTCATGGCCTTTCTGTTTTTGTTTATTTAATTAGCAGTCGGGTCATAAGGGCTACTGTGGAACATACTTTAAAGTGTGTGCTAATTATATTTACTGCTATATTCAATGTTTTAAGTTTGAAGGTGATTTTACTAATGTTTTTACCGGGAAAAATGAAAGTGGAGCCCGATGGTGCCTGATATGGGGCTGGGGCCCAAGGTCAGCTGTGAGATAAGGTGCACTGGAGAGGAGTAGTGGATAATCAAGCCTGTCAGGAAGTGCGTTGCGGAGTCTGGGGTCAGGTGGAGGTAGCAATGAAGAGGGATCCTCCATGAAGGCTCGAACAGAGGGAGCCCAAGTAGTGTCACTTGCCTGATACTACCACCTCAGAAACCTCCTCTTCCCATCAAAGGAAAATTACATAGAAAAAACAGTTTTTGAGAGTGATAATATTTAGAAAGAGATTTGGAAAAGAGTGCGATTTACTGGGCCTTGTAAGACTAAGAAGAGATAAAGGAGGGCCCGGAGGATTTGCAGTCTGAGTGTTGCTACTCCCAAGATAATTTTGAAAAAAAAACTATAGGGTCAAATACTGCATTTTATTTTCAACACCCCATTTTTACACAAATTCTCTCAAAAGCCATTACTGTGCCAAGACAACATCCCCAGGAGTTGACCACATTTTTTTTCAAGATGCACAATATGTTCCTCCCATAAGTAAATATTTACCTCCACTTTGCCAAGGCCTGTGTTTTGTCCTGCTTGCTCTCGTTATCTCACTCAGGCTCACTACCCCCATTATTCATTCTCATTCACTTTCCCTTTTACTCAAAATTGCTCACTTGCACTCACTCTTCAACATTCGGTATCACATTCTCTCTCACTCAGTCTCACCACTTTTTCCTACTCTGATTACCTCATTCTAACTTACAGTTTCACTTACTCTACGTGACTCCTTCTCACTCACTTTCTCTCACTTTCATCGACATACACTCTTTCACTCATGCTCAGTTACATTCAGGCACTCAATCATTCACACCCACATTTACTTACTCGCACTCATTCTTCTTTGCAGGACACTTGAATACATATGTGCTATACTATGTTTGAGCAGCTAGCTGGCAGACATGAATAAGAATTATTTATTTATTTATCTCACTTGGAAAGCGCACTCTCACCTAACAGGCATCCTGGCGCTGACAATCAAGAGTGCACAATTTGTGGATAAGAAGGAGCCCTTGTGGGTTTCCATGAGTCAGATCAGATTCTCTTGAAGAGTTCCTTTGTCTCTGAGCCCTGCTTAACACATGTGTACAGGAGGAGCCCTATATTCATGTCCTCAATGTTTGAGACAAAAAATACTCATTGATTTCTGAACGAGAGTAAAAGCGTTAAGGTAACATGTCGTTCCTGCTTATATTTTGCATGCTTTACATAATCCTGCATTCCCTATGAGTATTTGCTTTTCCCAGAATGTTGTTACTTTTTTTCAGGCACTGCATAATTTGAAATGAGTCACATCCAGGTGCTTATAATGGGGCAGAATTGGGTTGTAGGTGAAGACAGTGCGAGTTTCACTCAGTGGGGCAGAAGGGTGTTCGGTGGGGATAGAATGTGGCATTATGGCCAGAGCTACCAAATTTGGAACTGGGGAACCTGGTTCAGCCTTCATGCCTTGTCCATCAGACCACTCCTGAGGGAGGACCCATGATAGACTTTAGAAGGCCCCACTAGACCTTAGAAGCCCTGGTCTCTTAGCACCAGCAGGTGAACCCTACCGGTGGCCAGTTGGGTAAACTTGAAGCCCTGTCCACCACAATTCATACCCAGGTTCACCACCAGTCTTGCGGGCAGGTCTACAAAGCAGCACACCCTAGAGCAGCAGTGGCTTTGTCACGCAGTAGTTATCCTGCAATAATAAAAGTCTCCCACACCACCCCCACGGTTTTTGACGCATTCATAGATTTACAAGGACTTGTAATCCTGGGAATGCGGCAAAATCTTGCGCTGCCCCAGAGGAGGCATAACTAGGAGAAATATCTTTATTTCTCCTTGCTTTTTCCTCTTTCAAACTGTGCTTTATTCTGCAGCCCACATAGAAAGATGAAAAAGCCTCTCAAGATTGTTTTTGTACAGGAAGGTGCCCCTTCCTGCACAAAAACAATCCTGCATGCAAAGGAGGCACCCTTGCACCATGGGGCAAGTGTGCCTGCATTGAAGCTAGGCTGTCGAAATGGCGCCAGTGCAGGGGGAAAAGACCGGAATGCACCATATTGGATAAATACGGCACATTCCCGCCATTTCCTTGTGACGCAGGGCAGCGCAGCAAAGTAACAGCACTGAGACCGCCCTCATCGCAGCCACCGACGACATCCGAGCCCTTCTCGACAACGGGGAAACAGCGGCACTCATCCTCCTGGACCTCTCCGCCGCGTTCGACACTGTCTGCCACCGCACCCTAGTCCAACGCCTCAGCAACACCGGCGTCCAAGAGAAGGCATTGAAGTGGATCACCTCGTTCCTCGCTGGAAGAACACAAAGAGTCCGCCTCCCCCGTTTCGCTCCGAGGCCACCAAAGTCATCTGCGGCGTCCCGCAAGGATCATCACTCAGCCTCACCCTCTTCAACGTCTACATGAGACCCCTCGCAACCATCGCACGCCAACACAACCTCAACATCATCTCCTACGCCGACGACACCCAGCTGATCCTCTCCCTCACCAGAGACCCCGACACCGCCAGAACCAGCCTCCACGAAGGGATGAAAGACGTCGCCGAGTGGATGAAGAACAGCCGCCTGAAACTGAACTCAGACAAGACGGAAGTCCTCATCCTCGGACCATCACCCTCTGCCTGGAACGACTCCTGGTGGCCCCCAGCCCTGGGCACCGCCACCAAGCCGACAGACCACGCACGCAACCTGGGTTTCATCCTGGACTCCTCCCTCTTGATGACAAGACAAGTCAACGTCGTCTCCTCCTCATGCTTCCACACCCTCCGCATGCTCCGCAAGATCTTCTGATGGATCCCGATCGAAACCAGGAAGACGGTCACCCAGGCCCTCGTCACCAGCCGGCTGGACTACGGAAACACCCTCTACGCCGGAACCACAGCCAAACTACAGAAAAGACTACAACGCATCCAGAACGCCGCCGCCCGACTCATCCTGGACATCCCTCGACGCAGCCACATCTCCGGCCACCTGAGGAACCTGCACTGGCTCCCCGTCAACAAGAGGATCACGTTCAGGCTCCTCACCCACGCACACAAGTCTCTCCACAACCTGGGCCCCAAGTACCTCAACGATCGCCTGACCTTCCACACGCCCACCCGCCAGCTGCGGTCCGCTAGCCTCACCCTCGCCGCCGTACCACGCATCCGAAGAGCCACCGCCGGAGGCAGATCCTTCTCCTACCTGGTGGCCAAGACATGGAACTCCCTCCCCATCCACCTTCGGCTGACCCAGGACCACCTCGCCTTCAGGAGACAATTCAAGACCTGGCTGTTCGAGCAGTAGCGGCCCCCTTCCCCTAAGCGCCTTGAGACCCTTCCGGGTGAGTAGCGCGCTATACAAGTGTTTTGATTGATTGATTGATTGCTGCCCTGCGCCACCATTCCCATAAATATGTCCCTAAGCTCACAAATACTAAATTGACCACACTAATT
This sequence comes from Triturus cristatus, assembly GCF_964204655.1. Taxonomy (NCBI): domain Eukaryota; kingdom Metazoa; phylum Chordata; class Amphibia; order Caudata; family Salamandridae; genus Triturus; species Triturus cristatus. The sequence continues at coordinate 230,529,008 of NC_140580.1, read as the reverse complement.
ATCTGTGTAAGAGCATGTATTGATAAACACAATGAGCCACTGACCTTTTTCTTGGATCTTGTTGAGTTGCCAAGCACAGCAGCAGATCTAATCTTAGATACCTTACTTGCATGCTTAGAGAGACACGGTTTTACTGATGAGTATTTAAAAAGTCATTTGGTTCAGCTTGTAACAGATGGTGCTTCCAATATGATAGGTAGGAAATCGGGTGTGGCAACTCTTCTGAAACTGAAATATCCACAGTTGAGTGTATGGCACTGTGCTAACCACAAGCTGGAGCTTGCTGTGGGTGATGTTTGTAAAGAAGTCGCAGGCATTAATCAGCTCAAATTTTTTTTTGATAAACTATATACCACCTACCATGGCTCTCCGAAAAATCAGAGAGAGCTTGGGGAATGTGCTCTGGAGGTAGAAGTAAGACTTCTGGCAATTGGAAAGGTGCTAGATGTACGTTGGGTGTCCTCTAGTGAAAGATCTGTGAGAGCTGTTTGGAATAACTACAAAGGACTTATTAAACATTTCATGGAATCTTCCGAAGACTCAACAAGGAGTGACATTGAGCAGAGGAAATATGCTGGTTTAAACCGTTTATTAACCTCCCTGGTGTTTGTTGAAAATATGGGCATTTTATATGATGCTCTCACAGAATTGGGTAACCTATCCAGAAGACTGCAGCGGCGTGATATGACCATATATGAGGCCGATCGTTCAATACAGATGCAGATTTTAGTGTTTGAATCAATGGCTGATGCACCCGGGCCCTTTGTTTGCTACAACTGCATTAAATGCTGCTGAACGGATGCAGTTTGCTGGTGTAGGACTGCAACAGAACAAAGGCTGTGTTAGCATCAATAGGGCACAGTTCTTTAGGAGCTTAGCAAATAACCTGCGAAAAAGGATGACAATGACTAATGCATCAAATGTTTCTAGATGCACAACCACAAACAATGATGAAATAGAATACAAAGAGTTAGTACATAGAATGAAACTCCTACAACCAGTTTATTGGCCAGATCCAGTAGACAGATTATACGGTGAGGGAGAATTACAAAACCTTTGTAGCAGGTTGCATGTATTTGATACCAGGCAGTACATCCTTGGTTTCAGAGAGTACAAACAAAATAAAAATTGCATCTCTGAAAGCCTGAAACCATTAATGCACATTATAAACACATTTTGTACCTCAACTGCTGAATGTGAACGGGGCTTTAGTGTAATGAATGAGGTGCTCACACCACTGCGGAACAGAATATCAATCAATCGTCTGTCTTCTACAATGTTCATAAATATCGTGGGGCCACCTGTCATAGAATTTAAACCTGAATTTTATGTTCAGAAATGGTTAGAAAAAGGGAGGAGAAGTGCAGATGAAAGAAACTGCATGGCTCGGAGACAAATGGCTTATGATTCCACTTATAAGCGTATTTGGAATATTCTGTGATTGGAAACATGTCCCACATTGTAAATGAATTAAATATAAACAACTTATATATTAAACCTCAAATAAACATGTTTATTGATTCTTTGAATTAAATAGCGTTATAAGCTGTAACTGGTCAGTGAAATGCCAAACGTTCAAAAATTGGTATGTTTTGCTATTTCTAGCCACACCTCCGACTCCGCCCACTAATCCAATCCTTGGGTTATTCCCACCCCCTTGAGTCTCCGCCCACAGTTCCCCTACTTTTTTTTCCCCACTTCGACCACTGGGTTAATCACACAACTGCACCTAAAACTGCAAGAGGGATCGCTGATACATAGCACGTTAGGATTACCCAGAACATATGCAAGAAACGATGTACTAAAACATCATTTTCCAAAATCCAATTAATGTTGAGGCCTAAGGTCGAACTCCTTGATCCAGCTCACCATTCATCCAAAGGAGATCTTCCTCCCTCTGGACTCCCCCCAACCCCCACCCCCCCTCCCCACCATCAGACTTGTAGGTGGTTTTACAAACTTCTCCAGATGGCTTAAGACCCCTCTGTTGCTGCCAGTTGCAGACACAATGTACAGTCATTTCATTTTTAAGTAATTTCATTCAAGGTAACTGAATGGATGAGCTGACACAACTTATTCCCTCTCTGCAACATGAAGTGCTTGTAAGGAGCCATAAATAAACCAATAAGTAACTAAATAAATAAGCAAACAAATAAAAACAAAACACTATGGCTAAATTCTAATATCCTCAGCCAGGACTTTCTTCCAGTCTCTTATCTATCCTAACGGGGAAGTCCTCTGCCAACTATGATATACCAATTTAGATCACCTACAGCAAAATACTCAGTTGCGTTCTATAGCAGAGTCTTCGTGACTCTCTCGGTAATAGTGCAGCCTTCTGACCCAGTGAAGCGGATTCTGTACCATGGGATCTTCAACTCCCCTTGTAATACTAATTATATCTGAAAGTCAACTCGCTTTACTGTTCAGAATCCATATAGGGAAGGTTACTCATCCAAACCGGCTGACTTCAGTCCAAGGTGTCTCACAAGGGTCAGATGCAAGGTCCTCATTAGCATAAGACCACCATCTTTGTAATTTGTCTATCCAGCATAGGTAAGGGCCAGAACGTGGACACCTTGTGTAATTCCCATGCAATTCAAAGAATATTCATGAACAATATATCAAGCTCTGAATTGCTTCCTCTACACAATTCTGTATTTGCAGTGGGACGTATCGATCGGGTATTTCCAGGAAATTAGGAGCCAAAGCAAGAATGAAATAGTTTAACATCTACCTAATGTGCCACCTTCCCAGTTCTATGTGTGGCTGTGAGGACCATTAAGAGGGGCAGAAGAGGGCCAACTGCAAAAAACTGAAGGATGCTCCACGAGCCCGCTTTGTGGGTTCCCAGCCTAATTTTGAGGCAGGGGACTGCCTGGGATGCAACAGCAGTGCCTTTTCTGGCTCTTATGTAAAAAATCCCTTGCCAGCAGCCTATTTGCCAGCGGTGTTCCAGCTTGAAAGCACTGGAGGTCCATCCTATTCAGGGCGGACCTTCTTATGTTGTTTCTGCTGTTTGCAAATGTTCTGAAAAGCACTGGGGTTCTGGACAGGAGACTTCAACAATGAGCCCCAGACACTGGGAGAAAACTCGGAGGACCTTTGCCATTTTGTATTGCAGAAGCAACTCCCCGGCTTCAGGAGTTTGTTTCTGGGAAAAAACACAAATAATTTCAACCGGCGCAACATAACATGGGACTTGGCTGGCATTAGACTTTTGCCAAAAGTGTTCCCATCCTATTGGCCACTCCACTTTCTGTGAAAATTCCCATGAGTGTTTTGGGTAAAAAATCTGGTGAACTACCGAAGTCTAAATTACCCTTAATCTTACATTAGCCCAACGCAAATTAAAAAAAACATAATAAAAGTGATATGCTAGTTTTGCATGGTATTTTATTGAAATGCACATGTTCATCACAGACCCTGCCCTCTTTTAGGCAGGTTTTTCTTGACCGTAATATATGTTATGCCAACAGCAGTTTAAATGCTTCACAGCTTAGCTTCTTGCCGCAAAGGTTTCTCAATGAAGGCACTCATGTGCGGTTCAATGGTAAGTTGAGATCAAAGAAAAGTCATATTTGCTTAGCTCTCTGGTTACCTGGAAACTAAAATGATACGAGAATTGTTTAACACCCAGTGCCAAATACACCCTTCCTAAATTATGTCAAACTAATCTGTTTTCATAGGAAAGTCTTGGCCCTTTGGTTAAGGAACACACATTCCTGCTTATTTTCGTATGGGAAGGGATGTTTCCAGGAGGTCTGCTTCACCATTAAAAAGCATGAACATAGCTAATGCACATTCTGCTCGATTTAAACATTGTTACAGCAACATCTAAATAAAGGCTGACTGCAAACGCTTTAGGCAATCCAGAACTCTAACATTAATTGAGGCTTCATTTTACTTTGTAATTCAATGGGCTTTTTTGCCACAATCAGGGAACATGGAGATCTATTATGTTTTTAAAAATATTTCTACGATTTGGTCATTGAAGAAGCATTCGGTTTTCAATCTGATTTATTTCGTTGTTGAAAAAGTACATCAAAGCAAGCTACTTTTGTCTGTTTATTGCAATTTGTTTGACTGTGAGGAGTGATGGCCACAGCAGTGTTTCCTATCCTTATACTAGCGCCTTGAGACCTTTTGGTGATTTGTGCGCTTTATAAGAATATTTGACATTGACATTATCATCCTTGATTACCTACATTACATCAGGCACGCATGATCTGTCGGCAATCGGCTCTATTCGAAATATATAAACTCAGTGCCAGGAATAAGGAAAGAGGGCTGGGCCCAGACCACACCTGAGGGTTGGAACCTCTTGACCAGAGTGTTAGTTGGGTAAGAGGTTTACAGCACCACGAGTAGCGGGTTTGGAAACTGCAAGGGACCGAAGAGATTGGGAACACAGGAAATCCGTCAAAATACCTAATTTAGCACAAACAGACTGACATCAAAGTGACATTATTTACCGCTTACTGATGACTCCAAGAGACCTCCTATTCTGACCTAGACACAAAGGAGCGTGTCGCAGCCGCCATTTGCACTCCTCCTACTACTCCATAGTGCCCTGATGCCCTGCCGCAGTCAGGTCCAGGAGCTGCTTGCTTCACCTTCCTCAGTCCTCCACCCAATCGGAGGGCACAAAGAAATGCAGATGGCTGGAGAAAAACTGTGTCACAGCAGTGCTAAATCAGCTATGGCCTGTTTTTCTTTAAGGGTGCAAATGTCTGTTTGAAAGAACGAAAGATGCCAGGGCCGTGGGTTGGGCTGTGGCCTGTGGCACTTCTTTATCTTCCTTTACACTCCTCCGGTGAGGGAAGGAAGCCACAGGCAGCTTAGTAGGGTACTGTGAGGCGTAGATGTTCACCAACGCTGGCCATGCAGACAGACATGGCGCATGACAGCACAGTATGGCATGCCTTTGATACGGAAGCTGGAGGCCCCTCCTATGGAGGTATGATTTTTGACGTTAGGCCAAAGGCCAGCCCTTAGGGAGGTACCTCTATAGGGTCTCGGAAAGCCTTCTATACTGATGACTTATGGCAGCCTTCCAAGGGACAGGCAATGCGTGATGTAAAAGCGCCCCACGTTAACTGAGGCTTTGCAGTCCAGCCTTTCCAAAAGTAGCATACAGGAGTTGAAGCAGGACTCCCATGTAATTAGGGTGGAGAGCTTTTCAGAATCTAACTACTACCAGTGCCAGCCTCCTATCAGTGAGCGAGCTCCAGTGACATCAGCAGAATGATGCCGATAGCGTATGCTGGGGGTGAGGCAGAACGAAGACCCTGTTGAAGGTGACTAATGTTAAGGGCATCCGCTGTGGTGAATGAACTCTTCCACAAAGATTGCCTGCGTCTGACTAAACTCTGGGTAGTAACAGCATCTGTGGAATGAACCACCACTGAGGACCACATTAGCGGTACCAGTGCAGGGTCTGCCTGTTTAGGCAGCGCTCAACCACTGCTGTCATTACTGTAAATCATATTTGGTGTGGCAGAAGCTTTCTCTGATGCTGTACATCTATTATATTTGCTGCATGTGTGTGAGGACTCTTGCATTGCTGATGCCCCTGTGGTACCTGCGCTGTGGCTGCAATGGAAGCTTGCACTGCTGATGCCCATGTGGAACCTGTTCTCTGTGTTTTAGGGAATCTTGCAATTCTGTGGCCCATACAGTACCTGGGGGCATATGTATCAAGCACATTTTTAATCGCAAACGCTGCGATTCGCAAAATACAGCGTTTGCGATTAAAAATTCGCAAAACGGGATGTATTAGGCAAAATCCCATCGCAAAATTAAGGAATTGCTAATTTAGCGATTTCTTAATTTTGCGTAAGCATTTAAGAAATCGCAAATTGCGATTTCTTAAATGATATGTAAAAAGCACCCAAGTTGTGCGAATTATCCTTAAGAAATCGCAAATTACCACCAACTTCCAGTTGGTGGTAATTTGCGATTTCCTTTCAAAATGCACTATTTTTAATTTTGCAAAGTGCCACGTGACGCTCATACATGCCCTTAGGGCATGTATGTGCGCCATATGCACACACATGCACATTTCAGGGGTGCATCAGGGTGTCATCATGACACCCTTGCACCTTTGAAAGTATTCTCAAATAGCGATTAGCAAATTGCGAATTCGCTATTTGAGAATTACTTCCCATTCATTCCTATGGGTCTCCTGGCCCATAGAAATGAATGGGCAGGTATTCCTTAATTGCGATTTTGCAATTTGCTAATCGCAATTAAGGAATTTTAAGAAATCGCAAAAATTTCGCGATTTTTTAAATACATCCCGTTTTGTAATTCTCAAATAGCGATTCTTTAAAAATCGCTATTTGAGAATCGCAAATGGTGATGTTGATACATATGCCCCCTGTTCTCTGTGTTTAAGGGAAGCTTGCCCTGCTGGGGCCTATGTAGTACCTGTTCTCTACGTTTTAGGGAAGCTTACCATGTAATATCATTTTTTTATGTTTTGCTGAATCTTCGGGAAACTTTTCACTCATTTTGGCTCTGTCAAGACTTGCTCTCTGCAACACTTCACAGTACCCAGTTCACGTTTTTATTGGTGACAATGAATACATTTTCCCCACACATGACATGTAGGAACTTCAGTGACTGTTTTTGATGAATGTTAAATTCACATTCCTGTTACTACCTGAACTTTCTACGTCAGCTACATGGGACAAAAGCATGCAAACGTGTCCCTTGCCAGAGAAGCCCAATCAACTACTAGAGACCAAACATAATCAAGCAAAGTCAAATAGGAGACACCCTGCCAGTGTCCTTATGTGATGATCCCCTCAAATTTCTGATCTCACTGGCTTTACCTAATGGTGCAATGATGTAGTGTCTCAAGAAGAGAAGAGAGACAGACCAACACAAGTCTTTGCTGTAGACCTCGGACTTTCGCCTGCCTAATTCTCAATTGACTGCAATTTATGCAAAATCTTTCTGCATTATTAAAGGGATTTAATTCATTCCACTGTGCCTAAGCAAAGAAAGCGAACACAGTCCTGGTGACGACAAAGGTACTCCTAAAGGAGCTCTTTCAGTTTGCCCCGCTTGATTTGGAGTGATAATGGAAGCCACGGGTCATACAGCTAATCTGCGATGGTCTGCACGTAAAGCAGAAATTGCATGCTGCAAACCATCCGCAGTCAGCAGGTTTGGTTGAGAACTACAACAGTACTCTCAAACTGAAGTTGACAAAGATTCAGGAGTCAACAGGAATAAAAGGGCCAGATGCTTTACCGCTAGCTCTCTTGTCCACAATAACAACAGCTCACTCTAGAACAGGATTGTCACCCTACGAGGTCATGTTCAGGCGCCCGGCAAATGTCTGGGGCGTCCCACAACCTCGTCGGTTCTCAGAGACAGAGTACACCCTATTGACAGACTATCTTTATCAATTAACTGAAAATCTGCTTTCTATTCACCAAACGATTCGTGCAAGCCTCCCACCTGTACCTGAGGGGCCCGGACATGATATAAATCCCGGTGATTATGCGATGGTCAGACGATTCCAGCAAAAGAAAAGTCTGGAGCCTCGTTGGACAGGACCGATCCAGGTCCTCCTCACAACCCACACCACCATAAAGGTCGACAGTCGAAACAACTGGATTCACACGTCGCATGACCTGCCCTTACCATATGACCAGTGGGTGAGGGATGGAATATGAGACTCAGCGTGCGAACAAGTGCCTTGATTCATTTCCTTCTCCGATGCCAAGCCCATATGGACCCAAACTGACAAGTAGAATGATGAGGTGTTGAATGCGACAACACCACCGGAGATCAGAGTTATCGAGTCCGAGCCTTCTTCAGCTGGCCCCTCAGTGTCTGACCCCCTTTCTTGTGACCCCTCTGAGCCTAACCCCCTTTTTCATGACCCCACCGTGCCTGGAGTAGGTAGGTACAACTTGCGCCCTCGACGGAGGACTAGTGCACCAAAGGAAAAGTCAGAATAGTTAGGAATGGACTGTGCAAGTTAGGGCGTCCTCTGCTGCAGTACCAACGGTGTTAGTTTAGTTAGGGACGAGATTGGTGCACTGTTCCGGACATTGTACAGGATAAGTTGGATGTGCTTTCCAGGAGGGAAGTACATTACCCAGCAGCGTGGGATACGGATCTGAATTAGGACTGAGCAGCTCCACCGCCGGTGCTTAAGAGCGCCAACGTTGATGAACGATAGGAACCTGCCAGTGAGGCTCTGACGAACACTGGCAACATTAATACTAAACATCATTCTCATCATATACCTTTCCTTGTCTCACAATGTATCCGTTTGGTCGACCTATTGAGGAGGAGGAACAACCATTTGCAGCACTGTGTTTAGAGCGGGATTAGTCTAGATGGTCTGGTTGGTCCACAAAGAGTAAGATAGTTTTTGTAGTGATCGTTGGATTTCTTTAATACCGATACTTGAGATAACATGGTTCCTGGAGGAGAATTGTCCAGTGCATTCTTTGGTTGGTACAACGACTCCTCACCCCGAGCATGTTTTTGTTGCTCTGGCTCCACACAAGGCAATGCATAGATTGTCTTATACTGAAAATGTTTTTGTGCGAATGTTGCATCAAGTTCACAATGTGTCCAACAAAACAAATTGCTGGGTTTGCAGAGTTCTTCCCTCAGTGACTGACACAGTTGAAAATTTGTTGTCCATGCCACTTTCATACATTAGTAGTTGTGAGGGCTGGTTCGAATTGCTTAGTATGGTACAGCAACATTCCCCACTCCCTACTCTGAACTAGGCACCTGCTCATTCTCTCACTATGGTACAGAATGTAAATCTTGTCATAGGGTTCACCTTGGAGGACAGGCCGGACAGGAGGTGTTTACTAGAGTGTTTTTAAAGTCTTGTATGAACGCATATAAAACTGTAAAGAACGAGACATGGCTCCAAATGGAAATGGCTGATTTTCAGGGATTTAACAGTCTTTCCTGGCTTGTAATGTTACAGATGACAAGCCAATGCCAGTGTCAGTGATCAACGCAACAGCTGGTTTTTGTATCCAAGGGACAGGGAACATTGTGGTAGGGGACAGCAGATGCAACTCCACATATGAATTGAGAACGACCGATAGTCCACCCTTAATGCCACCTCCAATGTGTACTTTGTCTGCGGCTCCCACGCTTATGCATGGCTCCCAAGAGGTTGGTCGGGTAGATGCTTTCTCTCTTTTCTCCTTCCCCCTGTGTTTGTTGCTTCATCCGATTATCACAGAGCTCATCAGTTGCAGCGTAGAAGTACGTGCCTGTCCCAGGTAAAACGGGTTCTTGATCCGAAGGATGTAGATCAGACAGATACAACCACACAGCAATTTGAGGCTGTGGCAAAGGGCTTTTCCCCTTTTGGGGCCCTATAGTCATTAGTATAGGCATTCATCGGCTCACTAGAGTTGTTGAGGCAGTTAATCATACCACAACGGGAATAGCGACAAATATTATGGCAGCGCTCCAAGCTACGAGATTAGTTACCTTACAAAACCAGATGGTGTTAGATGTCATCCTTGCAGACCGAGGAGGGGCCTATCGTGTCATTGGCAGTAGCTGCTGTGTATACCTGATTACACACCTAATGTCTATTCAGCTATACAGAAATTACATAGGTTATCAGCCGATATACACCAGGAGACAGGTACCTGGACACTATTGGGGTGGTTCTGGAGTATACTCACGACATGGGGTTGGAAAATACTTATCTTTTTGGTAATAGTTGCAGGCGTTATCTTGCCATGTTGTCTCTGTATGCACTGCCTCCCGACATGTTGTGCCTGTTTTATCAGTGCATTGACACCCAAAAAGAAAATATCCATACCTAATAATAACAGGATGATTATGCTGCAGAAAAGTGTTGAGGAAATGATGAACATAGATGAGGGTATATTTGAGTACATGTCATCTCTTGCAATGTCTACTCCTGATCACGAGTATATGAACTGCTCTGCGTGTTGATGTCTTTTGCCAACATGAAAAAGTAATGTCATCTTTCCTAGGGGTAAAATGGATTTAGCGACATGCTAAAAGGAGGGTCTGTTGGAATATAATAAAATGTCTTCGCTGTATTGCTATGTGTTGTTCAGCTTAAGGTAGGATTCGCAGCACCATTTTATGTTTAGCCGCTATGCTGTGTTATGATAGTGATTTATTCCCCACTCAGCTCTGCTAGAAACAGCCGTGATGTGTTCTTTCTCTCAAGCTTGGGCCTTGCTGTACTAATGAATATATTGTTATTGTTAGTGCATACCGTTCTCACAAGATAGAAGCCTGCTCCCACTAGCTAGGCTATGGGCGCAGGCGGAGTGACCTTGGCACACAGTGTCTGCCAGGTCTCAGGTTCGAAACCTCTTCTACTGTACTTTCATTGTGTGGCTGGTCCCAACTGGAAATTTCCAGTTTGAGCTTGTTTTTCTGATTCTAAATCCTACATGATGTAATACCATGAGTTCTGATGTCAGTTCCCTCTGCAGCACCCCATGCGACTGGGCAGACGGGACTCCACTATAGTATACTGAATAAACTTATACTTGGTTTGTATTCTCTACTGTTTGACCGACTCTTCATTTGTGTGGAAGGCTGAGAGGTGGTCGCGAGTGACCCAAGTGACCAAAAACGGGTCAGTTCCTTCACTCACTATCCGCACCCGCCAAAAAATCTTCAAGTGGCTCTCTGCCAGAACCAGACGTACCATCACCCAGGCCCTCGTAATAAGCCGCCTGGACTACAGCAGCACACTCTATGTAGGAATCGCATCACACCTGCTAAAGAGACTACATACCATTCAGAACTCAGCCACCTGACTCATTGTCGACCTCTCAAGACAGACCCACATCACTCCTGACCTCAGAAAGCTTCATGGACTCCCCGTCCACAAGAGATGCCAGTTCAAATTGCTAACCCATGCCTACAATGCCCTTCCCAATCAGGGACCACAGTACATTAACCACCGGGTGAACATCCCCCAGCCCACCAGACAACTGCGCTCCACCTACCTCTCCATCATCCAGACTCCCAGCATCCACCGAAGCAAGAGCGGCGGCCGCTCCTTCTACTACCTGGCCACCAAGACCAGAAACAAAACCTCCCTCTCCACCTCCAGACCTCCCGCTCCCTGCAGGAATTCAGAAAGCGTCTGAAAACCTGGCTGTTCGACTGACTACACCCAGCAGCAGAAACCCCCAGCGCCTGGATACCCTCACGGAATGAAAAGCAGAGCGATACAAATCCCGTTTGACTGAACTGTTGTACAGTAGATAATTATTGCAGCTGTTTATAGAGACTCAATGTCACAAACACGCTACCAACCTTTGAAGGTTGTATATTCCCAGCTTACCCTACCCATCATCAGAGACAGACAATTAAACCGAAATTGAGTTATGAGATTCTTTGAGCTTTAATATCTTTGCCAAATAAAAAATCTGGCCCAAAGAACACTTAAGTGGCAAAAGTGCGTTTATTGTTGGCTTCTTTGGGTCATCAGATTCTGTGTTGTAGATTTTGCAGCCAAGATCAGCTGTCCAATCCACTGCCAACACCTTTTAGCTATTTTTGTCCGGGTTGTTGTACTCTTCTGGGCTACACACTTTACCTAACTCAGACTTGAGCTATATCAGTCGGCTAATCGTTCCAGCAGCTGAACGCACTACTACATCCCAAAAAGTCATTATGTAAGACGTTTGTTCTCTTTTAAAACCATGGATTAACTAGGTGTGGAATTACACCAAGAATTAAGTATTGGTGTTTCTACCTCTACATAGTCCTCATTAAGGGATGTGTCAATTCTATATAGAAAGAAACACAGAATTCTAAGTAAGCTTGGCTGCCATGATTGTCACTAATGTCCTTCGGTGTGAATAAGAGGTCGAGGAGTAGTGCATTGTTTTAAGAAATAACTGATAATTGTATGCCTCTCTAAAGTTTCATTCGAAGGCTGACCACAGTATGGCATTGTCTTGAATCAAAGAGGATGTGACTGGTTGGTTGTGTCAGCAGTTTCATCACAACATACCTTCTGAGAGTTACTGTAGAGCAAACTGAGACTGTATAGCGTATGTTTAGTACATCAGCAACTACCACTCTGTTGCCAAGTGTTTCTTTAAACATCTTTTAGCACACCAGTGGCATTTGAAACAGATATACTATACTTACTTTTACGTGCCACGGATTTTTATGTACATATTTTAGTTATTTATGTGTTTCTTTCATGACCTGACCCATTCAAGTTCTGCTACTGTGGCTCACATATTGCCCCAATATTATTTCCGTATGTTTTTTTGGTTTGCCAAATGGTTGTCTTGCGGTCAAATGTGCATATTGGTTTAGTTAAAACATTTACCACAATCTGTCGTTTCTTTTCTGTTCGTCTGTGCAAATACACATTGCTGAAATTAAAATATGTCTTATATTTATTATGAATGTATTTTGTTTCGGAGTGTCAAGTATTGATCATCAAAGTAAGCCTTCATTGTTGCTGTTGCCTGCAAACACAGGGGACATTGTCAAAGACACTGGGACCATGGTAACTATCAGCACAACTGTAAATTCTTGTTAGCAAACTCTGTTGAGAAGCCTCGGAAGTAAAAACATGTTTTCTGATGAAAAGGAAACTACAAGAAAGTAAGAAAGTGGCAGAATGTGCGCTTCTTGCTCAAACAAAGGGTCAGCCTTTAGTATTAATTGCATTTTCCTTCCTACCCAAGCTTGTGTGAGTCTCCCCAATCTATTGTACAAACACTGGGAACTCTGTACCTCATAAACCAACGCCAACAATAGTCTACTAGCTTGAACCTAAGCGATGAGCAACATTTCCTCTTTTTCACTCTTAAATGTTTACATCCCTAAATTGACCAATAATAGTTATACTCTAAACATACCCCAAATCAGAGAAAAGAAAACGATAATGTGTACAGAAAAATCATTGGGGCATATTCTCAAGAACGTGTGATAATCATCGCAAAAGTAACTTAACGCAACCCACAACATTGCAGTCTATCGCGGGAAATTTACGACGTGTTAACCAAGTATTCACAACACGGCGGTCCCATGCGATAGTCACCAGATAACGCGTCAAATGGCCGCGTTAAAATCAACACCACGGCGCAAAAATACAAAACACGAACGCAAAAAAACGTGATGAGGCCAAGCGCGTTACAAAAAGCTGCGAAAACCAGCCACAGGCCTGCAAATCCCAAGCGTTTGGCGGGAAAATGCACTATAAAAGCAGAACAAGTAAAACACACCAGAAACAATCAAAAGTGCGCAGCACCATGGACCATGGATGCACCCTGACCGAGCGCAGAGGCCAATGCGAACCCCACAGACCAGGAGCAAGGTACAACGGGGTCGGGGAAGGCCAGGGAGAAGAGGGAGAGGAATACGGGGTGCAGTCTGCAGCAACACAAGACCAGCCTCACGGAGGTGACAGAACACAACCAGCAACTGTCCCACAATCAGACTACCTGGAATGCAGCCGCAGTGTCGAGGAGGACAATAGATGAGGCCAAGAGGCGCTGGCATGACCTGAAAACATAAACCAGGCACAAACCCGCTGCCAACAGGAAGGCATCAACGGCGACAGGAGGTGGGAGTTCTGCGCCACAAGAGGAGCAGAAGGAAATGGAGGCCAGTCATCAGTGAGTAGACGGTGCAAGGAGGGGGGAGTACGGACCAGCTCGAGAGGACCTGACACAACAACAACAACAGGGTGAATAACGACCAAGGACTGGGGGGACGGGGGGAGGTGGGCACAATGACACACATGCACAATAAAGTATAGCACACTGCACACCCACAATGACCCAGGTTCATGTCCTTCATCCCCGTGGCACACTGCAGCACACACACATAGCAATCACAGCACATCCCATGACAATGTGGCACAAAGTGCAACACCGACACTGCAGAACAGGGGACACAACTGGGTCCGCCCATGCGCAGAAACAGGCTAATCACATTGGACAGAGCAGGGAACTGTGAGATGCATATGCACGGGTACAACATCACATCCGTCATGTAGTCCCAATGTCCACTCTCCCCCCCAAATTGCCAGCACTGCCCAAACAGTCACAATGTACATTGTCACACAGCCTGCATGTAAACAAGAACAATGCGCAAACATAAATGTCAACATAATGTCACCATGCATCTCCCCTTCACATTGCGGAGGGACAAAAAACCCCTCTAGCAGGTCAGACCAGACAAACCATCAGTGATGCCAGAGATGACCATCACACCTCCGACACCGACACCCTACAACAGCTCATGCACTTCTCAGGCAACCCACTCCCAGGAGCAAGGCAGCCAAGCCACATAGAGAAGACCCCAGCCCCTGCACAGACCACACAGCAGGAAGCACCCGCCACCTTGGCTGGCGCCCAACATTTCACCCAGGCACACATTGCATTCCAATGCCAGGTATCAGAATGCCAAAACGAGGTGGCCGAACAGGTGCGTGTGGGGTAAGAGCTCATGGAAGCCGAACTAGATCACATACATGGGTGTTCAATTCTCATCAGGGACCACCTACACCCCACAAAGGAGACCCACACCACGACAGATACACATGCATGTGCATATGTCCTGCAATGAACCGCGCCCAGAGCCACGGAATCATCATTCACACCCCAACGCTGGTCCTCCGTACGATGGCCCAGTCCACTCCTCTTATGCATTGAGTGGCTGACGACAAACCTACATGTCCAAAGTTGTACCCGCTGCCTGCGGTGACATGTCTGCGTCCGCTGTACACAGCACAATGTAATGTCGTAGGGCCCAGGGTCCTCATGCATACAACAAGACCACAGGGATACAAGCATTTATCATGTTGAACTGGCTACGGGCACGTGCGCCCAGCCCCTTTATTGGCAGGGCCACATGTACAGTGACGCCTGTGCTGGATGTGTGTGGGGTGAGTATAAGCCAGCCTGCACGGAGTGCTTGGTGCTGGCAACAACTTGAACGGTAGACACCAGTGTAATGGAAACAGAAAACACCAGCATAACAGAGTCAACTGCTGAGCAACATGGGTGGAGCCGGAGCAAGTACAGAGGTCACCCAATATCCAGTCCGGAGGTTCCGTGAGTTGCAGTGCACTGAGGTAGGATCACCAGGGCTGAGCGTGCTCATGTGAGATATTGTCTCGGATTGTGTCCCTTCGGGATGTCCTGCTGCAGCTGCAGTAGGGTGTGTTACACCTGACACATCTCACCCATCATCGTCTCAGGTCCTCCACACTGCCTGAGGTGACAGTTGCATCTGCAGTCCACAGCGCAATACCCAGTAATAGATCCGGGTGTGTAGCTTGACTACCACTTCCAGTCTGTATTCCTGCCTCGGGTTGTTGCCTCCTGCCCTCCCATTGTCTGTGCCTTCTCCCATCTGCACACTTGACACATCTTCCTCATCATAGTCCCAGGTCTTCCCCACTGCATGAGGTAACATTGTTGCGTGCGCTGTCCATAGCACAGTACTCAATCAGAACAGGTCCATGAGTTGTGGTGCACAGAGTTAGTGGCCCCGGATGCAATGCGGCCGGCACAGGCACACCACCACGGGACGGTGACTTACGGTGCAGTGAGATAGGGACATCAGTGCTGAGCGGGTCCTCGTCGATGTCCAAGGTGAATGACGCGGAGTGTTTCAGTGGACAGTGGAAGGTGTTCTTCCAGGGCTTGATGCAGAGGGCAGAACCAAGCAGACACAGGAAATATGTAGAAGATGAATGCTATAGACACATACTTGACAGCAAATCAGTATCGGCTACATGATGATGATGACAACACCCAGGCCATAGTCTCACACGCCACCAAAGTTCAACCAGGGAGTGTACATGGATTACGGGGCACAGAGTTAGTGGCACCAGTGCTGAAAGGGGATGCAGTCTGCGATGATGCGTGTACAATGGCATAGAATCTGCCATAAATAAATCATGTCTCAGTTCCACATGTGTGACCTACTTGTCCGCAGTGCAGTCTGGAGCCATGGCTCAGCTGGGGACCACAGCCACGTGTCGTGGGCTTGCGATGCACAGAGTTAGTGGCGCAAGAGCAGTTGTTGGTAGTTTTCGATCACCTCCGTAACGATGATCCTTTCTTCCTACGGACTGAACCGCGTCTTCCTCTTACTCCTCTCCTTGCGTACAATGGTACACACTCTGAAATGAATAAATCAAGACTCAGTTCCAAATGTGTGACCCACTTGTCCACTGGGTATGCCGGTGGAGTATTGTAGCAGGGTTCTTCAATCAAGTGAAGACACTAGGAAGTACTGAAGTGAAGTCTTCTTCATTCAGTTGGAAGTACAGCACATTCCTGGCACATCAGACTTCTTCGATGGTCTCCGGAAGACTGCCAGATACCCGAACCCTCAGCTGGCACTCCCCAAACATTCCACCATTACATTCCAGCCAGCATTCCATTTGTCATGGAGACGAGAACATAACACATCTTTCCCCTTAATACAAAAAATAAAAGAAGTATTGCCTATACTAATACAACATAACAAAAATAAAAGAAAGAAGCACAGATAAACAAAACATAGCTAGATAAAACAACATAGGAACTATTGTAAAATATAATCTTTTAAATAATAAGGAGCACGTGTTCTTCTCCTGCTCCTGCTTTCACTTGGTGCAGAACCACCTGTAGAAGTATCTGCACCAATACAAACCCCTCCTTCTCTTTCCAACAAACAGGTGTCAGCTTGAGCATGCTCAAATAAAGAACAATTATCATTTAGACTGTCAGGACAAGATATGGCATCACCAATACCATAATTGTGATCCAACATTTCATTTGATTGATTGGTAAAAGAAACATCCGACAAAGACAGATTAGAGCAATTGTCATTCACATTAGAGATGTGAGAATCAGAGTCCACAGGTAAACTATTCTTCACCAACACAACATTTCTTTTACTCCACCACTTACCAAATTCCACCGATACTGCATGTTTAAAAATTCTAACAATACGTGTCATGGGAAAAAAAATAGAATGATGGCTTTTGGCTCCATATGGTCTTTTCACCTTGACAAAATCTCCAACAAGGAGTTGCATCTCCTTCACCTTCTTATTCATGTCATAGTTATCTTTAATTTTCACCTGTGCCTGTACTACTGTATTGCGCACCTGATTGGAATCAGGAATCTTGTTAGAACACTTGGTTTGTTCCAACACCAAATTGGGACTAAGTTTTGAAGAACCAAAACTACCTCTTAAAAGCACAAAAGGAGGAATACCAGTCACAGAGTTTGGAGTATTGTGGTAACTCCACAATCTTTCTTGGACAGCATGGTAAACAGACTCACCCTGACTAGAAGCCAACTGAATAGTCTCCTTTAACATCCTGTTCACGCTCTCAACCATGCCATTACCTTGTGGACTATAAAGAGCCACTGTTAAATGTTTGACTCCCATGGTTCTTAAGAAATTCAGCATAGCATGTGATTTAAATTGTATCCCATTGTCTGAAACAATACTTTTGGGGACCCCTTCTCATCGAAATAAGTCACTGAGCATCTGAACTGCAGCAGTGGTAGAAGGATCAGGCAAAAATTTACACTCCACCCATTTTGAAAAATAATCAACAGTAACTAAAGCAAATCTCATATTAGCTTTGAGATTGTACATGGGACCAATAAAATCAATCCCTAATTTTTCCCAAGGGCCATTGGGAAAAGCAACTGGACAAAGAGGAGTATTACGTACTTTTACTGATTTGTCAGCCTTGGAACAGCTAGAACAACGTCCCACAAAACTTCCAAGCTCAACATCCACCCCTGCCCACCAATAGAAAAGTCGCAAACTTTTTTTGTGCCAGTCATTCCTAAGTGACCTTGGTGGGCAAAATTAATCAATCTTAGCCTGAGAGCTGCCAGAGGAATCAAACTCCCTCTCATGATGAAATTATTTTCAATGGTAAGATCATCTTTAACCTTATGAAAAGGACATAAACCTTCAATCAAATTCCTTTCATCAGGCCACCCTTTGGTAATAAAACCCTTTAACTACTTCTTGTAATTCATCACTTTTTGAGCAATCTAACCACTCTGAACTGCTGATGGCACCTTCCAAAATGACCAACCCATCAACCAAACCAACAACGCATTCAATGTCATCATCAATATAAGAGTTGGAATTTACTTCATGTAGAGGACACCTTGAAAGAAAATCAGCACGAGCATTTTTCCCACTAGGAGTGTGCTTAATGACAAAATTTAATTCAAACATCCTAGAAAGGAGTCTAACCAGTCTAGGGCTGACCATGTCATGATCATTTCTTGACAACAGGAAAACAAGGGGTTTATGGTCAGTGACTAGAACAAACTTTCTGCCCCATAGAAATGTTTCAAAGTGTTTGGTTGCCCAAACACAGGCCAAAGCTTACCTTTCAATGGTGCTGTAGTGACGCTCAGTATGAGAAAGAGATTTGGAGGCAAAACCCACAGTGCATTCAGAACCTTCAACAAACTGAGTAAGGACAGCACCTAACCCAACACCACTGGCGTCAATGAATTGGACATCATCTCTGAAAGGATGTAGGGCAGGAGCTTTCATGATGAGACTTTTTAAATTGCTAAATGCTAAAGACTCAGTTTCTTCCCAGATGAATTGTTCACCATTCCTGAGGAGTTTTCTTAATGGTTCAATTTGGAGGGCAAAACTGTCAATGAATTGTGAATAATATTAACATAATCCGAGAAAAGATCGAAGCTGATCTTTATTCTCAGCGGAAGGGCTGTCAGAAATTGCCTTGACAAGGTCAGACTTAGGCTTAATGCCACATTCAGAAATGTGGTGACCTAAATAATCAATGCTTCTAACTAAAAATTTGCATTTTTCTTTTTTTTACTGTAAAACCATTAGATTCTAAAATTTGTAACACATCACTCAAAATTGCTAAGTGCTCTTCAGTATTGTTAGAAAATATAAGAATATCGTCTTGATAAGCATGAACATTTTTGCATTCTCCAAATAACTTAAACATTAGTTTTTGAAAAACAGAAACGGCCGATGCCAGGCTGAAAGGCATTCTTAAAAATCTGAAAGCACCAAAAGGGGTGTTAAACGCAGTAAGGGAGCGTGAATCTTCGGCAAGCTCCACTTGATGGTAGGCAGATCTTAAGTAAAGATAGGACGAGACTTTGGCATCCCCCAGATGAGCTAACATTTCCTGAATTTTCGGGAGAGGGAAGCAATCAACCAAAATGTTCTTATTTAAGGATCTCAAGTCGATAATGTCTTTTGAGCCCTTTTTCTTTGCAACGATGATCGGAGAAATCCACTCTGACGAATTGATCAGTTCTATAATGTTATCAGTACATAAATTGTCCAAATACTCTTTCAACTGGTCTCTGATGCACAATGGCACATTCCTTACTTAATGGATAGTAGGTATAGCATCCTTTTTTAAATGATTTTGTGTACAAAACCATGCACTAGACCTAAGTTCTCCTTGAATAGAGCACTGTGTTTGAGTAATAGCTGTTGTAAGGTAGGATTGACTTCAGGAATGTTAACCAAAGAAATAGGACAAGCTGTGCCAGGTCTTAATACCATGCCAAATTTTCCTTGATCTTTCCATCCAAGAATATTAAAACCCTTGTTCGTCACATAGATTTTAGTGGAAATGACTCTATCTTGAAATTTAATATTGTTTGTGAAGAAACCCAACATGTCAATGTTATGACCACCAAAGGCGATGGTATGAATATCCGGTGGGGATAACTGTAGAGAGTTCCAATGTTTGTAGAATAACTCATCAGTAACAAAAGTTACAGGGGAACCAGAATCTACAGTCACTTGGAGGTCCACATTACCAATGGTGACGTTGCACAAAGGTCCACCATCATTCACATCCGAATCAATAGAAAGTACAATTTTCTTAATATCTCTGATGGTACAAATGTTAGGATCCGGGTTGTCTTCTACATTTTCATTTGTGGCTATCTTGTGAGGAATTTTGCACATATGAGAAAAATGACCGACCTTCTTACAATTAGTACAGGGTATGCCTAAGGATGGACAATTCTTGGCATTAGCTAGGTGTGTGAATGAGCCATATCTGTAACACACATTCTGCTTTACTTGAACTTGAGTTTCGTTAAATGTAGATTTGGGCTTAGTACCAATAGCGTTGACAGAATCAGTTACAGGATCAGTTTTCACCTTGTTTAATTTTGTTTTCGAAACAACTGATCTCTCAATGCCTCTAGCTATCTCTAGAGTTTAATTTAAAGAAGGATTTCTACAACACAACAACCTTTCTTGAACTTTGTCATTAAAACAGTTGATCTCTTAAGTATGAATCAATGTTGCCATCAAATTCACAAGTGGCAATTAAAACTCTCAATTCAGCTAGAAAGGTGTCGACGGATTCAAATTCATATTGCTTCCTGGTGTAGAACTTGTGTCTCTCAACTACCACACTGGTGTCATCTTTAAAGTGATTAGAAAGTCTGCAAACGGCTTCCTTATAAACATCCCAATCGGTTTCATTAGGTTGAGTGACCATAGGTAAGTGATCAAAAATGCGTTGACCTTCTGATCCAAAATTATTATAAAGTAAAGCTAATTTTCTGACAGGTTCAGATTTTCATCAATCCAAGGCTATTATATACCTAGCAAAGCATTTGAACCATTACTTCCATTTAATTTTAAGTACTCCGGGTTCGGGTAAAAAATGTGGAGGACATGTAAAATTTTGCATAGTGAAAATAAATAAGTAAATATACAAAAATTTAGAAAGTTCTCCACAAACTGTGTGTGCTTTAGTTAAAGGTATGCACATCACAAGTGTAATAATTGAAAGTATGCTGAACTGGAAAGCAAAGAGATGTGCGCATCACCGAAAATCAAATTATAAATGAGCGCTGAATTGTAGACTTCAAACAGCTGACTACAAAGGGTGTGCGCGTCACCCCTCTGAAATAACGAGTGGCTGGTACAATTTGCACATGTAATAAAACAAGCGCTGAGCTGGATACTTCAACAGCTGACTACCAGGGTGTGTGCGTCACCGCGCTGAAACAACGAGTGGTGAGGTTTAATTTGCGCATGTAATAAAACAAAGGATGTGTGCGCATCACCGATTTCAAAGCAAGTGAAATGCACTCAGCTGGAGACTTGGAAACATCTGATTTCAAGGGTGTGCGCGTCACCACGCTAGCAATGCGATAATCCTTTTTGCCTGACAAAATGGTAGCATGTATTAACGTAACGTGACCCTGTCGTGTACGTACAGAGTGATGTAAGAAACACTGCTGCCGAACAAGAATGGAGCTAATGGAAGATTCCACGTTCGCCCCACAGTGCGTGCCAGGTAGGATTTCAAAGCTCGCGACGTGACCATTATAAGTATAGTAATAAGTCCCAAATTAAGGTTGTCAAAGTGAATCATTTTCATACAACCTGCCGCCAAATGACTTCAGGGAGATGAAGATTGGGTGTTTCAGTTGATTTGGTAGAAAAATTCTTTAGTTGCGTGAAGAGTGACCGGGGACGTGCTGTAAAGTCTTGTAAAAATCCCGATCGTCGCCAAATGTAGCAGGGTTCTTCAATCAAGCGAAGACACTAGGAAGTACTGAAGTGAAGTCTTCTTTATTCAGTTGGAAGTACAGCACATTCCCGACACATCAGACTGGTTCACGGTCTCCAGACAACTGCCAGATACCCGAACCCTCAGCTGGCACTCCTCAAACATTCCACCATTACATTCCAGCCAGCATTCCATTTGTCAGGGAAATGAGAACATAGCAAGTATGTCAACAAGAAAGGAGGACTGAGGGCCTTGCTCGAGGAGGCTGTGATGGTCTGAGCAGGCTGCCAAGGTTGCGTGCCTCGGGCTTGGAGGTTGCATCGGCATGTGGTGGGCCCTCCTTGACACACGTCCTTGTCGACAGGGGAGCAGTGAGGCCTGGCTGCGCTGGGGCGGACAAGATGGATTCGGGGATCAGTGGCCCCGGGTGCAGCAGGCACACAGGATCGCAGGAAACTCTGTTCAGGACGACGGCGTCGGCCTCGTGGCGGGGTGAGAGGTGCCGCCCTGGCAGAGATGTTGGGCATTCTGGAAGAGGACCACGCCCAGGGCTACGTGCTTTATATTCAAACCCCTACGCTGGCCTGGCGTACGCAGGGCCAGCCCACTCCACTCACGCTTACAGGGGTGGACGTAACAGGCTACATATCCGCAATCTTCCCCCCTGGCTGGGGTGACATAGTTGCGTCCACTGTCCAATACACTCCATACACCAGCGGTGTATGTTGACATGGATATGGGTGTGGTCTGCATACTCCAATCTGTCCAGCACATACACGCCACACGTGGCATTGTGTACATGCTCATTCATGTGTCACTTGACTCCTTCACACATGCCTGGTGCCCACCTCTTCACACTATCTGCTATGGTGTGGCCGAGGTGCCTTGCCATTGATGGATAATGTACATGGCTGGCCCAGGTTCCCACAGTGAGTTGTGCTGTTGTGTCTGGTGGGTGTGCATGTTGTATGTGAGCTTGTGACGTGTGCATTTCCTGTGTCGTGTGTTGCATGATTGTGGAGTTGAGGTGTGTGGTGTGTGCATTTGGTATTGGCCAACGAGCAGTACATTTTCGTAGGTGCCGTTGCTTGTTCTTCTCACATTAAAGGAAAAAAAATATCAACATCAATCTGTCCTTTCTTTTAAATTATCGCCTCTTGCATGGGGTGACTAGATTTTGAGAACCAAAAACCGGGACAGGCCAGAAATAAGAGTAGGACTAAAGCCTTTAGTCTTACTTCTATATCTAGCCGCCTGTCCCAGCTTTTGCGCAGCCTTGTAAATATATATATATATATATATATATATATATATATTCACAGAAAAAACCATAGGTTTCAGGGGTGTTATAGTTAGCTGCCCATTTCACTCGTACAAAACCATAGAAATTCCTCCGTTATAGTTAGTTCTGCTAACTATAACTCACGCGCCCGCAATGCACTGCTGATGATGTCACATATTGCATCATTCATGACATGGTCAGTGACATCACTGATGACATCACTGATGACATCTCAAATGACATCACTGATGACATCACTGATGACATCATCCACTGAATGTGGTTTAGTTTGAAATTTAAATATGTATTATATATATACCAATCTGTATTGAAGATTGAGTGGATATATAACTGACTGGATGGAGGATTTAGTAGCAGTCTGACTGTCTTTTTAAGTGAGTAATTAAAAGTGTCTCACTTAATACATGGATTAGTAACTAAACTATGTGAATGTGTGCAGCACTGTCTCTGTTGTTGTATAACATGCTGCCTCAGTTGGTCACTAACTACATGAGTGTGTATATTAGTTATTGATTAGTTGGGTGAGTATTTGTATGGGACACTGAGTTTGTGTGTGGTTGGATGGGGTGTGTGTAACTATGCATAGATGTGTGAATGGTTGATTGACTAGGTGTATGGGTTTAAGAGTGCATGTGGAAACAGTTGTTTGGGTGACTGAGTGTATTTATTTGTGTGTTGGTGAGAGAATATATGTTTTAGTTGTACATCTTCAACAAAGTAAAAAAATAAAAGGCATTGTATGTGAGAGTTGGTGTATATAAATAAGTTTGTGTAAGAGTCAGTGATTGTGAGAGTAAATATATGAATGAGTGTATAATTGTAATGGTGCTTTTTTAACATATTAACGATGAGTTACTATGTGTTTGAATAAATGAGGTGTCGTTGGATAATTGTGTAAGTGAGTAAATTTAAGTGCGATACATTTTTTTCATGAGTGAGTAGGATGACTGCATAACCGACTAAGATGACTGCTGATGTGTCAATGTCTATAAATGTGTATAAGTGCATTTGATAGTGTTCTATTAATTAATGACTGCATGTATAGATGATTCTGTTGTTGAATGGGTAGTTGTGTGTGTCGACTTAGGAATCAGTGAGTGGGTATGTAGTAACTGGTATTGGTGTGTCAATGGTTTCAAATATGGTACTCTGTATTTTACAGTGAGTGATGAAAGGTTATACTAGTGTATGATGTGGTGTATCGGATTGTCAAGTGGATGATGTCATCAGTGATGTCATTTGAGATGTCATCAGTGATGTCATCAGTGATGTCACTGACCATGTCATGAATGATGCAATATGTGACATCATCAGCAGTGCATTGCGGGCGCGTGAGTTATAGTTAGCAGAACTAACTATAACGGAGGAATTTCTATGGTTTTGTACGAGTGAAATGGGCAGCTAACTATAACACCCCTGAAACCTATGGTTTTTTCTGTGAATTTCTAAGGTTTTTCAAATGCTAATTTCTAACTATAACGTCTCTGAAACCTATGTTTTTTTTCAGTGAATTTCAAAGGTTTTTTAAATGCTAACTTTTAAGTGTGATAGTAGTATTTTTTTTAACTGATTTTCTACAGTTTTTTAACTGTTTAGTTATAAATATTTTATTCATTAAATAACATATATTTTTCTGAAAAATTCAAAAAAAATTTGAATTAAAACTGAAATATTGATTAATTTTCTTGTTTTCATTTTTTATTTTAATATATTTATATCATTTTCTTTAAATAAAAATCCAATATTTTTCGCAGTCGCGCACTCAAAGTGTACACATCACGGTGGGTGCGCGCATTCTAGCCGCCATTTTAGAAAAGTCATGAAGGATCCGCGTATGGTGTGCGACGGCTGCGTGTTTTTCAGTTACATCATATACATTTAATATCACGTGATATGCGCGATTGGTATGCGACGAAATGTTTGCGCGCTTGCAGGTCCCGCTTGCAGGTCCCGCGTGACATCATATACGTGCTGGGGCGCGCTGGGTGCGCGACTCCCGCAAAAAAAAATTATGTTCCAAAATGATATGTATGTGTCTTTAATATACATATTAAGGCAAGAGATTATGTAAGATATTCATCAAAATAATATATTTGTACTTATAAGAAACTTATATTATTTTTTAATATATTTTCGCGAAGTCGGGTGCGTGCGTCGTGAGTGCAGAAAACCAGGTCAGCAGAGCTGTTGTAGAGCCAGAGAACTAGATCAGCAGAGCTGCTCTGTAGCATAAGAACTAGGTCAGCAGAGCTGCTCTAGAGCCAGAGAACCAGGTCAGCAGACCTGCTGTAGAGCCAGAGAAACCAGGTCAGCAGAGCTGCTTTAGAGAGAGAGAACCAGGTCAGCAGAGCTGCTCTAGAGCCAGAGAACCAGGTCAGTAGAGCTGCTTTAGAGGGAGAGAACCAGGTCAGCAGAGCTTCTATAGAGCCAGAGAACCATGTCAGCAGAACTGCTTCAGAGCCATAGAACTGGGTCAACGGAGCTGCTTTACAGCCAGAGAACCAGGTCTGCAGAGCTGTTGTAGAGCCAGAGAACTAGATCAGCAGAGCTGCTCTGTAGCATAAGAACCAGGTCAGCAGAGCTGCTCTAGAGCCAGAGAACCAGGTCAGCAGACCTGCTGTAGAGCCAGAGAAACCAGGTCAGCAGAGCTGCTTTAGAGAGAGAGAACCAGGTCAGCAGAGCTGCTTTAGAGCCAGAGAACCATGTCAGCGGAGCTGCTCTAGCTGACACTGACTGACTGACACTGACTGACACTGATTGACTGACACTGACACTGATTGACTGACACTGACTGACTGACACTGATTGACTGACACTGACTGACTGACACTGATTGACTGACACTGATTGACTACTCTCCACTACTCTATTACTGACTCTCTACTACTCTCTACTACTCTCTCTCTACTACTCACTCTCTACTACTCACTCTTTACTACTCTCTACTACTCACTCTCTACTACTCTACTACTCTCTAATACTCACTCTCTACTACTCACTCTCAACTACTCACTCTCTACTACTCTACTACTCACTCTCTACTACTCACTCTCTACTACTCACTCGCTACTACTCTCTACTACTCACTCTCTACTACTCACTGTCTACTACTCACGCTCTACTACTCTCTACTACTCACTCTCTACTACTCTCTACTATTCACTCTCTACTACTCACTCTCTACTACTCACTCTACTACTTTCTACTACTCTCTACCACTCACTCTCTACTACTCTACTACTCACTCTCTACCACTCTCTACTACTCACTCGCTACTGCTCTCTACTACTCACTCTCTACTACACTCTCTACTACTCTCTCTCTCTACTGCTCTCTACTACTACTCTCTACTATTCACTCTCTACTACTCACTCTCTACTACTCACTCTACTACTCTCTGCTGCTCTCTAGCACTCACTCTCTACTACTCTACTACTCTCTCTCTACTACTCACTCTCTACTACTCTCTCTCTACTACTCTCTCTCTACTACTCTCTACTATTCACTCTCTACTACTCACTCTCTACTACTTGCTCTCTACTACTCACTCTCCACTACTTGCTCTCTACTACTCACTCTCCACTACTCACTCTCTACTACTCGCTCTCTACTACTCTCTACTACTCACTCTCTACTACTCAGTCTCTACTACTCTCTACTACTCTCTCTGCTACTCACTCTCTACTACTCACTCTCTACTACTCTACTACTCTCTACTACTCGCTCTACTACTCACTCTCTCCTATTCTCTACTACACACTCTACTACTCTCTCCTACTCTCTACCACTCACTCTCTACTACTCTACTACTCACTCTCTACTACTCTCTCTCTCTACTACTCACTCTCTACTACTCACTCTACTACTCTATACTACTCACTCTGTACTACTCTCTACTACTCACTCTCTACTACTCACTCTCTACTACTCACTCTCTACTACTCTCTACTGCTCACTCTCCACTACTGATTCTCTACTACTCGCTCTCAACTACTCTCTACTACTCACTCTACTACTCACTCTCTACTACTCTACTACTCTCTCTACTTCTCACTCTCTACTACTCTCTCTACTACTCACTCTCTACTACTCACTCTCTACTACACACTCTCTATTACTTGCTCTCTGCTACTCGCTCTCTACATTTCTCTAGTACTCACTCTAATACTTACTCTCTACTACTCTCTACTACTCTCTCTCTACTACTCACTCTCTACTACTCTCTACTACCCACTCTCTACTACTCTCTACTACTCACTCTCTACTACTCTCTCTACCACTCTCTACTACTCACTCTCTACTACTCTCTACTACTCACTCTCTACTACTCTCTCTCTACTACTCTCTACTACCCACTCTGCTACTCACTCTCTACTACTCTCTACTACTCACTCTCTACTACTCACTCTCTACTACTCTCTACTACTCACTCTCTACTACTCTCTACTACTCACTCTCTACTACTCTCTACTACTTTCTACTACTCACTCTACTACTCACTCTCTACTACTCTCTACTACTCACTCTCTAATACTCACTCTCTACTACTCACTCTCTACTACTCACTCTACTACTCTCTACTACTCACTCTCTGATACTTTCTCTACTACTCTCTACTACTCACTCTCTACTCTCTATTACTCGCTCTCTACTCTCTACCTCTCTACCTCTCTCTCTACTACTCTCTACCTCTCTACCTCTACCTCTCTACCTCTACACCTCTATCTATACACCTCTACCTCTCTACCTCTCTGTACATGCACACAGATGCACATATATATATGCATATATATGCATATGCATTTATATATATGTATGTGGATATACATATACATATATAAACATATAATCTGCATATCTATATAAATATAAATTCATGCAAACATATACATATACATATATGCATACATATGCATGGTATGAATATGAAATTTTATAAAACACTAATAAAAGCAAAGCTAAAAAGCCACCTAATTATAAACAGAATTGCTTTAACTTAAACGAGGGCGAGACCTATTGCATTTTCAATGCTTGTTTACTTTGGTTCCATCAAGAAGGCATTCAGATGTGACACATTTGCCATAAATTCTGAATGGTAGCACTCTAGTTCCTCATTAGATCACTGTAGCAAAGCAAAGCTCACCAGGGAAGTCTGCTGCTGGTATTCAAAGTGCATTTTTCAGTCTGAATGTCAGAACCTTTTAATGAAATAGAAGAGGATTTGAGAAGTCAAAATGTGCC
Source organism: Triturus cristatus (assembly GCF_964204655.1). NCBI lineage: Eukaryota > Metazoa > Chordata > Amphibia > Caudata > Salamandridae > Triturus > Triturus cristatus. The sequence goes on along the minus strand of NC_140580.1, from coordinate 230,500,917 downwards.
CTAAGTTTTCTTTCTGCAGCACTAATCATAATTTCTATGGCAAAATGAACCCCCTCATTTTGTTCCTTTGCAAATTAAATGTTTTAAATATTACCACTTTATTCCAATCAAGATGGCTTCAGGTGTGCCATACCTTTGTCATAAGTAAGACTGTTAGCGCTCTAGTTGTTCTTTAAAACACTCTGGGATTTCTGTCATTGGGCTATACTTGGGCTACATCGCGGTGATATTTGTGCTACATTTGGGCTCTTTTGTCTCTGGTGACCATCTTGGAAACCTTGTTATGAAGATTCCTAATTTCCTCATTTACTGCAGTCTCCTCAGTAGGCATACTGTCAGTTTTTTACTTTGATTCAATGAAGAAGGCATTCAGATGTGTCACACATTTGCCATAAATTCAGAATGTTAGCACTCTAGTTCCTCATTAGATCACTGTAGCAAAGCTACTGCTCACCAGGGAAGTCTGCTGCTGGTATTCAAAGTGCATGTTTCAGTCTGAATGTCAGAACTTTTTAATGAAATAGAAGAGGATTTGAGAAGTCAAAATGTGCCCTAAGTTTTCTTTCTGCAGCACTAATCATAATTTCTATGGCAAAATGAACCCCCTCATTTTGTTCCTTTGCAAATTAAATGTTTTAAATATTACCACTTTATTCCAATCAAGATGGCTTCAGGTGTGCCATACCTTTGTCATAAGTAAGACTGTCAGCGCTCTAGTTGTTCTTTAAAACACTCTGGGATTTCTGTCATTGGGCTATACTTGGGCTACATCTCGGTGATATTTGTGCTACATTTGGGCTCTTTTGTCTCTGGTGGCCATCTTGGAAACCTTGTTATGAAGATTCCTAATTTCCTCATTTACTGCAGTCTCCTCAGTAGGCATACTGTCAGTTTTTTACTTTGATTCAATGAAGAAGGCATTCAGATGTGTCACACATTTGCCATAAATTCAGAATGTTAGCACTCTAGTTGCTCATTAGATCACTGTAGTAAAGCTACTGCTCACCAGGGAAGTCTGCTGCTGGTATTGAAGTGCATGTTTCAGTCTGCATGTCAGAATTCTTTAATGAAATAGAAGAGGATTTGAGAAGTCACTCAAAATGTGCCCTAATTTTTCTTTCTGCAGCACTAATCATACATTCTATGGCAAAATAAACCCTCTCATTTTGTTCCTTTGCAAATTAAATGTTTTAAATGTTACCACTTTATTCCAATCAAGATGCCTTCAGGTGTGCCATACCTTTGTCATAAGTAAGACTGTTAGCGCTCTAGTTGTTCTTTAAAACACTCTGGGATTTCTGTCATTGGGCTATACTTGGGCTATATCTCAGTGATATTTGTGCTACATTTGGGCTCTTTTGTCTCTGGTGGCCATCTTGGGAACCTTGTTATGAGGATTCCTAATTTCCTCATTTACTGCAGTCTCCTCAGTAGGCATACTGTCAGTTTTTTACTTTGATTCAATGAAGAAGGCATTCAGATGTGTCACACATTTGCCATATATTCAGAATGTTAGCACTCTAGTTGCTCATTAGATCACTGTAGTAAAGCTACTGCTCACCAGGGAAGTCTGCTGCTGGTAATGAAAGTGCATGTTTCAGTCTGCATGTCAGAATTCTTTAATGAAATAGAAGAGGATTTGAGAAGTCACTCAAAATGTGCCCTAATGTTTCTTTCTGCAGCACTAATCATACATTCTATGGCAAAATTAACCCCCTCATTTTGTTCCTTTTTAAATTAAATGTTTTAAATGTTACCACTTTATTCCAATCAAGATGGCTTCAGGTGTGCCATACCTTTGTCATAAGTAAGACTGTTAGCGCTCTAGTTGTTCTTTGGAACACTCTGGGAAGCTGCAGTAGAACACAAAGGAATCAACTGACAGTCTCTGCCCTTGTTGGATGTACATGTTTTACTGAGAATGTCAGACTTCATTCTCACGTGACTGAGAAAGATAATGTGTATTTACAGAAAATATGCTCTCAGTTTAGCTTATAGATCACCTTCCAAACCTCTGTGGGAAAAGCATGTGAAAATAGTTTTCTCTCAAACATGATTCATGATATCCCAGCAGAAGGCTTTTTCACATGGTAAAATCACCTTAGAACATACCACAATTCCTTAAATGAGTATGGTACCATCAACAAATGATTTATAATGTAACTAAAGTCTTAAAACCTTCTATTAACTGCAATGCTTTTTAATGAGGTGCTATCATGTATATTGGTCCCAAGATGGCTGCCTGACCTGAGGACTACCTCTTTGCCAAATTTCAAGTAATTCTGTTCAGCCGTTCGGGCTGTACCTTCGACTAAAGGTCCTATGGGAAAATGCATTTCTCAGCCCCCGCTTGACAAATCACCCCGAGACTTTCAGGGTAGGAGCTGAGCAGAGCGCCCCATTAGTTTTGAAAATTTCAAGAACATAAGTCAACCGGCGCCAAAGTTATTCAAAATAGAATTTTCAGATTTCCTATGGGAACTCGGTCCTAACTATAACTATCTACTGGCGACCGCCAGTAGATAATATATATATATATATATATATAACATTAACGACTCATGTGATCAAGGCCCTTCCGGGCTGAAACTCGTCATGGCTGTAGAGGTCTTTTGGGATGAAAGAAGATTATTTTGCTGCATTACCTTGTGGTCTGTGCTTCGTTGTCCTGAGAAGTTTGTGCTGGCCGATGAAGTTTGTGTCAATATATATATATATATATATATATATATATATATATATATATATATATATATATATATATAAAACATTAACAACTCCTTTCTCCTTCCAGAAATTATATATATATAATATAATATCAAGCGATGCACCACCGTCAAAGAGCGCCGAAACTGCCCGAAATTGGACCCTGTTTTGTTGTCTGCGAAAGCACAAAGGGCAGTAGGCAGCCGCCAAGGATTGGACCTTGGTTGGACCCCAGCATGCTTGAAAATTGGTACATGTGGGGATTACCGTGATATATATATATATATATATATATATATATATACACACACCTATTTGCAAAGCTGATCAAAAACTGGGACGAGCCTACTATATATTTATATGATGCTATACGGGCACCCAAAACTAAAAGTGCACCCAATCCCAATCCCAAAGTTCCCAGTAAAAGCATCAATTTAGTCGATACCTCGCACTCTGAGTTGAGCTGGGGGGCAGTGATTCTGACTCAGATTTACGCGAAGGTCTGGCAGCAGGCCAGATACCCAAACCCTCTCCTGGCGAAGAAAACAATTTTTCATGTGTCGAAAGGAGACAAACCCTTCGTCCGAGACCGACTATAAAAACCTGCAACGAAAGCGCGCCAACTACAAGCGCAGGCAGAGGAGCAGGGTGAGGAAGAGGAGCACAAAATCAAGAAGAGGGAAAGGGGGCAATGGATGAAAAAATTAATCCTGAAATGACCAGTAATAATACTATTGTAAACCTGATTCAATTTAAACTATCAGAGGATGAAGAAACTATGCTCAAATTAGGTCTTTCTTTTGCACCTCAAGCCAATTTTGATTATGCTGTCACTAGATTAGACATGTATAAAGTGGTCAGAAAACTAAAACTAAAAAAGTTCCATATGCTGAAAAATACCAAACATATTGCGCAAGATACTGGAGGACTTACAATGACCGCATCTCAATCGGATGTCTCGCTCTTGATGGCAATGCAGGAACTATGGAAACAGAGGGAGTGGGGTACAACATACCGAATAGCCTCAATGATAATACTATCAGTGGTAATGTTGCATCTGGTACCAGCCAATTTGCTCCTGTGACTCCATATAGACTTCCTTCCACATTTAATCCCATTATGCCACGGGATTCGCTTGATATTTTTCACGAGAACGTGACAGCTCAAATAAAAAAATTGCATATTGAGACTCAGAAAAAAACAACGTAGATATAACAAACAAACCCAACAATATGAGACTCTCATGCGCAAACTTAAACAAGAAAGAAATGTCATTGTACGTCAAAGTGACAAAGGTGGCAATATCGTCCTTTTAACCAGAGATGACTATGATATGGAAGCTTACTCGCAACTAAATGATAGAGAGTGCTACATTTGAACCATCTCTGCGGCTATAAACATATCTAATAAGGAATTTTATACTAAATTGGCAAATTGGAAAAGAAAAAATCTCATTACGGAAGCTGAATATAAATTTCTGAAAAATGACAAGCCTGTCATCCCTAAAATATACTTTATCCCTAAAATTCACAAAAACCCTGACAAACCTCCTGGTAGACCAATTATTGCGCCCAGAAATGGGATGTTTGAAAAAACATCAATATATATTGATTATTTTCTACAAGACTTTGTTAAATCTTTGAATTCTTATGTTCAAAATACAGGGGATTTTTTGCGCAAAATTATGGATGTGACATGGAAAAAAGAATACTGGATATTGGCCTTGGATGTGACATCCCTATATACCAGCATTAGACATGAAGACGGCATCCAAGCCATTTGGTACTACCTATCACAAACTTCTCCTCAATATAGAGATGACAATGACATGTTGGTGGAGATGTTGGAGTACTGTCTCAGGAACAACAATTTCATGTACAACAACCTCCTTTACCAACAACAGAGGGGTGTAGCTATGGGGGCCAGTTTCTCCCCCAGCTACGCCTGTTTGCACATGGGACGTTGGGAGGAACTGGTCCTCAAGAACCAACATGCCAAAATCTTTGAGGAAAATGTGATTGTCTGGTTACGTTACATTGATGATCTTGTTGTACTATAGAATGGCACCAGTGAACAAGCTGTAAGATTTATTGCTGAGATAAATGTCAATGACCTTAACCTCCATTTTACAGCCACTATGAGCCAATCAAGTATAACATTTCTTGACACTGAGGTCTACATTCACAATGACACTATTGAAACTAAGTTGTTCCGTAAGGCTACTGCAGGAAATTCTACACTTCATGCGAACAGCGCACACCCGCCACATCTTATAAGCAGCATCCCCTATGGTGAGATGCTGCGGCTCAGAAGGATCTGTAGCAATGACACTGATCTAAAAATAGCGTAACATTTGAGCAAACAGAGATTCAGAGAAAGGGGATATTCTGAAAATACAATTGACAGTGCCATTACAAAATCTATGAGACTTAGTAGAGATGAGTTATTGGGTCGCAATAGAACAGTGGTACAAGCACCAGCGCAGCAAGATGTCATGATAGTAAGGAATAAGGATAAAACATCCAATCCCTTCAGAATTATAATGGGTTATAGCAGACAACATTCTAGCCTTCACAGGATTATCAATCTTAATTGGCCCACTGTACTTAGTGACCCTGTAATAGGCCCCATGCTTCCTTTGAGAGTGTCTATCACGCACAGCAGGGCACCGTCAGTGAGGGACTGCTTGGTCAACGCTAATCCTGAAGTGATTGATAAGACCACTTGGTTACAAACCAACAGTGGGTTCTACAAATGTAAGACATGTAAGGCCTGTCTTCATGGGACGAATACTAAGTCATTCACAGACCCCTTCAGTTGCAGAGAACACAAGATCAATAAGCTTTTAACCTGCAAGACTGCAGTCTATGTCCTCACGTGTCCCTGTGGGCTCAGATATGTCGGCAGTACAAAACTGGCCATACATAAACGCATTCTGCAGTAACTCCGAGCAATCTCAAATCAAGATAGTACCTACCCGGTGGCTAGACATTTTAAAGAAGCACACAATAGTAACAACAGTGGCCTCAAGTACTTTGTCATTGACACCATTGCACCCAGTAGGAGAGGCGGGGACAGGGAATCTAGATTACGTAGATTGGAGACACGTTATATCCTCCAATTAGATTCCAAGTCCCCAGCAGGCCTTAATATTACTGAGGATCTCCACACATGTCTTGGTTAATTATTACTTGCTTTATACTCGTAACATGTACCATTTTGGCCCAAGCTTTTAGCATTGATTTTACCCATTTCCCCTGTCTTTGGCTATTTATTTATTTAACATTAGGGTTTCATTGTGTCTTTTATGGTATTGGCCTCAAATAATGAAGGTATTGTATATGGATGAATGTTATTAACATTGGGGCTTCTATATATGTATATATTCCCCTAGGTTATTGGAATCATGCAATATTTTATTGCTTTGTATATAACCTATTTATTCTTCTATTTATATATATTTATATATTTATGCATTTATTTATTTATCATGCCAGTACTGTATGCATTGTTTTGCACATAAGAACATTGTTCCCTTTACATTCTACGCATGTCTATACTAAGCCAACACTCGTCAGGGCAATTTGGGCATGATTTCAGCTTCCATATTCCCCCTTTGTTTACCTCAGCTGTTTCTTTTCCAGTATGACCAAAAAAATATATACTTTGACACTATAACTGTCTATACTTAAGAGATGAACGTTTTTAACAGTCACTTTTAATTCAACACCACTTTAGCACTTTATATCTGTTTACACCTGGGAGATGTCGACCTTTCATATGAATAAATATATTCTTTTTATTAACTTTGATATCCATACCCACTATTATGCTGCTATTAGGCTAATTATATATGGTATTTGACTTTTGACTTTTTTTGTAGCCTAGGTATTATCAATATCAGTTATCAACGTATCAACGTTTGAATACCTTTTTACCAATTTTTGGCTATGCATTCATCCATTGATCGAGGCTCTGGCAACTTTATGCACTGTAATGTTGACATCAGTGGCTTTTTTACACATGTTTAAATTACTATTATGTCTAATATATTAGGACTTCAGCTGGTTAATGGAGATATCAATTTTAAATACATGGCTATATGCACTTTTGATTTGTTATATGCATAATTTTAACATTGTGTAAATTTATGATACGTCATTGGTTTTACTACGATGAATAGTATTTCTTCAGTTACACTGACCACGTCTCCCACGTGATTTCGAGTAATTTGCACTGTCACTTTAAATTCTGCACTCTCTGAAAAGTACATTATCATGTGAGCAAGGCTCGGAGGAGCCGAAATGTTATGGCTGTTTACTTTAAAATTAAATAATATGAATTTGCACTTACTTGAGGTCCGTGTCCAGTGTTCATGATCGTAAGGAGGATTCCTGCAGTCTCGACGTGGTAAAAAGGAGATATATATATATATATATATATATATCTATATATTATCTACTGGCGGTCGCCAGTAGATAGTTATAGTTAGGGCCGTGTTTCCATAGGAAATCCGCAACATTCTATTTGGAATAACTTTGGCGCCGATTGACGAATCCTCGCGAAATTCTCAAAATAGGTGGGGCGCTCTCTTCCGCTCCTTCCCTGAAAGTCTCGGGGGGATTCGTCAAGCGGGGGCTGAGAAAAAGGGGGGGTCCCAAAACGCGTTTTCCCCATGCATTTTTCCATAGGACCTTTAGTCCGAGCTACAGCCCGAACGGCTGTACAGAATTACTTGAAATTTGGCAGAGAGGTAGCCCTCAGGTCTGGGATGTGCCTTTTGAAGGTCTCGTGTAAATCTGTTCAGTATTTCCTGAGAAAATAGCATTTAAATCAATATATATATCTATAGGCGCGCTCCGAGCGCGTACCGTAAGCTTACCGTACGCGCACGCCGCCGTGCACGAGCGCGATTCTGATTGGTTGTTAGATCTCAGTAAACATTCGAATCGGTCGAAACCAGGAAGTGTCGGCCGCCATTTTGTCTCTCGCAGTCTGAGGGGGTGAAAAACAAAGGTGGAGAACGTGAAAAGGGGGCAGGGTGGACAGTTCCTGACCCCCTAGCCTTGGTCAGGGGGTCACAGAAGGACCCCCAAGGGCTAAAATTAAATTATTTTTTTTTCGAAAAATCGCCGAATGCGCGTAGCGTACGCGCACGGCGTAAACGGAAAAATTCCGCGATAAAAATTCTGCCAACTTCGCGTAACTATTGCGCGCACGTCAAAAAAATTTTTTCAAAAAGGAAAGCTTAAAAAAAAAATAAAAAAAATTGTGAGGTAAGGTTGGCTCTTAAAAGAGCCGTTGGGTTAATACAGGGATGGAGGAAAGAAAGAATGGGAATATTATGAGCGTCTACAAACGTGCTGGTCTATCTTATTGTTTATAAGGGAAACACTGGTCTCCCCAAAAACAATAAGACCACAACACGTTGTACACCTCATTGCAACCCTCCCAAATCGAGGGTTAATGTCCAGAGGAGCAGAAGAAGGTGATGCTCCCACCTCAGAGGAAGGGCTCAGCTGAAATGCCGATGATGTACTCGGCTGAGCTTCTGAGGTTGGGCTCCGGTGACGTACTGAAGAGTTTTCTTCAGTATGTCGAGCAAAGGTCCTGGGATGTTTATCCCTAAGGTGTCTCATCATAGAGTGATTTCCAAAGGAATACTTCTTCCTTGGATCTCCTCTAGATAAAACACGGTCACAAAGTGTGCAAGTGACCAATAGAGCATTGACCTTTTTCTGCCCCTCTGGAAAAGTAAAATACTCCCACACAAAAGAATCCTTTTGTTTCCTCCTTCTCTGTCTGATGATGGTGCTGCTAGGCTCACTCTCAGAAGAGGTCTGCTGCTCTGCCATTGTATCTCAATGTCAATTCAGCTCCTTCTCCTAGGGGATCTCAAGGAGTAATGAGGGGAATGGGTGTGGCGTGGGAAGTTTCTGGAACTGAAAGTAGTTTCAACCAATGAAAAGTGTTCTTTGTGGATCACATGACCTACTGTGCACGCTCCGTAAGCTTACGGTACGCGCTTGTAAACAAGTACGCATGCGCAAACGTGACGGTTACGGAGCGCTTATGGAGCGCGTACGTAAGACGCACTCGCGCATGCGCATTACACGCCCCTGCGTAACCGCGACGTTGCTTCCGCGCAACGCGCATGCGTGTATGCGTATGTCACGTGCGTCAACTTACCGTACGCGCATCGTATCATGTAAGCGCACCGTACTTATGACGTACGGAGCGCGTAGCGTCAGCTTACCGTACGCGCACGGCAAAAAATGTATAAAAAAAAATACAAGTTTCAAGAGTTGTAGAAGATAATAACTGTGATGTACAACTGTATGTAAACATTAATTTTAAAAAAAATAACCATTCCATAATGCAGGATATAGTACATATATTATTTTATACATAGGTTGGATATTATTTTTTACGAAAAATCTCAAAAAAAAAATTGCATTTAAAAAACCGTACAAATTCACTGAAAAAACCATAGGTTTCACACACGTTATAGTTAGGAATTAGCATTTAAAAAACCTTGCAAATTCACTGAAAAAACCATAGGTTTCACACATGTTATAGTTAGCAGGACATTTCACTCGTGAAAAACCAATGAAATTCCCCCGTTATAGTTAGTGCAGGCAACTATAACTCACGCGACCGCAATCCTCTGCTGATGATGTCAGATATTACATCACTGATGACATATGTGTCTTTATGAAAAATAAATATTTGTAATTTATGTATAGCTAAAGATTAATGGAAGAAGACATGGGTAAATAAGTGTTTAAATACAGTGATGTAATATCTGATGTCATCAGATATTACATCACTGTATTTAGACACTATGGTTTTTTCAGTGAATTTGCAAGGTTTTTCAAATGCTAATTCCTAACTATAACGTGTGTGAAACCTATGGTTTTTTCAGTGAATATATATATATATATATATATATATATATATATATATATATATATATATATATATATATATATATATATATATATATTATGTTTATATATATATCCAACACTAGTAGCAGCGAAGGACCCGTGCCGCTTGCAATGGCGGGCCGTGGCAGGGTCGCCAACCCTAATAAATCCACAGAAAAGAGCAGTCTCGAACGTACGAAGACAACAAGCCTTAGCCCATAATTGCTTCAAGAGTGATATTTTATTCACAGAAAGTCACCCAATGCATTTCGAAGCGTCCGCTTCTTGATCAAGAAGCGGGCGCTTTGAAACGCGTTGGGTGACTTTCTGTGAATAAAATATCACGATTGAAGCAATTATGGGCTAAGGCTTGTTGTCTTTTCGTACATTCAAGATGGCTCTTTTCTGTGATATAGATATATATATATATATATATATATATATATATATATATATATATATATATATATATATATACCAAAAGTTGCCCTCAAAGACGAAGATGCACTCAGTTGCAGACGAACTTTGCCAAGTTCTTTTATTATTGAGACAAAACCGGCATTAACATCAAGGTTTGTTGATATGGCTTATGCGTTTCAGATCATCTCGATCCTTGTTCACAGGCTCAAGTAAACCTTGCAGATTCAAAACACTCTAATCCACATGCTCATTAAATAGTCACTGCCCTCCAGTGGGCGCTCACAGGTGAGTTGCTTGAATATGAATGCTGGGACTCGTAGTGTCTGAACTATTACTTTTTACCCTCCATTGGGTGTGCTCAGTTCACTTAAAATAATTAATAATGTTTGTAGCCCTCCAGTGGGCCCCTCAGTGCAAAGTCCGGTTTCCACTTACATTTTCTTGCCTGTCTGCAACTCCGCTTTTCAGATTCGACCAGTTCAAACCCCGCAGGCTCATATTTCTTTTCAATGGCGGTGCATTCTTCACGGCAGGACTGCCGTAATAAATTAACCAAAAGTTGCCCTCAAATGCGAAGATGCACTCAGTTGCAGACGAACTTTGCCAAGTTCTTTTATTATTGAGGCAAAACCGGCATTAACATCAAGGTTTGTTGATATGCCTTACGCGTTTCAGATCATCTCGATCCTTGTTCACAGACTCAAGTAAACCTTGCAGATTCAAAACACTAATCCACATGCTCATTAAATAGTCACTTCCCTCCAGTGGGCGCTCACAGGTGAGTTGCTTGAATATGCATGCTGGGACTCGTAGTGTCTGAACTATTACTTTTTACCCTCCATTGGGTGTGCTCAGTTTACTTAAAATAATTAATAATGTTTGTAGCCCTCCAGTGGGCCCCTCAGTGAAAAGTCCGGTTTTCACTTACATTTTCTTGCCTGTCTGCAACTCCGCTTTTCAGATTCAAGCAGTTCAAACCCCGCAGGCTCATATTTCTTTTCAACCTTGATGTTAATGCCGGTTTTGCCTCAATAATAAAAGAACTTGGCAAAGTTCGTCTGCAACTGAGTGCATCTTCGTCTTTGAGGGCAACTTTTGGTTAATTTATTACGGCAGTCCTGCCGTGAAGAATGCACTGCCATTGAAAAGAAATATGAGCCTGCGGGGTTTGAACTGCTCAAATCTGAAAAGCGGAGTTGCAGACAGCCAAGAAAATGTAAGTGAAAACCGGACTTTGCACTGAGGGGCCAGAGGAGGGCTACAAACATTATTAATTATTTTAAGTGAACTGAGCACACCCAATGGAGGGAAAAAAGTAATAGTTCAGACACTACGAGTCCCAGCATGCATATTCAAGCAACTCACCTGTGAGCGCCCACTGGAGGGCAGTGACTATTTAATGAGCATGTGGATTAGAGTGTTTTGAATCTGCAAGGTTTACTTGAGCCTGTAAACAAGGATCGAGATGATCTGAAACGCGTAAGGCATATCAACAAAACTCATGGCCCGCTCCGGTCCGCTCCTATCCTGAAAGTCTCGGGGTGATTCGTCAAGCGGGGTCTGAGAAAAAAGGGGGGTCCCAAAACGTGTTTTCCCCATGCAATTTTCCATAGGGACCTTTAGTCGCAGCTACAGCCCGAACTGCTGATCAGAATTACACCAAATTTGGCAGAAAGGTAGACCTTGGTTCAGAGTCATGCCTTTTGCTTAAAAGGTGTAAATCCGTTCAGTAGTTCCTGAGAAAATCAAAATCACATATATATCTGGGCGGAGCCTATCCACACATCTCATCATGAGATCTGATTGGCTGTCAGCACTTCATCCAAGAAGTGTTGACAGCCATCTTGGGACCAATATACATGATAGCACCTCATTATAAAGCATTGCAGTTCATAGAAGGTTTTAAGACTTTAGTTACATTATAAATCATTTGTTGATGGTACCATACTCATTTTAGGAATTCTGGTGTGTTCTAAGGTGATTTTACCATGTGAAAAAGCTGGGATATCATGAATCATGTTTGAGAGAAAACTATTTTCTCATACTTTTCCCACAGAGGTTTGGAAGGTGATCTATAAGCTAACCTGAGAGCATATTTTCTGTAAATTCACATTATCTTTCTCAGTCATGTGAGAATAAAGTCTGACATTCTCAGTAAAACATGTACATCCAACAAGGGCAGAGACTGTCAGTTGATTCCTTTGTGTTCTACTGCAGCTTACAAGAGTGTTCTAAAGAACAACTAGAGCTCTAACAGTCCTACTTATGACAAACGTATGGCACACCTGAAGCCATCTTGATTGGAATAAAGTGGTAAATCTTAAAACATTTAATTTAAAAAGGAACAAAATGAGGGGGTTCATTTTGCCATAGAAAGTATGATTAGTGCTGCAGAAAGAAAAAATAGGGCACATTTTGAGTGACTTCTCAAATCCTCTTCTATTTCATTAAAAAATTCTGACATGCAGACTGAAACATGCACTTTCAATACCAGCAGCAGACTTCCCTGGTGAGCAGTAGCTTTACTACAGTGATCTAATGAGCAACTAGAGTGCTAACATTCTGAATTTATGGCAAATGTGTGACACATCTGAATGCCTTCTTGATGGAACCAAAGTAAACAAGCATTGAAAATGCAATAGGTCTCGCCCTCGTTTAAGATAAAGCAATTCTGTTTGTAATTAGGTGGCTTTTTAGCTTTGCTTTTATTAGTCTTTTTCAAACTTTCATGTAATTAACATGCATATGTATGCATATATGTATATGTCTGCATACATTTATATTTGCATTTATATAGATATGCACATTATATATATGTTTATATATGTATGTATATTATCTACTGGCGGTCGCCAGTAGATAGTTATAGTTAGGACCGTGTTTCCATAGGAAATCTGCAACATTCTATTTGGAATAACTTTGGCGCCGGTTGACGAATCCTCGCAAAATTTTCAAAATAGGTGGGGCGCTCCGCTCCGCTCCTACCCTGAAAGTCTCGGGTGATTCGTCAAGCGGGGACCGAGAAAAAAAGGGGGTCCCAAAACACGTTTTCCCCATGCATTTTTCCATAGGGACCTTTAGTCCAAGGTACAGCCCGAACGACTGAACAGAATTACTTGAAATTTGGCAGAGAGGTAGTCCTCAGGTCAGGGAAGTGCCTTTTGCAGGTCTGGTGTCAATCTGTTCAGTAGTTCCTGAGAAAATCAAAAGTAAAATCATATATATATATGTGGGCGGAGCCTAACCACACATCTCATACTGAGATCTATTTGGCTGTCAGCACTTCATCCAAGAAGTGTTGGCAGCCATCTTGGGACCAATATACATGATAGCACCTCATTAAAATATTATTTTAAAGAACAAAGGTCCTTGGCATAAAAGGAAATAATTCGAATGTTTCAACATAGACTACAATGAGCACTATGGAGGTTCTTCCAATGTCCAGCCGGACAGAGGAATATTTATTCAAGTGAGGTAACAAGATGGGCAAAATACAAGGCACAACAAAGATGGCGAACGGCACAGTCCTGTACCGAGCGTTTGAAAAGAAGGTATAAGTGGTATAGATGCAGGAAGAAAACAACAGGCAAAAAGAGGGGAGAGAGCAAAAGGCGGCTTACATTTACATAATAATACTATGTAAGCTCAAACCAACAAACAGCACACTCATTTTGTCACAATGGTTAAATAGTGGTGTTTGTTACATAGGTCGACGTTTCGATCCCTAGCTCTCAATACTAAGGGATCATCATCAGGACTAGGAATTGAACTGTTGCCTGATAGAAAGTGTCAAGGAGCCTGTAGGGTAGTAAGACAGGAAAAAGGAACAACAGAAAATTGGTAAATAAACAATAAAGCAAGTCCACCTTACTACGAACAAAACTGGTCAAGAGACCGTTAGAGGGGTGTAAAATTCCGCTACGTGAAGAGGGTGAGTGCATGTACATGTGAGGGTACACATGCGGAAGGAAATGGCAGCGCCGAACGGAAAAGCAGACCCGTGCTTCCTCCGGCCGCCAGCTACTCACTGAGAGGTAAGCCTTGATCCACACGCCATCCGCCAGAGCGCAAACTATGTGCTCCCCCATATAATCTCCTTATTTTAACTTTCTCCCAGCTCCGGTCCCGCCTTGTCTGGCAGCCCACTCCGCTGCATAGACTGTCCACCGCAGGCCCTTGAACACTCGGTTCTGGCCCCTTGCGCCCTGGTTTTATTCATAAGGTAAGCCCTTTCCTACGACGGCCCCGGAACTTACTAGTCGATTTTTGTTGGGCTCCCGTCAACATTATCTTGTCCTTCTCCAGCTCCAGCCCTCCTGATCGGTAGGCTGTTCCAGACGCCCTCGTCAGGCTTTCACGTATTGCCGACGAACTCCAGGCACCCATTGAGCTGCCCCTGGCATTCACCGAGCCTTCCCAGTTCCACTGCGAGCTGGCTCCCAGGTTAGCACACACCCCGCCCCCCCTTTTTCCCCCCCCCCGTTCACACCTGAACCCGGTTCACCAAACTTCACACGGATCCCGCCTCATCAGCACTAACTTGCTCCCAAGAGCACGGCGCCACCCCCTCCGTCCCACCACCATTGTTTTCACCCTCCTCTCTCTGGTAGGACACAAATCCATTCCTTGTCTAATGGGTCACGCGTCGTTAGCATCCTTCTCGAATTGTAATTCCTGCAATGACAGACCACGCATCGTTAGCATCTTCTCTGTTTGATCCATACGGGTACTCTTCACGTCCCCACCTGTTTCCTCACCGTCCTTGACCTCCTTGGTCTTGTCTTCACTTTGTGCGTCACTGCACTGCACTGCAACAACGCTGCCATTTCCTTCCGCATGTGTACCCTCACATGTACATGCACTCACCCTCTTCACGTAGCGGAATTTTACACCCCTCTAACGGTCTCTTGACCAGTTTTGTTCGTAGTAAGGTGGACTTGCTTTATTGTTTATTTACCAATTTTCTGTTGTTCCTTTTTCCTGTCTTACTACCCTACAGGCTCCTTGACACTTTCTATCAGGCAACAGTTCAATTCCTAGTCCTGATGATGATCCCTTAGTATTGAGAGCTAGGGATCGAAACGTCGACCTATGTAACAAACACCACTATTTAACCATTGTGACAAAATGAGTGTGCTGTTTGTTGGTTTGAGCTTACATAGTATTATTATGTAAATGTAAGCCGCCTTTTGCTCTCTCCCCTCTTTTTGCCTGTTGTTTTCTTCCTGCATCTATACCACTTATACCTTCTTTTCAAACGCTCGGTACAGGACTGTGCCGTTCGCCATCTTTGTTGTGCCTTGTATTTTGCCCATCTTGTTACCTCACTTGAATAAATATTCCTCTGTCCGGCTGGACATTGGAAGAACCTCCATAGTGCTCATTGTAGTCTATGTTGAAACATTCGAATTATTTCCTTTTATGCCAAGGACCTTTGTTCTTTAAAATAAGTTATTACCCGAGGTCCCTAGGCTACCAAAACGGGTCCCCTTGTTCTTTTCTTTAGCACCTCATTAAAAAGCATTGCAGTTAATAGAAGGTTTTAAGACTTTAGTTACATTATAAATCATTTGTTGATGGTACCATACTCATTTTAGGAATTGTGGTATGTTCTAAGGTGATTTCACCATGTGAAAAAGCCTTCTGCTGGGATATCATGATTGAGAGAAAAATATTTTCTCATGCTTTTCCCACAGAGGTTTGGAAGGTGATCTATAAGCTAAACTGAGAGCATATTTTCTGTAAATTCACATTATCTTTCTCAGTCATGTGAGAATGAAGTCTGACATTCTCAGTAAAACATGTACGTCCAACAAGGGCAGAGACTGTCTGTTGATTCCTTTGTGTTCTACTGCAGCTTCCCAGAGTGTTCCAAAGAACAACTAGAGCGCTAACAGTCCTACTTATGATAAACGTATGGCACACCTGAAGCCATCTTGTTTGGATTAAAGTGGTAACTCTTAAAACATTTAATTTAAAAAGGAACAAAATGAGGGGGTTCATTTTTCCATAAAAAGTATGATTAGTGCTGCAGAAAGAAAAATTAGGGCACATTTTGAGTGACTTCTCAAATCCTCTTCTATTTCATTAAACAATTCTGACATGCAGACTGAAACATGCACTTTCAATACCAGCAGCAGTTTTCCCTGGTGAGCAGTAGCTTTACTACAGTGATCTAATGAGCAAAAAGAGTGCTAACATTCTGAATTTATGGCATATGTGTGACACATCTGAATGCCTTCTTGATGGAATCAAAGTAAAAAACTGAAAGTATTTCCTACTGAGGAGACTGCAGTAAATGAGGAAATTAGGAAACTTCATAACAAATAAGTCTCCCAAGATGGCCACCAGAGACAAAAGAGCCCAAATGTAGCCCAAATATCACCCAGATGTAGCCCAAGTATAGCCCAATGACAGAATGTCCCAGAGTGTTCTTAAAAACAACTAGAGCGCTTACTGTCTTCATTATGACAAAAGTATGGCACACCTGAAGCCATCTTGATTGGAATAAACTGGTAACACTTAAAACATTTAATTTAAAAAGGAACACAATGAGGGGGTTAATTTTGCCATAGAAATTATGAATAATGCTGAAGAAAGAAGATGAGGGCACATTTTGAGTGACTTCTCAAATCCTCTTCTATTTCATTAAAAAATTCTGACATGCAGACTGAAACATGCACTTTTAATACCAGGAGCAGACTTCCATGGTGAACAGTAGTTTTACTACAGTGATCTAATGAGCAACTAGAGTGCTAACATTCAGAATTTATGGCAAATGTGTGACATATCTGAATACCTTAATGATGGAATCAAAGGAAAAAACTGAAAGCATTTCCTACTGAGGAGACTGCAGTACATGAGGAAATTAGGAAACTTCATAACAAATAAATCTCCCAAAATGGCCACCGGAGACAAAAGAGCCCAAATGTAGCCCAAAATCACCCAGATGTAGCCCAAATATAGCCCAATGACAGAAGTGTGCAAAACACTTATTATTTTGTGTTTTTGCAGTGTTATATAGTGCAGACTTGTCAGGTATTGGAGTGCTTTACATGAGCATTGGTTACATCACACAAGAACAAATTCATTTTGGTTGTAGACATGGGGAGACTAAGTTATTTGACCAGAATCACAGAATGTCGAGCTGAAGCAGAAACTCCAACCTGGTCCCCAGTTGCAAAGTCTGCAGTTCTGGAAGTAACACCACATCCTCTCCCCTAAGTGCAACATTTAATCAAGTGGTCAACTGGATAAAAAACAAAGATAACAAATAATTTAAAAGTGCTTTGTCGCTATTTGAAAACTCAGAAAATATGTCCTTATTTTAGTCTTTTAGAGCACTAACCATAATTTTGATGCCAATAAGACCCTCTCATATATGTAATTTCTAAAGGAAATGCTCTAGATATTACAGTTTTGATTACATCAAGATGACGGCAGGCGTTCCACACTTTTGTAATAAATATAGAATGTTAGCAATCTAGTTGTTCATTAGGATACTGTTGAGAGGCAGAGGCCAGGGGCACGGACTCTGAAAATTGAAGGCAGGTAGGAGGGTGCAAAGGCAACAATTTAACCACACTGAGCAGGCAGGAAGGGCCGTGGCAGCACAACAGACTATGGAGGGCAGTGGAAAGGGGGGCAGGGGCAACAAACCAACAATACAGGACTTGCAAGAGAGGCTGTGGGAATGTAATAGACCATTGTGGGCAGAAGGAAGAGGCAATGGTAGTACAACCATACATGCCAACAGACCCGATCCAGCCAGGAAACGTCCAATGTTTTTAAGCTCAAATGGGCTTTATTTGATCTGTCTCCTGTCTACAATCTCGTCTTTTTCAATGTAACTCAAAGGGGAAAATCAATACCCCAGCTTTTTTTCAAAATCTCCCTCTTACCAAGTTCAAAATGTTCGCAAGTATGGTACATTGGATCATGGAAGGAAATGGGGTAGGGACATGGACTTGGATAACAGAGGATAGGAGGGACATGTAGAGGTGCACCAAACTGACCCTGCAGGGCAGGCATCAGGGTTTGCAGCAGCACAATACACCACACAGGGCATGCGGGACGGGAGTGCAGCACAACAATCCATAGAAAGCAAGAGGGAGGGGACATGACCATGCACATGGGCAACAGAGAACAGAGGGGAAAGAGGCAATGGTAGCTAGCTGACCATAATGGACAGACAGGAGAGAAAGCTGCAGCATAACAGACCATAAAGGGCAGGAGGGACGGACCAGGGGCATTACAATGGAACAGACAAGCCAGGAGGGAGGGAGTAGGGGTCTGCACATGTAAACAGAGGGCTGGGGGCAAGGGGGCAGGGCAGGAGCAGCAAGATAGCCATGGAGGTCAGGCAGGATGGGCACTAGAAGCAAGACACACCATGAAGAGCAACAGTGAGACTGTGATGGCATACACACAGACCATGGAGGGAAGGTGGGAGGGGGTCAGGGGCAGCTAACTGACCACACAGGGAACGTGGGAGGGGCCATGGCAGCACAGAAGACCATGCATGGCAAGTGTGAGGGTTAGTGGCAGCACAATGGCTATGATGGGCAAGAAGGAGGGTGCAGGGGCATGCACAAAGGACGATGGAGGATAGAAGGGAGGGTCAGGACCTGTGCACAGACAAGAAAGTTCAGGGGAAGGGGCCTCACAACAGACCGCACGGGGCAGGCAGGAGGAGCAGTTGCAGCACAACAGACCAGGGAGGGCAGAAGGGTGTGGCAGTACAATGGACCATGTGGACAGGAGGAAGAGGATAGGGGCATGGCATGTGGACAGGCAGGATGGAGGTGGCAGGGACAGGTTACAGTCATCTGACAATGCTAGGCAGGTGGGAGGGGAGTGGCAGCTCAACAGAACACTCAGAGTAGATAGGAGTGGCAGGTCCATGGAACATGGTGGGCAAAAAGGATGGAGCAGGGGCATGCACAAAGACATCAGAAGGCAGGGGGAAGGAGAATAAGGGCAGCAAGCTAAGCACAGAGTTTAAGCAGGAGGTCAATGATGGGACATAGAATTGGGCAATGGAGGGAAGGAGGAGTGGACTGGTACATCATACTAAATTGAGGGCAGTGGCAGCACATCAGACCATGCATGGCAGGAGGGAGGAGGCTAGTCCATGGATTCACACAACAGAGAAAGGGAGGAGGGGGATGGGGCAGCAAGCTAACTGTTCAGAGAAGGCGGGTATTAGGAACTTTATTGTTTTTAAAACGTGTGTCTGTGCGAACTACTTAAAATATGAACAAGTATGCAGCATAATCTCACTTTTATTCAGGAAGAAGAGGACGTTAGTGACTGTGACTCCGGGCTCACTTGGCAGAAACACCCCCTGACCCTCCACCCCCTATCGCAAAATGTAATGCCCGTGAAAAGGGTAGGTGAACACAGTGTTATATAGAACATAGTCCTGAGAGCACGATTAAAAATGAAAACTAGATATAGTGTATGGTATAAACTATGCACCAAAAAGTGTGATATAAGATGAACCGGGCGTGAAATATAATATGCAATACATTGTGCGCAATGACAGATTCATTGGAGAGCGCGAGATAGCACAGGCACTTGGAGTGTAATATGCACAGGGCAGTGTTGTGTAACCTAACTAGTCTCTAAAGTTGTAATATAAAATATGTGCTGGGGAGTGTAACGTTGCATGTGCACCGTGACAAAGATATGGATCCCAGATTGTAATATGTATGGCATAGCACTGTGCATTATAACATAGGCATTGAGGAAGGCACGTTACATGGGGCAATATAACCCGTGCAAAGACAAGTGTGGGATGACATATTCACGGGTGGTGTTACAGTGCACATGGGCTAGAGAGTGTCATAGCATATGCACTAGCTAGTGGAATACAACACAGAGGTGTGTGGCACTCAGCAGACAATGGTGGGTGTAACACAGCATTGGGCTCTGCCAGGAGCGCGCTGTGACTCTCAAGTGATGTTCGTCCCCTTTCCAGAGAGTAAAATAAAAAGTATTACACATCCGGCAGTGGATGTGTGTTTTATTAATCGTGAGGGGGGTTTCTTGCATAGTTTTGGTCGAATTTTTGTCGAATCCCCTTTGAATGGCTTGGTGTGCATGTGTATTAAATGTGCCCGTCAATAGCTACCCATGTTTGTATAAATAAACGACAAGGGTGTCTACCCGGATTAGGCACGGTAGGGCATCAGACATGCCAGAGCTTCACTAGTGGTGTAAATACATTCCACGTGGATTCATTGTATGCATAGTCGCCTTTTAATGAATATCACGCAAATCGTCATGGTGATAGGTACGTACGGTTTGTCCAGCATGTCCTAGGTGTGTCTATAAATATATTTTTTTTTTAAATAATAAAAAACAGTGGTCGGCCCTGGGGATTGGGGTCAAAAAAATATAATTAGGAGACAGGCCCTGGGGGATAGGGTCATCAGGGCCAATAAATTAGAATAAGAAGGGGAACCACACAGCCCCCCTTCTTAAAAAATTAAAATAAATAAAAGACTGGCATCGCGCCGGAGGCAACGCCCCCTCCTTGCAGCACTCTGCAAACGCGCCCCCTGGCGAGTTGTAAGTTGGGGAATTAATTCCTCTTCAATACTGAGGTTCCCTGAGGGCCAACTAGCCCAACAGGCATCTCCAGTATGCGCCAGGGAGCTGCGCTGCAGACAGGTGTTCTGAGGCCAAGCCCCTTTTACACCTCTCTGTAACGCAGCTCTGTGGCGCTTACTGGATGTACCTAGTGGTCTAGTTTGACCCTAGGGACCCTTAGGATTCAAGGGGACTTAATCTCTCAACTTAGAACAGCCACAGGGCGCGTTTACACAGTGGTGAAGGGAGGGGACGGGGCCTGAGGTGACGTGTGCAAACACGCACTATGGCACGTTTTAAATTGGGGATATAATTTCCCTTCAATACTGAGGGCCCCTGGGGGCTAACTAGCCCACCAAGAGCTTCCAGTAAGCGCCACTGAGCTGCATTGCAGAGAGGTGGTCCAGCCCGTTCCACTTTTTACACCTCTCTGCAACGCAGCTCTGTGGCACTTACTGGAGGTACCCAGTGGGCTAGTTGGACCCTAGGGACCCTCAGGATTCAAATGAACTTAATCTCCCAACTAAAAACAGACACTTGGCGTGTTTACACAGTGGTGAAGGGAGGGGACGGGGCCTGAGTTAACGTGTGCAAAAACACCCTGTGGCCTGTTTTAAGGGGTAGTTTTAATCCCCCTGCCCTATTATATACTAGGGGCTTACAGAGGAGGTCATGCTAATCACAGGGGGACCCCAACGCATAATGTTCCCTAGTGTATGTAGGTGTTTTCACTGTATTCTAAGTGTCTTTTAACATAGCACTGGCTCTAGGACTGGTTAGTCAGACTCAGTTACCACCAGTATCCGTCTGAAAAAGTTGAGGGTACAGGATGATTTTGCAACAAGGCTTCTTTCTGCTCTTCTTTTTGTTCTTTCTGCACGTTATCCTTCTTCCTGCACTTTTCTTCGTCTTTGAGGACTTCTGTTGCTTCTTTCCGCACTTCTTTTTTTTCTTTCTGTGCATTTTTTCTTCTTTCTTCACATGTCCTATCTCTGTAGGCATAGTTAGAAATTAGCATTTAAAAAACCTTTGAAATTCACAGAAAAAACCATAGGTTTCAGGCACGTTATAGTTAGGAATTAGCATTTAAAAAACCTCAGAAATTCACTGAAAAAACCATAGGTTGTACAAAACCATTAAAATTCCCCCGTTATAGTTAGTTCAGCTAACTAAAACTCGCGCGCCCGCAATGCACTGCTGATGACGTCACATATTACATCACTCATGACATGGTCAGTGACATCACTCATGACATCACTGATGACATCTCAAATGACATCACTGATGACATCACTGATGACATCATCCTTGTGATAGAGTGGCAGACCTCCTCTCACCCTAATATAACCTTTGATACACACATTCAAAAATAGAGACTACAATTTTCACAACAATGGACATACCAATACCAGTTACAACAACCTCTTCAGTAATTCTAAGATCCACATACACATCCACTCATTCACCAACAGTCCTATACAGTCACTCATACATGTACTCACTCATCATATGTACTCATACACCTATACATCCTGTTACACAATGCCACTCATCCATAGAGTTACTCACACACATAGTCACTCATGCTAATAAAGGTTCAAACATACATTTACTTGCATATACAGTTATACACACACCACCACACTTACTTCTACGGAAACTTACACATACTTAGTCTTTTAAACAATCACTTATAAAAAAACACATACTTATTCATACAGGAACTCTTTCAATCTCTCACTCTCACATATACTCACTTATATACACCAATAGTCACATATACTAGTTTAAAACATATGTAGTTACTCATAAAGACACTATTGAGACAGTCATTCACTCACTAACACACCCATACACACACTCATCCACCCATACAGTCCTGCACACATGCTGTCTTCAACACATACAAACAGTGAGTCACTCATTCATGCAACTATGCACTACGTAATACCCCCCACCGAACCATGCAGACACTCAGACTGATACTCAAAAAACCAACTAATAACCTATATAGACACCCATGTAGCTACTCACCAACCCATGCAGCCACTTATACACAAAGTGAGAGACTGATACAGATATTTACATATTTAAACATTACTCACTAAGCCATGTATTCACTATGATACACTTAATCAGTCAGTTACACAATCAATTTTTCAAAAACAAATCATCCATTTAGACACTTATATACCCATTTATTCTTCCATCGACCTTGAGATATACATATATAAAACATATTTAATTTTCAGAAAAACACACATTCACTGGATGATGTCATCAGTGATGTCATCAGTGATGTCATTTGAGATGTCATCAGTGATGTCATGAGTGATGTCACTGACCATGTCATGAGTGATGTAATATGTGACGTCATCAGCAGTGCATTGCGGGCGCGCGAGTTATAGTTAGCTGAACTAACTATAACGGGGGAATTTCAATGGTTTTGTACAAGTGAAAAGTCTAGCTAACTATAACACCCCTGAAACCTATGGTTTTTTCAGTGAATATATATATACACATACGCATATGCATATATATGCATATATATATGTGCATATGTGTGCGTGTAGAGAGAGGTAGAGAGAGGTAGAGGTGTAAAGGTAGAGAGGTAGAGGTAGACAGGTAGAGAGTAGTAGAGAGAGAGGTAGAGAGAGGTAGAGAGGTAGAGAGTAGAGGATGAGTAATAGAGAGTAGAGAGGGAGTAGTAGAGAGTAGTAGAGAGTAGTAGAGAGAGTAGTAGAGAGTGAGTGGTAGAGAGTGAGTAGTAGAGTGAGTAGTAGAGAGTAGTAGAGAGTGAGTAGTAGAGAGTAAGTAGCAGAGAGTAGTAGAGAGTGAGTAGTAGAGAGTGAGTAGTAGAGTGAGTAGTAGAGAGTAGTAGAGAGAGAGTAGTAGAGAGTGAGTAGTAGAGAGTAGTAGAGAGTGAGTAGTAGAGTGAGTAGTAGAGAGTAGTAGAGAGTAGTAGAGAGAGAGTAGTGGACAGTGAGTAGTAGAGAGCGAGTAGTAGATGGTAGTGTAGTAGTGGAGAGTGAGTAGTAGAGAGTAGTAGAGAGTGAGTAGTAGAGTGAGTAGTAGGGAGTAGTAGAGAGTGAGTAGTAGAGAGTGAGTAGTAGAGAGAGAGCAGTAGAGAGTGAGTAGTAGAGAGTAGTAGAGAGTGAGTAGTAGAGAGTGAGTAGTAGAGCGAGAGTAGTAGGGAGTAGTAGAGAGTGAGTAGTAGAGAGTGAGTAGTAGAGAGTAGTGGAGTAGTGGAGACTGAGTAGAAGAGAGTAGTAGAGAGTGAGTTGTAGAGTGAGTAGTAGGGCGTAGTAGAGAGTGAGTAGTAGAGTGAGTAGTAGAGAGTAGTAGAGAGAGAGTAGTACAAAGCAAGTAGTAGAGAGTGGATAGTAGAGAGAGAGTAGTAGAGAGTGGGTAGTAGAGTGAGTAGTAGAGAGAGTAGTAGAGAGTGAGTAGTAAAATGAGTAGTAGAGAGTAATAGAGAGCGAGTAGTAGAGACTGAGTAGTGGAGAGTGAGTAGTAGAGAGAGAGTAGTAGAGAGTGAGTAGTGTAGAGAGAGTAGTAGAGAGTAGAAGAGTGAGTAGTAGAGAGTGAGTAGTAGAGAGAGAGTAGTAGAGAGTGAGTAGTAGAATAGTAGAGAGTAGTAGAGAGTAGTAGAGAGTAGTAGAGTGAGCAGTAGAGAGTAGTAGAGAGTAGCAGAGAGTGAGTAGTAGAGAGTAGTAGAGTAGTAGAGAGTGAGTAGTAGAGATTAGTAGAGTGAGTAGTAGAGAGTAGTAGAGAGTGAGTAGTAGAGAGTGAGTAGCAGAGAGAGAGTAGTAGAGAGTGAGTAGTAGAGAGTAGTAGAGAGAGAGTAGTACAGAGAGAGTAGTAGAGAGTGAGTAGTAGAGAGTAGTAGAGAGAGAGTAGTAGAGAGTGAGTAGTAGAGAGTAGTAGAGAGAGAGTAGTAGAGAGTGAGTAGTAGAGAGAGTAGTAGGGAGTAGTGGAGAGTGAGTAGTAGAGAGAGAGTAGTAGATGGTAGTGTAGTAGTGGAGAGTGAGTAGTAGAGAGTAGTAGACAGTGAGGATTAGAGTGAGTAGTAGGGAGTAGTAGAGAGTGAGTAGTAGAGAGAGAGTAGTAGAGAGTGAGTAGTAGAGAGTAGTAGAGAGTGAGTAGTAGAGAGTGAGTGGTAGAGAGAGAGTAGTAGGGAGCAGTAGAGTAGTAGAGAGTGAGTAGTAGAGGGTAGTGGAGTAGTGGAGACTGAATAGTAGAGAGTGAGTGGTAGGGAGTAGTAGAGAGTGAGTAGTAGAAAGCAAGTAGTAGAGAGTGTGTAGTAGAGAGAGAGTAGTAGTGAGTAGTAGAGTGAGTAGTAGAGTGAGTAGTAGAGAGTGAGTAGTAGAGAGTAGTAGAGAGAGAGTAGTAGAGAGTGAGTAGTAGAGAGTAGTAGAGAGAGAGTAGTAGAGAGTGAGTAGTAGAGAGAGTAGTAGGGAGTAGTGGAGAGTGAGTAGTAGAGAGAGAGTAGTAGATGGTAGTGTAGTAGTGGAGAGTGAGTAGTAGAGAGTAGTAGACAGTGAGGATTAGAGTGAGTAGTAGGGAGTAGTAGAGAGTGAGTAGTAGAGAGAGAGTAGTAGAGAGTGAGTAGTAGAGAGTAGTAGAGAGTGAGTAGTAGAGAGTGAGTGGTAGAGAGAGAGTAGTAGGGAGCAGTAGAGTAGTAGAGAGTGAGTAGTAGAGAGTGAGTAGTAGAGGGTAGTGGAGTAGTGGAGACTGAATAGTAGAGAGTGGTAGGGAGTAGTAGAGAGTGAGTAGTAGAAAGCAAGTAGTAGAGAGTGTGTAGTAGAGAGAGAGTAATAGTGAGTAGTAGAGTGAGTAGTAGAGTGAGTAGTAGAGAGTAGTAGAGAGCAAGTAGTAGAGACTGAGTAGTGGAGAGTGAGTAGTAGAGAGCGAGTAGTAGAGGGCGAGTAGTAGAGAGTGAGTAGTAGAGAGAGAGTAATAGAGAGTAGTAGAGTGAGTAGTAGAGAGTGAGTAGTAGAGAGAGTGTTGTAGAGAGTAGTAGAGAGTGAGTGGTAGAGAGTAGTAGAGTGAGTAGTAGAGAGTAGTAGAGAGTGAGTAGTAGAATAGTAGAGAGTGAGTGGTAGAGAGTAGTAGAGAGTAGTAGAGTGAGTAGTAGAGAGTAGTAGAGAGTGAGTAGTGGAGAGAGTAGTAGAGAGTAGTAGAGAGTGAGTAGTAGAGAGAGTAGTAGAGAGCAAGTAGTAGAGAGTGAGTAGTGGAGAATGAGTAGTAGAGAGATGTAGAGAGCAAGTAGTAGAGAGTGAGTAGTGGAGAATAAGTAGTAGAGAGTAGTAGAGAGTGAGTAGTAGAGTGAGAAGTAGGGCATAGTAGAGAGTGAGTAGTAGAGTGAGTAGTAGAGAGTAGTAGAGAGAGAGTAGTAGAAAGAAAGTAGTAGAGAGTGGATAGTAGAGAGAGAGTAGTAGAGAGTGAGTAGTAGAGTGAGTAGTAGAGAGAATAGTAGAGAGTGAGTAGTAGAGTGAGTAGTAGAGAGTAGTAGAGAGCGAGTAGTAGAGACTGAGTAGTGGAGAGTGAGTAGTAGAGAGAGAGTAGTAGAGAGTGAGTAGTAGAGAGAGAGTAGTAGAGAGTAGAAGAGTGAGTAGTAGAGAGTGAGTAATAGAGAGTAGTAGAGAGCAAGTAGTAGAGAGTGAGTAGTTTAGAATGAGTAGTAAAGAGTAGTAGTGAGTGAGTAGTAGAGTGAGTAGTAGGGCGTAGTAGAGAGTGAGTAGTAGAGTGAGTAGTAGAGAGTAGTAGAGAGTGAGTAGAAGAAAGAAAGTAGTAGAGAGTGGATAGTAGAGAGAGAGTAGTAGAGAGTGAGTAGTAGAGTGAGTAGTAGAGAGAGTAGTAGAGAGTGAGTAGTAGAGTGAGTAGTAGAGTGAGTAGTAGAGAGTAGGAGAGAGCGAGTAGTAGAGACTGAGTAGTGGAGAGTGAGTAGTAGAGAGAGAGTAGTAGAGAGTAGCAGAGAGTGAGTAGTAGAGAGGGTAGTAGAGAGTAGAAGAGTGAGTAGTAGAGAGTGAGTAGTAGAGAGAGAGTAGTAGAGAGTAGTAGAGAGTGAGTAGTAGAGTAGTAGAGAGTAGTAGAGTGAGCAGTAGAGAGTAGCAGAGAGTGAGTAGTAGAGAGTAATAGAGTAGTAGAGAGTGAGTAGTAGAGAGAAGTAGAGTGAGTAGTAGAGAGTAGTAGAGAGTGAGTAGTAGAGAGTGAGTAGTAGAGAGTAGTAGAGAGAGAGTAGTAGAGAGTGAGTAGTAGAGAGTAGTAGAGAGTGAGTAGTAGAGTGAGTAGTAGAGAGTAGTGGAGAGAGAGTTGTAGAGAGAGTAGTAGGGAGTAGTGGAGAGTGAGTAGTAGAGAGTGAGTAGTAGATGGTAGTGTAGTAGTGGAGAGTGAGTAGTAGAGAGTAGTAGAGAGTGACGATTAGAGTGAGTAGTAGGGAGTAGTAGAGAGTGAGTAGTAGAGAGAGAGTAGTAGAGAGTGAGTAGTAGAGTGAGTAGTAAAGAGTAGTAGAGAGAGAGTAGTAGAGAGTGAGTAGTAGAGAGTAGTAGAGAGTGAGTAGTAGAGTGAGTAGTAGAGAGTAGTAGAGAGAGAGTAGTAGAGAGTGAGTAGTAGAGAGAGTAGTAGGGAGTAGTGGAGAGTGAGTAGTAGAGAGTGAGTAGTAGATGGTAGTGTAGTAGTGGAGAGTGAGTAGTAGAGAGTAGTAGAGAGTGAGGATTAGAGTGAGTAGTAGGGAGTAGTAGAGAGTGAGTAGTAGAGAGAGGGTAGTAGAGAGTGAGTGGTAGAGAGTAGTAGAGAGTGAGTAGTAGAGAGTGAATAGTAGAGAGAGAGTAGTAGGGAGTAGTAGAGTAGTAGAGAGTGAGTAGTAGAGAGTGAGTAGTAGAGAGTGAGTAGTAGAGGGTAGTGGAGTAGTGGAGACTGAGTAGTAGAGAGTA
This sequence comes from Triturus cristatus, assembly GCF_964204655.1. NCBI lineage: Eukaryota > Metazoa > Chordata > Amphibia > Caudata > Salamandridae > Triturus > Triturus cristatus. The sequence continues at coordinate 230,473,331 of NC_140580.1, read as the reverse complement.
GTAGAGAGTGAGTAGTAGAGTGAGTAGTAGGGAGCAGTAGAGAGTGAGTAGTAGAGTGAGTAGTAGAGAGAGTAGTAGAGAGTAGTAGAGACTGAGTAGTGGAGAGTGAGTAGTAGAGAGCGAGTAGTAGAGGGCGAGTAGTAGAGAGTAGTAGAGAGTGAGTAGTAGAGAGTACTAGAGAGTAGTAGAGTGAGTAGTAGAGAGTGAGTAGTAGAGAGAGTGTAGTAGAGAGTGAGTGGTAGAGAGTAGTAGAGAGTAGTAGAGTGAGTAGTAGAGAGTAGTAGAGAGTGAGTAGTAGAGTAGTAGAGAGTGAGTGGTAGAGAGTAGTAGAGAGTAGTAGAGTGAGTAGTAGAGAGTAGTAGAGAGTGAGTAGTAGAGAGAGTAGTAGCGTAGTAGAGAGTGAGTAATAGAGAGTAGTAGAGAGTAGTAGAGTAGTAGAGAGTGAGTAGTAGAGAGTGAGTAGTAGAGAGTGAGTAGTAGAGAGTAGTAGAGAGCAAGTAGTAGAGAGTGAGTAGTGGAGAATGAGTAGTAGAGAGTGAGTAGTAGAGAGTCAATAGTAGAGAGTAGTAGAGAGAGAGTAGTAGAGAGTGAGTAGTAGAGTACTAGAAAGTGAGTGGTAGAGAGTAGTAGAGAGTAGTAAAGTGAGTAGTAGACAGTAGTAGAGAGTGAGTAGTAGAGAGTGAGTAGTAGAGAGTAGTAGTAGAGTAGTAGAGAGTGAGTAGTAGAGAGTGAGTAGTAGAGACCAGTAGCGAGTGAGTAGTAGAGAGTCAGTAGTTTAATTTAAAAGGAACACAATGAGGGGGTTCATTTTGCCATAGAAATTATGATTAGTGCTTAAAAAAGATAAATTAGGACACATTTTGATTGACTTCTCAAATCCTCTTCTATTTCATAAAAAGATTCTGACATGCAGACTGAAACAAGCACTTTCAATACCAGCAGCAGACTTCCCTGGTGAGCAGTAGCTTTACTTCAGTGATCTAATAAGCAACTAGAGTGCTAACATTTCGAATTTATGGCAAATGTGTGACACATCTGAATGCCTTCTTGATGGAATCAAAGTAAAAAACTGAAAGTATTTCCTACTGAGGAGACTGTAGTAAATGAGGAAATTAGGAAACTTCATAACAAATAAGTCTCCCAAGATGGCCACCAGAGACAAAAAGCCCAAATGTAGCACAAATATCACCCAGATGTAGCCCAAGTATAGCCCAATGGCAGAATGTCCCAGAGTGTTCTAAATAACAACTAGAGCACTAACAGTCTTACTTATGACAAAAGTATGGCACACCTGAAGCCATCTTGATTGGAATAAAGCGGTAAGACTTAAAATATTTAATTTGGAAGGAACAAAATGAGGGGGTTCATTTTGCCATAGAAATTATGATTAATGCTGCAGAAAGAGAAATTAGGGCACATTTTGACTTCTCAAATCCTCTTCTATTTCATTAAAAAATTCTGACATGCAGACTGAAACATGCACTTTGAATACCAGCAGCAGACTTCCCTGGTGAGCAGTAGCTTTACTACAGTGATCTAATGAGCAACTAGAGTGCTACCATTCAGAATTGATGGCAAATGTGTGATACATCTGAATGCCTTCTTGATGGAACCAAGTAAACAAGCATTGAAAATGCAATAGGTCTCGCCCTCGTTTAAGTTAAAGCAATTCTGTTTGTAATTAGGTGGCTTTTTAGCTTTGCTTGTATTAGTGTTTTTCAAACTTTCATGTACATAACATGCATATGTATGCATATATGTATATGTATGCATGCATTTATATTTGTATTTATATAGATATGCAGATTATATTTATTTTTATAGATATATGTATATATATATATATATATATATATATATATATATATATATATATATATATATATTTATATATTCACGGAAAAAACCCATAGATTTCAGGGACGTTATAGTTAGAAATTAGTATTTAAAAAAGCTTTGAAATTAACTGAAAAAACCATAGGTTTCAGAGGCTTTATAGTTAGACATTAGCATTTAAAAAACCATAGAAATTCACGGAAAAAAACATAGGTTTCAGGGGTGTTATAGTTAGCTGGCCATTTCACTCGTACAAAACCATAGAAATTCCTCCGTTATAGTTAGTTCTGCTAACTATAACTCACGCGCCCGCAATGCACTGCTGATGATGTCACATATTGCATCATTCATGACATGGTCAGTGACATCACTGATGACATCTCAAATGACATCACTGATGACATCACTGATGACATCATCCAGTGAATGTAGTTTAGTTTGAAATTTAAATATGTATTATATATATATACCAATCTGTATTGAAGATTGACTGGATTTATGACTGTCTGGATGGAGGATTTAGTAGCTGTCTGACTGTCTGTTGAAGTGAGTAATTAAAAGTGTCTCACTTAATACATGGATTAGTAACTAAACTATGTGAATGTGTGCATCACTGTCTCTGTTGTTGTATAACATACTGCATCAGTTGGTCACTAACTACATGAGTGTGTATATTAGTTATTGATTAGTTGGGTGAGTATATGTATGGGACACTGAGTTTGTGTGTGGTTCGATGGGGAGTGTGTAACTCTATGCATAGATGTGTGAATGGTTGATTGGCTAGGTGTATAGGTTTAAGAGTGCATGTGGAAACAGTTGTTTGGGTGACTGAGTGTATTTATTTGTGTGTGGGTGAGCGAATATATGTTTTAGTTGTACACCTTCAACAAAGTAAAACAATAAAAGGCATTGTATGTGAGAGTTGGTGTATATAAATAAGTATGTGTAAGAATCAGTGATTGTGAGATTAACTATATGAATGAGTGTATAATTGTAATGGTGATTTTTTAACATATTAACTATGAGTTACTATGTGTTTGAATAAATGAGGTGTTTTGGATAATTGTGTAAGTGAATAAATGTAAGTGTGATTAATTTTTTTCATGAGTGAGTAGGATGACTGCATAACCGACTAAGATGACTGCTGATGTGTCAATGTATATATATGTGTATAAGTGCATTTGATAGTGTTCTATTAATTAGTGACTGCATATATAAATTATTCTGTTGTTGAATGGGTAGTTGTGTGTGTAGACTTAGGAGTCAGTGAGTGGGTATGTAGTAACTGGTATTGGTGTGTCAATGGTTTCAAATATGGTACTCTGTATTTTACAGTGAGTGATGAAAGCTTACACTAGTGTATGATGAGGTGTATGAGATTGTCACATGGATGATGTCATCAGTGATGTCATCAGTGATGTCATTTGAGATGTCATCAGTGATGTCACTGACCATGTCATGAATGATGCAATATGTGACATCATCAGCAGTGCATTGCGGGCGCGCGAGTTATAGTTAGCAGAACTAAATATAACGGAGGAATTTCTATGGTTTTGTATGAGTGAAATAGCCAGCTAACTATAACACCCCTGAAACCTATGGTTTTTTCTGTGAATAGATATATATAAAGCAGCCGAAGCCAACGGGTGGAACAACGGGAGATTCTGGGTCGGAGGACGCGGAAACAACCGTCAAACACCATGGAAGGTAGGAACTGCGAGTAGAAAGTCTGGTGGGAGGTGTGCATCTACGTGCAAGCATATTATATGCGACTGACACGTAATCAAAGTTTGTAGCGCTTATAACTATGGCTGCCGACGTGCTGCGAAGTAGAGAGGAAGCGGCGGAAGAAATGTTTAAAGAAACCATGAATATTCAACTCGTAACTCCAGTCAATGAGGACCCAAGCACTAAAGGGGGAAATACATGTAAAGAGCTGTTCAGGAAACTAGAAAAAGCCATGAAGGTGGAGCAAGCAAAATGGTGGGAGCACAAGTCTCTCACCAAATATCTGGAAGTGGGTCGGGTCCCACGCGGATTCCGCATTTTGCTGGCCCCCAGCTACGAGAATCCAAACAAAAACATGCTGCATGAACGGGCTGAAAGTAATCTGGCATCATCAAAAAATCTAATGGAAATTTTGATCAAATATGCGCAAATAGACAGAATTGAATTACAAAAAGAAATTGATCAACTGAATATTAAAATTACTGCTCTAGATGATACTCGTACAAGCTCTAAATTAAGGGATGAAATGATGATCAGATTAAAAAAGGAAGAAGATATAATCAAGAAAAGAAAAACCTTTAAATTCCAAAGAGACAAGCAAGACTATGAACGAGGACAAATCTTTACCTTCGCGCGGAAGTATGACGCTGTGAAAGCCTCTTACACAAGCACAGGGCAAAAGACACACAACGAACAGCTGATAGGCTCAAAACAACAAAACCAAATAGCATCATCTATTTCTGATCTCAGCTCAATAATGGATAGCGAATCAGCAAAACATACGTTAGTAGATGAATTGCATTTTTTAAGGGAAGAGCGGCGCCACACACTGCGCCCGAGGAAACCAAACTCCAAAACAAACAAAGGAGAAATGCAAGAAGACGCGAACGAAGGAAAAGAAGGCGCAGGCATGAAAAAGAACGTCAGCAAGAAAACTCAAAAAAAGAATTGGCGCAAACAATAATGCCTGGGGCAAAAACAAATAATTCCATCATAAATCTTGCTAATGTGAATCTGGACAGCGCAGAACAACAGCTGTTAGCTTTAGGATTGTCCTATTGCCCGGAAACTAACTTTGATTACCCTCAAACAAGGGCAGATATATATAAATTTATAAGAAAGTTAAAATTAAAAAAATTCCATCTACAACAACAATCTAAAATCAGACAGCCCAGTGATACCTTCACATCCAATGTTGAAGGACCTACAAGAGGCCTCACAGCCCATGATGCAAAAACTTTGGGGGATTTACAAGCATTAGCAAATGAAAGTGCAATATCATTTCCGGCAAATATATCTCTAGGAAATATACAGAGTCTTCTTGACCAACAAGGGATCAAAACTAATTTGACATTAACAACTAATTTCAAACCCAAGTCAAAATTTGTACCCATCATGCCAAGAGACAATATTGATGTATTCAGTGAGATGGTCACAGCGCAAGTCAAAAAATTGAACTATAAAATAAAGACCAGCAAAACAAAACATGACTACACTAGACAGAAGTAACACCAATTGATGTCTAAACTGAGAGACAATGACAATATAGTCATTCGCAACTCTGACAAAGGGGGAAACGTGGTGATTTGGCAAAAAGAAAAATATCTCAAGGAAGCTATGCTGCAATTAAATGATCGGGGTTGCTATAAACTGAGCAATAAACAAACAACGCTAGCCGCTCAGCATGAACTCCATACAAAATTGTTGGCTTGGAAAAGTCTTGGATTAATTAATCAAGACGAATAAAAATATATGAAAAATGACTATCCGATAACTTCGGTCATATATTTCATACCTAAAGTCCACAAAAACATAGACAACCCGCCAGGTAGACCAATTATCTCGGCCAAGAATAGCCTACTTGAGAATGTCTCAATTTACATAGACTCTTTTCTGCAAAATCACGTGAAATCTTTGCCCTCTTATGTACGAGATACCACAGACTTTCTGAAAAAAATCCAGGGGGTGGAATGGCAAAATGACTTTGTGTTATTATCCCTAGATGTATCTAATTTATATACTTCCATACATCACAGGGATGGTTTACGAGCGGTGGAACACTTTTTGAATAACAGGCGGTTGGAATACCACCAACATAACAAAATGATCATCATTTTAATTCAATTCTGCCTAAATAATAACTATTTTTTGTTTAACCAACAAGTATACCATCAGACAAGAGGAGTAGCTATGGGGGCAAGCTTTTCGCCTAGTTACGCTTGCCTCCATATGGGGTGGTGGGAAGAACTCATACTGAATGTAAAGTTCATTGATGTCCTTTCAAACAACATCATTGTTTGGATGCGTTATATTGACGATTTATTTGTCGTATGGCACGGTTTGGATCAGAGTGCACGAATGTTTGTTGAACAAATTAACAACAATGAACTCAATTTGCATTTTACTTATGATGTCAGTAAAGAAAGCATCTGTTTTTTAGATGTAGAAGTGTACATATCAGAAATGCAGTTACACACTAAGCTACATCGAAAGCCCACAGCAGGCAACACCACCCTTCACTCTTCCAGCTTTCATCCTAGACATACCATAAACAGCATCCCATATGGAGAAATGCTTAGGATCAAGCGAATATGTAGCACCGAGAAAGATCTTAGGGAAGCACAATCAGAAAGCAAAAAAAGATTTTTGGAGAGAGGGTATACTGAACAAACAATTGATACAGCCATAAATAAAACCAGAACCGTATCGAGAGATGAACTTTTGACCAAACCTCCGCGCAGAAATAGGACACTAGAACATAGAGAACAAACAACACCAGAAACTAGCAGCCCAAGACTAATCCTGACTTACACCAAACAAAAGGATAGTTTAAGTAAAATCATCAATAGCAATTGGTATATGCTAAGTAGTGATCCTACATTAGGCCCAGTCCTAGCTACTCGACCCACGATAACAAACAGAAAAGCACCATCAACAAGTGACTTTTTGGTCAGTAGCAGTCCAGAATTAATCAAGGACCGGGGGTGGCTCTCAACAAGAAAAGGTTTTATAAAATGTGCAACATGTAAGGCTTGTAAGCATGGAATCAGCAAAACCACATTCCTGACAGCATTTGACAGCAAACCAACTAAAATAGGCAAAGCGATCACCTGCAAATCCGATTATGCTATCTACATTTTGGAATGTCCTTGTGGGCTGCAGTATGTGGGGAGCACCAAACTGCAAGTCCACAAGCGGATCCTCCAACATTTGCGAGCGATCTCGAACAAGGACACAAATTATCCTGTAGCTCGCCATTTTAATGAGGTGCACAACAATGATGCATCCCAAATGAAATATTTTGTCATAGACACCATCCCACCTCTGAGAAGAGGTGGTGATAGGGAAGCATTATTACGCAAATTGGAGACAAAATATATTTTGGAAATGGATAGCAAAAGCCCACATGTGCTTAATGCAACGGAAGAGTTGTATACATGGCTGGATTAAATAGAGTTTTACAAGTACAACATTAATACTGATATTTTAATCCTTTAGTAGTTTTCAGTCAAGCTTACAGCATCCCCTGGCTAAAATTTACATTTTATATGTAATACGAGTTGACTCCGCACTTTCCCAAACTATGAATCACTTTCCCTATTAATTAATTGGTAAAAAGAATAACATAATGAGATAAGATACAGCACACCAGGGTGAGCACTTAAAATAATTAGCACGCATAAGTAATCAACAGACCAATCTAAGCATGACATATAGGTCCAAAGGTGACTCTAATCCAGAGGTATATCTTTTATTCTGGGAGGCAAACAGAGTAATTGGCAAAAAAAACAATATAAGATTTATAGCGGATATATACACATACAGGATATTTTTTTCTTTTGCATTAAGCATGAATTATTGTGTGCAAGTATAAAAAGGATTGTATCTGCGATCTGTCAATATGAGGAATTTTAAGTATGTAGCACAATTGATTGATAAACAATGTGCAGTATTGAACATTTATACTCCTGTCTGTCGCATGACATTCTAACTTTTTGTGCGTTTTTATATATAAAAAATGGTTTTTATATTAATATTTATTCATTTTAAAGACCTATTTATAAAACGCATTGCTTTGCACATGTAGCCCTTTTGCACAGTTACCAATGTTTACATTTGTATTAACAAAAATAGCTGCTTAATGTCGTTTCCAATAGGAACGTCTGTTGTTTATGTTCATTTGCACCAGCACTTTAAATTTGGGGAAGTATTGTCAGCATGTCATGTGATCAAGGTCTTGGGGGACCGAAACGCGTCATGGCGGCACAGCGCATCTAATAAAACAAAATTGCACCAAACAAGAGGTGTCCGTTCCTGCTTTCGGATTCGTGTTGCATCAGAATCCATTTGAAAAAAGGTTTCGTGGAATATATATATATATATATACATAAATAACCTACTGGCGTTTGCCAGTAGGTAGTTATAGTTGTAATGTATTTTCCATAGGAAATGCGTTTTTTGATTTGCCAATATCGTTGGCGCCGTTTGACGAATCTTCGCGAAATGTTCAAAACTAATGTGGCGCTACGGACAGCTCCTGTCTTGAAAGTTTCAGGATGATTTGTGGTACACTGCTGGTGGGGCGATGAGGTCCTCTTGTGTCCTGAGGACCTCAGGACACAAGTGGACTTCATCCCCGAGCAGCAGTGCGCCAAGAGGTGCATTTGCAGAGTGGTGTAAGAAGGGGGCATGGCCTTGGACCACCTCTCTGCAATCCAGCTGTGTGGTGCTTACTGGAGGTACCTGGTGGGCTAGTTGGCCCCAGGGACCCTCAGTATTCAAGGGGACTTAATCCCCCAACTTAGAATGCGCCAAGGAGCATGTTTGCAGAGTGGTGGAGAAAGGGGGCGTGGCTTTTGTCCACCTCTCAGCTATCCCACTGTGTGGGGCTTACTGGAGGTAAGAGGTAGGCTAGGTGGCCCCTAAAGGACTCCCAGCAGTGAAGGGGACTCCAATCCCCATTCAAGAGCGCGCCAGGGAGCGTGTTTGTAGAGTGGTGGGCAAAGGGGGCGTGGCCTGCTCTGAGAATTTAGCAATCCTGTTGTGTGGGACTTACTGGAGGTAACAGGAGGGGTAGTTGGCCCCCAATGTAATAGTTTTCGCATTTGAGAGAATTAGAGCTATTCGCGTTGTAAATGCGAAAGTTTTTTACTAATGTTTTTTGGAGTGGAGTGGATGTACGTTGTGTGTAGTGGAATTATGTGGTATGGTGTGCAGGCCACTCTTGCTTCCCTCTGTGCCTCTTTCTGCATTTCTGTTGCTTCTTTCGGCATGTTTCTTTCTTTTTCTGCACTTCTCTTGACCTCATTCTGCAAATATCTTGTACTTTCTGCACCTCTCTTCCCTCTTTCTGCACGTCTGTTGCCTCTTTCTGCACCTCATTTGCTTCTTTCTGTACCCCTCTTACGTCTTTCTGCAACCTTTTTGCCTCTTTCTGCACCTCTATTCCTTCTTTCTGCACTTCTTTTAGTTCTTTCTGTACCTGTCTTGCTTCTTTCTGCACCCATCTTGCCTCTCTCTCCACCCCTCTTCCCTCTTTCTGCACTTCTGTTGCTTCTTTCTGCACTTATCTTTTTCTCTCTGCACCTCACTTGCCTCTTTCTGCACCTCTATTGCCTCTTTCTGCAGTTCTCTTGCCTCCTTCTGCACTTCACTTGCCTCATTCTGCACCTCACTTGCTTCTTTCTGCACCCCTTTTGCCTCTTTGTGCAACTCTCTTGCCTCTTTCTACACCTCTCTTCCCTCTTTCTGCACCACTCTTGCCTCTTTCTGTACCTCTGTTCCTTCTTTCTTCACCTGTCTTGTTTCTTTCTGCACCCTTCGTGCCTCTTTCTGTAACCCTCTTGCCTCTTTGTGTACCTCCCCATCCCCTTTATGCAGCTCTCTTGCCTCTTTTTCCACCTCTGTTGGTTATTTATGCACCTCTTTTGCTTTATTCTGCATTTCACTTGCCTCTTTCTGGACCCCTTTTGCCTCTTTCTGCACCTCTGTTGGTTCTTTCGGCACTGCTCTGGCTTCTTACTGCACCTCTGTTCCAAATTTCTTCATCCCTCTTGCCTTTTTCTGTACCCACTCTTCCCTCTTTCTGCACCTCTCTTGCCTCAGTCTGCCCACCTGTTCCCTCTTTCTGTACCTCTTTTGCCTGTTTCTGCAACTCTCTTGCCTCTTTCTGCAGTTCTCTTGCCTCCTTCTGTACCTCACTTGCTTCTTTTTGCACCTCTGTTGGTTCTTTTGCATTGCTCTTGTTCTTTCTGCACCTCTCTTGCAAATTTCTGCACCCCTCTTGCCTCGTTCTGTACCAATTTTATCTGTTTCTGTACCTCTCTGGCCTCAGTCTGCACCTCTGTTCCCTCTTTTTCTACCTCTTTTGCCTGTTTCTGCAACTCTCTTGCCTCTTTCTGGAGTTCTCTTGTCTTCTTCTGTCCCTCTGTTGCTTTTTTCTGCACATCTCTTGCCTCTTTCTGCACCCCTGTGGCTTCATTCTGCACTTTCCATGCTTCTTTCTGTACCTGTCATGCTTCTTTCTGCACCCCCTGTTGTCTCTTTCTGCACTCGTCTCCCTCTTTCTGTACCTTTCTTGCCTGTTTCTGCATCTCAGTTGCCTCTTTCTGCACTTTTCTTGCTTCTTTCTACACCTCGGTTGCTTCTTTCAGCAATTCTCTTGCCTCTTTCTGAAGTTCTCTTATATTTTTCTGAAACCCGCTTGCCTCTTTCTCCACCCGTCTTCCCTCTTTGTACAACTCTCTAGCCTCTTTCTACAACTCTCTTCCCTCTTTCTGCACTAGTCTTGCCTCTTTTTGTACCTCTGTTGCTTCTTTCTGCACTTCTCTTGCCTCTTTCTGCACCCTTGGTGCCTCTTTTAGCACCTGTTACTTCTTTCTGCACTTCTCTTCCTTCTTTCTGCACCCCTCTTGCCTCCTTCTGCACCTCTGTTGCCTCTTTCAGCACCTCTGTTGGTTCTTTCTGCACTGCTCTTTCTTCTTTGTGCACCTCATTTGCCTCTTTCTACACTTCTCTTGCTTCTTTCTACACATCTGTTGCTTCTTTCAGAAATTCTCTTGCTTCTTTCTGCACTTGTCTTCCTTCTTTGTGCTCCCCTCCTGTCTCTTTCTGTACCTCTCTTGCCTCTTTGTGCACCTCTCCTACCTCTTTCTTTACCCCTCTTGCCTCTTTTTGCACCTCTGTTGGTTCTTTCTGCACTGCTCTTGCTTCTTTCTGCACCTCACTTGCCTCTTTCTGCACTTATCTTGCTTCTTTTTAAACCTCTGTTGCTTCTTTCAGCATTTCTCTTGGCTCTTTCTGCATTTCTCTTCCTTCTTTCTGCACCTCTCCTGTCTCTTTCTGTACCTCTCTTGCTTCTTTGTATACCCCTCCTACCTTTTTCTGCACCCCTCTTGCCTCTTTTTGCACCTCTGTTGTTTTTTTCTGCACTGCTCTTACTTCTTTCTGCACCTCACTTGCTTCTTTCAGCACCCCTGTTCCCTGTTTCTGCACCTTTCCTGCCTGTTTATGCACTTCTCTTGCCTCTTTCTGCACCTCTGAGTTAGAGGTAGCTTTAATCCCCCTGCCGTATTATGTACTAGGCCTTACAGGGGAGGTGATGCCAATCACAGGGGTACCCCAACCCATAGTTTACCCTTGTGTATGTAGGTGTTTTCACTGTATTCTAAGTGTCTTTCAGCATAGCACTGGCTCCGGGCCTGGTTAGTCAGAGTCAGTTACCACCAGTAGTAGTCAGTAAAAATTTGGGGGCACAGGATGACTTTGCAACAAAGCCTTTTTCTGCACCTCTGCTGGTTCTTTCTGCATATCTCTTGCTTCTTCCTGAACTTTTCTTCACCTTTCTGGACTCCTGTTGCTTCTTTCTGCATTTCACTTTCTTCTTTCTGTGCCTTTCTTCCTCTTTCTTCACATGTCCTACCTCTGTAGGCATAGTTAGAAATTATCATTTAAAAAATCTTAGAAATTCACTGAAAAAACCATTGGTTTCAGGAACGTTTTAGTTAGAAATTATCATTTAAAAAACGTTTGAAATTCACAGAAAAAAAACATAGGTTTCAGGGACGTTATAGTTAGAAATTAGCATTTAAAAAACCTTTGAAATGCACTGAAAAAAACATAGGTTTCAGGGACGTTATAGTTAGAAATTAGCATTTAACAAACCATAGAAATTCACTGGAAAAGGACAAGTTTCAGGGACGTTATGTTAGTTGGACATTTCACTTGTATAAAACCTGAGAAATTCGGCTGTTATAGTTAGTTGAGCTAACTATAACTCGCGCCCCCACAATGCACTGCTGATGACGTCACATATTACATCATTCATGACATGGTCAGTGACATCACTGATGACATCTCAAATCGCATCACTGATGACGACATCAACATGATAATCTGATGCACCTCCTCACACCCTAATATAACCTTTGATATACACACACTCTGAAATACAGACTACCATTTTCGAAACCATAGACACACCAATACCAGTTACTACATACCCACTCACTGATTCCTAGGTCTACACACATGTCCACTCATTCACCCATACAGGCATTCATACATGCAGTCACTTATCAATACATCACTATCATTTGCACTCATACACCTATACAGACGCTCAAACATCACGATTCATCCATAGAGTTACTCACACACCTAGTCAATCACGCAAAGACTCATTCACACTCCCATTGACTCACCTATACAGTTATACACACACTACCTCACTTATTCATACAGATACTAACACATACTTAGTCTCTTTTATAATCAATGATACAAGCACACACTCATCCATACAGCCACTCTCACAATCACTCACTCTCACATATAGTCATTTATATACTCCAACACTCACATATACTGCCTTTCACATTTGTAGTTATTCACACATGTACCACTGAGACATCAATTCAGTCACCAACACACCCATACACACACTCACCCACCCATACAGCCCCACACAGATGCACTCTTGAACCCATACACCCAGTGAATCACCCATTCACACATCCATGCAGTGAGTCACACACACCCCACCCACCGACACAGACACTCAGGCACCCATACAGATACTCAACCAATCAATAACCCATATAGACACTCATGTAGCTACTCACCAACCCATGCAACCGCTTACACACCAACAGACTGATACAGATATTCACACCGTTTAGTCACTTACCCATGCACTCAGTAAGACATGTTTAATCACTCACTTATACAGTCACACACCTATTAAATCATCCATTCAGACAGTCATGCACCCACTCATTTTTCAATACATCTTGGCCTATATATATAAAACATATTTAAACTTTACAGAAACACACAGTCAGTGGAAGATGTCATCAGTGATGTCATTTGAGATGTCATCAGTGATGTCACTGACCATGTCATGAATGATGTAATATGCGACGTCATCAGCAGTGTATTGCGGGGGCGCGAGTTATAGTTAGCTTAACTAACTATAATGGCCGAATTTCTCAGGTTTTGTACGAGGGAAATGTCCAACTAGCTATAACGTCCCTGAAACCTATGGTTTAGTCATTGAATTTTTATGGTTTTTTAAATGCTAATTTCTAACTATAACGTCCCTGAAACCTATGTTTCTTTCAGTGAATTTTATATATATATATATATATACGTCTATATATATGTATATATATATGTATATATATATATGTATATATATATATATATATATATATATATATATATATATATATATATATATATATGCAAAAAAGGAGCAGAGAACTCTGGGTAGTTCTCAAGTTTAGGTGGAAAGCAGTTCCTGTTTAGAGCACTCTCAACACCAGCGACACTCTAGATCTGCTCACCTCAAATGTCTGCTTTTCTATCAAAGTATTTAATCATAGGATTAGCACATTGCTATCCACGCCGATATAGAAAGGGACAAAGTCTTTTGCCATTTCTACAGCAAAGTCTTTAAGCATAGAACTAGCACAGTGCTGTCTTTGCCGAGCTGTAAAATGACAAAAGCCATTTACCACTCGAGGCACAATATTAAAGTTTTGAATTGGTAAAATACCAACCAAGCTAACCTGAAATTAGTAAAAGCAACCCCTGACACAGTGTTTCGCTCTAATTAGAGCTCTTCAGAGAGGTATAGCTTTGTCCAGACACAAGGGAGCACCCAGTATCAGTCAGAAAAATACCCTTTCAGGCATAGAGTGACGAAATAAATTATGCAAAAAAGATGCAGAGAACTCTGGGTAGTTCTCAAGTTTAGGTGGAAAGCAGCTCATGTATAGAGCACTCTCAACACCAGCGACACTCTAGATCTGCTCACCTCAAATGTCTGCTTTTCTATCAAAGTATTTAAGCATAGGATTAGCACAGTGCTATCCATGCCGAGATAGAAAGGGACAAAGTCTTTTGCTTAAAGACTTTGCTGTAGAAATGGCAAAATACTTTTTTCTTTTCTATCTCGGCGTGGATATCACTGTGCTAATCCTATGCTTAAATAGAACATTCTGCCCTCTAGTGGCAGAATGTTCTAATAGCCTTATAGCCCTTCGTAGCTGGGCTATACCGGCTATTAAAGTCCCGCTCCCTTGTTAAAGTCCCTCGCCTTCGGCTCGGGCCTTTACTGCTGGAGCGGGCCTTTAATAGCCGGTATAGCCCGCTACGGCGGGCTATAATGCTATATTACGTACAGGTATACTTATGTAACGTATGGTTGGACAAGCTGAGTGATACGTGATGATCTTAAATGTACTTACTTTATCATACACATACATTCAATGGTACTCTTATATTCAATAATAAGATCTTCACACATACCCAATCAACCATATTTTTATTGTATAAACAAGACCTAAATAGGTAAGGACAAGAACAAGGATGTAAACCCAAAATAACAACCACATGTACACAAAGACATAAGCTTGTAAATTGTACTACAATCAAAATTTATTAAAAATATAAAAATATATTACAAAATACAATATTCGACAATGGGTATATGTTAAACGAAGAATTTAAAAATCACCATGAGAGAAAACAAACTGATATGTGAAACACTTAAGTTCATCAAATAAAGGTTATTGCCAAACAGGAATCTAGTATATTGTCACCATCAGTCTATTAATTCTTATTTGTTTTTTGACATGAGGCAGTTCCTGGATATAACCCAAAACAGGAGTGTGCGTCGACACGTTTCAGTGGTAAAAGATTATTGCGGTACCACCTTCATCAGGACATTAAAAGATACTTGTTTCTCTCACAACCAGTGTTTACGTATTATTTATAACACCGTTATCACATGGGAAATAAGATGCTAATGACATCACCTATCATATCGCCGATATAATTAAAATAGCGCGTAGCCCATCTACATCCAGCTATATTTGCGAATTCTCAATAGTTTCTGAGATTTTCAGTCTTCATATGTTTGAAAAGAACTATTAATAAATTTGCCGATTAATTGTCAACAAATTGTTTTAAATGGAGTTACATTGGTAATCGTCACCAAGTGTGTTCCAAAATGGGGCCACGAGTTTCAAACCTTAAAATACGATGCCCAAAGATAACCACGTGTGATTCAATCCTCTGCTTTGCGTTTTATGTCGGTGATGGAGGAGTCACTCTTATATTCACACATACACACACCCTCTATCTCTGTCTACATACACACCCTATATCTCTGCCTCTCTGTTCATTACTAAAATGCACAGACGATTCTACAGTAATTGAGTTATCCATGGCTGCTCTCACTCATTATAACTCGCCTTTTAATGGTAAAAAGCTTCTCCTAGTATAAGTTTGCACTTTCCTGAGCCTTTCATCCTCCTTTTGCTCTGCTAGGTAGACCATCTAACCATCATCTGAACTGAGATAACGTGATCAGAGGAAGAGTGGATATCTCTTTAATCTAAAGCGCAAGGGACCCTGTTCTGCCCCATAAGTGATGCTCTCAGCGGACAAAACATCTGTCAGACACACTGGAAACATCTCGAAGGTAATCCTGCAAATACATGCTTTGGATAATAGATCTGTGATTCCATTATCGATATCCACAATTTGGACTTTCTTCAGATTAATCAATTGTTCTTCTGTTTATCAACAAAGGTTGGTGTCTCTTGAATCTACATTTCCAAACATCCAAATGTCAGAAAGGTACAGCATTAGTAGCCTAGCCAATCCTGCACAAAATAACATAGAGTAAAAATCTCCTCTGATCCTAAAATCTGATTCTAACAAAAGGAACGACTTTTAATTCTTGTAATCCAAGGGTCTTATTTGGGTTAAGAGTAGAAAATAACTGACTGATTCCAGTTATCTTAAACCACAATTACATTGTAGGGCTCCCTTTTGATGATTCTGCTATGAATACTTCAATGGATTTAAGACCAATTCTGCAAAGACTTTCTTCGAGGTACCAAGAGCACTCCTACCTGATTGGGAGTATCTCTTGATAGGAATAATTGATGATGACAAGCTCCTCCAAATGTAGTCCCTGCACAATAAAAGCTCTTCGTGATCTATTAATATACTACCATTCACAGGACCCTTCCACTCTACTTGCTAAACTAACCCTTGCCAATCAGAACTGTAAGTTTGAGACTGGTATGTTTCAAGCTGTCCAAATTAACAAATATTATTATTAAAGAAGAAAGCCCAAGTTTGTTTTACATGCCTCAAGAAATTTATATTACTGCAAAGGTGGTCCCTGTGGGGGAAGTGTAGCCCTTGACTTCCATGGCAATAGTCGCACAAAACCCTCCTTATAGGTAAGGTTTGTTATGCAATTTGTACATTTTATTTCCATTTAGACAGACAAAACTGTTTAAGGACAATTTAAGAATAAAAGAACCTTTCAACTTCAATGAATATACCAGGTGCTCCTATCGGGTAATGGTGCAGTGCAAGTGAATAAAGTGAGCACAAGTGGTATTAACAAGTCAATAGATACATGTGACTGATAGGGATAATGTGCTGTTTTGAACAGCACTCGTAATACAAGTGCCGAACATCTACAATCAAGTTTAAAAACACAGTCCATATTTAGTTTTGTTGACGTTTCAACCCATATTGTAAAATTAATTAGAAACGGGTCATCATCAGGATGAGATGTTTTATAGGAGGTACCTTAAATAAAATAATCATATGTCAGTTCCCAAAAGTGTATTGCATAGATGTAAAGATGTAAAGACTAGAGGTCCTAGGACCTACCAGAGAAATTCAGGCAAGAGCCTAGATGTGTCTGGAGTGGGTTGATACAACATCAGGCTTACACCAAATAAAAGATAAGCTGCAAAGACAAATACGATGCATTACTTTGAAGCACAGTGTCCAGACTATAACAACTGAACAAGCAAGACCGGTAGGAGCTTACCGAAATATTGAAACCCAGAGGATTAGGGGAAACCCTTCTAAAATTCTAAGATAAGTCAGAGTACATCTCCAAAGTGGCTGCTAGAGACTGTAAGCTGTAAAGAAAAACAAGCTATTTAACCACTAATCTGATGCCACCAAATGTGTATGACACCTAACATAGTAGGAACATACCACCGGGTAACAATCCTAGTCATATAACAACCATAGTAGTATAGTCAGTGTTTGCCATAAAAACACAAAGCATCAAATGACAACGCATGATGGAATTATACCAAGGGGGCTAAAAGTTTCCCAGAAAGTTTGGTGTGTCCTGTGGTGTTGATTTCCCCTTCAGTGGATACAGACATTCAATTATTTCACACTGATGCCACTGTTTTGAGCTGTCAAAGCCCTAATCAAAAACTGTTCATAAGTGAATATCGTCACCTCCATTCTTGCAGGCGTGAAAACATGAATGCGTTTCCAAAAACATGTCTTCCAATGGCCACAGATTCTACGAGACGGTTTAAAACACAAAGGCTATTCATAATACTTAATCGTCAAAATGATGAGGCAGTACTTAAGGTCACATCACTTTAAAACCTTATACTCAAATGTAATTGCGAATAACTCACCCTAGACTTTCAATCACCCATCCAGAGTTCGGTATGAGTGCAAGAAAAGCAAGAAAAGCCTATGTGAACTAATGCAGGGCATCGCCGCGGTACCTAACCCGCCGGGATGACATACTCACTGTAAAAGAGGCATGCTCCGGCCGTTAACAAATCAAAGGCTGGACGTGCTCCGCCGTAAATGCTTAATAAGTAAGAGTGCAAGTAGCGTGCACGCGGTAAGCGTGGCGTGCCACACAGCGCTTTTTTAAGGGCATCCTGTCCCCAAATTGTATGGGAATGAAGCTGCTGCCAACCAACAGCAGTTGAGTTATTGAAGAATGGAATTCTATAAAACACCTTAAAAACAATGGAAATATGAAAAAAAGGGAAAACATAAATTTTTTAAGAGCTGCGCAAGAACCATGAAGAAATCCTTATTGATAGGGCTTGAAACACCCCCATACAAATAAAATATAAAAATGATGTGTGGATTACAATAAGCCTTGATATCTTGTGCAAAATAGTTGTGTTGTCACTACATAAATGAAAGTGTCATATGTATCCAAATATTGCAAGACTGTCACAGATTGGGCTAGTACATTGCTCTGTTCCCAACAATGCATATACCAAATACATGCAAAAATAGGTGAGTTGATGCATTAATAATGTGTCATATGTATAAAAGCATTGCTAGACTGTCAGGGAATGGGCTAGTATATTGCTTCATTACCAAAGTAGTATATACAACAAGCATTTGCAATGCAATAGGTCTCGCATTTACGCGAGTTTGAACTATTGGCATTGTAAATGACAATGCCTTTTATTTATGTTCTGGTTTTTAAAACATAAATAAAAGGCATTGTCATTTATAATGCTAATAGCTTAAAATCTCGGAAATGCAAGACCTATTGCATTCCAAATGCTTGTTTTTAATTGCCAATAACTGATCACTACTGCTCTTTCTTTAAAAGCCATGTCCCTGAATCTTAGCAACGCCTAATCTCCTCTAGCGCATCAGTTAACCATCTGCATGAATTCACTTACGCCGTCCTTCTTCCCAACTAAAAAATTACTACATAACTGCGAGATCAGTCGTGAGAGGCGGAATACTAAACTGTCTTCACTTTTGAATGTATCACACACTTCAAGACTGCAGCATCTTTCATGCTGGTCACTATTAAATAAACATAAAAGAAAACCGTCACGTCTGACAATTCCCCAGCTGACTCGTATAGGTCACAGCCAGCCAAGACGCTGTATTATTTAAAATCTCCCCACCTCAGATCCTAATACTCCGAGCGGTCCGCCTCGGTCGGTGTGGCACTACCTGCGCAGCCAGTGGCAAAGATCACACAAGCAGGCTGTCAGTGTTGCACCAGGCTCTGCTGACAAGTGTCACTGCTGTGGCGATGTTAAAGTAATTTGTTGGACCGGCATCACAGAGTCAGTCACAACAGCTCACTCTAACGGGCCCCAAAGTTTAGTGCTGCGAATAGTATATTGCACAGTACGTCACTGTAAACTACTGGACAGACTGAGTCTGTGTGTGACAGGCTGCAGGTTTTCAGCTGTGATATTACACAGCAAGGCAGAGGCAGCTGAAAATGGACACGCGCTAAGCCACTGGCTCACTTACTTTACAAACTACTGCTGCATGGTTCGGACTCTCAAGCTCAGCAGTACAGTGGTGTGCTCTGGGCTCAGGGGGTGCCGCAGTCCATGGGGTCTGGTCCTGTTGCGGGGATCGTTCTCATTCTTTTAGGCAAACATTACTGCGGGGCATGCAGTGCTCGCATTGCCACTGCTGCAGCCTCCCACAAAATCATGTTATGAACTGTAGCCACAGGTTGGCGCTGCCATTCGCTCTTTCTGGATGATTGCGGAAGGACTTTAACACTTCGTGAGCACACAGAAATACATCCCCCACACATGCGTAAGAGAGCCGTTTGTATTGCGCATGTGATTAGGACAGGTCAGGCAAAATATAGTGCATATTCACCCACCAATCACACGACAAACAAGCATTGAAAATGCAATAGGACTTGTATTTACACAAGACCTATTGCATTTTCAAAGGAAGTGCAGGCATCAAAGCGGGAGGGGGTGGAGGAGTGGTTGTGGTCGAAGAAGTTACAGACAGTGGGAGGGAACGGGAAGAAGCAGGGGAACAAAACGTTTTTTAAAGTAAGAGGGCTGATAGCCTCGGAAGAACAAAAATGACGACATGGCCGTCAGGAGGCGGGACTAACAAGCTAAAAACCAATCATAATGCAGAATTTATGATTGAAGCCAATCAAAAACATGGTCGAAAAGTGGGCGGAGCTTCCCCCCACTATAGTGTATACTGCATGTCTCGCAAAGAGAGCAGCACCTTAAAATAAGTGAGTTGTCGCCACATGAATATAACTGTCATATGTATTGAAAATCAAAACATTGAAAGACTATTAGAGAATGGGCTTGTACATTACTTAATTCCCAACATAATATATACATAGTTTACATAGAATCTCATGGTATAAAAGTCACCAGAATGTATTCAACTTAAACAAATGTCTACACAAATTGTTCATGTTGTGGCCGCATGTCTCCCATCCTCCAGCGTATTTAAACAGTGTGTGATTGTGCCACATTTATCCATCCAAAAATGTTCCCTCTCACACAGGAGTTTGGCTTTGAACCCTCCCTCTGTGTCCAAGTGAGATCTATCTGCTCGATCACTTGCCATTTTAAGTCATCACTGCGGTGTTGAAGCCTTTGGTAGTGTTCCACAAGGGGTGTGCCGGCAGTTCCACATATTATTATGCTCCTGTGCTGAAGGATCCTGTAGTTCACCTTCTGTGTCACCTGTCCTATGGAAGTTAGTTTATATGGACACCAAATCGCGTAGATGGCATCCTGAGTGTTACAGTTACTGAAGGTGGTCAAACTAAACACAACATTGCCATATGTGAAGTCACTCATATTAAAACTGAACTTACACATCACGCATTGGCCAAATTTGTAGTGCCTTACTACTGCAGAGAATCCCCTTAATGTGTTGAAGGTAGTTCAAGGTGGCTGTGGTAGTGTAGCCCTTACAATGGCATCTTTTGGATTCCCGCCTCGTTGGAATGAAAAAAGGGGTAATCCTTTCTTCATGACATGTTCTACAAATCCCCAGTGCCTCTTTATGATATTTTTTTACCTTATTACTGGCTGGGCTAAAAGCAGCCTGTTTGACCGAAAGGTTTATAAGTGTCACCTAAACTGTGAGATCCCAATATAGGACCATATTGTACTTGTTACTTGTTCTGGGTTTTTTATATCACATGATTTAATAGGCGATTTTAGTGCTTTTTAGAAAAATGTAGAGATTTGAGCGTAATCCTTTTACTATTCATTGTTTGCCTGAGACTTCAGCTATGAATGTCAATGTTTTGAGAAATGTGTGTTTTTGTTGTGGATAGTTTGCTAATATTTAAAGATTTGTTCTATGCAACAATGTGTATTTTTATAAATCAATTTTAAATGTAATGCTAATTGTAAGAAAATTAAAAGCACACATTCAAAATATTCTCCGAGCAACACTGTCATTTTAAAGTGTTTTTTTCGAGCACTGAAAAAAAGATGAAATGTGTTTAATTTTGTTATTTATTATGGGAGGCTAAATATCCTGCAAATGAACTCAGCACTCCTGTGAATTACAAGAATTAAGTCATAGTTAGACCGCATTTCCACGAAATATGAGCTTTGAAACGACTGACATTCAATAAAAAGATGGTCGCCACTGTCTAGATATAGTTAGGTCAGTGTTTCCATAGGAAGAGCATTTTTTGTTTCTTTAATAACTTTTGCACTGTTTGATGAATTTGCACAACACTTTCCAAAAATAAAAGTTCATTTGCCTTGGCTCCTTCAAGGAAAGTATCACTTGATCCTTCATGTGTGGGCCAATCAAAATGGGGAGGAAAGGGTAAGTGTGATTTACAATTTTAATTCCCACAGGAAATCTTGCTCTCCGATACAGGAAAAATGGGCGACCATTATTACACCAAATCTAACAAAAAGTTAGAACTTTACTCAGAAAGCCTGCTTTTTGCCACTAAGGGTAAATCTGAAATTAGCCTTTAAAGAAAGGCGCCGGTTTGAGTATGAACGGTTTAATCCTCAAAAAAGTTAGGAATATCTAGATGCTTGGTCCCACAAGAGTTCTGCAGAAGTTCCACAGTACCAATTTTTTTTAAATAGCCTCTTGTCATTTGTCAAAGAAGCTTTTTTGCCATTGGCTGTTTCGGTCCAGTGCTGGTCCCATGAGACCGAAATAATCTAAATATTCTGATTGGTTGGCCACAACATTGAACAAAATGTTGTAGCTGCCATTACAGTACTCTTGGAAAAATGTCCACATAAGGAAGCTGGGTGAGCACACCCTGGCCCCTAGGCCATATGGAACATCTCAGTTATAAATATAAAAAAATACATTTGCTGATCATGTCAGTGGACTTATCACGCAACCCTTTATGGTACTCTGCTACAACAGGGGTGCAGCAGTACTGAAAATAATAATACAGAAAAATCGTGAGAAGCAGGGTTGGGCATCCTGTTGGGGGTTGGGTGCAGGACTTGGCCCAGGCCAGGCCTTGCATTCTACCCGCACACTGTGTGTTGGCCAATGCATGGCACATAGGGAGTGGCCAGGCTCTGAGGTTAACTCCTGCTGCAAAGAGCCAAAGGCCTTGCAGCCAACACCCACTGGCACAACCATCAGCCATACACAACAGGACCTAGTCACTACTGCAGTTTTGGGCACAGGTTGTTGGGCGCAGGGTCTAGGCACAGGCAAGTTCCTGCAGCCAGCCCCCTCTTGGTGTGACAAATGGCCTTGCGCAGTGGGGTTCACTGTGCCGCAACAGGAAAGAAGAGACTTGTTGAAGAACTCGTCGCCTTTAGCCATAAGCAACAGGGTTTGGTCTCTCTTAAGGATTTGGGCGCAAGGGGCTGGCTGTCCCGTAAGGGGCTAGGCACAGGGCCTAGATGCCGACCAGGCTCTGCAGCCAAACCCCGTTGTGCATGACTTAAGGCCATGCGCAGTTGGGATTCACTGCTCCTGGGGGGGTGAGGGCTTGGGCACAGGGTGTGGCCTGTGGCCAGTCCCTGCAAACAATCCTTGCTTGTCTTTGCTAAAGGTTGTGCACAGTGGGGTTTGGCTGTTCCTGTGGGGTTGTGTGCAGGTCCTGGACTACGGCGAGGTCTTGTGACCAACCCCCACTGAGCATGGCCAAAACTCATGCATATATGGAGGTTGCCTGCTCCCCGGGAGCAGTTAGGCTCAGTGGGTGGCCTTCCTGCATGGTGTTGGGCACAGGGCAATAGGCTAGGCCCTGCGGCAAAACTGTGCTGCAAATGGCACCTAGCCATGCACAGGAGGTTGGCCACTAGCCAGGCTATGTGTCTAAATCCTGCTGCGACTGAAGGCCTTGCAATCAACTACTGCTGTGCAAAGTCTTCAGCTCTGCATAGAGGGGATTGGCCATCCAATGGGGTTCAACAATCCTGGTGGTTTTGGCATTGGGGGTGTTGTTTGTTCTGTGGGGGGTTAGGTAAAGGGCAACCAAGCACCGCTGCACTTTCCACGATGGGATTGGCTGCTACTGGGGTATTGGGTGCTGAGGTTGGACGTCTTATGGTGTTTGGGTGCAGGACCTAGCTGCAGACCCAGCCCAGCATGCAAACCCTGCTGGGCATGGCCAAAGGCTCAGCTCAGCTGTGGTTTACCATCCCGTGACAGGTTGGGATCAGGGCCTGGATGCAGTTATATTAGATATATTTGAATCTCAATTTGCAGGATATTTTATTGTGGTACGTCAGAACTCTTTTCCATTTGTTATCATTAAAGGCTCTGCTTAGATCAGTCCCCCAATCCTCCATGAGTTTGACCAAGGATAGGTCGATTTGCTATTGTATGGATTTTCTGAGTCATGTAATCAGCCATTTACTACAGGAGATAGTGTACTGTGTCTGCACAAGGTTAAGGACTGGAGGATCAGTGTTGTTAATAGCCCAGTGAATGTGGAGTGTACAAATCAATTTTCTAGGCACCATATTCCATATTGTTCTTTAAGAGAATTTAAATAAAATAAACACTGCCTTTAAATAAATCATCTACTGTCATAAGGTCTGCATTATTCAAAGGTTTCAAATGCATTTCTAGGGAGGTCACAACGGTAATCTGGAATATTCTACAAAGGATTGTAGGGGCATATAGACTAATGTCACTTGTAGAGTCATTTTCATAAATTTACTGTAACTGTGTAGGACAACACCCAAATAGTTGGTCACATTTTTAGGGGTGATAGTGTCAGGAAGAAAGAGCGCTTGTATGTGATCATCTTTTAAAGGGGTGGACCCGTGGTTGCTTTCAGTAAGTGAGCGTCCACTCACCAGTGTGTAACCCAGTTGAGTTGTGCTGCCAAATAATAGCATTCATAGTTGGGAGCCATAGACCCACTTGCTCAGGTGAGAGCCTTAATTTAGCCATGGAGACTCTTTACCTACCCATGTTCCATATCAATTCCCCTAACATAGTGTCAAGCGGACGAGAAATTTCCGAGAATGGCGGAGAGGTAGGTGTTTGAAATATTAATCAAGATGGGCTAACATAATCATCTTTGCCAGTGAAATTCTACCAGTTGCAGAAATTGGCAGCAACCTCCAGAAAGGTAGCTGAGGCCTAAGTGCTACAAAGCTATTGCTTTGGTCTATCCCACCCAGCAAATCTTGTTGTGTGTGATATATGTTGATGCCAATATAGTGAAAGATTACGGGTCCCGACTCATGGACCCACTGCACATGTTTAGATATATATTGAGAGCTGGGTTCGCAAGACATAGAGGAAAGACGCAAGATTTGGAACAGTTCACACCCAAACCAGACTCCACTTTAAATTCCTGCAGTGTTCATGGAATTGAGGAGGGGCCCATGCTAACATCCCAAATTTATAACAATATGTGATCTGTGTAGAGCGAAACTGCATGTGTAGTGCCCAGCAACGAAATGCCGCACTCATGTCCTAACAGTCCAAGTTATATGTCTAATGGTTACATCACTAAGGTGAACAATAAGGGCACTACACATCGGTGCCTCCAATTATCTTATTCACCACACATATTAAACTACTCATCTTGATTTTTGCTGTTGGTTCAGCGTATAGTACATTAATCCAATATAAAATATTGTTTCCCAATCCAAACTTGACCAGAACCGCGAGCATGTCGGGCCACTGGAGGGGATCAAAAGTCTTCTCTAGGACCAGAACTAAGTAAGCAGAGTCAAGCCACTTAGTTGTAGCAGATTTCGTTATGTGGTAGAGAGGATGGATATTGAGTGATGCAATCCTCCCTGGAAAGAAGCCACACTGATATTCGTGGAGCATGTGAGGGAGATGTGGAAATATTCTAGCCTCAAAGATCTTCCATGTTGGGACAGACTTATGAGGTTTAGCTCAATGTACCCTAACTAACAAGGGATTGTGACTGTCTTACACACGTATTATGCATTGGGTAAAAAGGGGTTACGTGATAGCAGAGAAAATAGTGTGATCTAATCTGATGTGGAGATAATATGGGGGAGAGTAGAAAGAGTACTCTTTAACGCTTGGATTACATGACCTACACACATCGGCGAAGGACCAGTGTGATAGCTATTTTGACACAAGGTGTTAGCATTCTGAATTGATGCCATAAAAAGAAAGTGGAGGGGGTCTGACCGGTCCATATATATAGTTGTGTATATAAATATATATATATACACACAAACACAATCCTTACTCCAACAGGAAAAAGTCAGGTACACGAGGGTTGTATGATTACAGGTTCTTTTAATTAAAATGGCCACTCACGACCCAGCATGTGAAGGAGAGACGCGTTTCGACTTTGACAGCCTTTATCAATCTAACAGACGCCCTGTTGTGCATTGAATATATGATGCCTAATGCATGGAAATGGAAAACATACTACGCAAGCTGCTGAACCAATCATAGAAAAGTTCACAATTAATAAAACTGCTTAGTGCAACCAACACATTGTACTGAATATGCGAATGTGTTCACATTAAAAATATATAGCGCAGCGTTTAAACTACATTCTAACCATTTTATTCTAAACTTGCGTGGCGTCAATCACCTCCTGTATCTTATATATAAATATACTGTAATGTTAGAAGTTATCAGTTATCATAGAGCTGGATGTATTGAGAGTCATTAAAACGAGCGAAGCTGCCGAGATGAATGTATGACGTTACAACGCATACATTTACAATGTATGCCTGTACAACGCAGTTTTTACATCGCAACATACTTTACAACGCATTCTTTTACATCGCATGCCATTAGATCTCATTTTCAGAAACTACCTTTACAACCCATTCCATTACATTGCATTATACCTTTACAACGCATACCATTACAATGCATACCATTACATCACATTTAAGGTAAGTGTTGGATAGTGTAGGGGTAAAAATTACTATTCTAACTCCAGTGAATGCAACAGTAAGGTAAGTGTTGGATAGTGTAGGGGTAAAAATTACTATTCTAACTCCAGTGTGTGCAATAGTAGGGTAAGTGTTGGATAGTGTAAGGGTACTATGCGTTGTAATGGTATGCATTGTAATGACTTGCGATGTAATGCCTGCGTTGTAGTGACATGCTTTGTAATGACATGCGTT
The DNA here is from genome assembly GCF_964204655.1 of Triturus cristatus. Taxonomy (NCBI): domain Eukaryota; kingdom Metazoa; phylum Chordata; class Amphibia; order Caudata; family Salamandridae; genus Triturus; species Triturus cristatus. The sequence goes on along the minus strand of NC_140580.1, from coordinate 230,447,103 downwards.
GTAGTGACATGTAAAGGATGTTGCGATGTAATGACTGCCATGTAAAGGTAGTGCGATGTAAATGTGTATGTTCATCCCTGTCGGGATGAACATACACATTTTGCTAGCCTAATGGCTGCTGAAGGAACTAATTCATCACTCCTGTCAGTTCATCGACATGTGAAATGCAAACAATACCACGGTGTGCAGTAACTCAGTTTCAAAGCACAAAAAACATTATCCAGGCCTAGTGTGACAGTGCGTGAAGCGCAAAATAGACAGCACACACAGCCTAGACTTCGCCATACTTCATTAACGGACTATTACAGGACTCCCACTCCCATAATGCAGTAGTACAGCATTGTCATCTCACTGTCCTGGAATATGGCGGCTGCTAAATGTTATTAAGTAATGTTAAGTTTTGGGTTCCACTGCCAAATACACATTGCACCACAAGCACTTCACGTTGCTGCAAAGATATTCATAATGGCAAGAAAGGCTCGAAGATGTTCAGCATGAGCAGATCCATGGTAGCTCAACAAAGTCACTCACAACATTCCTCTGTTCGCAGCAGCCCCATTTGAATCATGATGCGGGGTCGGGGGGGATCCCCATGAAAAGATTAATAAACAGCACAATCCTCACCACTTTGAGACAATGTCCCAGTGGTGCCCAGTTACCAGTGTAGCCTCAGCCTGCTGAGGGAAACTGTGGGGTGATAGCAAACTCCGTCTCCGCGCTGAAAACCAGGTGGTTTACCCGCGCCGAGTCTCCGTCTGCCACTCCGCCCACGCTTCAAATTACTCATCCCGTGGCTGGTCACTGGGGGCAGTCGGAAAGCACTCCCATGCTTCACCTCCGTTTTGCGATTACTCCGGCCGCCCAAAACAACTGGTGGTACGCGGGGAAGAACAACCGCCGTTGTTCAATTGAAATACACACAATCCTTACTCCAACAGGAACAAGCATTTGCAATGCAATAGGTCTCGCATTTACGCGAGTTTAAGCTATTGGCATTGTAAATGACAATGCCTTTTAGTTATGTTTTAAAAATGAAAACAAAAATAAAAGGCATTGTCATTTGCAATGTCAATAGCTCAAACTTGCGTAAATGCGAGACCTATTGTATTGCAAATGCTTGTTGTCAGTAGCGGCGGTGCTCTGATGTGGGGATTGGAGAGACGTCACTCCCATGATGCCCTCGTCAGGCTTTGAAGTGGAAGAGGCAGTTATCAGGCCCTCTGTTACAGTTGTTAGTCGGGGATCTGACAGGCTGTCTGCAGAGGTCTTAGCGAGGCACTCCAAGAACGTGGCGCAGAGCTCAGGGGGGCTTTGTGGAGCTGTGCGCTCCGGCTGTTATTACACACCCTGAACTGCGTCTAATCCGTGCCTCGGGGAGGCGGCGAAGCACGCACACGGAATTAAGATGCATGCTCGGTAGTATTTGCACATAAAAATGCCACTGCAGAGGTAACTTGTCAAGGCCGTCACTTTTCTAGCACAAAACACTTGATTTCCACAGCTAGCATTAGTAAAACCAAACAGTACGGTCTTTAATTAAATAGTTTTTATTTTGGCAGTCCACCACACTAAAGACAAAACATTTCAACGGCTTGTTTTAATTTCTGCACAGTGGCAGTTGCTGAAAAAGCGCTTTGTTGTTTTTAGTTGGGCCTTAATCTTGTACACACTGAGGCGTACCCTATTTCTCAGACTTAGTTGTCATGCTTTCTGATTTATTGGTGTGCCTGAACATTAAATCTAATGGGGATACAGCTGTAACCAGAAAAAAATTAATTCAGGAAGCCCCAGGAGAAGGAGCCGCGACGAAACTGAAAACAATAACAGTCACAGAAAAGTCACCATTCAATTTATTTTCAATTTATTTCTTCAACAGCAAACACGTTCTACCAATCTACTTCCTCGAGGTTTCGTTAGAGGGAATAGCTTTGGGGGCGAGTGGTGCTGGGCATGTCTACCAGCTAGGATAAAAACATTCAGGAATTAAATGGTGGGCGCACTGCAGGAACCCGAGAAGGGAAGGTGGTGAGAAAGGGTGGCGTGACATTCATTTAGAGCACCACAGCGGGGCTTTCCCACCCTGCAGACTTTGTAATGCTGGCCCTACGTCTGCACCGTGCTTTATCTGGCAGCAGCTTAATTCCGAATTGTTTGCATACATCGGAGAGAAAAACAACGGCAGAAGTACCGACAGGGCACAACGCCGGGCTGGTATTTTCATTCAAGAGCGAATCTTCGCCTGTATGGGAATATCTCACGTAAACTGTGCAATGCACCAGTGTAACCGCACAGGGGTCGCTTTAACGCATTCTCTTGCACCTGCAATTGCCGTTCACGCGCAGCTCTGACAAAGGACTTCCCACAGCGGGCAGTGACATTTTTTGTCACGGTTTGGTTTGAATGCCACCACCGCAGTGGGTCCACCAGGGATGCTATTCAACAGAGACGTGTGTCTTCTGTAATCAGGGAACTACAATACAATTTGGAGGGAACTGAATAAAGGGTGACCCAAAAGTCCCTTTCATCCTTTTTACTGCACTGTTCTTTTAAAGCGCTGATGCAGTTGTTAGTTTCTCCGCCTGATTGTAGGGCACGTGTTACCAGCTCTCTGGGGGGTTTGCTTGTGCTGCTCAAATGTAGCATCAACTGGGCTTTCACGGTAAAAGGACATTAAACAAGAGAAGTCCGGCGGAGCATGGCATGCGCGCTTGGCGGGGGCGGGGGAGCGGACCCTTTGAAGTGCTCCCAAAAAGCAGATTGCATGGCGGCACGATGCGCGTGATTGTGCGCGTGCTAGCCATGCAATCCGCTTTTTGGGAGCACTTTTAAAACCCGCTTACAATAGTCTCGCCTGGCGATCGCTTACGCGATAGCAAGGCGAGACCTAAAAAGGCACGTACACGAGGGTTGTATGATTACGGCTTCTTTTAATTAAAAGGGCCCCTCACAACCCAGTATGTGAAGGAGAGATGCGTTTCGGCTTTGACAGCCTTTATCAATCTAACAGACGCCCTGTTGTGCATTGAATATATAATGCCTAATTCGTGGACATGGAAAACATACTACGCAAGCTGCTGAACCAATGATAGAAAGGTTCACAATTAATAAAACTGCTTAGTGCAACCAACACATTGTGATATATATATATATATATATATTCACTTAAAAAACCATAGGTTTCACACATGTTATAGTTAGCTGGACATTTCACTCGTAAAAAACCAATGAAATTCCCCCGTTATAGTTAGTGCAGGCAACTATAACTCATGCGACCGCACTCCTCTGCTGATGACGTCAGATATTACATCACTGATGACATATGTGTCTTTATGAAAAATAAATATTTGTAATATATGTATAGCTAAAGATTAATGGAAGAAGACATGGGTAAATAAGTGTCTAAATACAGTGATGTAATATCTGACGTCATCAGCAGAGGATTGCGGTCGCGTGAGTTATAGTTGCCTGCACTAACTATAACGGGGGAATTTCATTGGTTTTTTACGAGTGAAATGTCCAGCTAACTATAACATGTGTGAAACCTATGGTTTTTTAAGTGAATTTGCAAGGTTTTTTAAATGCTAATTCGTAACTATAACGTGTGTGAAACCTATGGTTTTTTCAGTGAATATATAAACATATAAATATAATCTGCATATCTATATAAATATAAATTCATGCAAACATATACATATATGCATACATATGCATGGTATGTACATGAAAGTTTGAAAAACTCTAATACAAGCAAAGCTAAAAAGCCACCTAATTACAAACAGAATTGCTTTAACTTAAACGAGGGCGAGACCTATTGCATTTTCAATGCTTGTTTACTTTGATTCCATCAAGAAGGCATTCAGATGTGTCCCACATTTTCCATAAATTCTGAATGGTAGCACTCTAGTTGCTCATTAGATCACTGTAGTAAAGCTACTGCTCACCAGGGAAGTCTGCTGCTGGTATTGAAAGTGCATGTTTCAGTCTGCATGTCAGAATTTTTTAATGAAATAGAAGAGGATTTGATAAGTCACTCAAAATGTGCCCTAATTTTTCTTTTTTCCTCACTAATCATAATTTCTATGGCAAAATGAACCTCCTCATTGTGTTCCTTTTAAATTAAACTACTCACTCTCTACTACTCACTCGCTACTACTTTCTACTACTCACTCTCTACTACTCACTTTCTACTACTCTCTACTACTCTACTACTCTCTACTACTCACTCTCTACTACTCACTCTCTACTACTCACTCTCTACTACTCTCTACTACTCTCTACCACTCACTCTCTACTACTCTACTACTCACTCTCTACTACTCTCTACTACTCTCTCTCTACTACTCTCTCTCTACTACTCCCTCTCTACTACTCTCTCTACTACTCACTCTCTACTACTCACTCTCTACTACTCACTCTCTACTACTCTCTACTACTCTCTACTACTCACTCTACTACTCTCTCTACTACTCACTCTACTACTCACTCTACGACTCTCTACCACTCACTCTCTACTACTCTCTCTCTCTACTACTCACTCTCTACTACTCACTCTACTACTCTCTACTACTCTCTACTACTCTCTCTGCTACTCACTTTCTACTACTCTCTACTACTCACTCTCTACTACTCACTCTCTACTACTCACTCTCTACTACTGTACTACTCTCTACTACTCTCTCTACTACTCACTCTCTACTACTCACCCTCTACTACTCTCTACTACTCTCTCTCTACTACACACTCTCTACTACTTGCTCTCTACTACTCACTCTACTACTCACTCTACTACTCACTCTCTACTACTCCCTACTACTCCCTACTACTCACTCTACTACTCACTCTCTACTACTCTCTACTACTCACTCTCTACTTCTCCACTACTCTCTACTAATCACTCTCTACTACTCACTCTGTACTACTCTCTACTACTCACTCTCTCTACTACTCTCTCTCTACTACTCACTCTCTACTACTCACTCTCTACTACTCACTCTCTACTACTCTCTCTCTACTACTCTCTACTACTCACTCTCTACTACTCTCTACTACTCACTCTCTACTACTCTCTACTACTCACTCTACTACTCATTCTCTACTACTCATTCTCTACTACTCTCTCTCTGCTACTCAGTCTCCACTACTCACTCTCTACTACTATCTACTACTCACTCTCTAATACTCACTCTCTACTACTCCCTCTACTACTCACTCTCTACTACTCTCTACTACTCCCTCTACTACTCACTCTCTACTACTCTCTACTTCTCACTCGCTACTACTCTCTACTACTCACTCTCTACTACTCACTACTACTCTCTCCTACTCCCTACATTTGGGCTCTTTTGTCTCTGGTGGCCATCTTGGGAGACTTGTTATGAAGTTTCCTAATTTCCTCATTTACTGCAGTCTCCTCAGTAGGCATACTGTCAGTTTTTTACTTTGATTCAATGAAGAAGGCATTCAGATGTGTCACACATTTGCCATAAATTCAGAATGTTAGCACTCTAGTTGCTCATTAGATCACTGTAGTAAAGCTACTGCTCACCAGGGAAGTCTGCTGCTGGTATTGAAAGTGCATGTTTCAGTCTGCATGTCAGAATGCTTTAATGAAATAGAAGAGGATTTGAGAAGTCACTCAAAATGTGCCCTAATTTTTCTTTCTGCAGCACTAATCATACATTCTATGGCAAAATGAACCCTCTCATTTTGTTCCTTTTTAAATTAAATGTTTTAAATGTTACCACTTTATTCCAATCAAGATGGCTTCAGGTGTGCCATACCTTTGTCATAAGTAAGACTGTTAGCGCTCTAGTTGTTCTTTGGAACACTCTGGGAAGCTGCAGTAGAACACAAAGGAATCAACTGACAGTCTCTGCCCTTGTTGGATGTACATGTTTTACTGAGAATGTCAGACTTCATTCTCACATGACTGAGAAAGATAATGTGAATTTACAGAAAATATGCTCTCAGTTTAGCTTATAGATCACCTTCCAAACCTCTGTAGGAAAAGCATGTGAAAATAGTTTTCTCTCAAACATGATTCATGATATCCCAGCAGAAGGCTTTTTCACATGGTAAAATCACCTTAGAACATACTACAATTCCTAAAATGAGTATGGTACCATCAACAAATGATTTATAATGTAACTAAGATCTTAAAACCTTCTATTAACTGCAATGCTTTTTAATGAGGTGCTATCATGTATATTGATCCCAAGATGGCTGCCAACACTTCTTGGATGAAGTGCTGACAGCCAATCAGATCTCACAATGAGATGTGTGGTTAGGCTCCGCCCAGATATGTATATGATTTTACTTTTGATTTTCTCAGGAACTCTTGAATGGATTTACACCATATATGCAAAAGGCACATGCCTGACCTGAGGACTACCTCTTTGCCAAATTTCAAGTAATTCTGTTCAGCCGTTCTGGCTGTAGCTGTGTCTAAAGGTCCTATGGAAAAATGCATTGGGAAAACGCGTTTTGGGACCCCCCTTTTTTCTCAGCCCCCGCTTGACGAATCACCCCGAGACTTTAAGGGTAGGAGCTGAACGGAGCACCCCATTAGTTTTGAAAATTTCGCGAGGATTCGTCAACCGGCGCCAAAGTTATTCAAAATAGAATTTTGAGATTTCCTATGGAAACTAGGTTGTAACTATAACTATCTACTGGCGACTGCCAGTAGATAATATATATATATAATATATATATATATATATATAAATATGGTGCAGTACGAGGAGTACAAGCGCGGCGCCCCCCCAAGCAGAGGTATTTCCATTATGGACATTATTCAAGCGAGGGGAGAGAGGAGGCGGCATTGCGCTGCCTGATAAGGGCACAAATCAAGGTCTCAGCGGGATCATCATTTCCAGGACGTTTGCGATGGAATGCAGCCCAGCGCCAAGAAATTGGGGACAATATCGCTGTCCAGAGTTCCACATCACTTGTTTTGGAACCTCATGTGGACTGCATGTACCATCATGCATTGGACCTGGGATTCTAAGCGCAACTAACACACCTGCCTGAGAGAGGAGGAGCTTAGAGTCTACTTCAAAGGGAGTGGTCTCTGAAGCTCACGAGGAAACATTAGCCTGTGGGACTGGCACTGATGACGGCCATTCCGGCCAGAAACGCGTCTGCCATGGATGTTCCACGATCTGCAGAAGTGCTTTTATATGCTGAATTAAATCCTGTTTTGTGCCCAGAGCATGTGTCCCGCTGATTTCATTTCAGATCAGCAATTCGTGGTGAAGTATAGTCGGGTTCCGCTGATACCGACAGGGGCACGCCCTCTCGTTCAGGAGCTCCGCGCATCAGCAAACTTTTGGTGCAGTACGAGGAGTACAAGCGCGGCGCCCCCCCAAGCAGAGGTATTTCCATTATGGACATTATTCAAGCGAGGGGAGAGAGGAGGCGGCATTGCGCTGCCTGATAAGGGCAAAAATCAAGGTCTCAGCGGGATCATCATTTCCAGGACGTTTGCGATGGAATGCAGCCCAGCGCCAAGAAATTGGGGACAATATCGCTGTCCAGAGTTCCACATCACTTGTTTTGGAACCTCATGTGGACTGCATGTACCATCATGCATTGGACCTGGGATTCTAAGCGCAACTAACACACCTGCCTGAGAGAGGAGGAGCTTAGAGTCTACTTCAAAGGGAGTGGTCTCTGAAGCTCACGAGGAAACATTAGCCTGTGGGACTGGCACTGATGACGGCCATTCCGGCCAGAAACGCGTCTGCCATGGATGTTCCACGATCTGCAGAAGTGCTTTTAAATGCTGAATTAAATCCTGTTTTGTGCCCAGAGCATGTGTCCCGCTGATTTCATTTCAGATCAGCAATTCGTGGTGAAGTATAGTCGGGTTCCGCTGATACCGACAGGGGCACGCCCTCTCGTTCAGGAGCTCCGCGCATCAGCAAACTTTTGGTGCAGTACGAGGAGTACAAGCGCGGCGCCCCCCCAAGCAGAGGTATTTCCATTATGGACATTATTCAAGCGAGGGGAGAGAGGAGGCGGCATTGCGCTGCCTGATAAGGGCACAAATCAAGGTCTCAGCGGGATCATCATTTCCAGGACGTTTGCGATGGAATGCAGCCCAGCGCCAAGAAATTGGGGACAATATCGCTGTCCAGAGTTCCACATCACTTGTTTTGGAACCTCATGTGGACTGCATGTACCATCATGCATTGGACCTGGGATTCTAAGCGCAACTAACACACCTGCCTGAGAGAGGAGGAGCTTAGAGTCTACTTCAAAGGGAGTGGTCTCTGAAGCTCACGAGGAAACATTAGCCTGTGGGACTGGCACTGATGACGGCCATTCCGGCCAGAAACGCGTCTGCCATGGATGTTCCACGATCTGCAGAAGTGCTTTTATATGCTGAATTAAATCCTGTTTTGTGCCCAGAGCATGTGTCCCGCTGATTTCATTTCAGATCAGCAATTCGTGGTGAAATATATATATATATATATATATATATATATATATATATATATATATATATTACCTACTGGCGGTCGCCAGTAGGTAGTTATAGTTAGGACCACGTTTCCATAGGAAATCCGCAACATTCTATTTTGAATACTTTGGCGCCGGTCGACGAATCCTCGCGAATTTCTCAAAATAGGTGGGGCGCTACGCTCCGCTCCTACCCTGAAAGTCTCGGGGGGATCCGTCAAGCGGGGGCTGAGATAAAAGGGGGGTCCCAAAACGTGTTTTTCCCATGCATTTTTCCATAGGACCTTTAGAACGAGCTACAGCCCGAACGGCTGAACAGAATTACTCAAAATTTGGCAGAGAGGTAGTCCCTAGGTCAAGGAAGTGCCTTTTGTAGGTTTGGTGTAAATCTGTTCAGTAGATTCAGAGAAAATAGCCTTTAAATCAAAATATATATCTGAGCCCGCTTACGGTACGCTTACCGTACGCTTACGGTAAGCGTACGGTGGCGTGAGCGAGCGCGATTCTGATTGGCTCTTAGATCTTAGTAAACATTCGAATCGGCCGAAACCAGGAAGCGGCGGCCGCCATTTTGTGTATTTCACTCTGAAAAAAAAGAGTGAAAACAAGGAAAGGGGGCAATGAGGAGAGTTACAGACCCCCTTACATTTGTGAGGGTGTCAAAGAAGGACTGTAAAGTACAAAGAAAACATTTATTGATTTTAAAAAAAATCACGGGGTACGCGTACGGTAAGCTTACGGTAAGCGTACGGTAGAAAAAAAAAAAAAAAAAATGAAAATCAGATTTAAGTGTTTAGATATTAGGGGGCTCTAAAAAGAGCCGTTGTGTTTATGAAATGATTTTTTAGTGGTACCTACAAGTAAGTACCGATGCAGAGTCTAAGGTTCAAGAGGAAGACTCTGTTCCCTTCATCATTGAAGTGCACACCATCTCCTCTATAAATGTCTTGCATGTCATAACGCAAGTTGTTGTGGTAAATGGCACCCATACCATAGTCACGGAGGAAAGCAGAAACAGATTTGTTGACGTGCTTTCTTGCTTTGTCATCGCACCGCGTGCCCACCGTGCGTGCACGGCACTAACTGCGTAAAGTGGGCGCGCGGTGCGCGAAGCGCACCGCGTGCTCACTGTGCGCGCACGGTGCGCGAAGCGCACCGTGCGCGCACGGAACGAACTGCGTTAAGTGGGCGCGCACGCCACGAATGGCGTAAAGTAACTTAGCATTTAAAAAACCGTACAAATTCACTGAAAAAACCATAGGTTTCACACACGTTATAGTTAGGAATTAGCATTTAAAAAACCTTGCAAATTCACTGAAAAAACCATAGGTTTCACACATGTTATAGTTAGCGGAAATTTTACTGATAAAAAACCAATGAAATTCCCCCGTTATAGTTAGTGCAGGCAACTATAACTCACGCGACCGCAATCTTCTGCTGATGACATATGTGTCTTTATGAAAAAAAAATATTTGTAATATATGTATAGCTAAAAATGTATGGAAGAAGACATGGGCAAATAAGTGTCTAAATACAGTATTAGCATCAGCAGAGGATTGCGGTCGCGTGAGTTATAGTTGCCTGCACTAACTATAACGGGGGAATTTCATTGGTTTTTTATCAGTAAAATTTCCGCTAACTATAACATGTGTGAAACCTATGGTTTTTTCAGTGAATATATATATATATATATATATATATATATATATATTACCTACTGGCGGTCGCCAGTAGGTAGTTATAGTTAGGACCCTGTTTCCATAGGAAATCCGCAACATTCTATTTGGAATAACTTTGGCGCCGGTCGACGAATCCTCGCGAAATTTTCAAAATAGGTGGGGCGCTACGCTCCGCTCCTACCCTGAAAGTCTCGGGGGGATTCGTAAAGCAGGGGCTGAGAAAAAAGGGGGGTCCCAAAACGCGTTTTCCCCATGCATTTTTCCATAGGACCTTTAGACACAGCTACAGCCCGAACGGCTGAACAGAATTACTTGAAATTTGGCAGAGAGGTAGCCATAAGGTCAACGAAGTGCCTTTTGCAGGTCTGGTGTAAATCTGTTCAGTATTTCCTGAGAAAATAGCATTTAAAAGCATATATATATGTGGGCGGAGCCTAACCACACATCTCATCCTGAGATCTGATTGGCTGTCAGCACTTCATCCAAGAAGTGTTGGCAGCCATCTTGGGACCAATATACATGATAGCACCTCATTAAAAAGCCTTGCAGTTAATAGAAGGTTTTAAGACTTTAGTTACATTATAAATCATTTGTTGATGGTACCATACTCATTTTAGGAATTGTGGTATGTTCTAAGGTGATTTCACCATGTGAAAAAGCCTTCTGCTGGGATATCATGATTGAGAGAAAAATATTTTCTCATGCTTTTACCACAGAGGTTTGGAAGGTGATCTATAGGCTAAACTGAGAGCTTATTTTCTGTAAATTCACATTATCTTTCTCAGTCATGTGAGAATGAAGTCTGACATTCTCAGTAAAACATGTACATCCAACAAGGGCAGACACTGTCAGTTGATTCCTTTGTGTTCTACTGCAGCTTCCCAGAGTGTTCCAAAGAACTACTAGAGCGCTAACAGTCCTACTTATGATAAAAGTATGGCACACCTGAAGCCATCTTGCTTGGATTAAAGTGGTAACTCTTAAAACATTTAATTTAAAAAGGAACAAAATGAGGGGGTTCATTTTTCCATAAAAAGTATGATTAGTGCTGCAGAAAGAAAAATTAGGGCACATTTTGAGTGACTTCTCAAATCCTCTTCTATTTCATTAAAACATTCTGACATGCAGACTGAAACATGCACTTTCAATACCAGCAGCAGTTTTCCCTGGTGAGCAGTAGCTTTACTACAGTGATCTAATGAGCAAAAAGAGTGCTAACATTCTGAATTTATGGCAAATGTGTGACACATCTGAATGCCTTCTTGATGGAATCAAAGTAAAAAACTGAAAGTATTTCCTACTGAGGAGACTGCAGTAAATAAGGAAATTAGGAAACTTCATAACAAATAAGTCTCCCAAGATGGCCACCAGAGACAAAAGAGCCCAAATGTAGCCCAAATATCACCCAGATGTAGCCCAAGTATAGCCCAATGACAGAATGTCCCAGAATGTTCTTAAAAACAACTAGAGCGCTTACTGTCTTCATTATGACAAAAGTATGGCACACCTGAAGCCATCTTGATTGGAATAAACTGGTAACACTTAAAACATTTAATTTAAAAAGGAACACAATGAGGAGGTTCATTTTGCCATAGAAATTATGATTAATGCTGAAGAAAGAAAATGAGGGCACATTTTGAGTGACTTCTCAAATCCTCTTCTATTTCATTAAAACATTCTGACATGCAGACTGAAACATGCACTTTTAATACCAGGAGCAGACTTCCATGGTGCAGTAGTTTTACTACAGTGATCTAATGAGCAACTAGAGTGCTAACATTCAGAATTTATGGCAAATGTGTGACATATCTGGATACCTTCATGATGGAATCAAAGTAAAAAACTGAAAGCATTTCCTACTGAGGAGACTGCAGTACATGAGGAAATTAGGAAACTTCATAACAAATAAATCTCCCAAGATGGCCACCGGAGACAAAAGAGCCCAAATGTAGCCCAAAATCACCCAGATGTAGCCCAAATATAGCCCAATGACAGAAGTGTGCAAAACACTTATTATTTTGTGTTTTTGCAGTGTTATATAGTGCAGACTTGTCAGGTATTGGAGTGCTTTACATGAGCATTGGTTACATCACACAAGAACAAATTCATTTTGGTTGTAGACATGGGGAGACTAAGTGATTTGACCAGAATCACAGAATGTCGAGCTGAAGCAGAAACTTCAACCTGGTTCCCCAGTTGCAAAGTCTGCAGTTCTGGAAGTAACACCACATCCTCTCCCCTAAGTGCAACATTTAATCAAGTGGTCAACTGGATAAAAAAACATAAAGATAACAAATAATTTAAAAGTGCTTTGTCGCTATTTGAAAACTCAGAAAATATGTCCTTATTTTAGTCTTTTAGAGTACTAACCATAATTTTGATGCCAATAAGACCCTCTCATATATGTAATTTCTAAAGGAAATGCTCTAGGTATTACAGTTTTGATTACATCAAGATGATGTCAGGCGTTCCACACTTTTGTAATAAATATAGAATGTTAGCAATCTAGTTGTTCATTAGGATACTGTTGAGAGGCAGAGGCCAGGGGCACGGACTCTGAAAATTGAAGGCAGGTAGGAGGGTGCAAAGGCAACAATTTAACCACACTGAGCAGGCAGGAAGGGCCGTGGAAGCACAACAGACTATGGAGGGCAGTGGAAAGGGGGGCAGGGGCAACAAACCAACAATACAGGACTTGCAAGAGAGGCTGTTGGAGGGAAGATCTATTACGGGTCAAGGAAGCTAGGGGCGGTCCCCAGATCCCCGGGAGCCACCACAGAACTGAGCAGGAGAGTGAGTCAGGGACAAAAGGGGCACCTTAATTTGAGCCGGGGTGCCTAGGAACGCTTGCTCCAAAAATGAAGAAAACAGACATATGAGACATGGAATTGGAGGCAGAATACAATGGCAGTTTAATGAGAAGATGCAACTTCAAAGAAACCGCAGAATAGAGACATAAAGTACAAAATACAGAATCCAGATAATCATACAGCTGTCATAATATTCTCTGTATCTCAATTAATGTACTGACAGAGAGAGAGAGAAAACACATCTATAAATGCATCATGAGAAACAAGTTACACCAAGGAAAATGTTACCTAGGAACACTCACGTTTACTCTTAGAGCAAGCATTCCTGCAATTACAATACAAAATCTTTTAAATGCAAAAGTAAAGAGAACAATGGTTAAACATAACATGACATTTCATATAGGTAAAATAGAATAAGATACTTCAAGCAAAGCAGAGCAAGACATTTTAAGCAAAGGAAGACAAGAGCTCCCAGCTCTTGGGGAAAACCTGCACTGCCTGTTAACCTACATACAGACGGCGAGGTAGTCCGTCGATATCTGTGGGTGCTCCCTTTTTATATCATTTTGTGGGCTCCTTTGCACGCTACATCTACCTACGTATGCTACCCAAAAGCTTCGTCTGCAGATTTTACCAGACATTTCGTCATTTACCCACTTAATGCTGACAATGGACTGGGTGAAAAGGTCAGTCTCTCAGGCCAATCGCTTATCGTAAGTTCCATAGAGCAAGCAGAAAATAATGGGTATTGTACGGGAATTCAATATATTCATGTATAAAATCTCCTCAGTTCTCCTAACTTGACGCTCTGCGGTTGCCACTTCCTTAAAAGCGGGAAACCTGCCCAGGAAGCAAGTACCAGTCCAGGATGCAGCCTACTGTATGTCGACAGCTTCAGGGGGATGTTGAACTTTGATACCGAGCACGGAGCACTCGGGTAGGGTGGGGGCTACTAGTTTGGATCAGAAGGCCTCGCAGACCTGCCTTCAGACTGCTATACACTAAAATTGCAGAGCTATGGTCAATTTAACAAAGAGGCCTACATATTGAACAGAAGGGCCTACACAGGGGTTTTATGCTGGCTGAGTGGTAAGGATGTCTCAGGATAATTATATAGCAACACAGGACCCGCTGGTCAATTTAATACGGCCTACAAATGCAGCTGGCAGGGCAAGGACAAGGGTCTCATACTTCAGGTGTGGACAGAACGGGCCAGGGGCCCCCTGTGATACAAAATCTGCCCTCCTTCAAGGCTGTGGCAATGTAATAGACCATTGTGGGCAGAAGGAAGAGGCAATGGTAGTACAACCATACATGCCAACAGACCCGATTCAGCCAGGAAATGTCCAATGTTTTTAAGCTCAAATGGGCTTTATTTGATCTGTCTCCTGTCTACAATATCCTCTTTTTCAATGTAACTCAAAGGGGAAAATCAATACCCCAGTTTTTTTTCAAAATCTCCCTCTTACCAAGTTCAAAATGTTCGCAAGTATGGTACATTGGATCATGGAAGGAAATGGGATAGGGACATGGACTTGGATAACAGAGGACAGGAGGGACATGGAGAGGTGCACCAAACTGACCCTGCAGGGCAGGCATCAGGGTTTGCAGCAGCACAATACACCACACAGGGCATGCAGGACGGGAGTGCAGCACAACAATCCATAGAAAGCAAGAGGGAGGGGACAGGACCATGCACATGGACAACAGGGGCAAGAGGCAATGGTAGCTAGCTGACCATAATGGACAGACAGGAGAGAAAGCTGCAGCATAACAGACCATAAAGGGCAGGAGGGACGGATCAGGGGCATTACAATGGAACAGACAAGCCAGGAGGGAGGGAGTAGGGCTGGGGGCAAGGGGGCAGGGCAGGAGCAGCAAGATAGCCATGGAGGTCAGGCAGGATGGGCACTAGAAGCAAGACACACCATGAAGAGCAACAGTTAGACTGTGATGGCATACACACAGACCATGGAGGGAAGGTGGGAGGGGGTCAGGGGCAGCTAACTGACCACACAGGGAAGGTGGGAGGGTCCATGGCAGCACAGAAGACCATGCATGGCAAGTGGGAGGGTTAGTGGCAGCACAATGGCTATGATGGGCAAAAAGGAGGGTGGAGGGGCATGCACAAAGGACGATGGAGGATAGAAGGGAGTGTCAGGACCTGTGCACAGACAAGAAAGTTCAGGGGAAGGGACCTCACAACAGACCACACGGGGCAGGCAGGAGGAGCAGTTGCAGCACAACAGACCAGGGAGGGCAGAAGGGTGTGGCAGTACAATGGACCATGTAGGACAGGAGGAAGAGGATAGGGGCATGGCATGTGGACAGGCAGGGTGGAGGTGGCAGGGACAGGTTACAGTCATCTGACAATGCTAGGCAGGTGGGAGGGGAGTGGCAGCTCAACAGAACACTCAGAGTAGATAGGAGTGGCAGGTCCATGGGACATGGTGGGCAAAAAGGATGGAGCAGGGGCATGCACAAAGACATCGGAGGGCAGGGGGAAGGAGAATAGGGGCAGCAAGCTAAGCACAGAGTTTAAGCAGGAGGTCAATGATGGGGCATAGAATTGGGCAATGGAGGGCAGGAGGAGTGGACTGGTACATCATACTAAATTGAGGGCAGTGGCAGCACATCAGACCATGCATGGCAGGAGGGAGGAGGCTAGTCCATGGATTCACACAACAGAGGATAGGGAGGAAGGGGATGGGGCAGCAAGCTAACTGTTCAGAGAAGGCGGGTATTAGGAACTTTATTGTTTTTAAAACATTGTGTCTGTGCGAACTACTTAAAATATGAACAAGTATGCAGCATAATCTCACTTTTATTCAGGAAGAAGAGGACGTTTGTGACTGTGACTCCGGGCTCACTTGGCAGAAACACCCCCTGACCCTCCACCCCCTATCGCAAAATGTAATGCCCGTGAAAAGGGTAGGTGAACACAGTGTTATATAGAACATAGTCCTGAGAGCACGATTGAAAATGAAAACTAGATATAGTGTATGGTATAAACTATGCACCAAAAAGTGTGATATAAGATGAACCGGGCGTGAAATATAATATGCAATACATTGTGCGCAATGACAGATTCATTGGAGAGCGCGAGATAGCACAGGCACTAGCGTGTGCTATGCGATATGCGCCTTGGAGTGTAATATGCACAGGGCAGTGTTGTGTAACCTAACTAGTCTCTAAAGTTGTAATATAAAATATGTGCTGGGGAGTGTAACGTTGCATATGCACTGTGACAAAGATATGGATCCCAGATTGTAATATGTATGGCATAGCACTGTGCGTTATAACATAGGCATCGAGAAAGGCACGTTAGATGGGGCAATATAACCCGTGCAAAGACAAGTGTGGCATGACATATTCACGGGGTGGTGTTACAGTGCACATGGGCTAGAGAGTGTCATAGCATATGCACTAGCTAGTGGAATACAACACAGAGGTGTGTGGCACTCGGCAGGCAATGGTGGGTGTAACACAGCATTGGGCTCTGTCAGGAGCACGCTGTGACTCTCAAGTGATGTTCGTCCCCTTTCCAGAGAGTAAAATAAAAAGTATTACACATCCGGCAGTGGATGTGTGTTTTATTAACCGTGAGGGGGGTTTCTTGCATAGTTTTGGTCGAATTTTTGTCGAATCCCCTTTGAATGGCTTGGTGTGCATGTGTATTAAATGTGCCCGTCAATAGCTACCCATGTTTGTATAAATAAACGACAAGGGTGTCTACCAGGATTAGGCACGGTAGGGCATCAGACATGTCAGAGCTTCACTAGTGGTGTAAATACATTCCACGTGGATTCATTGCATGCATAGTCGCCTTTTAATGAATATCACGCAAATCGTCATGGTGATAGGTACGTACGGTTTGTCCAGCATGTCCTAGGTGTGTCTATAAATATATATTTTTTAAAAATAATAAAAATCAGTGGCCGGCCCTGGGGATTGGGGTCAAAAAAATATAATTAGGAGACTGGCCCTGGGGGATGGGGTCATCAGGGCCAATAAATTAGAATAAGAAGGGGAACCAAACAGCCCCCCTTCTTAAAAAACTAAAATAAATAAAAGACTGGCATCGTGCCGGAGGCCATGCCCCCTCCGTGCAGCACTCTGCAAACGCGCCCCCAACAGGCATCTCCAGTATGCG
Organism: Triturus cristatus; assembly: GCF_964204655.1. Lineage (NCBI taxonomy): Eukaryota > Metazoa > Chordata > Amphibia > Caudata > Salamandridae > Triturus > Triturus cristatus. The sequence goes on along the minus strand of NC_140580.1, from coordinate 230,429,998 downwards.
CCAGGGAGCTGCGCTGCAGCCAGGTGTTCTGAGGCCAAGCCCCTTTTTACACCTCTCTGCAACGCAGCTCTGTGGCGCTTACTGGAGGTACCTAGTGGTCTAGTTTGACCCTAGGGACCCTTAGGATTCAAGGGGACTTAATCTCTCAACTTAGAACAGCCACAGGGCGCGTTTACACAGTGGTGAAGGGAGGGGACGGGGCCTGAGGTGACGTGTGCAAACACGCACTATGGCACGTTTTAAATTGGGGATATAATTTTCCTTCAATACTGAGGGCCCCTGGGGGCTAACTAGCCCACCAAGTGCTTCCAGTAAGCGCCACTGAGCTGCATTGCAGAGAGGTGGTCCAGGCCGTGCCACTTTTTACACCTCTCTGCAATGCAGCTCTGTGGCACTTACTGGAGGTACCTAGTGGGCTAGTTGGACCCTAGGGACCCTCAGGATTCAAATGAACTTAATCTCCCAACTAAAAATGGACACAGGGCGTGTTTACACAGTGGTGAATGGAGGGGACGGGGCCTGAGTTAACGTGTGCAAAAACGCCCTGTGGCCTGTTTTAAGAGGTAGTTTTAATCCCCATGCCCTATTATATACTAGGGGCTTACAGAGGAGGTCATGCTAATCACAGGGGGACCCCAACGCATAATGTTCCCTAGTGTATGTAGGTGTTTTCACTGTATTCTAAGTGTCTTTTAACATAGCACTGGCTCTAGGACTGGTTAGTCAGACTCAGTTACCACCAGTATCCGTCTGAAAAAGTTGAGGGTACAGGATGATTTTGCAACAAGGCTTCTTTCTGCTCTTCTTTTTGTTCTTTCTGCACGTTATCCTTCTTCCTGCACTTATCTTCGTATTTGAGGACTTCTGTTGCTTCTTTCTGCACTTCTTTTGTTTCTTTCTGTGCATTTTTTCTTCTTTCTTCACATGTCCTATCTCTGTAGGCATAGTTAGAAATGAGCATTTAAAAAACCTTTGAAATTCACAGAAAAAACCATAGGTTTCAGGCACGTTATAGTTAGGAATTAGCATTTAAAAAACCTCAGAAATTCACTGAAAAAACCATAGGTTTCAGGGGTGTTATAGTTAGCTGGACTTTTCACTTGTACAAAACCATTGAAATTCCCCCGTTATAGTTAGTTCAGCTAACTATAACTCGCGCGCCCGCAATGCACTGCTGATGACGTCACATATTACATCACTCATGACATGGTCAGTGACATCACTCATGACATCACTGATGACATCTCAAATGACATCACTGATGACATCACTGATGACATCATCCTTGTGATAGAGTGGCAGACCTCCTCTCACCCTAATATAACCTTTGATACACACATTCAAAAATAGAGACTAAAATTTTCAAAACAATGGACATACCAATACCAGTTACAACAACCTCTTCAGTAATTCTAAGATCCACATACACATCCACTCATTCACCAACAGTCCTATACAGTCACTCATACATGTACTCACTCATCATATGTTCTCATACACCTATACATCCTGTTACACAATGCCACTCATCCATAGAGTTACTCACACACATAGTCACTCATGCTAATAAAGAATCAAACATACATTTACTTGCATATACAGTTATACACACACCACCATACTTACTTCTACGGAAACTTACACATACTTAGTCTTTTAAACAATCACTTAAAGAAACACATACTTATTCATACAGGAACTCTTTCAATCTCTCACTCTCACATATACTCACATATATACACCAATAGTCACATATACTAGTTTAAAACATATGTAGTTACTCATAAAGACACTATTGAGACAGTCATTCACTCACTAACACACCCATACACACACTCATCCACCCATACAGTCCTGCACACATGCTGTGTTCAACCCATACAAACAGTGAGTCACTCATTCATGCACCTATGCACTACGTAATACCCCCCACCGAACCATGCAGACACTCAGACTGATACTCAAAAAACCAACTAATAACCTATATAGACACCCATGTAGCTACTCACCAACCCATGCAGCCACTTATACACAAAGTGAGAGACTGATACAGATATTTACATATTTAAACATTACTCACTAAGCCATGTATTCACTATGATACACTTAATCAGTCAGTTACACAATCAATTTTTCAAAAACAAATCATCCATTTAGACACTTATATACCCATTTATTCTTCCATCGACCTTGAGATATACATATATAAAACATATTTAATTTTCAGAAAAACACACATTCACTGGATGATGTCATCAGTGATGTCATCAGTGATGTCATTTGAGATGTCATCAGTGATGTCATGAGTGATGTCACTGACCATGTCATGAGTGATGTAATATGTGACGTCATCAGCAGTGCATTGCGGGCGCGCGAGTTATAGTTAGCTGAACTAACTATAACGGGGGAATTTCAATGGTTTTGTACAAGTGAAAAGTCCAGCTAACTATAACACCCCTGAAACCTATGGTTTTTTCAGTGAATTTCTGAGGTTTTTTAAATGCTAATTCCTAACTATAACGTGCCTGAAACCTATGGTTTTTTCTGTGAATATATATATATATATATATATATATATATATATATATATATATATATATATATATATATATATATATATATATATATATATATATATATATATATATATATATATGATATGTTTAACCAATAGAAGTGTGTGTTTGCTTTTGAGTTTATGTGTGAAGGATTGTGATTTGATGTTTACCTGTATATGTGTGGAAAATGAAAGGGAAACTTTTCCATTCTTTGTTTTTGCTGAGAGGTGCACAGTGCAGAGATTCTGTAAAAGAAAATATGGTGAGTGAGTCTTAATCTACAAAAGGACTTGAAAGATGAGGTATTTAATTGTGAGGGGATGTATGTAGACTATTTTGATTTTAATCAGACTAATGTATTTCTCCTGCTAAAGTGTAGGGAGTACTTTTTTTCTCTACAATATTATTGACAGTGTGTGTGCATGTAGAAACCATTTTGTGATAAGCATTTGTGTTTTTCATGTATTTGCAGACAGATAACTGTGTTGTTTTTATATTTTGGTAGAATTAGAAACCAGTCATTGTTTATGAATTTGTGAAATGAGTTAAGTTATGTTTCTATACTAAAATGTAGTACTACTTCTAGATGAAGAAATGTGTTTTGGTATAGTGCAAGGGATAGTGTTGTTTGTCTAGAATCACACAGTGAGTCTGTGTGCATTTGGGAACCACTGTGAGAGAAGCATTTGGTAACATCGTGTATTTGCTGACAGAAAACTGTTTTAACTTGTCATGTTGTGAAGTTTTAGTAGCATTAGAAGAGATTTATGGCTTATGATTTGATTAAATGAGTCAGGCTTTGACAGAAAAGTGCAGTCCTGAAATATGTAGATTGTGTGCAGTTCCGTTACCAGTTGCCCTGTAGTGAATGAGTTTTGGTAAATTCCTAGGGATAGTGGTGCTTGTCTAGAATCACAGTGTGAGTTAGTGTGTATTTGAGATCAGTGTGAGAGAACCATTTGGTGACATCATGTATTTACTGACAGATAACTTTTTAAAAACCTGTCATGTTGTGAAGTTTTAGTAGCATTAGAATCCGGTCTTTGCTTATGCGTTGATTAAATGAGTCATGCTTTGACACTGATGTGCTGTACTTAAATATGTAGATTGTGTTCAGTACCATTAACTCTTCTAGACTAGTGAATGAGTTTTGGTAAACTCCTAGGATAGTGTTGATTATCTAAAATCACACTGTGAGTCTGTGTGCATTTGGGTAAGGATTGTGAGAGAAGCATTTGATTAGATTGTGTATTTGCTGACAGATAACTGTTTTAAAACTGGTCATGTTGTCAAGTTTTAGTAGCATTAGAAGCCAGTCTTTGCTTATGCTTTGATTAAATGAGTCAGGCTTTGACACAAAAGTGCAGTCCTGAAATATGAAGATTGTGTGCAGTTCCCTTACCACTTTCACAGTAGTGAATGATTTTTGGTAAACTCCTAGGTATAGTGGTTGTTGTCTAGAATCACACTGTGAGTCTGTGTGCATTTGGGAACTACTGTGAGAGAAGCATTTGGTAAAATTGTGTATTTGCTGACAGATAACTATTTTAAAACCTGTCATGTTGTCAAGTTTTAGAAGCATTAGAAGCCAGTCATTGCTTATGTGTTGATTAAATGAGTCAGGCTTTGACACAAAAGTGCAGTCCTGAAATATGAAGATTGTGTGCAGTTCCCTTACCACTTTCGCAGTAGTGAATGATTTTTGGTAAACTCCTAGGGATAGTGGTGCTTGTCTAGAATCACACTGTGAGTCTGTGTGCATTTGGGAACCACTGTGAGAGAAGTGTTTGGTAACATCGTGTATTTGTTGACATAACTGTTTTAAAACATGTCATGTTGTCAAGTTTTAGTAGCATTAGAAGACAGTTATGGCTTATGCTTTCATTAAATGAGTCAGGCATTGACAGTAAATTGCAGTCGTGAAATATGTAGATTGTGTGCAGTTCCCTTACCACTTGCACTGTAGTGAATGAGTTTTGGTAAACTCCTAGGTATAGTGGTTGTTGTCTAGAATCACACTGTGAGTCTGTGTGCATTTGGGAAGCACTGTGAGAGAAGCATTTGGTAACATTGTGTATTTGTTAGCAGATAACTCTTTTAAAACCTGTCATGTTGTCAAGTTTTAGTAGCATTAGAAGGTAGTCTTTGCTTATGCATTGATAAAATGAGTCAGGGTTTGACACTAAGGTGCAGTACCATGTACTATTCTGTTCACTGTGGCAGAACTGAAAATTTAAAAGTTTTACCTAAGCACTGTCCTAGAAGTAGTCTGATTATTTAGTCAGTTTCTAAGTACCAAATAGATTGCTTCAAATGTCTATGCAGTATGCATGTAGTGTTCTAACATACTATATACTTGTCTTTTACACCTTCAATTCCCTAGTCAGTATCCATACACTTCCAGGAAACACCCTGTCACTTCCTTTGCAGTCCTCTAGAGACCCATTCAACAGCATGTACTAATCCATTCAGTGTGCCAAAACCCAAACACTTATAAATTCACAAAGACACTCTCTTTCCAGTACTCTAATGATTCAGTCACTGCCTAAGTATTCATGCACTGAGCCAGGTCTTAGCACATGAACTTCTTCAAACCCCTATCCACTATGCATGCAGTCCTCTAACCATCTACACACTTGTCTTTCACACCTCCAATTCCCCAGTCAGTATCCATTCACTTCCAGCAAACACCCTGTCACTCCTGTTGCACTCCTCTAGTGACCCATTCAGCATCATGTACTAATCCATTCACTGCGCCAAAACCCAACCACTTATAAATGCACCCAGGCACACTCCTTGCAGTACTCTAATCATTCAGTCAGTTCCCAAGTACTCATCCAGTGACCCAGGCCTTAGTATATGGACTGCTTCAAACCCCTATCCACTATGCATGCAGTCCTCTAACCACCTACACAATTGTCTTTCACACCTTCAATTCCCTAGTCAGTATTCATACACTTCCAGGAAACACCCTGTCACTCCCTTTGCAGTCCTCTAGTGACCCATTCAGCACCATGTACTAATCCATTCACTGTGCTAAAACCCAAACACTTATAAATTCACCAAGATACTATCTTTGCAGTACTCTAATCATTCACTCAGTGCCTAAGTATTCATGCACTGAGCCAGGCCTTAGCACATGGACTGCTTCAAACCCCTATGCACTATGCATGCAGTCTTCTAACCACCTAGACACTTGTCTTTCACACTTTCAATTTCCTAGTCAGTATCCATACAGTCCAGCACTTGTCACTGCCTGTGCACTCCTCTAGTGACCCATTCAGTGGCAAGTAATAATCCATTCCCTGTGCGAAAAGCCTAGCACTTATAAATTCACCTAGGCACTCTCCTTGCTGTACTCTAATCATTCAGTCAGTACCCAAGTAGCCATGCAGTGAGCCAGGCCTTAGCTCATGGACTGCTTTAAATGCCTATGCAGTATGGATGCAGTCCTCTAATCAACTACACAGTTGTGTTTCACACCTTCAATTCCCTAGTTAGTATTCACACTCTTCTAGCAAACACCCTGTCACTCACCCAGTGTGTCTCCTTATAGTACTGTAATCATTTAGTCAGTTAGCATGTAGAGTTTTAGTGAGGTAGGCTTTAGGGCATGAACTGCTTCAAAGTAGTATGCACTATGCATGTAGTGTTTTAACCATCGTCACACTTGTGGTTCAGGGACATAGTTTCTTAGTCAGTATTTATATAAAATGTTTTGTACAGTAATGGAATAGTATAATTTTGAAAGTTATTAATATACATTTATTTGTGATTCTTTTTGACAGATACAGAATAGGAGTGTTTCTCATCTGTTTGCACTCTTCTCGTGCAAGATTGTTCGGATGAAGGGTCCTTAGGTGTTCCATCATACTTGCCGTGCCGCATGAGTATTTTGTGTTAGGATCCCCTCGTAACAGAACTCTTTTGAAAATCTTGTGCATGATCAAGGTGGCATTGGTCTTTGTTTGCCCCTTGGGAAAAGTAAAAAATTTCCTCACCACTGAAGAAAAACGTTTTGGGTGTGGTGCCTTCTGCAAAAACTTTTCCTCAGATTCGGTAAATATTTTAAAGCGGCAACATTTACAGTTTAACTTATACAATTTTGCTAGCTGTATGCATTTTATATATCTGTGATTTGTTTCTTGTGATATTTTGTTGAGAATACCATGTTGTTGTTTTTTTAACAATCTTTCTGATTTTCCAGGTCTGTCGTCGACATCCATGGTCTCCACAGGAGTGTACCGCCTTGTTGTTTTTTATTATTGTTGTTACATTTTGTTTAATAGTTTATCGTTCATATATATGTTAATAAAAAATAAAGTTTGAAAATAGTTTATCGTTTACATATTTATGATTATAAAAAATAAAGCTTGAAAAAAAAATTCATAACGTTTTTGGTTGTTCTCTTAACTGCTGTGTGACTCTTTCTTGTTCTTATTACTGTTATTTGATGGAGTCCACCATGGTGTTAAATTTTGGGGCACTTATCGCTGGAATACTGGTGATATCTGCAGTTTGCACCAACTTCTGAATAGTGTGTTAGATTTATCTCAACTTTACTTCCGTTAAAGTGCTGATAATGAAATGGAGACTAGCCGTTCTCGTGCAAAAAGACACGAGGTACACCTTTCCAATTTATTCTAAATACTAAAATCCTGTATTGAATTGCACTAAGGTATTGGCTGCACTTACAGTGGACACACAAAATCTATTAAGAAATCTGATTGTATTTATATTGATTGGGAATAGTGCGTCAGGTGCTGGATCTTGACGAGATACACTGCTCAGTTCGTATATTGTTCTGCACACGAAAAAAATCACATCACAACTTTCACACCAATTGCAATGCGAAACAAATTCCGGCGATAAGACACGTTAGCACCAGGGATTTTATACCTGCTTTCTGCTGGTGTTAAGCAGGACAACTACCTACACCATGAAAGGGAACACAGCCAAGAGCCACACCAGAACACCCACAGGTGCCATAGAGTCAATTAGCATGATACAGGGATACCCATGAGGGCCAGGAGACTCATCTCAACAACTCCAGGACCGCCAATGCCCCCCAAATCCACATCTTAGTAAGTGTGTCCCTGTGGTCATTGTCTTAGCATGATAGGCACGAGCCCTGCAACATCACAGTATGCTGTCACCTCAGCGTTGGCAGTGAGCCTGGACGTGTAGCTATGCACGCATCCTCCTGCATGCACAACTGGCGTGTGCTGGTCTGGGGTTCACAGGTCAGTGCAGGGGTGTGCCTATCCGGCAAGGGGAACAGGGTGTCTCGGACATGTCCGTGTACAGTGTACAGGAAGTGCGGTAAGTGTGTCTCTGTGTTCTGGTGTGGCCTGCTACAAGAGCAGCAGCAGTCGATGTTGTAAAGTGGCATGCACCACCTCCAAACGGCACTGTGATGGTGTAGTTGGAATGTAGCAGGACATGCGCAAATAGGCATTACAATGGTGTGCCGTACGAGTGCACAAGATACAACAGCGCACCGTACAAAAGTGTGGGGGCTCGTGGGAGGGAGGAGCAGCCGTTTGGCAACATAACACACAGTGAACTGGACCATGTGCCACATGCTGGGCATCTCATCCATGATGACGACGGTCGCAGACATCCCACAACACCAACGACTGGCCTTTGTACACATCCTGTATGAATGCAGCGTGGTTTTCACTTCTATGCTCGTTTAGTGGTGTGATGTTGGTGGGTTGTGTGACTTGTGCTCCTTGTTGGTGTGTTTCATTTTGGCCATTGTTAGTCTATATGTGTGTTGTACTTAATTGTGCATGTGTGCCATTCTGCCCATCTCCCCCCTCCCCCCACTCCCTGCTTCTTCCTCTTCCTAGTGGTGTTGTGTCTATAATTTTGTTGCAGCACACATAAATACATGTAAAGAATAAATTAGAATAGTTCCTTGATTCTTTTAGGTTTCAGACCTTCTCTATTGGTTTCTTTTTAATTTTGCATATGAACCGTTTTTTTAATATTCAACAACACATAGAAGTCAGAAGTGCAACGTATTCTATCAATACACTTTCTAGAACATTCTACAACACGTGCAGGTTAAAAGTTCATCCATTTTTTAAAACTTAACGATATTTTTTGCAACATTTTCTTGAACATTTAACGACACGTGCAGGTTAAAAGTTCACGATTGTTTTAAGTTCCAACAGTGCCTTCCAAATGCAAGTAGCAGGTGTGGTTGAGCTGAGCAAATTTTATCCTATGATATGTACTCCACGCTGAAACTGCTTTTTCTTAACCAATCACAAAGATGCTTTTCCACAAAACTAATGTGCACCCTACTTTTAAAAAAGAATGCTTTTCATGATATCTTTAGAGATAAGTTATAGATAGGAATTAGCATTTAAAAAACCTTTGAAATTCACTGGAAAAAACATAGGTTTCATGCACGTTATAGTTAGGAATTGGCATTTAAAAAACCTTTGAAATTCACTGAAAAAAACCATAGGTTTCAGGCACGTTATAGTTAGGAATTAGCATTTAAAAAACCTTAGAAATTCACTGAAAAAAACATAGGTTTCAGGGGCGTTATAGTTAGCTGGACATTTCCCTCGTACAAAACCCTAGAAATTCCCCTGTTATAGTTAGTTCAGCTAACTATAACTCGCGCCCCCGCAATGCACTGCTGATGACGTCACATATTACATCACTCATGACATGGTCAGTGACATCACTGATGACATCACTGATGACATCTCAAATGACATCACTGATGACATCACTGATGACATCATCCATTGAATATGTGTTTCTGAACAGTTTTAATATGTTTAATATATATAGGGAAAGGCCTGTTGAAAAATAAGTGGGTGTACAAGTGTGTGAATGGATGATTTTCTAGGTGTGTAACTGACTCTATAAGTGAGTCATTAAATGTATCTTACTGGGACTAGTGACTAAACTGTGTGAATGTCTGTATGTGTCTGTGTGTTGGTGTATAAGTGGCTGCATGGTTTTGTGAATAGCTATATGCGTGTCTATATGGGTTATTGATTGGTTGTCTGAGTATCTGTATGGGTGCCTGAGTGTTTGTGTGGGTAGGGTGTGTGTGACTAGATGTGTGAGTGGGTGATTCAGTGGGTGCATGGGTTTAAGAGTGCATTTGTGATGGACTGTATGGTTGGGTGAGTGTATGTATGGGTGTGTTAGTGATTGAATGTATATCTCAGTTGTACATGTGTCAGTAACTACATATGTGAAACGCAGTGTATATGTGTGTAAGAGTATATAACTATCTATATGTGAAAGTGTGTGATTTTGGGAGTGGCTGTATGCGCCATAGTGCAAGGATATCTGTCTCATGTGCTGTTTGTTTTTCTGCAGGAAGACACAGAATGTGTTAGTATTTTTATGAGTAAGTGAACTTGAGTGTGTTTAACTGTATAGGTGAGTAAATTGGACTGTGAATAATTATTTGCATGACTGACTAGATGTGTCAGTAACTCAATGGATGATTGGCGGTGTGTGAGTGTCTATATAGGTGTATAAATGCACAGAGTGACTGTAAGTATGAGTGACTGTACAGGTGAGTGAGTGGACATGTATGTAGACCTAAAAGTCAATGAGTGGGTGTGTAGGAATTGGTATTGGAGTATCTATGGTTGTCAAAATGGCCGTTTGAAATTTTGAGTCGGTGTATCAAAGGTTATATTAGGATGTGAGAAGATGCACTAATTTATCACATGGATGACGTCATCGGTGATGTCATCAGTGATGTCATTTGAGATGTCATCAGTGATGTCATCAGTGATGTCACTGACCATGTCATGAGTGATGTAATATGTGATGTCATCAGCAGTGCATTGCGGGGGCGCGAGTTATAGTTAGCTGAACTAACTATAACGGGAAATTTTTAGGGTTTTGTACGAGGGAAATGTCCAGCTAACTATAACGCCCCTGAAACCTATGGTTTTTTCAGTGAATATATATATATATATATATATATATATACATATACGTGTGTGTATATATATATTTATGATTATAATTAGATATATATATACATGTGTATGTATGTACGTATGTGTGTGTATATATATGTGTATGTGTATATATATATATATATATATATATATATATATATATATATATATATATATATATATATATATCCACACGAAAACTCCATGATGCTGGATACCATCAAAGCATTTATTTCTCAGGGAGAAGGCAGCAATTTGAAGTCCTTACGCGTTTCAGCAGGTTGCCTTGATCACAGGTGAGTAGGATTGCTTGCAGTATTTGAACTGGTGTGTCATATATATATCCACAACAAGTTTCACAGCGCGACTATCAAATGCAGCGCAACAACAGGATACAGACTCCGTCAGCAACGATGCAGGTGAGTGTCTTTTATTCAAACGTCATAAGGCCAAATGACGCGTTTCGCAATATATATATATATATATATACACACATATATACATATTACCTACTGGCGGTCGCCAGTAGGTAGTTATAGTTAGGACCACGTTTCCATAGGAAATCCGCAACATTCTATTTTGAATAACTTTTGCGCCGGTCGACGAATCCTCGCGAATTTTTCAAAATAGGTGGGGCGCTACGCTCCGCTCCTACCCTGAAAGTCTTGGGGGGGATTCGTCAAGCGGGGGCTGAGATAAAAGGGGGGTCCCAAAACGCGTTTTTCCCATGCATTTTTCCATAGGACCTTTAGACACAGCTACAGCCCGAACGGCTGAACAGAATTACTTGAAATTTGGCAGAGAGGTAGTCCTCAGGTCAAGGAAGTGCCTTTTGTAGATTTGGTGTAAATCTGTTCAGTAGATTCTGAGAAAATAGCCTTTAAATCAATATATATATCTGAGCCAGCTTACGGTGCGCTTACGGTGCGCTTACCGTACGCGTACGGTGGCGTGCGCGCACGCGATTCTGATTGGCCCGTAGATCTTAGTAAACATTCGAATCGGTCGAAACCAGGAAGCGGCGGCCGCCATTTTCTCTCTCGCACTCTGAGGGGGGAGCAGATAAACAAATGCCAAAAACATATAAAGGGGCTGTTTAGACAGCGCCCATGCACATAACCATGTTAGTTGAGTCTTCAAAGATCCCCCAAGGCAAAAAACGGTAATTTTTTATTTTTCGAAAATTTCGCCGATTACGCTTACCGTACGCTTACCGTACGCGTACGGTAAAAAATAAAAAAAAAATAAAAATCCACACTCTCTCCACCCCGTGTGCAAATGGTGGCCGAATGCCACCATTTGTGCATGGCATATAAGAACACAGCATTTCCCCAAAAAATTTCAACAGATTACCTATCACAAGGAAGCGCATAATATGTCCTCCATGTGCGCACGGTGCGCGAAGCGCATCGTGCGTACATGGCCCATCTAGCGTAACGTGGGCACGCGGTGCGCGTAGCGCACCGCGTGCCCACCGTGCGTGCACGGCACTAACTGCGTAAAGTGGGCGCGCGGTGCGCGAAGCGCACCGCGTGCTCACTGTGCGCGCAAGGTGCGCAAAGCGCACCGTGCGCGCACGGAACGAACTGCGTTAAGTGGGCGCGCACGCCACGAATGGCGTAAAGTAACTTAGCATTTAAAAAAACGTACAAATTCACTGAAAAAACCATAGGTTTCACACACGTTATAGTTAGGAATTAGCATTTAAAAAACCTTGCAAATTCACTGAAAAAACCATAGGTTTCACACATGTTATAGTTAGCGGAAATTTTACTGATAAAAAACCAATGAAATTCCCCCGTTATAGTTAGTGCAGGAAACTATAACTCACGCGACCGCAATCTTCTGCTGATGACATATGTGTCTTTATGAAAAAAAAATATTTGTAATATATGTATAGCTAAAAATTTATGGAAGAAGACATGGGCAAATAAGTGTCTAAATACAGTATTAGCATCAGCAGAAGATTGCGGTCGCGTGAGTTATAGTTTCCTGCACTAACTATAACGGGGGAATTTCATTGGTTTTTTATCAGTAAAATTTCCGCTAACTATAACATGTGTGAAACCTATGGTTTTTTCAGTGAATATAATTGTAATCATTCCCTAGGATCAAGGGCAGGTCTGACCAGTTTGTGAGTATTGATAGTTTGGAGGAAAATGTGGCTGTTTAGTACTAGGGGTGTGGATATTACAGAGTAGTACTTCTAAGTCAACCAAAATCCCTTCCATCAGTACATAGCACCTCTCATTGAGCCCTTCTAATGAGAGCCGTCTAAACTGAACCCATGGTCTCACGCAGGCGATGACGCTTTAGGCTAATACAGAGAATAAAGTCTGAATGCATTAGGCTATCCATCTTTTCCATAGTTTGAGACCTTTAGAACCTGGTAGGTAGATTATCAGTGTGCCTGCATTTGGAAAAGATATGTATGCTGTGACATTAATTAATTTTAGAATGAACTATCAAGAAGAGCCACACAAGAACTTAAAAAGATAACATTTTTGAGAAACTATAATATTTCCTCAGCTGTTTGGGGGATGGTGTTGGATAATACTCCCTGGAGATACAGTGATCCCCTCGTCAGATGAGTTAACGATGGAACCAGCTAAAAAGCTGTCATATGATTGATTAAGAAGTTGGGAAGCAGATGAGAGTGCTACTTTCCTGTCTTCCCAAGCTTGTGTTGGTGAGAGAGTGATGTTCAGGCCAGGCGTCCGCTGCCCCGACCTGCGGCCCTGTCTCCGGTGCCAGAGAAAGGCTGTAGAGAGGGTACTTGAATTCATCGGGGAAACCTTGCATTTCTCTGCCTAGTCCCATGCTTCCTAAGGTTCAGTAAAGAAAAGAGTGAAGTGATCTATCAGGATTATCAGATTTGCCGGGAAGAGTAGGGCATATCTCAGACCAACTTATCTCTGCTTCACTCCTATGACTACTCCCCGCTTTATTTCATGAAAGACGCCTGACGGTGTGCAACGCTAAAGTGTAATCTGGGAAGATCATGGCCTTACTGCCTTCAATAGCAAAGTTTCCTGCCATTCTGGTTGCATTTAATCTTGTGTCTCTGTTTCAAACGTTCAGGATTTTTGCCACAATGGGTTCAGAGGATGGCACCAGAGGGGGGCACCTGAGGAGGACTCAATGTGCTCTCTCCACCATGAATATGGGCAAGAGAGCCATTGGTGCCACTGTCTTGGACAGTGTTAGTCTGGTCCATGCTTTCCATGTTTTAGAAAAGTCCAACAATGCACATGTTGTTGCATCATGAGCGACCCTCTGCATCCTCCACTCTGCCCTACAGAAACCTCACACGATCATGTAGATCAGTAACCTGTTGTGGAAGGTGTGGTGTGTGTTCTCTGAGGTTCTGAGGACATTCTCAGTAGACTAGACTCTTTCGGAGAGCTTGCATGAGTCATCACGAAGCAACTAAGTCCACCTTAGCCTCTAGTTCATTCGTAGTGTCTGCAATGACTAGCAGGATCATGTCCAGCTTGTCAAAAGATTGAGGAACAAGAGCAGGTTGTTGGGCGCAGGGTCTGGGCACAGGCAAGTCCCTGCAGCCAGCCCCCTCTGGGTGTAACAAAAGGCCTTGCGCAGTGTGGATCACTGTGCCGCAACAGGTAAGAAGGCCTGTTTAAACCCTCTACTAAGCCTCTAACCACTTCAGTTAGAGGCTTAGTAGAGGGTTTACACAGGCCAATTTCACCACACACCCCAATGGGAGAGGGATTCCTAGGGAGTTGTCTTCTCTTGATGTATGCAGTACAGTTTCACAGGCGAGCAGCTGACGGGGTCCATGATTGTAAAAAGGTGGTGCACACGAGCTTCAACTAGTTGCCTGCCTTGCCCACAAGCAGGGAATTCTAACAGAAGGAGAGGGGCAGGCATCAGCAGCCAACTCTGCAATCAGGATGCTCAGGCTACAGTGAAGGGACACCATCCATGCTGTCCCCTTCCAAGAGGGCAAGCCACAGGACCCCCAGATTACTCCAAGAAGCCTCAGGTGGGGAGGGGGAGTTGCGGATCAGAGCCAGGGTATCCTGAGTGACTGCCTTTCAACACACATACCCGTATTTACCTCCAGTGCCTAACCAAACTGCTGCAGGATTAATGGTGTGGAACAACTAGAAGGACTCCAGGGAGGTGTGCAGGGCAACAAAGCATCCAGAAGAGAAGGTTCACAGGGCTACTGTGGTGCCAGTCAAGGATGAGATGAGCTGGTCACAAGGGGCATACATACACCCCTCTCAGGTTCGATGGGGGCTGCACAGTCAACAATGACAATAAGAGAGCCAGGGTGTCCATACAAAGAGCAGGATGTGCAGCCTCCCTGTCAGCACCCTCAGCACAAGTAGTGAGGCAGATGAGGTTGTTGAAGGGCCTCCCAGGCACCAGTGAATTACCAGGTTAGAGAATATGGACTGGAGCGCATCCTCGTCTTCCTCAATTCTTCTCTTAAATTAAGTGGTGTGGCACACATTAATATGATTCCAAATGTTCCAAATAAACATTTTTTCCAGGGAAATCAATCAATCAATCAATCAATCAGTGACATTTATAGAGCGCACTACATACCCGTAGGGTCTCAAGGCGCTGGGGGTGGGGGGGTGCCGCTACTGCTCGAACAGCCATGTCTTCAGCTTCTTCCTGAAGGAGAGGTGGTCTTGGGTCAGGCGCAGGTCGGTCGGGAGGGAGTTCCAGGTCTTGGCGGCCAGGTAGGAGAAGGACCTTCCTCCTGTGGTCGCTCTTCGGATGCGGGGGACGGCGGCGAGGGCGAGGTTGGCTGATCGGAGGTGGCGTTTGGGAGCGTAGAAGTTGACTCGGCTGTTGAGGTAGCTCGGGCCTTGGTCGTGTAGCGCTTTGTGTGCGTGGGTGAGGAGGCGGAAGGTGATTCTTTTGTTGACGGGGAGCCAGTGAAGGTCTCTCAGATGTCCGGAGATGTGGCTGGTTCGTGGGATGTCGAGGATGAGTCTGGCTGAGGCGTTCTGGATCCGCTGGAGTCTCTTCTGGAGCTTGGCGGTGGTACCGGCGTAGAGGGCGTTGCCGTAGTCCAGTCGGCTGGTGACGAGGGCCTGGGTGACGGTCCTCCTGGTCTCGGTGGGGATCCACCAGAAGATCTTCCGTAGCATGCGTAGGATGTTGAAGCACGCCGAGGAGACGGCGTTGACTTGCCTGGTCATGGAGAGGGAGGAGTCCAGGATGAAGCCCAGGTTGCGTGCATGGTCTGTCGGTTTGAGTGCGGTGCCCAGGGCGGGAGGCCACCAGGAGTCGTCCCAGGCGGAGGGTGAGGAGCCCAGGATGAGGACCTCCGTCTTGTCCGAGTTCAGCTTCAGGCGGCTGGTCGTCATCCACTCGGCTACGTCCTTCATCCCTTCGTGTAGGTTGGCTCTGGCGGCGGCGGGGTCGTTGGTCAGGGAGAGGATCAGCTGGGTGTCGTCGGCGTAGGAGATTATGTTGAGGTGGTGTTGCCGTGCGATGGCCGCGAGGGGGCTCATGTAGACGTTGAAGAGGGTGGGGCTCAGCGAGGATCCTTGAGGGACGCCGCAGATGACATCGGTGGCCTCTGACTTGTACGGTGGTAGACGGACTTTCTGTGTTCTTCCGTCGAGGAAGGAGATGATCCATTCCAGCGCCTTGTCCTGGATTCCGACGTTGCTGAGGCGCTGTACTAGGGTGCGGTGGCAGACAGTGTCGAATGCTGCGGAGAGGTCTAGGAGGATGAGGGCCGCTGTTTCTCCGTTGTCCATCAGGGCTCGAATGTCATCGGTGGCGGCGATGAGGGCGGTCTCGGTGCTGTGATTGGCTCGGAAGCCGGACTGTGAGGGGTCGAGGGATCCATTCGTTTCGAGGAAGGCGGCCATCTGCTTGTTGACGGTCTTCTCGATGACTTTGGCTGGAAACGGGAGGAGCGAGATGGGGCGGTAGTTCTTGAGTTCGGTGGGGTCCGCTGTGGGTTTCTTGAGTAGCGCGCTGAGTTCGGCGTGCTTCCAGCTCTCAGGGAAGGTGGCGGTGTCGAAGGATGTGTTGATGATGTCTCGCAGGTGGGGTGCGATGACAGCGTCAGCCTTGTTGAAGACGTGATGAGGGCAGGGGTCGGTCGGTGATCCGGAGTGGATGGAGTTCATCGTGCGGATGGTGTCTTCGGTGCTGATCGGAGTCCAGGCTTGGAGGGTGGTGGTGAGGGGTGGTTGTTCGGTCTTGGTGTGCGTTGGTTGGTTGCTGAAGCTGTTGTGTATGTCCGCGATCTTGTTGTGGAAGTATGAGGCGAGTGAGTTGCAGAGGTCTTGCGATGGGGTGATGTCGTTGTTTTCTGCGCTGGGGTTGGAGAGCTCTTTCACGATGTTGAAGAGTTCCTTGCAGTTGTGTGCGTTGTTGTCCAGCCGGTCCTTGAAAGCAGTTTTCTTGGCGGCGCGGATCAGCTGGTGGTGTTTCCGGGTGGCCAGCTTGAAGGTGGTCCTGTTGTCCGGTGTGGGATCCCTTCTCCAGACTTTCTCGAGGGCTCGGCAGTTCTTCTTGGAGCTCTTGAGTTCGTCGGTGAACCACGGGGCTTTCTTGCTGCCGGGTCTGCTGGGCGGGGTCCTCAGCGGGGCGAGTTCGTCCGCGCAGTTGCTGATCCACTGTGTGAGGTTGTTGGCAGCCTGGCTGGGGTTCGCTGAGCTGGCAGGGGGGTGCTGGCTCAGGGAGGTGGCGAGCTGGTCTGCTGTGATCTTGTTCCAGCTTCTGCGGGCGGCCTGTTGCTGGTGGTGGTGGGTCGTCGTTCTCTTGAAGGTGAAGTGGACGCAGCTGTGGTCTGTCCATTGGAGCTCTGTGGCGTGGCTGAAGACGATGTCTTTGCAGGATGAGAAGACGGCGTCGAGTGTGTGTCCGGCGAGGTGGGTGGGGGTGGATACCAGCTGCTTGAGTCCAAGATTGGCGAGGTTGTCGAGCAGGGTGCTGGTGTTGCAGTCGTTGTTGTTCTCCAGGTGGAAGTTAAGGTCCCCCAGGAGGATGTAGTCGGCGGAGGGGAGGGCATGCGGGCTGACGAAGTCGGCGATGTCCTCGCTGAATTGTGTGCGTGGTCCCGGGGGTCGGTAGATCAGGGTGCCTCTGAGGGTGGTGTTTGGGTCGGTGTGGATCTGGAAGTGCAGGTGTTCGGCGGTGGTCAGGGAGTTGTCGGTGCTGGTCGTGAGACGGATGGTGTTCCTGTGGATGATGGCGACGCCTCCTCCCATCTGGTTGGCGTTGCGGTCCCTTCGGGCGATCTTGTAGCCCTCCGGGATGGCGATGGCGATGTCGGGAGCTGAAGAGGCGTTCATCCAGGTCTCCGGGAGGAAGGCAACGTCAGGGGCTGTGGCGTCTAGGAGGTTCCAGAGTTCCACGGCGTGTCTGTGGACGGAGCGGGTGTTGAGCAGGATGCACTTGAGGTGGGTGCTGCTGGTGTTTGGCTTGGCGGCTGCTGGTGCGGGGCAGGTCCGGATGCAGGAGAACTTGCAGGCGTGGCAGCTGAAAGGTCCGTGGGTGAGTCGTGGTGTGGCTTGGTGGTAGTCTGGGAGTCGGCCGGTGTTGAGTGCGATGAGGGTGGCGGCGGAGTACGTCAGGCGGGTAGGTCGGGGTCTTCGTGGGCCAGGGGTCCTGGCGCTGGTCGCGATCCGGTCGCGGACGGGCGCAGACGGGCTTACCTTTGGCGCGCCTTCGGCGCACAATCGGCGTGCCCGCTGCGCGTGACCGCTGCGCGTTCGCACGGTCGCCATATAAGGCGAAGTGTGCGGGTGGGCGGGGCAGCTGGGAGGCGGGAGCGGGGAGGGATACAGAAGGAAAAAGGGGCGGGGCTAAGCGGCGGTGGCGGGAAGCGGGGAGGGATACAGAAGGAAAAAGGGGTGGGGCTAAGCGGCGGTGGCGGGAAGCGGGGAGGGTGAGCGAGGATCGGCGAGGTAGGCGGGCAGACAGGGAGGAGACAGCGAGACACGGGCACAGTTACCAGAAAAATAAACAAAAACACGGGCACGGTTACACTGAAAGGAGAAGCACAGGTCACACAGTCAAGGGAATACAATTAGCACCAAAAACGATCAGCCGGCAGGCAGGCACGGACCGCGCCTCTCGGAGGAGGGGGCGTGGTCAGCGGCAGCGCGACAGGCAGCGAGGCAGCTAGGCAGGGCAGAGGAGCACACGCAGCAGCTGGTGGCCGTGCGGCGCGGGGGTGTCCCACAAGTGGGTCACACTCACCTGCGTCGCACGGTCGCCATATAAGGCCAAGTGCGCGGGTGGGCGGGGCAGCTGGGAGGCGGGAGCGGGGAGGGATACAGAAGGAAAAAGGGGCGGGGCTAAGCGGCGGTGGCGGGAAGCGGGGAGGGATACAGAAGGAAAAAGGGGCGGGGCTAAGCGGCGGTGGCGGGAAGCGGGGAGGGTGAGCGAGGATCGGCGAGGTAGGCGGGCAGACAGGGAGGAGACAGCGAGACACGGGCACAGTTACCAGAAAAATAAACAAAAACACGGGCACGGTTACACTGAAAGGAGAAGCACAGGTCACACAGTCAAGGGAATACAATTAGCACCAAAAACGATCAGCCGGCAGGCAGGCACGGACCGCGCCTCTCGGAGGAGGGGGCGTGGTCAGCGGCAGCGCGACAGGCAGCGAGGCAGCTAGGCAGGGCAGAGGAGCACACGCAGCAGCTGGTGGCCGTGCGGCGCGGGGGTGTCCCACAAGTGGGTCACACTCACCTGCGTCGCACGGTCGCCATATAAGGCCAAGTGCGCGGGTGGGCGGGGCAGCTGGGAGGCGGGAGCGGGGAGGGATACAGAAGGAAAAAGGGGCGGGGATAAGCGGCGGTGGCGGGAAGCGGGGAGGGATACAGAAGGAAAAAGGGGCGGGGCTAAGCGGCGGTGGCGGGAAGCGGGGAGGGTGAGCGAGGATCGGCGAGGTAGGCGGGCAGACAGGGAGGAGACAGCGAGACACGGGCACAGTTACCAGAAAAATAAACAAAAACACGGGCACGGTTACACTGAAAGGAGAAGCACAGGTCACACAGTCAAGGGAATACAATTAGCACCAAAAACGATCAGCCGGCAGGCAGGCACGGACCGCGCCTCTCGGAGGAGGGGGCGTGGTCAGCGGCAGCGCGACAGGCAGCGAGGCAGCTAGGCAGGGCAGAGGAGCACCCGCAGCAGCTGGTGGCCGTGCGGCGCGGGGGTGTCCCACAAGTGACCTTCACAATGTGGTCGTTACACCGCGGTATGTTTAGATCGCGGACATTACAACGCAAGCCATTAAAACGACTTGCGCTTGATGGTGCTCCAAGCTAAGGAATAGTATGATCTACTATTCCAACACCTTCCATACTGTAACATAGACTGGAGTTGGAATAGTAAATCATACTATTCCTAAGTCCAGCGCCCTATAGCGCAAGTCGTTGTAACGAGTTCCGTTGTAACGAACGCAATGTGAAATACCGTGTTGTGAATGTATGCGTTGTAACATCATACATTCTTTTTTCCAGTACTCCATGAAAATTCTTGGTGCCTCCTTTGTAGACACTTTCTTTTCGCCTAGAGTGAAGGAAAAGAATCCCAAACAATGGACTGTGGTTAGGTTCTTGGCTCTAGCTGGTCCTTCTATGACTCTTCAGATCTTCTCTGGCATGCTCCAGAAGCCAGCTTGAGTGTTTGTTTCAGGGAAATTCCCCAAAAACGGAAAAACCATAGGAAAAACAGAAAAGAGAGTGCAGAGAATCTGTATACACTCAAGTGCAACCCCCTAAAGACAATAATAAGGTGGGAACGACTTCAAAATAGAGTAGTACAATCACATCGACAAATGAGATGTCATTTCAGTTTGAGTTAGAGGTACCGTGGTACCATTTTCAGGTACTGCAGTACCACAACACCTAAAAATGCAGATATTTTAATAAAAAACTAAAGGAAACCCCTACTTTCAAACTTTAAAAAAAATGAGTCCCTCATAGAAACCACAATACCTTTTAGAACTTCCGGTTCTTGAGGTACTCGTGCAAGAGTGATGTGGCAGTCTATCATTGGCTTTATAGGCTCCATAAGAGTGCCTTGGGACTAAGATTACTCTAAGAAGAAATTCAATGAAAGCAGCCATCTGATTTGCCACTCATGGAAAACGACTAAAACAAAGAAGCCTATAGCCTTCAGAAAAAGCATCAAATCGATTTCCTCAGAGACAGAATGCTAGGAATCACGAAAGGCTCTGTCCACTGGGCATAGCACAAAAGCAGCATCACAAGATGATGAAGTTATTGCCGTTGCATCAACATCTGCAGCAAGACAACTACATGGCCTCTGAGAAAACAGAACTCCGGAAGACACACACACCTTTGTCCACTGGGCGTAGCATTGGAACAGCATCACAAGATGACAAAGTTATTGCTGTTGCGTCAACATCTGCAGAGGAACAACAGAGCCCTTAAAACTGATCTGCGGTGTGGCAGTTTTTCAAACTTGCATCAAAGAAAAAAAGATAAATGATGAGTTTGTTATGTGCACTTTGGCCAACTAGCTGTTCCTTAGGGGTAAAGCTGGCAACTATTCCATGGGCATGAGTGGGATGTTGAGGCACCTGAGTTCCCTAAATGTTTTGAGTCATTATACATTGTTGAAGAATGTATATCGTATGGGTGACCTACTTAGAGGCAGTTTAACTTGCAGTATAGTTGTAAGCATGGTTCTAGGGATGTTCTCAATTCTGCTCATTTGAGGAATGTGTGTAGTTTATTTTTACAAACTACAGTGGACTGTGCATAGAGCTTGGCTGTGCATGCCTTAAAAGGGGCTTCTTGCTGGGCCTTGGTGTCTGCTAGTATTGCGAGAAAAGCCACGTCATTAAAGCCTTTCTAAAGGCGAGTAAGGAGGGAGAAGCTTTTAGTGTCAATTGTAGGCTGTTCCAGAGCGCTGCAGTGGTCCTGAAAAAGCTCTTGCCACCCCAAGTGGTCCTCTTAAATGAGGGGACCATCAGGTTCATGGCAGAGACAGAGCAAAGAGTCCTTCCTGGGGTATACCAACTAAGCTTCTCCTTGAAGCGTAGAGGTCCCTGGCCATGCAGTTCTTTATAGGCCAGGCATAAGGCTTTGAACCTGCAGCGTTGGCTGACGGGTAGCCAGTGGAGTTTCCTAATGGCTCCTCTAGCAGATTAATATTTTTGAATTTTGAAGAGGAACCGTACGGCTGCATTTTGCAGAGTCTGGAGCCTTTTCAGGGGACCTTTTGCAAGGTTAGGGTGAAGACTATTACAATAGTCAATCCTTGAAAGTATCAGGGCAATGATCACAGTTTTTAAAATGTTGATCTTTTTTACCAGCCTCAGAGAGCCAAAAGAGGCGGCTGCAATTCTGTTCACCTGATCTTTAAGCTTCAGTTCGTTATCTAGCACGAACCCAAGATGTTTTACTTTGTGGGTTCCGGGAGTGGGCCCAACTCAGGCAACCACCAGGCCGGCATCCAGAAAGAAGGGTTGTTGACCTCAGTTTTTGTGGCGTTCAGTTACAGACAATTATTGTCCATCCAGTTGCTAACTTTACTCATGCAGGTCTCAAATACTGAACTTAAGCCTGTTTCTGGTTTTGTGAATGGCACCACAATATGATTGTTGCCAGCGGTATCACATACAGATTGAAGAGCTTAGGGCTCTGCATGGCAGGGAGAAAGGCCTTGATGAGATGTTGCTCATCACACCTTTTGTTGTCTGTTGGCGAGAAAGGATTGAAGGATATATAGTGCAGTATTCCGAAACTCTAGGTTCTGCAAACAGGCAACCAGAATCTCATGGTTGACCATATCGAATGCCACGGAGAGGTCCCGCAGGATCAGGGCTGTCAACTACCCCTTATCCAAATTTTCTCTGATTTCCTCCGGATACATCATAGTTCTACGCTGTATATGATTGTGGCCCTTTACTACCAACTTTTTTTCTAAAATGATCATCGCATTTATGGAGTAATGTGAATAGCAGTAACTAGAAAGATGTCATCAGTTATTGCATCATTGACATCCCCAAACTATAACGTTACTTTAGCCTTGATTACTTCAGTAGAATATATATATATTCACTGAAAAAACCATAGGTTTGACACATGTTATAGTTAGCGGAAATTTTACTGATAAAAAACCAATGAAATTCCCCCGTTATAGTTAGTGCAGGCAACTATAACTCACGCGACCACAATCCTCTGCTGATGCTAATACTGTATTTAGACACTTATTTGCCCATGTCTTCTTCCATACATTTTTTAGCTATACATATATTACAAATATTTTTTTTTCATAAAGACACATATGTCATCAGCAGAAGATTGCGGTCGCGTGAGTTATAGTTGCCTGCACTAACTATAACGGGGGAATTTCATTGGTTTTTTATCAGTAAAATTTCCGCTAACTATAACATGTGTCAAACCTATGGTTTTTTCAGTGAATTTGCAAGGTTTTTTAAATGCTAATTCCTAACTATAACGTGTGTGAAACCTATGGTTTTTTCAGTGAATTTGTACGGTTTTTTACATGTTTTTGGTCTTTGTATTTTAATCATCACTCTCAGTGCGAGAGAGAAAATGGCGGCCGCCGCTTCCTGGTTTCGGCCGATTCGAATGTTTACTAAGATCTAAGAGCCATTCAGAATCGTGCTCGCGCACGCCACCGTACGCGTACGGTAAGCGTACCGTAAGCGCACCGTAAGCTGGCTCAGATATATATATTGATTTAAAGGCTATTTTCTCAGAATCTACTGAACAGATTTACACCAAACCAACAAAAGGCACTTCCTTGACCTGAGGACTACCTCTCTGCCAAATTTCAAGTAATTCTGTTCAGCCGTTCGGGCTGTAGCCCTGTCTAACGGTCCTATGGAAAAATGCATGGGAAAAACGCGTTTTGGGACCCCCCTTTTATCTCAGCCCCCGCTTGACGAATCCCCCCGAGACTTTCAGGGTAGGAGCGGAGCGTAGCGCCCCACCTATTTTGAAAAATTCGCGAGGATTCGTCGACCGGCGCCAAAGTTATTCAAAATAGAATGTTGCGGATTTCCTATTGAAACGTGGTCCTAACTATAACTACCTACTGGCGACCGCCAGTAGGTAATATATATATATATATATATATATATATATATATATATATATATATGTATATATATATATATATCTTTTTCTTTTTTTTTTTTTTTTTTTTTAAGGGTGGATTCAACCATTTACCCCATTTAACTATACATATATTTATATCTATCTACCTATTTATATCTGTGTGTGTGTGTGTATGTATAAGAATATATAAACGAAGGGTCAATAGCACCTCTGAAGGTATGATTAGATCACAGATTCCTTTAGAAAGGCATTTTTGTTTTCTTGTTAAATTTGGTACCATTCGACGAATCTGCATGAAATTTTCCCAAAAACTAAAAGTGTGCTCTGATTTGGATTCAGCATGGCAAGTTTTGTGCACATCTGTTGGGGTGCAGAAGGAGAAAAATGGCTGTGTCAAGTAAGTGACTACTCCAATTTTAGTTTTCATTGGAGTTCTTATTATTTGATGTAGAAAAAAATCTGAATGGAATTACACCAAACTTGCCATTAAGTAGAACTTGTTGCAAGGAAGTATCATTAGTGGGTGTAAATTCATTCAGTAGTTTTCAAGAAATTTGAGTTAAAAAACAGTTGTTGGGGGTTTAAATGGTTTAAAGCGTTATACATACCTGGACTTATAGTCCATTATTGGTCCGTGAAGTTCGTGGACCACCCACAAACCCAAATTTGAAAACTATATTCAAGTCTTATTGATTGAAAGACTTGTTCTCCCATCATCGCTTTTGGTATTTGGATCCAAAGTCAGGTCTGTGGACCTTAAGCTGTGGGGTGGGTTGGCCAAACTAGGAAATATCTGTAGGAGCTCCTACTAAAGGACCCTGAATCCTGAAAAATAAAACTGAAGGAGCTGTGAAACGGCAGGGAAGGAGCATTCCTGACCCTCTAGCTCTTGTGGGAGACCCACAGGGCCCATCTACCTTAGATGAAGCATTTTTAAAAGTATATTTTGTTGTGGGTTTCTGCATTCCAGTAAAGGGTTTCAGACCCTGTATTGGGTCTGCTGATTTGTAAAAAATACAGCAAGGGATCACGAGTCTGCACCGGTTATACAAACGAAAGTGTGGTCTACACACCCAAAATACAATAGAAGAAAAAGAAAAAGGTTGACAACCTGTCCTCAACCGCCCATAAGGCGGGCACAGTGGGGATAGGCCACAAGTTGTGGGTTTGACGCCGGTCCTGGCTGAATCCTCTGCTGCATACAGCCAAAGATGGATGGTCAAGCAGTCTGGTTTCCTTTTTCCTTTGGCAGTGCGCAGCTGCCCACAGACGTTTGTGAGTGGGGCTTGACCTTTGGTCATGAGAGCTTAATATATGCATAAAAACCTCAGAAATTCACTGAAAAAAACCACAGTTAAAGTGTGGTTATGTTTACAAACCAAAAAAACTGTTATACACCAATTATGGTTAAGTAAACTAACCATAGCTGGTGGCCCTGGGATGCACTGCTTAAGGCCATCATGAGTGGCACAGAGAACGACGAACCGGAATTAAAGGTAACATGAGTTATCTCTCTCCATTTCCCATACCCTTACAAGTTTATAACCTGATGATAGGGGATAACAGGCAGGCGCGGCCATATGTGCACAGGCGCATTCATTTTTGCCGCTTCATTCTTTACAACATATCAGCCAACTAGAGAAGATATTTATGGTAAACTTCATATTGAAAAAATAATGGATTTATATTGTGAAATCAAAATTATAATGTGTTGTCTTACCTCACTTAACCTGCAACATTCATCCATATATTCATCCAAACTGTCACTTGTTGGGTAGCGCTTCAGCTGTTCATGCGAATTCAATCCTTGCAGTCCATCAAAAGTGTCAGAGTAGGCATCAGCGATTGGCCCGGGGTCAGCAGCAGGAGAGGTGGTGGCACTTCTAGTTTGAAGGAAGTCCATCTCTTTTCTTTCTTCAATATTGAGGCTTTGGGTCTCGTTTCCAGAGGACGCGCCGTTGTCATCTAAATGGGCCGCAGCACGGTGCAATGACTCTGTCATGTTGCTGTGGCACTCGCCATCACGTGTCTGTGTATCTGGCTCACGGTCCTTTGTGTCCTTGCGTGCTCTCATGACAGCGTGATCTGCTGCGGGGGAAGAGGATGCGCTGAGAACTCCTGAGTCACAAGAGGAGTCTCTGCTGTGAACCACAAAGCTTTGCTCGGATCCCGTTGGTGTCGATGGAGAGTTGGCACCACTGGGCAACTCAACCCCCGAATCTTCCGCTTCGAATTTGTAAAATCCTGGAGGTTTGCAGCTGGGCTGCACATGGGCAAGGTCAGACAATGTGGGCACGTAATCTGGATTCGATTTGCCTGCATTTGTGTTCAAACCATTGTCCGGGCACGTTATCAAGGCGGTGTTGGTGTGAAAATAACTTGGCTGCGTGGCTGCCTTTTCGGGCCCTCCTATCTCAACAGGGTATTCATTAGTCAGTATCTTCACGTTTGTCAGCACCACCTCACTCTCAGACGGCGGCTTTTTCTTCCCTGCAAAGGCAAAAAGTCATACATTAGGAAATATATCATTCCTCTAATTAACTGGCTATTTAGGACGAACATCCACACTTTCACAGGTGCTCCAAAACACAATTTCTGAAGGATGAGGAAAATACCACACATTTTCCGGACTTGCCATACAAGTACCAGAAAAGATATAGCCGTACAGTTTTATTTTGCCAAAGCTCCAGCTTGCTTTCTATAAGACTATATACAACCGAACTGATATGAACACTCTTTTTATTCTTCCCCACATACCCTACATACACGAATAGATAGGATATTTTGCTCCTTACCTCTAGTTGCACAAATTGTCCATACCACATATTTCAGAAAAACACTATCGGACCACAACTCCCTTGAGGTAATGTTCTCCTGGGGGGAAATTCCTACTCCAATTCCAACTGCAGCCTCAAGCACTAGAAGACTCTGTGTTCCACAGCACCCTAGTCACAGCTATCTCTAATTATTTCTCTGAAAATGCAGATACCACAGGCTCACGCCAAACAGAATGGGAGGCATTTAAGACAGTCATTGGAGGGATAGCTATCAGCTCAATAGTGGTTGCCCGACAAATGATTAACAAAGAATTACGAGAAATAGAAGACAAACTGGGCAGACTAGTGCAGGCAGCAATCTCTGGTACCTCAAAGCAGGTACCTCTACAAGAGGCTCGTATCACGCATGCCGAACTCCTAGAACAGTTACGGGTCATAGATTATCGTACATACACACAAAAACAACATGCTAAGGCCGATAAGTCTGGCACCCTCCTGGCCAGGATTTTGAAGGATGCTCTATCCTCCACCCCTATTCAGGAGATTGCTACGATTAGGGGAACCACAGCAAATACGCAATCAGACATTAACACAGCATTTATGAAGTACTACGAAACATTATACACATGATCTAGAGATGTGGAGGAGGATACATTAGAGGAATTCCTGAGTGATCTTAAATTCCCCCAATTATTAGAGGCACACCAAAAAGAGTTAGCAGAACCAATTTCAAAAACAGGAACTTAAAGAAGCGATCAAAGAGATCCCAAGAAGCAAAACCCCGGGCTGGATGGCCTACCGGTGGAGTTTTATGAGACATTCTCGTCAGCACTGATCCCTTAATTAGAGCACCTGTACTGGGCAGCATTGGACACAGGATCCCTTTCTCCCACTACGCAGCAAGCACTGGTCACATCCCTCCCAAAATCAGGCAGGAACCTTACGGATATGTCCGAGTACTGGCCTCTCTCTTTACTAAACACCAAATATAAAATATGAAGCAAAATATTATCTTCTAGACTACTACAACATTTGCCAAAACTGATACATATAGATCAATGCGGTGTTGTGCCTGGCCATAGCACCTCCCTCAATATTAGGCGATTATACCATGTATTAACTTTCACAACTTCGGATCGCCCTGGAGCTGGTTGCATCTCCCTAGACCTGAAGCAAGCTTTTGACACACTAAGCTGGAAATAAATGCTAACTGTCCTTTTGAAGTTTTTTATCCTTCTGGAGTTTGTACGATGAGTTAACTTACTATACACAGCACCTACTGCAAGGGCCCACACGGGAGCCCACATTTCGCACTCCTATCCGGTAGCCCGTGGTACGCGCCAGGGCTGCCCGCTTTCTCCACTTTTGTTTGTATTAGCACCCGTACCATTAGCCATTAAACTCTGTACCACTGCAGTAGGAAATGGCATTAAGATCGGAAATGCCACTCACATCCTCTCATCATATGCAGATGATATCATTCTTTACTTAAACAACCTCCGGGGTGATCTTGAACCCATCCCAAGTATATTTACTCAATTCCAAAGTCGCTCAGGCCGCTCCATTAACAAGCCCAAATCATATGCATTCTATTTCAATGACACGGCACAGGTAGAACAGGGCCACTTTGGTCCCTGGGTATTCCCGATTGCGCCCACCACTTTCTAATACCTTGGTATACAAATATATAGGGGAGCACAGGAACTGCTGGACGGTAATCTTTTACGTGCAGTGAAGGCACTTAAATATCAAATCACATTCTGGACCTCACTACCACTCTCTGTGGCGGGGAGGGTAGCCATTTCAAATATGGTTATGCTCCCAAGAGAGCTATATTACTTCACAAATCTGCAAATAGTGGTCCCAATAAACATTTTCAAGTCTTTGAACACACTCCTATTAGAAATATTATGGGTAAGGGCCGCAGGAGAGCTCTTTAAACTACAGCTGGGCACTGACCGGGGGGGTTTGGGCATCCCTGACTTCAGGGCATACTTTTATGCGAGTTAACTGCAGTGGCTATCATAAAGGACTGCAGGTCATAACCTCCATGAGATAGGGATGATGCAGCAAACATTGGATCGAGGGAGCCTCCATACTCTGTTACTGCCTGGAGGGAGTTCCCCAATAGCGGCTCCCACATTGCTGAAAACAGCTCTTATTTTTTTTATTCATTTTTTTAATATATTTTTATAGTTTTATACCACACAAACAATTGCATTCGGTATCAAAATACAGTTACAGTCACAATAGCAGGCTATTAAATTGAATTATTACGGCGGGATGCCTCACACATCTGACAAATCATGTGCAGCAGAAGACAATACTCTCCGTAGTAGTTAGTCAAACCTGAGTCGTAGTATTAACAAACGGATTTCTTGTGCAATAAATAGACCTGCCAGTGGCATATAACTACAGCTATCCATTCAACATGAATCTTTTAACACAAAATGCAACCCCTACTCCCTCCCTCTTATCCCTCCCCCTCCCCATTGGCATAACAACTATATGTCATCAATGGTGAAAATAAGTCACAGCAAATAAGTACAAAACAGCAAACAAGAATGCAATTCCCCACTGTCAGAGGTAGTTCCCATGTGAGAAACCAATGTAGTCGTTCCCCTAGGGAGGTGTACCCCTCAAGGTGAAGCCTCTAATTCTGACACGACTGATTCCACATCACAGTCAGTATCCGGGATTTTCAGTAAAGGCACCAGTGACTCCCAAGCCCTTGCCAATTATAATGATCTGTCGCTGTTAGTGCGGGCCGCCAGCTGCAGTCTCGTGGACCCTTCACATTCCGCCCATTTAACAAACTCAGTGCGCCATCTCTGAAAACTAGGGCCCTTGGCCTTCCAGTAAGCTGTAATCTCCCTTTTCGCCAGCAAAAGCCCCAAGTCCATAAACTTACTTGTTACCTTATTCCTAGAGGTATGGGGGAACCAATGCAGCAAACAGAGGCCTATAGTGGATTCTATGTCCCTGTCCGTGACAACATGCAGCAGTGCGACCACCTCATCCCAATATGTTCCAAGTTGAGGACAACTTCACATCATGTGGCAAAAGTCCTCTCCCACCGTGTTACAATGCGGGCACATTGCCAAAATCACATTAAAATAGTTATTAATTTTCGCTGGTGTAAGGTAGGCCCGATGAAGAATTTAAAAAATGCACCAATTGAAAGCTCGCATTACTGGTGCTTTTCCAGGTGGGCTCCACCAGTCCCGCCCACGCCTTCTCAGGAATTTTGTCACCTAAGTCCTCTTCCCACCGTCGTCGGAGCATTACGAAGGGGGTCAGTCTCTCGTTTGTCATTCGGCGATATAAACAGGTAACCGCCTTGATTGTACCAGCAGCCAGGACTACATATTGGCAAGCCATTGAAGTAGGAGGCTCACTGAGCCCCATTTTCCAATGTGCCTGGATGGCCGTTATGAGCGCCAAGTGTAATAAATAGTCCCCACGAGCCAACTCATATCTGCCTTGTAATACCTCATAGGGAATCACAGTACCATCTTCATAGAGGTCTCCCATGGTGAGCAACCCCCTCTCCGCCCAGTCGATCAACGCCGCCCAACTAACACAGTGCGGTAGAGCAGTGCACACCGTCAACGGAATCTCAGGGGCATGTGGATGCACTATTTGTGCTCGCCGTTGGCTTCTGTTCCAGCAGAGTTTAAACGTCCCCATCTCTCGAGTGAGAGAGGAGGCCAAGAGCGGCAATTGCAATAGTATTCTGGAGAGCGTTTGTCTATCAACCTGAGTCCCCTCCACATCATCAGCACTCTGGAACATCCGTGCTACTGCCTGAGTAAGCCATTGTAGCTGCACCGCTAAATAATATGTTTCGAAGTCAGGGACCGCTAAGCCACCCTCCGATCGTGGTCTCAACAATGTGTTAAGAGCCACTCTCCGTCGTCCCCCAGCCCAGAGGAACCCAACCACCATCGACTGAAGCTGCTTAAAAACCAAGGCTGAAGTCAAGATAGGTAGCATCCTAAAGTAGTATAGCAGTCTGGGGAGTGCTATCATCTTAAGAATGACCACTCGTCCAGCCACCAAGAGTGGAAGCCTACCCCAAACCTCAATACAGCCCTTAAGTGCTCTAACGGCCCTGCCCACATTACCCTCCAGTAAGTCAGTTTGGATATGATAAATGCAAGTGCCAAGGTACGTCATGCATTGACGCTCCCACCGTATATCCTGCGTAGACGATATCATCCCTCCCGTCTTCACCCGCGCTGTGGCCTGACAATACAAAAGAGACGTCCAATCTACAAAGCCATCTCCTAGTCCGAATTGTCGCATTACTTGAAGCAAATATGGCCACTCCAAACTGTCAAAGGCCTTCTCAATATCTATTGCCAAGACAGCAGCAGATGCTTTGTGGTAGGTGTCAGCTTCCAAAATACTAATACATTCTGGGCCGTATTCCGGGTCGGTATGAACCCCGCTTGATCCGTATGTATTAGTTGGACCATATATAGGAGCAGTCAGGTCGCCAGAATCCAACTTAAAATTTTATAATCCGTGGTCAGCATTGACAACGGGCAATAGGCCGCCCTGTCGTGGGGAAGTTGCCCTGGTATTAGCAATGGAATAATTAACGCCTTGCGAGTGGTAGCAGGCAAAAGGCGTTCCTTTCTTGCAGTATTATACAATGTCACCAGTCTAGGGGCCAAAAGATCGACATACGCACTATAAAATTCCACCGGGAGGTCGTCCACTCCAGGGGTCTTTTTCCGGGCCATATGTTTAATTGCGCCACGGACCTCTCCCAAGGTGATGTCCTGACCCAACAACTCCGCCCTCTCCCTATCTAACGCTGGAAGATCTGCCACCTCCAGGAAACCATGAATGGCCTCCCAGCCAGGGGCCACCTTGCTTTGATACAGATCATTATAGTAAGCAAAGAACAGGTCATTTATCCGCCCTGCGTGTAATGGGCCTGCCCATCCGGGGCATGAAGTTCCAGGATGACCGTCCCTCTTCGCGCTGGATTAGCTAGCCATGCCAATAACGCCCCAGACTTATCGTGCTATGCATGCGATCGCATAACATATTTTTTATAATCAAAGAAGCGCAGCCGCTCTACCTGCACAGCGACCTCCTCCCTCGCTGCTATTAAATCTTGTTAGCGATCAGGTTTTTCAGGCCTCTCCCTTTCAACGTCCCGCAACTGCTGATCCGCTCTCTAAATCCTGCAATAATACTCTACGCACTCCCAGCTTTTGCGCGATGCAATGTCCCCATATCACACTCTTAAAAGCGTCCCACTCCACCGCCAGCGACGAAGCAGTACCAGTGTTGTCTCTAAAATAATCAGTAATGCCAGTCCCCACCACCTCCCAAAATGCCTGATCCTCCAACAATTCTGGGTTCAAGCGCCAGGTCGGAATCTTAGGTCGATCGGGCAACAGGTTCACACGTAATAGTAAGGGGTTATGATCAGATAACGTTCTAGTGAGATATTCGCTGTGCTGTACCTCAGCATGTATGTCAGGAGAGCAAAGCATCGCATCAAGCCGAACATGGAGGTCGTGCATAGCAGAGAAAAACGAATAATCCCGAGAGGTCGGGTGGTGCGCCCTCCAGGTATCTACCAGTCCCCACCTATATTGCCATTCCCATGTGACCCTTGAGAGGTGATGGATAGGTGCGTCAGGGAGAGGAGGGTGAGATCTATCCATGAGGACATCCGTGACAGAATTAAAATCTCCACCCATGAGTACTGATCTGGTTAAAAATGGAGCGAATTTCCCAGACAATTGTGTAAAAAAGGCCGATTGTTCCATGTTTGGAGCATATATACTGCCCAGCACCACATCCCTACCATTCAGTCGGCCTGCCACTAGTATAGACCGGCCCTCAGGATCCTTCAGTTGACGAGTGGGCTGAAAAGGGACACCCGCCCGGACCCATACCAAGACACCCCGTGCAAAGGTGGAGTAGGTCGTGCAAAAAACCTGTCCTCTCCACCTACGCTGCAATGCCTCGTCCTTTTTTGGCGCAACGTGAGTTTCCTGAAGGAAAGCCAGTTGGACTCCCCTACATACTAAGTACGCATGTATTTTATGCCTTCGTAACATGGTGTGCATATCCCTGACGTTCCAAGATATACATTTCAAGTCAGATATCGAACCCATGGTGTTGCTCCACATAGGTCATGCTCAGCTAGTATTACAAAGTTACACCAAGAACCCTGAAACATTTCCTTACAACAACAAAAACAATCCCAACAACCCCACCCCAGGACAGGTACTAAGAGACTAGCCCCCATCCAAACTACACTGAAACTGACTTCCCTCTAGTAATAACAGAGGAACAATGGGGAAGAGTGGCTGCAGTCAGACAATTATCAGCAACAAGAGTATTAAGAATCGGCCACGCCCATGCCCAACATAGCGCAATCCGCCCCCATCCCCAGGAGGCATCGCACCTACAGGTGTATATAAGCTCCCACCCTGCTGCGACCAACAATCAATATCACAATAATAACAAAAATCATACAGCATTAGGAAAGATAATGGCATATAACTCGTCTAGCAGGCCTGCAAAGGAAGTGAGTCAATGAGACATAGGTTAATAGCATCAAACAATTTTGTCAGCAGTGCCTTGTGTGACATGCAGCATCTGTACACTACTAGACTGGGACCCATCTGTGTCCGTGCCCTCAGGAGTTTTATCCGTCTCTGTGCCAGCCAGCCGACCTATTCTCACGGTCCCAGGGTAGTTCTGACACTGCCCGCAGAGCCTCAGTTCTCTCCCTCTCTGTCTGGGAAGCGCTGGGTGTCTTCAGGGTGACCGTGCGTCGCCGCTCCGAAGCTGCATGCGCCCCAGACTCCCCAGTCTTGCCTGTCTTGTAAGATTCCAGCCAGTCCCATGCTTCCGATGGGTCCTCGCAAAAGTGTGTTGTGCCATCAAGAATAATCCAAAGTCGGGCCGTAAACATTAAGGAATATTGAAGACCCTCATCCCTAAGGGCTCTTTTAACGGCCAGGAAAGACGCATGGTGTCATTGGACCTCCAATGTATAATCCGGGAAAATGGAAACCTTGCTGTTGTCCACCGTGTAAGGCCCAGACATACGCACGGTCTGCAGAAGGAGGTCTCTGTCCTTGTAGTGGAGGAGTCTGGGCACCACTGGGCGTGGAGGTCGGCCCGGCGCAAGCGGGCGGGCCGGAACTCGATGAGCCCTTTCCAGTGTGAAGAACTGTGTCAGCCCCTCTGGTGCCACCTTGTCGCGGAGCCAGTCCTCCAAGTACTGGACCATATTGGGCCCTTCCATCCCCTCCGGTAGGCCCAAAACACAGATGTTGTTCCTCCGGTTCCGTCCCTCAGCGTCTTCGGCTCTTTTCTCCAGCACTAAAAGCCTACGGGAGACGTCTCCTACCTGGTCAGCGAGGGATCTCTGCGCCGGCTCCAGGGTCCCAAGGATGTTTCGACCTGCTCCACTCTATCCACCAACTTGGCATGTTCGGCCCGCAACAGCCCCAGCCCCACTGACACAGTAGCATTGTCCTGGTGCAGGGCCTCCCTCATGTCTGTGATAGCCTGGAGTATTCGAGCCAACTGTTGTTACACCCCTGCTTCACTTGACGCTTCAGGAGAAGCAGGTCTTTTCTCCTCCTGCCCCAAGTCTTCTTGATCCGGCGGAGCCAGCAGCTGTTCCCCTCTAGGTTTCCCCATTATGCAGTTGGGGAGCAGATCAGTCCCTTCAGGCCAGAGCACCCTCTGCGCTCAACGTCAGTCTCTCCACACCAGGCACCAAGCCAATGCAAGTCTCAAACAGGGCGTCGTGGCGCCCTCGTTAGCTGAGCCTCAAGGACTCCCAGATCACCCTCTCCTCAAAAGTACCAGCAGCGACCCCAGCGCACAGGCCATCCCGGGCAGGAGAGCAGGTAGCCACCCAGAACCGAGCGCAGACGTCCCGGGGGCCACAGGGCACCCTGTGTCGCAACCAGGCAGTCCAGGCCTAATTCACGGCAGACCAGTCTCAACAGCACAGGGCCCCTGCAATTCCCCAGGCAACCAGCAGCAACGGGCAGCCCGCAGGAGAGGTAATGAGGGGAGCCCCCTCCAGCCCCAGTGTCCGATTCCTTGCAGAGCGCGCAGGATAGCACTCACCCGCAAGCGCCAACGATACTTCAGGGCCTCATTGAGGGGGCCTCCCGCGCGGCGATCGGGCCACCTCATTCCAAGCTAGGAAGCTCCTCTACTCTATAGTTGCAAGCTGCGCCATGCGGCCTAAGCGCGACCTCCTTCCCGGCTTATCTTACCAGGGGTCCGCTATGGAATGCAGCGGAGCTGGGCCTCTGAGCACTTCAAGCCGTATCTCCCTCGATGTAGTGGCAGCCTCGTCCCCTTGGTCCCCCGTGATCGACTCTCAGGGCGTCCCAGACAGGGGCTTTAAGCCGCGGGGCAGTCCGTGTAGACTCGGTGCTCAGCTCGGCGCCATCTTGCCTGCTTCGGCCGGAGACCTCTCGAGGCCGTCGCTGCAGTCGCGCTCCCCAACTCGGCCAGGCAGGGGCTACAATCACCTCCCCAGGGCTTTTCACCGCAGCGGGAACATTCCGCACAGGGCTCGAGTCGGGGTACCACGCGGGTGGACGGCGTCCCCCCACTTATTTTACCAGGTTTTAACGGGTGGATGCCGTCCCCCCTGCCCAAAAGCTGGACTTCACTCTTTGGCATCATTGCGGGGCCCGTTGCCAAGAACAGCACAAACATGCCCAACAATGTAATGCCGGACAATTTGTTTTCGCCAGTCGTGAAAGCAAACTCTGTCACCAAGGAAGCCGTTCCACAAACGGCAAGATCTCCTGACATACTGCAGAGCTCGAACGAGCAGCTACACGAAGAAGTATTGGGCCTGACATCTGAGAGACACTCCCACTGCGGGGGGATTAAACGCAGCCTCCGCGAGGTAGGGTGCAGACCACCTTTCATCTAAAGGCATATGAATACCCATGAGATTCCTGTTATGACGTCACTTCCGGTGACAGCGTCCCCCCCCACTTCTCGTCACTTCCGGAGACAGCGTCCCCCCACTTCTTTTTTTAGGACTTGTGCCCTGATTCCGCATTTATTACGGAAAAATCAAGGGGCCGGCGCGGAGCTCCGAGCTCACGCGTCCACCTACATCAACCTGCAAGCCACGCCCCTGCCTGAAAACAGCCCTTATGTACTGGAAAAAAGCAATAGAATACACTAATAGGTTACTCTCTTATGCCCCTAGTGTTTCATTGATAGGGATCCCCACACCAGCAGGAGTGATCACAGCTAGAAGCACTTCCAGATGGTCACAAGAGGGAGTAAATACTGTTGGGATGCTATTTGCTGACAGTGTGCTGCTAGGTCACAAGAACTTTGCCAGAGAACAAGGGGTCCTGCTTCCCTTTATATTCTACATGCGAGCATTCGTAGGTACTGCAAGCGGAATTGGCCACCAGATAGTAGAGAACCCCCCACGCACGACTTAGTACATACACTATACCTCATGGGCAATGGAAGACATCTAACCTGATGGCTGTACAGGGGTATTCGTTCCCACGCGGCAATTTCACTGGGGGCGCTTAGATAAAAGTGGAACACTGATATAGGAAGAGAAATAATAGACAAGGAATGGGACTCCAAATTGAAACACCCCAAAAAGATATCCCGTTACGCCAAATTTAAACATTTCAATTCATTGTATTACATAGGGCCTATCTTACACAGCACCATTTAAATAAGATATACCCGGAGGTGGTAGACCAATGCCCTGGATGTTTTGCTCAAGCTGCCGATCTGCTACACATGTCATGTCTGACACGGCAGAACTACATACCAGGGCTGCGCTGTAAGCACAAGAAGCAAATAGTACAATCTGATTTGCTAATTTAGCTCTGATACTGGCAAAATGTTCGATCATGATGCGGGGGAAATCCGCGCTGCCCCCTGAAATGCTCACCTGGCATGGAGAAGTGGTCAGATGGGGAAGGGCTGAAATTATGGTAATAAGGAGGGAAGAAACTAGGGGCTCACGGAAGACCCCAAATTCATTGCTGTGGGACGCAATGCTAGAACTTTTTACATCCTCTGAACCTTCATCACAATGAGACGCTGTAGTATAGACACTCACCTATCAATCAAAAAGGTAGAAATCAAAACAGACCCTCCCAGGTACTAACAAATCAGAAACACGCCCAGCTGCAAGCCATGCATTTGGGAATATATCGGCGAACAGAAACAAAACCAAACGATTTATTGGCCTATGAGAGGAGAGGGGTGAGTCAGGGGAGGGGAGGGGGTGGGAATGTTTAGAATGATAGTTCCAAGGAGGTGGGGGGAAATATTATTCCGGCGTACAGTTTATAAATATACCTTCGCTACAAATACTGTTCCTGGAATTTAAAATCCTACTACTACAGCTCCTACTGTGACTACACCTTCTGTAGACTGTATAAGTTGTAATGATCGACCCGTGATTACAGTATGGAATACCTGTATGAACCCGGTAATGTATGATTTGCTGCCAAGCCGGATAGTTCAGCATGAAAATTAATTAAGTATGTTTAAAAAAAAAAAAGAGTAATGTATGATTTGCTGCCACGCCGGATAGTTAAGCATGAAAATTAATTAGGTATGTTTAAAAAAAAAGACTATTTGCAAAAGTAAGCACACCTAGCAGCCATTTAATATTCCAGCATATTAAATACGAGCACCTTCATCCTTACATGTATTTATTCTATGTGGTTCTTGGACAAACAGGCTTCCCTTATTCGCCATTAATGTTCTAATCATTGACAATTGCAGGATAATTAGTCTGGTTTCCATGCATTTCAAATGAAATAAATTATAAGGGTAACATTAAAAGAACATATTTTTACCTTATGCCAACAAACAGTGCTTTCCAAACCACACCACTCTGATTTATGTACAATTAAATAACGCACAATTGTAAATGTTCGCAGTATTCAATTAAATGATGCACAAAAGGGAACGCCCTTTATGGAGCACCTTCTGGGGCTTACTTTTCTTGACGTGACTCAGCGATTAGGCGTGGGATTTACATAGTCCCACTGAGGGTAGGGGTAGGGCATTTAAATTAATGCAAAATTCCTTTAGGGTAACTATCATATTGCCCCTTATGTTATTTGTTCGAAAAACGATCAACTACTCAAAGAAACCTAGTGATGTGTTTCGACCTCATTAGAGTGTTTTCACTAATTTGCCGGTTCTTGATCGTTATGATACTGAAAAATAATTTCACATATAATGATTTTTTAACAAACGTGATGGTGTCGTTATCGCAGGATTTGAAAACTTAGCATTTAGACCTAATGGAGTGTTATAAAGTTTCAGACACATTTAACGGCCCCAAGAAGCCCTTGGATAACCTTTCTCCCACCCTTGCCACTGGGGTAGAAAAATACTCTTCTATCAGTAAATCACCTTACAGCAGACCTCCAAAAAACGTCAATTCGAATTCATGAAAAACGGAGAATTATTAAACACCATGCTTGTAAGGCAGAAAGAAAGTGGACTGACACCTGCCCCCCTGACATCTGTTTCTCTAGTAATCATACTTTCTAAAGTTAGCATTTTGGGGTAAAAACAAGGACAATCCTTCACTTTTACTTGTAGTGCTTCCTTAGATTAAGGAAACTGGGGTTGTCACATGTTTTCAAACCTTACCCCTGACTCTGTAAATAGCTGGCCAGTATCTGTTTTAAAATCCATTGCCAGACATTTAGCACCCACCTTAAATAATGCTGCTTTTGAGTAAGGAAGGTTTCTGGTGTTTTGCAAAGAGGCATTGTCAAACCATTGTTGGAAAAACCCAGTGCACATCCATTTAAACTCACCAACTACTGACCCATCACATTGCTTCCAAGCTTAGCCAAGATATTTTAAAAATCTGTGAATTGCTGCTGCCAAACTATTTGAAAGGAAAGGTATTTTTGGACTGGATTCGGTTGGGCTTCAGGCCTGGTCATGACAGCCATTCTCAAGGAACAATGATTTATCATTTGCATTCCACACGTCTAACCACAAGTTTTTGGACGACCTTCTCACTTAAATTAAATAGAGTCGAACCTTTGTGATTTTTGACTAGATCCTTGGGTTACCACTCACTCTCTTATGCTGGCAAGATTCAACTAATTATAGTATTGGATCAACATCATGCCAACATTATAAATAGCCTTGTAGTTTCACCGAGAACCTGAGTTACCCGGAGCCAATAACTGTGCTGCACCTTGCAATGGTTTTTCATTGTTCACCGGTTATACTGGTATATTGGTAAAATGTACAGAGTGAAAAAGAGGTAGCAAGGAAATCTATGTATTTCTCAAATGTGAACAAAATATGCAGTTTAGAACCAGTGGTTATTTGCAAATCTCCGAATTTGTGGGTACACATACTAGCATGTGAATTAGAAGGCATTTTTTAAAAGGACTTCTTTTTTTGCACACACTCTTACATTTGGAACTGCAGAAATGCATAGAAAGTCAATTCTACTATTCTGTGTTCCCCTAAGTCTCCCGATAAAAATAGTGCCTCACTTTTGTGGGTAGGCCTAGTGCCCACGAAAGGGAAACAGCCCAAGATGCAGCATGGACACACCACACTTTTCCAGTGAAAACTGACCCTTTTTTAAGAAAAGTGCCTAGACGTGGATTTTGACCCCTAGCTCTGCTGGCACCTCGGAAAACCTAGCAAACCTGTACATTTTTTAAAACAGCCCATAACGTAACGGGGATACATCACATTTTTACAGTGAAAACTGACCCTTTTTTCACAATGGGCCTAGCTGTGGATTTTGGACTCTAGCTCAGTTGGCACCTAGGGAAACCTAGCAAACCTGTATATTTTTTAACACTAGGCACCCAGGGGAATCCAGGATGGGTGACATGTGTAGCTCTCACCAGATTCTGTTACCCAGAATCCCTTGCAAACCTCAAACTTTGTTTTAAAAAAACACATTTTCCTCACATTTCTGTGATGGAAAGTTCTAAAATCTGTGGGGAGCTAAAAACTTCCACCTGCCCAGCATTCCCCCAAGTCTCTTGATAAAAATGGTACCTCACTTGTGTGGGTAGGCCTAGTTCCCGCAACAGGAAACAGCCCAAAACGCAACATGGACACATCACATTTTTCCAGTTAAATCTGACCCTTTTTTCGCAATGTGTCTAGCTGTGGATTTTGGACACTAGCTCAGCTAGGACCTAGGAAAACCTGGCAAAGGTGTAAAAAAATGTAAACTATGCACCAAGGGGAATTCATGATGGAGTGACCTGTATGACTCTCACCAGGTTCTGTTACCCAGAATCCTTTGCAAACCTCAAATTTTGTAAAGAAAATAAAATTTTCCTCAAATTTCTGTGAGGTTAAGTTCTGGAATCTGTGGGGAGCCACAAACTTCCACCTTCCCAGCATTCCTCAAAGTCTCCTGATAAAAATGGTACCTCACTTGTGTGGGTATGTCTGGTGCCCACGACAGGAAATAGCCCAAAACTCCTATCTAGGGAAACCTACCAAACCCAGACAGTTCTAAAAACTAGACACTTGGGGAGTCCAGGGAGGTGTGGCTTAGGTGGATCCCCAACATTTTCTTACCCAGAATCCCCAGCCAAGCGCCAGTCCACACACACCGCCAGTTCAATGCCAGTACACACACAGCCAGTCAAACGGCAGTACATGCAGACCGTCAGCCGAACTCCATTTCACACAAACACACACACAGAAACTTTCCCTGGTATCTAGTGGTTTTCTGCCCCCCCCCCCCCCCCCTTGTGGAGTAGATGAGCCTAGGCATATCGCTGATCTGCTCCCATGGGGGACATAAATGGCTAAAATGGGTGCCTAAAAAAAAGGGGAGCGACCCTCAATTAAGGGTCTGCTCCCTGACATGCCCATAAACATATCCCTGGTGCCTATTGGGCTTTCTGCCCTCACCCAGTGGGCAGATCAGGTGTAATAACCACCATCTGTCCCCCGGGGGCAGAAAGACTGTGTCCATTTTTTGGGGCGGGTAGGGGCATCGGCATTCCCATTCTGGGCAGTCGCACCCCTACACAAAGTAAAAATAGTCCCTGGTGTCTAGTGGGCTTTCTGGCCGGGTGGAGCAGATCGGGAGCTATTGCCACCATATGCTGCTCCGGAGGGGGGCAGAAAGACTGTACCCATTTTTATGGAGGGCTGGGAAGACCCCACCCATCACTAAGAAAAGAAAATTGTCCCTGGTGCTTAGTGGGCTTTCTGCCCCCCCCCCCCACCCCCCAGGGATAGATCGGGAGCTATTGTCCCCATATGCCCCTGGGGAAGCAGAAAGACTGTGCCCCTTTTTTTTTGGGGGGTGGGTGCATTGGCATGCCCATTCTGGGCAGCCCCACACCTCTTTTATTAAAATAATATATCTTTTGTCTAGTGGGCTTTCTGCCCCTCCTGGGGGCCAGATCAGAGGAAATAGCCCACAACTGCCCCTTGGGGCAGAAAGATTGTCCTGTTTGGGGGGTGGGGCATTAGGAACTACTAATAGTATGGATCAAACAGAGAAAAAAACTTAAGGGGGATCATGATTTTGACAAAATTGTATTTGCCAATTAAACGTATAGGTAGTCTATGGCAGTTAAACATA
This sequence comes from Triturus cristatus, assembly GCF_964204655.1. Taxonomy (NCBI): domain Eukaryota; kingdom Metazoa; phylum Chordata; class Amphibia; order Caudata; family Salamandridae; genus Triturus; species Triturus cristatus. The sequence continues at coordinate 230,389,009 of NC_140580.1, read as the reverse complement.
AGGAATGTGCATTCAGTGAATAAGGTGCCTTTTTGATTGAGATCTCAGTTTTGGATGAATTGAGATGATAACCAGATACCTTACAGAATACAAGAGTAACTTTTTTAATAATTGAAATTGACTGCTTAGCTAATGTAGTATAGACAGCTATACCATCCACACAGGTGGACATTTTTTAACTATTCCCATCCAATTCTACTGGAGGTATAGCAATATTTCCTAATATGCATTAAATAAATGACTCAACGTAGATGGCAAACAACAGCGGGAATACCAGTCATCCTTGACTTATACCTTGGGTGATCACTTTCCTCAATTATGATTTTTCCTTGAGGATCTACTTATAACATTTGTAATAGCTTCATAAATTTGGGTTCAAAACCCAATAGACACATTACTGCCCAGAGGTAACTCTGCGATACTTGGTGAAGTGCCTTTTTGGTGTCTAATTATATGATGCCAATATTCTTGTGTCTCACATTTGCGGCTTCAGACTGTGTGACTGCCATGTTCACATGCTCGGATGTTTCCGGGCTGGGAACAAAGCCATGTTGCTGTTGAGATACGATATATGATATTACCTTGGCAAGACAGATGGCCAAGATTTTGGAGTGTTCCTTAGAGTCAGCTTTGGTTAAGGAGAAAGATTGATAGAAGAATCTCTCTTCTTTAGGTTTACACTTTTTTTTTTTTTAAACGATAATTTTTATTGTTTCTTATGATGGGGGAATGACAACACTTTCAGAAATGGCTTTGATAAGGTTGCAGAGTAATTTTTATATATCTTTTTAAGCTGTGAGTCATCCACTGGTGCCTTTCCTATAGGATGGGTTTATATTGCGCATATCCCCTCGTTTATAATAATCGGTTTCTGTAAACGATGTGCTACTTCTTAAGAATGGTTCTCAATTCCTGCTGACAATATACTTTCATCTCTTCCTGAGCGCAGACAGTCGATTCTCTATATAGTCTTTCATAATATATTGAAAACTGATTGCGTATTATTTGGGTTTTGTTGACCATTTTCTGTGAACATATCAAAAGAAATGTTGGCTCTGCCTGGATTCCCTGCTCTGACTAGCTTCAGGTTATGATCTGATGTATGCCTTTTAAATGGGCATTTCATATCCTTGGTCCTTTGTCACACTCACACCTTAACAGCTATCAATCGGACCTGACTTTCTCAAGCAAATAAGGAGAAAACTCTGTGCCAACCAAACTGGGGAATCCTGGTAGATAACCTCCAACATTTCTTTCCTCAAGGTCATCTCTCCTCCATCTGTGATTCTATTGAGAAAGGGAGCTTAGCCTGCTGACTCCATTTGTGGTCTCTCGCACCTGGGACCTCTCTCAGACCGAGAGGCCAATTTAGACAGTGGAGGATGGTCTATACTCCGTTAGGCAACAAAGAATTACTCTGTAGCCCTGAAGGATTATCCGTCCTCTGAATCTAGAGATGTCTGCCAGCCCCGCGGACATCTCCTGCATTGACAGGAACCGCCGTAACTGCGGTTCTTTTCAGTGTATTAAAAGTTTGACTGATGGCTCCATCAACATGATGGTACCATCTATCAAACTTTTCACCTGTTCTTTTAATTAACAAAAAAAATCCTAATGCAGGATTTTGTTTTTGAAAATAAAAAAAAACGAATGACCTCCCCATCATGGGAGTTGTCTCCCATGGTGTGGGGGTCATTTTGCACTTTCTACCACCCCTTACCTCCAGGTTTTACCTGGCGGTGACGGGCAGTGAAAACTAGCCATTTGGCCAGCCACTCTAAGTCGATTGGGTGGTCAAATAGCTAAACTTACTCTATTGGCCCGTCCGAGGTAGCTATCATCGGCAGAGACTGAGGAGTCTCCGTTGCTAACAAACTGAATGTCCATCGTGTCTAAGTGAGGCGGGCAAACCTTCAGTTAGGCGGAAAGGGTATTACATTGCAGTTGCGATGGAGTACCCTCTCATCCAAACTCTAAAATCAGGCCATAAGGCTGAGAGAGGCCCTGGGTAGCTCACATAATATGAGCTACCCCAGGGGCCACCATATGGTTGCCTGCATCAAAGTGAGACTCCGGGCCTCCACACTTTCTCGGGTCAACACTTGATTCCTAACTCATCTTCCTTCAAGACTCAACTGCCTCACATTTTCCTGAACTTCAGCACCAGCTACAGCATGGCAGTTATGAAATCACCAGCACCTCAGGTCTGGCAGTGAACGGAACATTCAGCACAATAGCACAACACAGTATATTAGTGCATTAGCGTCATTCTGGCTGAAAGTAGGCCATAGGCTTGTCATCCTTATAGTTTTGCTAAAAGAAAAGAGATAATATGCAGAATAGCCAACTGGGCTCATTGGAAGACATCTCTCAGTGGGAATCTGGAGATGGTTGCACTTCTAATGTTCCTATGGAAACCACTTGGAACCTAGACTGAAACAACTGCGAAAAAAGCAAAAGCAGTTGGTGGCTACTTAAATGATCCTCTTACGTTTGGGCTTGGGGGCTACAGCAACAAAAACACTCTTGAAGTTTGTTCCTCGGGTACATGGAGAGAATGGCAAAATGACATGTGTTCTCCAAAATAGGTGTAGTGCTTCTGTGGGGAGCAGAAAATACCTGCTTAACACAGAAAAGACAAGATGCAGCACTGAAATGATTGTAGAGGAACCAGAATTGTGTTTTACTGCCAGGTGAATCAAGGAACCTGTACCAGTGGAGAAGCGAAGGAGCTATATAACCTTATGAGAAGAACCCACCTATCCCTCTGTGATTACAAGAGACAATCGGGACCACACTGTAGGAAGACAGAATGTTCTTGTAATAGGTAGAATAGCTGGAAATAGGGGGTTCAGCGTCTTTCATTTATAAATCTTCCGATACCCAAGTGTGAGTGGCGGCCCCTCCCAATGACAGCAGCCATATTTGAGAGGATAGGGAGAGCTGAAACCCAAATAACCCAGATGGAACCATCATTGTCTCTGTGGAAACACACAAGGAGCCCCACTGCCTACCCAGAGAACCTTTTCATCCATAAAGGAACTCCCTCTTTTATGGGTGCACTCCTCATTTATGGACTCCAAATTAGAGCATGTGGGGAAATGTAATCAGATTCTGACACTAATGATTATGAACAGGTCAGTGTCGGTGATGATTGATAAGCTGAGAAATCTTCAAATTGCCACACTAAGAATATTAGGAACAAGGGATAGGGCAGTATTGAACTCACATAATTGGTTGTGAGTTGTGTTCAACGTTCCAGGTTACCAGTGTAAAATCCACAAGGTCTTGCATAGCTGTCAACTCACCCTCATTTGGGGGTATCGTGCTCTTTTTTCTCCTACAGAAAAACAATGTGCCCCGGCACTCCTAATGTTAGTCTTAGCCAGTAAGCATAATACTCAAAGTATTCATAAAGCTGCTTGCAAAAAATATATCAATCTTAGTAGTTCAGTTCAAGATAGTTTTAATTATCCAATATCAATGCTCCACTTAGCAGTAAAAAATGATATCACAACGATTTATGTAAATCAATCCAGCATAGTAACATAAACAGTATTGAACAAATGGAGTGTCGTGTTCCTTAGGCCTCCTTGGTGTCAAAATTGATGGCAGCCGACACGTGTTTCGTTACTTTCTGTAACTTCTTCGAGGCTTAGGTCCTTAGGGATTCCCGCCATCCTAAGTAAAGAACAGCATACCAATTCATAATGATAAATTTAAGGGACCCTTGTCTTAAAAAATACCAGGATTCCAAGAAGTATTTTGCCAATTTTCCATATGAAAAAAAAGGAAGAAAGAATCCCTGGAGGGTTCCGGGAAAATTATGTCCAGATTACAAAATTCAATCTGTATGAAGTAGACCACTGTTATTAAATAATTCTCAAGAGAAAGAAATGTCTGTGTTCTGACACTGTAGTTAGTCGAACAACATTTGCACTATTATTAGAGTGGAGTACACAAGGACTGTGATATGCCCTTGCCCTGTTGGAGAGTAGAGTGCACAAGAGTTGTGATATGCTCCCAATCCTCAGCGATCCCGCTGTATATTACTCCATCCAGTCCGGTCCCGCAAAGAAAAGTATATACTTTTCTCCTATTCACCGTCTGGCAAAGAAATGCTGTCATAGATATCAATGTAGTTTTCTGCTTTTCAAACCTATGTCACCCTCCCAAAAATTGTTCATTCTCCATTCACCTCAATGAGATCGCTCTCTTAAATGTCTGACTTCACCCCAAATTTTGATTAAAGAGGATGGCGGGTATGGTCTTGTCCCGGAACACATAACTTCTGCAATTTTTCACTATGTTCAAACTAGGAACATGCACAAGAACCAAGCATTTCAGATCATTACTTCTAATATTAGAAGAAGCAAATTCAATAGTAGACACCAGGAGGAAAAGACATTTAGTTTTGGATTGGCCTGCCACCATCTTTGCACACACTTCCCACCTTCAGTACTTTCAAAAGAGCCAATAACTCACCTTCGGAGACCTAGGATGTGGCTGTTTGATCTGGACTATTCTTTCATGCTCTCTGGCCCACCCCAAGCTTATCCACTTGCTCAGAGCTCGGTGCCATCCTGTTTCAATAGATCTCATGCTGTAATGTGGCAGGCAGTGCTACGTAAATGTCTAAAATAAATATTACATGACACACTATTTACCTGCTTTTCTTCTTTGACAAATGGCTCTCTCAGGCAAACAAAGTTACCAGAAATCCATGTGTGGCCCGAATGGCTCTGATGCAAGGCCTGTCAGTTATTTATAGCACTCAGAAAAGCTAAATCTGAACCTGCACTACAGCATGATCCGAGTAGGTAGGAACTGGTACCGGTCATCGCTATGTTGTAGACATGCAATGTTTGGCAAAAGAGTTACCCATTACATGGCAAGAATGGGTGTCTGCTCTCATAATGCTAAATCAATCAATTCCATACTCGAGACATTTTTAGATCAATAAACCTTGGTGACTTAGTCTCGAATGAAAGATAAGCCTATTATTGAATTACAACAAAAGGCAATTAGCGCAAACATATCAGAAAAACAGCCATTGGGACGTTGCCAAGAAACTTGCAACTGGGCACCACCTTTGTTGTCACGTAAACGCTGAGAAAAATAGACTGCATGTCGAGCTGCACAAGCCTTGACAATTCCCTCATGAACCATTTACATATTGGGACCAGCCAAAAGAGGACTCAAAACCCAGAGGGCACCAAAACAACATCTAAAAAAGCGTTGTACACATTAAATGTTTCTTTCTTTTAAATATTTGTGCATAATATGCATTATTCCACTGGCACTACACATTTGTTAATATCAACCTAACTTCCTCTGCAAAAGTATGAAAACAAATGTTATATACTATTCAAAAAATTGAATAGGTCATACAAATCAACCTTAGAGCTAAATTACTGTCCTTTTTTTAAAAAAAATTGGAAGCTGGACAGCTAGGTGTCCTTGTTTGGTTCTGTGTGAATCTGCAGATCACAAGCCTCAAGAAACACAAACAATGTCCTCACATAACCACATTTTTGCAACATCAAAATGTTATATCTATTAACGAAGTTTCCAAAGTAATAATCCTTAGCTTGTCATAGGTCATATTCAACCACAAGATCCCAACCACAGCCTCTTATCCTCATCCTGTCTTGCTGATTACCCCTTGACTGTCCTGAACTGAATGGCACCTTCTCGGCCCCGCGAGTGCAGGCAACACAAATGAGATGTGTGCACAATTACACACTCGATTATGATTTGACTCACTGTCGATGTCAAGAGATGGAGAGGAAACACAAATCAATGTAGTCAGCAACTTTAATACTGATCTCTGATTTAGCGATTTCCTTGAGATCCTTCAGCTAACCAATAGGAGGATGACTTATACAGCTGTACCTGTTCAAACCCTTCCCTCCCTGCTAGGTCGGACTAGGGAAATAGGCCAGGCACCACGTTAAAAAGCGCCCCCTCCCCCCGCCAATCCGATGGCTAAGAAAGTGGCCCACATTTACAAATTTGGGCGGTTTTAAACTTGTACCCACACACAGTTAGATGTGTTGCCATTTATGACAGCTTCGCACATTTGTGAATGCTGAAGGCAAACTTTGTGGTCATATCAGAAAAATCAACAGTAAAATTGGCCCACAAACAGCCCAAAAAGGCGCGTACCTGTCAGGACAGCCCTTTCGGGCACTGCCTGATTCTGCTGTAGGCCAGATCGACCCTGCCTCCCCGAATCCCCTGACTTCAACTCCTTTGCACAGTTGACAGTCTATACTGCCCAACAGAACGGGACACTTTTATATCAAACTAAATATGACTTATAATATACTCATTGTCTCCCTTCTACACCTCTGCGGCAGGGACAAAACTGATTGATTGTACACGGTGCAACTTGATGTTACCTAAAAGATGCAGGAAGATTTGCCAATGAGGACTGTAACAGAGTTGAGGTAGGCACATCCTTTAAACATCTTAATACACTGTAATGTCAAATTAGGTTGACGAAAGGGCCTCTGTGGTTGTGCCAACAACGACTCCAATCATTGCTTCCAGGAAGAAGGGAACTTGCTTAACTCTTAAATTATTGTTATGTACCGCTTTAATAGAGAAACATTTCATCGAAAAACAAGATACAAAATCCGGTTATGCACTGCTATAATGTAAAAAAGTGGGAAACAAATTTTACTTCCCACAGTGTTGACATTATAGGGAGAATAACTCCCTTCCCATGTGATATGCGTTTCTCCTAAGTTTCCGAAGACACGAGCAAAGTAGGGGAATGGTGGGTGGCAACCTCACCCACAGTATCTGCCTCTCGTGGGTTTCCACAGACCTGAGGGAGGCTGGAGAATGCTGGTGGTGCACTACTTTCACCAGCCGTCATATGGTCAGGTACAGCCTAGACCCCCTCCTCCCTTATCAATACTAAGACAGTAACACGCCTAGCACAAGGAATTCTTTTGGATTAGGGAGTCGTAACCCCCCCGGCCGTATTTATTAACATAAAATTAAATCAACAATTTTTAATTACAATATTTAAACAATACGCAGAAAACCATTACATTGATTAGTTGGATAGATACAGATGTCATTTTCCTAACCTTAACATATCTCTAATACAAATATATTCCTATCCGAATCTAAACATTCCATAATCAATAATCATAACAACATTTCATTTTCTGCGTATCCCTATTTTTGAGCCTACGGCAAGGTCATTAACTGGTGCCAGATCCTTATCAAATTATGCCCGCACTCCAACGGAGTGCGCATGCGCAGGGGGCCTGTTTACCGTGAGGGTACTTCCTACCCAGGTCGCCCCCGTACGCCCTTATGCCCGCCCTCCAACCGGAGTGCGCATGCGCAGAGGGCCCATTTCCCATGAGGGTACCTCCCCCCCAGGTCACTCCGTACGTCCTGTAAATTATCTCCATAAGGGGCCCTTGCAGTTATGCGCCATTTACTTGCGCCCTTGTGCACGTGCGGGGTGGCCAAGCATCCTACTGAAAAAGCGTGACTCCCCCTCCCCCGCACCAATTCAGCCAACCGGCTGTAACTGCCCCTGGAGTTCTATGAGAGACCACTTGTCCCTGCCCCTTGGGCGACGCCATTCAAGAATGGCAGCGCCCTCTAAGGACCTTAAATTTACTGCTCACCAATCATGACCTTACCGCCTGACCAAGGAATAGCACTAAAATACGACAATAAACAATTTATTCAAGAAAACCTCCTATAATAATGGGAAAGAAACTATCACACATATGAATATACATTACCATGTCAACTTGAAGGAGCTAAAATACAACAATAAACATGACCTGTTCAAGAAAACCGTCTCCTAAAACAATGGGAAAGAAAATCATCACACATCTGATAAACGTAACCATGTCAACCTGAAAATTAACTTCCTAACAATACACCCTGTAAACCCTGCTTTTAGGGGACGGTGTTGTGGGTTTATTTCTATTCTGTATTTATATGTATTTTGGTCTTGTTTCTCTTGCCTGGGTTGTCAAGTTATGTATTACATTCTATGTGGTCATAGCATGGCAACAGAATGCTGAGGAGGCTGGAGAATACTGAGTGCAGGCAATTGGACTGGTAACTGCTGTCTGGACTGGTGGTCTTTTACCTATGCTTGCAATTAAACTCCTTTTTATCCATGGATTGATCTCTGGACTCCTTATTTGGAATCAGCTTTAATCTCTACACTGGCGACGAGGATGGGTTATTAACTTAGCTCATGAAGGTCATCTTGACAGGAATTTGACCACGGCCAGGGTACGTGAATGGTGTTGGTGGCCGACTATGGATAGACAAGTAGAAGAAGTTGTGAAGGATTGTTGGGAATGTGCTAACAGTGACAAAAGTAAGAAAACTCGTACTGCACCACTATCACCTGTTGAAGTTCCCACTGAGCCCTGGACCAAGTTAGGATTGGATATTGCTGGTCCATTTGAGTCATTTGCTTATGATGAGCGCTATGTGCTTTTGCTAGTGGATTATACTTCTAAATGGGTAGTTACGAAATGTGTGCCTGTGGTCAACTCCAGAACTGTTGTAGAGTTTCTTTCAGATGAATTTTCAAGGGAAGGAATTCCAAAGCATCTCATTACTGACAATGGTGTTCAGTTTGTCTCTCAAGAGATGAAAGGGTTTTTGAAGGAGTTGTCTATCACACTTCTTAAAACAGCCTTGTATTCTCCACAAGCAAATGGTTTAGCGGAAAGAATGAATAGGATTGTAAAATCCTGTGCCCAAAGAGCATTACAAACAAGATCTTCGCTGAAAAAAATGCTTAGAGAAACGTGGTGGGCTCACCGCAACACTCCTAATTGTGTGACTTCGGTTTCGCCTTTCTCTATCTTGAGAGGAAGGAAGCCACATGAAAAATTGAGTCCGGCCTGGCTAAACTTGGATGTTGAAGATGTACGAATGAGTGACCAGGCTGTTTTGAAACGGAATCTATATCAGGACAGATATAAAAAAAACTTTGATTCGCTGCATTCTTCTTTTCTCAAGTGCTGGAAGGTGGGTGATGAGGTGTTGATCAAAAGGCCTGGTCTTCTGAGGAAAGGCCAATCACGTTTTACTGGTCCATTCACTATTGTGGAGGTTAAGAAGAATGTAGTTGTTTTAGATTCTGGTGAAGTGTGGAGCATGTCTCGGCTGGTTGAGTGGACACCACGAATTAGCCGTAACAGTTTTAATTCTGAAATTCAAAGCAATGTTCCTATTGCTCCTAAACGTGATGGTCAATGAAGGTTGAGATTTAGACCATCTTGGCACAAAGATTATGAAATGCTTAGTTAAGTATGTTTTTTATTGTTTTATACATATTGTATAAGGGTGTTCTCCTTGTGGGGTTCCTCATATGTTTGGGAGGGAGATGTGTTGTGGGTTTGTTTCTCTTGCCTGTGTTGTCAAGTTATGTATTACATTCTATGTGGTAATAGCATGGCAACAGAATGCTGAGGAGGCTGGAGAATACTGAATGCAGGCAGTTGGACTGGTAACTGCTGTCTGGACTGGTGGTCTTTTACCTATGCTTGCAATTAAACTCCTTTTTATCCATGGATTGATCTCTGGACTCCTTATTTGGAATCAGCTTTAATCTCTACAGACGGTGGGTGGGGAAATTAAAATACAGCCTCCTAGCGAGGCTGCTGTCCTTAAGGGGCAGGCTGTGGGAGCGGCGAGCAAAGAGGTAGACTCTGCCGCTCCCCAGCCTTTTATTCAAACCCTATTCAGGCCATGCCGGTTCTAACCGGCCTAGCCTTGATGCGACGCGTGCCCCGGAAGTGATTACAATCACTTCCGTGTCACGCCCCCACAACCTAGAGACCAACCCTTGGTTGGGCGCGCCTGTCGCGTCACCCTTGCGTGCGACAGGCCCGCCCCTGTGTGGTCGTCGGGCCGGCAGGACCGCCATACATGCGGCGTGTCCGATGCCTGCCCCGCCTTCCTACATTCCCTGTCAGGCACGGGTCTCTGCAGACCTGTGGTGACAGGGAAACGCATGCCACGCGGACTAGCGGCTCTCACAGAGGCCCTGCCAGTAAGGCGCCGGCACTCGCTCGTGTGAGTGGAGAGTTCACCTCTGGGGAGGGAGGGAGAGGGCAGGCACGGAGGGTGGAGAGAGTGAATGGCGGTAGGATAGGTATATTATTTTTATTTGGGCAGGGAGCAGAAGCGTCGAAGAGAGGCTGTGTGTAGGTGACATGACACAAGTTTACTTTTCGATTTGTGGGGTTTGGGGAGGGGCTAAATAAACAGGGTGGTGGGTGGCAGGAGGCCAGGTATGACGTTGATATTGGTAAAAACGCTCTGGGGTACCTGATCGCTCAGGTCCTCCATCAACGCTGGATACTGCATCCCCCTCCTCCCACTGCACCAGGAAGCTCACCTGCAGCGTGTTGGGCAGGGATGGCGGCGCCACCTCGAACTTGCTGAAAACCACTTGTCCAATCCCGCTGCGCCGGAAGTTTTAGTGAACAGTTCTGGGGTGCCTGATCCTTTGAACCTCTATCAACACCTTCATCGAAGAGATTGAGTCTCTTCTGGGGGGCCTGAGTGGGGCATTGGTGTAAAGCAAATCGTCAATCCCGGTAATGGTGTTCGATACCGAACACCATTACCGGGATTGACGATTTGAGAAGAGATGTATTATGGGGGTTGTAGGTAGGAGGGATTACATCAGGGTTGATTGAGTGGTAATAATAGGCTAAGCTCAGGAGGTGTGGCAACTCGAGAATAGTTAAATCAGGTGAAAAAGATGGCGCGCATTACAACGCTGCCATTCAGAGGGAAACGTGGTGAAGAGTGAGAAAACGAAAATGCAGTTGCAGAGGTATGACACTGAGTGTAGGCTTGTTCGGGGGAGATCAGAGGGAATGTGTAAGCAGAGAAAATAGTAGAATAACGATGAAGCAGTGGGGTAGTTATGTAAAGTGAAGGTGGGTTTAAAACGTGCGGTAAAAAGGGTAGCTTAATGAGTTCTTCATGTTTAATCATGGCAGTATCGTAGCTACTGTTTTAGAGGGTAAGCGCCATTTATGGGTTGATTTGATATACAGCACAGTGTTGGCATGTCATGTATAGAGGTTTGAAACTAAATTGTAACAGCCACGTTCTTTTATTTCTTAGTGAACCCCTGAGGAAGGGCATCTGTTAAGCCCGAAATGCATTGGGAAATATATTCACTAGCAATTGAGGATGTTTTACGTCTTTTGGCGTGCCTGGAAAAAGGCATGGATGTGCATATCCAGGGCATGAGAAGCTTTTATATAAAAAGAACGTAAATGCTAATCACGTGTGGAAAGATCAAAGGAAATAAAATGAAATGAAATTAAAAGCTTTGGAGTACATGGATTAATTTTGGATTAAACGGTAAAGAAATGGTAAAAGTCATTCATCATGTGACATTCAGCTGTGCACCTGGATTTGGAGTGCAGTTCCGCTCCACTTTGAACGTTAAGAATGGGTATAGACATATTGAAATGGGTTGTCGGCACACAAACTGTGTATGTGTGTATTTTCTGTGCTATTGATGTCATTGTGCTCTTAGCACAGGCATTAGTGCAGCTTCAAATGTCACAGTGCACCCATAGACTAACGGAGCAGCTTCTCGGCACCTCATGGTAGACATAAAAGATTTGATTCAGAGTGGCTTAAATATTGGTTATAATGTTCTCTTGGGCACTGAGTTAGTTCACCTCTAAAAATTCCTTACAGTGCACCTCAACAATGCATCTGTTGCTGTCAAAGCGAGTGCTCTACAACCATGCTTGCATAAGATACGGTGTGCTGCAAAGAAGAACTTGCAGAAAGCTTGCACATCTGGATTGTTGCACACACAGGTTTATCATAGATCTGTCTCACCAATTATAAGATGTGCACTACAACCCAGCATTTGTGAATAAGTGCTTTCTATCCAAATCTTCCAATGGCACAGTCTCCTGTGAGGCGCTTCTGATTACAAAACCCACCCAGTCAAGGCTGCAAACTGTGTGCATGCTAATTAGCCTTAACGCAAGATGGGTTGGCACAAGATAGGGTGATTAGGCGGTCGCTATTGTGATGGAACCATTGGCTTGTGGGCTTAGGTGACCCTCAGGAACTGGGGAGCACAGATAGGAATGACAGAACACATAGTATCACTGTACACTGATGATGCCATGACTTACTTGAGGAAACCAGACCCATCGGTCCCGATACTACTAAATGTTCTGAGGGAGTTCTGGAAACACTGAGGACTCTGGATTAATGTGACTAAATCTGTATTATTCCTGCTAGGTCCACTCTCAGGATTACCTGTAGAATGGATGCCGGAGTTGGGCTAGCCCTGGACGGTTGACAAGGTCAAGTACTTAGGCATCCAAATCACACAGGATGAATGACAGTCCTATGACTGTAAAATGGGGAGAGTATTGGATGGGTTACGTCCCTCAATCCCATTTTGGAATATTTTACATCCATCCTTGATGGGAAAAATAGCACTTATAAAAATGGAGGTACTACCACGTTACTTGTACATCTTGCAGGGAACCTTCCATGAAATACCCTGGAGTGTATTACGCAAATTGGATTTGCTACTAGTGGAACTTCTCTGGAATGGCAAACGATGTAAAATAGGACTTGCCATGCTATGGAGGGAGTGGGATAAAGGAGGAATGGAAATTCCTCATCTAGACCTATATTACCTGGCACCTATAATACAACATGCTGTACACTGGCTATATGGGGAACCCAACTGGGAGAGGTCCCTGCTGGGGGGGGGCACACATGCTGGACACCTGCTTGGAACACGCTTAATGCGAGGTGGGGGACTGTCACCTGAATTCCTGCATATGATCCATGTGATGGGCAGGCTCTTGCAACAGGCAGTGCAACGGGTGATAAAGCAGGTGTCCTATGCCCCAGACCCAGACATTTGGATAATATGTCTTTTTGAGCAGATAACCTATCTCCCCCAGTGACTCTTCCAAGATACATGCAGGCGTCTGGATGGTGTTGGTGTGCACTCAGTTCAAATAGATACAGTATAATGTTGTTCACATGACCTACCTTTCCCCCAAACTATTGCATACCATATATGCCTCAAGAGGTCCCATCTGCCCCAGATGTGAGGCTGCGGGAGCTGATTTCCTACATATGGTTTGACATTGCCCCGTTGTAGTTTCCTATTGGCTCGAGATTTTGGCCCAGCTTCTTAAGAGCGCATTGGGATGTCCCTTGGACATTTAATAAGTGTCTGCCGGGGCTTCTCCCGGAGGACCCGAAATGGGGATTGAACAGGTGTCTTGCTGTCTTGGGCCGTACAGTGGCGAAAAGGTGCATAGCAATACACTAGTAAGTCCCTGGTCCCCGACACAGGAAGCTTGGAAGAAAGATCTACTGGGAAGGGCAGGGGTGGAAGAGGCACATATGAGGAGGACCAGGCGAGATAATGCACAGGATGCCTTGCTTGCCTGGAGTGCAATGACACAGGTGCTGCGGAAGGCCCCTGGTCAGACTCAACCTGTACCTGATCAATTAAGTGACATGGAAGAGTGACTCTGATACGGGATAGGACTACTTGTCCACTTGGGGCTAACATATTTAAAATATGCATAGGGGATCTGTACGAAATGGTCTGAGACTCCGGGAGGGATTACACATGAGGTATGAACTATCACTTACATGGAGGCTAAAGGGGTGGGTGTGGTTGGGAGGGGGTACATATTTCACCAGAACTGTAATCTGGTAATTATGTATATTCTATAGAATGTGATAAGCTGTTTTGCTAGTTCTTTTCTGCATCTAGGATAATGCACTTTCCTGCGTTATTATATGCTTGACCAATTGATTATGCAGTTGTTGGGATCGATTCCCCTGAACATTGTCCCTTTTGTTACATCACTTTGAGATGTGGACGTTGGCTTTTCTTTAATTCTTATGCTACTGTAAAGGGCATTGTGCTGACTGTCATATCGTATCCTGTATGCAAATAACAAATGTCAATAAAGAAATATGAACACACAAAAAATCTGCACCCTATTTTGAGTTGCAGATCTCAGAATGAGGGACAGTTTGCAATTTGTGCGTTTTCCCTCCAAGTTGCGCAAAAAGGAATTTCACACCATTTACCTGCCTAATTTGCGGCAGGTAAAGCTGCTGCAAATGAAAGACAAGGAGATAACCTGGAATTCACGAATGTTATGAGGAAGGGTGGGTAATTTACAGGTGGGAATGTTTTAGGGGTTAGGGGCAGGATTCAGTGATAGATCATTGTTAGGGCAATTCTCAGATGCGTTTAAGCATCATTTTCAACAGATAAGACAGACCAAAGAAGCACAACGGAAATTTGGAAGACTGACAGATTTTTCCTATCCGGTGCGGCAGGCCCAGATAACTTACCGGCTGTAATAATAAAAACAAGACCGGAATGGTGGGCTGATCTTTTTACAAATCTGTTCCAAATAATCCTGGAAACAGGAATTATCCCAGAAAGTTGGAAGGGTGCCATTATAAGACCCATACATAAAAAGGGTGATTATAATTTACCGAAAAATTACAGATTGATAAATCTCCTAGATATAGGGGAAAAGGTCTTCACAAAAGCATAATTGAATTTATGAAAAGACTGGGCAGAGGAAAAACAGATCATCCCGCCGGAACAGGGGGGGTTTAAAGCTGGTCACTCAACAATTGATCATTGTTTTGCGTTATGGGCAATAGCACGGAAGTCAATGGAAACACGGGGAAATTTGTTTTGTTGCTTTGTAGACTTCCGGGCTGCTTTCGATCTGGTGGATCGGAAGCTGCTATGGGAGGACCTAACTAGCTATGGGATCCCAAATGAACTGTTACGCTTGATACAAATCCTGCATACCAAAAATTGGGCCCAGATAATTCTAGATATAGATGGTAGTTTATCCAGGAAAATAGAGATTGGAAATGGGTTACGGCAGGGATGCGTATTGGCCCCCCTGTTGTTCTCCTTGTTCCTGGCAGATCTACCTTCGATTCTAGGGGAACCAATTGGGGCTAGCCCGAAACTAGATGGGAAGCATATTGCCTGCTTACTCTATGCTGACGATCTGGTAATTATGGACCAGACCGAAGTGGGCCTGCAAAGGAAACTGAACTCTTTTAAAGCTTATTGTTTGAAGAAAAAACTGGTGATTAATATGGATAAGACCAAAACTATGACTTTTGGCCGAAAGAAATCTGGTTTTACCTGGTGGATGGGGGCCGAGAAAATGGAAGCAGTTTCCGAATACAGATACCTGGGGTTATGGTTTGAGAAGAGCAAGAAGTGGTATACCCATTTAGATGCATTAAAATTGAGATCCTCTACAACAATCAGTGGCCTGAAAATATTTAACAAAGCCTATGGTGAAATGTCGGATGACCCAGTGCTAAAAGCTTATTCCGCTATGGTACCTCCACAATTTCTGTATGGTGCTGAATTGATATATCTAAGTGGGAAGGTGACCTGGGACCTGGAGGAAGGTAAACATTTTAAAAACCTATTTACGCTCCCTCAATCGTCATTGGTTCAGGCCGTAAGATTGGAATTAGGACTGACTTCATGGGGTATGTTAGCTGGTATGGCCCTGCTTCGCTTCTGGCAAGGATTAGGGGCCGATGGAAACATAAAAGTATCCCAATGGTGTAAAAATGAAGTAGAGAAAAGCGAGTTAAGATGGGCAAAAGAGATCAGGGCAACCATGAAGAAGTTATATCGTAGGATGGAAGTTACCCTGGGCCCTAACGATTCTGTGGTAAATATTGACAAAAAGATCCTCAAATCGCTGGGGAAGGAAATATCTATTGCAGAGGATCGAAAGTATCTTGGGAATAAACCATCAGTACATTTCATGACTGTTGCTTGGGAAGATAATCAATGTTTCCCTTATATTGATAGGCTACCAGTTTGTGGATTACGGAGGGAGGTCCTTAGGGTAAGAATTGGGGTAAACCCATGTTATACAAATTATATGATAAAAAGCGCCATGATCGACAAGATGGGAATATGTACTTGCACTTTGCACATACATTGTGATCTGTTACATATATTATTAGTTTGCCAAAGGCTTTTAGAATTACGATGCATGTTTTTAAAACCATCATTTAAGTTATATGAGATGAAAACTAGGACACAGGCTGTCGCACTGATAACCGAAATGACTAATTTAGATAGTGCTGTTGCTATGGGGAAGTTTATGCAAAAAGTGAAAGTATTTTTGAATACTTTTATTGAGCTGTAGCAAATAGACTATGTGCAACTTAGGTTATAAAGGCGTTTAAATGAGTTTTTAAGATGTATTTTATTGTTTTAAAAGAAATGAACTTTTTAAGATGTAATTTTAAATATTGTGTGTTTTGTTTATGGATCTACGGTCCAAATAAACGTGAATTAAAACTGAAACTGATTTTTCCTATCACCCTTTATTTCAAACTTCTGCTTATTTTACCAATTAGAGGTTTAGATTCCCTTCCTTTGAGCAGAAGTGTTTCAGCACCAAAGAGGAAAGGAGCACTATGCGAGCTTTGGTACCTTTGAATAGTAAGCAAACCCATCATAGACTATAGTCAGAGGTGTAGAGAATTTTGCCACAGAGAAATACAACACAGTACACTATAACCTTTTGTGAAACTCCCCTCCAATGATGTCACTCTATTGTAAACAACTACATTCTATGAACTTCTCAATAAGTTATGCCAGTGTGTTTGGCGGAGGTCCGTTCCAGCATGAGTTCTTTGTTTTACCATTCAGATACAAAATGAATCAATAAAGTGGAGAAACCTGGCAATACACTAGTTCAACTTCCCCTAGCCACTCAGGGCATTACCCTCTGGTTCCACAAGAAGGTGGCCATGCACAGGTAAACAGCACTCACTCTTTTGCTCTGCAGACATTAGTTACTTGCACTTGTGTAAGTACATGCCCCTCAGAGTAAATATACAGTTACATAGGGTCACGCCCAGAACATGTAGGAAAGGGCGACAAGTGGAGCAAAGTGTATGGGACATTTAGAAATGGGATTTCTGGTTGGCTAAGGCTTGCGCCAAAGCCAGCCAGAAACCACCACTCTAGTCAGGGCAAGGGAGTTACACGCTGAAGATAACCCCTGCTCACCTCCTTGGTAGCTTGGCACGAGCAGTCAGGCTTATCCCAGAGGCAGTATGTAAAGCGTTTGCACACCACACACACACAGCAGCAACACACTAGGCACACCACAAAAGAAACTCCACACAAGGTTATATCAAAAATACCCTTTGTATTATCATAAACACATTAGAAACATAATCACCCATTTACACTGTGCCAACTGGCACTAGGCAATATTCACTGGGGACCAGGCCAGGCCAATCAGGCCATGGTCAGAACCATCAGAAAAGGTAAGTAAATATAAACCACAACCAGTAACTACTGGTACAATAATGACCTAAGCATTATCACAGCCACATTAGACACCATCCTAAAATATCATAGCATGACATTAGGCATATCCACATTAGGCCCAAACCTCATTAGCATTAACACATTATGAACTAGGCCTCACCAGCATAAACACAGTATGCAATCACCTCCTAAGCATAAATACATTACACATTAGGTATCACCAGCATAAACACATTATGCATAAATCACCGTGCATAAATCATCAACATAGACACATTGTGTGAGGGGCATCACACATCGCCTTGCACCCCGTTCACCATCACCCCACTGACCCCAGGCCAACTGGCCCTCCCCTGGGCTCAAATGTCCTATGTCCCGCAAAGTCAGGGCTCTAAGAGGGACCTCGCAAAGGGCCCCCTGGCTGCCTCAACAGCAAACATAAAGTGCGCAAGTGCACTGGGGCCTGGGGTGCACTCACCCCTCCGTTACAAAAAATCACTGGCCACCTCGTTGCAGCTGCCTGCTCTAGTGCTTTCAACAACAGTGGTCCCCAGAAAGTGAAATGGAAACCAAAGGAATGAATATAGACTCAATCGTAGCTATATTTAGTGGACTTGTCCAGCCGGACAGAGGTCTGATATTTACTTGTAGGTTTAGGATATAATCATACAAAACAATACATAAAATGGGACACAATCCTGTGTCCTACTTAGCCAGTAGAGTACATAAACAAGAGAAAATACAGTGTTACAAGAACAAATCACTACAAAACACCTTTACAGTGGAATGAACAAAAGTTGTTTTGCCTATAAGGTGTATTAGGGTGTCGACGGCGTTTCAATCCGTTTGAAGGATGAGCGGATCATCATCAGGACTTAAAGTCCCCTCTGGGACTCAAATAAAGTGTGCCCAAACATTGCAGCTGCCTGGGCTCTCTCAGGGTAGCTGGGTTGGCCAATCGCCTCTGGCACCGTGCCTTCTGGACCCCCACTCTGGGACTCTAAGGAACAATGGCCCCAACGTTGGAGCGGCCCACTCTCCTGCGGGTCCACTCACGGCCACCGGCAATCTCTGCAGACTCACACGGGGCACCCTCCAGCTCACGGGAACCCCGCCCATGTCCAGGCTACCACAGCCTGACTTCCACTGCAGCCGCACTGCGATTGGGTGGCCCTGTCAGCTTCCGGTCGGCCCGCCCACAACTGTGCCTTCCTGGATCTCCTCCGGCCGCGCTGGCAACTCTGCTCCTCGTGCTGGGGCTCCCTTTCAGGCTGCAGGCGGGAAGGCACTGGCAATGTGGCTTGATCTCCCTCTCGGCCACCGGCAATCTTTGCAGACTCACACGGGGCACCCTCCAGCTCACGGGAACCCCGCCCATGTCCAGGCTACCACAGCCTGACTTCCACTGCAGCCGCACTGCGATTGGGTGGCCCTGTCAGCTTCCGGTCGGCCCGCCCACAACTGTGCCTGTCTTTCGGGTCGCGCTTGCTGCGGCCCGGCGGCTCCTTCAGTTAGCGGTGCAACGCGGCGTGGGCACCGGCTATAAATCAAAGATAACTGTGGGGTGGGCACACGCCATTAAAAAGCATAAAACAGCGGGGTAGGCTCCCGCTAACGGCATAACACAGTGAGGTAGGCTCCCGCTAAAGTAGATGCAAATGCGGGGTTGGCACCCGGAGAGATACGACAAAACGCGGGGTGGGCTCCCGCTCAAACAAACAGCGCAGGGGGAAACAGTCGGGTTTCCCTCACAGCCTCGTGCTGCAGACGCCAGCTCTTCTCCTCTGCTGGCAATTTAAATATAAAGCGCTCCCTGGGTGCAGGAGTCCTTCAGGGATCAAGGGGCATAGCTGGGCCCAGGGAGGCCAGCACACAGGGCCCTCCACCAGGGAGGCAAGCCCCCATGGCGGTTCCTCCGGGACCCCAGCAGCAGCAAGCCGCCAGAAAGTACAGGAACAGCACACCAAACATGGGGTCACAGCCCCTACATTTATACTCCATTTCCCTTTGTCTGCACCAGCACAGGGCTTGGGGGAACCAGATGCAACTGGTTCAGGGGGGAATTGGAGCAGTTTGTTTACAAGGGTTCTCTTCCCCTTTGTCAGGTGGGGGCTCGGTGATCAGACACACCACAGGGGGCAGAGCCAGCATTGTATAGGCTATGCACAATCCTATTCAGGGTCAGGGGACAACTCCTCCCCCTTCTCCAAATTCAGATGTTCTATTCAGCCTAGCGCTGACTCACCCTGCCCCTCCTGGAGCCACACACACCTCACCAGCCCCTGTCAGTCAACAGCAAGACATGCAATCCACATCAGGCAGGTAGACACATAGCACACAGAAATGCCAACTTCTTAAAGTGGCATTTCTAAAATAGTCATAATAAATGTGCACACACCATTGCACAGCATTTATTATCACTATTCCAAATATACCAGACTTGACCAAGCTGCGCCTCTCATATCAGGAATTATCACTGAAACACTTATCAGGGAATCCCTAATGCATTCCTATGGGAGGGCAGCCCCACAGTAGTGAGAAAACAAACTGGCTGTTTGTCACTACCAGGACATGTCACACACTTAAGGGAAAATGTCCTATCTTTTACCTACAATGCACCCTGCCCATAGGGCTAGCTAGGGCCTACCTTAGGGGTGACTGACATGTAGTAAAAGGGGGGTCACGTACATGGCACACACTTTAGGTGCCACGTCACAGCGGCAGTAACACTGCGCACACAGGCCCTGCAATGGCTGAGGCCTGAGATAGGTTTGAAAGGCTACTTTGGTGGGTGACGCAATCAGCGCTGCAAGCCCACCAGTAGCATTTTAATTTACCAGCCCTGGGTAAATGACATACCACTTTACAAGGGACTGACAGGTAAACTAAATAAGCCAAATAGGTGTAGACCAATCTTACCATATTTATCACAGAGAGCACGCGCACTTTACACTGGACAGCAGTGCCAAAGTGCCCAGAGTCCTAAAACCACCAACACCATGTCAGAAAAAAGGCTAGGAGAAAAGCAAAAAGTTTAGGGATGACCCAGAAAAAAGGGCCAAGTCCAACAGGAACCGTTACTCCTACATAGCCCAACCAACGTAACCTCGATCGGATGACCTCATTCACACCTGCTCCTAACGCCACCTAAATCCAGAGAAGGATCTTTAAGAAAAACAGGATCCGACTCCATTCAACAACACTATGACTGCCAATTCCCTCAGTTATTCCAGGGAATTCTGGGTAACGCTATCAGCATTCTGCAATAGAAACTCAGTAAATATGTAAAGCTGTCTGAAGCTCACGCTCACGTATGTAAATATGTATACCCTTTTGTTAGAAATGGGGGTCTCTGGTTGGCAGTGGATGGCCACTGTCCAAGCAGGGACCCTTCTTTCTAAGTCAGAGTGAAGGGCTGCACCCCCTTGAGAACCCCTGCTCCACCCTGTGGTAACGTAGCACGAGCAGTTAGGCTAGAGGCAGTGTGTAAAGCGTTGATGATCATACACAGTAAATACAGTGAGGAACACTACAAAGAGACACAACACAGGTAGTTATCCAAGAAAATAGTTATATTTATAGAGACGTATCACAAGACCAGATAACTAGGAAAATACTGTACAAAAATAGTTCTCTCTGGATGCTGCAAAAATAGTTCCAATGGGTAAGGTAAAGTTCAGTTCAAGACAGTGGTCTCTGCGACCCCTCTTACTCACAGTTCTGAGATGTTGGCAAATAATCCACAAGAAATGTCGCTCCGGAGGTTAGCGATGTTTTTCCTCACGCTCTGGTCACGGCCGCTCGCTAACGGGGGTTAGCGACAATTTTCCGGACGCTCAGCCATTGTAGCGATGATTTTTGGGCCGCAAACATGCGGGCGATGATCAGGCCAGCGAGCCTTCAGCGGCAGTGATGCGACGATTTTCTTTACGCTCAGCAGCTGTAGCGATGATTTTCTGGCCGCAAACGTGCGGGGCGATGATCAGGCCAGCGAGCCTTCAGCGGCAGTGATGCGACGATTTTCTTTACGCTCAGCAGCTGTAGCGATTATTTTCTGGCCGCAAACGTGCGGGCGATGATTTTTAGGCTTTAGCGATAATTTTGAGGCTTTAGCGACTAAATGAAGTCTACTGGTCCTGAGACTTCAGTCAGGGGGCTAGCTCTCTCTCTAGCACTTGGGTGATTGCAGGTTCAAGATTAAAAAGTTCTCTTACAGCTCCTTTTCCCTCCTTTTTCCAGTCCAATGAAAACGACTGCAGGCCAATCCAGGGAACAGCACACAACACCAGGACAGTCCTCTCCTGCAGCTTTCTGCAGTTCCACAGACAGAGGTTGGTCTTGAGATCCAGGAGCAATACAAATTGTAGGGGTTTCAGCACAGATATTTATACCCCAAAAGTATTTGTTCTAAAGAGTCACAAGTCACCGAACCTAGCCAGAACCAGTTCTGCTCAGTCCTGGAGCACTTTGTTTACCAGGCTGCTTCTTTCCTTTCAGGGTGCAGGGCAGAGACATCAGACGCACCATAGGAGGTGGAGCCAGCATTGTGGAGGGAAGGCACAGCCCTATTCAGGTCCCAGGTGCAACTCCTCCCACCCATCTAGATGCAGATCTCTCTATTCACCACTGGGACACCTCACCCTGTCTCCTGGAATTCCCCAGCCCTGTTACTCCAAACCCAGACAGCCAATACACAACAGCAGAGCACACTGGAAGGCTTAGGCAAGAAAATACCTACTTTCTAAAAGTGGTATTTTCAAACACAGAATATAAAAATAAACTTGTATTTTAATATTCTGAGCTCAGGCATACTAAATTCGTTTTTCTACCATGTTCTATGGGTCAGTTAGGACTATAGAATGTAATAGCCAAATCCTCCCATTCTGGCCTATGGAGAACAGGTAGCCTTACAGTAGTGAAAAAAGAAATTGGGTGTAATTCACTACCAGGACATGCTACACACATCAGAGCATGTCCTACCTTACACATACAATGCACCCTACCATAGGGGTGGCTTACATGATGCCAAGGGAAGGTTCAGGGGCTTTGAAGTGGGTGCACTTCACAGCCAAGATGGCAGTTCTAGACTGCACACAGACACTGCAGTGGCATGTCTGAGACACACTTTACAAGCTGCTTCTGTGGGTGGCGCAACTCAGCGCTGCAGGCCCATCAGCAGCATTTGGTTTACCAGCCCTGGGCACACACAGGCCACATTACTAGGGACTAACAGGTAAACCAAATAAGCCAATTATGGATATACCAATTCACATGTCATATTTACAAAGGGAGAGCATATGCACTTTAGCACTGATCAGCAGTGGTGTTTGCAATCGCAATTTGGCTCAGTTGTATGTATTAAAGAAAAACTGCCTCGCAAAATAAGGAATAGCAAAATTTGCGATTCCTTATTTAGTGATTGCATTTAAATAATCGCAAATTGCTATTCCTTAAATGCAATGTAAGAAGCACAGATAAAGTGCAATTTGGCCTAAAGGATTCGCAAATTACCACCAACTTCAAGTTGGTGGAAATTTGCGATTTCTCTGAAAAATGCACTTTTTTGCATTTTTCAAAGTGCCATGTGGCGCACATACATGCCCTTAGGGCATGTACGTGTGCCACATGTGCACACATGCACATTTCAGGGGTTCAACAGGGTGTCCTTTTGACACCCTGGCACCCTTGAAATCGCATTCTCAATTTGCGATTCTCTAACTGAGAATCGCAAATTGAGAATGTCTTCCCATTCATTCCTATGGGCCTCCCAGCCCATAGGAATGAATGGGAATGTATTCCTTAATTGCGAATTGCAATATGCAATTCGCAATTAAGGAATATGTAGGATTCGCAAAATTATTTGCAAATCCTACATACATAGCGTTTTACGATTCTCAAATAGCGATTGTCTAAAAATCGCTCTTTGAGAATCGCAAAATGTATTTTCATACATATGGCCCATTGTCTTTTATAAACGGAAATTCGCAATCCTAACATGATTGCAGCAGACCACCTTACTCGAGATATACTCTCGATTTAAATGAAGAGTTTACTTGTTTACTATTTTATTTTCCACTGTGCATGTTCGCTCTTCCAGTTACTGAGCGGGCATTCCTCCAAGCTGGAGAGATTGGGAGACATGTTTTATTGTATGAATAGGGACTTTTAGAAAAGATGATGTTTGTGCTACCTTTAATTGAAACTACAATTCCACAGTTTTGTAATTTCCTTTATGGAACAATGAGCATGTGTTCCTCTTCACTGCACCATTGTTTTGTTGTGCAGCTGGAGGCAAAATCCTACTTTAATCTAAATTCATGAGTGTTAACCCTTTAAACACGTACAGCAGAGCTCTTATTTGCCATAGGTTTACTACTAGTGCTTTCCTCTACAAAGCTTTGCCCTTAAAGTTTATACCACATATTTTCTGGCAGCTTGCAGGCTATTGAGCGTGACGCACTTATGTGCAGTGTTTCACGTTCATGTTTTGCATCATGTAAATGAGTCTGTGTGGCACTGAAAGCTTCCATTCTGAGCCACCTTCATACTATAATCGTCAGTTCGCATGATAGAACCGCGTACAGTACACCAATGCTTAAATGTCATCAACAATCAGTGGCATGTTTAAGCCCCATCAAGTTGAATTCATATTTTCATGTCATCACCACATTGGTGTCTTCATTAATGATAATGGCATAGGTAGAACCTCTCCTCTACAGTACTACAGCAAGAATCTATCTAGTGATGTGGTGAACCCGGAACCATGTTTGATACAGTATGCCAGCAATTCTGTGTCAAGAGCCTAGTGATATTACAGATGCAGCCCCTTCTTTAATATGGGATGTGGCTGCAAAGATCCTACAATGGGACATTCTCAAAGGGAAATAATGTTTGGTATTGCTCTTAATGCAATTAGGCTTGTGACCATCTGCCAATATGTTGATTATTGTTCAGGAACAGGTGCTGGAGGAAGCGCTGTACTCAATGTATGTGCAAATTATACACCCCCTTTGGCAGGGGACCCGAAGAGTCCTCCGGGGATGATATCACAGACTGCAGAAGCCTGGGAGATGGGCAGTTGGCCCACTGCCTAGGGCATCAGGGATTGCACTGAGTGCATCGTCATTGTCACACACTTGTCTTCAACCTGTGTGGGTGCGGGAGATGAATCCCCAATAATCTCCTGAACCCCAATATCGAATGAACCCCAAATTTTACCATAGGCAGCTCAGACCCATGATTCTTTTCACTGATTTAGCGGTAAGAGGCTACCACCCCCTCTCATCAACACCTCAAACTTAGCAGAGTAAATTCATAATTATAAACAGAGCCCACTCAAGAACTGAGTTCTATATAAAAATTAAGTTTTAAAGATTTAATACCGAGTTGTTAATAAAACATTACAGAGGAATGCATAATTTTGTTATAAAGACTCGGAATACAGAAATACACAATCATGAATAACAGCTGAACTGTAATCAGTTAATAAACTAAAACCCTAAATTCTAAGTGACAACTCATGAAGAGTACTGAGAACATTCGAGTGAGGAACACAATGTCAGAATAAACAGGCGGAGTCTCAGGAGAAAAATGAGAAGTAGCCCTCGACCTCAAAATCAAACCTCAAAAAATACAGATTTTATGCACATTCATTAATAAAACTGCAACTTCAGCATGGGTTGATCATGCTTAGGTTGCATTAGCAAAGCCAAAACAATTTCATAAATTCAAAAAGTTCTTAGCATTAACCCATTGGTTAAGGTAAGAGAAATCTTCTGCTTGCTTCCTCAGCAACTGCACTCCAGAGATGTAAAACCCAATATGAAAAATTGTTTTAAAATAGTCTATAGAATCCTGTTTTTCTGCATTCTTACATCGAAAATTCCAGAAGAAAATCCTTTCAAATGATACATCAGGTACAGGATGGAAAGTGTAATTCATAATGCATGCTTTCTATTACTACAATCAACTTATCTAATTGCGCTCAGTGTTCCACTGAAACTGTGGGGAGTGAGGAGTTGCAGAAGCCCACTGATTGGGCAGGGGAAAGAGCAGGAGCAAGATGAGCAGCACACCAGAAACTACACCCAATTTAATTAAAGGGTGTCTATTAAAATATGGCATAACTATTATTTATCACACTTCTAAATGAGATAATCATATTGTTTCAAGAGCAAAGTCATTAGTCCATTGGTTATGCATCATTCAAATGACTAATTCATGCAAATAACTTGTCATCCAAAATTGTACATCACAAAAGTCTTTGACGGTGTTTGATGGAGGGTGTGCCTGAAGGTATCATCAAGGGGGTCCTCATTTCCACTCCACAATAGCTGAGTGAGAAATGACTGATAGACAGGGATGGAAGTGGCGGCTATTTCCCCTCTGTGAGAGGATAAAGGAGCATATAAAATGTAATACAGATGCCTGCATTACGTAGAATGAGGGGATATTTGCTCTGCACACGATACAATGTGAGGACGGGTGCTTATTACATAATGTGACTACTTAGCATTGCAAAAGATTTCCTATAGTCAAGTGAAGTCAAAGTTCTCTATCAAGCAACATAAATCAAAGAATTGTCAAAGATGATTCTGTCGCCCGAATTTAACCTGCTTGGGCTATCATGTTGGGAATTGGCTGTTTATGTAGACGTAGAGTAACCTGACTTTTTATGATGCTGTTATGGGTGAGTAATGGCACCAATTAAAGCCACAGAGGGGCTAGTGTCAATTTAAGAGCGTTGAATAAAGAGGTTATTGTAGACAAGTACCATCTCCAAATGTAGTCGAGATGATATCAAGTTTGGCAGGCTCTAGACTCTTTACCACCTTGGACCTAGTGTCTGTGTATCATTAGATTAATTTACATCAAGCCTCCCAAGAAGTCACATATTTCGTAACACCTGTGAGGTCATTTACATTCTGCTTGATGCCCTTTGGACTGGTATCAGTCTTCTAAAGGATCATGATGTCTGTATTGATAATGCGAAGGGAGCAATATGTTTCCACGTGGATGTGCTTGTCTATGGTTCAACCTCAAGTAAACTGGGCGATGCTGCGATGATGTTGAATGTTGAGAAATGCATTTTTGAAACTGAGGATACCTCATATTTTGAACATAATGTGCCCAAAGAGGGAGTAAAACCAAATAGTGAATTGGTGAAAACTATTTGCCAATTGAAAGTGCCTCGGTCTAGAGAGCAGATTGTCTCTTTTCTCAGAGGACCTGCGGGGACTGTGCAGAAGATATGTTGATTTTTTAGGAGTGAGGCTTGTAACAAAGAGTATGATCGATTAAGTAAAATCTTTGCAGAACACTTAGTTTGCATGCATTTGTACCTGGAAGAGATTGTTGTGATCGATGCCAGTTGTAAAGGGCTTGGGTCAGTCTTAATTCATGCTGTCGAAGCAGATTAAAAAACACATTGAACGGGCCTCTAGGATGTTGAAGTGTGCCAAAATAAACTATTCAATTATCAGAAAGGAGGCTTTAGCTGTCAGTTGGCCATCAGAAGTTCAGAAATATTCTGTGGGGCAGCGTATTTACAGTCAGAGCTGATCATAAGCCATTGCAGGAGATCTTCTCCATGAAGGGCTTGGACTTTATTTGAGATAGGATAAGAAAGTGGGCTTAGAGCTACAGGGCTGAACTTTCCATGTGGAATATACTCCTGGTGTTAGGAAATTACTGATTGTTTGTCTAGATTGGCAATTTTAGAAAATGGTGGATGTGTGAGTTCAGGAGGGGGAGGTTTGGTTGGAAGAGAGTGGACGAAGGAAGTTGAGATAGACAGAGAGAGGGGTGGTCAGAGCAGAGGTTAGTGGATAGAGTCTCAAACCTTTCTATGCAGCCAAGATGAATTGTCTGAGCAATATGGACTTATCTTTTTGCGAACCAGACTGGTGGCTCTGTGTGGTCTTAATGGGAGAATCTTGAGTCCAGCCCCTAGGGAGCACTTGAGAGTGGTCAAGACCAAGGAGAAAGTTCCTCGGGCTCCATGATTAACCCTGGACGTAGGACTACGCTACTCTCGCGTAGTTTGCATAGTTTGCGCAACTACACACTGCGTGAATTGCACATAGCACAGTGCAAAAACGCGTAGCTTAGCGGGCATTTTTAGCTTGCTCACGGTCCTCAATGTCAAGTTGGCGACCGCGAGCCAGCAAAATAACATCCCGACGAGACTTTTTCCTCGTTCGCAATCGGCAACATCAAGTTGCCGGTTGCGAGCGTGGAAAATAAACCTCCCGGCGAGATTCTCAACGCGGGGAGGTCATGTTTCTCATTGTGAGTGGTCACGTTGGCTCGCGGCCGTTCAGGATGAGAAACTACCAGTCCGCGTTGAGAAAGCTGCCGCTCGAGTACAAATCTACTCGAGCGGCAGAAAACGACCGCTTGCACTGTGCAAGATGCGGTTTGCAATGATTGCACAGTGCGGACATGCATCCGGCACTGTGCAATCAGTGCGAACAGCATTTTGCACAGTGCACTACGCAGTTCGCGCAGCTCGCGTAGTGCAAAGTGCACTTCGCGTAGCTAAGCGTAGCGCTACTACGCAAACTACGCGCAGGGTTATCCATGATTAGGTTCTTGGAAGGTATGTTTAGTGGAGAGAGACATCCTAAGAGTATTGATTGAAACTAGTATCTTTTTTCTGCTATTGTGTGTTGGTGGAGTTTTTCCCAAAACATGGTATTGTTTACAAGAAATGCTCATTCTACTATTCAGAGACTAATAGCATGGCCGAAAAATCTAATAAGACCATGAAGGAATAATCCAACCGGCCATATCCAGCAGTTTGGACTGGGAAAGGAAGTGCACAAAATCTTATTGCTTATTGTCTTGCACCTCCTACCACCACTGGTTAATCTCCTGGAGGACAGAAGCTGTCATGATCGCACTCAGTAAAGGCGCTGAGTGCCTCGCCCTTCAAACCCCGGGACAAAACGAAACAGAACAACCCAGCTCGAACATGAACTACGTATCCCAGAAACCCTCCGGAAGTTCCCGTTACAAGTAATCGGTCACATGTCCAATACGCATATAAACTCGACTCACCCGCAAGCGGGCGCCGAATATTCCCGGATGTATCCAGTGATCATCGGTACGCGTAGACGTACAACTCGGCGAAAACCTCTACGAACCCTGAAGACCAGAGACTCTCCGCCTCGGCTTTCCCGGAAGCCTCACCCGTCCTGAGTCCCGTGAAATCCAAAAGGCTGTTCCTGCTTTGCTGTCGCGCTCCTCCCCTCCCGGCTCCTCCGCGAGCAGAGAGTTGAGACACAGCGAGATCCTTCCCAACCTCGGCTATCCGTGAGGCTCCTCCTGAGACCGCGCTCCCCGGCTCCCGGCTCCCCCGAGAGTCGTGAGTAGTAGCACCTTGTGTCTACACCAGCCCACGGATTACCGGGCTACGCCTAGCGGAGTTACGCTCCTCTGCTCCGGGCTCCAACGGGAAGCATTGAGTGGTAGCGTTCCCGCTCTGCCCTAGGATTTCCGGGCCGCCGCGATTTAGGGGTATCGCGCTCCTCGGCTCACAAGACTTAAAGGAGCCTTGCAGTAGCAGCGCCACCAAAGATACCCTCACCGGACCGCCTCGTATGAGAGGCGCAACCACACTGTTGGGGGTCATACCAACTAAGCAGTGCATTCCGCCCTGCCTTGTCCCCACCTATTTTCCTTTGCCTCAGAGAAGGAGTTGCTTCCCTTCGCACTTCCCAACAACAAGGCGGGAGGAGACGTCAGGTAAGCGAGCCACCCACATAAGGGAACCAGGGGAGACGAATAGAGTAGGCTATCGCTTATAGTGTGTTTTGTCTCATTTCAGATCTCCCTCCCAGCCGTCCCTATCCTCCCTTCCCTCGCTCACCTGCCTCCTCCGTCCAAGTGTGTTATACATTCTCCGGACTAGGGGCAGATGGGAGGTGGAGCCCTATAAGCATCAGCGTCATCCTGAGGAGAAGAAACCAGCGGGTACACGACAGAATATTCGGCCCACGACTTATTATCCTCCCGATCACGCTGATTTAGCTATGGCCACCTTAGAAGACGTGTTGGCTGCGCTAGCCAACATGCAGGTGGAGTTAGCCGCTTCCCGGTCAGAAACGGCCGCCTTACACGCACGCATAGATCGTCTGCAGAAGAACCCTTTCGATGCAGGGGCCCCTTTTTCCCCGCAGACCCCGCAGGTAGTGGTGGAAGTGCCGGCCCACGTCCCATTGGCTCCACCCGAAAGATTTAATGGGGACATACACAAAGTCCAAGTCTTCATGACGCAAGTCATGCTACACTTCCACTGCAAGCCAAAACTCTTCTTAACCATCCAGGCCCGGGTTGCCTTCCTGATTTCCTACCTAGCAGGAGACGCGGCTCAATGGGCAGTCCCTATAGTCCGTAGGGACGAAGCCCTACTATACGATTGGGACGCCTTCCGCTGTGCGTTTGAAGGGACCTTCGACCGACGAGCTGACACCTTTTCAGCAGACCGCGACCTCCTGGCCCTCCGGCAAAAACCCAATGACTTCATCGGCTATCTCAACAGCTTTCGTCGGTTGGTGGCAGAAACCGACTGGCCTGAAACCAAGCAGTCGGCCATCTTTTACCAAGGGCTCACGGACGAATTAAAAGACGTCATCGCCCAGATCGACCCGCAACCTCAGACCTGCTCTGCCATGGTCGAATTGGCTTCCCGGTTGGAGCATCGTCTCCGGGAAAGAAAAGGAGACCCGAAACAGAGGGACAAGACGTCGTCCTCGTTTGAGAATCACCGAGCTCCCGACCCAGCTGATCCCAGATCGGATTCTATGGAGATCGGGACAGTAAGGGCCTCGCTAACCTTGAGCGAACGCGACCATCGCCACAAACAGGGCCTCTGTTTATACTGTGGCAAAAAAGGCCACTTCCTACGGGAGTGCCCGGTTAGACCCAAGACGAGCAGACCACGTCCCGGTCAAGCCGCACTCACAACAGAAGAAGGGGCCAAGGGAAACTACAAAGCTTGAAGGACCAGGGAGGGAAGCCTTCAAGCCCACACTTCATCCCTTCGATGGAATCCGACCAGGAGCAAGAACCCGACCACTTCTTTATCTCGCTGAAGACGGTAATCAACCAGCGAACACGAACCATAAGAGCCATGATAGACTCCGGAGCCACCGGATGTTTTCTGGATAAACTCGAAGCAGACAGACTAGGGATTCATTTAACACCTAAAGAACCGCCCGAACTTGTCTTTGCGGTCGACGGGAAGGAACTGGAGTCTGGGCCCATACGATATGTTACCCCGTTTCTCTGGATAACCATAGGAAAAGACCATGGCGAGTGGCTGCAGTTTAACATCATCCAAGCCCCACGATGCAATCTCATTCTTGGATTACCCTGGTTAAGAAAACATGAACCAACGATTGAATGGTCCACCAACACCGTATCGTTCCGTTCCACGTCCTGTCGCCTCCACTGCATTTGCGCGGCCCACGACCACGTCGCTGGTCAGTCAACTGCTCAACACGTATCTACAGCCGCCGAGAAGGAAGTCCAGCTCCCGACTTGGTATTCGTCATATCAAGAGGTGTTCAACGTGCAAAAGGCAGAAGAACTACCCCCGCACCGAGAATACGACTGCCGCATCGATTTAGTCCCTGGTGCTATAGTCCCGTGTGGCAGGATCTACGCACTCACCAGGCCAGAGACAAGCCACCTCCGGGAGTATCTGGACACCTACTTGAAGCTGGGGTTTATACGTCCCTCTCAGTCACCGGCCGCCTCGCCACTCTTCTTTATCCCGAAGGCCAATGGCGAGCTACGCTGTTGCATTGATTACCGCGCCCTCAACGCTTTGACGATCAAGAACAGATACCCCTTACCACTGATCCCAGTCCTGTTGGAACAGGTGCGCGAGGCTCAAATCTACACCAAGTTGGACTTCAGAGGGGCTTACCATTTGGTGAGAATGAGAGAAGGCGACAAGTGGAAGACCGCCTTCAAAACACGGTTTGGGCTCTTCGAGTACTTAGTGATGCCCTTTGGGCTTTGCAACGCCCCGGCAGCCTTCCAGTTCTTCCTCAACGAGGTGCTACGAGACTTTCTGGATAGGTTTGTCGTGGTTTACATCGACGACATCCTGATCTTTTCAACCTCTCAGGAAGAGCATGTCGTCCATGTGGGGCTCGTGTTGCAAGCCTTGAGGGACCACCGCCTGTTTTGTAAACTCACGAAGTGCGAGTTCCATGTTACCACCGTGGAATTCCTCGGAGTCCACCTAACCCCCACTGGACAGGTGATGTCCATCCGAAAGGTACAAGCGGTGAAGCAATGGCCCCAACCACGGTCGGTCAAGGACATCCAGAGCTTCCCTGGCTTTTCGAACTTTAACCGCCGGTTCATTCACCACTTCTCTCATCTGGTTTCCCCTCTCACCAGACTGACGCGGAAGAACTTACCGTTCCACTGGTCATCCGATGCCCAAAACTCCTTTGACCAACTCAAGAATGCCTTCACATCCACGCCTATCCTACGACACGCCAAACCCGACCTCCCCTTCATAGTGGAGACGGATGCGTCTGACATAGCCGTGGGAGCAGTTCTTTCCCAACGACATCCGGATACAGGGCACCTTCACCCAGTTGCATACATGTCCCGGAAGCTGAACACCGCCGAACAGAACTACTCCGTGTCCGAAAAAGAACTCCTCGCCATTCGGGAGGCCTTTCTGGAATGGCGACACTGGCTGATAG
The DNA here is from genome assembly GCF_964204655.1 of Triturus cristatus. Taxonomy (NCBI): domain Eukaryota; kingdom Metazoa; phylum Chordata; class Amphibia; order Caudata; family Salamandridae; genus Triturus; species Triturus cristatus. The sequence goes on along the minus strand of NC_140580.1, from coordinate 230,356,882 downwards.
GGGCCCAACATCAAGTCACTGTCTTCACAGACCACAGAAACCTCCAGTTCCTGCGGGCGGCTCGCCATCTCTCTCCCCGGCAGAAAAGATGGATGCTTTTCTTCGCCGAATACCACTTTATCGTCACCTATCTACCTGGTACGCTAAACAAGAAGGCCGATGCCTTGTCCCGACAAGACATGAACCGCCTCCCTGCGGAGGAGCCCAAGCAGGCTATCCTGTCCCCTGGACAAGTGATCGGAAGAACCGAATCTGAATCCTTCCTGATCGAGGTAAAGCGAGGAGTCACCTTGTTTTCATGGATCTCGTGGTTGAAAGGGCACAAGGAATGGCGCCTTCGAAACGGCATCCCCATGCGGGGCTCACAAGTGCTGGTCCCCACGCTCAAGCTACGGAAGCTCGTCTTCCATTGGTGCCATGAACTGCCCTGTGCCGGGCATATGGGAGGAACAAAATCCCTCGAGAAGGTCCTTCGACACTTCTGGTGGCCATCGGTCAGACCGGACGTTCTGCTATGGGTCGCTCACTGTACCATTTGCTCCCAAATGAAAGCCGACCATCGCAAACCTCAAGGCCTCTTGCGTCCACTGCCAACCCCCCGCACTCCCTGGGAGAGGATCTCGGTGGACTTCATCGTTGGATTGCCTAAAGACCAGAAATGTACGGCCATAGTGGTGGTGGTCGACTACCTTACGAAAATGGGGCACTTCCTGGCATGTAAACAACTACCTACGGCCGGTGACCTCGCAAGACTTCTGTTGGTCAACATTGTCCGGCTCCATGGCCTTCCTCTTGGCATCGTATCGGACCGGGGATCCCAATTCACAGCAAGGTTTTGGAAGGTATGGTGTGCCGAACTGGGGATCAAGTCCTCCTTATCCACCAGCTTCCACCCGCAGACCGACGGACAGACTGAGAGGCTCAACCAGACCCTGAAACAGTTTCTCCGGTGCTATGTGGACCAGGCCTCCAACGTGTGGGTAGACTGGTTGTGGGTCGCCGAAGTGGCCTATAACGATTCCGTACATGCTTCCACACAACACACCCCATTTTTTCTCTCATCAGGGTTCCATCCTCGGTTCACACCATTCCTGCTCCCTCACACTGATCTCAGCATACCAGACGTACAAAACAGGCTAACCTCAATTCGTCTCACCCTCACGAAGGCACGCGCGAGCCTTAGGTCAGCGAAGGCTCAATACAAACACCAGGCTGACAAGCGGCGCAGGCCCGATCCAGTGTACCATAAAGGGGATAGGGTATGGCTGTCCACAAAGCACATCAGGTTTAAACGTCCCAGCCTCTTTAACCCTAAATTCATAGGCCCTTACCCAGTCATTAAACACGTAAATCCTGTAGCTGTGCAACTGAGGCTTCCAGCTCGTTTACGCATCCACCCTGTATTCCACGTCTCCTTGCTCAAACCCTCGCTCGGCCCCGTCCGGAGGCTCCCTGCTCCCGTATGGGTCCGCCATGAACGCGAATACGTGGTGCAACGGGTGCTGGACTCCAAGAAGGTGCGGGGAAGGGTCTGGTATCTCCTGGCTTGGAAGGGGTATGGGCCGGAGGAGAACTCGTGGAACCGGCATCGTCGCTCCACGCTGACCGTCTGGTGGCGGCTTTCCATCGCCGGTGTCCAGACAAACCCGGTCCGGAGCCTCGCACCCCCTGAGGGGTGAGAGGGGATATACTGTCATGATCGCACTCAGTAAAGGCGCTGAGTGCCTCGCCCTTCAAACCCTGGGACAAAACGAAACGGAACAACCCAGCTCGAACATGAACTACGTATCCCAGAAACCCTCCGGAAGTTCCCGTTACAAGTAATCGGTCACATGTCCAATACGCATATAAACTCGACTCACCCGCAAGCGGACGCCGAATATTCCCGGATGTATCCAGTGATCATCGGTACGCGTAGACGTACAACTCGGCGAAAACCTCTACGAACCCTGAAGACCAGAGACTCTCCGCCTCGGCTTTCCCGGAATCCTCACCCGTCCTGAGTCCCGTGAAATCCAAAAGGCTGTTCCTGCTTTGCTGTCGCGCTCCTCCCCTCCCGGCTCCTCCGCGAGCAGAGAGTTGAGACACAGCGAGATCCTTCCCAACCTCGGGTATACGTGAGGCTCCTCCTGAGACCGCGCTCCCCGGCTCCCGGCTCCCCCGAGAGTCGTGAGTAGTAGCGCCTTGTGTCTACACCAGCCCACGGATTACCGGGCTACGCCTAGCGGAGTTATGCTCCTCTGCTCCGGGCTCCACCGGGAAGCATTGAGTGGTAGCGTTCCCGCTCTGCCCAAGGATTTCCGGGCCGCCGCGATTTAGGGGTATCGCGCTCCTCGGCTCACAAGACTTAAAGGAGCCTTGCAGTAGCAGCGCCACCAAAGATACCCTCACCGGACCGCCTTGTATGAGAGGCGCAACCACACTGTTGGGGGTCATACCAACTAAGCAGTGCATTCCGCCCTGCCTTGTCCCCACCTATTTTCCTTTGCCTCAGAGAAGGAGTTGCTTCCCTTCGCACTTCCCAACAACAAGGTGGGAGGAGACGTCAGGTAAGCGAGCCACCCACATAAGGGAACCAGGGGAGACGAATAGAGTGGGCTATCGCTTATAGTGTGTTTTGTCTCATTTCAGATCTCCCTCCCAGCCGTCCCTATCATCCCTTCCCTCGCTCACCTGCCTCCTCCGTCCGAGTGTGTTATACATTCTCCGGACTAGGGGCAGATGGGAGGTGGACCCCTATAAGCATCAGCGTCATCCTGAGGAGAAGAAACCAGCGGGTACACGACAGAAGCCAACTCAAAATTGGTTCTGGGATGAATAGTGTGGGACAAGAGCTGGGTGAAAATTTCAGTTGGTGATGAGTGGAGCAGGTGTGAGGTTGAGAGAATGATAGACAGAAAAAAAGGTTTTGATTCTTGGCATGTTGAAAAATTATAAATTGTGAGAAATAGAAATTTGATAACATCCGGGTTCCTGTAGTAACACAAATGTGGTCAAGATTCATTGAATAAAGAAGAGTTGTTAAGCTCTTTAACCATGCTGTAAATCAATGAGTAGGGCCCTGAGGTGGGTCTTGAAGTTTTCCACAAGAAATATTGAGAACACCACCACCCTCAAGTGTAAAGATGCCAGCAGCAAGCAATTGGACTCAGCACCAGATGCGCCATGAGGTACTGGGGACATTTGTTTATCCACATAATATATGCCTGTATATGCTGTATATCTGAAGCTTGTTCTTATGTTTAATAAAAATAATTTTTAAAAAAACAATGCTGTAAATACAGAAGATGGTAGACTCTTGAACATCAGCAGGGTGGTCATGCCGAAGAGGGGTACATTGGGATGAGAGGACAGCTTAAATAGTTAATAGGAATGATGCTAGTGATATTTGCCAGTATTTTTACTTTTAAATGGACTATCCAGAGAAGTCTCTTTGCAGTGGCAGACAGTGTTAATTTTTTTAAAGATTTCCAGACTTTTCTTCTTTGGATTAGGTTCCTTATGGTCCTGTTTAGTACTTGGGGAGTTTCAAGTTTTTTGGTCTTTCTTTTCCTTTTCATTTCCCATTTTTAATTACTCTTGCTTTGTTGGATATTTAATTCTCTCATTTATGTTTCTATAAATGGAAGATATGTGTTTTCTCTTATAGGCCCACAAATCCTAGAAGGTCTTCTCCCCCCAGAGAGCTCTTCCCTTTGTCATATGTTTCTAGAATGATATCCCTAGTTTGTTCTATGTTTGGCAGTTACCCTTCGCTTGATGTTTTCTTCCTCCAGTGCTTAATTTGAGCCGGTGGCCGCATCCATCGTTTTTGTTTTTAGATTTAACCCAGATGTGTGACTGGGGCGAATGTTTGATTTGGTCAGCATTCGGTCCATCATCTGTTCTTCTTTTTGCATTTGTCGCCCTAAGTAGGAAGGGTTTGCCCAGACGTGGGTTCTGTGCTTGCCATGCCGCTGGATTCAAGCTAGCCTGGCAGATGAGGGGTGATACTCCGAAACCGGTCCCAGGATACTTTTTTCTGGCCCATGGAGAACCTGCCCTGGTTGTTCGGACTGGGCTGTACCGGAATAAGTTTGCCAGCAATTGCCTTTCAGGAAGGCTCAGCCTAGTAGCTACTAAAACGAGAGTCAAGTCTTCTCAGGGCATTAACAGTTGCAAAAGTGAGACTCTCAAATTTGCTACAAGTTTGTTCTATTTCAGATTATTGACAAACATATGTTCTAGGTACCTATATTCACTAACCTGTTCAAAAGGAAAACTATTTAGATAACATGTAAATTTCATTGGTCCTTTTGAGGCAACCTGAGTCTTGTTTTTCTTCAAACAACAATAAGTCTATTTAATTCACAATAAGTGTGCAAAGCATGGAGTTTTCATTGCAATCTTATCAGAGCTTAATCCATTATGATTACATCATAGCCATACATTATGCAATGGCATGGGAAACCCCTATTTTTGGAGGGAAATTATGTGCATTTGCTAGTGCAGTTGGATGGTCCGAAATAAGCAGATTGAAAAGCAGGGGCGCAAATACATACTTCTGCCTTACTTCATTTTCCTCCTGGAGCTTTTCCTGATAGAATTCCTGATCCATTTAGATCAACCTATACCAAATTATTAGAATTCAATTGCTGTAGCATAAAAACCAGATCCTCTGGAATAGACCACCTCTGCAATTTCTCCCAAAGGATAGCTCAATCAACCTGATCAAAAGATGCCCGAAGCTGACAAAACAACAACAAACCTTACCAGTGGTTGCTGTCGACCTCCCTACTGATACCATAGTACAAAACCATGTTCTATTATAGAGTACTTTTGTCTTATACCGTTGCTCTTTGAGGATAATTCCTGATCCAAACGCACATGATTCAAAACATTTCAAGAGGGTGTGAGCATAGATTTTGGAGGATGCATCCAAAAGTGCAATCAATTTATAGTTTGCTGGATCCTCTCTTGCTCCCTTCATGTGGATAGGCTTCATAACCACCCGAGACCCATTTTAACAAGCATTTGCAATGCAATCGGTCTCGCCTTTGGGACCTTACATGAATTTAGCTATGCAGCACATTAGCCGGGGTGCTGAAACATCTACTGTTCTTTAACATGGTGGAAAAGTAAGCACCAAACTGCATGACATGCCAGGTATGGGATCACATGGAGAGAAATATTGCCTTTCAGCGCAAAATGGTATAGTCCAAAGCTCTGTTTTTAATATAAAACCAGGGCCTTCGGTGGTCATATCACTGAAAATACAAGATTTGAAAAAAATATTATTGTCTAGGTTTGCTCGTGGAAGACAATTTCTATTAACTGGAATCTAGAGAATGCTAAAGAGATGCTGGTATTTTACTGACCTCTGCTGGTCGTTTTCTATAAAGAAAGTTAAATAGAGGGCAGTTGTCAGAATTTTTTTTAAAAAGAAAGTCTCTCAGCAGAAAGCAATTCTGGTATTTTAGTGACCTATGCTGGTCTTTTTCTTTCAAGACAGTTAAATAGTTGAACAGAAAAAAAGTCCCTAAGAGGAAGCAGACAAGTTCTAGGGCTGATCTCCAGAGCCGACAAAGTACATACACACATAAGTATATAATAAGTATATACTAAAGTATATACAAGAGCTCTTGAATGCTCAACCTAACAAGCATTTGCAATGCAATAGGTCTCTCATTTACGCGAGTTTGAGCTATTGACATTGCAAATAATAATGCTTTTTATTTTTGTTTTTCTTTTAAAAACATAAATAAAAGGCATTGTTATTTACAATGCCAATATCTGAAACTCTCGTAACTGAGAGACCTATTTCATTGCAAATGCTTGTTTTAATGGCGGCTTTTGTTGGACCTGCACGTCCCTAATTGTTTCCCAAACTGTTTGAAATGGGTTTTAAAATGTTTAGAAACATAATCAAAATGTTGACGTTGCTTACTCCAGAGAAAGAGTGGGTACATTTTGGTAGGGGAGAGGCCCTTGACACCCCATGAATTTACTATTGAACGGCATAATGCACCCCCTGAATATAGCATAACGAGAGGCAATCACCAGGGGCGTAGCAAATAAATTATATGAGAAGCAGGGCAGGAGGGGCCTTAAGAGGCAGTAGGAAGGGAGAGGAGTGCAGATTGAGAGGGGTACCTAAAAAACACAATATTTTGTAAAATAACAATTTTTAAGACCTTTAAAAGAGTTGTGTGTGTGTGTCTTTGTCTGCATGTGTATGTGTATGTAAAAATCTCAAGTGAAATCCGACAAACACCGTCTCACCCTACCCGACTTAAAGCACCTGTACACAACTATTTACTACAGGATACATTGGGGGTGTAAGACCCCAAACACCCCCCAACCCCCCGAAACTATGCCCCTGGCAATCACACACAGAGGACAGTGAATAAACAGGGCAATATAAAGAATAGCAAATAAATGCACGGATAAAGTAGTCGGGGTGACCTCTTTTTGAATGTGTCCATAAAATTAACCTTTTGTCCTACATTTTACCCTTTTTCCTGCATGTTTAGAGACCTGCCCTGAATTTCTGGTCACCCTAGTATATTCCATAAAACAACAGTGGTGGTGTCGCGCTAGTGGCATGTAATGTAACCAGGGCCATTGGAATTACGAGATTATGCGACCACGCTGATTTTCGAATAATTATTAATTTGCCGCATTTCCCACATAATCCATCATCTACTGCATAATCTGCACAAAAAAATGTTTGTTTTTAGCTCAAGCTGTTCAAAAGTTTCTAAATAAGCAGCAACACGTGTTGTCCTTTGCAAAGGTTGATTTTCTGTTGCTTTTTTGCTCTGTTTGGGTGCTGAACTGGTACTAATGAGTTGCAACTAATGCCCAAACAGTTAAACAAGTTTAAAAATGACAAAATAATGAAGTAATACTATCCCAAAATGTGCCGCATAATTTGCCTTTTGTTGCCGCATAATTTACTCAACCCTGATACATGATGTGGGCCTCTTCTGCCACATAATTCCTGGAGCCCAGATTGTAACTTTAGAAGATGGTCTGGCACTGAAGCACCTTTGAATTTGAATTTGGGGAGGGGGTGGAGGAGGAGGAGGCGACCGGAGGGAGAGGCACCCGGCTCCTCTCCAGCAGAGGCGATAGAAGGGAGAGGCGAGAGCACGGACCCCTGACCCACCCCAGGATGTTCACCGTCAACGTCTCCTCGTCCATGTCCTATGGCCGGAGCCCGGGGCTCCCACACCCCAACAGCGCCTGGCGGAGAGGGGGAGAGAGGTAAGGAATGGGAGAGAGGAGGGGGAGTGCTGAGAGAGTGGCCGCGGGCAGTGGGGAGAGACCCGAGGGGGAGACAAATGGGTAAACGAGTAGGTGGGGCAGTCTGCCGGGTTGTGATAGAGGGCAGAAGTAGAGTGTGTGCCAGGGGGAAGGAGGCGCAGGAGGTCGATGATAAACTGATGAAGAGGGGAGATGACAAGGGGGAGGCAGGAGTGGACAGTGGTGAGAGAGAGAGATGAGGAGAGGGGACATATCACGAGGAGGTGGAGTTATTAGGAGTAAGAGAGGTGGAGGGAAGGGTGGCCAGGCACTGGAGGGATAAACAAGGGGTTGGACTAGAGTGAGAGGGAGGTGGGTGAGAAGTAATGATGAGGTGGGAGGTAACAGAAGAAAGGAGGAGGTAATGAAGGTGGGGAGGACAAGTAACTCGGAGGGGCCATCTGCTCGTCACAGCAGGCTAGCACCTTGGGTGGTCTCTCTCCACTGCCCCCCCTCCCCGTAGCAGTGACACATGCCCGTGGGGGGCGACATGGCATGTTTACATGCTAGCAAAGTCTGGTTCGGATCTCAGAGCTGTGCACGAGCCGAGCCGTAAACCACTTGCACAAATACAGCAATCCATGTAAAATATGATAAAGAGTCTTCAAAGTTCAAAAAAATATTTCTTTAACCTGTGTAAGATTTGACATTAACAGGGCACTTTATCGGACTGCTCTGAGAAGCACTTATTAAAAGTGATAGTTTTGTACAAATGGTAGTCTGAACTCGCCCATTCTCAAGCGCTTTCATGCGTGACGGTGATAACGAAGAACGAGGATTCCATTATTTTCAGTTTGACAAACACCCACGTTCTTATTGTTTTTTATTAGCATGCCTACACTGATCATTCCATCTGTGGAATTCACATTGCATGCGATATCCCAGTCAATAACAACGGAGCATGTGTTGTATGCGGAACACACCAGCGGGCGCAAATGTAAAGGTTAAGTTTACTCACCGCCACATCAGGACCCAACGCACCGGACAGCCGATGGTACCCAAGTACACAAATCAGCGCAAAACAAAACCAGCAAACAAAACGTCAGCGGTTCTTTGATTTAGTTGCTTCGTTGCGAAATGGATCCAAAAAAAAAAAGAAGCTCGCGAGTGGTGTGCGCGCGCACGCGCCACAGCGAGCCATGTGCTTTCAATTATCGCGCCCGTGTCTGGGCACGATAATTGAAACCACGTGGCCTTTGGTGCGCGTAATAGACACCAATAGGCCATGGGCGGAGCAATGCGCCCGCCTTTGGCCTATTGCGTGCCTTCTTTGTGTAAAACATGCATGCAAAGGCCAATCGAGGAAGCCAAAAGGAAAAGCACACGCACGAGCGTGTGCGATTCCAGGCTCCGTTTTGAAACCCCACACAAAAGGGCTCTCGCTGCGCAAGCCGTAAAAAAGGGCTGAGGATGCAAGCCTTCCAAAGAGAATTTGCTTTAAAATGTTCAGTGGGAGGCTGTCTGGATACCCTGCCCATGGAGGTTTCATGTTACTTATAATTTCAGAGATTAACCCTGTTTTTTTAAAAATAAAGTTAGTTGCTTATTTGTTGTGCAGTCTTTAGGGTAATCTATATTGATTTTATATAGGAATGAGATAAATTCTACCCACTGGGCTTTAGTAACTTGAGCCTCTCAACTTTAGGGAGATAATATGAGTTCACTTTCTACCATACATTAGAAGGGTATGGAATTATCCTCTGGTATGGCTTCCTGCATTTTGATCCAGTTTGGCTGATAAACATTTTCTCTTTTTATGGCCCAGCAACATTTAATAGTTGTTTCTCAGAAGTCTAAATTCTCTACTAACCTTCTCATCTGCACAGTTATTTGCACTTCATTGTAATCTAGTGAGGCCCTTCCGTAGTTCATTACACTTCTGATCAAACCACACCTTCAGGATGCCACATGTCTTAATAGCTCCTTTGGGAATCGGATAATAATTTGCTCTCAAAAAGGTCAACACTCTTTTAACCAGTGAATGATACCACTTAATATAAATCTCACTCTCATCTATCAGCTTTTCATAAAGTTTGATCTTAAATAATTCCAGGAGATTTTCATCTTTAATTGACATCCTTATCGTATGGTTATAGGTGAAGCATAGTTCAAGAATTGTCTTGGAGCCATTAAAAGCCGTCGTGTGAAATGTATTACTTCGTCCATTAAGACTACATGCTCTATACCATGGGTACTCACAAACATTTCCCCGGGGGCTGCAAAGTTCTGTCTGTGGCATGCCTGACGGCCACACAGATGCCAGCAATTTGAGGGTCAGGTGATAAAAGGTGGGCGTAGGGCAACACGAATCAGATGAACTGACTGGACAACAAACTGAGCATTCACGTGTCTTCTGCCTGCCACCAATGCTCTATGTTCATGCACCAAAAATGTAATTTAACGTATTAACTTCTAATGTAAAAGGGAAAGCGATACTCTTCTGGTGACTGAATTGCAAAATTTGAAACTCGAAAACCTGGTATCAGTCATGGCTTCCCATCTTGACGAAATTGTGTGATTCTTGGCAACTGGTTAATTTCACTTTGCCTCCAATTTCTTCATTACCATATATGAGAGCCCCTTAAAATATGAGTTCAGGATGTGTGCTGTACGAAACCTTCTCTTGTGTTTTATTTAATAAACTATAATGTTGTTCCAATTATATAACAACTAAGGCTACACACAAGGTGCACCTGACAAACCACTTGCCTCTTCGTTTACTAATGGCATTGTTTTCAAAATGAGGGGCGCATGAATGTTTCCAAGATCATGTTGGAAAACTATCACTGCTAGTAAATGCCTCTCAATGCAGTGATATAATCTGATCTAGTTACACATGTTAATAAAATACACTTTTGTGAAATGTGCATAGAGTTTATCATGTTTTTACATGCTTAGTGCACGATGTTCTTAAAACTAAAGATGTTCCTAAAACTAAGTTGTCTAGGACGCATTATTTTTTTCTTTATCGTTACATTAGCGTGTAAATAAAGTATGCCTGTTTGTTTCACAGCTGTCTGAATGTTCCTGGCCTGTCAAGTGAACATCAACCCAGTGTTGCTGTTCATCAGGGGGGCGCAATTTAAGGTTAGGATGGCTGCATGCGGCCCTCGTGCAGTATCCCTGCTCTATACTGTAACAGGTTCTTTGGCCCAGCAGTGGTGTAGACTTTTGTCCTCCAGCAGAAACCTCTGGGATGGCTCAATCTATAGTTCTGGGATCCTTTCTCCCTCAATTGTGACCAGTTGATTCAGGTCTCACAATCCCTGACTAAGAAGCTCTAGTTGTGATTGGTTATTGACAGTGTGCCAATGAGGGCAGATCTCGCCCTAACAAACAATGCCAGCTTGAAAGGTTTAGTTAACAACTTTTAGGACTGTGAATGCATAGGCCTCCAAATTATGTAGGAGGATACCAGATTAATAAACTAGAAACCCCCTCTGCTCCTAAACTGAGACAATAAGTCTGGTGATGTTAGACAATATGGTTACTTTCAGATTTACATACGGGCATATTCTATAATGCCAAAATGTTGATACTGCATGGCAAGTGCCAAATATTGCCGTTTGTCCAAGGGTCACTTTAAAAAAATAAATGAAAAAAAAGCACGGCCAATTTCTAGCATCCAGATAGTATCTACTGCTCCATTTCCAGTCTTGTGCTTGTTTTCATAATGTCACTTCTCCAATCATTTTCAGCATTAAATGTGGTTTTGCTTCTTGGACCTTATGAGGTCTCATCCAGTAATACCAACAACATAAAAGTAAAGAGGAATCTTGATATTTCATGTAAAGCACGAGATTCTGTGGCACCTGTTGGAGGAGGGGACATTGGATAACCATGTGTCAGACTGAAACTAGGAGTACATCCATTCAGGGAAGGCAGATACTAGTTCTGATTGTGCAAGATGTTATGGATAGATTTTCAACAAACACAATGGCCTCTGAAGTGAATTTGGATGAGGTGGTGAGTGTTATAAAACAATATAAAGGCTTGGTAGTATGCATGGCCTGGACTTCACAGAATCCTCCTACAAAAACTGCACTCTTCGTCGTGATGAAAATCAATTAAACATTATTTTTTCAAAAGTCTTCCACATGTCACCTTTGAAACAAATGCAGGGATGTTTCCTGCGTTCACAGTAGGTCTCAATTCCCCAGGCCAGAGTTAAGAATTAATTAAAAGGTAAAGTCAGGAATAGAAATTATGTTCACAGCCTGATCATTAAATATCAGCTGGGAATTCAGACAGCAGCAAAATTGTTTAAGTTTAAGATGATAAATCATGATTTGGGTAATAACATTATTGCCCTAGGGTTAATGCCCTCTGTAGATACAGCTAAATATGTTAAAACAGCTTGGGCAGGCAACTTCTGAGTGGCCCTTTGGAGTTATTGGTAGTCATCTAGATAACCTTTTCTTTAGACATGCTTCCTTGACTGGAGGAGGGCGACTGCTATCCTCAGTTGGTGTGAGCTAATCCAATAAAGATTTTTTTGTGGCACTTACCTTTTGTGTTTCTTAGTGCTTGAACTTTATAACATAATGTTACTGTACCCTACATAAGTGGAGGGTTACTTTTAAAGAATGTCATTAAAAACAGCTGGCTCTGGCGGTTTGTGGAATCTAGCCACACAACCTAGTCCATTCTCTGATTTATCAAACTTCGTGGGTGGATTTCCATTTAGGAGTAAACAGATAATCATACACCGTCATGACAAGTGGAATTTCAAGGAGTATACAATTAACAAATTCACTTTCATTATCCTTTATTGAAACATTTTTTCTGGAGAGGTCCCACGACTAGTTCTGCGAGGTTCTGTTTCATTCTTTATTATTGTAGTCATACCACCGCGTTTTTCCTATTTTTTGATTCCCACCGGTTTTAGTGACATTTTTACGTTCTTTTTTCCTTTTGATTATTTTAGTACTTCGGATTGAGCTTTCCTCTATTTTCAGTTTTTATTTATTCGCACTATACACTTTTTTCTATTCCAAGATGGCGCGTTCTTCGCCTTTTATCCTCCGTAGCTTACTTAGCGTCACGTGACTCGCGGGAGTCTCGTGCTGCCGCTTTCTCCTTCTTTAAACGGGACCTCCGGACACCAGTTTGTTATCTCCTATTGCCGGAAACCCCATTCAGATCTTTTGCTCTTCTCATCTTGGGTGAGTTTGCGTCTTTTGTGCAAATACTTGAGTGCCATTCTGGCATTCCGCCACGTTTTGGCACTGACGGCTTTGTTTTCCTATTTCAGAGACTGCTTTGATTTTCTCCTCCTTCAGGTAACCTTCATTTTTTTTACGCAGGGTGTTTTTTGTATCTTGGTTGCGGCATTGCCGTGTCAGTTTCCTCATGCCATTTCATAGTTGCAGGTTTTCAGTCCGTTTTTGTGCTTTCACAGGTAATGACCTTTTCCGTATTTACACTGCCAGTACGGTGGGCTATTTCCTTTTGATCTTTTCATTCAGTTTTTTGCACCATCCTTCCCTCTCATTTCTAGCTGAACAGTATAGGTGGCGTTGGCAACTCTTCTGACCACATTTTCTGGTAACACCAAGATTTACAAGTGATTGCATCCTTTTTGACGTTGTCTCACGGTTTAGGCAGCATGATAACTTTATGGATTTATAAAAAGTGTTTAATTACAGTAATGCCAAATTTGAGTGTTTAAACAAACTTTTTTTTATGTATTGCAGCGGCCCCTGACGAAGGGACCAGGAGTCCCAAAATGCATCGGGCTAGGGCTATTTACGACTGTTTGTAAATTACAAGCACTACAATTTTTATGTTTAAGAATGAAGTGCAGTTGAACAGTTTCATGTAAAAAGAACTTTAAAATCAAGAAATGTAATTGACTTGATGTATTTTGCATTATGACTCATATTTGACTCACATTATACAACATGACACATTGTTGTAAGAAACGCACTGGGTTTGGATCTTTATTTTGAACAATTGTGAATTTTCTAGTCAATCAAGGTATAAGTTGATCAAGCTTTAAGAACTTCACATTGGTTGTGCACGCAGTTTTCTCAAGTGAATGTTTTCTTGATTTTGTTACGATCAATTGCACCTACTGTTGTGGTTCGTCAGACGGAGGTGCCAATAGGAAGCTGCTCTGATTGCTGCATGTTAATCTCACTTTCTACTTTTATTGCATGAGAACTCTCAACATCTTATGGTTTATATAGAACTTTGAGACTGTTTAAGCTAAATACTCTTTCCTGCTCTGGATGCATGGGGAAATTACTAAAGGTCTCTTCATTTTCATCGTCACTTGCACGCAAATGTTTAACTCGTTCTAAATCCCGCTCATATTGTTCTTCCATGGATGACTCATCGAACTCTTCGCCTAAGGGCGTCTCAGCCTCCACTATTGCAACTGCTTCTGGCACGAACAAAACACCAAGCAAACGCCTCAAGAAGGACCCTCCTTCTCCTCCCAAACAACCATCCTCGGTTTCTTTGGACTTACTACTTGAGGAAATTAGGGCTCTCCGTCCATTTGTTGAGGAAACCAACTCTAAGTTACAGATTCTAACAGAAAGATGGTCAAGCTTGGAAGACAAGAGTTACTACAGTAGAACAGAATCTTGAATCTGTAACTTCTGCCAGTAGCAAAATGGATGTCCTCCATTCTCAAGTATTGACTCTTCAAAAGCAAGTCGAAAACCTGGAAAACAGAAATCGACAGAATAATCTTCACATTTATGGACTTCCAGAAGGTTCATAAGGTCCTGACCCTATCAATTTTTTCAAATTGTTCTTACCCAAGGTTCTTAATTTGCCACAGGATACTCAGCTTAACATCCAGCGTGCTCATCGTTTAGGCACTGCTCCTGCACCGTCTTCTACCACCATAAAGAAACCGAGAGGGGTTATCTTATATTTCCTAGAATATACCGACCTGCTTAAGGTTCTCTCAGCGCCCAGAGTAGCTAATCGCGTTGTTTGGGTGGGCAATACTTTGTTTTTTTCTCAGGACTACTCAAAGCCCACTGCTGACCGACAAAGAGACTTTCTAGCAATGAGACCACAACTTCGATCTCTCGGAGCACGTTATGGCCTTTTCCACCCATGCCTCTTCAAGGTTACCATCAACAATAGGACTACTACCTATGATGATCCTACAAAATTGAAAAGTTTTCTCAGTTTTTGTCAGATGGAGTCCATGAATTTATCTGCATCATCCTCATAGTTTAACAAATAGTTGTTGTTGCTCTATCTTGATTGAATTCTTACAGAAGTCCTTAGTTTCTCATGTATATTGTTAATGACTCTTTTCACTTTTGTCTGATTGTTGTTCTTGTTCTTACCTACCAGTTTGTATTGAATTATTCATCAATTCCCTTTTTCTTCCCTACAGGTTCTGTTCTTCCGTTGTTTTTCCCTCTGTGTTGTATTGCTCGTCAGTTCTCGTTCCTTCCCATCCCCCGCTTGAAGTCTGGAGTCGTCATCTTTCCATGCGGCCTCATCTTTCCCCACCTTACATGCGTCTTGGATTTTTTGTAAGTATGTCTTTTGTGTCTTCTTTAATGTCTTCCATACTACTTTTCTTTCTTTACTTTGTTTCTTCTTTCTCTTTTTCCTTTCTCTTTCATCGTCATACTTGCTACCTCCTTGGCTATTTGAATCTTCTTTCATTCTCTCTTCGATTGACCTTTCCAACTTATTTATCACTTTTTTCTCTCTCTCTTTCTTCTTTCTTCACTTTCAAGTTTTATATACATAGAACTATATCTTTTTTGTATTTTAATGGTGTATGCATTAATACTGGTTCATTTTACTATTTTTCTTGTTCCCTTGATTTATGGCATTAAAAATCATTACATGGAATGTTAAAGGTTTAAACTCCCCTATTAAAAGACAACGGGTATTATCCTATTTATCTAAACTGGATGCTAAAATTGTTTTGCTGCAAGAAACACATCTTACTGAATCTGAGTCTTTAAAGCTTAAGAGAGGTTGGATTGGTGAACTCTTCTTCTCACCTGGTGATGGCAAAAGAAATGGTGTTATCACTCTAGTCCACAAATCACTGAAGTGCTACCTTATTCCACAAGAAAGAGATGAGGAAGGTAGATGGCTGTTTACTAAGTTAGACATTGAGGGTGTCTTGCTTTCTCTTTTTAATGTTTATGCCCCTACTTCTGGTGATGCCCCTTTTTGGTCCAATTTATATCAACTGATTTCGCATCATTTTGCTAGCAATGTAATTCTAGCCGGAGACTGCAACTAAGTTTTTGACCCTTTTTTAGATCGAAAATCCACAATTCCGTTTACTTCCTCAAAAGCGCATACAACTTTCACACAAACCATTAAACACTTACATTTAACTGATGCATTGAGACTATGTAATCCGTCTTTGCAAGAATTTACTTTGTACTCTTCACCCCATAAGACCCAATCAAGAATTGATTATTTTTTCTTATCACACAGTGTTTCCCAATTCCTCATATCCGCAGATATAGGTCTCATACTTATCTCTGATCACGCTCCCGTTTCCATCCTGTTAGACTTACTGCCTCATTCTGATCAAAAGAAGAAGATGGCGCTTTAATAATTCCCTGCTTTTAGACTGCCATTTCAATACCTCCTTTCTTTCGTTAATGAATATTTCCTTTTAGAAAGTAATGACACTACACCCTTTTTTATAATCTGGGTCGCTTTTAAAGCTTCTGCTCGTGACTTTGTCATTCTGTACACTTCTAATAAACGGAAAACAGCTCGAGCTTTAAATAGGGAACTCCTCTCAAAGATCAAGCAAATGGAACATACTTATTATACTTCCAAATTGAAAAATTGCCTGACCGATTTCATCAATGCCAAAACTCAATATAATAAGGACAAGATTGACGCGGCTCCTTTATTTCTTTTAAAAACTAGTGCTAAATTCTATGACGGACAAAATAAATCTGGCAAACTACTAGCTAATTATTTAAAGACCAAACAAAATAAGCTTCATATTGAATCCATAATATCGAATCAAAATATTTCTAAATACAAAGACGCTGACATCTTACAAGAATTTGTTCAATTTTATGAACAACTTTATACTCCTGAACTCCTTCCCACTGAGGATGATATTTCCCTGTATCTTTCCTCAATTCACAAATGCTCATCCCCGTCTCTACATCTTGATCTCCTTGAAACTAATTTAACTCTGACTGATTTACTTAATGCTCTTAAATCCCATAGTCTTCCAGAGCAGCTAGTGCCACACAAACTCTTTTTTTTATTTATAATAGATTGTTGCTAACACCAGCTTCCCTACATAAAATGCATTCTGACACTTCCAATACTTGTTGGTCTTGTTCATCCCCACAGGCAGATCTTGAACACTTACTTTTTTCATGTCCAAACGTCTTACAGTTTTGGAAATCAGTCTCGTCCCAAATTACTGCTATTTTTGGGACGAACAATTCCCTTACATTTGCAAATATTTCTTTAGGTAGCCTCTCCAACGGTTGGAATAAGCCAAAAACACAAACGCAAATCATTGACCTGTTAGTAGCTACTGCGTTTCAGCAGATAACAAAAAACTGGAAGGAGAACTCCAAACTCTCGTATTTACCTTGGAGGTATTCTGTTTGCTATAATCACAGACTTGACACAACTTTTGTTTTTCCCATGTCTCTGAAATGAAAAAGATTAATTTTATAGTCTCCTGTTACACTGTTTTTGGATGAAAGTGCTAAAAGATCCTTTGCTCCAGTACCAAGTACCCAAAAAGTTGCTCAGCCCCCTTTATTTCTCTGGTTTTTATCATTTTTTCTAATCTTTATCGATCAAATATATTTTTGTTTTAATCGTTTGCTTATACATTTTTGAACCCGTTTTCTTTCTCTCTACCCTTTTCACCTTTGCCATGAATTTTCTTTTCTTCTACGACTACTTGCCTATATGCCATTAATGATTTGTTCAGTATTGTTTCCTTTTGATGTTATGTTATTTGATATTTTGATGTTTCCTTTTTTTGACATACTCTTAATAAACGTATCTTTTGAAACTTAAAAGACTGCCTTGGTCTTTTAGAAATTATATACTTCTGCTGTTAGCCTAAATACTGCATTGTCTTTGAGTATTATTATCCTTGAGCCACACACTGATGTAGGCATACTGTGTTCTGCTACAACTAAAGAAACTACTTGCATGGTTATGAAATTAAATGAGTATTTGTGTCACACAATATATGAAAGAAGTTCTAGAGGCCTCTAATGCTGCATCATATTGGTACATGTCCACTCTTCTGCCTCTCTGTTTCTCTCTCCCAATAGATTAAGCCCTGCCAAATGTTTCCATCCCTCAGGTCTTTCTCTTCCTGTTTTTCTTTCCGCTCAATGTTGCTTTACCTCCTTTGTTCTGTTTCCCTTTCTGTCGAAAGCCACCTTTCCTGCCTGGCGCTGTAACACTTGCTGCCTGAGCTCCGCACATACCTCAGCTTACTAATGTGTTATTTTGTGATATTGTGCGCGCGAAGCTCATAGATTCACAGAGACGCCACCCATGATTGGCTTCAATTATGTAATTAAGTGATGCTACACATATTATTTGGACACTGGATGTGGGGTTAATGTGAGTCTATATTCAATAAAGTAGTTCGACCTGAACAAAATAGTTGTACTTTTGGAATTAGGTGTTGCATGTGGAATAAGGGTCCTACATTTTAAATGAGAGTTTTCTTTTTTTATTTAATCCTAAACTGTATAAAGCGCATCCTCAGTGAGGCAGCAATATAAATATACAAAATACATAACCACACTAGAAGAAAAGGAGGCAGACTTTCAAAAGGAAAGAAAACAAATGATAATCAACAAGCATTAGCAAAGAAAATAGGTCTCCCCTATGCAAGTGCGACTGGCTTTGTCAATGTTTTTTAGCCATGTTGTACAGCAGTGTGGTTGCTGTGCAGCATGGCTAAAAGGAAAGAAAAAAACGCTATGACATAGCCAGTGCTGGCTTCGTCGGAGCGCTTTTTTTTCTTGGTGGGAGGGGGTGGGCGGATGATGCAAGGAACGATAGGGGGAGGTAGTTGGTGGATGGGGCAAGCAACAATATGTGAACTGGCAGGGCAAGTAATAACAGGGGGAGGGGTGAGGGAAGGGGTAGCAATGACGCCGGGATGGGGGACTGGGGATGCAATGACAGGAGTAAGGGGTGAGGGGGACAGGTCAAGCAACAATATGGGTGTGCAGGGCAAGTAACCACAACAGGGCAACTAATGACAAGGGAGCTAGCAATGACAGGGGGAAACAATCACAAACATACAATTTTATAAAGTGCTACAAGTAAAAAAGACAAACAAGGACCTCAGAAATAGAGTGAGCAGAGGAAAGACACTGCACTGATTAAGGAAACAGTACTTGATCCAAGCTCCAGGAAAGGCACAAACACACAAAGAGGAAGCGAAGCTGGCATGGGTGACCAAAGAGAATCAAGGAAATGAGAGTGACGATAAAGAAAACCAATGGTAACCAATGGTCAGACTCTAAGCCCCTTTGTTAGTAAACGATATGTCTTGCAAGTAACAGAACATAGCTGTCTCAGACAAGACCTAAACATGAAAGGTAAAAAACAGAACATGGGCAAAATGAGTTCACCGAAAAATGCAACAATGAACCAAGTAAACTATTAACAGAGGGTTTGTACAGTGAAAAATTGAAAGTGAAGAGTTGTGACATCAACAATTTGCGAAAAAGGAGTCAAGTCAAAAACCAAAACAATTTTTCAGAAAGCTTTTGCCTGTGCTTAATTTGTAAACAAAAAAAAAAAAGTGGGAGTCCCCCCAAAAATGTCTTAAGTAGATGCCACCCACTGTCACTGCGTGGGTGGCCCACATTAATGATTGGTGTCACCTTCTGCACCATGGACACCAGTGCTCTTCTAGGCTCTCTTTTTTATGTAACTGTCATTTCCTCTCCAGCTAAATATCTTTCTCTCTCTTTTCCTGTCTATTTTAATGTTTGTCTCTCTGTCTACAAGTCACATAGAACCAAGGATTGATAAAGAGCATACACTAGCAAACAACTGCCATGTTAATATCCACTGCAATCATCTCACCAAAGTGCTGGTGATATTATCTGCACTTACGGGCCACATACTCAACGCCCAGCCCCCACCCTTCATTTGGGACCATTATTTCCAGTGTTAAAAACAACACAAAAAAATGAAATCTGTACATTTCCATTTGCAGACTGTTGAAAAACAATGTAAATACACCTAAACTATAGTAATACTTGGTGCCTTGTCTAGCACATCAGAGAAAGTGAATGGTCAGTTGGTCTCATTTATGGATTTTATCACTCAAAATAGTGAAGGAGAAAAACTTAAACAGACACGGCAAGAATTCAAACTGCTACCCTATAGACTACACTTCTCTGGGACATTTCTCCAAACCCCTAAGCTATGTCAGTAGGTTTGGAATCTGGAACCTGCAATTTACATTCAATTCTCAGCAGCAGGTGCACAAACCAAGTGAGACATTTTAACGAGATGTGACACCGTTGTTATACAGGTTACACAGTTCCTTACTGCAGATGCACTATGCCAAAGAGATAACCTACTATCATCAGAAATTGTGACCTGCTAAGTAGACACACATCTGCAGCAGCTACGTTATCCAATGAACTGTCTTAAAGGCAGACTCCCTAGAAAAATGGCAAAACTTAGACACATTTGCTTTCACTGGGGGGATGGTTGGGGTAGAGGGAGTATTCAATAATAGTATGTAAACCATGTGTGTGTAAGAGCAGCTAGGCCTGCCTGTCGTCTGAGAGGAGAGAGGCAGTAGAGATGGCATAGATGTCACTTTTATCAGCCTGGTGACTGTTGCTCGTTAACACTCTGGGGCCGAGAGTCAGTCAGTGCATGAAACAGACTAGAAGCAGGAATGCCGCTGACCGCGGCCCCCGCAGGGGGCCACTAGAGCGGTCGGCGCCCTAGTATCGCCTGGGCACCGGTCACCCCTCCCCGCCCCCTCCTCCTGGGGGGCAGGGACTCCGGCCGGTGTCCCCTCCTCTCTTTCCTGCCCGGAAGTGACGCGATGGGTGTTACTTCTGGGGCTCCTCCGGGCGTGGGGGGAGGCTATATAGCCCTCCCCCACCATGCCGGCGACCTCTTGTCGCCTCGCACGCCTCATCCCTCCTCACGCGCCAGAGGGTCGCTCGTCGTCGTTGTTGTCGTGAATAAGGACGGTGAGTTCCGTTTGTACCCTGCCCCCGCCCCGGCCCTGTCCGTGGGCAGTACCAGGCGTACGGGGCCCTGTGGCATGGATTGCCACGGGCGGGGGGGGGGTTAACATGTGCCCCCTAGGTGGCTTGATTTGGTCTCATAGCGCCTCCTCACCCCGCATATTCCGCAGGTTTTAACAGATGATGGAAGTGTCGACCGCTAATGACAGGATCATCCCCAAACCTGAAAAGAAACGCGCTAATCCCTTCGTTGCGCGCTCCGGTCCGCTCGGATCGGGAGCTCGTTGGATAGGAGTGCGGGGTCTTGGGCGCCCACCGGAGCGTCAGGCACGGCAGCCAGAGAGCGCACGGCCCCGGTGCTCCGAAAAAGGGTCATGCTGCTCTCCAGATTGCGGGTGGCAATGTCACGGCAGTTGTGTGTATATTTTGCGGGAACTAGGAGGCAGAGCCCAATCACGGCGTTCTCTGCTTCGGCCTGTGTGGTCTTGGGCAGGTTGAGCTGCACAGTGCACGGGTTCGGGGGGCTCTGGGGTGCGCCGACATGCTGCTGAAATGTATTCTTTTGGCTTGGGGACATGTGCTCATGTATTGAATCCGAGCTTGGGCACGGCGTCTCAGCTCCCGCACGGTGTGATTTTGGTCAAATTCTTTTCACGTTGCCGCTTTTGTGCACGGCACAGATGACCGCACCTTCAGGTGCGCGGGTGCGGAGGGCTCTGGGGAGCGCCTACATGTTGCGGAGGTGCGTTTCTTTTGACTCTCAAGACAATTGATCATCTATTAAATACGAGCTGGGTCACGGCGTCTCTGCCTCTGCACTGTGTGGTTTCGGGCGGTTTGAACTGCACGGTGCACGAGTCGGAGGGCTCTGGGGTGCGCCTGCATGTTGCAGAGAGGCATTCTTTTGGCTTGATGACATTCGATCATGAACTAAATACGCGCTTAATCACGGCGTCTCTGATTCTGCACGGTTTGATTTTGACTTTAGAGGCATTTGACCATGTCGCCATGGCGATGGCACTTGCGCACTGCCCACAGCTCGACCTAAAAATAAGTGTGTCACCATCGCCACATACACAGGGTACCCACCAAAAAATGCATGGAGAAAGTGGCTTTGTCGTTGTATTTAATCCGAGCTTAATTACGGCGTATCTGCTTCTGCACTGCGTGTTTCCGTGTTCACCCCAGTGGAAAGCGAACACTGTGCCCAGGCTCAGCGCCCCAATACCTTCGGGTCGAGATCGCGCCACATAACATGCAGGGCTTGCGAGCTCCGAGGTCGCGGCCACATCCCCAATCCCGGGCAAATCATTTACTCCCTCGGAGTTTACCCGAATTTAAAGGTAAACATGGTGCTCCCATCAAGCGCTCCAACACTTTCGGCCGAGATCGCGCTATATAAATATGCAGGGCTTGCGAGTCGAGGTCGCGTCCACGTCCTCAATCCCGGGTAAATTAGTTACTCCCTCGGAGTTTACCTGAATTTAAAGGTAAACACGGTGCTCCCATTAAGCGCTCCAACACCGTCGGGCGAGATTGCGCTATACAAATTTGCAGGGTTTGCGAACCCCGAGGTCGCGTCCACGGCCTCAATTCCGGGCAAACCATTTACTCTCCGAGTTTACCAGAATTTGATGGTAAACATGGTGCTCCCGCTAAGTGATCCATAACCTCCGTGCGAGATTGCATTATATATAAAGTGCAGGGCTGGCGAGCTTTGAGGTCGCGTCCATGTCCTCAGTTCCGGGCAAATCAGTTACTCCCTCCGAGTTTACCTGAATTTGTAGGGAAACACGGTGCTCATGCCAAGCACTCCAACACCTTCGAGCGAGTTGCGCTACATAGATTAGCAGGGCTTGCGAGCTTCGAGGTCGCGTCCACGCCTTGATGCGGGCAAATAACTTAATCCTTCCGTGTTCACCCAAATGTGACTGTATATACGGTGCTCACGTCAAGCGCTCCAATAGCTTTGGTTAGAGTTCGCGCTATGTAAATATGCACGATGGTCAGCAAGGACCGGGCGTTGCCACCCCCCCCCACGTCCCAATGCAGAGAGTTGGGTCCAGGGGACCTGTGGATGGAGCTCCTGCCGAGGTGTCCTCTCAAGCCTTCGCGGGGTGCTCCCTAGGTGCCCAGGGAGAGGAGTTTGCCTAGCGGCCAGGGCGCTCGACCTCAGACCTGGCATGCTGGGTTTGAGTCTCAGTGGCGGGGCGGAACATCCTGTGATTCTTGGCAAACCGCCAGGTCCCCTGTACCTAACAGGGCGCTGGGGGAAAGGTGGCTGCCCGCACCGCAGTTCAGGGGAGGCCCGGTGCCGCGTGACAGAACGTTTGGGGGTAGGGGGTCCACCGCCCATGTGGCCGCAGGCGGGGGGCGCTGCGGCGTGTGGACGCATTGCGACACTGGTGGGGGTTCGCTGACAGCATGTGGGACCAGCTCATCGCTGGGTGAGGAGAAGGTGTGGAAAGCGTGGTAAAGAGAGTTTACAAAGGAGCTATTACACCACTGATCGTTTATGTAGATTCTTGGGGCTGTGAGGTGTTTAGGCCACTGGATGGCACTGTCCCTCGTTCGGCGAATGGTCACTCCTCATCAGTCTTGGAATTTCCACTTAATCCATTTTCCTCCCTTCCAGGCCCTGCGTACCTGGGGAATCAAGTGGGAGTGGTAAGAAGAAGGGTATGGATAGTAATCGGGTTTGGCAGATTTAATGCATACAGTTAAGGTGATAGCACAACAGCACTGGTCCATTAGAATACAAGAGTCACCGGTGGAGGTAGCTTGGTGCAGTGGCAGTATAAGGGCCGCAGACGTCTCCTTAGACGGGGGAGCTGTGTCCTCAAGCTGCTCTCCCGAACTTTCCATAAATATCTAGGAGTTTTTGGTAGAGGATGGTGCCGGGATATGGACTTTTCTGGTAGGGTAGCCGAGGGCTGCCGGCAGCGTGGCTGGGGCCCGCTGTTTTTGGCCCGGTGGGGCAAAATGGGGCCCGCCTCCCGCGGGAGGTGCAACTGCGGGGGTTGCGGCAGCGCGCAGTGGGTATGGTAGATGCATTTAGGATCGCAAGCGCTTTCTTTCAGGGGTCAGACTTTGGTGCAAACGCCATGTGTGCCTGTTCATGCATAAAGCCCAGGTTAAACCGTAAGCAGTTACACCACGCTCCCAACTGAAGGGGCCAGTGGTGAACAACCTGGGTGTGTGGGGCAGCAGGTGGGGTGGTCACGAGGTGATCGAGCGGTTACTTTGCACCAGCTGGAGGACCATGGAAATGGTGCGTGTTATCCATTCTTTCTCTAGGCGGACTCAGTGAAGAGGGGACGGTGGCTAATAGTGTATACAATTTGCACGAGTCCCTCGGCTTAGTGTTGGTTAACGAGCAAACTGAAACCTTGGCAACTAGGGATGGGGCGTTTAGCCCTTGGTAGACTACGCGAATGAGCCAGATTTGTGGCTCACTTATCCGATGTCAATAGAAGCATTGACACAGCCATAAGATGAACTTGTAGGTGGAGTGCCCATATTGTATTGATTACAGGGATGCAAGGACATAGCGGCAAACTACACAGCGGCCACTAGGCCGAACGACAGCACAAAGTGTACTGTGTAATTTCACTAAGCGGGTGCTGGGGCGCTGGCCGTGACTTAATTGGTCACTGGCGCTTAGGACAGTCTGCCACGAGTGGGCACTGTCTGTCCATTGTAGAGATTACCCCGAAGGCATGGGTTAATGCAGTTGGCATTAAAAGCACTGTGGCCAGTTGCACAAGCCATCCTTTTAGTTTTGAGGGCTTGGAATAGGCAGATTTTCACGTTTACAAGAGTATCCAGATCCGTAGTTGTGGTGTTACTATTGATTGGCTGCATGGCAGGAGCAAGGTTTGGTGCCTAAGGAAGTGGCTGCCGGACAGGAGTCCTGGCTTATAGGGGCACAATTGTCAGGTATTCCGTAGAGCTGCCCCGCGGTATGTAGCACGCGTGTATGCCGATTCTAGTTTTGCGCAATACTGGGCGTCACGATGTATGCGTCGCCGCGAACAGCCCTAGGCCAGAAATTATGTTCCGCTGCCTTCAGTTGGCATTGCGGTACGTCTGCCTTGGTTGTTACCGGACAGGGTGCTCTGGGATGGGGCAAAGCAGCACGCCAGTTTGGGGTTAATTATTGGTGCCCCACCCAAGTGAACTGCCAGGGTGCCATTAAGCGGAAAGACCACCCGGGGGGCAGTCTCTAACAATTTGGCTGTAGGAATAGATTATTCATTCACTATCCCGATAGGGGGCACCGCTCCACCTTTCCCAGCAGGGTAGGCGTAAGCGGGTAGTCGTGTCACCTGACGTTGAGGAGCGTTTCTTTCAATGCTTTTCGCCATAGAAGTCGTCTCGCCAACTTTGTTCCAGAGTTCAGATGGGGCCGGTCAATCGATCAATACGCACATGAGTATCGGTTGACTCGCTGTCCACTGTACGGCTCTGGTATCCTATACGTGTCGTGTTCCATGACTCCAGCTTTGCGGGCACAGACTCCTGGGGAGTACCCAGGTCTCTGGTCTTCATTTAGTTAGCTCTTGTGGCTTCAGCCCCAATGTTTTCGTTTCTGGTAGGTACAGGGATAGCTCTTCTACAGCCAGACCACATTGGGTTTACTTTGGAATCGGGTTGTTCGATGTAGACCTCGGTGTCCTGCCGGCGCCTGGGAGGCGTGTGCCGTATGAAGACTGTTTTGTATTAATCCATTCAGTGATGTTTCACTGCTTGGCGTACTACGTCCTTGGACATCAGTAGTTGGGCATGGGGTCCTTATCAGTGTCTTTTATGCAGGTACTGCGGTTGGGAAAGGTTAAAGGAGTTGTCTGTTTGGCCGGGAACCGGCAAGCTTGGTTCAGCTTCCTCCACGAACAAGGGTGCATTATCGGCCTAGACCCCGTGTATACTTCCAGGGGCTCTGCCCACGCCTAGGAGGGCCAATATCACACAAAGCACAGGGGGAGAGGTCGTATATGACATCCCAGACTTGAGTAGTGATATTACCAGGGTCTTCCCTCCCTTGTCCCAATTTAGACTAAAGTTACGGTCTGGCTAAGAGTTGGCAAAGGATAGTTATGTTCTTCCTGCATGCACCGATCTCGCAGAGGAGGTAAAACATTTTTGTCTCCAAGGCAGGGATTGTGCGCCGCCATTCCGTTTCCAATGGGCTCCCGCTTCACGCACCATGATCACGCGTAGGTGACCGGTCCGGCTGTTGTGAAGTTGATTAGGGTGGGGGTTCCTTTGCGGTTGAAAGCGCTGTTCATCGCAGGGAGACAGTTAAGGAAGGTTCAACAGGTTGAGGTGTCAGTCCCACCATGTCAGAATTGAAGCACCCGCAGTAGGCTACGCAGGGAACCTACAATTTTGCTGCGTCTTTCTTATGCAACTGACAAGCATTGTTAAGCGATAGGTACTGGCGTGTAGTGAGGCACGGTGTTTGGGTTTGTACAAGGAGGCAATGCATGAGCGGCTAAACTACAGCCTGCCATGCCACCGGCTAACAGCCCAAGGGCGTGAGTTATGCGAGGTCTTGGGGAACAGCTGGGCCCCTGCATGGCATTGGCAGAAGTACATACACCCTCCTGCTATTGCCTGTATTGTGTTCCTCACCCCCTCACCCCAGACATTTAAAGGCAACAGATCCCGGCTCTTCAGCTACATCGCGCCAGGGGGGCATGCGCGCTGCGTAAATACAGAGCTCCAACATAAGGGTGCCGAGTAGCAAAACCAGTAAATAGGTTTAGGAGGTGTGTCTCTAGCCTTATAGCTGGCGAAACCACCACCGTAGAGGTGCGCCCAGTTGAGAGTGGGGCGCTTCTTAAGGTTCGCAGGACCACTGCGGTTGGTGGAATCTTCCAGCGGAAGCACCGGTAGGGTACTGGAGCTAGCAGGGAACTGGGAACCTGGGATACTGACACTTGTACCTCGCTGGGTGGGGCTGTGGTCAGCCAACATAGTGTGCTGCCGTCCCAATAATGGGGGTAGCAGCGTGTCAAACACAATGGGACACCATGGCAAAAGAACATGTGGCACGCCCAGTGCGTAACCAAAACGAATCTTCAACGGAGCAGGTAATTTGTCACCGCTGGGGATGCCCTGGGCGGGCGGGGGTTAACCCCCCCCATTGACACCCTCTTATCTGGGGGCATTCTAGGACGGGTAAAGTAGGACTTAGCCAATCCGTAATGCTTGGGCCATGCCACAGGCACTGCGCCTGCTGAAATCAGACAGATTAGATAAGCCAGTATGCTTGGGTGGTTTTGTCACCACGGAAGGAGCTCGACGGGCATAATTCCCATAAGGAATAAGGGATACAGGGTAGGGCAAGAGGGTCCCTTGCCCAGGGCCACCTCTTTCAGTACTGAACACTCCTGCGCGGCAGAATGTATCAACCAAAGTTAATGACAAAAGTTAAATAGAATCCCGCTCGCCAGAATAGCAGGGCAGACAGGCGGGTGGGGGAGTGGTCACCTAGCTAGCGGGCTGCTGTCCCACAGACGGGCACGCAGGTTTCAGGCGCACCCGGTGCTAGGAGAATGGCAGCTAGGTGAGACCAGCACATAGACGGGGCCTTGCGAGCAGGGGGGTCGGCAGCCAGCCCGCCCAGAGTTGGATCGGGGCGGTGGCAAGTGAAGCGGGAAGAGGTGTGGCGCCGCGGCCAGGGCAACTGGCTCCAGAACTTGGGGATCACGGTTCGCGTCCCTGTGCCTGCGGCAGGTTAGCCCAGCACCATGTGACTCTGGGCAATAGCTTGCTTAATCTTTCCGGCGGGCCCCAGCGCCTAGAGACCCTTGCGGGTGTTTGTTCGCGCTTTACAAAGGTGGATTATTCACAGTGGAACTTTCACGCATGGGGGTAATTGCCCTTAGCACAACTACCCAGGCCTGACAGGCCTCTTGTTTCACCAGACACCAGCTGACCCAGGATAGCGTCAAGGGCTTGGGATGTAGATGGGGCCACCTATAACCAGCAGGGACGGTTCCCCTTTATCTGGATTGCAGGAAGCTCCAGACAGGAGAGGTGGCAGGTAAGACTATAGCTGTTCGGCCGGGGGGCTCTGGCGGCGACGGTGGCCGCCTCCAGAGCTGTGGCGGAGTTACAGGGCGATCTGGAAGCAGGCCGGTACCAAGGGTACCTCTGCGCGGCACCATAGGGGGTGCCAGAGCCAAATCCGAGGAGTCTCATGGGAGGGTCCCGGAAGCCGTGTTGGCGCCCCGATAGTCCTTCGGGCGGCTGTGGGCTGAGTCTGAGTGTGTGTTAATATTGGGTAATGTATTTTGTTGGAGGGGGGACTGAGGGGTGCCAATGGCGATACTATGCCGCTGACCGCGGCCCCCACAGGGGGCCACTGGAGCGGTCGGCGCCCTAGTGTCGCCTGGCACCGGTCACCCCTCCCCGCCCCCTCCTCCTGGGGGGCAGGGACTCCGGCCGGTGTCCCCCTCCTCTCTTTCCTGCCCGGAAGTGACGCGATGGGCGTCACTTCCGGGGCTCCTCCAGGTGTGGGGGGAGGCTATATAGCCCTCCCCCACCATGCCGGCGACTTCTTGTCGCCTCGCACGCCTCATCCCTCCCTACCGCTTACCCGGCGTGGTTGGCAGGTGGGGGTGAGAATATTCTAATATTTCCTTTTTTCGTTGCAGGCGGAGTTACAGGGCGATCTGGAAGCAGGCCGGTACCAAGGGTACCTCTGCGCGGCACCATAGGGGGTGCCAGAGCCAAATCCGGAAGCCGTGTCAGCACCCCAATAGTCCTTCGGGTGGTTGTGGGCCTGAACAACCGGGGGTTTGCTATGCTACGCTACGCCCCAGGAAGGGGCGTGAGTAGAAGTTACCAACAGTCACGTGATCCTGGAAGAGAGTCACTTGGACGGCAGCAAAGGCGGGGTTCGCCCCAGTGCTGCCCG
This sequence comes from Triturus cristatus, assembly GCF_964204655.1. NCBI lineage: Eukaryota > Metazoa > Chordata > Amphibia > Caudata > Salamandridae > Triturus > Triturus cristatus. Next base: position 230,328,478 of record NC_140580.1, on the reverse strand, counting down.
GCTCATCAGGCGGGCAGGCGGCCCAGTTGGTTGCCGGCCCTTGGATCGCCCGTAAGATAACCCAACTATTACATAACGGTGTATGTAATAAACCTGCAGCATTTTGTACCCAATCAAACAGTCTGAGTGTGTGTTATTATTGGGTAATGTATTTGTTGGAGGGGGAACTGAGGGGTGCCAATGGCTATACTATGCTCCCAGTCCTGGGCGAAGTGGGGCTGGGGCCCAACAGGTGACATTCTATGCTGTGGTGAACGAAGGGGCGGTAGAGCGTGTCCTCTTAGAGTGACTCGTTGTGCTCTCTCGGATTGGAAAAGAACAAAATAAAATGTAACCTACTTTCAAAATCGAATGGAGTAATGTTTTAATGGTGTTCATCGACTGCTGCTTCGTGGTGAGATGGCATCAACTTACTATGCCTTCAAGGCTTCGTTCACGGCTAATTATGCCTTGGCAGGTAGAGCCTCAGCTGGGACTTTGCTCAGAGCCTGGATGGGCAAAAAATGAGTGCATCTGTGCTTCACCAGCAACCACCAGCTCAAATGAACCCCTTGCGGTGCCACAGATCCAGCAGGACTGGGCTGTAGTCCCAAAAGTGCCTGAAACACGGAATAGGCAGCCTCAACAAAACCTTTGTGTGGTTTGAATGGAACATCCGGTGGTGATGTCTTCACGAGGTAAGGGCCTTGGTGCAGGTCCGAGTCGCATCTGCAGAGAGCTCCGCAGTGATCGCATGCAGTGGGTTGCAGGAGCCGAGCAGGACAAGAGCCGCGAGGAAACAAAGGAAAAGCGAGCCCATGGCAGAGGTATGGGGCACAGCAGCATACCCACCCCCACTCAGCGCCGGACTGGCCGTAGCGGGCACCAGGCAGTCCCCCGGTGCGCCGCTTGTGCGTGAGGCCTGAGTGATTCTGGCACTCCGTGAGTAATACGTACTCAGGCCTGACATGGCCTGCGCCCTGCGGTTACCCGCGTGGCTAGCAGCGGCATCAGTATGACCTCGAGGAGGACCCCAAGGTGGCGACTGAATACCTCTATCAAGCATCCAGACCAGGACTGGGCGCTGAGACTGGCCAGTGCACCCGAGGGCCCCGTCCAGACGGCGGCTCAGCCATGCTGCAGCGCTGGGTAACAGTACCCATCCAGATCTCCAGAAAAAAGACGAAACGTATAAAGAAACTTATGCATATCTTAGTCAAACCGAAGGAAAATAGATCAAAACGTTCCTATATGTGCAAGGCTAGCTGCTCTGTACACTATCTGTAACTACGTTTGAGATTGTAAGGGTGATTAACATTAAATACAAAACGTAGTTCTTACAACAAATTTAAAATATGAAAATGTAGGAATTTTAAGCGTATTAGCAAGGGTCCAAAGTGAATGACAAGTCCCTGAGCATGTCTCATTTGCAGATGAGTCTTTAATATGTTCAGTACGTTTACAGTGCATGCAGGAGTCAGAAGTAGAGTCCAATATAGCATCCTTGTGGTATACAACTGTAGCTAGGCTCTTAGCTTCAGTGTTTCTTGGCTTGTTCGTGGCACGTTCATTAATGGCCATTTCACTCACTTTGGAAATCTACTCTCACAGACTTTCACATTTTTAGATTACTCTTTCCCTGCTGATATAGCTGTATTAGTTCATCTTTTATTTCTTTAGATGACTTGCTCTTATGTTGTGGCTGGTTAAAGATGATCAAATATTTGCTTCCACCAAGGTCTTCTCCTATACTAGGTGGTGATTTATAGCATTTAGATCCAAAGTCCATGAACTATTTGGTGTGATACAATTAGGTGGCTAGGGCCCTCATTACAAGTTGGACGGATAATTCCAGTATGTTCAGTAAGTATTGTTAATTCATATACCGGATTTAGAAGTTTTGCAGCTAACCCTGCACTCATGTAATTTTCCAAAGATGAATTTCGGCACATCCATGCTGGCAACATTTTATCGAGGAAAAAATGGCTGCTAACTACCGGGACATGCGGATTTGGGTGCAGTAAGCATTAGTCATCATTATCTTTGTCTGATCGGACAATAAAATCCAGCAACGAGATATAGCGTAAAAAGTCGATAAAACCTGTGTAAAGTCGAAAAAATGTAGTCTTTCAAAAAAACTAAATTTTTAAGAAAAACAATTAAAACGCCTGTTAAAAATAACAGATACTTGCCACACATTGCAAGTGTTGGCCTTGTCCAGCGTTTTAGACCTTATCAGCCGTGCCGCATACAGAAAATTAGAAACAGCGAACACTGTTTACATTCTTGAATTAGTTTTACATATTTTTATTGCATTTATCGGTCCGATATGCACATAGTCTGACATAATGAGACAACCCAATCAGCTTTAGATAGATCTAGAAGAAGTGGCGCAAAACCCATATAGGTCAATACATTACTCTTCTTTCAAGACTGCAGGGAATTGAAGTCAGTCACAGTCAAGATAATTATGGGTATTTACTGTATACATTAACAGACAACCATGTTGTGGCGTGGGTGGAGAGATAATGCCACACACCTGAAGCACATTACGTTTGAGCAGGAAACATTTCTAAACCTTCAAAGAAACAGCACTTTGTATTCTGGGACATGTGGCTCTGATTTTGCTTATTATTTACGAAGAATGGGCCTTCAAGTGTGAGCATGCAAAATCCCGCTGCTTGTTATTTTAAACGTTCAGATTGACTGAAGATGCCCTTTGATAGCTACATTACAGCTGCTGACCCCAAATGAACAAGATGTTGGAAGGCTAAGGAGAGCACTGAAGGCTTTAGGTGGTGTCCGTGAAGGCGCCTCTGGTGGAAGAGCGCCATGCCAATGGTGGAAGTGGTGCCCCACAGTAGTGGAAGTAGGTTGCAGTCTCGTAAGAAACATGATGGTACTGTCACTTTCTGTTTACAAAGGGCTCAACGTAAGGGTGTGAAAGAAAATTGTATGGAACCAAAATATCACTCATAGTGTTCAACATTTTCCATAAGTAACACATACATATACAACTGAGTGTTGCCTGCATATTGGTGGACAGAGATCCCACCACCCAGGTTCAAGCCCCTCAGGTGCTTCATTAAGAGGCTAAATATGGTTGTGTAAAGGATCATACATCGAGTCACTCTGCATAGTATAAGTAAGTAGTCCCAACTGGAGGGTCAAATCTGCATACACTGAGATGTATCAGACAGAAAATTAAACCAATCCAGAATGGTTTCCCATAGCGTCATACAAGATACATGAATAAAGGTCGTTTCTCACGGCTCATCACACTGAAAGCTACTAAGAAATCAAGGAGCACCAGGACACCCCTGTATATGGAATACAAGCCCTGGTCTTGGCGCATGAGTCCCACATTTGGAGTGGAGACTCTACTGTCTGGACTGAACCTGGTACATGAGTTCTACATCTGCAGTAATACATGTGGAAATAAAGGGCTATATTCCGAATGGAAGTTGCATATTTGAAATGTACTTGAAATAAATATTTGAACTGTATGGACTTACAATGCATATGCAGAAGGAACAATTGATGGACGGAATGTTGAACAATGCAAACATTTACCCCCAGTCACAAAGATGTGGGTTTAATCCATCGTTATTTTGCTCACCACACCACCCCAGTTTGGATCTAGCCATATGCATAAAGAACAATTGATGGGCAAAACAATGAACAGTGTCAAACATTCACCCCAGTACAGAGATCTGTGCCTAAATCTATAGTTTTTTTGCTCCCGTGCCAATCCAGTTAATACCGAGCCATACACAAATCAGTCTTGACCCTGTTCCCCATGGGAACAGACCAGCCCGAACTGGCAGGACAGGTTCTCCCTGGCCTCGAAAACAAGCATCCTAGGACCGGTTTCGGGGTTTCACCTCTCATCAGCCAGGCTACTTTGACTCCATTGGCATGGAGAGCACGGAACCCACGTCTGGGCATACCCGTCCCACTCAGGATGACAAATGCAAAAAGAACAATTGATGGACAGAATGTTGAACAATGTCAAACATTAACCCCAGTACAGAGATATGGGCCTAAATCCATTGCTTTTTTGCTCCCCGTGCCATTCCAGTTTAAACCCAGTCATATGCAAATCAGTCTTGACCCTGTTCTCCATGGGAACAGTCCAGCCTGAACTAGTAGGCCAGGTTCTCTCTGGACTGGTAAACAAGCATCTTAGGACTGGTTTCTGGGTTTCACCCCTCATCAGCCAGGCTAGCTTGACTCCAATGACATGGAGACCATGGGACCCAAGGACCGGTTTCAGGGTTTCACCCCATATCAGCCAAGCTAGCTTGATTCCAGTGGCATGGAGAGCACGCAACCCACTACTTGACATACCCGTCGCACTCGGGGTGACAAATGCAAAAAGAACGATTGATGGACAGAATGTTGAAAAATGTCAAACATTCACCCCGGTGCAGAGATCTGGACCTAAATCCATAGTTTTTTTGCTCCTCGTGCCATTCCAGTTTAAACCCAGTCATATGCAAATCAGTCTTGACCCTGTTCTCCTTGGGAACAGTCCAGCCCGAACTGCCAGGCCAGGTTCTCCCTGGACCGTAAAACAGGCGTCCTAGGACCGGTTTTAGGGTTTCTCCCTCTCATCAGCCAGGCTAGCTTGACTCCATTGGCATGGAAAGCACGGGACCTACGTCTGGGCATACCCATCATACTTGGGGTGACAAATGCAAAAAGAACAATTGATGGACAGAATATTGATCAATGTCAAACATTCACCCCAGGACAGAGAACTTGGCCCTAATCCATAGGGGTTTTGCTCCCCATCCCATATCCCTTTCGGATAAGACCCTCAACACTAAGTACAAGTTCTCTATGACCAAAACCGCTATCTGGATGAAAGGCAACTGTCTCAAGCTCAATACTAAAAAGACAGAAATAGTGAACTTCAGCAAGATCACCTCACCATAGGACTCCAACTGGTGGCCAGCCAAACTCGGACCCACACTCACACTCAGCACCCATGCCTGGAACCTCTGAATAATCAACAACAACAATGTGAACATGACAAACAAGTCAACACCGTCACTGCATCCTGCTTCCACTCCCTGGAGATGCTCCTCAAATGGCTCACAAGCAACTCTAGAAAAGCTGTCACTCACGTCCTAGTCATCAGCAAGTTGGACTACTGGAATATCCTTTATGCTGGCATCACCAAGCAACTCATTAGAAGACTACAAACAATCCGGAACGACACAGCCTGACTCATTCTCAACCTCCCACACACCACACCTCAGGGAGCTCCACCGGCTCCCTATACACAAACAGATTAATTTCAAACTCATCATACACACATTCAAGGCACTGCACAGCTTAGGCCCCACCACCTTGAACGGTCTTATCTCCTTTCACCAACCATCCAGACACCTCCGCTCCGCAGTACTCCTAGTCACACACATCCTATGCATATACAATATATGACTAGGAGGGCATTCTCTTACATCACTCCTAAAGCATGGAATGGCCTCCCACTCCACAACAGACCCTTCTCTGTTCTCCTTGAATTCCGCAAAAAGCTGAAGACTTGGCTTTTTTATTAACCAACCCACCATAGGCAGGTCTAGGCACAAACACCTGTTCAGCGCCAGTCTACCTTCGCACGTGATAGTGTGTTTTACAAATACACATAATATAATATAACATAACGTTTCAATATCCCTCCCCTCTTGTTCGCTGAACTCATTGCTTCATGTACTATGACTGGAGCACATCTCTACACCTTTCATACTGCACTTGTACATACACATAGCCCCTGCTCAGTAATGCTGCACACACATGTCTCCAGACTGCTTACAGTGACCTTGACCAGCTGCCCTCAACTTTGCTGCACAAACCCCTCCCTTGGTCATAATCGAGCAACAGCTCTAGTGAACACTGCCATCACAGACACATCCACTGATCCGATCAGGACACATATGCACTGCCATCACTATCACACTGCTGTCCTAAGATTGCTTCTTCAATGCAACTTCAGTTCCTCTCCAACAATTACTAAAAACAGCCTGCTGAACTTTAGATATACGCCATACCAACCAGCTCCCTTCTGATTGAAACACACCAACACCTGCATGCCTCTGAGGGCGTAGTTAAATCTCTTTGGGGATCACAGGTATGTAAACAACAATCACAATGGCATGCATGAGTAATCTGAGTAATCTATAAGGGCAAACTGATCCCCTCTTTGGCATGGGGCCAAGTCTCCATGATAATAAGCGACCTCCCTCATTCAAATACATATTTACTGAAAAATGGGCCTACTTTGATACCACACAAAGAGCCTGTGGCCCCTACTGTATTTTAAAACTGAATGGCACCCAGACCAAATTGCCTAACAGGACAATTGCACGGTGAGTGAAGTCACAAAATTCCGACCCCATCTCTCCTCTATAATTTGTCTACAGTGAAGACATGCCATTAGGATTGGGTCAGAGTGGGACAACCATAAACAACCATCACATCTACAATATCCCCTGGGCCTATATAGGTTTGAGAAAGCATATTATTTATTTTGAAATTTGTAGGACCTTGTATGTAAGTAAGATGGCAACCAACTACCTGTCCCTCTGCGTTGCTTCAACATACCTAATCTGCGTGCTTTAAATACTGTGGCTCATTGAGAGAAAATTGGCTCTGAGGACTGATTGTAAATTTCTCCGGAACAGCAGATATAGGCCAGAGGCAAACCTGGGTGTTTTCTACATTGAAATCCTACAATGAAGAGGGTTTTCTGTCGTGCCAGCTTGCCCAGGAAGTCTTTGGCTTTGTGAAAGCCTATTGTGCAGCTCTGTAAGAGGCCAAGTCCTTAGGCTGATTGCAAGCTGGTGAGCATGCTGGAACTGAGTGCAGTGGCTCATGAATGGAAACATTTCTCTATGTCCAGGAGTTACCATGCGACGGCCAGCATCATCTTCTGGTGCCAACGGTGAGTAAAGATGAGTGCGTTGGCAAATAAAAAACTGTGCTGGTATTGAAGTGAGTCATGAGGACAGAATAAGGAGAGTCACCCTTCTGGCACCTTTTCCAGTATTAAAGATGAGTGTCCATTATGAATATCGCATATGCTGGTCATCCTCTTGGAAGAGGTGTGGATCAGCGGCCAGGGCGGCTGACTCCAGAACAGGGGGGCTCACGGTTCGATCTCCAGTGGCAGGTTAGCCCAGCACCATGTGACTCTGGACAATAGCTTGCTTAATCTTCCTGACGGCCCCTGCGCCTTGATGCCCTCGGGTACTTGTTTGCGCTTTACAAATACTGGATTTAATTTCATTTTCATTTCATCCTTTGGCCCTCCAGTACCATCCCCTTAGGCCAATTGGTACAGATCTATGGATGGCAGAAATCTTCTTCAGTGGGTCACGCCTGTAGATGGGGAGGTTGGTCAATCATTTGTTGCTGCCTAGATAGAGCTTGACTCCAATATAAAGCAATGTGGACAGACTGCTGGATTAGTTAAGGCTATTTCTTAATACTATTTACAAATGTAAGCAATTTGAAATAGCACACTCATTGTAAAGTACGAAAACACAGAAAATAGCTACCCGTGCTACACTAGCAGCAAAAAAGACAGGCTACTTTCTGGTTTATGTGTTGCGAGGGCCAAGGGAACCATGCAGGCGCAGGAGCATCTCTTTAAATCAGGGCTGTTTCTGCCTCGTCAAAGTTGCATGGGCCTGCTCTGTTTAGAGTGGCGGAAAGAGCTAGTTTATACCAGCAGAGACTCAGCTGTCTATGTCGGCGACAGCCTGCGACTAGGCTACCAGGTCAAAGTGGTAATTGTCCCACCCTATTTGTGGCGGGTTGACTGTCACTCATTTCCCCTATCCGGGACAGCCACAAACTCAAGACATGAAGGTCCTGGGTATGGATAGCGCACAGTGGCCTACAAGTGCAGCAAGAAAACTCCCTGCATGTCAGAGTTACTGTATTTTGTCTTATCTGTAAATAAAATTCCACTTTGGAGATTTGTTTTCAACAAACCAAAAACCTTTGGCAAGTGGGCACAATAAACATGGTTCCTACTCAGTAATCTTCAGTGGAACTGCAACACCGGCAACTCAACTGAAGGCACAGTGATCTCTGACTGCCTGGCAGTGTTCTCTGAATGTGGTAGGTGGTCTTCCGCTGGAGGTACGCGGCAGGTTCTCTGCCGCCCAGGGTGGCCAGCGGGCTGCACATCAGCAACATGAATTTGCACTAAAACTTTATACAAGGCCTCAAAATTAAGTCAATTTAACATGAACAGTTCACTGGGTTACAGATGTGTGCACAGTTGTACATGCATAACAAATGAGATTTCTTAAAACATGAATAATGCAAAAGACTAGTAAGAAATAATAATTAAGGTGAGTATAATGTTGTGTTACGCATGAAGATCTAACCGTTAGCTGCACATTCATTTTGTCTCATTGGTCTCAAATAAATCCTGTTAAGAACTTTGATTTTCTTTGTAGTATTAATGAACAAATACTTCAAACTCTCCTATCGGTCAAGTTTCTTAAACGCACAATTTATAATATCGTATCAGTTAAACGTGGAGCCCTTTAAAAATACTGCTCTCCATCCTCTTTTAGTAACGTTAATCACACAAAATATTTTTGAGTGCTGACTACTCATGATTATGAGGCACTGGTACAATATCTTAGGATGGAATCAAAATCACGCTGCTCCAGCAGCGGCACTTGTCGAGATGGGCTACTACTGTTAAATGCTGCCTGCATAAAAATAGACAAGACATGGTTTTTGGCCCAAGAAAAAAATGTCCATCAGACATATATGCTGTTAAGTGGCTTTGGCTAGGGTGTGTTAATAATTGAAAGATGTGAGTGATTGAGTCTATAGTATACCATGAATATAATGAACATGTATTGATTGGTCTTGCATCTGTAAACAAATAGATACATCATAATTGGACAAAGTCCTGTAAATTATGCTAGATAAGTAGTGCCGTGGTACATCAATTATTTGTCGATCTACTGTGCTGCTATTGGAATTGATGTGGGACTGAAGGAGCTCACTGTTAGTTATTATTATTTTACAACTATATGGGTTGTTTTTTTTTGCACCCACATTGTTTGATGGAGAGTATGTTTAATTGTCTCAGCTTGTTTTTTACAACTATGAATGTTTGTAGACCAATTGGCATACTTTTAGAATACATCGACTGCTGTGTGGACACATTTGCGTTTGATTTGTAGAATTGCTATTTTAAGAGACTTGACGAAAGGGGTGCAACGTTTTAAGGTGTTTTTTCACATTAATCATCATTAGCAGTTTTCTGACCAAACACAAGTTAAAAACTGTTATGAGTAGGATCAAAATCAATTATTTTTTGCACTATTCTTCTTCGGAGTTGATATGTCTTTTTAAGTTCTGCTCTAGTTAGATCCTGTTTCTTAGGATATTTGGTCTCAAAAACATTGTGTTCCAGCATACCCAGTCATATTTCTTTATAACAACAAAAAGATAACTTGAATGTTTTTAGATGAATTAAAATATTAAAAATATATCACTTTTTAAAATATGCTAGGTAAAGCATAGAATTAAAATTTAACAAGATAAATTTGTAAAACATACTTAAACAAATATGATATATTAGTATTTATTTATTGAAATATCAAAATGCTGTCAAAAGGAATCCATTTGTAACAAATTTGCAACATATAATCCTCATTAAAAATTGTTTATAAATTATAAGGCGCTTAGCACATTGATTAACTACCTAGGCATAGAACCACTTTTTACCCTTATGGGTAAATCTTTCTCATTTACAAAAACCTCGCAATATGAGTTTCTGTGTCCCCATGTTATACAGCTGTAATTTTTATTACATTAGTAACTTTGATCAGAAATGTTCACCTGCTGCCTAATTTTAAACTCTCCTCAGGATACACATTCACTTACAGCAGATTAAAAGTAATTACTCATTTTTTCCTGTGATATATTCTTTTTAAAGAAAGGTATATTTCCATGCATTCATTTCCTCTCTTATTTAATTAATTTTTCCAAGAGGCTATTGAAAATTATTTCACAATTTGTCTTAATTAACACCACTCTGAGAGTTGTCTATCCTATCATAGATCCACTCTATGAAGTGGCTTAGCATAGATGTCTCAAAGTTAGTCAAAACCTTCAAGAGAATTCTATGTGTATTTCTGTTAGAGACTATTTCCCCACTTCCATCTGTGTTACCAGATTTTTCAGGGGGCCAGGAGCCTCCAACCTTTTCTGTTAGAAGAGCTACTCATGATAAATACAAATCATCCAGAGCTACTAAGATTGTTAGTATTGTAATAATGATCACATCAAACAGGATGACTTGGTGGTCGCCCAATGCATGATTGCCGGCAGTGGTCACCTCAGTGGAGGGTTGCCAGCAGTGATTACTACAGTGTCTTGGGCAGGGATGCCAGAAGCAATGTAAAAAAGGCTTTGTCAATTTAGAATGCCTATAGATGGGTAATACATAGCAGCCACATCTGCAAAGTCCATGGAACCAAGGTGTAATAATATTTGTAATAAGTATCTCTCCCAATGTCACATGATTTATCACTTAAATATCAGTTTAACATATTTTCGGGAAATTCAGTCATATTTCCCCAATCATAAGCTTATAAGACCTGCAAAAACACACATTTGAGTCTTAAATGCACACTTTTCAGTTTTGGTTTATATATATCTATTTATTCAGCCAAGTAAAAGCTTCAGACGAAAGCTACGTAACCAGTACTTGGAGAGCTACTAGTAGCTCACCAGCTACTCGTTAGAGAAGCTTTAGGCAATTCTTTTATTACTTATCTTTTTCTCTTACCCGAGTGACCAAAGTCGTCATATTGCAAAATTTGCCATCATTGGAAGCCATAACTATGGGAATGTGCTATGATAAAAACAAAACATGGGATGACTGATGATAAAAGAGATTTGACAGTGAAAGATCCTATCACATAAGAGAGCCAAATCCAAGAATTCATAGCTACAGATTGCCTTCTTGAAAACCCAACCCTAAATAAAATAGATTAAAATATATAGTTGGAGCATTGTTTTTAAGAATTTTGCAAGTACATGTTAATTTCTCACATACAGACCCTAGAAGGCAGTCTGACTGGTTGAGAGGTTTGACCAACTGGAGCAATTGCTTTATGTGGAATAGCCCAGTCACTGGTTAATGTGTGCTGGTGTCTGCAGAAGCTCAGCACCTGTACTTATTTTAACGCCTTCTGTGCTCGTCATGAGTCACAGTGGAGTTGTGTTCATGACGAGCTGAGCTCGTCATAACAGCCGCGGCCCCCCCACGCGTGATTAATTCCCCACCTGTGCGGGAGAATTAATCAGTGGGCGGGGTCGTGACGAGCTCAGCTCATCATGAGCACAGCTCCACTGTAAGTCATGACAAGCTGAGCTCGTCACTAGCACAGCGGTGCCGCGCCCCCCCGCACCATGGGGGAATTACCCCCGCAGGGAAGGGGTTAACACCAGTACACTTTTAAGACATTGCACCACCTGGTGGAGCTGTCTTCCTAATTCCAAACAGAACACATAAGCAGTGTCTTTCACAATTATATTTTATTTAAATAACAAAACCACTGCACTCGGGCAGTTTTGGGTCAAGTGGAATAGTTCAAACTGCCATATTTGTAGGAGGGTGACAGTTTGCAGGTATCGCTGGTAAAGCGTTTTTCAGCACTGTATGGGACAGTGGATTGTGTAAGCTGCTGTGGCTTTCTTAGAAATATCTTGGACCTCACCCAAATTTTGTTTACAAATTAAGCAATGAGCAAAAGTCCTTGCTAACTGTAGAAGCTTAATACTGCTTTTGGTGCTTGGTGGACCAGCCCCGAAAACACAGATGAATCAACACCAGACTGTGTTCACTACATGCTTCTTAGAAGAACAGGGCCACTCTAGGAAACAGATACGTTTGTTACACCCGTCCACCAAACTTTAAGTCATGGCAATCAAAACACATAAAGAGAAAGTGGGCTGGCTCTCACACTGATGGGCCATAATTATCTGCTTTTTCAACATGGTGCATGTGAGAAGTTGGCCTGGCATATGCTGTCTCCTAGTTATAGGGGACACCTTGTACCAGTCCAATTCGACTCTTATTGATGATAGGTTTAAGACAACCTTTTAAAGAAAGCTATCCTAGTGGTAGCTGTGGAGAGCAGCCTTTAGGCTAAGTCTTGAAGGAATGTTAAGCTTATTGTTTTACCATAGATAACCTCTTGAATGACCAAATGAAAGAGTAGCCCACACAGGTATATATATAAAATATATGTATTTATTCTAAACAGAATCCCACAAGTCTCTTTATGAGGCTAGAGGCAAAGTTACAATTCAAACAAGCATTGATAGATACAATAAATAGCACTGGAATCACAGGGCCCCAGGGGGGGACCAAACCATATATTAAACAAGCATTTGCAATGCAATAGGTCTCGTATTTATACGAGTTTGAGCTATTGGCATTGTAAATGACAGTGCCTTTTATTTATGTTTTTAAAAAACCAAACTTAAATAAAAAGCATTGTCATTTACAATGCCAATAGCTCAAACTCGTATAAATGCGAGACCTATTGCATTGCAAATGCTTGTTTGTTTATCGCAAACAGTAAATATCTGGGCTCTAGAACTTCTAACGCGACACCAGATGCAGCTCACGTCTGCAAAAAGTTTGCTAAGCAAAGGGATAGAGGGGTCATAAACCCCCCGCCCCCCACTACACTTCAAAAGCAAAGACAAGGAATTCTTCGGTCGAGCAAAGGGACCCCATAAAACGTGTGCTTATCTCAAGGAAGCACATTCCTCAAGACAAGCAGAACAGAGCAGGGAGTCCTCAGCAACAACACAGATTGTTTGTTTACTATTACCAGGGCTCTCAGAGTGAGTCCAGCCTCTTTTCCCAGGAGAAGAGCACGTGCAGCCCTTTCACCCACGTCAGGTGACTAGAGCCGTATGTGTCTGTACGTGTGTCTGTGTGTCTAGGTGCGAGTGTGTAAGTGTGTTTGGGTGTATGCGTGGTGCGTGTGTCTGCCTCTCTGAGTGTCTGTAAATGTGTCTGCTTGTGTGTCTGCGTGTCTAGATGCGAGTCTGTATCTGTGTATGAGTGTGTGTCTGGCTCTCTGAGTGTCTGTCATTGTGTCTGCCTGTGTGTCTGCTTATTGTGGATAGTCGTAAATGCACCAACTGTGTAATCTAATGTCTTGAGTTTAGGCGCGAATGTTCCTTCTCAATTATTGTTCAAAATGCCTGCGCATCCTTTCTTTTGGTGTTGGGGCGGAGGCAATGTGGGTGAAGTGAGGCCCCCTGTGGTACTACTTTTGTTAATCACACGTTGGTTATTCACTCAGCGTGAAGACAATGAGAAAGGGGCCTGACTGCTGGTAGCATGTGATCAAATACAGAAAGCGCCCCCGGCTTTGAAGTGACTGGCTTAAGCACACAGGGGCATGGTGACGTCACAGACACTGGGGTGGAACTCCGTTTCAAGCAAGCATTGCCGAAGCCAATACGTAGGCCTGGCATTTTTAATCCTAACTAAAACATCTTAGAAAACTGCTACAGTGAAAAAACTAAGAAAAGAAAATCGATTACGTTCTCTATATAATGCAACTATGAGATAAAGCATTTAATATTTGATGATTCAATGTACTTTTCAGTTGTAAGATTAGCCCTCGTGAACTACAATATAAACAATCCATAGGATGCCGACTGACGCATGAGATGAGAGCAAAAGATAAGAATCTGGGCGGAGCCAAATCCCACTCTATGTATATATTCAAAGTATTAGAGTACTGGTACCGGTAGTATCGCAGATACCTTCACTATCAAGACAGACCCTAAAAGCATTGATGAAGCCAATATATATGACTTGTGTATAGCGCACAACATGTAGCCACTCTTTCATTCACACATACAGACACAGATGTCACACAGTCACCGATCACATACAATGATCATAGAGCCATACATACACTAAGTGACAGACAGAAAAATGAAGAACTGATCGACTGATGGACGGTGTCAGATGGATAGATCCAAAACGGATGCTGGAGAGACGTAAGCTTATTCCGGAGCCCCAAGGCAGTGAAAATCACATTTGAGATAGAGATAGAAGTGTAGGTTCAATACCCATTCAGTCCTTGGCCTCTGTTTGTTGCAATCACTCCTACTGGGTAAAATAATATTTCAGTCTATGTGCCTATTCCATTATTTGAAGTCTTTGGAAAAATCACCTGTGGGTAACTGCAGTGCACTCGGCATGCTAATTTCATCCATAATACCTACATTTATTAAGTACTAACTCGTGTCACGTTTATGTTTGACAAATTGCTCCATGTATGCCAAGCAAATTAATTAAATCCTCGGCTTTCGTTGCACAATGCATTGTTGTCATAAATATTAATTCAGATAGTTAACTTGAAGCAAGATATAAACTCCCAGATGTAATATTTTGTTAAGATTTGGTAACTGAACGTACAAGAGTAGAGACGTGTTTTACGTAGAGTAATCTGACGACGTTTGCTACACTGAGCTCTGCACATATTAATTGGATCAGATTTAATATTCCAGAAAATATTCCTTTTTTTTATGATGATGACCCTTTGACTTATTTGCCCTTTACTCCTTTCGAAGAAATTGCTTTGTTCTTGACCACGTAGGGTGTGAGTTCTGTCCCGGGGATTGCAAACGAAAGCGATTGTTGTTGAGGATGACCAATCGCTGCATTGCAAAGTGCTGAAGGTCTTACAAGTCAATAGAAAGTCTGATTTCATCCCGCCAGTTTGTCTTCTGTATCGTGACAAGTAATTAGCATTTTTAATGACATGGCAGGGAGCATTGTCACGCCTGACTAATGAAAAAGCAATAAACGATACAAAAATCACACTAAACGTAACATTGCACTAACACCTAACTCATTTTTTTTCATGGTATACTAAAGTCGTGGGGTGACAACTGAGGTGTCTAATATGGCTTCTTTCATCTACTGAAACGGCCTGAAAGGGGGCTCCCCTGTGGAAGAATGGCTTTCTAAAGCTTGCAAACACATCTTCACAGACAGCAGATCACTGCAGAACAAACGTACGAGGACAAGAAAGAGCTGCTCAAATACTTCGGGGCTCTGTCTGTAAGAGTCTTCTCTGATAAAGGACAGCTGGTAGGTGCATGAATTGTAGCCTGGCCTTTAAGTGGGTCGGGTCTCATGGCTAGTCACATAAAAAACCAGCGAAGTTGACCTGAAGGTATTGAAGTGCTGTACACGAACAGCAGTTACATTACAGAAAGACACATTAATGTTTTTTTGGTTTTTTTTGGTAGGCGCAGGAGAGTAAGTGATTTGCTCAAAATCACAGGATATCGAGCCGATGCTGTGACTCGAACTTGAATCCCCGGCTCCAAGATCAGCAGCTCCTGGTCGTTAGGCCACACCCAGGAAACATAGGTGTTGGTGGCCCCCACCGACAACCACCGGCTCAAATTAAGCCCCCCTGCTTTACCTTATTTCAAAGCGAGCTCCTCGCGCTCCAAGTCTGCTATACGTGCAGTGTTTAACTCAGAGCTGCTAAACGAGGCGTGTGTGCTCTGCGAAAGACACAATTCCGGCGAAAACCACAAGTGTTTCCATCTGTACTCATTAGCCAGCGCCACAACACTCGGAAATCAATGCGTAAGGTGTTAAATCTGTCTTTGATATGATTAAACTGCGCGCACTTAGCCAAGTTTCCTTTCAAAATGGTAAACAAAGAGAGGTAATTAACGATTGTATGAATGCTTCCCACGGAGCGCATTGAACTGTGATATGCGCACACAGTTTACTATCTCTGAGCGGGTGATAAAAGAAGTCGTAGGGTTGTACCGAGGGAAGAAAAATTAAAATAAATTCAGTTCAGGGGTCAATTTATTCCAGTTTTGTTGAAACGTCACTTAATTACTCGGCTATAATAAAAGTCCCGTCATTTGCGTTTATCTGAAGCTGGTTTTGCCGTAGTGTCAGCATTACTGAACCCTATATCTCATGATGTTCGGCTTCACGTGGCCACAAAGCGTTTTTTTTTGTTAGTAACACACAGTGCCATCAGGTACTTGACTGACAGCATTGTGCTTGAAGGAATATTCCTCATGGAGGTGTGTGCCCAACAAAAATCACTCTAGGTAATATGAAATGAATAAAAGATGGTCATTGTATCCCCGTTGCTAGCATCTTGCTTGAATGAATTACATTTGTCTGTGTTTACCCTACAACACACAAAACAAGGCAAGCCCGGCAGAGCGTGGGCGCGAGCGCTTGGGGGCGGGGGAGCGGACCCTTTGAAGTGCTCAAAGGAGCCAAAGCTATAGAGAAGGGAGGAGGGAGGGGGGAGTGGGAGCAGCTGTGCACGTGCATGTGATCGTGCACTCAAGGTTTAGGCCAGCCAAAACTGTGGGTAGCACTTTGAAAATCCCACATATAAAATGTCTCTTCGAGCCTTTGGCTCGCGAGACCTAAAAAGTGGTATAAGAACCACGACAATTCTACAGACAATGCCTAGGGCATTTAGGATCGCTGGCCCCTTAAGAATCCACCCCAGGTTATGAGGAAGGGGACCCACGGGAGGCGCATGCAGTGGAAATAGCTGCTATCGGGATCTCTATTATAGCCTAAGGAGAATGTCGCGGTTTGATTTAAACAGATTAAAGACACTTCTAGCAGGAGTTCAAAGTTAAGGGCTTAGAGTTAAGCCTTTGAGGAGCCCACTACCACGAGAGTACCGAGGTACCACTGTTACCTGCCCCAGGGAAGCCGGGTGCATAGGTCGTTTTCGATGTCGGGTTGCGGGCTGATTTTCAATGGGAAAATGTACAAAACTGCTGCTAGCCAAAAGCGTCGATGATGCCGTGAAGAATGAAGTTGTAGATCTTGTAGAGAGGAACCTGAAAGCAGAGGGGACAGAGTCTGGGTCACGGCACAGTGACCAGGGAGCTCAAAGGAATGAGCCCTTCAGTGTCGGGAACTTCAAGTGGAAAGAGGTGTAGCTTGGATCTGCTGTCACGGGCTCCGAGAGGCTTCAAGGAAAGCCAGCTTCTGGAGGGCAACTGTCCTACATCGGATGAGGGTCGCTGCGGTATTAGTGTCAGGATTGGATCCACTAAGCCTTGGCAACCGCAACCCACGCAAGATGAACAAATTAGCTACTGGTGCAGACCCACGAGATCTGTGAGAGGTCTCCTTTGGAGAGACTGTAAAGCAGGCCTGGAGCAACTAGGGGAACTCTTAAATGTTGAGATTGTCCTCCGCTAGGGCCCGCAAGTTGAGAGACAAGGGACCGTGGAAGGCGGCAAAATGGAGTGCGTAAAAGGGAGCCCACGGGCCACTGGAGGGGGCTAGGGTGCTGATCTTTGGCACAATTGCTGCTTGGTGGTTGGCTCAATAATGGGCCAAAGCACAACTTCCCCACTGGTCAAGGTCGTGTGCTATGCAAGAGGTGGCTGGTGTCCTGGGGGTATTGGGAATCTCGGCACCCACGCGGTCCACGGTGCTCAGACTTGCTGTGCACACTCACTGGCCTCTGGGATGCTTAGGAAACCCACCTCAAGGTTGCTGGGAGTCGATGAAGTCCATAGGAGCAGCGAAGTTCCAACCGGGTCACTTGCAGTGTTTCAGGTGCCTGCCAAGCAGGGGGGTAACTCTTTTACCCCAAGGGAGATTTCTTCAGGCAGCTGGGCAGCAGCTCGTCAAAAGTCAAGTCTGTGAAGTCCAAGATTAATCGGAGGCTCTGGGGACACAGTATTCACCTTTATCCCCAAGATTAGGGGAGGGTCCAGATCAGAGCCTACCAATGAGAGTTGAGGCGGGAAAGGGTGGCTACACCCACTCCCCTTTGTGTGTTTCCCGCCTGGGCGATGGGCAGGATGCCCCTGAACCAGTTCCAGGCGGTGTATGCAGAATGTAGGCGCTGTAGCTGCCTACGTGCAACTCTGAAAGGCAACATATGGTGCACCCACCCAGTTCCAATCCACATATCCTGTCTGGGGAGGTGCTAGCACCTCCCTGCCACAGGAGCCCTATTGCCCAGCTGGCGAGGCTGGGATTTTCCCCAGCAACAGCCAGCCAGAGTCGTGTGGGTGGCGGGTAGTAGCCCTTTTGTACTACGCGTACACTCTGCCGCTTTTCCCATATCGCCCCTCTAGCAGGGGGGAATTATGCCCTCATGCCCATGACTGGACTGGGGGTATGATTCCCACATGTTTGACACCAAACACGATATGGTTCTGTGTAGCCATTCTCAAGTTATCACGCTATCGCGATATACTTATAATGCGGTTAAGAGTATATAGTATGGCTACACTACAAACAACCCAGCAATGGTTTTACGAGGGTTGCAGAGGGGCCCTACTCGGGTAGGGGTCCCCCCTCACACATATCTCAGCACCCTGCCTTGTAGGATTAGCAAGGCCTGCTTGAGGGGTGACCAATGAGAATACATGTGTTGTACATAGGTGGGATACAAGGTACCTGTATCCCTGTAAGGGGGTGCAAGCACCACCTTACCCAGACTACAGTAGTGGTCTGGTGGTGTCATTTGGTATGGCTGTCACAGGGTGGCACAATAAGTGCTGCAGCCCTGGTAGGCCTCTGAGGGACCCATGCCCTGGGTACCTAGGGTACCATCTACAAGGGCTGACAGGGTGTCCTCAGTATCCAATTGGGCTGTACCTAGGGTACTCACATCAGTTTTAAGGAGAAAGCAGATAGGCTGGGGTCCTGGATAGCAGGATCCCAGCCAGACTAGTCAAAAACCACTCAAATACCAGGCAAAAAGTTGGGGGCAACCATTAGTTAGATTCCACCTTCCTACAGTGCACTTGTTCCAAAATCTTCCAAAGAGATGGAAAGTGGCAGTAAAAATGAAGTATGAGATAGTCCTGAGGAACAGAATAAAAGGGAGCAGTAGATTTTCAAACATGGCTGTAACCAGCAGAATCGAGAAGCTTAGGACAAGGGCGAAAAGGCAGATGCGGTTATACCTTGGAGAAGTGCAAGAGAATAGAAGTTGGTGAACGCAAGCTAGAAAAATCCACCTCCTGCCTAGATATCTCAATGCAGACGGTCGAATTTCTCAACCGCTCACGTTGAGCAACCTTCCGTTCGCTTTGAGAAAGTTGCTGCTCGAGTAGAAAATCTACTCAAGTGGCAGAAAATAAGCAGCACCCTCATGCGCTACGCATGGTGCCATTTGCATTGATTTTTCAGTGCAGGACAAAGACCCAGTGCTGAAAATCAATGCGAACGGGCATGACCATAGCGCAGCTGAATCTTTTGGTCACTTCACGGAGTTCCGCCTCTGCCTCTTAATGCCTTGGGAAAGAAATCTTAAAGGCCTTCTCTGAGTATCCTTACCTGGGACTGATGTTCACTTAAAAGCTACTGTGGGACCTAAATTGGGAAACTGCAGGACTGCAAGACGTAAAGAACAGTTGGTTATGAGGGGCTTGTTACACTCATTATTGCGATCTCTCAATGTGCTCTAATTAAAAGCTCGCAACTGCACGGAAATACCACATGCAAGGTAATATCAAATGTATCATATGGTTTCCCTCATATAACGCTTGAGGGCAGGCCCGGCTGTAGCCCTGTGGCACCTGGTGCAACAATCATTTTTGGTTCCCTCACACACAATGACTACCTCCTTGGATTCTCTCACTACCACCTGGCAAAAGTGCCCCTCATTTCTCCAATCATAAATTATTGATAAACACAGAGCACCCCCTAAGGTCAGCGCCTCCAAAGGTCAGTGCCTAGTGCGGCAACACTGGTCGCACTGCCCTAAAGCTGGCCCTGCTTGAGGGTAAGTTAAATCTGTCAAAACTAAAAGGGAAGTGCTTAAAGCATACATTGTTACTGCCGATGGCCCTGCCCCTTCTGTTGGGTCCGTGCTGTTTAAGAAGCCAAGATACGTCAGCTGGGCTTAAGCTTTCTTCTGTTCTACCAACTATGGACTACCAAGAATGGGTTTGTGTGTCCGTGAACTTACACTAAGTAAGTCATTGCATTCTAGCCTAGCAAGTAATTTGATTTCTAGGCTGATGTGCTACACTTTTGCGTGCATCTGAACTGAGTACAGTAAAGAAGCATTAGAAGGGTTAACGGGCTTATTCCATTTAGAGTATCCAGGTTTTTCTAAAGTGAGTGTAGGTCTTATTGTGTGTTTCATCTGTTAAGGTATCTGATTGTATTTGTATTGTAAGTTTATATTTTGTTGAGCCTAATAAACTAGTATTTGATTAAGGGCTAGTGCTGTGGGACGAAGAGCAGGCCATCTGCAGGTCTTTTCTCCTTTCTCTGACATCATATCCAGTAGTGTGACAGTGCCTTCTGAATTGTAAGGTTAGAATGTTAGGCTCTTGCCGGTGAGACATATGTTTATCCAAAGGTCTCAGGGATATAATATGTGAACTATAGCTCAGGTGGTTAATATGGCTTCCTCCAAACACTGTGTGCAACCTGGAAGTCACAGCTTCATATAAGCCAGTCGAAGGCCACCAGCATGCCACTTGCACTTGTTTTCAAGGTGGCCATGAAATGCTCATGCATTCAAGCTGTTCAGCTCCTTTTCGTTGCCAGCAAGGAGGCTATATCTTCGTCTGCTTTCTAAAAACCTGTAATGCTGCTCGGAATGTATGCCTTCAAGTCGACAAATGCAAAAAGAACTATTGATGGACAGAATGCAGAACAATGTCATACATTCACCCCAGAACAGAGATCTGGGCCCAAATCCATCGTTTTTTTGCTCACCATGCCATTCCAGTTTGGACCCAGCCATATGCAAATCAGTCTTGACCCTGTGCCCAATGGGAACAGTCCAGCCCGAACTGCCAGGCCAGGTCCTCACTGGACTGGAAACAAGTCGACAGCAACTTTGTTTTTAATCAGTGACCTTTTATACTTTTGCAGTATGGAAAGCCATGCGGCCCTTAACTAAGTATTATAATGGCCAAAGGTTCCATACTGAAGTTGCTTAATTATTGGCTGCATGCTTTATGTACCATCTGGGGAGTCTTGATTGTATATCAGGGAAGACGAGCAGTGGGCCAAGAATAGTCCCTGAGCCGAAGGCATCTATCATGAAAGTTTAAATTGATTTGACCTGGGACCATAAAATAGCTTCAATAAATCCCCAACCCAATGCACCGTCACTTTAGTAGGGAAATATGGAAGTCTTTAGATGGCACTGATAAGACCGTAATATGTTTGTATGATTTTTGATTGTTTTAGGCATCCATTCGAAAAAAAAAATCCGATCTAACCTGGTGACATGAAATGGTCTAATGATGTTCTAGTTAGATGCACTGAGCACGTTAGTAAGGTGCATGGTGGCTTTCAGATGTCATGGATGAGACTGCAACATGTTTACAGGTTACTCGTTTGCTTCCTGTTTTACAGCAGAATATCATGCGAATGTGTCTAACTAAATTTATTTTTAAATGTTTTAATGTATCGAATATGTGAATTTTAAGGTTTTTATTTTGTATGGCTGAAACAATAAAACAAAATAAGATAACTAATAAGGCAGTTAAATTGTTTAGACATACACTGAAAATAGCTGCACGTAACCAGCAAGGCATACAATTGAACACTTAAAGGTTTTAACTACATTTTGTGTTGTCCTAAACAAGAATGTGATAAAATGCTTTCATTGTTCTATTATTAAGTGCCAAAATAATTCAGCTTGTACTGTGTGGCTTACGAATTAAATTACCAGTACAAAAACACACACAGACCTGCATCCATTACATGCAAAGAGCGCACACATAGATCGACATATTTACATATGCAGAGAGCTTGAGAAAGCATTTTGACTTTCATATGGAAGTTTATCTCTTGGGCAACTTGTGAAGGGACAGCGCTGTGTAACTTTGTTTCTTGTGATGAGCACTTATGCCTTGTGTTCGCACATGGCTTGGGCAGATGGAATTATTTCCAACCATCCTGCGCTCTGCGTCCGTGCAATGAAATGTAAGCATATGCAAACACGCTCCGATCAGCTACTTTCTATAGAGTAGTCTACTTCTTGAAAGATACAGTCCAACAGTTTCTACCTTGGAAAAAAATAAGTGCAGGTACTCACACAAAAAAGTAGTGGAGTGGGGGCAGAGTTTAGGGCGGGCAAGGGGCGGGGACATGTTTTCCAATAAATGGCACACTGACGAATCAGTACTAGTGCTGCTGTTTTTTTTAAAAAGCATGAATGCATTGATGTAATCTAGAGGGCCGGGGTTTTGTTTCATGCAAATCCCTCTCATTTAAATTGTTGATGGGCGAAGATTTGCGCGCAAATAAAACAATGGGCATACTAACAAGCACTGTCCCTGAACAATGTGGCCCACGCTCGCGCCAATCAGGTTTTTTTGTCACCTTCAGACCCCCTCTGAAAGGGACCCTGCAGCGATACTCGACCTTTCACTCCAGAGATGCACACGTAGCTCTGTGTTCTACTGAAGGCAAGCTGCTCTGCTGGCGCTTTTGAAACAATGCCGGCCAGGCTTCAGCTTGGTTTGAAAGGCACTTTAACCCATTGTAGGCCATGTAGAAAGACCTTCCAAGGATGGAGCGCAGCACCAACCGCATCAAAACCAGGCCGTTATGAGTACCGGTACTCTCCTTTCCCGAGGAAAGGTCTCGATACTCAAGGGGAGAAAATATAAAAGTGCCAATCATAAAAATACCACAGCGGGGAATGAGGTCAGACATGATGTGGCGGTGTTTTAACGCTTGAAAGAGCTGATTCACAAGTGAAGTGTTGCACATTTTTGGCCTTCCTTAAGGGTCCATCTATTTTCGGGAAATAGTACAGGGAATGCACTTATCTGTAAGATATGGTTTGAAACGAGATGTGAGATGGTGGGATCACCTATTATAGACCCTTATACATGCTCGACATGGGTGGCAAAAACCACTGGAGACTTCTTAAAGCAGACCCTATGTGAGTCATCTTTGCAGCTGCTGGCGAATCCTACCTCCTTCGTTTAGATCATTTGACCTCCAATAATGAGCTTTTTTTGCAAATCCAATTACAGATTATTGCATTACTCACTCTGGCACCCACTGCTGCGGTTAAAAACTGTTTTGATGAGATATGCAGAAATCTAAGGAGAGTTCTCAACAGTCTGCGCTGATGAGAGACTGATGTCAGTATCAGAATGAATTTCAGGGTGACACTGAAGACATACTCAGATTTGTCTAGATAGAACTCAATGAGTCTTGTCTCTGAAGAGTTAAAAACATTAAAGAATGGAAACCTAAAGGCAGCTCTCTCAGAAGCCTTCATCAGAGATTAATTCAATTTTGGATCTGGGAAAGACAAGCTTAGAGTACTTGGAGGTAGATGATGCTCTTTAGGTACGAAAGAAGAAGATACAAAGGAAAAGCTGAGAGGTCTTCAGAGCTTCTTTAGGCCCCTAGTTTAGCAGTATTAATGCAGATGGATGTTACTGGGCAGTTCTGTGAAACCCACAATATTTTATTTAAATTATTGTTTGTGACTTAGTTGAGTCGGATATACTGGGAGGGCGGTTATGGGTGGATGAGTGGATGGAGGGAAAGATAGATAAATGGAGAGAAGGATAGATGGAGATAAGGCTGGATGGATAATGGAATAAAGAAGGAATGGAAGGAAGTGAAAAAGAAAGATCAGTTAGAAACAGAGAGAAAAAGTGAGAGAAGGGAAATGAAAAAGAAGGGAAGGAAGATGGAAACAGGGAAGATGAAAAAGATGGAACAGAAAACGAACAAGGATAGGACATAAGAAGTAAAGAAGAAAAAAGATATACAGATGTTATGATCAAAAATACAGAAAGGTGGGATGAAGGACAGAAATATAGAAAGCAATCAAGAAATGGGAAGAAAGAAAAATGGAAAGAAAGACACAAAATAAAAATGGAATGAAAGAAACAAAGATAAAAAGAAAGATGGAAACAAAACTGAAAGAAGAAAACAAGAAAAGAAATATGAAGAAATATGAAGAAGGAAAGACACATGGAATACTTGATAAAAAGATGAGACAAAAAGGGAAAGAATAAAAGATATATTGAGGGAACGCTTCCGTCTCCACTGTCCTTGGTGTAGATGAGCATCCTGTCACAAGTGCCTGTAGAACCTATTGTTTTTAGTCAATATATTTGAAATATTTTTCGTAAAATGCACAGTGTGGTCCCATTGTTTCAAATATTTTCTTTAAAAGAAGTGACTCCTTTAGCTTCTTATAGGAAGGTCAGCCACAGTACGGATGAATGTGATTATTACACAAGTACCCATGCAGCACTACCTAGAAAATCTCCAACTTTTTAATGAAATTGTTGGAAAATTGAGGTGTTGAATGCACCATTTGACACCATTCACCCACAAAGATTTCAAAATTCTCTCAGTCCCCCCCACCCGTTCCCTTACCCAAACTATTTTACTTATCTCACTTGCTTAGAGCCATTTGTCATATGTGTCAATGTGAGAGGTAGTTTAATCCTCTACATGTTAGAAGAACTCAATGGGCTTGAATTGCAATGTTTAGATTTACTCACATGTAGATTTAATCCTACAACTGAGGGCCTGATTCTGATTTGGTTTGGAAAGCTCTTCAACTGAAGGGGCTTGGGAATGGTTTCCAACCGAATCGGATCGGGAGAGTCCTACTGACCGAGTATGATGCATTTGGATGCTTCCAGATACGATTTGGTTGGACTCCCATTGACTTCAATGGGAGCCTTTGTTCCGACCAAATGCATAGGCTCCCATTGCAAAAAAAGGGTGGCTGGGGAAAATCGGGCACCCTGCACATGGTGCATGGCTGGTAAGGGAAGACCCATGGGTACCCCCACGGGCCGGATTGGGAAGGCTCCAGGTGCAGGGGTGCCCACTACGGGCTCCCAAAGTCTGATTCCGACAGTGAATTCGAGTCGGACGGCACGATTCAGAAAGGCTGTCCAAATCCAGCATCGTACTCGGTTGTTTGGAGACGTACAATTCTGCTCCATATGGCTTGGTTATTTCAAATACCATCGGGTTTGGATTGGGATATCCCTAACTCCTAACTCGCATCATACTCGGTTGGTTGGAAACCTTTCTGAGTTGGCTGAAAAGACACATTCCCGATCCGATTTGGACGGAGCAAATGCAGTTAGGAGGCCTTCCTAACTGCATCAGAATCAGGCCCTAAGTGTAAAGCTCCACTTTTTTGCTATTCACCATTTCTGGGTGGAGATGTATACCTAGATGTAGACCTATGAGTCTTTACCACCCCCTCCAATGAGTAGGTGGAGGTTCCTATTACTGTATTTTCCAGTGTAAAGCTACTATTAGCTATGTTTCGTCTATATGTGGTTGTCTCTGCCACAGGGGCAGAGATCTCCCAATATGAAAATATAGTGAAATCTATTAACGTTTGTTATTTAAAAATATAAATAAATACAATTTCTTTAGTGTAAAATAAAATGTAAAATAATTTTAAAGAACTAATATTAATCTACGCCTGCTTAAAGAAAAAGATACCTGTGCATAAAAATCCTTCACTGGCTATCAATGACACATCAATAATGAGCTCCACGAGGCACAGACATTTTTCCAACGTGCTGGACATATTTACTTTCATGCATTTGTTTCCAGAGCCAATATCAACACATCTACAAACTGGTGTGCTATTATTGACAAACATTTTACATATAAAGATCATGAGAGGGAGGAAAGAGGGAAACAGGAGGTTGAGACTCATCCTACTATTTACAGCGTAGCAATCAAAAGAGAGTCAGCCTTGGATCATGTGAAGGGGGCCCACCCATTCTAGACGAAAAACTTTTTCTTAAAAGGAACTCCCACTCAATGAATATTATTCAGTGACAAGCTTCATCATCAAGTTCTTCCCGATCCTCTGAGGATCGGGCGTGCTATGACCTTTTTCCTTTCAATGGAGCACTTTTTAAGGAAAAGGATGCGGGATCTATATGAAGAGATGGCTCAAATTGCCTAGGTGGTGCCCATATTAGTGTGTTTTCAAGGGTCCGTCTGGAAAGATTGAAAACTGGGGGAAATGGGTTCAATTGAGTTACTGTCACTCCTTAGCTCTAAATATAATCAACTAGTTTGTGCCAGGTACCCCAATACAGTGACTTTTGTCAAGATCTGTGAGTCCCAATTAGTACCCTTTAGGATAGGTTGGCTAGTTATCTAGTGATCATTTATACCATGCCACACACACATGATATTTTACCGTAATATAGTTAATAGAAGTGGGTCCACCAAAGGATAATAAAACATGTTAGTTGAGCAGTGGACTATGGGTAGAGTCCATAAGCAACTATGGTCCGACCTATGAAGGTGGAAAAAGCAGATAGGTAGTGTGCGTACCGTTAAACAATAATGTTAACTCATGAGCAGGTGTGTGTGTCAGTGTATCCTATGCCGGTACAAATGTGCTGGCAAACTTCCGAAACACAAGCAATATGTGAAAGGTTCATTACACACAACAAACAGACATATATGCCCCAATGTATTCAAGATGATATAAGGGACCAAACGCCTACTTAATTAGTGGATGCCCAATGCCCCATAGGGTTCTCCGGAGGGTAGCGGTGCCCAGTAGTCATATACTATTGGTAAAATTAATATTATAGTATTTAAGCCATATCCAGTCAAACCGGTACACAAAATACACAAGAATCTAGAGACACCATTTGCTTTATCACCACATACACCAACCAGTCTGATGAAGTCAAAAATATCTAGCATAAACATTGGACCATTTAGCAAAGAGATGAGACACCAAAGGAAGCAATAGGTCCAAAGTAATCAGTCATGTATGGGAAATGTGCCTCTGTTAAAGACAGATTTGTACATAGTTATCTACATCTAACTCCATCTTTAGGTACACTTTCCATTAATATTTTTTTTTCTATGTGGCTCCTGTAAAGAATGCAAGTCGAGCACACCGGTAAAATAATATCATCTAGAGGCAGTCAATCAGAAACGATACATTAAAAAATTATTAACATGCAAAACAGAGTTTGTAGTATGTGTTATCATATGCCCATATGGAAAGTAGTATGTAGGTAGTGCCCAAAAAATACAAAATGAGCAGCAAGCCCCGTGAACAGCACCTCCCCTATATCCCACAGTAAGTAATTTTCAAAGAAACATTGTGCACTCGCTGTAAGCACCCGCTGCTCTAGGGTGCAACCTGAGGCCACAATATAGAGGAAAAACATAAAGGGGCGCACCAGCTATAAATAATAATGTGAAAGCGTCTCAATCTAAATGTAGAATGTCCATAAAGAAATGGGAGGTGCGTCAGGTGATGAAGTCAAGGCAGGCGTAATATTTTTGAAAAACCTTTATTCATATTCTATTTTCAAATGTAATTCCTTGTTACAACAAAACAGCTCAGCCAACGCATTTTGTTCCCAACCATGGGAACTTCATCAGGGCTTAGAAAGTAGTATAAACAATTGCTGTCTTTAGAAGTAAAAAAGTAATCGTATTCCAAATCCAAAGCCTCAAAAAAGGTACATTGCCTCAGTGCATCATCATGCCCATTGTAGAGTACCCTGATAAGTAGAGATTGTTAATTCCGCGGTCACCATACCAATATCTATCTAGGATAGCATGATAATGCCCTGATCTGGAATACGATTACTTTTTTACTTCTGAAGACTGCAATTGTTTATACTACTTTCTAAGCCCGGACGAAGTTCCCACGGTTAGGAACGAAACACGTTGGCTGAGCTGTTTTGTTGTAACAAGAAATTACATTTGAAAAAAGAATATGAATAAAGGTTTTTGAAAAATATTACACCTGCCTTGACTTCATCACCTGATGCACTTCCCATTATTTTATGGACTAAAGATCTGGAAAACAGGGGCACCGTACAACGGCCGATGTCGGAGTTATTGTGCACAGGACAATTTACCAAAAATGAAACAAGCATGAGGTGCAGATTGGAAAGTCCGCCGTTGGGCTCTGTTCTATTAAAAAAATGGAGAATGTTCCTTATCTTCTTTATTGTGCTTTTACAGTAGAGCTACAGATCCAAGTGTTACAGAAAAACAACACAGCCAACGCGTTTCGTCCACCACTGTGAGCTTCTTCGGAACGTTCTTATTTTGTGCAGCCAATATACCATGATATGCAACTCGTGAAACTGTAGTTCACCAAATGGAAATATATCACAGTGCATGTTGTGGTTTGTCTACTATACTGGACATGGACCCCGCGCAGATATGATATATATCCATATTGTAAACTAGTTTCATGAGGCGCATATCATGGTATAATGGCTGTACAAAATATTACAAATCTATATTGTCAGACTACTATAGTCGTGATTATATGAAAGGCACGATGGACAGAGGTTTTTTTTCACTGATGAAGTTACATAGAAACGAGTCTTTCTTTACTGGTAATCCTTTATCATGACTGACTTGCTAATTTCCTTGTCGATGAAGTATTAATTTGCATCGTAACATAGTTCGTTTGATCTGTAATATAATCAAATCATTTATTATTGTTGAAATATGGAATAATGGGTAATTATCTAGGAATTATTGTAGGTCTATCACTATAATTTTGTGCACTGGGGTGGTTTTCTTACGTTGTAGTCCGTTTTTTGTTTTGTTTACGTACAATATCAGCAAAATCTTATGATCAAGACTCTGGTGAGTCGAAACAAGTCGTCGTTCCCTCTGCCTTCAATAAAATGCAGTGAAAACACACTATTAATGTGGCGTGCACTTTCTTATTTTATTTTATGTATTTGTAAAGTTTTATATAGCGCGAACAAGATCCCAAAGAATATCAGAGCGCTTTACAATATGATGGGAGGAAGAACATAAATGCAATACCAACATCCGGTAGAGAGAGAGAGGAAAAAAAAAAAGACTCGAATGGTCGCAGAATGCAGAACAATTGCACCCAGGAGGGTAATTCAATAAACAGGTGTACATGGGCAATGACATGGGCAATGAGGGGGGGTCCCAGTGTGCATTAAAGAAGAGCCGTTATAAATGGAGGTATCATGATAGTGGGAACAATATCAATGAGCAAGTGAGCCTAACCCTCTTAGGGTAAGAATTTGTTCCTAAGGAATCATTTAGCTTCCAATTTGAAAGCCTTCGTTGAAGAGATTCTGCGTACTTCCGGTGTAAGAGAATTCCATATCTTTGGTGCAGCGCCAGAGAAAGCTCGGTGACAAGTTATTTTTTTGTTAAGGATGAGTGGTTTCAAGAGGAAGGTAGTGGCGCTTCTTGAGGCTCTTAAACCACAGGGTAGTTCAATTTTTTGCGCAAGGTACCTGGGAGTATTGAAGTGAAGGGTTTTGTGCGCCAGAACGGCAATCTTTAACTGAATTTGTGCTTCGTAGGGCAGCCAATTGAGAGATTTTAAGACTGGGGATATATGTTCGTATTGTTTGGTGCCTGTGACCAGTCTAGCCGCTGCGTTCAGTGATGACCTTAGTGGAGCCAGGGCGTCTTTCGGAAGGCCACTGAGGGTAGCACTGCCGTAGTCTAGCCTCGGCAAGACAAGCACTTGGACCACCTTCTTGACAAAAGAAAGGTGATCGTTGGGTGTGTTTAGCAGGAAACCAGAACCTGCACCTGCCAAACACTGGGATTCATTCCAGCCTGTCATTGGAATAGATAGATAGATAGATAGATAGATAGATAGATAGATAGATAGATAGATAGATAGATAGATAGATAGATAGATAGATAGATAGATAGATAGATAGATAGATGGATGGATGGATGGATGGATGGATGGATGGATGGATGGATGGATGGATGGATGGATGGATGGATGGATGGATGGATGGATGGATGGATGGATGGATGGATGGATGGATGGATGGATGGATGGATGGATGGATGGATGGATGGATGGATGGATGGATGGATGGATGGATGGATGGATGGATGGATGGATGGATGGATGGATGGATGGATGGATGGATAGATAGATAGATAGATAGATAGATAGTCTGATAAATAGACAGACATACTGAGATAGGAATTCCTCTGATTTTTGCTCACTAAAACCTATTCTTTTTCTACATTGGCAGATGCTGAAAAGTTTTGCTGCGATTCGTCAACATAGAGGTAGTGCAAAGGAAAAAGGTGGGTCCAAAATGCCTTTCGGCACCAATGCATTTTCCATGGACTTTGTACTTATGTGTAGGGCATAAACGGCCGTAACAGATTTGAATGAATTTGGTAGGAATATACATTATGGGATATCCTATTGGGTAGTACAGGTAAGTAGAGTAAGTACTTTTAAAGTAACAAGGTATTTTAACATAGTGATATCTGTTGTCGCAATAATTTTGTTAAATGTCATGCCATTTTGTGAGCTACAGTGGTACATAACAATGACAAGGCATTATGTGATTGGCTAATAATTGCCTTTACAAATGTGAAAGGCAGCCATTTTGTTTTAAGTACAACTTGGCTGTGTTCTGCGTTACACCCTTAGATATAGGTAAGTTTTAGATTTTATATGTTTTCCCTTCGTATCAGCACTTTATTAAAGCAGTAATAGATAGGATTTTTTTTAATAAGTTTCTATATTTTTTTCAAAGTACGGAGTACCGTGGTACTTCTCAGGAAGCAATACGGTACCTAAAAAATAATAGAATAAATAAATATGCTTAAAAAACTAAAAATGGACTGTACTATACTCTATTTTACAAATAGAGAGGCTAATTACGATGTCAGACAGGCCAGCATGGAAACCATGCCAGAAACCATGCACCATAATCCCAAGGACAAAAAGGCCCGCCATTTGGGATTACAAGCCCGTTACGACTGGCCGACGGGCTCCTTGAGCCTGTCGGAAGCCAGCCAGAATGACCAGCCGGTTTAGTTTCCAAACTCCAGCATTGTAATGCGGCCGTCGGAAAGTAAACCGAGCGGCCGATTACGATGCAGCCCGGAAGGCTCCAACCATGGGTCGGAGCCTTTACGGGCCGTATGGTAATCGGCCCCATAGTGTACAACAGTGTGTTTTCACATTTTTACATATTTAATTCTTCACAAAAAACTCTACTGAGTTCCACTGTAAAAATACAAATCACAGCACTACTTTTTTTCTTTAACACTTCTCTGTAAAGTGATGTAAAACAAACATATATATATATATATCCGCATGAAACCAATCTGCAAAGTCCTCGGTAGAGGTGAAAAAACCAACACTGGAGCCGTGACCTCAATTACAAAGTTTGTTTATTCCGTCAACACTCCAATGCGTTTCAGAGTTAAGACACTCCTTCGTCACGTGCCCGTGAAGATGTAGTGTCTTAACTCCGAAACGCGTCGGACCTAGTGTTGACGGAATAAACACACTTTGTAATTGAGGTCACGGCTCCAGTGTTGGTTTTCCACCTCTACCGAGGAGTTTGTGCATTGATTTCATGTGGATGTATGGTGGTAGCTATCCCTGCCGTGTGCCCACCTAAGAAGAGGCTTGGGTACAGCTAAAACATTTATGTGGATATATATATATATATACACACACACACACACACACACACAGTCCTCCGAACTACGGAGCCTCCGACCCTTCAGGGCGGCCTCAAGACAATGGGCACGGAGCAGCCCATCAAATTACTGTTGTAAAGGAAGAAAAATTGAGGCCCAATACTAGAGACAGGACTTTATTCAGCGTCCAGCAGCACAGCATGCTTCTATTTCCCAACGTTTCGGCGCTGAATGACCTTGATCACAGGTGAAAGTAAAACACTCAAATTGCAAAGTGCGCTTCGTGCGTGCTTTAAAAACAGTTAGTCACGTGATTTTGATGTTAAAAATACAACTCCCATAGTGCAATATTCAGTCTTTACAAGTAGGTGAACTGAAAGTCCTTGTTATTTTTTCATACTTGTTGTAGATTCTTACTTGAAAATTGCACTGAAGTTGGTGTGGAATATTTCAGAATCAATCAGGTGAATTCATATTTCCATGTAGTTCTTTCTTTCTACGAATGGCCTGAATAAAATTTGTTCACCAGCACGATCGAAGCAGGACGTGCTCCTACTCAAATCCCTTCCTCACGCACACATATTTTTCGCTCCATTGGCATCTCCGTTGTAGGTTGTGCGCGTGAGTGGGTCATGCTCCTGAATTTAATGCACAAACAAAGTCCTCCGAACTACGGAGCCCCCGACCCTTCAGGGCGGCCTCAAGACAATGGGCACGGAGCAGCCCATCAAATTACTACTGTATATATATTCAAAACAGAGACGGAACCAGCACTCCACAGGTTTTCACTCTTGTTTATTTCAATTCAAGTGATGGCATCTACGCGTTTCGACTGCTGCTCGCAGCCTTGGTCACGATAACGAGTCCCATTTCATTTTGCTTTTAAATACATACATGTTTTCACAATAAATCAACATAGAGGGAGGATAATTCGTGCTCTAAAATGAGACAAATTGTTTAGACAATAATGGCGTCATCTTGGAACTATTCGATATTGCATAAGTTACTCCTTAATTTAGTTGTCTATACATTTTATCCTCATTTAATTACATTTTACCCGGACAGTTCCATATCAATGCAAAGAATAAATAAACTGAGCGAAGTGTCTTAAAAGGAAAGTTCCTATTCATTAAAGTGCTTCTGTGCTTATAGTTCCATAGCTGCCAATTTTCACCTAGCACAATAGATAACTAAAGACTTTAACACCTATAATGTTAACACTACTTAAACTTTTTACACCAACTACCAAAAATTACCCTTTACACCTCGTAATCTGTATTCCTGACACATACATCTACACTTGTTCACCCACTTTTCGCCACATCTGATCGAAGTGCCACACGCCACTCTACACAACTCCACGCCACTCCAATCTATGCTATTTTTGTAGTACTTGAAGTAGTACTACTGGATTGCTACTTCATTGTATGCTGAGATGCCTTTTGTAAATCACGCCCCATGAGTTCGACCAAAGAGAAAAAATGCCATCTAGTGCCAGGTGGCATCATCCAGGCCCAACCCAGATTCCTAATAACTTTTCCTCACATGGCATGGCATCAAATACTAACAATATCTACTGCTGTGCTTTCTTTTTTTCAGCAGCTTCCCCATTTATGTTGAGACCTCACAATTAAAACTACTTGTATACGGGCCTCCTTCTTGAGCACATGCACTACTCAAAACACTATTATCTGAGCCATTGAGCACAGTGAAGCATGCACATTTTTCTAATAATGCAAGCAACAAGGTCGCAGCGTTTCACATTTTGCAAGCCGAGGGCCTGCAGCGAATAGGTTGGTCGACCATGACTGCAAAGTTCATCATGAATGGTGACGCCACGTGCACTGAGATAAGGATACTGTTTCTTGTGGGGCATTGCCTTATTTATAAATGTAGTTCACTCACATTTCAAAGGCCTAAGAGGTAGATTAGCCGGGTGAACTGTAGGCTTAGGCAAACAGTTTAAAAATGTTAACATTTGAATCAACAAGTTGCCTTTTATGTTATCTTCTTGTATATATACATATATATATACACACATCTCCTATGGGACCTTTCAGGGAGTATAGGTATAACCTTCAAAAGAAATGTATAGATTTTGTTAGCAAAATTTGGTTTAATGATCTATGTAGTTGGTCATTTGTGGGATGATTGAGGCAGGGTGCGGTACAGTTGAATATATTGTATGTAGAGGTGGGCGAGCTAACATATTAACTGAGACAACCGAGCCAGAGCCGAGCCAAGAATCTGGCTCGGCTCTAAGAGCCTTTGCACAAGCTGAGCCCTGAAAATGTTTGCCTTGTAAATCATGCAACAAACGCCATGCAAAACTATGGTAAAATGTCTTCAAAATGTAAAAGAGTGTATTTCCGTAACATGTGTTAATATGTCGCCTTAGTTCATCAGTTCATATCACACTGTGTTGGAGGGTATTTATTCAAAGCAATAGTTTTTAAAAATGAACTTAGAAACGTTTTCCTGTTTTAAATCACTGTTTAATGCTTGTCTTTCATTCTTGGTACATGATATTACACAGTGGGTGGCAGACAAAAGCCACATGAAGGTTCGGCTCATTATGAGTCAGAGAGTCCCACAGGACTCAAGCTGAGCCAGAGCTAGGCACCTGACTCTGTTATGGATAGTCACACCAGGGAGCCGCGCATAATCTGGGCGGGTGATTTCAACATCAAGCCCTGTGGGGCCAATAATCACAGGTGTTATGGACTAAGAGACAAGGATGGTGGTGGCTCTCCACATTTTCAACACTTCCAATTGGGGACTATATGAATAGGCTTATGGAAGCAAGGAATCTGTTTTTTGCCAAATAATGTATGGTGGGCTTCTCGCCCCTTCCCACGAATATGGGGTTGTCTAAGAGAAGTGAGATTGACTTTTTTATTATAAACATCTGATTCGGTCAATGTAATACAAAGCCATGTTTTAAGGCTTCTTGCATTAGTGATCATAACCCTCTGTCACTGATTCTGGATACACACTTGGGTAACAAGGAAGTGAGTCGGGTAACCTTACCAATGTCTAATTCACAGAATAAGGGGTTAGGAGTTCAGTGGGACTCTCTGGACTCGAGGGCTTTCTTGACCAACTTGGGCAATTACAATTCGCAATGATTTTCATTATTGACCTCAGTAGAGGAATCATCAGTGTCAATTATTGATGCATTTACTTCCCTATGTGTGGCAGTTGTTAGAGGCCTGAAGTGGAATAAAGCGGCACCCTCCCCCCCTCCACCCCAAGCTGGTTTAATCATGAGTTCACTGTGGCTCACAAAAAGCATCAATTAGGGGAGAGCTAATACCATCATGGTCCGAAGCTGTAGTTATCCCAATATCTAAGAAGGGGGATCGGAATTCCCCGGATAGCTCGCTAAAACTTTTGAGTAGGGTTCTTGCTGCAAAACTTGAAGCCTGGTTGCAAGAGCATCATTCTCTGTCCAATGCCCAGTGTGGATTCCGACAAGGGGTCAGCAATGTGGAGCAGGGCCTTAATCTGCAACGGATCAGAGGGAAATATGTCAAGGCAAGAAAAGGGTCCATCCACCTTGCATTCAGTGACCTCCCCTCTGCCTTCGATTTGGTCAGTTGGAGAAAGTTGTGGGACTGTTGACTAGAATGGGGATTGAACCACTTTTAATTGGGCTCCTACAAAGAATGCAGTTGGACACCAACATCAGAGTTAGATTTGGTGGTGATGGGGAACTTACAGAAACCATAAGGTTACACCTAGGGGTGGGACAAGGGTGTGTCTTGGCCCCTCTTCTGTAGCTCATCTGTATCAATGACTTGAAATCCCACCTGACCAGGATAGGGAAGAATCTCCCTCAAATTAAGTAAAAAGCGCTGTCCATGCTGTTGCATACAGACGATGCCGTACTAATGGCACAAACTGCTAATGATCTCCAGCTCCATTTAGATGGAATTTATAATTTTATGGGGGTCTCAATCTTAAAACAAACTTACAGAAATCTTTTATAATGAGCTTAGGCCCAAGAAATGTGAAAACGATTACTTTCTTTTTGGGGGGACACAAATTCATAGAGTGGAGTGCTTTCATTATCTGAGGTTTTCCTTTGATCAAACACTAACCTGGCAGAGCCTACATCAATACAGGGCCGCTCAAACTCAAAGAACTGTCAAAGAACTGATGAAGATTTATTGGAGTAAATGTGTTTCTGTGGCGACATATGGGGCAGGGGTCTGGGGCTATAAAGGTCCGAGGCCAAATCAGCAGGTAGAAAATAAGGATACTCATAGGCTTTTGACTGCTCCCCAATCATGCCCTGCATTTATGTGCCTTTCAGAATTGGGCTTAACACCTGTAGGTGGCAGGATAAAGCTGGCACCACTCCTCATTTGGCTGAGGATTTGGGGGGAACCCTGATGCCCAACTCTCTAAGGAAGTATTGGGGGATTGTCTTTCTCTCGACAATGCTCACAATATACCCTGGATTAGATTTATAAAAAAAGATATTCTAGAGTTGGGCCTGAAGGAGTAAGCCAAAAAGTTAGCAAGCACTGACTCCAGGGCAATCTCCAGCATAAAAGAGGCATTTCGGTATCCGCAAGATAGAGCCAACTAGGAGGCTTTTGATAATCAACATGTAAGCCTAATTTATATCCCAATCAGTTTGGCACAGGGGTGTGAGCCTTATCTCCCCTGGTTTCTGAATGGGAACCTCAGGTTTTGTTTGACAAGACTATGATTTAGCCTATTGCACTTGATAGTTGCTTTTCCTAGGAATATAGTTTGGGGAGAACTACTGCCCAGATGTCCGTGCAATAACGCTGCTACTCAAAGCACATTGCACTTTATTGTATTTTGCACTCTGTATTCTCATGCTAGAAAGCGATTTCTGTGCCTTATTTTTCGCTCCTTTAAGGTGGTTTTTGAGCGATTGCAAAGGCTGGAGAATGCGAAAATGTGCATGGCAGTGGGAAATTTTGCCTGTCTTTCACTGGGGGTTAGAAACAAATATGGCTTAATATAACTACCCCACCTATTTCAAATACGTACGTTAGGATCTGATCTCATTTTTCAACATTTTAAGCATCTTTTATTGTTTAGTATGAGACCCATCGGTCTTTTTATATATGTTTTATTTGTCGTTTCATTGGAATGTGCCTTATGTAGTGTCTTATTTGAAAATAACTGTATTATCCCCGGATGTGTCCTGAATTTTGTAATGCTGCTCTATTTATTTAGTTAATGTTTTTATTATCTGTACTTTTATGGTCGCAATAGGCTAAATACAATTTTTGGGACTGACTGATTGGCCTACCGTGTCTCATTGCAAAAAAAAAAAAATCGCCGGCTTGTCAATTCCTGACCTATTGGTCTTACCAATGTTTGTTTTCTGTTCACATAAGCACCTCTTAGGCTTTTTTGCAGCAGCTGACCTACTTACAGCATTATTACACCACCATGAGTTTAATACCACTGACTACTTCAAGGGAAGCAAGATCCTAGGAAGAGCATTATTCATTTAGGGTTGCATCCTTTGCTGCAAGCAAAATCTGGAGTTTAAGCTCTACCAGATGAAGCTGACATGCTTCTTTGTATCATCAATGAATGTGCTTATACACATGCACAATTCTACTTATATTTTTACATACCACTTGTTAGGATAGTCTTGCGTTTAGTAGCACTGTTTACAGGAGTTATCTTCAACCTACATAAGTGGTATTTATTTTATTCACCCTAGAAAAACAAATGGCCAAATTCGCTGGAAATAGATTCAAAGCAATGGCCTTCAGGTGATCACAGCAATCTTGACTCCTGAAGTATCTTACTAGCCATATCTGCCTGTCAAGTGTATCGATTGGTAAAATGTGTTAGGGGTTTAAGGCCCTACTGCAGAGATCAGTGTGTATCTGCAACTTTTGACATAATACTGGTGCGAAAGCTTAGGTCGTGAACCCCTTGCTAGAGAGATCTGTGTGTAACCTGTTGGCTATAGGTTTGAGACATCTTAAAATATCTTAGAGGGTTAACGTATCTGCTCTAAAATACTGCTAGTAGTCTGTAAATTACATGTTCGAATCATAATAAATTAGCACAGTGGGTTTCATGCTTTTAAAGAGATCCTCACGCTTCCTGCGGGATCCTTTGGTGGATTATGGGCATGCTGCAAAGATCTGTTTATAACCAGTAAGGCATACTTTTGAATCCTTCAGAGGTGACCCAAACAATCATTGTTCTGAGGGTGATAAAATGAGTGGTAATTCACACCTAAAATCATGTACCAGGTAATCAATTTGATTCCAATAATAACTTATACCGCTGCATACTGAACAGCTGTGGTTCGTGAGCATTGCAAATAACAGGTAATGCAATTATCCAATGTCCTGCTACACAATTTAATGACCTTAAATCAATCAAAATTTAAGTTGGCCTCCCAGGACTCAGACCTGAGATCTGCATATCATTGAGTGTTCAGCTCACTGCGCTGTCACTGTAGCTTTATTTGGCAATATATATGGCCATTAATGACAACAGAGCTTGTGGTCAGAGTCCCGAGGCCTCCTGGGTCTGGAGCAAAGGTGGGAGGGAATAGTTGTCCAGAAAGGTGGGCAACAAAATCCTTTTTTTCGATCTACAGTAAGTAGATACGAAACAGGGGGCAGTTTTATCAATCAATCAATAATAATGTATTCAGTCCATATAGACCATTAAAGTTTTATCATTTCAGCTGTTTTTGCATCTGCCTAATGAATGCACACAACAAGGAATTCATGTGCTGTCCAGCAGGGGCTGGACAATGTAATTACCATAATGGTAATACATTTAAGTTAATTACGTCAACTCGCCCGAAGATTGCTCTTCAAAGCAACTTTCCTGGCAGGAGAGCCTGTTTGTAGCGATTACCCGCTGCAGCGCTAGGAGGACCCTCCAAGCATGCCTGGCACTCAAGTGTAGCCACTGCAGCGCTAGAAGGACCCTCCAAGAATACCTGCCACTCAAGCTTACCCGCTGCAGCGCTAGGAGGACCCTTCAAGCACGCCTGCCACTCAAGCTTACCCACTGCAGCGCTAGGAGGATGCTCCAAGCATGCCTGGCACTCAAGCTTACCAGCTGCAGAGCTAGGAGGACCCTTCAAGCACGCCTGCCACTCAAGCTTACCCACTGCAGCGCTAGGAGGACGCTCCAAGCATGCCTGGCACTCAAGCTAACCAACTGCAGAGCTAGGAGGACGCTCCAAGCATGCCTGACACTCAAGCTTACCCGCCGCAGTGCTAGGAGGATGCTCCAAGCATGCCTGGCACTCAAGCTAACCAACTGCAGAGCTAGGAGGATGCTCCAAGGATCCCTGGCACTCAAGCTTACCTGCTGCAGCAATAGAAGGACCCTTTAAGCACGCCTGCCACTCACGCTTACCCACTGCAGCACTAGAAGGACCCTTCAAGCATGCCTGGCACTCAAACTAACCCACCGCAGCGCTAGGAGAACGCTCCAAGCATGCATGACACTCAAGCTTACCCGCCGCAGTGCTAGGAGGATGCTCCAAGGATCCCGGGCACTCAAGCTTACCCGCTGCAGCGCTAGGAGGATCCTTCAAGCATGCCTGACACTCAAGCGTACCTGCTGCAGCACTAGAAGGACCCTCCAAGCATGCCTGGCACTCAGGCCTACCAACCACAGCGCTAGGAGGATGCTCCAAGCATGCCTGGCACTCAAGCTTACCCGCCGCAGCACTAGGAGGATGCTCCAAGGATTCCTGGCACTCAAACGTACCCGCTGCATCGCTAGGAGGACCCTCCAAGCATGCCTGGCACTCAAGCCTACCCACCACAGCGGTAGGAGGATGCTCCAAGGATCCCTGGCACTCAAACATACCCGCCGCATCGCTAGGAGGACCCTTCAATCATGCCTGGCACTCAAGCCTACCCTCAAAACACAGAAATCCTAGGGTCTACAAAATGCCACTGGGTGATATTTAAACCTATGTGGTAGAAAGCCTAACTTGAAGGAAGATAAAGCACTACATGTATAAGGGCAGATCCCTTTTAGGACGAGATCCCTCACTCACCATAGGTGACATGCTTCATCATAGGGACTCTCCT
This sequence comes from Triturus cristatus, assembly GCF_964204655.1. NCBI lineage: Eukaryota > Metazoa > Chordata > Amphibia > Caudata > Salamandridae > Triturus > Triturus cristatus. The sequence continues at coordinate 230,288,902 of NC_140580.1, read as the reverse complement.
CCCAAGGGAAAAACCTAGTTCCCTTGGGGGCTACAACCCCCTCACTGAGAGGGAGGAGCTCAGGGATGTTTTTTGTTGGTGTTAAAGGACTAGCTACGTCCACATATGATGAGCCAGAAAGTGTGAGCAAGGATGAAGCGCAAAAATAAGAAAAATGTGAAGAATAGTGCAAGATTCAGTCAGTCAGTCAGTCAAAGTTGGCTTTATTTCGATATAAAACATATCTTTAAAAGCAATACAATACATCTATTTTTAAAAAGAAAATAAAAGGCCAATTCATACGAAAACAATTATGCAGGTTCAAGATACGAATGGCATAGTTAAATTACATAAAAATTCCAATTTTTAAAACCATAATTAAACAACATACAAAAGCCTTTTTGATCTGATCGACCATGCCCAATTTAAGAACTTCGCCATACCACAGGCGAATAAAGGGCGTGTGTCGGATTTTAAAATACGGAGAGCCTCACTACATTGTCTTGTGCCTAGCTCTTTACATAGGGGTTTCAGCCACCTGAGGCGAGGAGCTTTATATGCAGGACATTCAAATAAAAGGTGGGAAACCGACTCAATCCTGGTCTCACAGAAAGGGCAGAAAGGAGTAGTCTGTGCTGGTACCTTCCATCCTGCGGTCAACTCACACACAGGCAGCACACCTATCCTAAATTTAAAATATAAAGCCCTATCTCTAAATTTTGAAATGATATCGAGATAAGGCTCAAGTAGTGCCACCTCCTTTACTAATAGGAATTCAGCAGAACATCTACATAGATTGGGATTAGAGTTTCTGGAATCCATTACCCATTTCCAATACAGTTTTTTCAGGACAGACTTGGATGGTGCGGTCCTGGACTGCCAGGCCCCTCCAAGACCCAACTCGCCCAGCAACCGCTTAACATCCCTCAACCATCCTATTTTATGCCAACAGGCATTGATAAAACCTCATTTAGCCCCTCCGCATAACTAACAAGCTCCGGAACTCTCCATATGCGGGCCCAGAGGATTAGAGGGCGCAACCTTGCCTGGTCTTTAATAGGACAGCAGCCCATGTCAAGGAGTAAGGGAAGGGTGGGGGTACTATAAGGGAGGCCCATTAAATCCTTCAAAAACTTATTTTCTGAACGGGTCAACTGATCCACATTCTGCGCCCCCCAAAGCTCTGCTCCGTAAAGCGCCGCACTCACCCCTCTTGCCTTGTAGATGTCAAGTACTGGGGCAATCGGTTTTAGGGTGGTCAACATGTTTCAGCCCACGAAGACCAAAGATGGATCGGGCTTTCGTCAGGACCATTCAATTAAACGCTACTGCAATATCAAAAAGTGAATAAACTATAACAAAAAGGATATCAGGCCAATGCGATGTCATCAGCCTGTGGTTGAACCTGCATGTACCTAGAACAAACAAGAAATGCCACATGTCAGGAGAAAATAAAGTGTATCATAATAATATCAGGAATTAGCTCGAACTAGGGATCTACATATACATGAATACATGAATGGAGGAAAGAGTTGCCTAACCCGCAATAGCTGGGCACAGGATCTACATATACATGAATACATGAATGGAGGAAAGAGTTGCCTAACCCGCAATAGCTGGGCACAGGGCCTCACCTCTCGCCTGGCAACTGCTCAGGAGGGCAGCACCGCTCTACAAAAAAATATATACCGGGATATATTTTTAGAAAAAGTAATGTGGTGCAGAAAGAGTAAAATTAAATCTCAAAGAATGATCGTGTAAAAGTTAATTGCTTGACAAATCGATCATAATGTGAAACCATCAGTTTGGGGAGCCATAGGTGATATAAAGAAGTGGGAAAAACCATTGTAACAAACACTACATATGTCGGACGGCAAGGCCAGTATTCGCATACAGACTCACTACATAGTAGTAGAGCCAGCCACCGTCAATTAGAATGGGGGTTGACAGATGGGAGCGTCTAACTAAAAGCATTTAAAACCCAAGCGTACAACTGATCGGGTACAGACTGCCGCGCTGATAGGCATCAAGGACAGACTGTCCAAAACGAAGCAAAAGCTATCCAAAGGAAAGGCTCCCAATTGCTCACCTTTCCGTCGGTACCGCTAATCCGGGAGAGCCTGCTGCCGGAGGGGAGAGTGAGTCTCGGGCCGCGCTCTTAAATAGCCCCTGGCGTATCTGCCTAATCGTGCTCAGGTGGGGAAAGAAGCGTAATATAGCGCGCATGCCCAATACAAGAAAAGTCTGAATGTAGTATGGCGCATGCGCACCAACAGAACACCGCCTCTCCACAATGGCAGTAGCAGCAAACTATCGCGCATGCTCAGATAAATCGTGTGCACGGAAACGACAAAGCTGTAGGAGGCAGTGAAAAAATCAACAACGTATTGGGCGTTTAGTATATAGAAGCACCTGCGCCAAGAGAGAATGGACTCACACACAAATGGGGCCCATATGGTACGTATGAGGGCACCCCATTTGGAGCCAAAGAGTGCAGGAGCAAGTAAACCCCATAAACGTTACTGAAAGTGAATCATTATCAAGAATAACTTCTGCTGAGAGAACAACATGAACCACAGTAAGCAGCACCGCTCTACAAAAAAAAATATACCGGGATATATTTTTAGAAAAAGTAATGTGGTGCAGAAAGAGTAAAATTAAATCTCAAAGAATGATCGTGTAAAAGTTAATTGCTTGACAAATCGATCATAATGTGAAACCATCAGTTTGGGGAGCCATAGGTGATATAAAGAAGTCTTCCTCTTGACCTGTTTCGGCCAAAGTCTAAAAAAGACTGGTTAGGATATGACTGGGGTTGTGGTTGAAAAGGAAACATCGGGCCTTGTGGGGGCACAGGGGGGAAGCCTCCCACCACAGCACTAGGAGGACGCTCCAAGCAGGCCTGGCACTCCAGCCTACCCACCACAGCAATAGGAGGACTCTCCAAGCAAGACCAGCACTCAAGCTTACCCACCGCAGCGCTAGGAGGATGCTCCAAGGATCCCTGGCACTCAAACCTACCCGCCGCATCACTAGGAGGACCCTTCAATCATGCCTGGCACTCAAGCCTACCCACCACAGCACTAGGAGGACGCTCCAAGCATGCCTGGCACTCAAACCTACCCATCACAGCAATAGGAGGACTCTCCAAGCAAGACTAGCACTCAAGCTTACCCCCAGCAGCGCTAGGAGTACCCTCCAAGCATGCCTGGCACACAGAGTTCCCTATTGTGGAAGTTCCTGTGAAGCGCACTGACAGCGGTCTGGGCAATGAAGTTCCTAAATGCCGTTAGCATCCATAGCTCAGCCCCTCACAACGCTTCTAAAACATTGGGGCTTTTATTGGCCCATACAGCGCAAATTCCGCTTCACGGGCGGATATCGAAACAGGCAAATATCCCATGTTGCGTTTATGGTGCAGGAATGTCGCGCACCACTAGTCCTGACACACCTCTTGACAAAAAGCATTAGTGGATGCCTGTCAAGTGACGCGCTTAAGAGTGGGCTTCAGCCTCTTCCCCCCTTCGTTTCATTAATCGCCTTTTTTTCAATATCAAGTGTTTTAAAGTCTTCAGAGACAGCCTGAAATCTGGACAAGGGAGCAGAGTCAACACTGTAAATACTTGTGTTCGGATCTAAATTCGGCAATTCTTTCAAACGCAGATTAATACATATGAACAGGCAAGGCTCATAGTCAGCTTTATTCGATTATCTTGAAAGAAACTATAAAGCAGAGACATATAGATTAAAAATACATGTCATAGCCGTAAAACAGTATAAAAACATATAAAAACAAATAAACATTGTTACTGCACAATCATATTTTTCCATAACCGTATTACAGACCATAAGAACTTGAAATATTGCAACAAATCGGTAGGGAATTCAGCTGTCGCAGAAACAGTAGTGCTGGCCAACATTGTTTAAAATTAAAATTGCATAAAAAAGGAAAAATTAAGCACTTAAGGGACACAGCATAAACAGAACAGAAAAACATACAGTGCCTGTAAATACCGTTGCAAGGACAGTTGCTCAGAACCTCTGACCAATCGTTTCTAAGGGGAAAAGTGGCTAAGTGGAATAAAAATGTCTAGTTTAAAACGTGTTAAAACAAACCTATGCTGACGATTGTGTATGGCAATGAGGTACCACTGAAAGCCATCTGTGACCAATGTCAGCTGGGTATTGATGACACTGGATTTGGCCATTTCCCTAGAAAATCTTTGATCTTCGAGGAAGGACAGCATTCGATTTTCAAGTTACTTCTGCTAACTTTATGTAAGACATCAGGTGAGTCAAAATATTCATCGGGCCCAAATTCATACAAAAATGTTTAACAGATTTGAACAAGAAAATGCTCTAGAATAGTCAACTTTAGACAGTCATTAAGTATTAAACTATTTAAAATGGTAAAATTGCTGGACCAAACTTTATACTAAAGTAAAATTGGCTGAATATTAATCAGATCAGATAAAAACAGGGCGCCTAGTTCTGCGTGACAGACAAAAGCGGGACAACAAACTTGGACCTCCTAAAGATTCCTGAAGAAAGCATTCTCCAGCAGCTGGAGCTGGGTGAAGTTATTTAAGCCCCAGATTTCTGCCCCATATTGGGCCACAGATTCACATTTTAATAGATGACAATTCTATGATTGGTTTGTTACCTAGCTTGGTAGCAAAATTGAGATAGATTTATTAAAGAGCCGCTTTATAATGTCAACAGCTTCCGACCATGAACTACTAGCGTCCAATAAAATACCCAGGTAAAAAAGGTCAGGGTAAAGCTTAGCCTGACCTTGCTTATCGTGAAATCATGGCACTTCTAAATTTGCTTCCTGCTCTTCATTACAAAGGTTTTACCTATGTTAACTATCAGACCAGGAGTAGACATGAAGCGGACAAAGCCATTAAGGTACTGCTGCAGGCCCAACGGAGTGCGGTGGTGAGCACAGTGTCGTTGGCGTAGAGCAAACAGGGCATAGGTCTGTGGCCGATATGTGGAGGGTTGCTATGGGTACTGCTTAATGTAGAACCTAATCTATTGATGTAAAGCGTAAATAGAGAGGCTGCGAGTACACAGCCCTGTCTAACCCCTTCCTCAAGATCGAAAGTGCTGATGTATCCATCCCCGAGGCCAAGGCATACTCTGGCCTCACCACCAGAGTATATAACTCTAAGAAGGGCTATGATTGGTGGGTCAACCCCCAGCTCTGTTAAAATTGCACATAGTTTGCTGTGGAGAACACAATCGAAAGCGCTCAATAAAACAAATTCTAAACACAAATGGCCCATCTTCATGACAAAGTATTTACAGATAAGTAAATTAAGATTCAACCCCTTCTTAATAGTCCCCAAGCTTTTTCGGAAGCAGAATTGAAGGTTCAAGAGAATGTCATTGGTCTCTTCCTACTCTTCAAGACAATTCAACAAAAATCTCCATTTCACTTTAACCAAGGAATCAAGGAGTGATATAGGGTGGTTACAGGGGGGACCGGCATACTCACCTTTCTTGAAGTTGGTACAATTATAACCTCCGAACATGTTTTAAAGGTGCCTGAACCACAGGAAGACCCTAGAACCTTGGTTAAAATTGGACCACTTCAAAGCAACGTGGTCCTTAATCAAGTCAATAGGGATGCTGTCTGGGCCGGGGCTTTGCCGCCCTTGCTTTCGCCTATGGCAATGTTTATTTAGTCCAAGGAAAAACACAATTTGCTGGAGTCAAAACACATCTTCAATGAAAGAGTGGTCAGGTCTCTTGGAAAACTGTCTTGGTAAAACGAGTGACCCACTCTGTCTCATAATTGCAGCCTCCAAATTTCGAGCGAGGTCATCCTTTAATAAAGGGCCATTATTGACTCGCCAAAAAGTAGAAGTTTCTTCAGATGAACTGACATCAATCAGTGATTCCTAGGCAAGATATTTTTATTCCCAGTTCCTTCTTTTTAATGCTAAATTGTACTCTAATCTGCACTTTTCCACCTCCGAAGAGCAACGAGGCAGCTGACGAAGAGCTATCAGAATATGTTTATGGGTTTTAGAGGAATTACTGTCGAACCACCGAGACTTTATGCAATTTGGCTTGAGCTGTGTTCTAGTTAAAGCAGCTTTAATACCACTGGAAATGGAAAGACATGCAGCCTTAGTGCCAGTGTCACTGGAAGAGATGTTCAAACAAATGTCAACGGCATCCCAGTTGGCAGTGACCAATTTATCTAGGGAATTTCCCAAGTTAACCAAGGACCAACAAAGGGAAATACCATTGCAAATTGTTAATGCTGAGTTATCGATGGTATGTTCAACATGGATGTTTCTACCACTGTTCTGGGTTGACGTTAATCCTCTGAAGAAAATGATCGCCCATGTAAATGGAATGGGTCTTAACAGAGGGGGAATAATGTTCATTGGAAAAACCAAGATTAAATTAAGCACTTAAGGGACACAGCATAAACAGAACAGAAAAACATACAGTGCCTGTAAATACCGTTGCAAGGACAGTTGCTCAGAACCTCTGACCAATCGTTTCTAAGGGGAAAAGTGGCTAAGTGGAATAAAAATGTCTAGTTTAAAATGTGTTAAAACAAACCTATGCTGACGATTGTGTATGGCAATGAGGTACCACTGGAAGCCATCTGTGACCAATGTCAGCTGGGTATTGATAACACTGGATTTGGCCATTTCCCTAGAAAATCTTTGATCTTCGAGGAAACCCATAATCATTATGTGAAAAATGAGACTGATCATCATTATTGGAGTCTAACATACTGCAAGCCATTTTAGCTTGAAATCAACCCCACAATATGAAAGATTACCCCCTACAATATCTTCACCACACAATATGAAAGATTCCTTCCCATTGTGACATCGCATTTTATCCAATTCCTGCTCGAGCTGAGAAAGAACCGCATTAATTTCAAGGCCAAAACAATTGACAATAATTAAACTTATGTTAATTGGGAGAACGCAAACAATAATCAAATAATATGGTAAAGATGATTCAGTTCTATACACAAGATAAGGCAGCAAGTTAGAGACAAAGATGAACAGTGCCCCCTTAGGTCTACTGGCGTGAGATGGCACTGCAGGCGGATGGAAGGTCTTATATCTGTTAATATATGTGGGTTCCAAGGACCAAGTCCCCTAAAGCAAATGATCGAAAACTTCAAAATGAAGTCCATCCAGGAAGGAAGGGATACCTTGGAGCGAAGTCCTGCCATATTCCAAAAAAAGGAGGATGTAAAAATGGGGCAGCTCAGTGCCATACTCATAGGCTTGGAAACTGGAGCGGTATGGCGAGCACTGTTGTCGGTGATACCACTGCAAATAACATAGGAGGCCCAGGGCATGTAGATTAATGAACGACATGTTGGAGGTTCTTCTCGGTCCCTGATGGAAGTCAATCAGTACCATCCAACTCAGACAGCAAGGAAAAACAATTCTGTGTGATAGAGTTACAGTAAGCAGAGGGATGAATGTAAACTGGCCCCCAAGGGAGAGAGGGCCCTGCCACCAGATTCGGGGGAGGGCGATAGCATTAACCAAGTGGAAGAGTAATCACTTGTTGTAAGGAGGGTGAGTAATCTGTTGAAAATGGACTGTACCACAGGGGGGGGATTTAAAGACATTACTATACAGCCACCAGGTAAGCATTTAATTGCCCTAGTTATCCAAAAGATAAAGAGCATTCGTCAATCCCGTTTTCTTACTCACCCAGTGTATTGACTTGCTTTTCAGGCTCTCCCAGGTTTTGGAATCAGGGTGAGTAAGGGTTGGTACCTTCCTGAGAATTACCACGAAGGGCATAGCTTCTGGTGGAAGATCCAGGACTTGCCGAGGTCCCCGGGCCGGATCTTGGTGACGTCTGTGGTAACCTTCGGTTTTGCAGGTTGAACAATAAAACATGGAGTCTGCTGAACGTGATTACCAAGAGATACAGTACTAGTGCACAGTCCTAAAGTATGCCGAACAGAGGGGTTATTACTGCAGGGAGTTAAATTAGGAGGTAAAATACCAGAAAGAGACATGGCACGCATGTTCATATTCCATGTGCTTGGCATTAACTTGCAGCATTTCTACTAGGGGTCGTTTTCTCAACCAGGGACAATCTAGAAGAGAATCAATCCATGGAAGATTTAACGGAAATGTCTAGGGCTTGAACAAGAGTAAACAGACGTTTAAAATATTCTGCGTTAGTAGTTAAAATTTTAGTCGAATTGCCCTTTTTAGTTTAGGGCCTGCGTGGCTTGACAGCTGCTTTAGCGGCTAGGGTGGGTCCTTCCCCAGTTAACCTAGTTGGTATATCTGAGATGGGATTGTTTTTTTTTTCTGCGTTCAAGAGGCGGGTCTGTGAAAGATTTGGAGCGAGAAATGTAACGAACTGAATCTGAAGTGTGCTGAACAAACCCGTAAAATACATTAATCGCTCGACCAGAGATGTCCCGGGGCCTGTGGAGGATAGGGCAGTAATGTGGAGGAAACTTTCGATGTCCCTCCCGGCAGTGCGGTTACAGGAACCTAGACTCTGTTTAACTAAGGTTATTTCTTTGTCAAGGTCGCCCATAGCATTTATTGGATAGTTCGATATTGAAGAACTGGGCTTACCTTGTGCGTTAGGTGTCGGTAACTTGCGAGTCCCTATTGTGAGTGTAGTGAGTGAGGGAGAAGCAAGGGGCCAAGAGGGGGGCCCAGCCTTGTCCGGCCGCAGAAGTGCCTGCTTTTGGCCCGGTTTTAACCCAGGCACTTGCCTGGGCGCGTTGCGCGCACGTCGCGAGCATGTCGCACACCTACGGAGCCTGGCGCACTAAAATGTGCTTGCTGGTCATTAGAGCTTTCCTCCTGGGCTTGTGCTGACAGCTAGAGGCAGCAGTATCTGAAGCGTCCCCTTTTGAGAAGCAAGTACGGCGAGAACAGGTAAAGGTCTCCATTAGCGTGAGAAAGTGCAATCCTCATCATATGCATTGGGTAGTTTTGTTTGTAACGCCTTGTCTGTTTGTTACAAGTTCTAAACCGGAAAAGGCAAACTGAGCCTTTCATCCTTTAGGACTTGAGTACCCAGTGCCAGTGTAATATGGTTTAAGAATTGCAGATCAGCAGTAAAAAGCACCACATAAAATACACATTAATATTTCCAAATCAGTGGTAACCTCTTCACTCATTCTCAGAGGTACCACTTCACCCAGTTTAATTTCTTTCCAAAGCACTTGATTTGGATTTTCTTCTGCCTAGTTAATAATCTACAGAGGAGAATGAATACATGGGTGGGTGAGCACTCATGACCTCTTATGAAATGCTCCTCAAAGTACTTCAACCACAACGAAGTGTATTTTTATACCACGATAAGTTTGAGGCTGACAGCAAAGAGACCTCAAACCCGGCAGTCAGTTTCAATGTGTACATGCAGAAGAGAAGTCTCAGTCTGTTCAGGGATTAGAATATAGAGCCATCACGCTGCGTGTGTCGTGTCTTGTGTTTGTGTGTATGAGGCCTCTAGTGGACCTTGGTATACTCCTTACAAGTATTAAATAATCTGGTGGGTGTGACTGGGTGTGGTCAATAAAGTTTGTGACACAGTATGTTCAGTTAGCGGTTGCATGCTAAATAATAAAGAGCTCCGTCTGTGGCGTGGTCTGTTACACGCTCCAGGGCTGGGGAGGACGCTACAGAGTGCATCTGGATGTGAAGGCACAGTGGGCTATCCAAGGGTCAGTGCGAACTCACCCACGGCACATATGTTTTACTATGCTGCTCAGCCACTGCGAATAAATGAAAGGATGAACTCACCTGCCCTTTGGTTTTCAAACTTCCTTAGCCTGTCCCTCAGCCCTCTTGGCCTATCTCTCAGCACTCTTGGCCTGTCCCTCAGCCCTCTTGGCCTATCTCTCAGCACTCTTGGCCTGTCTCTCAGCACTCTTGGTCTATCTTGCAGCACTCTTGGTCTATCTCGCCGCACTCGGGCAGGGGTTTTCGAGTGAGCCTGAATAATGAACTTCAAATTTAGCTAGTGATCACCATATCCAACCAAATCTCCCACATTATGAGTGGATCCTTACTGTGACCGATACATTAACTGTAGCATGTACTGTATTTACTTTGTTAAGAGGTTTTGCAAAGCTCTTTGCTCTGGAGTTTCCTCACTTTATGTCTAGAATGCACTAAAGCAAGGTTTTGTGTTGCATCTATAATGGGAAAGGGTGGTTATGGATTGGCGTTTTGGTGGAAATCTTAAGCCCTATTGGAGCCAATAGTAAATGGCCAGCCCACTTCTGTTCACTTACATTTGGACATCACCATAATTAGTTGTGGTGATGGCAATGAAAACCTCACTAGGGACTTCATCTCGTGGTTTAGCAGAGGCACAATAAGCGGTAATGCAGGCAAGGAAATCCGGCCTTCCATCCTCTGGTTTGTAGCAAAAAAACACCACTAACCAAGATGAAGTGGGCTCCATACACGCCTGGACTCAGCTACAACTGCACCTGCTGCACTATTGATAGCTATTCTCCCCCGATCACCAGGATGACTCCCAACCCTCGACCAGTGGTATATGCTGCCTTACTGATGTATGGCACGGGGATTGACCACTGTGTAATGCGTGTCTCCTTTAGCAGATTCACATAACTGAAGAATGGGTGCACTTTATAGAACCGAATAAACTCTTTATCTCTGGAAAATATACTCCAGAAAACTTCCAAATAGAATATGTTATTCAATTTCCGAGGCCATTTTATCATACAATTAAATAGACATCCACTTCTAGAACCCACAAAAAATTTAACTTTTGAGATTTTTTTCAAGTCATAGGAACAACAGTAAGGACACATTGCAAGCATTTGTCAATAATTCAGGAGCACTTGATTTGTTTAACTTATGAATGCTGAGGTTTTCTTAAGGGGTCAGTCAAAGTAGAAAAATAAACTAGCTCATTACACTTTTTGGAACTACAGTTGTGAATGGATAGAGTTACAGCTAGCAACAATTGTTGCCGCTATCATTTCACTGTTTCAGCATCAGCCCCATCTTGATAGAACTCCATTGGCTTCCCTTGCCATCCCTCACATCTTCAAAACTAGCTTCATCCAGGGCCGGACTGGGAACCGAAACCGGCCGTGGCAAACTGCTCGGCCATCCCTACTCGGAGGGGGTGCAGCCGAGCTGTATGCTAGGGAGGGTTTCGGCTGATTTTGTTACAGGGGGGCGATTTTGCCGGCCCCTGGTAACAAAAACAGCCCTCCAGGTGCCCAAAACCGGCCCCACCCTGGTGGCCCACTGGGGAAATGCCGAGTGCCCGCTACGGCCAGTCCGGCCCTGGCTTCATTATTTACAGAGCCATCATGACCAGCACCCCCGCTTATTTTAGGAGCCTGCACAAAATCCCTGGTAACTCTCTGCACACTCCCAGGCAGGCCACCACCAGACTGAAAACTAAGAAGTGTAAAAAATAAAAATAAAGGCTTTATGCCTTTTCTGCCTATGCACCTAGGATCTGAAACATCCCATATTCATAAGGACCACCCCAAAACTGCTTCAATTTAGAAAAGAGTTTAAGCCACACCTCTTTACAGAACACAACATCACAACGCAGTAACAATCCAATAAACAGCTACCTATTCTATCACTTAAATAAACAAGTCCGAGCACACAAAAATTCACTTAAACAGCAGGATCGTGTTGATAGTCCATTTGAATCCAAAATCTTCAGCTCAGGCCCCAATGATAGTCCTAAGCTTCACGTTTGTGGTAATTAACAATATTTCTTATGTTCAAACAGCAAATAATCCAGTATAATCATTCAGAACCACGAGCTGTTGGATATACAGCTTAGAGAAACCAAGCCAACATGTGTTTCGTCGATAGGTCGTTAAGACCGCGACTTCTTCAGAAACCTACAACAGGACCTGCAACAAACATGCATTTCATTTAGGAAGAAGTCGCGGTCTTAACGACCTATCGATGAAACAAATGTTGGCTTGGTTTCTCTAAGCTGTATATCCAACAGCTCGTGGTTCTGAACGATTTTACTGGATTATTTGCTGTTTGAACAAGAGATATTCTTAATTACCACAAACGTAAAAATGTAGATTATTATTGGGGCCTGAGCTGAAGATTTTGGATTAAAATGGACTATCAACACAATACTACTATTTAATTACATTTTTCATTGCTCGGACTTGTTTATTTAAATATTATGCTCTTCGTTGGGAGGCATGTAGGATTGTGGATGGTAACCAATCCTGTCCTTGGAACACCACTCATACACATTTCTTGCTATATACTTTCCCCCTTAATCTAAGTGCAGAGCGCCCATGCTTAGCTTTGTACCCAGTTACCATTTTTCTTATACTATTCTATCTTAACTATCTTTACTTGTATATGGATTATAATATGTATCTGATTTGACTGTATAATTGCATGTCTTACAATAAGGACAGGAGAAGTGCATATTTAATTTAGGTAATGCGAACTGTGTATCCATTGTCAGGTTTAGAGCTGCTTTAAAGGAAAACTTTCAGAAATGTCTGTTTGTTGCTGACAAAAATTAATTGTTGTCTCTTTACTTCATTCAGCATAGAATCTATTCAAAGCAATTGCCAGTGTTTTTGTTTCTTTTTTGTTCTGATCCTGATAAAGTAGGTAATTTAGTGATAAAAGTAATATGGTTTATATGATTTATGCTTCTCAAGCAGCAAGTCTCTTTTTATAGGAGTGGACTTTTCTTGTGTTGTAGGGAGAAGTTCTTCATCATACTGTTGAAATGTAAATCGGTCCATTAAAAGTATCTGTTATTCTTAAAACACAGAGTCCTGTGAGATCATTTATTTTAATTTGTTTAATCAATTGTATGGTAAACCCTGGATTACACTCTAAATACCTTTAATGACTTTGAGGAAATCTTTCTTAGACAGGGATGCTTACCTCTCTACCATGAGGTCTTCATCACCCACATTATCCTTCTCTCCTCTGGCAGCTTCACCTTTTCACTTTGGGCACCTTTCAGCTTCTGGATTTCAAGACATTGTCCCTTCTTGATGAAAATATGTCTCGCTAGCAAATCCCTGAACATCAGTTCTTAAGCAAACCTTGTGCTCCGCCTATGCTGCTGCACTGACCTCAACTATCCAGAACTCTTCCGAATCAAGGAATTTTTCCACGGTCAGTTACAGGTCCAACAGCACGTAGTGGCCAAGCTAATCAAAAGATCTGCCCAAAACAGTGATATCGTCCCCTGATGCCTGAGTAGGCTTTCACCCATGGTGTGGTACAGAATGATCCCTCAGTGCCACCTGAGATTACCTCAGATATTAGCTGGTGGAAATGGTGCAGCCACAACTATTACGCTGGATTTGTCAGTGGTCTTTGATAGAATGGCTCATCCCGCTCGCTTTCTACAGTTCACTCATGGTTGCATACAGGGTAAGATTTTGGACTGGATCTCTTTGTTCCTCTCAGATCATGTTCAAGTATCAACTAGTAAACACTTTCCCTTTCCTTCCTTGCCTCTCTTATTATCCCACGGATTGCACGGGTTCTCCCATCACCCCTCTCCTGTTCACTATATACCCTAGCCCCTCTCTTAATTGATCCAGAGATATGGCCTAACCCGCTACAACTATGCAGACAACTCCAGAAGATCGAACACTCATCTGGCAACGGTTTTGACTTTCAATGACCATGTTGCCACACAACTGAAGAATGGACCACCAAGAAGTATCTAAAACTGAAAGTCAACAAGCCTACAAAACTGGCCCTGCTATCAACCAACTCCCCATCAGGCAGTGTGACGCCTTGTTATGCTTTAGGGGAAATATAGGAGCAATATATGTATTTAGCACATCTAGAGTATATTGCTCGTAAAGCACACTGAATTTACACGTTCACACTATACACAAAACGCTAATTGCGGATCATAATACATATTTAAAGAATGGTCAAAACAACATGCAGGCACATCAGAAGGTCACACAGACATCTAAGCACATCAATAAAACTAGAGGAACAAGCTATATTTCGACAGCTCTATAATATTCAGGCATTTTAGTGACCCTGTCCCTTGTATTGCATCATTGATAACATTGCAAATAATATAGGTGACTACAACCCAATGGCTATTCCAAGCGAGACTAAAACGAGTGATTTAGATGGCATCCATAAAATAAGCAAAAATGCAAATCGTCCAGCCTTCATCCAAAGAACTTAATTTTCCCAAGCCTTAAATACACACAATGTTTTTCAAATCGTTTGGAAAAAATCATAATCTTTAATATTAAAATACACTAATATGCTTACCTTTTACAGTAAAGATTGTAATTATATAGCAGTGTAAACACACATTTCCCCAGCATTCAGCAGAGTCACAGATCCCAGGCCTTTGGGCCAATCCATTTTTCAAATCACAGAGAAGACTATTACACCAAAACCATATCAACAAACACTGCTGTTAAGCATTACATTTCATTTAAGCCAGAGTTTATTATTTGTTTTTCATAAAAAATATAGGTGAATTGGATCGGACATAATGCCTGTTTCCAGGGTTTTGGCATTTTGTAAAATTCTAAATGGCAGGCGTTATTAACCATATTTCTATTTGTTCTGTATTGCATTGCATTGTCTCGGTATTTGAATAATGCTTTCATAATCCCTCCAAAGTCCAAAACGGTTTCTGAGTGGATGAGAAGGTAGTTTATCTGTCTGTAACGCTTGTATAGCACTTTCTACCTTTCATTAAATCATATTTTATGGATTTTAACACTAGTGGTAAACCACAAATCAACAGTGTACACGGATATAAGAATGCTGGTTAATTGTGGACAACACACAAAGTTGCTTATCATTTAAAAGATAAAAATATGAAGCTCGTAGATGGGACTCCAAGCTCCGGACAGGGCAGTGACAATGCAGCGCAGATCAGCAACATCAGGTATTGTTCAAATCAAGAGCTTGGATCTTTGTAAAAGTGTTAATTCAAGTAACAGCAAGAGCTTGAAATGGTGAACAGGGAGGAGGGAGAAGGGAAGAAGGATAACCTCTTGGTAATCTACACGGGAGCTGTAGGTCTGGGATGAATGGTGGGTCATCTGCAGCGACTGTGGAATAGCAAACGACACACAATTGATGGACGGAATGCAGAACAAATCAAAACATTCACCCCCAGTCCAGAGAACTGGGTTAAATCCATCATTCTTTTGCTCACCTTGCCACCCCAGTTTAGACCTGGCCATATGCAAATCAGTCTTGACCCTGTGGCTCATGGGAACAGTCCAACCCGAACTGCCAAGCCAGTTCCTCCCTGGACCGGAAACAAGCATCCTAGGACTGGTTTTGGGGTTTCACCCCTCTTCAGCCAGGATAGCTTGATTCCAGTATCACAGTGAGCCCAGGACCCACGTCTGGGCATACCTGGCGCACTTAGGGCGAGAAATGGAATAGTGCAGAATGAAAGGGAACCGGCGATGGGAGCTCAGCAGGGTCGGAGAAATGGACAGCACATTGGAGACAGGAGCTCCCCATAGAGGCACCTGCATATACTTTGTTAGCATCGGTAGGAGTCGTGGGGACGAAGAGGCCCAAGAGGGTCCTCTGTTGTGGAAGAAATGGCAGAATGGAGGAACGTTAGTGGCAATTAATCATTCCCATTGTGGCT
Source organism: Triturus cristatus (assembly GCF_964204655.1). NCBI lineage: Eukaryota > Metazoa > Chordata > Amphibia > Caudata > Salamandridae > Triturus > Triturus cristatus. The sequence continues at coordinate 230,273,287 of NC_140580.1, read as the reverse complement.
TCAGTTGGCTTGCATATCAGTTGGTCCCAGTCATTCGTTATTGGGAGGTGATGGAGGCCTCTGGCATTTTTCCTGTTCAACCCCATGGCTTCAGCCTCTGTCCACAATCCCAACGATCGCCCCAGGCCCCACTGGAGGGAGTTCTCAGATTTTTCCAATTCAGGGTGATGGTTTTTTTATACGAATTAGAGCTGTGTCGAGAAAGTGTTGGGGTGTCCTGCCTTTCTTAGATTATTTGCAAACACCAAGGGCCACTGCCTCCCACATGTCCACCTTCAGCAATCCTCTGACTGTCTCCAACTGCCGCGTCACTTCAGACCAGTACAGAAGCAGCCGGGGGCAGCCCCAGAGCATGTGCTCAAGATCTGCCCCTAAGGTACTACATCTGGCATAGGAGTCTGAGGTGTCAGGAAAAATGTTACTGATCTGCTTAAGGTGAAGTTGAGCCCTGTGCAGAAAGAAGAACTATATAGATTTTGGATGGGCCCTGTGGGAGATTTTTCATGGGTACTCTAGCACTTTCGCCCTCTCCCTGCCCTGCAGAGCTCTGCCAAACAACGCATCCTAGATTTCTCTAGTGGGTTGCAGCCAGGTCTCCGTATGAGTGACCAGGGGTTTGGTTAAACCAATGATGAGCCTGCGTCCATTGACCATCACATGCAGAGCTTGAATGAGCATATGGGTGCTGAGCTCGGCATCTCCCACCATCCATGTGTCCCGAAGGGTGTGTCTCAAGAAAACTTGTATGAGGTAAGTAATTTGTCATGGCCTCAAAAAACTTTAGGGGGCAGGAATATCGGAAGATTGCCAAAGCGCTATAAAAGACTGGGATGTATCACCATCTTCAATATAGCTGTACAACCCATTACCTAGAGGGGACGTTTCTGCCAGAAAGCCACCTGAGTCCAAATGGATGTCACTGCTAAAGTGCCAGATGCCATCTAACAGGTCCTATTCAGCATGATATATGCAGATTCCTAAATATCGGAAAGAGGAATCTTCTCATCTCGCCGGGCCATCACCCAGGGCCAACCACAACTGGGCTGCAGTAGGGGTCAATGGGAAGAGAAAGGATTTGTTCCAGCTGACCTAGATCTCTGATACCACTCGAACCTTGGTCAGGAACTGTGTAATACTAGAGTGTTTTTTAGGTAGAACAGCACATCATCCATATAGAATGAAATTGTATGAGTTCTGTCCCGCAAAGGAATTTCCCACTCCCTCTTGCAGAGGTGTGCCCGGGTCAGCAAAGGATCCATTGCCAGTGCAAATGGGAGGGGGGAGAGAATGTAACCCTGTCTAGTACCCCTGCTAACCAGGACCACTGCAGAACTCGATCCCATGAGCTGGACTCTCACTGTGGGGTCCATATAGATTAGTCGGACAAGCCTGCTGGTGTGAGCTCCAAAGCCAAATCACAGCAGGACCTAAAAAACAAATTCCCAATTAAAGGAATCAAATGCCTTCACTAGGTGTAACACTAAAGCAGTCGCTCATGGTGATTGCATCTGAATGTCTTCCGTGATCATGTATAGCCATCGGATGTTTAGAGAAGTGTATCTACCCAGGAGAAATCAATTCTGGTTAACAGGTATCAGATTAGGGTGCACCTGAAGGATACAGTTGGCAAAAATCGTACTGAGGATTATATAATCTACATTTAAAATAGCATGTGGGTGATAGGATGCTGGGTCTGTGCAATCCCTCCAAGGTTTCAATATGAAGACCAACGAGTCCGTTGTTCAAATTTGATGCACATATTACTCCCGGGGCGTGAATGATGTCAAAAACATCACACTGGAAATATATGCCCAAAAAGTGAAGGGCAGCACACTCAGATAGCCTGTCATGGTGCAACCTATGAAATGGAACCATGGGCAGCATGTCAAATTTTTCTGATGATTATGTCTAATGATGATTGTGTAGTGTTGCAAATAAAACAAGTTTAAATAAAAATGAAGACCATCAAGGCCTCACAGAGGGTAGCAGGGAGGTGCCAGGTCTCAATTTCCTCTTCATACATATTGGCCAATTTTGGTGCCAAGGAGCTTGCAAATTCTTTTTAAGACTCAACTAGGAGGGTGTCGGTTCCAGGTGTGTTTCACACAGCTACCCCAGTTATTGTTTCTTTGATGTTTTGAATAGTGATTGGCGCATCTATTTCTTCCTGGTCTTCTGGGGAGAGCCTAGGCAGGGGACTGGATTTAAGGAAGACCAATGTAACATCGTAAGGATTCCAGGAGGGGATCAAGGGACATGGAAAAGAGTCAAAGTCTTGTAGGGTAAGAAAGGAGTTGTCGCCTTCATTGGAGTTCATCATGGATGAAGCAGATGATTGGCCGGGCTCAGAAGGTGTCCACCACCGCAACGGCCAAATGGCAACTATCACTGGCCTCCTCTCTGGATGGGGTCGTCAATGATGGGTTAGTTATTGTCAGCTTCTGTTGAGAGAATCTGTGTTGCCAATGGGGCAAGTGATATGGCCAATTGCAGGAAGCGTCCACCTAAGAGGACGTGCATTGTCCCTCTAACCAGTCAGACATCCTTTGGATCAAGAAAGAAAGAGACTTTCTGACCCATCATCACCCTGAGTTTACCAGGAAACATTAAGGCATAGTCCCATCTTCTGTAACTTCTTATTGACTCCTTTGGAGGAGGCCTGCTGTTGTTGGACTGCCACAGTGTAGTCGGGGAAGACTAGCATTCATTGTTTGTCCATGGAGAACTGGTAAGCCGGTCTAACCGCTTTGAAGATTACATCTTCATCTTTATGGTGTAGGAGTTTGGCGACGATCGGAGATGCTGAGGGGTGGTTGAGGATGGCGGCGGCCCACCACCCGATGGGCCCTTTCGATGGATAAAATAGGGATGAGGTCTTTAGGAGGTACTCAGTCTTTGAACCAAGCTTTGATGAATTCAGTCATTTTGTGGCCCTCCATTACCTCTCACAGGCCAACTTTGTGGCGATTACTGCGTCAGGACCTCACCTTCACATCATCCACTCTTCCTTTCACGTAGTGAGCCCGCTGCATTAAGTTCCATCTGCTATTGGATGGCAGTCGTTTTGGGTTGCAGTTCTTTAAGTGTTTTCTCTGATTGGGTGACCTGGTCCACCAGCTTCTTATGGTCAGACTGTAACAACTTAATTTCGATAGCAATCACATCAACTTTTGCAGCCAGAAAAAGCCTAGATATCTCGATGGCTTTGAGGGTTGAGTACTGTTTGTTGGAGTCAATAGCCAAAGTGCTGGGTAGGGCTGGTTCCTTAGATGAACATGGTGACTGCAGATGAGCCGTAAGCAGCTTAGTTCTGCCCACCTCGGGAATCATAGGGGTTTGAAAATGGATGATCAAAGGTTAAGTTAATATTGATAGTGATCGCGTTGACTTTTGCTTCCAGCGAAAACTTGGATGTCTCTATGGCCTTGAGGATGGTGACGAGTTTGTTGGAGTCCATAGCTGAAGAGCTGGGTAGGGCTGGGCTGGTCCCTCTGATGAACGTGGTGACTATAGAGTACCCCTGAGTGGGTTAGTTTTACCCATCTTAGGGGTCACAGGTGTTCGTGAAGGCCGGGCAGAGGTCCCACGCAGAAGCGACAGACACAGATACAGTTTGTAGGGTCCCGCTTATCACTTGTGGCAAGATTCATTCTAGGTGTGGCAGCACAAGCAGCCCCAGTGTAGGAATTAAGTTCAGAATAATCCTCCTCGGCAGAAGGAGGTCCTCCATTTGGTCAATGAGTGCTGTTGAGGACAGAGCGTACAGTTTCTACAGAGCTGGGAAGTCATGAGATGGGTGGAGGGGTCATCATGCAGCAACAGGGCACTGGGTAGGCATTGAGTGGGATGGAGCTCACCCATCTACCCTGCCTCTATTCGAATATATACCACTACATCGCATGCGTTGCAAGCGCATGTGATTACAACACGGTTGTTACAACGACTGTGTTGTTACATCGCAGGTCCCTGAGAGGGATAAGGCAACTATGTGAGTAAGAGATGTGGAACGGATCAAGGGTGCAAGGCTGGTATGGGTTGGTGCTACCAGTTCAGATGCAAGTCTCTCTGGGGGTACATTAACCTCCATAATGCTCCATTGCAGTTGGGTGGGAGGGCTGCCTCATCGTCTAGTTCAAAAAAACAATGGTCTGATGAGGTCAAAGATCCTCAGGTAGCAAGGCTACAATTAATTATTTTAAGAATAATTCAATTATATTCATTGGTATATTGAACCCCGTTGGATCCAATTCAGAGATGTATGCAAGGACACAGAAGAGTAAAGGAAGGCATCACATTTTATTTAACATCATAAAATGGAGTAGCTTCCGTTTCTGTCATTTTTGCATTTCAAGAGTATACATTATATACAGTGCTCACACAAACAAAAGTGAAGGTGCGTGAAGTGAAGTGTTTTAGTGACAATAAAAACTTTGCATCGCATTGAAAAAAACAGATCAAGAGAACCCAATTGATTTAGACAGTTTTAGGGAACTTTGAACGTGTAGTCGACGGCGTTTCGATCTTAGTAAATCAAGATCATCATCAGGACAATGTAAGTGCGAGCACGTAAGATCTAAAATAGAGGAAAGTAATCTATTAGTTCTGTGTCCTAAAACCAAGAATCAATAAAACACTTGCGTTTTGGTGATTATAGTAGTATGGCGCAATAGAGGCGCACTGGTGTTAATCCTAAAGGTCAAAGTAAAGAAACACCAGATCAATAATCGTGATGCTAGAGCGATTGAATTAAATGCGGAAAATTCCTATTAATGCAGTGCTGGTGACAGTGAACCTGTAATTAATTGGACTTGGTCGAGTTAGTGATGTATATAATACTAATAGCAAGGAAGTAAGGCTTGCTATACATATAGAGTGCACCTGGCGATTTCAGGCGTGCTGTTGTGGAGTTAGCGCCATGCATGGGAAAACAATTGAACCCGTCAAGACTAAAAGCCGAGGGAACGTGGTATCTAATTAGATATGTGATGTTTAAGCCGATAGTGATATGAGTTAAATTAAATAAAATGTGATGCCTTCCTTTACTCTTCTGTGTCCTTGCATACATCTCTGAATTGGATCCAACGGGGTTCAATATACCAATGAATATAATTGAATTATTCTTAAATTAATTAATTGTAGCCTTGCTACCTGAGGATCTTTGACCTCATCAGACCATTGTTTTTTTGAACTATCTATTTACCCCAGGTCACAAACGTGTGGGGTCCTCTTGTTTTTGAAACGCTGCCTCATCGTCTAGAGCACCAGATCATGGGGGTATAGCCAGCCCCCTCAGGCTCCACAGGCCGAACTACTAAGCTGTAGTGCTGTGGAAGGGCTGTCAAAGCAGCAGAGAACGCACGGCCTGGTCGATTCCTTCCCAGGCGCTTAAGGCTCTCAGCTCTGTTCAGGTAGGTGTCTTTTTATCGATGGGCCACTGTTGACCAGAACAGGCCGCAGGAGCTCCACAGTGCTTAATAGTCAGTTAGGCTGAGTGGCAGACCCCCGTCCCAAGCCCTGTCCTCACCTTCAGTCCTGTTCATGGATTGAGGGGGTGGGGCCCACCACAATAGCTGGCTGCAGTTCTGGGGAGAAGGGCCCATGCCTACCCCAAAGCGGTGCAGCTCACAGTGGCAAGGAGTAACGGGGCCCCATTCCTGTGCCCCACAGGCCTCAAGGTTGGGCCAGCGCATATGGGGCCCCCATGTTTGAGACCCGTACCTGAAACAAGTACAAGGGGGTGGCTAGGGGATAAGCTCTGTCGAATTAGAGGAGGACTCAGGGATCGTATTAGGTTCAAGGGCACTCTATTAGAGTGCAAGGTGGAAAAGGGAATTAATGGTAGTTAGGGCTCTGTGCTACATGCTGGGAGAATACAGTAGAGAAATATCATAAGAAGAATATCGTCTAACATAAATACTGTGTCCTAAATATAGTTTTCTAAAATATAGTCCCACTGGTATTCCTGATAGAAAATCTACACTGAATGGGACAATATTTTTGTTAATGATCCAAAGGACATGGGAGTTACTACCATATTTTGAAATACAACCGCTCTAGCATGCCTGAGGTTGAGATGTGGAATATCGAGTGTAGCTGCTGTTAAGTGTCAAATGCAATGCTTTGGCTTGTTGTCACACAGTCAAAAATACATCAGGAATAACAGGACATCCAATGACATCCTCTGAGGAGCGAAAAATAGACTGAAGAGGAAAAGGTGGCTCAGCGGGTACAACAGAAAGGGGAGAGGAAGTCTGAGTTCCTGCTTTACCCTTCTGAGAAGATGTAATGAACAATAGTGACACACAAAACATGCTGCTAACACTTCTCAGCAGAGCTGCAACAGTGTGCGGATACTGCTATCTGTCTGATAACTGGAAGTACAGTATTATCCGGGGTGGCAAGGATGTTATTGGTAAGGAGTGCACATATGTGGTGTACGCACTGAATTTCATAGCCCCTTCCTAATGTCTAAAATATAAATGGCCTTGCCCCACACATACAGGGCTTTCAGAATAACCTGTATGTTGGATCACAGACCTTTTTTCTTGTGAACTCTGAGTGATAGACACATGGTCCCCCACTTGACTGAGTAAGTGCTCAGCTGTTTGGCATCAGACCAGTACTGTTAAGGCTGGTAAGTCTCTGCCTGGACTGCCCACTTCCCTATACTCATCCACTGTATCGATCCCTCCCTAAGAAGAAGCATTGATCTGACCATAGCTTGTATAGACCGCTCCCTCCCTTCCTCAGGTTAATCTATACACTTTCTATGAACCGGCAGATATCTTTCTTCAGCTGCTTTATAGGGTATGGGTGTAAACCTGTTCTCCACGGGTGTGTACCAATCAGAAAATGACACAATGTCCGTAAGGGACTCACTGGGACACCTCCTCCCTCTGCAGCTGTGCCGGGCTTGGGATGGCCTTGTAAGAGCCTGAGTGGAAGTCCATGTATTGTGCGAGATGGCCACCACCCCTGCTGTCAGCATATCAAGCAGCGCATCAGTGGCCCAGTCGTACTAGATGTGCTGTGTGTGAACTTTTGCCAAGAATGGCTGTGCTATGAAGAGAATTACTCCAATGCATTGTCAGAAGTTCACCATGATGTAAACGCATCTACACTTGGTTGTAAATGTCTCAACCAGAGGAGCAGAGCCCCTGAATGAAGCCCACAGGTGCAGGCTATGGCAGCAAGTCACTGCACAGCCACCACGAGTCATATACCCAACAGGACAGTACTATTCGCCAAGCATGCCAATGACTTGTAATACGTCTAGGGTGACCAGATTCTCAAAACAAAGAACAGGGACAGGTCATAGACATAGCAGTAGGACTGACAGAAGTACCCATGTCTTTAAGTGGGATATAAAAACGGGGTGGAGGAGGGTCTCTCAAGGGGCGTGGTCGATGTAATGAAGGACGTGGCTTAAAACACATAAAATAATCTGTGCTTAGCATAGCGTCCCGCCGGAAAATGTGCTGCTTCTGTCATTATATACAGATATATAATACAACAAGTAACATTACACCTACAACAAGCCAGGACTATTGGCTTTGTCAATTGTTGTTAGCTGCATAAGCTAAAAAAGCAACAACTTTGGCTTCGTTGCACATATAACATTGAAAATGCTTCAGTTCTGGAATGAAGAGACTGTGAAAGAGCTATAACGGGTCTCTTTGAAGGCTGTGCAGAGTGGTACTGCTGCAGCAGTAAAATTATTTTTTTCACTGTGAGGGCAAAAATGGAGAGCCCAATAGATACCAGTCTCAGCACCTGTGAGAAGTAAAGCAGGCGCACCGAGACACTCAGCCGCGGTCAGTAGTAGGAGTTCCTGCAGGGCGGTGACGTGGGGAGGGGGAGGGGCAGGGTGGGGGGTAGTAAACTATGGATTACGGAGGTTTACAGGTAAGTAAACATATAAATAAATAAAACGAATTTCGTTGCGTGCACTGCATCGCATTTGGGGATGCAGTGCACGCAACGAAATTCGATTTATTAATTTATATGTTTACTTACCTGTAAACCTCCGTAATCCATAGTTTACTACCCCCCACCCTGCCCCTCTCCCTCCCGACGTCACCGCCCTGCAGGAACTCCTACTACCTACCGCGGCTGGAGACACTATTTAAAAACCGGGACATTAATCTGTTTAACCTGGGCACTGCGCAAAAACCAGGACATTTCTTTAATTTGGAGCAAAGTGTCGGGACACTGCTCGAAAACCCGGGTCGTCCGGGGGAAACCGGGAGGTCTGGTCACCCTATAATACGTCATCACTTGAAAGGACACCATGAACAGGAGCTGGAGCGGGAAAAGAATGTCTTGGCCACTCTCCTGAAGCTTTGAAGGGTAGGCTTATGTGTGAAAGGCTCTGGCAGAGAGTTTCAGATCTGTGATTCAAAACTGCACACCTCTGGTCCCCTTCAATGGAGCTTGGCTCTTGGGACTGGCAGCAGCATCTGGGGCTAATGTGATGTTTATGTGGCTGATATATCAGTAAGGCAGGCTGTCCCTATACCACTAGAGAGGAAGTTCCCTCTGACCACTGCGCCCTCGGCCTGGTCGCCCCCACACCTCCCGCCTGCTCCTTACCTGCTGAGCCTCCTGCTGCCACCTGCTGCCTGAGCCACCACAGGGCCGCCGAGCGCCACCCCAGCCGCCACAGGGCCGCCGAGCAGCGCCCCAGCCACCTCAGAGCCGCCGCCGAGCCCCCAGGTTTCCCGCCGCTACCAACGAGACCCCGCCCCCCCGCCCGCCGATTGGGTCCCGCGCTCCCCGCCTCCCCGCAGACCCTCCCTCCCGGCTCCCCTCTTAAGGGGACCCTCACCACTGCCCCAGGAGTGACCACTGCGCCCTCGGCCTGGTCGCCCCCACACCTCCCGCCTGCTCCTTACCTGCTGAGCCTCCTGCTGCCACCTGCTGCCTGAGCCACCACAGGGCCGCCGAGCGCCGCCCCAGCCACCACAGGGCCGCCGAGCGGCGCCCCAGCCACCTCAGAGCCGCCGCCGAGCCCCCAGGTTTCCCGCCGCTACCAACGAGACCCCGCCCCCCCGCCCGCCGATTGGGTCCCGCGCTCCCCGCCTCCCCGCAGACCCTCCCTCCCGGCTCCCCTCTTATGACGCCCCCAGAGCGACCGCGCGCAGCGGGAGCACCGATTGAGCGCCGAAGGTGCGCCAAAGGTAAGCCCGTCTGCGCCCGTCCGTGCCTGGACCGCGCCCAGCGCCAGAACCCCTGGCCCCCGCAGAGGCCACCCCACCCGCCGGACTTACGATGCCGCCACCCTCAACGCACTCAACACCGGCCGAACCCCCGGGTGCTACCGAGCCACTCCGAGACGCACCCACGGACCCTTCACCTGCCAGTCCTGCAAGTTCTCCTGCATCCGGACCTGCACTGCTTCAGCACCCACCAAACGGAACACCAGCAGCAACCACCTCAAGTGCATCCTGCTCAACACCCGCTCCGTCCACAGACACGCCGTTCAACTCTGGAACCTCCTCGACACCACAGCTCCTGAGGTTGCCTTCCTCACGGAAACCTGGATGAACGACTCCTCAGCGCCCGACATCGCCATCGCCATCCCAGAGGGCTACAAGATCATCCGGAGAGACCGCGACAACCAGACTGGAGGAGGCATCGCCATCATCCACAGGGACACCATCCGTATCTCGACCAACGCCGACGACACCCTGACAACCGCCGAACACCTGCACTTCCAGATCCACACCGACCCCAAGACCACCCTCAGAGGCACCCTGATCTACCGACCCCCGGGACCACGCACTCAATTCAGCGAAGACATCGCCGACTTCATCAGCCCGCACGCCCTCCCCTCCGCTGACTACATCCTCCTCGGGGACATCAACTTCCACCTGGAGAACAACAACGACCGCAACACCACCACCCTGCTTGACAACCTCGCCACCCTCGGACTCAAGCAGCTGGTGACCACCCCCACCCACCTCGCCGGACACACACTCGACGCCGTCTTCTCGTCCAGCAAAGACATCTCCTTCAGCTACGCCACTGGACTCCACTGGACGGACCACAGCTGCATCCACTTCACCTTCAAAAGAACCACGGTCCACCACCACTAGCAACAGGCTGCACGAAGAAGCTGGAGCAAGATCACAGCCGAACAACTCGCCGCATCCCTGAGCCAGCACCCTCCCGCCAGCTCACCGAACCCCAGCCAAGCCGCCGACAACCTCACGAAATGGATCTCCACCTGCGCGGACGAGCTCGCCCCTCTGAGGACCCCGCCCAGCAGACCCGGAAGCAAGAAGGCCCCGTGGTTCACCGACGAACTCAAGAGCTCCAAGAAGAACTGCCGTGCCCTCGAGAAAGCCTGGAGAAGAGACCCAACGCCGGACAACATGACTACCCTCAAGCTCGCCACCCGAATGCACCATCAACTGATCCACGCCACCAAGAAAACAGCATTCAAGGACCGGCTGGACAACAACGCACACAACAGCAAGGAACTCTTCAACATCGTCAGAGAGCTCTCCAACCCCAACGCCGGAACCAACGACATCACCCCATCGCAAGACCTCTGCAACTCCCTCGCCTCCTACTTCCACAACAAGATCGCTGACATACACAACAGCTTCAGAACACAACCAACGCTCCCCATGACCAAACCAACGCCCCCCACCACCACCCTCAACGCCTGGACACCGATCAACCTCGAAGACACCATCAGCACGATGAACTCCATCCACTCCGGATCCCCAACCGACCCCTGCCCTCACCACATCTTCAACAAGGCCGACGCTGTCATCGCACCCCACCTGCGGGACATCATCAACACCTCCCTCGACACCGCCACCTTCCCTGAGAGCTGGAAGCACGCCGAACTCAGCGCTCTACTAAAGAAACCAACGGCGGACCCCACCGAACTCAAGAACTACCGCCCCATCTCGCTCCTCCCGTTTCCAGCCAAAGTCATCGAGAAGACCGTCAACAAGCAACTGGCAGCCTTCCTCAAGACGACTGGTTCCCTCGACCCATCCCAGTCAGGCTTCCGGGCCAACCACAGCACCGAGACCGCCCTCATCGCTGCCACCGACGACATCCGAACCCTGCTGGACAACGGAGAAACAGCGGCCCTCATCCTCCTGGACCTCTCCGCGGCATTCGACACTGTCTGCCACCGCACCCTAGTGCAGCGCCTCAGCAACGTCGGAATCAAGGAGAAGGCACTGGAATGGATCATCTCCTTCCTCACCGGAAGGACACAGAGAGTCCGCCTGCCCCCGTTCAGATCAGAAGCCACGGAAGTCATCTGCGGCGTCCCTCAGGGCTCCTCGCTCAGCCCCACCCTCTTCAATATCTACATGAGCCCCCTTGCAGCCATCGCACGCCAACACAACCTGAACATCATCTCCTACGCCGATGACACCCAGCTGATCCTCTCCCTGACCAACGACCCCGCCACCGCCAGAGCCAACCTACACGAAGGGATGAAAAACGTGGCCGAGTGGATGACGACCAGCCGCCTGAAACTGAACACAGACAAGACGGAAGTCCTCATCCTGGGCTCCTCACCCTCCGCCTGGGACGACTCCTGGTGGCCCCCCGCCCTGGGCAACGCACCCAAACCGACAGACCACGCACGCAACCTGGGCTTCATCCTGGACTCCTCCCTCTCCATGACCAGACAAGTCAACGCCGTCTCCTCGTCCTGTTTCAACATCCTGCGCATGCTACGTAAGATCTTCCGGTGGATCCCCACCGAGACCAGGAAGACGGTCACCCAGGCCCTCGTCACCAGTCGACTGGACTACGGCAACGCCCTCTACGCCGGTACCACCGCCAAGCTCCAGAAGAGACTCCAGCGGATCCAGAACGCCTCGGCGAGACTCATCCTCGACGTCCCCAGACGAAGCCACATCTCCAGACACCTGAGAGACCTGCACTGGCTCCCGATCAACAAAAGAATCACCTTCCGGCTCCTCACCCACGCGCACAAAGCCCTACACAACCAAGGCCCGACCTACCTCAACAGCCACCTCAACTTCTACGCTCCCAAACGCCACCTCCGCTCGACCAGTCACGCCCTCGCCGCCGTCCCCCGCATCCACAGAGCGACAACAGGAGGAAGATCCTTCTCCCACCTGGCCGCCAAGACTTGGAACGCCCTCCCGACCGACCTACGCCTGACCCAAGACCACCTCTCCTTCAGGAAGAAGCTCAAGACCTGGTTGTTCGAGCAGTAGCGGACCCCCCCCCCCCCCCCCCAAGCGCCTTGAGACCCTCCGGGTGAGTAGTGCGCGTTATAAATGCCTATGATTGATTGATTGATTCCTGGTTGATACAAATGGATGCATCCTGCCTGCAGCTCACATACAAAGGAGAGTTTGATGGAGTCCATGGGCTACGGTGGTCACATGTCAGGAGCTTTCCATCACACATTTTGTAGAAAATTATGGTTCAATGTGTGTTCTTTGTTAAAGGTTGGAGGTGACATAGATGGCACTAGGCAAGAGCAAACTAAAGCAGGTAACTGATATACACAAATAAATGTTTTCTCACCAAAGCGGTCCTTCTCAGAGCTGGGGAACTGGGTTCGAGTTTCGGCAGAGACGCTCAACATCCTATGATTCTGGGCCTATCAAGTAATCTCTCCGTGCCCAACAAAAATCAATGTGTCTCTGTAAAGCAGCTGGTGCTCGTGTAAAGCGCTCTGGTAGCTTCGGGTCTAGTTCACGCTATATAGAACAAAACAAAAAAATGGTATGAGGCCGGATTTGGGTGGATTGCTTTTTCATTCCCGGGTATTTTCAGATAAGAGTGTTCACCTCAAATGAATCCCTGAGGGGCAGGAAGTTAAATTATTCACATGTGAACAGTTCAAATGATGAAAGTCAATATTTCTGCTTTGTTAATATATAGATGTGTACCTTCGCAGCGTTTAACTCTGTTCTATTTTAGATGAAACTACGACGTTCAAGAACATGAACAGCCATTGTAGTAAAAACGACTTCCCATTCCTCGGTGGCTAATGATTTGCCAGCTGAGTGAGGCAGAGTTTCTCTGAAGGGCAGCGCCTCTGTTTCAAAACTGTACAGTGAAACCGGTTCACAAAAACAGAACTGGCAACAACCAATGCGCCTTGTAACGCACCAAGAGTAAGAGAGAAAATACAGTCCGGAGACTGCTTTATTTGCCCTTTACCTTCAACATGGGGAAGTACAATATACTGAAACATGTCTACATTCTTTCCCATGTGACAAACTCTTAGGGTAAAAGTGAGACACAAAGATCAGGCTTTGCACAGAATTGTGCTATAGCATTTGGGTTTTATAGGGCATGACCTGAGTCTAATTCACAAAACTTAAAGAAAAAAGAAATGAGATATATACGTCCCCAGGAATTCTTCTATGTGATGAGTTCATTTCAAAATTGTTTTGGAAATAATTACAGAAGCGCTTCTGGGTACCTATGTTAGCCGTAAATATCCATGAATATTTAAATGCTGAATTATTTCTGTATACAGAAATGTAACATGTACATTTCTGAATGTGTAAATGTAGCAGAAAAATATAGATATATTTTTAGTTTGAAAGGGAAAATATTTATACTGTTGGAGAAACTGCTTGCCCTAGGACCTCATGAATTTTAGGGGCACTGGGTGGGAGCTTTCCACTATGAAGGCACAATTACTCCTGTCCTTGATCAGTCAGTTTATATATATATTCAGGGTGGAAAACTACATACAAAATGTTGGTAAATGTCCACAAACTTATGAGTTTGTAGGTCTTCACCATGCTTTCACCAATTTTCACCCAAGTTGACTCACCTAGAAAAAACAGAAACCCATTCCCCATAGTAGATTTGCTTACACCGAAATTCCACAATACTGGTGGTTTCCGTGTGGGAAGTCCATTTACGAGTGTAAAATCCCACCATTTCTGATTCTGTGAATCGGGAATAGCATTTCAACCTTGCAAGTGATGTTTTGTGCACAACTAAGTTGCAGTTAGCAGCACAACATAGTTAATAGGAATCGTCACCTATATACAATGTGAGAAAAACCGAACAGTGGTATCCTATTTAGGTAAACTGGAGCCACTAAGGAGAAAAACACATCAAATATCTCAAAGTTACTTATTTCAGTGACGGTGCTGCAAGGGGAGGAGAACCACCAACCTCCCCAAAATTAAGACCGGAGCCAACTGAATGCAATGACACTCCCCAGCACACGTCGAGGGTGTGTAAAAAAAATTCACAGTGCACAATTTGTACAAAATAATTAAGATTCTCTTTCTCTTCTTTTCTCCTTTTATTTTGTAGATCTTCAAACAGCCGACATGTGTTTTGTTGCATACAGGGGAAATTATCCCGCGACTATTTCAAGGCTAAGTCTTCTCTGTAGAAACCTTTAGTTTGTGGTGAGAGTTCCAACCCACAAAGGGTTTCTGTATCTTGCGGCGTCCTTAACAACAGAACTAAATATCCAGGGATCCTGATATGTCCCGATATCACAAGCGTAATTCAGGCTTCTCGCCTCAGGACGCCGCCATTCGTGTACTGCCTAGTACGCAACACACGAATGGCGGCGTCCTGAGGCGAGAAGCCTGATTCCGCTTGTAATATCGGGACATATCAGAGTCCCTGGATATTTAGTTCTGTTGTTAAGGACGCCGCAAGATACAGAAACCCTTTGTGGGTTGGAACTCTCACTACAAATTAAAGGTTTCTACAGAGAAGACTTAGCCTTGAAAAGGTCGCGGGATAATTTCCCCTGTATGCGATGAAACACGTTTCGGCTGTTTGAAGATCTACAAAATAAAAGGAGAAAAGAAGAGAAAGAGAATCTTAATTATTTTATACAAATTGTGCTGATATTGTGCACTGTGAAACAATTTTTACACACCCTCGACGTGTGCTGGGGAGTGTCATTACCTATATACAATGGATTAGAATTACAAAAGAGAATAGTTAATTATTGCACTGAGTAAAAACTGAGTGAAAACAGTGTGCTGAACCTTAATCCCAAAAACAACAGGTCACGCACTGGCTTTAAGAAAGCCAAGGCATACCAAGCAGGCCCCATTAGAAAGTTCAAAGATTAGCAGTGAAAAAAGTTTGCTAAAAAGAAAGTGGATCGAATGAGGGGGGTGGGTGGCATCAACCTCATTTACACCAAGATGATTCGAGCAAAATTTAAAGGATGGACAGATAGTTGTCTTTTTAATACTTTTTGCCACTAAAGCGTTCTGTGACCCTTATTATAAATAGATCTGTTTGCTAATATTAGTAGTGGCTTTTTGGAGGTGGTGTGGGTTTCAATGTAACACAGCTTGTTTATTGGTGAAGGTCCTCCTTCCCTCCTTAATGTATAAACATGTTGCCTGTCACTAACACTGTCTCTCGTCTAGCAGTTGTATGCAATAGTGGTATTAGCATCTTCACATATTGTTTTACGAGCTATGCAGGCCATCTGGGAAATTTCGATGATTTTGAAGGTGGTTTGAATTTGTGTTTGTGGGTTGAATGCGGAGCCTATAGTGGGTTTCTATAGCCTGGGGTCTCTAACTCCATTTTCGATAGTGTATTCCTGTAATGAAAGAAGAGAGCTGATGCCATAAGCTCCATCTCAATTGCAATCAAACTGCAACCAACATCATATTTTTAAAAAGAAAATTGATGAGAAAAGGCCTCACAACAAAAAAAGATGTCATACATTCTTTAAAATGACAAAATTCGAGGGTAGAAAACAAATCTTTCAGATAATTTTTTCTTTGACAAACTTCGTAAAGGCACATCATATTTTTAAGAATATTTTGTCTCCATTGTTCCACAGTCCATGACAAACTTCCAACCAAGAAGCTGAATATTTGTTTTCTTCACCAGTTGGTGAAAACCTCCATGGGCTGATGCCTGAATTCTGAGATAATGTTGGTGATAATGGTGGCTCCCACTCTCCGTAATTGGAAAAACCAGTCTACTACTGGGCGCATAGGTGCTGGTGTTGATTGACTGGGCACAACCGCTGTAGAAGTCTTCTGTCAGGGTAGGCAGACTAACAATGGGTGATAAGACACATAGCCACTTCATATAGGGGGATGAGGTGAAGTCCCGCTACTGACAGCCACAAAAGCCATGGCAATGGCATAGAATGGCACCGCGGCCTCAATTGGCTGGAAGGAGAAAGTTACAATAGATATCCTACTGTGGTCAGGTAGACATTTGAAAGTGGTGGGTCTCTGAGAGGTTACAGGCAATGGGACACGATATGTATTCCTAAAGATTTTATGAAGGGAGAGGATGCTGCTTGGAACGCAAGTTCCAAAAGATTTGGGGACCATGGAAAGAACATTTTGGAGTCGAGATAGATGGGTGATGATGACCCTTGAATGGAATCAGTCTAATGTAGAAGAATGGACAGCAATACAAACGCTTGACTCAACATCCAAAACTGATTATAAATGACCCTGTACTCAGCTAATAATCTGCCACTGGTAGGTGATGAAGCATGTAAAAGGAAAGTGTAATAACATGCTTGACAGTAACAGGTGCCAATTGATCTTTATACTGCCACGCTGCCTACATAATTCAAAAGCCAACAACATGTTTAATAAAAAACAAAACAAAGACAGCTTTAGATTTTCATGCCCAGGTAAAAAGCAACTGGTCCACCAGCAGAGCCATGAACACCAAAGTTCATCATCCCGCTGATTAATGGATCTTATGCAAATCTTGGGAGAGCCTTTTTGGTAGGAATGTTTACTCTAGTCAACTGCTATAACATAGATAATGAAATATACCACTAAAGACACACAAACTATTCCCTTTATGTCACTGTCTGGCTATCAGTGGCCCAAAAGCAATTAGATTAGCCCCAAAAAGAAAGATATCGTTAATATATGTTATCATACTTGTTAGAACAGCTGCTGGCCTAAAAGTGTCGACATAGCAAAAGACACGCAATTGATGGACAGAGGCAGACAAATCAAAACATTCACCCCCAGCCAGTTTAGACCTGGCCATGTGCAAATCAGTCTTGACCCTGTGCCACATTGACAGCATTTGTATTACTTTCCACCACCTTCTTCAGTTTTGCTCCTAGTTTTGACCACGGCTGCCCTGTAACGTGGTTCATTGCCACGATGATAGAAAAAAAGAAAAAAATGCCCTAATGGTCATGGGGAGGTAAATGAGTTTGAAATGAAGCCACCAACACCACTAACTCTAGAGACGTCTGCTGAAGGATGGAGTTCACACTCACAAAAGCCCTACATTTAAACAAGCTGCTCAAAATAATTCCCATCGCAGACCTGCAGAACTGTGTATAGGAGATCTCCCGGTGCTTTTACTTGTGTTCACCAGGAGGTCTCCTAAATAAAATTGTGTATCAGCAGCTTGGTTGATGCCCCCAAATGGTATATCATCAGTGTGGGGAATGCTTCGAAGGCAACTTCCTCAATGGTAAAAACAGATACATCTAAACTGCCTGAATAAAAGAAAAAGCAGGTTACATTTTGGGGTTTTGTAGGATGTGGGTGGGGTTTATGCATAAGTTATTTAGGGGCATGCATCTAAAACCTGTTATAATTCATGTCTGTGAGTCACTGTTACACAGACAACACCTCCTGCCCCATGGTTTCTCTATTCACATAAAACCCTTCAATAATCTACATCCACTATATTTACATTGAAAGCTTTTTGAGTCCAGTGAGTTCATACCCTTTTGCCTGAATTGCATACTGTGTAACCATTTATTACAAGTCTATTATCTCCTTGTTGCACATGGTTTTAGGAAGGAACTACTGACGTAAGCAAACACTTGCTGTTCACAACACACAGAATGTGGAATATTATTCAATCAAAAACAGAAAAAGAATTAATTTTGATTTCAAATGTATGAAACATTATAAATAAAATATACACAATCAAGCATAAATAATGTACACATACACAAGAAAGCATTGTAGTCTCACTGTATGGTTTCCAAAAGATGGTTCAATATCGAAGTTTAAACTGCTTGAAAACGTTGCCGCATTTGGACAGTATTGCCTCACGCTTTCAATAAAGCTTCTGATTCACTCTCCAAGTTCATACTATCTGTATCTTACAACACGGCCTCATACACTGATCTTTGAACTGGGTCTGGTCATGACCCTCTACTGCACATCTCTGGACCCTTTGATAAACCTTGCAATGGGACTTCATGGCTCGAACTGGGGCCTACTCCAAAACATACCTGAGTTCAGCATTATATGTAAGATTGTCAAGTTCCAAACGCTGGCTGTCGTATCTGTCAGACGGGCGTTAGTTGTAAACCGGAGCTTTACGTCTCCTTTAAGTTTCACCTAAGATCTCCTTGATCATTGGTCAAAGAGTGAGCCGTACAATACAGTAGTACAATGCTAGAGGTACTCAGGAGAGAGCATGATGATGCCTTAGTTACTTAACAGTACGCTTGGACACACACTTATTCATTTTAATCCGAAATAAAGGACACTCAAACCTGCATAAAAAGGAATATCAATAACTTTAGTAGCCCTCGTACAAAAGCTCATGCTCAGTTCACTTGTAAACCTACAGCATTTGAATACCTCTCTATACATGATGTAATTGCTTGTGCAGCTAATCATAAACCATCAGGTTCTGTGAATGAGGATTGTCCTGCAAGACAGATCAAGAATATCATCTAAGCTGTGGCCGAAGACATTGCTTGCATTATCAAAACTTCCCGCCAAAGATGTGCTTATTCAAAAGATCTTAAAAGGGCGATTATACTACTTTTATTTTATTTTTTTAATAAAAACAAAATTGTATAACAACCTGGCTAACTTTAGGTCTACTTCTGCTCTACTAATATAAATAAAGCTGAAGTCCCTCAGGATATACAAAACTACGCTGAGACAGGCAAGTTTGAAGATTCTTTTCTCATAAAATTGAAAGAATGGTTCAATATTTCAGGCAAGGCATGGACATGGATTACATCATTCATCAGAGACAGTACCCAATAGGTTAAACCTGAAAATACTGCTCCCAACCCTCATCTTTAGAATGTGGAGTCTCTTATGGCTGGACCTTGTCACCTCTTCTTTACAATTATTACATGTGTCCCTGACACAACTGTGGAAATTTAGCCTGCAAACTGAACATTATCTGCGCCATCTTGCCTCTCCCCAGCGCCACGCACAGCGAATGCACGGCCGCCATTTTAGGCACCCCACTCTCTCCCCGCTCACTCGACCGCCAGCGCTTTCCCCTGGCGCTGCGAGCATCCCCCGCGCGCCGGCCACCCCCGCTCTCTCATACAGGCCATAAACCCTCTCCTTCTGCGCGACCCTGCTACGGAACCACATCCGACCGACATCCCATACATGGTCATGCCTCTCCTTTGATAACCCCCTTCCTCTGCGCCCCATTGTCCGAACTGGTCCCAGGCCATCACCTAGCCCTGCGGATGCAGTTTATTGCCCCTACTGTAAGGGAAACACCCCGCATCAAAGGGATTACAGTAGATCAAAGCCCCTACCCCCTGAGACCCGGCCGGTTGCACACACCGCCGGGAATTGGCGGAATTCCCTGCTGCGCGATAGCCATCTCCCACTGCGGGTAGGGTGGGAACTTCTACTGTATCTATGTGTGGGATCGGATCTGAGCCGGGGCTTCAGGGGATGTTCTTTCAGGCATCAAGAGAATCTCAAGAATATACTATGTGTAATAAAGCAATAAACCAGTGTATAAGAGACCAGGTCTCAGAGATGCAGTTAGAGCACCTCGTGACGATACCTTGCTGTCTGATCTGATGTGTTCTGCTCCGACGGAATAAAACTTTGTTTCCTGCCTTCCAGTCTCCGGCGCCTGCCTCTTTTATTGGTAAATTATCGAGTGGTATGAGAGGTGATTACCGCCGGGCAAATACTTGAAAGGTTATCGACTGAAACTGCCGCTACCATTTAACAATTGGCGCCCAGTGTGGGGCCCATCAGCGACACGTGGATCCAGTGGGAGAGGTCCCGACGACAGAGTGAACGACTGCAACGATCGGGAGAGCTCCTGCCCAATAGACCCTCGTCTGGCAGCCGATCATCCGAACTTCACTGGTTCCGAGCAGACCTCTCTCGAGTGATCTACGGTCCTGACTGGGAACCATCAGGAGTGCCGCGGCAAATACGGAGAGTAGAGGACGATCAGGCGCTGGAGGCGGAAGACGAGAAACTGTCCACGCGGTCCGGGTAAGGTCGTGAAATACGACAAAAGTGCGAAATAATTGATTGATTGTTTGAATACTAGTATTGCTCATTGATTGTTCTCTTTGAGATATTCGCTGTCTACAAACGGGGAGGAGTAGAAATACTGTCTCTCTCCCTTTGCAGATAGTGAAGGGTAGGTAACGCAGACTTTTGTCCCCGTTGAAACCCGTCGTGCCTATCTTTATCTCCCCATTGATTGATTGTCCGAACATTGATTGTTTTGAAGAATAGTGCTTTTTGAGATATTCTCTGTTTGCAAATAACGTAGAATAGGAATATTCTGTCTAGTCTTTGCAAATAGTGAAGGGTAGGTAACGCAGACTTTTGTCCCCGTTGAAACCCGTCATGCCTATCTTCTCCCCACTGATTGGTAGTTGGTTCTGCCCGGACCGCTTATTAGAGGTGAACCACCCGGCTCCACTGGAAGGCACCCCTAATAAGGACATGTTCACTAAATATGGACTAGTCGCCGTAGCTTATAGCAAGCTGTGGCATAAATATACCAAGAAGGACCCCGAAAGTCAGTGGCCACTGATGGGATCCTTCGACGACCGCAAGATAGAAGTGCTAGAAGTAGCTCTGCGTAGCAATAAGACGACGCCTACTATGCTTGACAGTATTGGCATGTGGCGCAAAGAAGCGACGCAACGGAAAAAGAGGGAAGAAGTAAAAGCAGAAAAGGAATTACGAAAGGCAGCTCACCTTGCCGCTAGAAAGTTAGAAGAAGACATAAAGGAGAGAAGGGAAACTAAACTAAGACAGGAGCCCGAAACCTCAGGCCAGTACGCTGTTAGGACCCCTTCTTTGCTCTACCCTGAGTTGTCCTCCAAGCAGTGAACGAATGACGAATTACTGTTAGGTCCCCCGATCATTTACATGCCCCCTCCGTATGCACCCTCCCAATCAGTAGTGCAACACCCACAACCCCCGAACACGAGCGAAAGCAGTACAGGGGCCTCGGCCCTCACGGCCTCCGCGCCGGCTGAGCCTCTTGTGCCGAACCCAACGTCGACTACAACGCTAGACGACCATGAGATAGGAAAGAAAGAGTCCACCAGAATGAATCGATTAACTAAGGATGAACGAGCAGGAATTGACAAGATAGTAGGGACGCTGGTGGAGCGAAAAGAAAGTGAGGAGTATATAACAGACGTGTATAAATCGTATGCCGACAGCCGCAGACGACACTTCGTCGTACGGCTCTGTTATCACGCCCTGAATGCATATGAGGATAGGTACCACGATAAAGGTCCCGAAGGCTTAGCGGCCCTATATAGGAAGGTAGACATTGGGGAAGAAAGAGAGGGCGATGTAGCGAACCTCTTCACTCGTACACTCGAGGTCTACCGACACCTTAAAGAACATGGACAGACCACCAAAACAGAAACCCCCATAGCAACTAAGCCCCAGGGAGGAAGGGCCGATGCCATGATGCCCATTAAAGAAGCTGCCCCCTACTGGGTCCCCCCACGGGGTCAGGGAACACACGACGACATCAACCACCAAGATGCGAAGGGAAGGGTTGTATATAACTGGGTCTACCAGCCGTGGGACCGGCAAGATATTTTGACCTTTAGAAAGACTCTACCCGACTTGAGAAAGAACCCGACTGCCTTCTACACTGAATTGGGTACAGCCTTAGGCTCAACGATAATGACGTTAGCAGATATCGACTTGTTCTTTGGGCTATGCCTGCCGGCTGATGTGTGGAAACAAATCCGGAAAGTTGACCACGCTGAGCCGTTCGGATATACCTGGATACAACTCGATACCATAGATAAACAGCGAGAACCAGGACAGAAACCCCCGAAAGCCATCTTAGAGCTCCCAGACAAGATTGTACAAAAGCTGAAGACTCTAATCCCAGAAAGAAAGGTAGACTGGTCGATAGTGACGGCTTGCCGCCAGAAACCCCAGGAGGATGTGTCTGAATACTTCTCCCGATTCGAGACTGTGTTTTCCGATTACAGTGGCCAAGACATGACCACCGCAACCGGGCACCACCTCTTTGTCCAGAATTATGTAAAGGGTCTGTCTCAAGAAGTTTCCCAGAAGCTACAGACCAGCGAGACCAGTTGGGCAGCCTCCAAACCCGCAGCAATTCTCCAGATGGCCCAATACTACGAAAACCAGAAGAACGAGAACGATAGGGCGTCAGAGAAGAAGAAAAAGGAATTAAAGGAGAGGGTGATGATAGCACAGTTGCAAGGGGTGACCATAGGAAGGGAACCCCCAAAAGAGAATTACCAACCAACCGCCCCTAGAAAGCTACCCCCTAGAGACCATACACCTACACCCTACAACGGACGGAGAGACTTAGATGGGAATCAATGTGCGTTCTGTAGGGGGTTCGGACACTGGAAATCCCAGTGCCCGGTCCTTCTGGAAATGAACAAGAATAGGGACCCCAGAGACACTTC
The DNA here is from genome assembly GCF_964204655.1 of Triturus cristatus. Lineage (NCBI taxonomy): Eukaryota > Metazoa > Chordata > Amphibia > Caudata > Salamandridae > Triturus > Triturus cristatus. Next base: position 230,250,648 of record NC_140580.1, on the reverse strand, counting down.
ATATGACCCCAGAAATAGAGGACAGGGACGAGGGCACACGAACAACACCATCAACGACAGGCCAGGCAGACCAAACACCTTTGATCGCCCCCGCCAAAACCAGCAGTCCGACTATGAGAGCACTCATGACTTCGCATAGGACCGCCAGGGGCAAGGGAGGGATCCAGTCGAACTCCGTGTTGACCAGCAAGGTCCTTACGTCACCGCTAAGGTCTTGGGCACAAAATCTCCATTCCTGGTAGATACTGGGGCGACACGTAGTGCGTTATCTAAACGACTGATTCCTAGGGCACCCTTGTCTGGCTCACACGTAACCTCAATAGGCTTTGACGGAACGCCCTCCACTAACCCCTTATCAGCACCAATCTCCTTTGACTTAGAAGATAACACCACTGACACGACCTTTCTGCTCTCCTCCAACACCCCCGATGCTATTATGGGACTTGATTTGCTAAAACATTTTCGAGCCACCATCAGATGCTCCCCAGACGGAGTTCGAGTCATCCTACACGATAACCCAGATCTGTCCAGACCCTGTCACACACGGCGTATGCTCTCTATAACCGATGCTGATATGTCCTTACTCGACACATTACCTTCACATCTATGGGCTAAAACCGACTCAGATGTAGGGCGCATGGTGATCGACCCGGTACACATAACCGTCCGACCGGACGCAGTGCTCCCAAAGCTTCCACAGTATCGGATATCACCCGAAGGCGAGAAGGCATTGGTGGAAATCATCGAGTCCCTGGTCGAGGCAGGAGTGGTAGAAGAAGTAGTCAGTAATGTTTGCAACAGCCCTATCCTACCCATTGTAAAGAAGCAAGGCGAGGGGGATGAGAAAGCCTACCGTTTCATTGTTGACTTGCGAGAGGTTAACAAAGTAGTCATACCCCAGTACCCCGTAGTCTCAGACATCACCACCATCCTCACCCTGATTCCATCCACTGCCACCATCTTTACTGTTATTGACCTCAAGAACGCATTCTTTTCCATCCCCATCCACCCAGACAGCCGCTACCTGTTCGGCTTCACTTTAAAAGCCCGTTCGTACAGATTCTGCAGGGCACCCCAAGGCTACACTGAGAGTCCCAGTATTTACAGCCAAGCCCTCAAGAGGCAACTGGATGCAGTCCAACTACCCGATGGAGTGGTGTTGATACAGTACGTCGATGACATTCTTTTGGCGGCCGACACCACTCCTCTTGCCGTCACAGCCACCATTCACCTCCTCCGCTTCCTTGCGGAGAACGGTCACAAGGTCTCCAGAAAGAAATTGCAATTCTGCCAGCCCCAGGTAACGTATCTAGGCCACCTACTATCCAAAGACGGGAGGAAACTTACCCCTGACCGAATTCAAACCATCCTAGAAACCCCTGTTCCCAAAACTCAGAAGCAAGTACGATCCCTAGTGGGCCTCACCTCCTTTTGTCGACAGTGGTTGCCAAACTTCAGTCTTACCATAACGCCTCTGCTTTCCCTGCTGGCTAAGGATGTCCCCTTCCCCCTCCCCTGGACACCTGAATGTCAATCCTCCTTCAAAGAATTACGAAACACCCTCTGCTCGGCCCCAGTCCTAGGAACCCCAGACTACACTAAACCTTTCTCCCTCTACACCCACGAAAGGGAGGGATGTGCGTTGTCTGTCCTAACCCAGTCCATAGGCCCTAAGCAACGCCCTTGTGCCTACTTCTCTGCCACTCTTGACCCCGTAGCCAGAGCTTTGCCCGCCTGCCTTCGAGCAGTAGCCGCCGCTGCTGTCTCTATCCGACAAAGTGAGGGGATCGTGCTCTCGAACCCCCTCACGGTATTGGTACCCCATGCTGTTGACACCCTCCTGAACCAAACCAAGACTCAACACCTGACTAGCGCACGACTGACTGGTTATGAACTGACTCTGCTTGCACCCCACATCACATTGAAACGATGCACCACTCTGAATCCAGCTACACTACTGCCTCTCCCTGACGCTGACCCCAATGCATCCCCTATACATGATTGCGTGACTCTCACCGACGAACAAACCAAGAGTAGGGTTGACCTCCGGGATACTGCCTTCCCGGACCCTGACGGAGAACTGTGGGTGGATGGCTCATGCATCAAGCTCCCCGATGGCACCACCTCAGCTGCCTATGCAGTCACCACAGCCCGAACAGTTGTTGAGACAGCCCGCATCACACAGCGATCCGCACAGGCGGCGGAACTAATTGCTCTTACACGAGCCTGCATCCTGGCAGCAGGGACAACCGCAAACATTTACACAGACAGTCAGTACGCCTTCGGGGTAGTTCACCACTTTGGGCTCTTATGGAAAGAGAGGGGATTCTTGACTTCTCATGGCACACCCATCCTGCATGGAGATCTAGTCTCTGCCCTGACCGAAGCAGTCCTCCTCCCCACACGGTTAGCTGTGATCAAATGCCAGGCACACAAGAAGGTGACAGACATTATAGGACAGGGAAATGCACTGGCTGACATTACTGCCCGAACCACAGCCGAGAATAGGTCCACGACCCGTATGTACGTGACCAGGTCACAAACTGAGAAATGGAAGGATGCTAGGGAAACAATTAGGGATATCCAACTAGCCAGCACACCACACGAGTTAACTGAATGGGCCCGGGTGGGATTGAAGGACGATGACGGTTGCTGGCGAACCAAAGACTTGAACAAATGGTTGTTACCAGATTCATACTTGATCCCCATGCTGACCATGGCACACTCCCCCGCACACATAGGGTCTGCCCCCATGATCGAACTCATCTCTAAAGTCTGGCACAACGACAAAATACCAGACTCAGCCAAACGTCTAGTTCAACAATGCCTAGTATGCCTCCAACACAACCCTGGGAAAGGAACTGCTGTACCCCGGGGAGGGTTTGGGGTCCCCAATCACCCCTTTGAAGTCCTACAAATGGACTATGTCCAGCTAGAAAGGTGCCAAGGTTTGAAGTATGTACTTGTCATTGTGTGTGCCTTCAGCAAGTGGGTGGAAGCCTACCCAACCCATGACAACACCGCTATGACTACCACAAAAGTACTACTGAAGGAATTCTTCCCCCGATACGGCCTTTGTCGAATTTTGTGGAGCGACAATGGCCCCCACTTCGTAGCCGAAGTTATCCAACTCATCTTAAAAGGGTTGGGTGTAAAACAGAAGTTCCATGCGGTCTTCCATCCCCAATCTGCAGGCCTGGTTGAGCGACACAATGCCACATTGAAGCTTAAGATAGCAAAAATAGTCGCCACCACAGGGCTAAGATGGCCAGACGCTCTCCCACTAGCATTGCTATCAATGCGTTCCACCCCCACCAAACACCACTTAACCCCCTACGAGGTCGTCTTCGGGCGGCCCATGAACCTTTGGACTGCACCAAAACCGACATCCATCCACGACGTCCCGGACGTCCTCATGTCTGATTATCTGTACAATCTAACTAAAACGTTGTCTATCATCCATCAGCAGGTGCTGCACGCCATTCCCGATGTTTCCAGGGGCCCCGGGCACGACATCCAACCTGGTGACTTCGTCTTAGTGCGTAACTTCCAGTGCACCAAGAGTCTGGAGCCCCGGTGGACGGGCCCCCTGCAAGTCCTGATCACCACCCGAACAGCTCTTCGAGTGGAGGGGAAACGCAATTGGCTGCATGCACACCACTGCAAGAAGGTATCACCGACCCTGACAACCACGGACAATGTCGCCGCCCAAGAGGAACTTCTGGACAAAGACCGACCATCCCTGAGCCGCTGCCCGGATACAGAGACACTTGAATTGATTGAATATCCCGATCCCACTGTGCCATCCAAAGAAGGGTATAACTTGCGACGAAAGGAGAGGACTTCGGCTAAGCAGACCACAGGCTAAGTGGAAATCTCAGAGCGGTAGCCTAGTCACCTCAAAGGCCACCAGGAGAGAAACTAAGCAAAGTCTGTGGTTCTGCCCGCTACCGAGTCTCTCGAAGGTGATGGAAGCGCCCGACATGAAGGTGATGGAAGCAACCGGACGTCCGAAGATCCCCTACAAAAACCCAAAGACTGACCGAATGCACAGCTTTAAGACTATAACACTTTTTATTACCCTTCTCTTTTGCCTTCTCCTCATGGTCACCTTCTGGATCATGGAGGAGAACACACCTGCTCATAAGACATTGCTGACCACCGTTCAACCTACCACCACGAAGGAGCACCATCTGATCTCACTTTCACCCCAACTCCGAGAAAGGCGTAAGGAGTTCTGGAATAACTCTTTTGTGCAGTTGCTCCACCAACACAATCTTGCCACCAACGCCACTAACTGCTGGATCTGTGGATTGCTACCACATGCCACCGGGCACTCAATCCCTTTCATCCCTTCACCTTTTTCTGTCCATGGTTCCTGCCTCGCCTGGCTGATCCTTCTGCAGGAGAGCTACAAGGACAATGCCACTTCCGGCAGAACCATGTCACACTTCTACCATGGGTTCTGGATGAACAAAACTGGTAGAACTTCCGCCCTCTTCTGCCCTCTGAGATCGAACGCTTCCTTTCACATGGACATCCCTGCCAAAGAACGAGTTGAAATGCAAGTGTTCAACAATCCAGCCAGACCCACCTTCTCTTACCTCTGAAAACGGACCGCCGCCACCCTAACAGTGGCCCTGTCCGTCATCAACATCACTGGATCTGTATGCCTCGAAGGCCTGGGGGCACAGCTGGTGGGCCACAGCTCCTGCCTCATCACCCGAACATTGGATTCAGTTGACCCACCCTCCTTTGTTGCCTCCCCGAATATGTACTTCGTCTGTGGTACTAAGGCCTACACCTGGCTCCCGAAAGGTTGGGGAGGCACCTGCTACATCGCCTTTGTCCTTCCTCCGACGTATGTGGCTCCAGCAAACCATCACCGACAGAAACGGGCCAAAGACATTTTGCAGGCCGACTCCACCGGAGCACAGTTCATGGACGCAGTCAAAGGCCTCGTTCCACTCTGGGGCCCAATGGCAAACAGCCGTGCCATCCGCCACTTAACCCAGGCAGTCGAAACGGCAATGAACATTACGGCTGGCGCCCTCGCCAACAACACCGCCGAGCTCCAGGCCGTCCGCTTAGTGGCCCTTCAGAACCGCCTCGTTCTAGATGTGGTCCTGGCTGATCGTGGAGGAGCATGCCGCATCATTGGGTCCAGCTGTTGTACCTACGTACCAGACAACTCACCCTCAGTCTACAAAGCAATTGAACACCTCCACAGACTGTCCACAGAGGTCCATCAAGAGCAAGAAGAATGGTCGCTGGGGAGTTGGTTTTGGGACACTATTAAAAGTTGGGGATGGAGGCTGTTTTCATTTATCCTAATACCGATTGTGATACTATGTGGATGTTGTTTGGGGATTCAGTGTCTGCCACCTTTATGTTCGCTTTTTATGAACTGCATCTGCCCTAAGACTTTGAACTTTGAAACAGAGCGGATGAAAGCCCTCTATGAGGTGGAAGTCCGCAGTATTATGGGGATAAATCCGAACTAGACAAGCTGGCGAGATATGTTAAAAGGGAGGACTGTGGAAATTTAGCCTGCAAACTGAACATTATCTGCGCCATCTTGCCTCTCCCCAGCGCCACGCACAGCGAATGCACGGCCGCCATTTTAGGCACCCCACTCTCTCCCCGCTCACTCTCGACCGCCAGCGCTTTCCCCTGGCGCTGCGAGCATCCCCCGCGCGCCGGCCACCCCCGCTCTCTCATACAGGCCATAAACCCTCTCCTTCTGCGCGACCCTGCTACGGAACCACATCCGACCGACATCCCATACATGGTCATGCCTCTCCTTTGATAACCCCCTTCCTCTGCGCCCCATTGTCCGAACTGGTCCCAGGCCATCACCTAGCCCTGCGGATGCAGTTTATTGCCCCTACTGTAAGGGAAACACCCCGCATCAAAGGGATTACAGTAGATCAAAGCCCCTACCCCCTGAGACCCGGCCGGTTGCACACACCGCCGGGAATTGGCGGAATTCCCTGCTGCGCGATAGCCATCTCCCACTGCGGGTAGGGTGGGAACTTCTACTGTATCTATGTGTGGGATCGGATCTGAGCCGGGGCTTCAGGGGATGTTCTTTCAGGCATCAAGAGAATCTCAAGAATATACTATGTGTAATAAAGCAATAAACCAGTGTATAAGAGACCAGGTCTCAAAGATGCAGTTAGAGCACCTCGTGACGATACCTTGCTGTCTGATCTGATGTGTTCTGCTCCGACGGAATAAAACTTTGTTTCCTGCCTTCCAGTCTCCGGCGCCTGCCTCTTTTATTGGTAAATTATCGAGTGGTATGAGAGGCGATTACCGCCGGGCAAATACTTGAAAGGTTATCGACTGAAACTGCCGCTACCATTTAACACAACTAACTAGGCAGGCACCATGTACAAGTTCCACACTGATGAAACCCAGTTACTGATTTATCTTACCATTGAGGCCAGTAACTATTAAAGGCTCACCGACTACTTCAGAGCTTTAAAGTTCTGAATACACACGAATGGGATCTACCTACATATGGGCAAGACAGAGCTACTACTAGTAAGTAACAATCACAATTCTGTTTCTGGATTAAACTGACCTCTAGACCTGGGGCCCGTAACATCTCATGTGAAGGTGACCTGCTCCCTCAAAGACGTATTTGATTGTGAACTATATTTTGTTCCTCAAGTCCAAGCAGTGGACAACTAAGTTAATTATAACCTTCCTGCTCTGTATAAAAACTGCCCTTTATTCTACTGCCCACTGTACATTGTTAATGCAGGCAGGTGATCTTCCAGAATATAGTACTGTATGGCTGTAGATCCCTGTTTCCAGAAAAGGGAAGATCTTAAACTACAAAGAGTTCAAAATAGGGCAGTGTGTATCATTTTATGGTTAAAAAAGTACAATCATATTTTGCTGAGATGATATGAACTTGGCTGGCTGGTGGTAGAAAAGGTAATTCATTACAGATGCCTTTCCTTGAACGGAATGCAGCAAACAGCAAACATCCTATGTGCCTTATGAACGTCTTCTCTCAGTATCTCAGTACTTTGACACTCTAACAAGTTTAGGGGGAATGCTGAAAGCCGCTGGTGCTGAGAAGTGGAACGAACTCCCATTAAACCTCAAACTAGTAAGAGACTTGTCCACTTTCCCAGTGAGACCTAAACAGCAAATTCTTTATTCATACAGGCTGGGAGCTCGGGAATCTTATGGCTGTTCACATTTTGTATTTATTTGATATGTTTTATGTTGGTCCATTAGATTTGTTTTTGTGTGTTATGCACCTGCAAGCTGGATTTCTAGAATTGTTGCAGTTGTAAATAAACAAACAAACAAACATACATCACAGGTAATCAATGCCTGGAGTACGAGACTCATTCCTCACGTAAAGGTTTTGAGATCCGTTCAGTGTTGGATCCACTGGTCTTTCTTTCTCCTGAATTAAAGGTGATCCCATCAAATTGTGGTCCCACAGGAGGCCCTGATAGCTATACTTGTATACCATCTCTAGGTCATTCCCACTGAGCCTTCATGGACATTTATTGTAACCTTTCCCGAAAAACTCTGTGGACTTCAGAATTATTCATTTTGAGGCTTTTCTGATTCCTGTAATTGTGAAAATCACCTGTGATGTGGATGCCCAAACCTTAAAAGGACTTGAAGAGCTAAGTGCATATCTAAGTAATTGCGTATTGATAGCTTGAGGTGTCTTATATTCAGCTTTATGAACTTACCTGATATTTCTTATCAATATAAGCACAAGCTTTTAACACTGTGGGCCTTCTGCATCCCCTGATTTTCCTTCATCAGTGTGCTCTCCTGATCATGAAGTTACTACTAAATCAATGCAGGAATGCGTTTATGGTCATTGGATTATGTTAACCAGTCCACATTCTGCAACCGAGCCTGCCTATTTCCTGGGTGTTTAGTGTTTTTTCTTTGTCATCACGGGCTCTTTATGTTGGATTCCATTGCCCCTTTACATGACCAACTTGAATTCTCACTCTCCACAATACTGTTTCACAGCAAATGAGTTATCACATTGTATTCTGTTTTAGAAGGTGCCTAGCTAAAGATTTGCACAGATTCAACATAGCCTTTCACCCTAAAGAATAGTTCCTTAAGTGTAGAATTCCACATTCGATGATTTTGGGAAAAAATAAGCGTACTGACCTACTGAACCTTGACATTTTCAAAATAATCTGTGATGGGAAATCCCAGGCTTTAGCAGAGCTTGAATTCAGCAAACTTCAAGGGATGGAAAAACTACCAAGCCCGGTCCTGGTGTGTATATCAGTACTGATGACAACATTCTATACTCGCACACATTCATATAGGACAGTGATGTGCACTACTAAGCCAGGGTGTGGTGTGTATAATATCAGTACTGATGACAACATTCTATACTCGCACACATTCATATATGACAGTGATGTGCACTACCGAGTCCGGGCGTGGAGTGCATAATATCAGTACTGATGACAACATTCTATACTCGCACACATTCATATATGACAGTGATGTGCACTACCGAGTCCGGGCGTGGTGTGCATAGTATCAGTACTGATGACAACATTCTATACTCGCACACATTCATATATGACAGTGATGTGCCCTACTAAGCCTGGGCGTGGTGTGCATAATATCAGTACTGATGACAACATTCTATACTCGCACACATTCATATATGACAGTGATGTGCACTACTAAGCCCGGGTGTGGTGTGTATATTATCAGTGCTCCTGACAACATTCTATACTCGCATACATTCATATATGATAGCGATGTGCATTACTAAGCCCGGGCGTGGTGTGCATAATATCAGTACTGATGACAACACACTATACTCGCACACATTCATATATGACAGTAATGTGCACTACTAAGCCCGGGCATGGTGTGCATAATATCAGTACCGATGACAACATTCTATACTCGCACACATTCATATATGACAGTGATGTGCCCTACTAAGCCTGGGCGTGGTGTGCATAATATCAGTACTGATGACCACATTCTATAATCGCACACATTCATATATGACAGTGATGTGCACTACCGAGCCTGGGCGTGGTGTGCATAATATCAGTATTGATGACAACATTCTATACTCGCACACATTCATATATGACAGTGATGTGCACTACCGAGTCCGGGCGTGGTGTGCATAATATCAGTACCGATGACAACATTCTATACTCGCCCACATTCATATATGACAGTGATGTGCACTACCGAGTCTGGGCGTGGTGTGTATAATATCAGTACCGATGACAACATTCTATGCTCGCACACATTCATAAATGACGGTGATGTGCACTACCGAGCCTGGGCGTGGTGTGCATAATATCAGTACTGATGACAACATTCTACACTCGCACACATTCATATATGACAGTGATGTGCACTACCGAGTCCGGGCGTGGTGTGCATAATATCAGTACTGATGACAACATTCTATACTCGCACTCATTCATATATGACAGTGATGCGCACTACCGAGTCCGGGCGTGGTGTGCATAATATCAGTACTGATGACAACATTCTATACTCGCACACATTCATATATGACAGTGATGTGCATTACCGAGTCTGGGCGTGGTGTGTATAATATCAGTACCGATGACAACATTCTATACTCGCACACATTCATATATGACAGTGATGTGCACTACCGAGTCTGGGTGTGGTGTGTATAATATCAGTACTGATGACAACATTCTATACTCGCACACATTCATATATGACAGTGAAGTGCACTACCGAGTCTGGGCGTGGTGTGTATAATATCAGTACCGATGACAACATTCTATACTTGCACACATTCATATATGACAGTGATGTGCACTACCAAGCCTGGGCGTGGTGTGCATAATATCAGTACCGATGACAACATTCTATACTCGCACACATTCATATATGACAGTGATGTGCACTAACAAGTCCGGGCGTGGTGTGTATAATATCAGTACTGTACTGATGATAAAATTCTATAATCACAAACATTCATATATGACAGTGATGTGCACTACTAACCCCGGGCGTGGTGTGTATATCAGTACTGATGACAACATTCTATACTCGCACACATTCATATATGACAGTGATGTGCACTACCAAGCCTGGGCGTGGTGTGCATAATATCAGTACCGATGACAACATTCTATACTCGCACACATTCATATGTGACAGTGATGTGCACTAACAAGTCCGGGTGTGGTGTGTATAATATCAGTACTGTACTGATGATAAAATTCTATAATCACACACATTCATATATGACAGTGATGTGCACTACTAACCCCGGGCGTGGTGTGTATATCAGTACTGATGACAACATTCTATACTCGCACACATTCATATAGGACAGTGATGTGCACTACTAAGCCAGGGTGTGGTGTGTATAATATCAGTACTGATGACAGCATTCTATACTCGCACACATTCATATATGACAGTGATGTGCACTACCGAGTCCGGGCGTGGAGTGCATAATATCAGTACTGATGACAACATTCTATACTCGCACACATTCATATATGACAGTGATGTGCACTACCGAGTCCGGGCGTGGTGTGCATAATATCAGTACTGATGACAACATTCTATACTCGCACACATTCATATATGACAGTGATGTGCCCTACTAAGCCTGGGCGTGGTGTGCATAATATCAGTACTGATGACAACATTCTATACTCGCACACATTCATATATGATAGCGATGTGCATTACTAAGCCCGGGCGTGGTGTGCATAATATCAGTACTGATGACAACATTCTATACTCGCACACATTCATATATGACAGTAATGTGCGCTACTAAACCCGGGCATGGTGTGCATAATATCAGTACCGATGACAACATTCTATACTCACACACATTCATATATGACAGTGATGTGCACTACCGAGTCTGGGTGTGGTGTGTATAATATCAGTACTGATGACAACATTCTATACTCGCACACATTCATATATGACAGTGAAGTGCACTACCGAGTCTGGGCGTGGTGTGTATAATATCAGTACCGATGACAACATTCTATACTTGCACACATTCATATATGACAGTGATGTGCACTACCAAGCCTGGGCGTGGTGTGCATATCATCAGTACCGATGACAACATTCTATACTCGCACACATTCATATATGACAGTGATGTGCACTAACAAGTCCGGGCGTGGTGTGTATAATATCAGTACTGTACTGATGATAAAATTCTATAATCACAAACATTCATATATGACAGTGATGTGCACTACTAACCCCGGGCGTGGTGTGTATATCAGTACTGATGACAACATTCTATACTCGCACACATTCATATATGACAGTGATGTGCACTACCAAGCCTGGGCGTGGTGTGCATAATATCAGTACCGATGACAACATTCTATACTCGCACACATTCATATGTGACAGTGATGTGCACTAACAAGTCCGGGTGTGGTGTGTATAATATCAGTACTGTACTGATGATAAAATTCTATAATCACACACATTCATATATGACAGTGATGTGCACTACTAACCCCGGGCGTGGTGTGTATATCAGTACTGATGACAACATTCTATACTCGCACACATTCATATAGGACAGTGATGTGCACTACTAAGCCAGGGTGTGGTGTGTATAATATCAGTACTGATGACAGCATTCTATACTCGCACACATTCATATATGACAGTGAAGTGCACTACCGAGTCTGGGCGTGGTGTGTATAATATCAGTACCGATGACAACATTCTATACTTGCACACATTCATATATGACAGTGATGTGCACTACCAAGCCTGGGCGTGGTGTGCATAATATCAGTACCGATGACAACATTCTATACTCGCACACATTCATATATGACAGTGATGTGCACTAACAAGTCCGGGCGTGGTGTGTATAATATCAGTACTGTACTGATGATAAAATTCTATAATCACAAACATTCATATATGACAGTGATGTGCACTACTAACCCCGGGCGTGGTGTGTATATCAGTACTGATGACAACATTCTATACTCGCACACATTCATATATGACAGTGATGTGCACTACCAAGCCTGGGCGTGGTGTGCATAATATCAGTACCGATGACAACATTCCATACTCGCACACATTCATATGTGACAGTGATGTGCACTAACAAGTCCGGGTGTGGTGTGTATAATATCAGTACTGTACTGATGATAAAATTCTATAATCACACACATTCATATATGACAGTGATGTGCACTACTAACCCCGGGCGTGGTGTGTATATCAGTACTGATGACAACATTCTATACTCGCACACATTCATATAGGACAGTGATGTGCACTACTAAGCCAGGGTGTGGTGTGTATAATATCAGTACTGATGACAGCATTCTATACTCGCACACATTCATATATGACAGTGATGTGCCCTACTAAGCCTGGGCGTGGTGTGCATAATATCAGTACTGATGACAACATTCTATACTCGCACACATTCATATATGACAGTGATGTGCACTACTAAGCCCGGGTGTGGTGTGTATATTATCAGTGCTCCTGACAACATTCTATACTCGCACACATTCATATATGATAGCGATGTGCATTACTAAGCCCGGGCGTGGTGTGCATAATATCAGTACTGGTGACAACATTCTATACTCGCACACATTCATATATGACAGTAATGTGCACTACTAAACCCGGGCATGGTGTGCATAATATCAGTACCGATGACAACATTCTATACTCACACACATTCATATATGACAGTGATGTGCCCTACTTATCCTGGGCGTGGTGTGCATAATATCAGTACTGATGACCACATTCTATAATCCCACACATTCTTATATGACAGTGATGTGCACTACCGAGCCTGGGCGTGGTGTGCATAAGATCAGTATTGATGACAACATTCTATACTCGCACACATTCATATATGACAGTGATGTGCACTACCGAGTCCGGGCGTGGTGTGCATAATATCAGTACCGATGACAACATTCTATACTCGCACACATTCATATATGACAGTGATGTGCACTACCAAGTCTGGGCGTGGTGTGTATAATATCAGTACCGATGACAACATTCTATACTCGCACACATTCATATATGACAGTGATGTGCACTACCGAGCCTGGGCGTGGTGTGCATAATATCAGTACTGATGACAACATTCTACACTCGTACACATTCATATATGACAGTGATGTGCACTACCGAGTCCGGGCGTGGTGTGCATAATATCAGTACTGATGACAACATTCTATACTCGCACACATTCATATATGACAGTGATGCGCACTACCGAGTCCGGGCGTGGTGTGCATAATATCAGTACTGATGACAACATTCTATACTCGCACACATTCATATATGACAGTGATGTGCATTACCGAGTCTGGGCGTGGTGTGTATAATATCAGTACCAATGACAACATTCTATACTTGCACACATTCATATATGACAGTGATGTGCACTACCGAGTCCGGGCGTGGTGTGTATAATATCAGTACCGATGACAACATTCTATACTCGCACACATTCATATATGACAGTGATGTGCACTACCGAGCCTGGGCATGGTGTGCATAATATCAGTACTGATGACAACATTCTATACTCACACACATTCATATATGACAGTGATGTGCACTACCGAGTCTGGGCGTGGTGTGTATAATATCAGTACTGATGACAACATTCTATACTCGCACACATTCATATATGACAGTGAAGTGCACTACCGAGTCTGGGCGTGGTGTGTATAATATCAGTACCGATGACAACATTCTATACTCGCACACATTCATATATGACAGTGATGTGCACTACCAAGCCTGGGCGTGGTGTGCATAATATCAGTACCGATGACAACATTCTATACTCGCACACATTCATATATGACAGTGATGTGCACTAACAAGTCCGGGCGTGCTGTGTATAATATCAGTACTGTACTGATGATAAAATTCTATACTCGCATACACATACATTCATATATGACAGTGATGTGCACTACCGAGTCTGGGCGTGGTGTGTAATCAGTGCTGATGACAACAATCTATACTCGCACACATTCATATATGACAGTGAAGTGCACTACCGAGTCTGGGCGTGGTGTGTATAATATCAGTACCGATGACAACATTCTATACTCGCACACATTCATATATGACAGTGATGTGTACTACCAAGCCTGGGCGTGGTGTGCATAATATCAGTATTGATGACAACATTCTATACTCGCACACATTCATATATGACAGTGATGTGCACTACCGAGTCTGGGCGTGGTGTGTATAATATCAGTACTGATGACAACATTCTATACTCGCACACATTCATATATGACAGTGATGTGCACTAACAAGTCCGGGCGTGGTGTGTATAATATCAGTACTGTACTGATGATAAAATTCTATACTCGCATACACATACATTCATATATGACAGTGATGTGCACTACCGAGTCTGGGCGTGGTGTGTAATCAGTGCTGATGACAACAATCTATACTCGCACACATTCATATACGACAGTGATGTGCACTACCGAGCCTGGGCGTGGTGTGCATAATATCAGTACCGATGACAACATTCTATACTCGCACACATTCATATATGACAGTGATGTGCACTACTAAGCCTGGGCGTGGTGTGCATAATATCAGTATTGATGACAACATTCTATACTCGCACACATTCATATATGACAGTGATGTGCACTACCGAGCCTGGGCGTGGTGTGCATAATATCAGTACCGATGACAACATTCTATACTCGCACACATTCATGTATGACAGTGATGTGCACTACTAAGCCTGGGCGTGGTGTGCATAATATCAGTACTGATGACAACATTCTATACTCGCACACATTCATATATGATAGCGATGTGCATTACTAAGCCCGGGCGTGGTGTGCATAATATCAGTACTGATGACAACATTCTATACTCGCACACATTCATATATGACAGTGATGTGCACTACTAAGCCCGGGCATGGTGTGCATAATATCAGTACCGATGACAACATTCTATAATCGCACACATTCATATATGACAGTGATGTGCACTACTAAGCCCGGGCGTGGTGTGCATAATATCAGTATTGATGACAACATTCTATACTCGCACACATTCATATATGACAGTGATGTGCACTACTAAGCCTGGGCGTGGTGTGCATAATATCAGTACCGATGACAACATTCTATACTCGCACACATTCATATATGACAGTGATGTGCACTACCGAGTCCGGGCGTGGAGTGCATAATATCAGTACTGATGACAACATTCTATACTCGCACACATTCATATATGACAGTGATGTGCATTACCAAGTCTGGGCGTGGTGTGCATAATATCAGTACCGATGACAACATTCTATACTGCACACATTCATATATGACAGTGATGTGCACTACTAAGCCCGGGCGTGGTGTGTATATTATCAGTATTGATGACAACATTCAATAATTGCACACATTCATATATGATAGCGATGTGCATTACTAAGCCCAGGTGTGGTGTGTATATTTATCAGTGCTCCTGACAGCATTCTATAAACACATACATTCATATATGCTAAGGGGGTGTTTGCCTGACGGTCACAAAATGCAAAAGATCACTCATTGTGAGAACCCCAATTGCCCATTCTTTCCAAAGTCCCAGTTGCCCTCCAAAGAGCCATAGTATATGCTACGGTAGGTTTCTATGAATTTAAGCTGTCACAATGGTAAAGTTTGACGGTGCGTTATTGTGTAGATGTGGCTGTTGTTGTCTCACTACTGCTCAAACGTTACTTCGGATAAAGTGCTTGGAAACCACTGGGTTTAATCGCTATGTAAATAAATGAATGCTTTTACAGCACTTTATCACTCACAATTTTAAAGTGTGTTGATAAAACATAGCACTATCATCCCCTCAGTAGTACTCAGTTGTCAGTGTTGGGAGGCGCGGTACCCCTGCGGGTTACACACATGTATACTTCTGTCATAAATCCATTGATCCAGTGAACTATTCTAGGGGGGGTGGGGGGGCCTTGGGTATTGTGAAGCGCCGTCCCCGAGGCTTGGCGGAGTTACAGGGCAATCTGAAAGCGCTCGATACCACTACAAAGGCCTCCAGATAGTGGATCTCGAAGTGAAAAGGGAATTCCTCAGGTCACTGGGAGTCATTACGGCGGGGCCTGAGATGACACAACAGTGCTGCTTAATCTCTCATGGGACAGTTAAAATCCTGAGTGACTGTGGAGACTGGCCAGGGTCTCCTCTGACTTGTCAGGAGCAGGACACGAAAGTAAAGAGTAGGGTGACAACCCCCTGTAATGAACGAGCTGTAAAGAATCTAAGTGCGTTGGTGTTGAAAACTCCAGAAGGGCAACTCTAGCTTTCTCAGGATGGGTGTCGGCTGTGCAAGGAACTCGCTGTTGACACTTGGATTGGGGGTAACCTAGCCCAACCTATGTAATCTATAAGCTTGTCCACAAAGAGTGTCACTGTCATGTATTATGTCGCATTGGAATTCCAAGGGTCCTCATATCCTCAAAGTGTTTGAGGTAGCAATGCTATGTAAGCAGGCCAGCTGTGTTCCATCTGAAGATAGGTCGGGGTAAGCTGAGCAGTGACCCACCAGAGCCCTGCTTTTGCGGACCCCCCGGAGCCCTGCTTTTGCTGACCTCCCGGAGCCCTGCTTTCGCTGATCCCCTGGAGCCCTGCTTTCGCTGACACCCCGGCACCCTGCTTTTGCTGACCCCATGGAACCCTCCTTTTGCAGACCCCCGGAGCCCTGCTTTTGCTAACCCCCTGGAGCCCTGCTTTTGCTGACCCCCTGGAGCCCTACTTTTGCTGAATACCTGCAGCCCTGCTTTTGCTGACCCCCTGGAATCCTGCTTTTGCTGACCCCCTGGAGCCCTGCTTTTGCTGACCCCCTGGAGCCCTGCTTTTGCTGACCCCCTGCAGCCCTGCCTTTGCTGACCCCCTGGAGCCCTGCTTTTGCTGACCCCCTGCAGCCCTGCCTTTGCTGACCCCTGGAGCATTGCTTTTGCTGAACCCCTGGAGCCCTGCTTTTGCTGATCCCCTGGAGCCCTGCTTTTGCTGACCCCCTGGAGCCCTGCTTTTGCTAAACCCCCTGGAGCCCTGCTTTTGCTGACCCCCTGGAACCCTGCCTTTGCTGACCCCTGCAGCCGTGATTTTGCTGACCCCCTGGAGCCCTGCTTTTGCTAAACCCCCTGGAGCCCTGCTTTTGCTGAACCCCTGGAGCCCTGCTTTTGCTGACCCCCTGGAGCATTGCTTTTGCTAACCCCCTGGAGCCCTGCTTTTGCTGACCCCCTGGAGCCCTGCTTTTGCTGACCCCCTGGAGCCCTGCTTTTGCTGACCCCCTGGAGCCCTGCTTTTGCTAAACCCCCTGGAGCCCTGCTTTTGCTGACCCCCTGGAACCCTGCCTTTGCTGACCCCTGCAGCCGTGATTTTGCTGACCCCCTGGAGCCCTGCTTTTGCTAAACCCCCTGGAGCCCTACTTTTGCTGAACCCCTGGAGCCCTGCTTTTGCTGACCCCCTGGAGCATTGCTTTTGCTAACCCCCTGGAGCCCTGCTTTTGATGACCCCCTGGAGTCCTGCTTTTGCTGACCCCCTGCAGCCCTGCCTTTGCTGACCCCTGCAGCTGTGCTTTTGCTGACCCCCTGGAGCCCTGCTTTTGCTGACCCCCGGGTGCACTGCTTTTGCTGACCCCCTGGAGCCCTGCTTTTGCTGACCCCCTGGAGCCCTGCTTTTGCTAAACCCCCTGGAGCCCTGCTTTTGCTGACCCCCTGGAGCTCTGCTTTTGCTGACCCCCTGCAGCCCTGCCTTTGCTGACCCCTGCAGTCGTGCTTTTGCTGACCCCCTGGAGCCCTGCTTTTGCTGACCCCCTGGAGCCCTGCTTTTGCTGACCCCCTGGAGCCCTGCTTTTGCTGATCCCCTGGAGCCCTGCTTTTGCTGACCCCCTGCAGCCCTGCCTTTGCTGACCCCTGCAGCTGTGCTTTTGCTGACCCCCTGGAGCCCTGCTTTTGCTGACCCCCTGGAGCATTGCTTTTGCTGACCCCCTGGAGCCCTGCTTTTGCTGACCCCCTGGAGCCCTGCTTTTGCTGACCCCCGGGGAGCCATGCTTTTGCTGACCCCCTGGAACCCTGCTTTTGCTGACCCCCTGGAGCCCTGCTTTTGGTGACCCCCGGGGAGCCATGCTTTTGCTGACCCCCTGGAACCCT
This sequence comes from Triturus cristatus, assembly GCF_964204655.1. Lineage (NCBI taxonomy): Eukaryota > Metazoa > Chordata > Amphibia > Caudata > Salamandridae > Triturus > Triturus cristatus. Next base: position 230,232,416 of record NC_140580.1, on the reverse strand, counting down.
GCTTTTGCTGACTCCTTCAGGCCTGCTTTTGCTGACCCCCTGGAGCCCTGCTTTTGCTGACCCCCTGGAGCCCTGCTTTTGGTGACCCCCGGGGAGCCATGCTTTTGTTGACCGCCGGGAGCCCTGCTTTTGCTGACTCCTGCAGGCCTGCTTTTGCTGACCCCCTGGAGCCCTGCCTTTGCTGACCCCTGCAGCTGTGCTTTTGCTGACCCCCTGGAGCCCTGCTTTTGCTGACCCACTGGAGCATTGCTTTTGCTGACCCCTGCAGCTGTGCTTTTGCTGACCCCCTGGAGCCCTGCTTTTGCTGACCCCCTGGAGCCCTGCCTTTGCTGACCCCTGCAGCTGTGCTTTTGCTGACCCCCTGGAGCCCTGCTTTTGCTGACCCACTGGAGCATTGCTTTTGCTGACTCCCTGGAGCCCTGCTTTTGCTGACCCCCTGGAGCATTGCTTTTGCTAACCCCCTGGAGCCCTGCTTTTGCTGACCCCCTGGAGCCCTGCTTTTGCTGATCCCCTGGAGCCCTGCTTTTGCTGACCACTGGAGCCCTGCTTTTGCTAAACCCCCTGGAGCCCTGCTTTTGCTGACCCCCTGGAACCCTGCCTTTGCTGACCCTTGCAGCCGTGATTTTGCTGACCCCCTGGAGCCCTGCTTTTGCTAAACCCCCTGGAGCCCTGCTTTTGCTGAACCCCTGGAGCCCTGCTTTTGCTGACCCCCTGGAGCATTGCTTTTGCTAACCCCCTGGAGCCCTGCTTTTGCTGACCCCCTGGAGCCCTGCTTTTGATGACCCCCTGGAGTCCTGCTTTTGCTGACCCCCTGCAGCCCTGCCTTTGCTGACCCCTGCAGCTGTGCTTTTGCTGACCCCCTGGAGCCCTGCTTTTGCTGACCCCCTGGTGCATTGCTTTTGCTGACCCCCTGGAGCCCTGCTTTTGCTGACCCCCTGGAGCCCTGCTTTTGCTGACCCCCTGGAACCCTGCTTTTGCTGACCCCCTGGAGCCCTGCTTTTGCTGACCCCCTGGAGCCCTGCCTTTGCTGACGCCTGCAGCTGTGCTTTTGCTGACCCCCTGGAGCCCTGCTTTTGCTGACCCACTGGAGCATTGCTTTTGCTGACTCCCTGGAGCCCTGCTTTTGCTGACCCCCTGGAGCCCTGCTTTTGCTGACCCCCGGGAGCCCTGCTTTTGCTGACCCCCTGGAACCCTGCTTTTGCTCACCCCCTGGAGCATTGCTTTTGCTCTGCATATATGAAAGCGATGTCGTCAGCCCAGGGGCAGCACCTGCCTGTTAACGAGGAGATGTGCAGCCCGAGAAACACTTTGTTCTCCAGCTCTGGCACAAGCCCTTGGCTGCAGAGGTGTTTACCAAAGTACGGGAGGAACATCCCATGATACGAGCTGTCCAGATGTGCGTTCATATCCCCCGTTGTTGTTAGTGCAAGAGGAGAACACTGATCTAGCCGCAAAACTAGGCGAAGGGCGATAATCAAACAGCAACAAAGCCAAGGCGAGGTGATTGTCTTCTGCCCCTTCCTCCTGCAATGACGTGGGCACGTTTGACATGTCCCCTGGGGCTGTAACTGCGGCCGGTGACATTCGATGACATTTAATCACCCTACTGCAATAATGTCTTGGCGAGAAGCCGCGCGACTTTTACCAGATTACGGTGTGTTATGGAACGTGCGCTCAGTTCCCTTGGAAATGGCACACATTCCAGGGCAGCCCGTGAAACAGCTCCGAGAAGGAAGGCTTCTACTGCGGAGCACTGCCTGGAACGGGGCGCAACAGATGTGAAACACTCCTCTACAGTTCAGTCTTCTAATGCTGATACAATCAGTACCATTAAATCGGGTGTTAACAACATCTAGCGCCTAGAGGGAATCCAGTTTATCGAGTGCAGTGATTCTTGTGAAATTAGCATGTGACGATTGGCCGAGGTCTACGCCCGCAGTACAGGAATGGCATGCTCTAGTGTTTCTTACAGAGTGGAACAGTGATTTAAACAGTGACGTAACAGAATTCAATTAATCCAAACAATATTAAGGATATTTAAGAAGTGCGAACGTTAAGGCAGCGTTAAGTGTTTTCCAAACAACCTGTCCACATAGGAAAATGCACTTGCTTTTATTTCTGTATGAATATATATACAATTTTTGTTTCATAAATAATGAGCATTTTCATAGCGGGATGTGACCCAAGATTGAAGTAGGAGTGTCCACTGGTTACAGAAGTACTCCCATTTTCAACATTCTCCCATCTCTCTGGACACGCTCGAGTTCCCAACAGCGCGACAGAAAGGTACGGTCTAGCGCCTAAATCGTGGACCGCAGGACAGGGACGCTTGCGCTCTATCAACTGCTTCCACACTTCACAAACATTTTGTGCTATTGGTCAGATTACTTTACCCTCTGTGCCTTGTTTCATTTATTGTATATGCCACAACCAGAAACGCTTAGAAACGGGCCGAATCTAGTACTGTGCGCTATGTGAACTCTTCCACGTCTGACACCCAGAAAGTGGACAGGTTGCACGTGTACAAAGCAGGCGGTACCTTTTTTCCAGGGAGCCCCCAGTCCGAGGGTGAAGGAGCGGTGCCAGTTGAACATCGTGGACGGCCAGACCTGCCTCAGTGACGGAGCGCAGAGGGTGCTGCCTCGAGGGGCATGCTGCCCCGCTGCGACCGCGGCCACCCTCCGCGCGGGCGGCTCCGAGTCCTCGGACTTCTAGGCAGATCCCGGGCAGGCTGCTGGGGTTCGGAGCTCCATGCTCGTATCTCTTCCTCGCAGCTGCAGTGTCTGGGCGGGAGGGGGGCGGGATGGCTCCGCAACTGGATGGAGTCGGGAATAGTTTAAGTGACTGGGAGGAGGTGGGGTGCATTAACAGGCAGAGGCGGTGCCGATAGAACTGTACTAGACACACACAGGCGGCACAGGATATACAGAGGCGGCCCTCTCAAGAGCTTCACCGATACACAGTGGTGGTGCTCACAGCTACTGCACAGGATTCAACAGAGGCGGCGCTCTCAAGGGCTTCACAGGATTCACAGAGGCGGTGCTCTCAAGAACGATAGAACTGTACTAGAGAAACAGTGGCGGAACATGATTCACAGAGGCTGCGATCTCAAGGGCTTCACAGGATGCACAGAGGTGGCGCTCTCAAAGGCTTCACAGGATACACAGAGGCGGACCTCTGAAGCACATAGAATCAATCAATCAATGGATTTGTAGAGCGCACTACTCATCTGTGAGGGTCTCAAGGCGCTAAGGGAGAGGGGGGGAGGTGCTGCTACTGCTCGAACAGCCAGATCTTGAGGAGTCTTCTGAACGTCAGCAGGTCCTGGGTCTGTTGCAGGTGGATGGGGAGGGTGTTCCATGTCTTGGCGGCGAGGTGGGAGAATAATCTGCCGCAGGTGATCGTCCGGTGGATGCATGGAACGGTGGCGAGGGCGAGGTCAGCAGAGCGAAGCTGGCGGTTCGGGGTGTAGAAGGTGAGTCGTTTGTTGAGGTATGCTGGTCCGGCGTCGTGGAGTGCTTTGTGAGCGTGGGTAAGGAGCATAAAGGTGATCCTCTTGTTGACTGGGAGCAAGTGCAGGTCTCTCAGGTGGGCAGTGATGTGGCGGGGGATGTCGAGGATGAGGCATGCGGAGGTGTTCTGTATGCGTTGAAGCCTTTTCTGGAGTTTGGCCGTGGTTCCCGCGTAGAGGGCATTGCCGTAGTCCAGTCTGCTGCTGACGAGGGCCTGGGTGACCGTCTTTCTGGTTCCGGTGGGGATCCATCTGTAGATCTTGCGAAGCATGCGGAGGATGTTGAAGCCGGAGGAGGAGACGGCGTTGACTTGCTGGGTCATAGATAGTGATGAGTCCAGGATGAAGCCCAGGTTGCGAGCGTGGTCGGTGAGTGTCGGTGCAGCTTCCAGTGCGGCCGGCCACCAGGAGTCATCCCAGGCGGAGGGAGTGGAGCAGAGGATGAGGCCCTCCGTCTTGTCCGAGTTCAGTTTCAGGCGACTGTTCTTCATCCATTCGGCGACCGCCTTCATTCCTTCGTGGAGGTTAAATTTGTCAGTGGTGGGGTTTTTGGTGAGGGAGAGGATCAGCTGGGTGTCGTTGGCATATGAGACGATGTTGAGGTCATGCGATCGGACGATGTTGGCGAGGGGTGCCATGTAGATGTTGAAAAGGGTCGGGCTGAGGGATGATCCTTGGGGTACGCCACAGGTGATCTTGGTGGCTTCGGATCGGAATGGAGGGAGGCAGACCCTCTGGGTTCTGTCGGTGAAGAAGGAGGTGATCCAGTCCAGGGCTTTGTCACGGATCCCCGCGTCGTGGAGGCATGTGCGCAGGGTGTGGTGGCAGACGGTGTCGAAGGTGGCCGAGAGGTCCAGGAGGATGAGGGCCACGGTTCGTTGTCCAGCAGGGTCCCGATGTCGTCGGTGGCGGCGATGAAGGCGGTTTTGGTGCTGTGGTTGCTGCGGAATCCGGATTGGGACGAATCCATGGTGTTGTTCTCCTCGAGGAAGTGGGTAAGTTCTTCTCGTTGACTTTTGCCAGGAACGGGAGCAGGGAGATGGGCCGGAAATTCTTGAGGTCCTTTGGGTCTGCTTTGGGTTTCTTGAGTAGGGCGTTGATCTCGGCGTGTTTCCAGCTCTCCGGGAATGTGGCGGTCTCGAAGGAGCTGTTGAGAATCTTCCGGAGTTGGGGTGCAATGATGGAGCTTGCTTTGTTGAAGATATGGTTGGGGCAGGGGTCGGATGGCAAGCCGGAGCGGATGGTGTTCATGATTTTGATGGTGTCGTCGTCGTTGACGTGGTTCCAGGAGAGCAGGAGGCCGGTGTGGCTGGGGGGCGGTGGGTTAGGGGTGCTGGCGGCTGTAGGGGGGGTCTGGATGTTGAAGCTGTCATGGATGTCTGTGATCTTGCAGTGAAAGAAGTTGGCTAGGGAGTCGCAGAGGTCTTGCGAAGGTGGGATGTTGCTGGAGATGGGGTTGGCGAGTTCCTTCACGACGTTGAAGAGCTCTTTGCTGTTGTGCGCGTTGTTGTTGATGTGTTCCTTGAAGGAGGTCCTTTTGGCGGTTCAAATGAGTTGGTGGTGCTTGTGGCTGGCGTTCTTGAGGGCGGCATGGTTGTCTGGTGTCTGTTCATGGCACCACTTCTTCTCAAGTCTATGGCAGGTCTGCTTGGATGCCTTAAGGTTGGTGGTGAACCAGCTGGCCCTTCTGTCAGTGCGTCTGTTTGGGGGTTTCTTGATCGGGGCAAGAGTGTTGGCACAGTCTTCAATCCATTGACTGAGGTTGTGGGCGGCTGTGTCAGTGTCCGTGGGGTCGTTAGGTGGGTCTCGAACGAGGGTGGGGATTAGCTGGTCTTCGGTGACCTTGTTCCAGCTGCGGTGGGGATGCGATGAGGGTGGTTGTGTGTGGTGTGTTTCTTGAAGGAGAAGTGGATACAGCGGTGGTCAGTCCAGTGGAGTTCGGTGGTGTGGCTGAATGTGACATGGTTGCTGGCGGAGAATATGGGGTCGAGCGTGTGTCCGGCGGAGTGGGTGGGTGTTGTGACAAGCTGTTTGAGTCAGAGGTTGGCGACGTTGTCAAGCAGGGTGGTTGAATTGCTGGCGTTGGCGTTCTCAAGGTGGAAGTTCAGGTCTCCGAGGAGGATGTAGTCTGTGGAGGCCAGGGCGAGTGAGTTGAGGACGTCTGCGATGGAGTCGCTGAACTGTGGCAAGTATCCGGGGGGTCTGTAGACGAGGGTTCCTCTGAGGGTGGTGTTGGGATCGATGTGGATCTGTAAGTGCAGGTGCTAAGCGGTGCTGAGGGGGTCTTCGGTGCTGGTCGAGATTCTGAGGGTACTCCTGTGGACGATGGCGATTCCTCCTCCCGGTCTGCTGGTGCGGTCCCTGTGGGTGATATTGTGGGGTTCATCCAGGTCTCCGTCAGGAAGGCAACGTTTGGGGAGGATGAGATGAGAAGGTCCCGGAGTTCGACGGTGTGCCTGTGAACGGAGCGGGTGTTGAGTAGAATGCATCTGAGATGGTTTGGATCTGCCCTGTTGGGGAGGACAGGACATGTAGGTGTTCGGTGGCTGGTGAAGTTGCAGCTTCGGCAGAAGAAGAGTCCGTGGGTGTGCCACGGGTGGGCCTGGAAGCAGGTGGGTGATCGGCCGGCGTTGAGTTCGTGGAGGATGTTGGCGTCGAAGCAGCATCGGGTGTTGTGGCGCTCGCGTGGGCCAGGGGGTCTGGTGCTGGGCACGGTCCGGGCGCAGATGGGCTAGCCTTAGGTGCGTCGCCGCGCAGCGGCCACAATTAAGAAGGGGAGGTGGGAGGGAGGAGCAGCTGGGAGGCGGGAGCGAATGGTTGAGAGAGGGGGGCGGGGCCGCAGGTAACGCAGCCGCGGGGAGGAGAAGTGGCGGGAAGCCAAAAGTAAAGTACAGAACAGAAATAGGCCAGAAGTAAAGTTAAGTAAAGAGAAAGAAAAGAAGAGCAAAAATAGGCAGAGATAGGCAGCAGATTAGGCAAAAGCGGCAATCAGGAAAAGACAGAGCGAGCAATCCTGACGGCTCGAACTCGCAGCAGCAGCGAGGCGGGAGCATGGGCACAGTAAGGTGGAGCTGTGCGGCGTGGAGAGCGACCTGCCTGAACACACACAGGTGGCACAGGATACAGAGTCCAATAACCTTAAGAAAGTGATAAAAAAACACTGGGGAATACTATCCGCAGGTACACTCATGATTCCCCCGCCACGTTTTGCTTTCAGAAGGACTAACAACCTGAAGGACACTTTGGTTCACACGAGACCCAAGAAACACATGACTTCTGCACACAACACCCTATGGAATCTTCCCCCTGTACAGGGCCATTACACCTGCGGAGGGTGCTCTTGCTGTGGACAAACCATTGTGGCTAAATCCATTCGCCTCACTGCCACTTTCGAATGGGTCTTAAAAAGACATACAAATTGCAATTCTACGAACTGTATTTATCTATTAATTTGCCCATGCGATCTCTATTACATAGGGATGACGACACGAGCAGTGAAAACACGCATCACTGAACACAAAAGCAACATTAGATGCGGCAAATCTAACACGAAACTTTACAGTCATTGCCTTGAATGTAAACATAGCCCTATAGATTTACATTGGATTGTCCTTGAAAGTCAGCCTGGGATGTCTCAACATTCTTTGTTCAGGCTAGAACAACGCTGGGTACACCGCCTTTCATTAGATAGACTTGGCCTCAATGGTGACATACCCTGGGCTGCAATATCCAATTAACAGAACACCTCACCTGCAATAATGACGAGGTGGCAAGATAGTGTTAGTACCACCTTATGGTCTTACTGAAACTTAGTCCTTTATGTTTGCTAACATTTGCACCATTACATCAGGGCACCGTGATTAAGCCACTAGAGTATGGATGTATGATAAAATCATCGATTTCGCACTGCTTTATGTGCTTACTGAGCCAATTTCCCCATTCCCTTCTACCTTTTGCCTATACCCACACCACTCCATCATGGCGCCCGTATTGGGTTACCAAACTGATTAGACCTGAAATGAGCCACCGATAATAGGCATAATACTAGGCTTACATACTTGGATGGGTTCAGACGCTATCTAATACTTCCTTGGCGAGCCTCATTCGACGCTATCTCGCTCGATTGGCTTCTAACTAATGCCATCTTTTTGAGTATATGTTACACATATTAAGCGACTACAACATGGCGCCCAAGATAAGCTTCTAGTTACATCAGGAATGACATACACGGTGCAAGTTTCAGTTGCCATGGACGTGATTTCATTACACGTGACCAGCTCCCAGCCAATTATCCACTGAATAAAATACAGCGCCACCGGCCGATCTTTCATCTTCCGGGTTCGGCGACGCGGGCAGGTTTACTAACCTCCAGGGGAACTATGACGTGTAAGTACATTCCTGGCTTCTTCGATAACTTGTCTTTGTTCGTGTCTTTTACATTAGACATTTCTTGGCATTAGACACTTTAAGGTGCAACTGCACTTTCATTAAGGTATTGTCTAACTCCGGCACATACTTTAACCACCGTAATGGGGTGTTATACAGAAGACCTCTCTTACAGGATTCTGTACTGATGTAGAAATGCGATTATCACGGGTCCATGACATTGACCTTCTCACACCTGGGGTGCAGTTTCTTTAATGCGCTCACACCCCCTCTCCCGCACTGTGACATTCCACTAAGGATTGCTCTGACTCAATCGGGCGCACACATAGACAGACCTTGTTATTATCTCACTCACACTCCTGAATTCTTCTGTAATTTATCAGAAGCTGATTGTGACGATTCAATTGGGACGTACACCTTTATGTCTTATCCTCTATTAGTTTCACTTGGTTGGCCACCTATGATACTATATCACTACAACACACTTGAGGTGTTACACGCTTGAGCAATATTTACAAGAGAGACAAAGGATGGAGATATTGCCCCCTTTTGACCTTCTAAACTCCAAGCTTGCATTTGCCTCTACTTCTTCTCTTTACATTATTGTTTCATAGGGAACGAATGTGTTTCTCCCCCTGTTGACGCGCCATGCACCTGATGATGAGGTTTTTATAATAAGAATTGGTGAGTCCACACTTAACCATGATTTGTTCATTACAACTGTTAAAATGGCTGTTTTTCAACCAGAGCCTCGCCATGCCTCCTTTGTTAACCGATTTTATTTCTTGCCTTGATAAATCAACGTTGGTTGATTGGTCAATATCCAGATAGTAATCCAGTATAACCATAGTCTGGAATATATCAAATTGCAATACTGGTTAACTAAACTGGTGTTAATTTGTTGTTACAGATGCCAAGGGTGGTTCTCGATATATATTTTTTCATTTTTTCTCTTTCTCTTAGGTGACCCCTTTGAGTTATAAACAATACATAAGGTAGGGGTACCAATTAAGGGTTGACTATCAAACTATTTTCACCCTTTTTTCACACCACACTGTAGATAGTTTTTACTACACATCACTTTAGTATTATAGGTCCTGACGAAGCGCCATGGGATCCTTCTGACCGACTGGGCGCGAAACATGTTGACCAGAAGAGTAGAGCGTAGCTAGCCACTCCTCCTTTTGTGAGCAAATATAGCTTTAACGCCACTCACCCTTTTTAACAAGGTGGTTGACTGAGCCAATAAAGTTACATTTCAGATTAACCAACCTTTTTTATCCATATACATCTACACTCCCGGGCCCTCACACGCATGCACCATACGGCAGGGAACAAAAGATCTCCGATAAAGAGCCCCTGTATGGGTGCCCGTCGGGTATTGCACCGCCGACCCGACGAGGAGCAAAACCCAGATGATGAAGCATGACACCTAGCTTGCTGGGTGTGTGAGGGTTTCAGTTCCACCCTGAAGGGATCCCCTTCCCTTGTGCACTTACATTCACTAGGTGAAAGTCTGCTATCGGAAAACTTCTTTCCCTTCGACTTTTCACTTTGTAGGAACTACACACCTCTTGTTGATATTACAGGATACTGAGAGGCAGCGCTCTCAAGGGCTTCACAGGATACACAGAGGCAGCACTCTCAAGGGCTTCACGGGATACACAGAGGCGGCGCTCTCAATGGCTTCACAGGATACACAGAGGCGGGGCTCTCAAAGATGATAGAACTGTACTAGACACACAGAGGCGGCACAGGATACACAGCAGCGAATGCACACGATGGCGGCATTCTCAAGGGCTTCACACAATACACAGAGGCAGCGCTCTCAAGGGCTTCACAGGATACACAGAGGCGGCGCTCTGAAGGTTTTCACAGGATACACAGAGGCGGCGCTTTCAAGGGATTCACCGGATACACAGAGGTGGCGCTCACAGCGACTGCACAGGATTCACAGAGGCGGCGCTCTCAGCGAATGCACAGGATTCACAGTGGTGGTGCTCTCAAGGGCTTCACAGGATACACAGAGGCAGCACTCTCAAGGGCTTCACCGGATACACAAAGGTGGTGCTCAAGGCGACTGCACAGGATTCACAGAGGCCGGGCTCTCAAGGGCTTCACAGGATTCACAGAGGCGGTGCTCTCAAGGACGATAGAACTATACTAGACACACAGAGGCGGCACAGGATACACAGCAGTGACTGCACATGATTAACAGAGGCAGCACTCTCAAGGGCTTCACAGGATACACAGAGGTGGCGCTCACAGTGACTACACAGGATTCACAGAGGCAGCGCTCACAACGACTGCAGAGGATTCACATAGGCGGCGCTCTCAGCGAATACACAGGAGTCACAGAGGCGGCGCTCTCAAGGGCTTCACAGGATACACAGAGGCGGCGCTCTCAAGGGCTTCACCGGATACAGGTGGCACTCACAGCGACTGCACAGGATTCACAGAGGCAGGCGCTCTCAAGGGCTTCACCGGATATACAGAGGTGGCGCTCACAGCGACTGCACAGGATTCACAGAGGCCGTGCTCTCAAGGGCTTCACAGGATTCACAGAGGCGGTGCTGTCAAGGACGACAGACCTGTACTAGACACACAGAGGCGGCACAGGATACACAGCAGCGACTGCACATGATTCACAGAGGCGGTGCTCTCAAGGGCTTCACAGGATACACAGAGGTGGCGCTCACAGCGACTGCACAGGATTTACAGAGGCAGCGCTCTCAATGGCTTCACAGGATTCACAGAGGCAGCACTCTCAGCGACTGCACAGGATTCACAGAGGCGGCGCTCTCAGTGACTGCACAGGATTCACAGAGGCAGCGCTCTCAAGGTCTTCACAGGATACACAGAGGCCGTGCTCTCAAGGGCTTCACTGGATACACAGAGGTGGCATTCACAGCGGCTGCACATGATTCACAGAGGCGGCGCTCCCAAGGGCTCCACAGGATTCACAGAGGCGGTGCTCTCAAGGACGATAGAACTGTACTAGACACACAGCGGCGGCACAGGATACACAGCAGCGACTGCACATGATTAACAGAGGCGGTGCTCTCAAGGGCTTCACAGGATACACAGAGGCGGCGCTCTCAGTGACTACACAGTAGTCACACAGGCAGCGCTCTCAGCGACTGCACAGGATTCACAGAGACGGTGCTCTCAGCGATTGCACATAATATACAGAGGTGGTGCTCTCAAGGGCTTCTCAGGATTCACAGCTGCGGTGCTTTCAGGGGCTTCACAGGATTCACAGAGGCAGCGGTCTCAAAGGCTTCACAGGATTCACAGAAGCGGTGCTCTTAGCGACTGCACAGGGGATACACAGAGCTCACACTCACTGTACAGAACACCCAGGGGCGTTGCTCTCAGGGACTACAGAAGATAGACGGAGCACACTAAAATTGCACAGAATATGGAGACCGCACAGGATACAAGGAGGTGCTGTTGTCACAGACTGCACATAATACATAGACTGCACAAGAGGAAGCACAGAGCACACACACACTGCACAGGATACACAGCAACGCCACTCTCACAGACTGCACAGGATACAGAGGTGGTGCTCGCAGACGCTGCATAGAATACAGGGGTGGTCTTTTCAGAGATTGCACAGGATACACAGAGCACCCACAGAATTCACATGATACAGAGAGGAGCCGCACTCAGAGACTTTACAGGATACACAGAGATGCCATTTTCATAGACTACACAGGATACACAGAGCACACACAGACTGCACTGGATATACAGAAGCAGCGCTCTCAGAGACCTTACAGGATACACAGAGGCACCACTCTCAGAGACTGTGCAGGATACACAGAATACACAGACTGCACAGGGTGCACAGAGAACATACAGACTGCACAGTATGCACCGATCACACACAGACTGCACAGGATACACAGAGCACACACATACTTCAAAGGATACACAGACTGCTTAGAATACACAGAGGTGCCACTATCAGAGACTGCACAGGACACACACAGGCACCTCTCATAGAAACTGTGCAGGATACGCAGGGTTCACTTAGAGTACACAGTACATACAGAAGCAGCATTTTTGCGGGCTGACCGACAGTCCCCGCAGGGGACCCTCATAAGAGGGCGGCCCCTTTAGTGCCACAAGATGGCACACTGGGCAGCCTAGTCTTTTGGCTGAGACCCCTGCTGGGGTGCCACGCGTCACTTCCGACCGTGGGGGGTTCAGGGAGAGGTATATAGTCCTCCCCCGCCCCCCTGGCGGCCTCTTTGTCCCCTCGCCCTGACGCCGACTCGGTCCTGTCTCCAGGAGCTGCCTCTATCACGGTGAGTGCTAATCCCCCCCCAGCTCCCCCGAGGCTAGGTTGCTCTACCCGGCTTCGGGTGTGGCGGCGGCCCGCCAGTGAGGGGGGGAGGGACAGCTTCTGGAGGGCTAGGGCAGCGGCACCACTCCCTTTAGGGCCAGCACTGTGCTGACCGGGTAGGGGGCTCAGAGGTGGAGGTATGCGGAGTGCTCCTCAGCTACTGGAGATCCGTGTTCGAGGCTCGGAGTTGGCAGCAATTTCTCGCACCCTCCGCGTGCCTCCCACCTTCCGGGGGTCTCCAATGTGGAGTCCCTAGCGTCGCAAATTTAGGGGGGGGCTCCGCAGGCTACCGGGAGAGAGAGAAGCCCCACCCCCCCGCCGCTGATGGCTTCCCGCAGGACTGTCGCTGGTTTTCTGCCTGTGCCCCCCCCCCCTCCCCTGTGAAGTACTTGGGTCCGGCGGCATTTAGACGACGCCAGCCCGCGAGGCTGTCTCAGCCGGGCTTACACACTTTGGAGGGGGGGGGGCTGGTGCCCAGTGAGCCCATCAGGGGCGCCTGGCATTCTCCCCTCTATATTTCTCATCGCCTTTGCTGACACAACAAAGAGAGAGAGCATTTTCAGGTTCTTGGCCATTTTAACATTATTAGCCAATGCTATTATCTGACTTTTAATGAATTTTTCTTGTCCTCTAGCGTTGATAGCATCCATATTCGAGGTTGTTTCTGTTGCAAGTTTGCTTGCTCTCTTGGGCTGCAGTAGCCAAAGACGAGTCCTCCTTTTCCTTCCTGGGCACTGGCTGCGCGCATGGTCCCTCCTCCCTTACTGTGGCCCTCGGGAATTTATAGTGCTTGTCCACTGCTCCGTATAGCTCTTGTCCACTTCTGCCGCCATCATTCGCCCCGGTCAGTTCTCCACCTCTAGCAAAACACGAGTAGTGTTGTGAGAGAGAGGCGGAAATTCCAGAAACATTACAAACATTTCGTTTTGCTCATTCACCACCAGTGCCTTATGCGTCACTCTTACCGGGAAAGAATTTCCCACATCTGCAAACCAGATGTACGTTGCGTTAGTTCATTTCCGGTGATTCTGGACAAATCCCCCGTGCCTACAAAAGCATTTGTTTCCCTAGGGGGTGCCACTAGTTGCGTTTCGGGCAGATGTAGGGCATAGGGTGAGGGACAAGTGCTCTTTGTGCTGCAAGCGATGAAGCATGGCGCGCTGCGGGCCTTGGCACCATATTAATAGGCTTTGCCAGTGGGGGCACAGTTCAGTGCGTCTGATAAAATCAGGGTAATAGGCTACCCTTATACGACGTTTGCCATGGCAAAGCAACACTCACTTGGTCAGTTCCTAACGGGGAATACAAGGGTAATCGTTTACCACTTTTCAACTTACAGTCCTGCCCCTTATGGCTCCGCCATGAGGATTAAGGGGCACTTCACGGAAGGTAAGGGGCAAGGAAATGGAAAGCGATCTGGGTCCGAGGATTAATTTCTTTCTCATCGGTATTTGGATAGCTTTTATGAGTTAGTATTGGTTCAGTTGCTTTGCAGTTTTCTACTCAGAGGGGGTGGCGACAGCTAGGGGCAGTTAACGTCTGTCACGCAGGTGTTTGGATCCGGCCCCAGGAGCCTACTTTGAGCCAGCTTGGGTAGGGCACTGTAGCTTTGTGTCTGTTAGTCAGGCCGTGAAAGTCCCAGTCTCGTGCATTCCGGTGGCTTTAGATGCAATAAGTTTGTCCTTTTCCAACTTAGGCATTAGGGCCATGGCAGGGTCTTGGCCTACTAATCGTGAAATGTTCATACCAGCACTAATATATGGTGGCTACACTATTCCGGGGTAAATGTTATTACTAAGTACAGACACATTTTAAACAAAATCGCTCAGTTGCAAATGGACTGAGGTCTGAATATTTTCGTCACGTGGGAGCTCAACCTGAGTAACAAGGTTGCAATCATTTTACAGCCTTGAGGCAGGGCACATTATGTAAATTAGTGGTTATTGACCTGCCTCAATTATCCTTTACCAGATGAAAGTATTTAAAGTAGTAGATGTGTCATTTGCAGGTGGCTCGATGTTATGTTTTCTCTTAGCTCTAAGGTGAGTTCGGCCAGCAATTCAGAGGGAAAGGGCAGAATTGCATTAGTGATGTTTATATGGCGACATCGCCAGGCAGTACGATCCGGACTTCAGCGGGGGCCACATCACTGCAGCTTGGCAGGGTTTGCAAGTAACTTTACAATAAATTTGTTATGGCCTGTATCAGTCAAGTGACATTGACAGTACCCGTGGGTAAGCGCGATGACTCCGTTTTGCGAGCCTACCCCCCCCTCATTATACAAACAGCGCCATCTTGGGCAGCGGTCACATGTCTCATTTATTTCCAATTATTTTCAGTAGAGGGCAGGGTGCATTGTGCAATCTGTGTATTATACAGTGAGAAGTATATCGGCTAAACTGCAAGGGGGGACAGAAGGTGCCCCGTGGCCATGGTATAGGTAGGTGAACACGCTGGTCCCTTGGAGGACGTGATGGGGTTTGGACGTCTGGGGTGGGGCCTGCACAGACTTAAAACTGGAGGTCAGTCTAGGCTTCCCACTTGACCCAACTGGGTGATCACAGGCACTTTTGCATTTCAACTCGCTTCCTTGTGATCTTCACACGTGGGAGTGCTCTCATGCGAGTCGATTTGGCAGACTGCAATGTCGCTCTAGACCTCATGTAGGATACAGATGCAGTTAGGTCTCAGTTCACTGGTAGGATGTTCACTAATATTGAGGTCCACAACACTACAGAAATGAATTACAGCGGATGATGCAAATGCCCATAGTTACCACATTTACAGATTGGGACAGGTTACTGGGTTGCCTTGCCAGGACAGTGACACACACTTTATTTGAACTGGAGCCTCAGTAAAGGTATGATGGAATCGCAAACTGGTACAGGGGACTCTCCTCTCCAACATGCTGCGGGGGCATTATGTTGGCAGGGCGGTGACTGGCAGGCAAGGGCATCAAGGGGCGGTATTAAGCAACAGGGTCAGTTGCAAGGTGAACTGCGTAGGTTGTCACTCAGCGAAAGGGTGCGGTGGTGCCACAGTGGGCACAATTCATATCATTCCCAAACCAGGTCAGGAGTGCACACTCGTACACAACGGCACATGCGGTAATATTAGCAGTTGCCCTTGGTAGAAACTCATTTGGGGGCCCCTGTTTGGATCAGTGCTGAATTTGAGACAGTCCAGCTCTTTCTTGCCCATTTTGGGAAAAGCACTACAGTGCACGGGCAAACTATTCCAATTTCTAAATGTGTTTCTATACAATATTCGGGGATGATGACGTGTGCAATAGGGTAACACAGCAGCAGCTCACTAATAGTAATGAAAATAATAGGGGAGTCTGCCAACTAAAAGAAACCTTTTAGTGATGTCGTAAGGGTGGAACACATGACCCCAGCGGCGCATGGTGAAGCTTTGCAGGGGGGCATACTGGGCTCGGGATCTGAATGCTGTGGGTCGGAAGTGCGACCATTGGTGGTAGTTTCGCTCTCACAGGTTGAAAAGAATAATAAGAGACTTGTACTTGGTTAGTGCCAATTTGATAAGGGGCTGTGTTCTCCGCAAGCACATGTGCCACCTGGCCAGAATTGTTGCATTTTCAGTATACTACTATACCAAAGCCATATTAGGGCTGTTCGCCTGGTTGGTGTCCTGTGCTAGAGAAGGGCAGATTCGGGCCTCCCATCCCTGGGTAGGGGAGGGCAGTGCTCTCGCTAGGTGCAGCTGCTATTTGGGGGGCCTTTGGGGTGCATCTTGATGATGGCACCATGGGTCAGCGAGTGGGTGCTCAGTATGAGGCGAAACCGGCACAAGCCAGTTCCCCCCCTCAGCGCAAGGTGTGTACATCACGCAAGGCTTTTAGTTTGCAGGCGCCCATCTCCAGTACTTACGGTGCCAGGCTGTCAGACTGACTGTGTATAGGTATGATATTCTGCTCAATCTGAGCTACTTCAGTCTCTTACCATTCCAGGCACTTTGACTCCCAAAGTATCGTATATAGGTTACCGTCTCACACATGCACACTCCAAGCTCTGGAATATCTCTCTATAGCAGCCTTTTACCTTGGTCGTCTTAGTTTCTTGTTGGTCTAATAGGCGTACTTACTGATATCGGTATGTCTCCCTCATCCTAAGGGTTTGATTGCTAGCAAGGAAGTGTAATTCATAGTCTTTTATATGTCACTCATAGTGCACTGGAATGATGGAAATGTCACATATAGCAGTTGAAACCTTGGCAGCCGTGGTTGGGGGCGGCTAGCTCTTGGTTGGCTAGGCAAGAAAGCTATATTTGTGGCTTATCTATCTTATGGAACTAAGAAGCATTGACAAAGCCAACAGATGGGCTTGTTGTAGGGTAGTGCTCCTTTTGTAGTAATATAGGGAGGCAATGCCCTAGCGGCTAAATACCAGGCAATATGCAGCACATTGCCTGAGCGAGCTGAGTGGCCCTGCAGATTAGTTGGGCCTGCACGAGCCACACATAAAGCTTCTACATTCTGGCCCACGCTGAGACATTTACATCAGTTGTATCACAGCATCGCCAGTTTTTTGTATACTCAGGCCCATTGGTACTATGGTGACGCATCATCAATTTGCACAGATTTTGGAGCCTGAATCAGCCTCCCATACCTCCTCCAGTCTAACCCCACTATGACCATTCAGCTCTGGGCAAAGTTCACCCGAGATGCCAGGCAATAATGCCATATGGGGGCCTTCGTGGTTTTAGGCAAGTAACCAGAGGCACCGAAGCCAGTAGTACTAGCTTACAGGTTTATGTATTTGGCGAATACATCTGGACAATGGCCACCAGCTCATCTGTGCATCATTCTCCCTCAAGAGAGCAAGCATTATTTGAAGCCCCCATCCATCGAAGGCACATATTTAATTGTATGTCACCTCTTGATCTGATAAAGTAGCACGGATAGGGAGCAGAGTAGTCGGACAGCGTTTGTGGCTTGACACACAAATCTTGGCAGGGCACACATGGGGGGATGCACAAAAGACATACAGTCACACAAACCAGAGGAACACCATTCAGTTGTTCGACACATTTCAACAACAGAATTGCCTGCGCAAATGTCTGGTCGATGCAGCAGAGTAGGTGCACTCTGTATACAAGGGCATGCTACCAGTTGCTCAGGGGAGACAAAACACCTGCCCTATAGCCGGGGAGCCAGGCATTTGCAGGAGTTGCCATTTAAATAGTGGGTTCTGGTGTACAAGCTGGGGGGAACTTGGGGTCATAGCATCATTTGGCTACAATGATTGAGGAATGATTGTTTTGGCATTCCCACTGCTCGTGAAAGAGCAGGTAGTCGTACATGTTGTTCCCCCCTCCTATACGTCAGGTACACGAGGACACCAGTGTTTAAATGTCGCCTATCCCATGGCAGGATAGTCACCAAGGGGTGGACAGGCCATTGGCATGCCCTGCCAGGACAGGGATAGCCACTCACACTATCTGGAGCATCTAGGGAGGATATACGTTGGAAACACAGTGCGCTGGGCCCATAACCCCTCACCTAAGTTACGAGGGGCATCATGCTGTCAGGTGTCTTTGAGGGATGGGCAAGGTTATTAAAGGGCATTAGCTCATGACTAAGCATTTGCAGGGATGCAGAAGGGTCCCAGTGGATCCACCATAGGGACTGCAGCGAAGCATGTGACACACAACCTGGTAGCCTGACACCACTACTGGCGTAAGTATCAAGGGTCACAGGTGGATAGCAGGGACGGGGCAGCTGTGACCGGTTGAAGGTTCAGCAAGCAGGGTGGGCTGAGTAAGTTGTCAGTCCACGAAAGGGTGCAGTGTCTAATAACGGGTCCCATTCACATATTCCCTCAAACCTGTTTTGACACCATTACTATGTTCACCAGGGAGCAATCCATAAGAACTGTAAAATTGTCTGGTCAGTGGGGCGAAGTAATGCACCCTAGAAGGAGACCACGAAGACCACAATGTGCTCTTTTGTGGTCTGTAATCACCCCCAGCTCCCGTGGCAGGAAGCTCGGTTGGGGGAGGCGATGGAGCCTGCGCGCAGAAGGGTCATCTGCACTAAGCGTTTATTCACTGAGCAGAGGGGATTTGGCTTCCTTAGACATGGGTTGCTACACGCCAAATTCACAGGGTGCTTTGAGGACAATGGGGAACATCTGTCCAGTTAAGCATGGACCTATCCTTGCTGGATAGGGGGAGGGGCACCATATATAGCTAAAGGTAAGGCAATTGAAGCAACCAGTTAGGGACATGTGAACGGTGGTGGCCAGAGATCACTCCCCGGCTCTTGTGGCAGGGAGCCCGAACTGGGGAGGCAATGGAGAATGTGCGCAGGAGAGTCAGATGCGCGATGCGTAAATTCACCGAACAAATGGGGTTTGGATTCACAAGACATGGTTTGCCTCATGTTAAATCTACAGGATGTCTTGTGGACGATGGGGTACATCTCTCCAGAATAGGCATGGACTTGTTCCTCCTGGACCTAGAGGAGGTCCTGGAAATAGCGGGATGTAAGTAGGAGCGCCGGCCTTGGTGGGGGGCCCTGGCTGCGACGGTCACCACACCCAGGACTGTGGCGGAGTTACATGGCGATCCAGAGGCGGAAAGGTACTCAGGGGTACCCTCTTCAGGAGGACAAAGGGTGCTGAGGCCGAATATCCCCAGGAATCTGTGCGGTGGACCCTGGGGTGCGACGGCGCCCCATCTGTCCTACGGGCGGTTGGAAACCTGTACAACCGGGGGTCGCCTGAACGCTCTGCCCCTCGTAGGGGGGGGCGTGAGTTATATGGTGGACCAATGTTTCACCGGAAGTGGAAGGGGCTATCACCTCACCACAACCACTAAGCACCGATTGGCTAAGACCACGATGCAAGTTGGCCCATCAGGTGGTAGGCCGCGAGGGGCGGCTCGCCTTTGGATTGCCTGTAAGATAACCCACCATGTTGGCATATTTGGTATGCTAATAAACCTGCAGCAATTTTCTCCACCAAAAAGTTGTCTTGTCTGCTTATTTATGCTACCTGTATGTTGCTGCGGGAGGGCTGGTGAGTGTGGCCGATATTGGCACTATAGAGACTGCACAGGACACACAGAGGCAACCCTCCTAGAACCTGCACAGGATATGCAGAGGGGGCGATCTCACAGACTGCACAAGAAAGACACACGGTGTGCTATCAGAAACTGCCCAGAATACACAGAGCACGGAGGGGAAGCTCTTAGCCGCTACCCAGGATGCAACGAGGTCACATAGACTGCACAGGTTTCCCGATGGGGCACTCTCACCCACTCGTAGCTTGTAGAGGCACATAGAGATTGTGCTCGAGAAACTGTGCAAGAGGACACCCAGAGGTGACACACAGAGGTGGTAATCTCAGAGACTGCTCCAGATACACAGAGGAGGTACCTTCAGAAACTGTAGATTCTGAGACAGGGCCCTCACAGACTTTACTGGGTCACAGAGAGGGTGCCCTCAGTGACTGTACAGGACACACATATATGGTACTCCTAGAGATTTTGCAGGAGGATACACACAAGTGTCACACTCCCTGTATGTCCCTGGCACCCAGACTGGGGCGGAGCTCTCACAGGCTGCACATACTACAGAGTTGGGGGTGGTGCTCTCACGAACTCTATATCACACAGAGTCAGAAATGATGCTTTGACACTCTCACACACTGTAGATAACATAAACAGCTCACTTACAGAATGTACATGACAGAGTCGGAGGTGGCACTCTCACAGACTGCGAATGACACAGAGTTGAAGGTGGCGTTCTCACAGACTACATGACACAGAGTCGGAGGAGGCGTTCTTACAGTCTGTACATAACACAGAGGTAAAGGTGGCATTATCACAGACGGTACATGACACAGAGTCGAAGGTGGCATTCTCACAGACTGTACATGACACAGAGTCAAAGGTGATATTCTCACAGACTGTACATGACATAGAGTCAAAGGTGACGTTTTCACAGTCTGTACATGAAACAGAGTCAAATGCTGCACTCACAGACTGTACATGACACAGTGTCGAAGGTGGCGTTCTAACAGACAGTACATGACACAAAGTCAGAGGTGGCGCTCTCACAAACTGTACATGACACAGAGTCAGAGGTGGCATTCTCACAGACTACATGACACAGAGTTGGAGCTCTCACAGACTGTACATGACACAGAGTCGAATGTAGCATGCTCACAGACTGCGCATGACACAGAGTTGAAGGTGGTGTTCTCACAGACAGTACATGACACAGAGTCAGAGGTGGCATTCTCACAGACTACCTGACACACAGTCGGTGGCGGCGTTCTCACACACTACAGGACAGAGAGTCGGAGGCAGCGTTCTCACAGACTACATGACACAGAGTTGGAGGTGGCACTCTCACAGACTGTACATGACAGAGTCGGAGACGGCGTTCTCACAGACTGTACATGACAGAGTTTGCGGTGGCGATCTCACAGACTGTACATGACACAGTCAGAGGTGGCACTCTCACAGACTGTACATAACCCAGAGTCGGAGGTGCTGTTCTCACAGACTACATGACACAGAGTCAGAGGTGGCGATCTTACAGACTGTATATGACACAGAATTGGCTGTGGCGTTCTCACAGACTGTACATGACACAGAGTCAGAGGTGGCGTTCTCACAGACTGTACATGACACAGAGTCGGAGGTGGCAATCTCACAGTCTTGTCATGTACAGTCTGTGAGATCGCCACCACCAACTCTGTCATGTACAGTCTGTGAGAACGCCGCCTCCGACTCTGTCATGTACAGTCTGTGAGAGTGCCACCTCCGACTCTGTGTCATGTAGTCTGTGAGAATGCCGCCTCCGACTCTCTGTCATGTAGTGTGTGAGAACGCCTCCACCAACTCTGTGTCAGGTAGTCTGTGAGAACCCCACCTCTGACTCTGTGTCATGTACAGTCTGTGAGATCACCACCTTCAACTCTGTGCCATGTAGTCCGTGAGAATAGTCCCTCCGACTCTGTGTCATGTACAGTTTGTGAGAGCGCCACCTCTGACTCTGTGTCATGTACAGTCTGTTAGAACGCCACCTCCGACATGTGTACATAACACAGTCAAATGCTGCACTCTCACAGACTGTACATGACACAGAGTCGGAGGTAGTGTTCTCACAGACTGCGCATGAGACAGAGTCGGAGGTGGCGCTCTCACAGACTATACATGACACAGAGTCAGAGGTGGCGTTCTCACAGACTACCTGACACAGAGTCGGTGACGGCATTCTCACACACTGAACATGACCCAGAGTTGAAGGTGGCACTCTCACAGACTGTACATGACACAGAGTCAAAGCTCTCACAGACTGTACATGACACAGAGTCGGAGGTGGCATTCTCACAGACTGTACATAACACAGAGTCAAAGGTGGCATTCTCACAGACTGTACATGACACAGAGTCGAAAGTGACATTTTAGAGGTCAAAACACATAAGTTACACTTCAAATATGACAGTAATAAGCACAAATACACATCAGGCCCTAGGGGCGAGCCAAACCATATACTAAAATAGTGGTATAAGAACCACGACTTAACTAGACGCAAGGCATAGAGCCTGTAGAATAGCTGGGACCCCAAGGAACCACCCAAGGTAGTGACACAGGGAACCCACGGGGGCCATGTGCAGTGTGAGAACACAGCCGCGAGCTCCCGTTAGATTCTATGGGGAAAGTCGTGGTTAGATTTTTAAAGATTAGGGACACTTAGAAACGAGTCAGGACCAAACCCTTTGGGACTTGGGAAGTTCTAGGGTCAACATCCATGGGAGCACCGGAGTACTCGAGTTACCTCATCCAGGGAAGCCGGGTGCATAGGTGTCAAATGGAGTCGGGTCGCGTTGTTGTTTTCAATGGGAGCTGGCAAAGAAGTGCTGCTGCTGGGAAAATGCAAAGTGTCCGAAGAGATCCAAGCCTGGATCGAAGTCTAGAAGAACCTGAAAGCAGAGGAGACAGTGTCTGGGTCACTTGCCAGTGACCAGGAGGACGATAGACGGATGGCCACCGATGTCGGGTGATTTCAGGTGAAGAAGGTGAAGCTTGACTCTTCAGCCACGAGGACCAGGAGGCGTATAGTACAACCAGGAGCTGGATTCGAGCTGTCCCATGAAGGATGTTGAGTGCTGCAGTGTCGATGCCCGGATTGGACACAACAAGCCTTGGCAACAGCAACCCACGCAGAAAGGAGAAAGATATTTTGGTGCAGACCAGCAAGGTCTGAGGGATTCACCACTTGGTAGAGAGTCAGGGCACATCTGGAGCAACCAGAGAAGCCCAAGGAAAATCAAAGTTGCCTTCACAGGAACCCACCAGTCGATGGACCAGGGATTGCAAAGGAGCCTCGAGAGGAAACACAAAATGGTGGCCCACGGGTCACTCGGGGTGACTAGGTCAACAATCTTCGGTGGATTCTCTGCTCGAGGTCTACAAGCAACCTCAAGCACTACTTCAAGAGATGTTGAGAAGTCATTGCACCTGCAAAAGTGCACGGTGACCAGCAGTTCCAGTTCCACGCTACTCACGAGGGCTGCGGGTCTCAGCATTGCTGGGGACTCGGGACGGCCTCTGAGATGTCTGGAAATCCTCTTCCTGGGCTGCAAATACTTCAGAGTCCGGCGGGAGCTTCGGAGATGCAGACCGGCAAAATGCTTTGTTGGTGCCTGCCAAGCAGGGGAGTCACTCCTTGACCCCAAGGGAGATTTCTTCAGTCCTCTAGTCTTTAGTAGAGCGTTGAAGTTCCAGGATTCAGCTTCAGAGTTTCATCCAGGGATATCTAAAGTTCTGGTTACAGAGGTTCCTTACTTATACCCAAGGAAGTGATTGGATTAATTCTAGGGACCCACCGTGTTAGATTTGGGGGTCTCTAGTTGGCAGAGGTAGGTACCTTTGCCCAAATAGGGACCCGTGCGTCTAGTAAGGGTAAGGGGGTACACTCCTAAAATAACCCCTGCTCACCCCTTTGGTAGCTTGGCATGAGCAGACAGGCTTATCTCAGAGGCAGTGTGTAAAGCATTTGTGAACACATACAATAATCAAGTGACAACACTACAGATGGACACCACACAGGTTGTATTATAAAAATAAGTATCTTTTATATAGATTTCACACAAGACCACAAATGACAAAAATCCACAATACTCTACTTAAAATGGTAGAATTAGCTTAGTTCTCTAACATGGTAAATGCGACACTCAGATTTCAATGTACCTTAAGATGCGTAACGCAAGACAACAAAAGTGTTGCAAGGACGGTGATGCGTTGAAGATCTGGTGCAAAGAAACAAAGTTTGCGTCTTCTTGGTGCAACATGATGCGAGCCGCGACAGGCCCTGCGATACGCTTCCCGGTGATGCGGCGGCGTCTGATGCAACGTCGATCCTCTTCTCCGGCGATGCGAGTTGCTTCGACAACGATGCGAGCCGCGACAGGTCCTGCGTCACACTTCCCAGTGATGCAGTGGCGTCTGATGCGACGTCGATCCTCTTCTCCAGCGATGCGAGGCGCTTCGGGGACCCTGCGATGACTCAACGGTTCTTCTGGGCCGCGACAGGCCCTGCGACACCCTTCTCGGTGATGCAGCGGCATCTGATGCGACTTTGATCCTCTTCTCCGGCAATGCGAGGCACTTTCTCGTTGTGAAGTGACAGCGGCAGTGCGGCGACACGCTTCTTGCTCATGAGTCGAATTCCAGCTCCTTGCGACACGCAGTCCCTCAGAAAGCCTCGCAAAGCAGCAGGCACTTCCAAAGAACTCTTGGGGAGCTGGTGGGGGAAGTCTGTTGTCCCTGAGACTTCAGCAGGAGACAAGCTCTTTTCCAAGCCCTTGGAGATCCTTCCCAAGTTGAATAAAATGCACACAAAGTCCTTTCTCCTTTCATTGGCAGTCAGGCAACCACTGCAGGCCAATCCCCCAAGCAGCACTTCAGCTTAGGGATAGTCTCTCCTCAGTTTCTTCTGGTTCCACTCCTCAGCAAAGGTTTCTTCTTGTTTCCCAAAGTGATCTAAAGTTCTTGGGTTTGGGTCCCAATATTTATACCCAGTTTCTCTTTGTTCTCTGAAGGCAGAGAGGCCTTTGCCTAGTCCAAACCCGTTCTGGTGGTCAGTCCTGGAGCACTTGGTTGACAAGACTCCTTCTTTCCTTTCAGAGTGCAGGGCAGAGACATCAGATGCACCACAGGAGGTGGGGCCAGCATTGTGGAGGGAAGGCACAGCCCTATTCAGGTCCCAGGTACAACTCCTCCCACCCATCTAGATGCAGATCTCTCTATTCAGCCCTGTGCTGACTCACCCTGTCTCCTGGAATCCCCCAGCCCCCGTCACTCAAACTCCAGACAAGGAATACACAGCCCAGCAGAGACAGGTTTGGATGGTTAGACAAGAAAATACCTACTTTTTAAAAGTGGTATTTTCAAACAGAGAATGTTAAAACCAACTGCACTAAAATATGTATTTTATCATTCTGAGTTCAAGCATACTAAACTCGAATTTCTACCATGTTCCCTGAGTCAGTTAGGATTATAAGATGTAATAATCAAACTGCCCATTCTGGCCTATGGGGAACTGGTAGCCTTGCAACAGTGAAAAATTAAAATGGCTGTAATTCACTTTTAGGACATGCCACACACATCAGGGCTTGTCCTACCTTATACACACAATGCACCCTGCTCATGGGCCTACCATAGGGGTGTCGGATATGAAGAAAAGAGAAGGTTTAGGGACTGGCAAGGTGGTGCACATGCCTGTAGGAGAGTAGGGTCTGCAATCCTATGATCACCCAGATTTTTTGCTTTTGCTTCATTGGTTTACGACTTTCTCCGGCTGTGGGCCTGCCAATCAGACCCACAGCCTAGCTGTTCTCTCTCGAAATTAACACACATGTACGTTAGGTGCATCCACTAATTGGAACTGGGCCGCCTTGTCAGTCCCTGTCTCAGCATACCACAGGTATCCAGGGCATCGGTGTACCCAGGGCCTACCAGGGGCTGCAGCATGTATTATGCCACCCCTGGAATGGCCGCCCAAATCTGACACAACTGGCTGCACGACAGCTGGGGCCACGTGGTGTAATCACCCGTTGCTGTAGGTGTAGTATTCCTACACCTAACCCTAAAATGGACACATGGATTCCTATCAGTCACTCCTATGGCAGGCCTTATCAATCCTGAAGGCAGAGTGCGGGGAGTCATGTGGGATGGTGCTCTGGCGCGAGCCGAGCCCGTCGACGGCTTGCGGAACCAAGTCCTAATAGCCGTTCCATGGTGACGCGGGCCAACTATTTGCTAACTTTGGCATCGCATCACCTACACATGTCGCGTAAGGTGTCATACGAATTGGAATACGAACCCCTCGCTAGTTCTGGCGACGGGGTTAGCATTCCCCCCTTCTAGAGGGGCACGACATGGAAGTAACCCTGAACCCCGGTTAAAGTTGACTCAAGCCTCAGCATCACAAAATGGATGCTGCCACCAGACACAAGTCTGACCTCCTGCTGCTGGGGGACCTTCCAGCGAAGGGAGTTTGGACAAAGGGTTTCCTGTCGAGGGCGGTGTTAGCACCGTCCCAGACAGGGTTTGTGTATCCCAGGTAGGCAGGGCTGAAAGGAAGGTGATTGCCAGTGGCACCCCGGTGCTCACTGTGCATAGCCCGGCTCAAACCAGTTTCGGGGGCACACCAGCCCCTGAGCTGGCGCGAAGCCGGACAAAGGATAGGGGTGTAACCACCCCCTCCTGGCTCCACCCATAGGTAGAACCTAGTCTCGGGCCAACCCCTTTTTCTTAGAATAAAGGTAGGAGCGAGTCCCCTTCCCAAATTGGATAATCAGATAATCGGATACCTCCGAATCACGAACCACTTTCCACGAAAGGAACTCTTGACTATTTCTGAAGACTCTCCCTTGTGGCTAAGGAGTAGCCACCCTGCACCAGCAGGCACCAACTAAGCGCTTGCGGTTTGCTGTAAGTCTCTCCTACGGATCAAGACTGCCCAGCTCGACGAGACCCGAGTTCCCTGCCATCTCTGACCTTTTACCTCCCTCATCAGCTCAGCTGAGAGTCGTAGGTGTGACGAGACCTGCGGGACCGGCTATCTTCAGAACCTGCACGACGCTTATCTAGCACGCCCACCGAGGGACCCTCGAGTGAGTGCACCTAGGGTTTGAGAAGCCCTAAACCCTGAGCAGCTCCAGCATCGAAGTCTGTCTCCCCAGCATCCGCGAGATCTGCGTGGGGGGCCCTTCCGCTCCTTGCTGTTCACCGCGTTGTCCGACCACTGGCCGACCGGCTTGTGGCCCTCTTCACGACGCTCCAAGAGTATTTTTCATCACTAGTCTGGTTGCCCCAGACTGGCACTTGCTCCCCTTCAACAGAGGAGTACCCCGGACCCTCCTGGTCCACTCCCGACGCCATCTTGACTCCCCCGCTTGGGTGGCCACTGCCAAGATCCGCTGCCCCTTCCTGGGCCCAGCATCATCGACAGCAGACACCTTCGTGGGACAGCTCGCCCTCCATCCTGGTCGCCGCCGCGCCTCCTGGTCCGAGGAACAGCCGAGTCCGACGTCACCCACTCACCTGGTCGAGGTGACTTCAGCCGGTACCCTCCTGGTACCCACACGATCGCTGGCTAGCGGTTGAGAACTGAGTCCCCTCTGCTTTCAGGTTTTCCTTCATCACCGATCCAGGCTTGGATCGCTCTGAACATCGTCACTGGTCGCCTGCCAGCAACCTCTTCTTTCAGGCTCCTGAGACTACACGAGGACTCCCGACATCTTGACGAACTTCACGCAGCCGCAGCCTCCGGGCTAGGTAACTCGAGCATCTCGGTGCTCCATCGCAGGTTCGCTCTACAAGTGTCCAGTTCCTTTTTCGTTTAGTCCCACTGATCGGAACACTCCGGAATCAGTACCTCCAGACTCTAACCATTCGCATTTCACTGTTAGTGTAGATGGTTTCTCGTGCCCCTCGGGCATTTGTGTAAATTGTGCAACTGAAGTATTTTCCTAAGAGTTTTGTAGTGTGCTTAGCTCCCTGACTCATAAAGAGCCAGGGTAGTCTTGTTATAAATAAATACCCTTTTATTTTCATAACAACTTGTGTGGTGTCCTTTCACTTGGTGTTCAAGGGGTACATGTGATGGTAAACAGCTGGCTTAACACGCCCTCTAGAGTTTAGCCTAAGACTGCTCGTATCCACGCTACTAGGATAGCTGGTCTAAAAGGTTGACTTACAACCAATCATCAATAAGGGTCGTTTGGAATGATACACAGTGATCACTAGAATAGTGAGCACTACATATCAGGCCAACTTCTCACATTGGTGAGCAGCGGTTGGGATTTGAGCTTGCTGTTGTTTTACCACACACGTATCCTAAGAATATCGCAGTGAAAGATCACATAAGTACCCAGGTACATATAACTTAACTTAGAATACTCCGAGTTCTACTGAACCGGCTGTTGTAGTGTAACAGGGCTTAGCACACCCTGACTACAACTCCTAGCAAGGGATCAGTAGGTAAACACATAGTGTAGGTAGGTGCAACACTTACACCGCACTAGACAAGCATGTCGGTCCACGGAGAGTCCTCGCAGACTCCCTTAGTGGTCAGTGACCCTCCACAGGTCGTGTCACGATATGCAACCCTTAGCTTCAAGGAGATGCGACAATTATGTGCCTCCAGGAAGCTAAACCAGGGTTCTAACCCTACCATCGCAATTCTGATAGGTCTCTTAGAGGCGTACGATGCTAGGAGGTCCTCTAACACAGGTCCCCCCAGTGCAGATGGGAACATGCCTCCCTTAGAGGGAACCCTCGGTGACCCCGACCTCGACCTCCACACAGAGGAGGAGGACGAGGACGAGTTATCGGGAGACGAGGCAGACAAAGGTCCAGCGGTAGTCGGCAGGCTTACAAGGACCAACTTAAGCAGGCATGAGAATGGAACTGGGGGAGCCCCGGGCCCACGCTCAAGCAGGCTTAACCTTGGGAACGGACGAGCTAGGTCTCTCTCCAGAGGCTCCGGCAGATCGGTTCATACACATGTCTCTCAGGCATCCTCTCAGAGAGGAATGACTTCCCCTCAGAGAAGGGAGCATGAAGCGAAGATGAGGGAAGTCAATCTGAGGATCGAGCGGGAAGAACTTGCCCTCGCCAAAGAAAGACTTGCCCTGGCCCGAGAGCAGAAATTAAGTGGGTTAGATCCCACTGGTGGCAGCAGTCTCAATAGAGAGAAAGACAGGGGTATAGACACTAGACACCTGAGTAAAGTAGTGCCCCCCTTTAAACAAGGGGACGACATCCACAAGTGGATAACTGCCTTGGAGAGGGCCTGCACTGTCCAGTGCGTCCCCCCAAGTCAGTGGGCAGCTATACTGTGGCTTTCCTTTGAAGGTAAAGGAAGGGACAAGCTCCTCACTACTAGAGCTGAGGATGCTAACAACTACCAAGTCCTGAAGAACACACTGATTGATGGGTTCGGCTTAACCACGGAACAGTACCGGGTGCTGTTCCGGGACACTCAGAAAATTCAGTCTCAGGATTGGACTGACTTTGTCGATTGTGCCACTAAGGCTTTGGAAGGCTGGTTGCTGGGTAGCAAGGTTACTGATTACACAGGATTGTACAATCTTATCATGCGAGAACAGATTTTAAACAACTGTCAGAACCAATTGTTGCATCAGCACCTTGTCGACTCGGATCTGACCTCTCCCCAAGAATTGGGAAAGAAGGCAGACAGATGGGTCAGAACAAGGGTCAAGCAGAACCAGAATCAGAACCAGGGTGGTCAGAAGAAAGCAGACCAAAAGGGTAACAAGAACGAACAAAATGACCAGAAGTCTTCGACAGGTCCCCAACAAACCAAAGAGGGTGGGGGTCAGGCTTCACAGAAGAAGAAGACTCAAGAAGGCCAGTCAAAAAGGTGGTGCCAGTACTGTAAAAGTAAGACTCACTGGTTTAGTGAGTGCACCAAGAAAGGAGGGCAAACTCCTACCACTGCAGCCCCTAAGGCACCTGCGCCCCCTAGTACAGTCAGCAGTGGTAGTGCGCCTCCCAAGGCATTAGTTGGGTTAACCTTGGGAACCAAGGGGAGTGACGACTTAGTCGGCACGCTCACTCAGGCCGTCCTTGTCTGTACAGGGGATATGGATATGTCCCCTGATGCCAGTCCCAATACTTTGGGCAAATACAGACAGACACCTTTGATCAATGGAAAAGTGGCTCAGGCCTACAGGGACACGTGTGCCAGTGTCACCATGGTGACGCCTAACTTCGTGGACCCTGGACAGATCATGCTAGGTACCAGTTACCTAGTGACCAATGCCAGCAACGTCACTACCAATCACAGTATGGCAGTTGTTGATTTCTCCTGGGGAGGGGTAAGTGGCCCGAAAAAGGTTGTGGTTAGTTCAGACCTCCCCGTAGAATGTCTGTTGGGCAATGATTTGGAAACGTCACAATGGTCAGAAGTGGAGCAGAGGACTCACATGGAGATGTTAGGCTTGCCAGCACATGTCCTTGCTGTGACCAGGTCACAGGCCAAAAGATGCCCCACTGAACAGGTGCTGGATCCTGGAAGAACGGACCAGACACCTTCCAAGAAAAGGAGCAGTAAGGGTAAGGCTTCGCCTTCCCCCTTGCCCCAGGTTGTGGATCAAGTCTCCGAGGAGGCTGACCTTAAGGAACTGAGGGAAACTGAGCCGCAAGAGCTTGAACCTGGTCAGGTTGAGTTTCTGGGCTCAGGGGGACCCTCCAGGGAAGACCTGGGGAAGGCACAGTTAGACTGCCCCTCACTTGAACCCCTCAGACAGCAGGCTGCTGCTGAGGCTGCAGGGAACGCCACAGGTACCCACAAAGTGTACTGGGACGATGGACTCCTGTACTCTGAGGCAAGAGACCCCAAACCTGGTGCGACCAGGAGGCTGGTCATCCCCTTGTCTCTGAGAGGTTTCCTTCTCACCTTGGCCCACGAGATTCCCCTTGCAGGTCACTTAGGCCAGAATAAGACTTGGGACAGAATTGTTCCACACTTTCACTGGCCCCACATGTCCGAGGATACGAAGGAGTTTTGCCGCTCCTGTGTCACTTGCCAAGCCAGTGGTAAGTCAGGTGGCACGACAAAGGCCCCCCTGATACCACTACCAGTGGTGGGGGTACCCTTTGAGCGAGTGGGGATCGACATTGTCGGACCAATGGAACCCCAGACAGCATCAGGGCACAAGTTTATACTGGTGGTGGTGGACCACGCCACCAGGTATCCTGAAGCTATTCCCCTTAGGACCACTACAGCACCTGTGGTGGCACGGGCCCTACTTGGAGTGTTCTCCAGAGTGGGCTTCCCTAAGGAGGTCGTCTCAGACAGAGGTGCAAACTTCATGTCGGGATATCTGACTGCTATGTGGAAGGAATGTGGTGTCAACTACAAGTTCACCACACCCTATCACCCACAATGCAATGGGCTGGTTGAGAGATTCAACCGGACCCTAAAAGGGATGATTCACGGACTACCTGAAAAGCTTCGGCGGAGATGGGATGTCCTGATACCCTGCCTCTTGTTCGCCTACAGAGAGGTCCCGCAGAAGGGGGTTGGCTACAGCCCTTTCGAGCTTCTGTTCGGACATCCTGTAAGGGGACCCCTTTGTCTGGTAAAGGAAGGATGGGAGAGACCTCTCAGAAAGCCGGCATCAAACATTGTGGACTATGTGCTCGGTCTCCGCTCGCGGATGGCGGAGTACATGGAAAAGGCGTCTAAAAACCTTGAGGCGAGCCAAGAATTACAGAAAGCTTGGCACGACCAAAAGGCTGTCCTGACTGTGTACCAGCCTGGACAGAAGGTGTGGGTGCTGGAGCCAGTGGCCCCAGCAGCACTCAAAGACAAATGGTCTGGGCCCCACACGATCATTGAGCAAAAGGGAGAGGTCACCTACCTGGTAGACCTGGGAACTCCCCGGAGCCCCCACAGGGTGCTCCATGTAAACAGGCTCAAGGCATATGTCGACAGGGAGGGCATGGGCTTGCTCATGGCCACAGATGAGGGACAGGAGGAGGAGAGTGACCCTCTCCCGGACCTGCTCTCTCAGAACCCTGACGATGGATCAGTAGATGGTGTTGTCTTTTGTGGCAGCCTCTCTGGGCATCAACAAAAGGATTGTAAACAGGTTCTTCAATCCTTTCGACATATGTTCTCTCTGACACCCAGTCAGACCAACTGGTGTACCCACGAGGTCGACACTGGGGACAGTCTACCCGTAAAGAGTAAAATCTATCGGCAACCTGATCACGTCAGAGACTGCATCAAGACAGAGGTGCAGAAAATGTTGGAGCTGGGAGTCATTGAACCCTCGGACAGCCCCTGGGCTAGTCCCGTAGTGCTCGTGCCGAAACCTCACACCCAGGGCGGTAAGAAAGAGATGAGGTTCTGCGTGGACTACAGAGGTCTCAATGCAGTCACTAAGACTGACGCCCACCCGATACCAAGAGCAGACGAACTTATCGACCGGTTGGCCTCGGCCAACTACTTAAGTACGTTTGACCTGACAGCTGGGTATTGGCAAATCAGGTTAGCTGAGGAGGCCAAGCCCAAAACAGCATTTTCTACCCCGGGTGGGCATTATCAGTTCGTGGTAATGCCCTTTGGTTTGAAAAATGCACCTGCCACCTTCCAAAGGCTGGTGAATCAAGTTCTCACTGGGTTGGACGACTTCTGTGCGGCGTATCTGGACGATATCGCTGTCTTTAGCTCCACCTGGGAGGATCACCTGGTCCACCTGAGGAAAGTGTTAGAGGCCCTGCAGAAGGCAGGCCTCACTATCAAGGCCACCAAGTGCCAGATAGGGCAGACACAGGTTGTATACCTGGGCCACCTTGTAGGAGGGGGTCAGGTTCAACCGTTGGAGAGCAAAATACAGGCCATACAGGACTGGGCTCCTCCAACCACCCAGACTCAGGTTCGAGCTTTCTTGGGCCTGACGGGTTATTACCGGAAATTTGTCAGAAATTATGGATCCATTGTGACCCCGCTAAACGACCTGACAAGTAAAAAGATGCCAAAAAAAGTTCAGTGGACAGCGAGCTGTCAGAAGGCATTCGATGACCTAAAGCAGGCCATGTGCACAGCACCTATCCTAAAGAGTCCAGACTACTCCAAACCATTCATTGTCCAAACAGACGCTTCGGAGCTGGGTGTGGGAGCTGTTCTATCGCAACTGAATTTTGATGGTCATGACCAGCCCATAGCTTTTATTAGCAGGAGGCTGACCCCCAGAGAGAAGAATTGGTCAGCTATTGAGAGCGAGGCCTTTGCTGTGGTTTGGGCCCTGAAGAAGTTGAGGCCATACTTGTTTGGCACTCACTTCAAGATTCAGACCGACCATAAGCCCCTCTTGTGGCTAAATCAAATGAAGGGTGAAAACCCCAAACTACTTAGGTGGTCCATTTCCCTACAGGGGATGGACTTCACAGTGGAGCATAGACCTGGCACTGATCATGGCAATGCAGATGGGCTCTCCAGGTATTTCCACTTAGAGCAAGAAGACTCACCTGGTCAAGGTTAGCTTATTGTCCCAAAGTTTTGGGGGGGGTCATGTAGGAGAGTAGGGTCTGCAATCCTATGATCACCCAGATTTTTTGCTTTTGCTTCATTGGTTTACGACTTTCTCCGGCTGTGGGCCTGCCAATCAGACCCACAGCCTAGCTGTTCTCTCTCGAAATTAACACACATGTACGTTAGGTGCATCCACTAATTGGAACTGGGCCGCCTTGTCAGTCCCTGTCTCAGCATACCACAGGTATCCAGGGCATCGGTGTACCCAGGGCCTACCAGGGGCTGCAGCATGTATTATGCCACCCCTGGAATGGCCGCCCAAATCTGACACAACTGGCTGCACGACAGCTGGGGCCACGTGGTGTAATCACCCGTTGCTGTAGGTGTAGTATTCCTACACCTAACCCTAAAATGGACACATGGATTCCTATCAGTCACTCCTATGGCAGGCCTTATCAATCCTGAAGGCAGAGTGCGGGGAGTCATGTGGGATGGTGCTCTGGCGCGAGCCGAGCCCGTCGACGGCTTGCGGAACCAAGTCCTAATAGCCGTTCCATGGTGACGCGGGCCAACTATTTGCTAACTTTGGCATCGCATCACCTACACATGTCGCGTAAGGTGTCATACGAATTGGAATACGAACCCCTCGCTAGTTCTGGCGACGGGGTTAGCATTCCCCCCTTCTAGAGGGGCACGACATGGAAGTAACCCTGAACCCCGGTTAAAGTTGACTCAAGCCTCAGCATCACAAAATGGATGCTGCCACCAGACACAAGTCTGACCTCCTGCTGCTGGGGGACCTTCCAGCGAAGGGAGTTTGGACAAAGGGTTTCCTGTCGAGGGCGGTGTTAGCACCGTCCCAGACAGGGTTTGTGTATCCCAGGTAGGCAGGGCTGAAAGGAAGGTGATTGCCAGTGGCACCCCGGTGCTCACTGTGCATAGCCCGGCTCAAACCAGTTTCGGGGGCACACCAGCCCCTGAGCTGGCGCGAAGCCGGACAAAGGATAGGGGTGTAACCACCCCCTCCTGGCTCCACCCATAGGTAGAACCTAGTCTCGGGCCAACCCCTTTTTCTTAGAATAAAGGTAGGAGCGAGTCCCCTTCCCAAATTGGATAATCAGATAATCGGATACCTCCGAATCACGAACCACTTTCCACGAAAGGAACTCTTGACTATTTCTGAAGACTCTCCCTTGTGGCTAAGGAGTAGCCACCCTGCACCAGCAGGCACCAACTAAGCGCTTGCGGTTTGCTGTAAGTCTCTCCTACGGATCAAGACTGCCCAGCTCGACGAGACCCGAGTTCCCTGCCATCTCTGACCTTTTACCTCCCTCATCAGCTCAGCTGAGAGTCGTAGGTGTGACGAGACCTGCGGGACCGGCTATCTTCAGAACCTGCACGACGCTTATCTAGCACGCCCACCGAGGGACCCTCGAGTGAGTGCACCTAGGGTTTGAGAAGCCCTAAACCCTGAGCAGCTCCAGCATCGAAGTCTGTCTCCCCAGCATCCGCGAGATCTGCGTGGGGGGCCCTTCCGCTCCTTGCTGTTCACCGCGTTGTCCGACCACTGGCCGACCGGCTTGTGGCCCTCTTCACGACGCTCCAAGAGTATTTTTCATCACTAGTCTGGTTGCCCCAGACTGGCACTTGCTCCCCTTCAACAGAGGAGTACCCCGGACCCTCCTGGTCCACTCCCGACGCCATCTTGACTCCCCCGCTTGGGTGGCCACTGCCAAGATCCGCTGCCCCTTCCTGGGCCCAGCATCATCGACAGCAGACACCTTCGTGGGACAGCTCGCCCTCCATCCTGGTCGCCGCCGCGCCTCCTGGTCCGAGGAACAGCCGAGTCCGACGTCACCCACTCACCTGGTCGAGGTGACTTCAGCCGGTACCCTCCTGGTACCCACACGATCGCTGGCTAGCGGTTGAGAACTGAGTCCCCTCTGCTTTCAGGTTTTCCTTCATCACCGATCCAGGCTTGGATCGCTCTGAACATCGTCACTGGTCGCCTGCCAGCAACCTCTTCTTTCAGGCTCCTGAGACTACACGAGGACTCCCGACATCTTGACGAACTTCACGCAGCCGCAGCCTCCGGGCTAGGTAACTCGAGCATCTCGGTGCTCCATCGCAGGTTCGCTCTACAAGTGTCCAGTTCCTTTTTCGTTTAGTCCCACTGATCGGAACACTCCGGAATCAGTACCTCCAGACTCTAACCATTCGCATTTCACTGTTAGTGTAGATGGTTTCTCGTGCCCCTCGGGCATTTGTGTAAATTGTGCAACTGAAGTATTTTCCTAAGAGTTTTGTAGTGTGCTTAGCTCCCTGACTCATAAAGAGCCAGGGTAGTCTTGTTATAAATAAATACCCTTTTATTTTCATAACAACTTGTGTGGTGTCCTTTCACTTGGTGTTCAAGGGGTACATGTGATGGTAAACAGCTGGCTTAACACGCCCTCTAGAGTTTAGCCTAAGACTGCTCGTATCCACGCTACTAGGATAGCTGGTCTAAAAGGTTGACTTACAACCAATCATCAATAAGGGTCGTTTGGAATGATACACAGTGATCACTAGAATAGTGAGCACTACATATCAGGCCAACTTCTCACAATGCCCAGTCAGCATGGCAGTACCAGACTGCACACAGGCTCTGCAATGGCAAGCCTTAGACACACTTTTACAGGCTGCTTCTGTGGGTGGCACAGTCAGTGCTGTAAGCCCACCAGCAGCATTTGGATTACCAGCCCTGGGCACTCCTGGTGCACTGTACTAGGGTCTGATAAATAAACCAAATCAGCCAATCATGGAATCAATAATCCATACATCAATTTACAATAGGGAGCACTTGCACTGTGGCACTGGACAGCAGTGGCACAGTGCCCAAAGCATCTAATACCAGCCAAAACACATGAGGCAACAGCAAAAAATGGAAGGGAGACCCACGCCAAGGTGCCAGGTCTAACACGTGTCCCCTCCAGCTGAAATGTGGGGAGAACTACCCTATCTCTTGGGATTTCTCATCACTAACGCAGAAAAATCAGGACAGACCATCTGCGTTGGCGTGTTCTGTACCAGGGCGGTGTTCCACCGTGAAATCCATCCCCTGTAGGGAAATGGACCACCTCAACAGCTTTGGATTCTCACCCCTCATTTGCATCAACCATCTGAGGGGCCTGTGGGCTGTCTGAACCCGGAAGTGAGTCCCAAACAGGTATGGTCTCAGCTTCTTCAGTGCCCAGATCACAGCAAATGCCTCACACTCAATAGCACTCCACCTCTGTTCCCGTGGAAGTAACCTCCTACTGATGAAGGCTATGGGTTGATCTAGGCCCTCCTCATTCATCTGTGCCAAAACAGCCCCCACACCATGCTCTGAAGCGTCTCTGGAGAAGTTGGGTGCCAGGAGCACGGGCGCCATGCACATAGCAGTTTTCAGGGCCTCAAAAGCTTTCTGACAGGCGTCAGTCCAAATAACTTTCTTGGGCTGCTTCCTGGATGTCAGCGCTGTCAAGGGTCCAACAATGTTGCCATACTCCTTGACAAACCTCCTGCAGAAACCCGTGAGTCCTAAAAAGGCTCTCACCTCTGTCTGGGTTTTGGGGGGCTCTCAAGCCAGGCTGGTTTCAATCTTGGGCTGCAGGGGTGCCACTTAGCCTCTCCCAACCTGGTGTCCCAAGTACACCACGGACCCTGCCCGATCTGGCACATACTCGCCTTGATCGTGACGCCTGCCCTCCGCAGTGCCATCAACACTTCCCAGAGGTGGCGCAGATGTTCTTCTCAACTGGCACTGAACACTGCGATGTCATTCAGGTAGGCGGCACTGAACTCGTCCAGTCCAGCCAACACCTGGTTGACCAACCTCTGAAAGGTGGCAAGGGCATTCTTCATCCCAAAGGGCATAACCCCAAACTGGTAGTGCCCATCTAATGTGGAGAATGCTGACCCCTCTCTTGCCCCATCAGTCAAGGCGATCTGCCAGTACCCAGATGTTAAGTCAAACATGCTGAGGTACCGTGCAGTCCCTAGCCGATCTATGAGCTCATCAGCTCTGGGGATAGGGCGCGCGTCAGTCCTGGTGACTGAATTGAGCCCTCTGTAGTCCACACAGAACCGGAGTTCTGGCGTGGCATCATTTGGGACCAAGACCACTGGGCTGGCCCAAGGACTGTTAGAGGACTCAATCACCCCTAACGCAAGCATCTTGGAGACCTCCTCCTTGATGCAAGCTCTCACCCTGTCAGTCACCCTATAAGTGTTGTGCCTCACAGGTGTACTATCCCCAGTGTCCACATCATGGACGCACCAATCAGTGACACCGGGAACCAGGGAGAACAAATCAGAAAACTGTCCCAGCAACTGTCGGCAGTCATTCTGTTGCTCAGGGGTCAGGGTGGAAGAGAGGTTGACACCATCCACTGACCCATCTTCCTCTGTCGCCGACAGGAGGTCCGGAAGAGGCTCAGTCTCCTCCTCCATTCCACCATCTGTCACTAAGAGCATGCCCACTTGGGACCTCTCCAAGTGGGGCTTCAGGCGGTTGACATGCAGGACTCTCAAGGGGTTCCTGGGAGACCGCAAGTCCATCAAGTAGGTAACCAGACTTTTGCGCTCTACAACTTCAAAGGATCCGGTCCACTTATCCTGGAGTGCGCAGGGCTCCACTGGGGCTATGACCCACACTTTCTGACCAGGCTGAAGCTCTACCAGAGTGGCATGCTGGTCATACCACCGCTTCATCTCCTCCTGGCTGGCTTCCAGATTAGCCTCAGCGAGTTGCCTGAAAAGCCTGGTTTGGTTCGTAAAGGCCAGCATGTAGCTATATACATCCTTGGGAGGTTTCCTGGGAGATTGCTCCCAGCCTTCTTTGACCAAACTTAGAGGTCCTCTCACTGGGTGTCCATAGAGAAGCTCAAAGGGGCTGAACCCTAGAGATTTCTGTGGCACCTCACGATATGCAAAGAGCAGCCATGGTAAGAGGACGTCCCACTTACGCCTCATAGGTTCCTCAAGACCCATAATCATGCCTTTCAGAGTTCAGTTGAACCTTTCAACCAATCCATTTCCTTGGGGTGGTAAGGAGTGGTAAACTTGTAGGTTACCCCACTCTCCTGCCACAGGGACTTCATATACTTAGAAATGAAGTTGGTACCTCGGTCAGACACCACCTCTCTAGGGAATCCTACTCGTGAGAAAATTCTCATCAGTGCTCGTCCCACCACGGGGGCCGTCACTGTCCTCAGAGGTATGGCTTCCGGGTACCGGGTGGAATGGTCCACCAAGACCAGGATGAACCTGTTGCCCATGGCTGTCTTGGGGTCCAGTAGCCCCACAATGTCAATACCCACCCTTTCAAAGGGGGTGCTGATCACAGGGAATAGCTGGAGAGGAGCCTTTTGCTTCCTCCCACTCTTTCCACTTGCCTGGCAAGACTGACATGTCCTGCAGTGGGTGTGTGAACTCCTGCGCATTTGGGGCCAATAAAAGTGGGTGATAAGCCTCTCAAAGGTCTTGTCCTGCCCCAAATGTCCTGCCAATGGCACATCATGAGCCAGCCCCAGTAGGAAGGCTCTGAAGCGCTGGGGTACCACCAGCACACGGGCTGACCCAGGCTCAGCAACCTTAGGCTCACTATATAGGAGACCATTCTCCCAGTAGATCCAATGTGACCCAGACTGATCACCTGCTGCCTGGTCTGCAGTCTGCTGCCGCAGACCCACAAGAGAAGGGCACTTATTCTGCTCCTCACAGAACTCCTCCCTGGAGGGTCCTCCTTCTTGCTGCCAATGGGTCAGCTCAGACAGGTCCCCCAGTTCAGCTACCTGTTCCCCTGTAAGCTCCAGGGTATCCCCCTCAAGGTCTGCTTCCTCCTGGACCGTGAGAACTTCAGCGACCGGTTTCCCGTGCCCCCTCTCTCTAAGGCAGGCACCTGGGCCCCCCTCTCAGGCTCCAGGTCCACTTGAGAACCCCAACTGGCTGCCATGATCGCTTAAATGATTTTAAATGATTTTAAAATTAGGAAGGACTCCTCCACCCTGTGGATCACATCTGGGCAGCAATGTGAGGATTTGGCCACATTCTTTGTCCAGAAAGTTGAAGCCATTTATAAATCCTTCTCTATCTGCCCTTTGGACCCCATGGTTCCATCAGATCCTCGGCTCACTAATACCCTGGTAGCGATTCCCCCTATCTCCCAGGATGAGTTTCTCATTCTGAGCAAAAAGGTCAAATCAGTTTCCCCTATAGATCCCATGAGGCCGGCCCAATTCAGGGATACTCTACCTGTTCCAAAGAAGCCTTTGCGGCAGATCATCAATGCCTCTTTCTCCACGGCTGTGGTACCCCCTGCATGGAAACAAGCTAGGGTGGTCCCCTTGCTGAAAAAAACGTCACTCAATCCAACTAAACCGGAAAACTTTCGACCCATATCCCTCCTGCCCAGGGTCGCTAAAATTGCAGAGGCCCACACCAATACCATTCTTTCAGGCTATCTGAACAACATAGGTGCCTTGGATCACTCCCAGAATGGCTTCCGCCCGGGTCATAGCACCGAGACCGCGCTTCTAGCAGTGAGTGAACATCTACGGACTATCCTGGATGAGGGACAAACTGCGGCCCTCATATTGCTTGATCTTAGCGCCGCGTTTGACACGGTCTCCCATCAGATCCTCCTGCGTGAGCTAGAGGAGGCGGGGGTGGTGGGCCTGGCCTTGGAGTGGTTTTGTTCCTTCCTTTCTGACAGATCATTCCAGGTTTTGGCCCCCCCTCCTCTCACACACTCATGTCATCAAGCAGGGGGTTCCCCTGGGCCCGGCTTTAAGCCCCGTGTTGTTCAATCTCTACGTACAACCCTTGGCGGCGGTGGCGAGGGATCATGGCTTTACCATGGTCTCGTACGCTGATGATACGCAACTAGTGGTGGCTCTCTCGGAAGACCATACCCGGGGTGCCGTGCAATTTCAGGGTGGCCTAGGGGCAGTCACGCATTGGATGACCTCAAACTGCCTTCAACTTAATGCCAAAAAATCAGAAGGGCTGTTGGTGGGGAGGGACAAGGGGCTCTGGAGCAAGCATTGGTGGCCGGCATCTCTGGGCACTGCCCCTAACCCTACCCCTAAGTCGGCAGTAAAAAATCTAGGGATCTGGTTCGATTCTACCCTTGGGTTTCAGGAGCATACCAAAAAGACCGCTGGTACTTGCTTTGGACTCCTTCGGGGCTCTTTGATCCACCAACCTGACAGTTGATAGTCCAGGTGACTATCCTGTCTAGACTAGATTATGCTAACTCACTTATGTTAGGTGCCAACAAACCTGAAGTCACTCGCCTTCTGCGAGTACAGAACGCTGCTGCCCGAGTCTTATTGAGGCTCCCCAGAACCAGCTCTGCATCGGGTGCCTTACGGCACCTACATTGGCTACCCATGCCTCAAAGGATCCAATTCAAAGCTTTATGCCTGACCTTTAAAACCTTAAAGCTGTCCTCCCCCGAGATTCTGTCTAATCCTCTAGTCCCCTATGTACCTACACGCCAGTAATTTTCTGCTGAGCAATTCCTAGTAACGGTCCCCCGATTTAAGTGCCTCAGAGCGGGGAGCCGGTCGTTCCGGTTTCTTGCCGCTAAACTATAGAACTCCCTCCCTGTCCAGATCCGGCAGCTAGATTGCCTGCTGTCATTCCGTAAGGCTATTAAAACCTACCTTTTCCCTACGGTCTAGCCCTGCGGCAAGCGCCGGGACGCCTCTTCACTGAGGCAGCTGCACGCTATATAAAATCACCTAACAATAACAATAACAATGGACCGTGTGGTGAAACATGCCCAGTCAGGCAGACCGAACATTTCCAAATGAGCACTTCGCTCCACCTTCGCCCAAGGTGAGATTTCCAGATCATTCCTGAACAAACAGTCAACACGCATGGCGGGCCTCACAGCTACCTGAAGAGTACCAGAGACCCCCCCCCCCCCCCACTGAAAGGGAACCTGAGCCACCTTGCAGCGGCTCTCTGTCTTGTCAGCGGCAACAACTGGGTAAAATGCATGGGGGAATACCTGGTCTTGAGATACCAGGTGACACTTGACAGATGTTACACTGGCTCCTGTATCTCTCAGAGCCTCCACTCTATGGCCATTGATGGTCACCCACTGCCTGTATGTCTTAGTGTTGTCAGGCAGTTGGGTCCTGGGGACCACCTCACAGTCTCCTAAAGAGACAAGGGACATCTCTGCGGGACTCCACCCAACTTGGGCACCCATCTCCTCACCCAGGGCTACACTAGCCATCTGCCGGGGGGCTGCACCAAGGGGTGCTGTCTTTCCAAACTGGCGGCACCTGGGATCATTCGCTTTATGATCCAGGTCCCCACATTTGTAGCATCTCAGGGGTCCCCCTTGAGCAGGTGGACCTGTCGGGCCCCTTATGGTTTGTGGGGGGGAGGCTGGGAATCTTTCCCTTGGTTCCCTTGGGGACTACTTTGGGGACTTCTTTGGAACTCCCTCTAATTACCCTTGTCCCCCCCACTCTTCTGCTGGGGACCCTGCCCACTCTTGGCTGAATCTCCCACGTGACCCTTGTGGACCCTGGTTCTGACCCAGCGGTCCGCCTCCTCAGCAAGCTTCCTAGGATTAGTCAGCCTACTATCAATCAGGTGCTGGTGTAGCTCTGGAAAACAATTACTTGACAAGTGCTCCCATGCAATCAAATCAAGGGGCCCCTGAAAATCATCAACTTTGCTACCCTTCACCCAACCATCCAATGCACTGCAAAAAAAAGTGACATATTCCACCCAGGTACTGCTCTCTATCTTCTTGAAACCTCTGAACCTCTGTCTATACAATTCAGGGGACAAACCATACCTGGTCATTAATGCATCTTTCATGTGGCTATAAGAATTATGGACATCAGTAGGCAAGTCTAACAGTTTATCCTGCCCCTCACTAAGGAACCGCCCCCACAACCCCACTGCCCATTCCTTGTCAGGCCTTGAACCACTGCCCAATGTCATCATTCTTATAAAACTCTCTAACCCCATCCTTAGGAATATACACCCTGGATTCAACAGGCAATGACGGTGTGCTGCCACCAGAGGGAGTGATCTCTAAGCTCTTGGCCTTCAATTCCAACTCCCTCGAAACCCTTTCATGTTCAAACTGCATTTTCTTCTCTTCTAGGGCTAATTTCCTAATTTGCAATTCAAAATCCAACTGCCCGTTCAACTTGATCTTGGTCAGCTCCATTTCATGCATCCTACACTCTTTCCTGTCCTCCAACTCCTCTGGAGACAGGCCTTTGGCAGAAACACTGCTACCTATTGGGGAAGTTACTCTCCTCCCCCCTGGACCCCTGGCCCACCCAGCTGCTCCTCTACATTCACAACCTCTTCCTCATCATCAGAGATATTTCTAGCTGCGACCCAGGTCCTCAGCGCCTTCTGGCACTCATCCCACTTGGAGAGACCGGTCATTGAAACTTTGAATTTCCTGCAAAAGTGCTTCAGCTGTTTGACAATGTAGCATTCCAGTTTCTCCTCTTCCCACTCAAGATCAACAGATGCTATGGAT
This sequence comes from Triturus cristatus, assembly GCF_964204655.1. Lineage (NCBI taxonomy): Eukaryota > Metazoa > Chordata > Amphibia > Caudata > Salamandridae > Triturus > Triturus cristatus. Next base: position 230,190,064 of record NC_140580.1, on the reverse strand, counting down.
GCTGCTTTCTCCATGGTGGTTAAATTTGGCAGTTCTTCGCAACAATAGAAACTCCCAGAAAAAAACAATCTAGCAAAAGTATGCGGTCGCGTTCTGGTCTGCACTCACTAGTAGTGTTCACCAATCACTGTACATGAGTCACAAATGCAAGTTCAAATCCTCACTGCTGACCACCAATGTTAGATTTGGGGGTCTCTACTTGGCAGAGGTAGGTACCTTTGTCCAAATAGGGACCCTTGCATCTAGTCAGGGTAAGGGGGTACACTCCTAAAATAACCCCTGCTCACCCCCTTGGTAGCGTGGCACGAACAGACAGGCTTATCTCAGAGGCAGTGTGTAAAGCATTTGTGAACACATACAATAATCAAGTGACAACACTACAGATGGACACCACACAGGTTGTATTATAAAAATAAGTATCTTTTATATAGATTTAACACAAGACCACAAAAGTCCACAATACTGTACTTAAAATGGTAGAATTAGCTTAGTTCTCTTAAGATGGTAAATGCGACACTCAGATTTCAATGTACCTTAAGATGCGTAACGCAAGACAACAAAAGTGTTGCAAGGACGGTGATGCGTTGAAGATCTGGTGCAAAGAAACAAAGTTGGCGTCTTCTTGGTGCGACACGAAGAGAGCTGCGACAGGCCCTGGGATACGCTTCCTGGTGATGCGGCGGCGTCTGATGCGACGTCGATCCTCTTCTCCGGTGATGCGAGTTTCTTCGACAACGATGCGAGCTGCGACAGGCCCTGCGACACACTTCCCAGTGATGCGGTGGCGTCTGCTGCGACGTCGATCCTCTTCTCCAGCGATGCGAGGCGCTTCGGGGACCCTGCGATGACACAACAGTTCTTCTGGGCCATGACAGGCCCTGCGACACGCTTCCCGGTGATGCGGCTGCATCTCATGCGACATTGATCCTCTTCTCCGGCGATGCGAGGCACGTTCTCGTTGTGAAGTGGCAGTGCGGCGACACGCTTCTTGCTCGGGAGTCGAATTCCAGCTCCTTGCCACACGCAGTCCCTCAGAAAGCCTCGCAAAGCAGCAGGCACTTTCAAAGAACTCTTGGAGAGCTGGTGGGTGAAGTCTGTTGTCCCTGAGACTTCAGCAGGAGGCAAGCTCTTTTCCAAGCCCTTGGAGATCCTTCACAAGTTGAATAAAGTGCACACAAAGTCCTTTTTCCTTTCTTTGGCAGTCAGGCAACCACTGCAGGCCAATCCCCCAAGCAGCACTTCAGCTTAGGGGTAGTCTCTCCTCAGTTTCTTCTGGTTCCACTCCTCAGCAAAGGTTTCTTCTTGTTTCCCAAAGTGATCTAAAGTTCTTGGGTTTGGGTCCCAAAATGTATACCCAGTTTCTCTTTGTTCCCTGAAGGCAGAGAGGTCTTTGCCTAGTCCAAACTAGTTCTGGTCAGTCCTGGAGCACTTTGTTGACAAGACTCCTTCTTTCCATTCAGAGTGCAGGACAGAGACATCAGACGCACCACAGGAGGTGGAGCCAGCATTGTGGAGGAAAGGCACAACCCTATTCAGGTCCCAGGTGCAACTCTTCCCACCCATCTAGATGCAGATCTCTCTATTCAGCCCTCTGCTGACTCACCCTGTCTCCTGGAATCCCCCAGCCCCTGTCACTCAAACTCCAGACAAGGAATACACAGCCTAGCAGAGGCAGGTTTGGATGGTTAGACAAGAAAATACCTTCTTTTTAAAAGTGGTATTTTGAAACACAGAATGTTAAAACCAACTTCACTAAAAGATGTATTTTATCATTCTGAGTTCAGGCATACTAAACTCAAATTTCTACCATGTTACCTGAGTCAGTTAGGATTATAAGATGTAATAATCAAGCCTGCCCATTCTGGTCTAAGGGGAACAGGTAGCCTTGCAACAGTGAAAAACGAAAATGGCTGTAATTCACTTTTAGGACATGCCACACACATCAGGGCTACCTTATACTTACAATGCACCCTGCCCTTGGGCCTACCATAGGGGTGTCTGATATGAAGAAAATGGAAGGTTTAGGGACTGGCAAGTGGGTGCACTTGCCCAGTCAGCATGGCAGTACCAGACTGCACACAGGCTCTGCAATGGCAAGCCTTAGACACGCTTTTACAGGCTGCTTCTGTGGGTGGCACAACCAGTGCTGCAAGCCCACCAGCAGCATTTGGATTACCAGCCCTGGGCACTTCTGGTGCACTGTACTAGGGTCTGATAGTTAAACCAAATCAGCCAATCATGGAATCACTAATCCATACATCAATTTACAATAGGGAGCACTTGCACTGTGGCACTGGACAGCAGTGGCACAGTGCCCAAAGCATCTAATACCAGCAAAAACACACGAGGCAACAGCAAAAAATGGAAGGGAGACCCACGCCAAGGTGCCAGGTCTAACACACCTATGGGATGGTTTGGAAAGAGCGGTGGCTACACCCATTTCCTTTGTCCAGTTTCACACCAGAGCAGGGGCTGGAAGCCCCTGAACCGGTTTGAGCTGGACTATGCACAGGGACACGAAATGTGCCCCCAGTGCAGGACTTCAAAGCACTCTGAGAGTGCTCCCACCCAGCCCCAATACACATAAGCCTGTCTGGGAGGTGATTACACCTCCCTGTGACAGGAAACCTATTGTCCAGGCCTCCCCTGCCGGAGTTTCGGTCAGCAGCAGGAGGTCAGACCCGTGTCTGCTGCTGCAGCATCCATTTTGTGATGCCAGGGCTCTGTTAAGTTTCTACCGGGTATACCAGTACTGCCATGCCTCTCTCTCTAGAAGGGTGGGATCATATTCTTACATCAGGAATTGATGTGGGGGTATGATTCCAAGGTGTTTGACACCAAACACAACATGCTTCCGTGCAGCCAGTCCAAAGTTAGCATTAACCGTTTTAGATATAATGCACTTAAGAGTATATGGTCAGGCTGCACAACTGACAACCCCGGAGAAGAGATTCCGAAGGCTGCAGAGGGGCTCAGCTCATGCCTGGGCACCCTCTCACACATAACCAAGCACCCTGACTTCAGGATTGATAAGGCCTGCCATAGGGGTGACTGATAGGTTACTATGTGCAGTGATAGGTGAGGTACAGTGAACCTATACCTCAGTAAGGGGTGCATGCACCACCTTACCCAGGCTGCAGAAGCAGACCTGTGGTGTCATTTTGAAGGGCTTTCCAGGGGTGGCACAATACATGCTTCAGCCCCTGGTAGGTCTCTGGGGTACCTATGCCCAGGGTACAGAGTATACCATATACTAGTGACTTATAAGGACACCTCAGAATCCAATCTGTGATGTACCTAAGGTACATGGAATCAATTTAGAAGAGAAAGCAGATCGGCTGGGGACCTGAATAGCTGGTTCCCAGATAAACTAAGTCAAAAACCATCAAAACACCAGGAAAAAAGTGGGGGCAACCATGTAGTCAGATTCCCCCTTCCTACATAATTCGCCCCCGCAAACGAAAGGAGATAAGGCTAACCTTGGCCAGTTGAGCCTTCATTGACTAAGTGGCCATATAAGGAAGTACCCGCACAAGCATGGTTACCCCGTCTTATGGTCCACTAAGCTATCCCTCACCCTAAGGGTATGAGAGGGTCTCCACTATGGGGAATTACCACCTGTGGTGTGTTTTGGTAAAGACCAAGGCTGGTGAGGTGCCTGAGTAGGGAAGTGAGGCCCTAATAAAGTTGGTCTCAGCTTCCTCAGATCACTGGTCACCATGTATGCCTCTCGTTCCATGACTGAGTTGCACCTTGCTCTAAGGGTCAACCTTTGGCTGCCTACAGCTGGGGGTTGGGTCCCTTTGGGTGGAACACTGGAGGGACAGGGCAGGCTTGGAACCTTTTGGTCCCATGTTTGCCCTTGCCCAACAGAGTCCTTCTGTGGGAGGTCCCTACACAAAGGTATGGAAGATCCCTCAGTGTGTTGAGGAATTTTCACCTGGCTAGGGCTACTAGACTGGGTGCCCCTAATCTGCTGATGAGGGGGTTCCTCTGGACAGGGGGCCCCGTGGGGTCCACTGACCTCCCTGACCTCTGCTGCCCTGGGCTGACTGAGGCAGGGTAGAGAGGGGCAGGTTACTTGCTCCAGACTGGGTACCACCTTGGAAAGGTCCCCTGCTATCAGATGTGTTGCCAGGACAGGCCTGACTACCTCTGGGGCAGTTCCTTCACTAGGGATAGGATCAGTTGGCTGAGGAGGCTGACCCTTACCTAAAGTCTGGGGGGATACAGACTTTTCATCACCCCTTGTGCTCTCTTGTGGAGGAGAGTGGGCCATTCTTTCAGGCTCTATCACTCCAAAATTTCCCTGGGGTAGGGCTGTGGCCACCACAGCCCCATCAACGTTCTCAGGGAGGCCTAACATTCTTAAATGGGCCTGTATCTCAACTTCAGCCCAGGCTGAAATTTCCAGATCATTGCCCAACAAGCAATCGACAGGCAAGGTTGGGGACACTGCCACTCTCTTTGGACCAGTGACCCCTCCCCAGCTGAGATTGACTATGGCCATGGGATGATCTGTCCTGATGCCATCTGTTGGTCACCTGGTATTCAAACTCAGGTAAAAGCTGTTGAGGGGGGGACTAGTTTCCATGTCACCATCGTGACACTAGTCGCTGTGTCCCTGAATGCCAAAGCTTTTTGACCATTGATCAAGGGCACCTGTCTGTATTTGTCCAAAGGGTTGGGGCCCATGGTAAAAGTGGAAAATCCCACACCACCATCACAGACTAAGGAGGCTTGTGAGGGGGACCTGTCTAAACTAGGGGCCACCTCTGTTCACCATGAGAAGGCACCTAACTTTTTTTTTTTTTGTTTTTAAATTTTTTTTATTTAGCCAAAAGTGAAAGGGAAAAAAGACAGCAAGAAAGGAAATAGATTAGAGAACGTATCATGACATCAAGGCAAAAAGAAACATACATTTACAGTCTATAACACTTAACACTTAATCCCATTGCAGACAGAGCCACATACGGTCTATTCTGTTTTGAGCAGAGGGACCCCTAGCTTTGGCTAAAGCAATCTCCATCTCATATACCCCTCTTAGTAGCAGCCAAAACTCTGCAAGCGTTGGAGGTTTTGAGTCTATCCATGCTCTAGCAATGCATAACCGACAGCAAGCCATTATAATGGAAAATAAAGAAATAGAAATAAAACCTGAATCCTCCATAATCCCCAAAAGAATCTCTTTCTCAGAGATAATAATGTTACCACCCGACATATTACATAACTCCTTAGCAATCAATGACCAAAAGGTAGAGAGTGCTGGGCATGTAAGAAACATATGCCTAATATCTGCAGCGTACAATAAACATTTAGGGCAATAAGTTTTAGATGAAGCATTAGAGACCGCCCATTTAGAAATAATATCGGGCGTGTAATACAAAAGAAATATCATACGATGCTGCTGGAGTTTTAAATTAATAGAGGTAACAGAAGTGTTAATAGTTAATAACGACCTGTACAGATCTGTTGTAGTAATGCTAATACCAAAATGCCGATTTAGTTTTTCTACAGCCTGAACAGCATCATCGGTTACCCCTATAAGTAAATATTTATAGATTTTCCCTATGAAGCCCCTACCCTTAAATTGTAGAATTGCCATTGCAGACTCGCCCAGTGTATTGACGGACAGTAGGCCTTCCCCGTTAATAAAAAAATCCCTAATTTGCAGATATTTAAAAAAGGAATAGTGTGGGATCCCAAATTCATCTCTAAGGGAAGAAAAAGATCTGAATCCATCCTGATCATACAATTGCCCTAGCTGAAGTACACCGCAACGGTGCCAGATCTTCCAGGCAGAATCCCCAAAAAGAACCCCCAAACGGGGATTCTCCCTTAAATAGGTGTTTGAATGCAGATCAGGGATATTGTAAGACTTTGCAATGTCACGCCATATCCAGAAAGCGTGTCTCAGTACCTTAAAACGAACACGTTTAAAGTAGTTCGGGTCGAACATCCTAAATAATACAAATTTATACTCTGACCCACAAACTAATTCGTATGCAGGCCACATTTGAAATATTCCAAAACCTGCCGTCAGGCTCTGTAGCCGCGTAGCAAAAGCAGACCAGAAGTATAATTTAAAGTCAGGTAGACCGAAGCCCCCCTTTTCGTATGGTAATTTGAGAAATTTGATAGCCCGTCTGGCCCTTTTGTACCCCCAGATAAAACTGCCTATGATGCCATCCAATTTTTTTAAAAATGCATGTGGAACCCGTAAAGGAATACTCCTAAACAAATACAGGAATTTTGGAAGGACATTCATCTTAATAATATTACAGCGCCCCCAAATGGTTAAAGGAAGTTGATGCCACTTGCGTAGATCTGAGGCAACTTTCTTCATCAACGGTTCATAGTTAAGTTTTACTATTTCTGCCGTGTGACTGTTAAGGCAAACACCAAAATATATAGCTTTTTGGGTAACGCCCAGCCTAGATAAATGTGGAGTATATTCGATATTAGTTATGGTTTGGGTTTTATTAGTATTGAGTTTATACCCAGAGATTAATCCAAATTGCTGTGCTTCCAAAACTATCTCCCTCATCGCTTGAACCGGTTCTGTTGTAAAGACGGCTATATCGTCCGCATAGGCGGTTACCTTTATATGTACTTCATTGTAAGTAACCAGGATAATGTACTGGTTCCGTAACAGATGACGAATTAACGGTTCAATATATATTGCGAAAAGCAAAGGTGAAAGAGGACACCCCTGCCGGGTGCCCCTCTGAATAGAAATGAAATCCGATGTCAGTCCATTAAGCCTAATAACGGCCTGTGAATTTATATAGATTTTCTGGATAGCCGAGACAAACTTACGACCGATACCCACTTCCAGCATTATAGTCCAAAGTGCTCTCCAAGAAACTCGGTCGAAAGCCTTCTCGGCATCCAGCATTAACATTGCTACATTACCGCCCAAACATTGGGCAGCGTCAAACACTGCTATAGCTGTGTTGATATGCATTGTAGTGTCCCGCCCGGGGACGAAGCCGTGCTGTTGATCGGACACTATTAACTGTATAAGAGGGGCAAGTCGAGAAGACAGAATTTTGGAAAAAAAATTTGCGTCATGGTTAATGAGTGAGATTGGGCGATAAGAGCCTCTCTCGGCTGGGGGTTTCCCTTTTTTGAGGAAAACAACTATATTAGTCTGTTTCCAAGATAAGGGGGCGTCTTTGCCATTCAGTATGTCATTGACAACCTTCATAAAGATCGGGCCCAGGATTCCTAGGAAGGTTCTATAAAACTCCAAGGGCAGAGCGTCGCCCCCAACAGCCTTTCCTGAGGGTAAAGCCTTATTAGCTTCAAAAATTTCAGATCCATCCACGTCCCTGTCCATTGATAAGGTAGCTAAAGAGTTTACTACATTCAAGCCACTCTCCTGTAGATAAGCTGCCAACGTTTGTGAATCACATATCGTATCGTCTCTATAGAGATCTGCATAAAATTGCCTAAATTGCTCCAAGATCTCTACAGGTTGGTGATAAGTCCGGCCATCCCCCCCAGTAATACACTTAATTTGCGTATAAGCCCTGGAATCCGCCAGCTGATAGGCGAGTACCCGTCCGATCCTTTCCCCATATTCATACTGGCGTAGCCTGAATTTGTGATACTGGCTAGCAGCTTTCTCCTTTAACTCTCGAGTGATCTTAGCTCTTGCTATTATAAGCTGTTTATACGTATCAACTTCCCGAGGGTCTTTATTCATTATGTCTTGGATATGGCGCTGTTCAAGTTCCAAACATGCCCTACGCCCAGCATGTGCGAGCCGCAATCTAATCTGGTTTTGACGGACAGGATACTGTTGGGTAATGCCCCTGATATAAGCCTTAAGGCTATCCCACACCATAGACCATGCAGCGGAATCGGCATTAAACTCTAAAAAGTCCGTTAATTGTCCTTGCATAAACTGGATATAGTTATCATTTATAAGCAAACTCTTAGGAAAGGTGAAGCCCCTCGGCGTCCACTGTGTTATTGATCCTAAGTGTATTGAGAATAATAGAGGATTATGATCCGATGTGATTTTTTGACAGACCTCGATATTAGAATTTACCAAACGGGCTTGTTTGACAAATACCATATCTATCCTCGAATATTGGCGGTGGGGTTGTGAAAAGTATGTAAAGCCATTAACTAAAGAATAAGACTCCCTCCATAAATCGACCAACTGGTGTATACGCATCAGGTCTTTAATAGCCGCCCTGGTGGATACCATTCTCACCCGACCTGTAGTATTTGAGGAGTCTATCTTCTGATCTAAAACGCAGTTAAAGTCTCCCATGAATATAAGTTCGCCATCCCAACCCAGCAGCTCTGAATTTAAAAAAGAAATATCTGCTGGGCAGTCGTTGTTCGGACCATAAACCACACAGATTGTAATTTTATGATTATATGCCATTAATTGAGCGATCACCCAGCGTCCCTTACTATCGCCAAGTGTACGTAATGGTGTGAAATTTGTATTTCAAGCTTGTAAAAGAGCAACGCCACGAATTGAGACAGTCTGGGAGGTGCAAATTATCAGCTCGAATCCCATTTGCTTAAAAAGGTTACGATCCTTAAAAGCCAGGTGAGTCTCGGTAAGACCAATGATCTGTGGTTTGTATGCTTTTAATTCCTCCGAGACTAATCGACGCTTAGCGAGAGAATTCAAACCAGCTACATTCCAGCACATTATACGGACTCTAGACATAAATTCCCTATTATTAATCTTAACCACCGTCCCTCCAAACCCCTATCTTGTCCTACAAAAGGGTTCCTATGTAGACCTTTGACACTCTTTTGGCTATTTTCATTTTTTTTAACCCCCACCCACCCATCCCCCCCCCACCCCAAACCTACCTACTCGAATGACTCCCACCTTGACCAGTGCGATCAAACAGATCAAATCAAACAGTTCCCCACACCAAAATACCTGTGGCCACCCTGTCACACCCCTGTGCCTACGGAGCGGAATCACCCCCTTCCCTGCTGTCATCAGGACAGCACTACGTCGAGGTGCACCCCCAAGAACCCCCCCCCCTGCATCCGACTGAACATTGACATTGAAACACAAAAGTAAGTGTATATTACAAAAGCCCCCACCAAAATAAAGTACCGCATATATCAAGACTCATGAAGGCGAAGTCCAGTAGAAAAAACCCATGTGTATAGGCCATAGCAGTTCCCACCTTCATTTCTTCGGAAATTGTTGCCACTTAAGTAAGCTTATTTTAGCCTCCTGTTCGTTAAAGAAAATGTGCGAGTGACCATCTTTGATCACTTTAAGGCGGGCAGGATCCTGCAGAAACACTGATGCTCCAACAGCCTTAAATGGGTCCATGAGCTGCCTTAACTGCCACCTTCTGTCCATAGTTTGTCTACACAGATCGGAACGGACAAAAATCGACATGGATTCATATTGTATTGGAGTAGTTGGTCGAGCCTTAAAGAAGATAGCTTGCCTCAATAAAAAGTTCCCTATATAAACTAAAATTGGTCGAGGAAATTTTGAGGTCCGGGAAGCACTAACTGAGAGGGGGAGCCGGTGCGCTCTTTGTACTTGCGAATCCATGTCCCAATCAGCAAGATCTGTAAATACTTTAGAAAAGAGATTGACAATGAATACCCGGGCGTCGGTACCCTCTTTCCCTTCAGGTACCCCAAAAACCCTCAAGTTCTGGCGTCTCTGCCGGTTTTCCAAATCCTCGACTTTAGATTGCATGGACGACATCAGCTGCTCTTGAGCCTTAATTGAGGCGTATGTAGCAACATTGACCTCCTCCACTTCAGCGACCCGTTGTTAAAGATCTGTAACTTCGATGCCAAGATTAGAGACTTTCGTGGCAACCTCTTCCAGGGCATGTTTGATCTCCTGCCTGTCTGTACTAGCCTGTTGAAAGTAACGCTGTGTCTCCTCATGTTGAGCTGCCAGTACTAAGAGTACAGTAGAGAGAGTGGGCTCCGGTTGCGGAGCTGTCAAACAGTCCGAGGGTACACCACTAGAGTCCTTAGTAGGCCGGGAAGCCACCGCCGGACACACGGGTAACAGGCCCGAAGTAGTTAAAGTTGAAGTGGTTGAGGATGATTGCAGTGCTGCAGCTTCATTCAGCTGATCTTCTTTTTGTTGTGCAGGAGCTGCAAGAGCCCCATCGCCTTCCAAATCTACACCATAAATAGGGGACGTTAAGCCGTCAGTGTCGCCATTACTAAGTTGGTCGCCCGTCGGAGAACATAGTGCTACAGAGGTGTCCGGGGTAGCAGGGGCTGAACTCGGTTTCTCAGGCCGTGTTACTGATCCTGTAGATAAATAACCCTGCCCAGCGGGTAAGCCGATATTAGAGAGTCTGGCAACCAGAGATTTCACCTCGCCTTTGGTAGAAACCCATTTGCGTAGTGGACTTATTCCTGGATCTTTGTTCGGGGTGTTAGCAGATAATTTTCTAGAGCTCTTACCCCCGATAGCGAGTCCTGCTGCCTGGACCTTCCCCTGCCCGCGACCCCTTCCGCCCGTGCCTCCAACACCATGAGTTTTTACGCTTTTACTTTTATGTATTTTTGACGACTCCAAAGACTCCGTTGGCGGTGAGGCTGGATCTTTCGCTCCCCCAGCCGCTCCTGGTGATTCTAAATACTCGGCACCGGCACCAGCACTATCCAAATTTACGTCGCAGGGTGGGGACAAGCCAGCGTTTTCAACATCTACACTCCCGGGCAGTGGACACGCGGCAATATGACTATTATCAATGCTTTCAGGGTGGTAAGCAGTACAAGATTCGCCCCTGTCTATAGCCATCCCGCATTCAATAGCAGCGTTTAAAGTCTCGGCAATTGGAAAACCCGGAGTAGAGACTTCCAAGCCGACAGCTTGAAATAAAACTGAGGCTTGCCCGGATTTCAAAAAGTTCACTATAGGCTTGCCGAGGTTGCTAGTAGTGCTTATGTTTGAAGGAGGGCAACCGGCAGCACCACTATGACCCCCCTGTCTTCTCTGAGGGACCATACAGGGCTGCGTAGTGCAGCGGTGCTTACCGCCATTAGCTCTTCCTCCTCGTTAATCTCGTTAATCTCCGTGGCGGGCTCATGGGAAGGTTCATGACCGACCCGGGCTCGTCGAGTGCTTCGAGGGGGGGCCATCCCAGAATAGTAAGATGCACGCTGCGCTCCCCTTGGTTGAATCTTCGTGGGTCTGCAGCCGGGCCGCCACCTCGCGCTTCGAGCGCCGAAAACTGTAGCGCTGGCTTGTGTCTGGCGGCACATCAGAGGCAGCTGGAAAACAGCCTCGGTATCCTCGCGTTTCAGCTTTTTCCCCGAGTCGTGAATCACGGTCACATTCCTGCCGCTTCCTGCTGCTTAGTTCATCGGGTGGAGCAGATTTGCGTGACCATCAGTCAGGCGCAGCGAGAGGGAGCCCTAGGCGGCGCGTCTCAGCAGCGGAACCACGTCCGCCATCTTCCGCTCCGGCACCTAACTTTTTGGGTGCAATACTACCGCCTGGGGGATTACTACTAGTAGTACCAGGAGGAGTGGTAGTATTGGTTGGAGGAACATTTTCTTTATTGCCAATCCTGGGGCAACTGGGATCAGTTTTCCAGTGGCCAGGCTTCTTACAAACATGGCAATATGGTTTCTTTTCAGGGAGGACGGAGTTTGGGACCCACCCCCAGGGGAGGACTTTTGGGGCCCTGTAGAGGACTTGTCTTTAGATGTATCCCCACCTTTCTCTAGAGACTTGGTAGAATCTTTCTTCTGGTCACCACTCTGATTTTTAGGCCTTACCCTGGTTCTGACCCATTTGTCTGCCTTCTTTCCCAATTCATGGGGAGAGGTCAGATCAGAGTCCACCAGGTACTGGTGAAAAGGCTGGTTTTGACAATTATTAAGGATCTGCTCCCTCATACTCAAATTGTACAGTCCTATAAAGTCATGTACCTTGCTGCCATGTATCCAACCTTCCAGAGCCTTAGTAGCACAATCTACAAAGTCAACCCAGTCTTGAGTCTGAGCCTTTTGGGTGTCTCGGAACTTCAACCTATACTGTTCAATGGTTAAACCGAACCCATCAATCAGAGCACTCTTCAAAACCACGTAATTGTCAGCATCCGCTTCTCTGACAGTGAGGAGCTTATCACTGCCTTTGTCTGCACAAGAGAGCCATAAAGATTGCTGCCCACTGCCCCTGTGGGACCCTTTGAACTTTACAGGCCTTTTCCAGTGCAGCAATCCATGTGTGGATGTCATCCCCACTCTGGTAGGGAGGGACAATCTTATTTAGGTTTCTATGGTCATGAAACCTCTCCCTATCACTAAGGATGTTGCTGCCACCATGGGACCCTAGTCCCATCTTTTTTCTAGCTCTGTAGAGCTCTAGGGCTTCCTTTTCTAAGGCTACCTGCTGCTTTCTGATGTGAAGCTGAGCTTCCTCATACTTCAGCAGTTTCTTTGTCCTTTCCTAGGAGGTTTCCCTCCTATGAGCAGAGACTGAGGACCCTATAGATGAATCAGAATGGTTAGACTCCACTGAGGGAGATCTAGACCTTCTAGGCTCACCACCAACTCTTCCAGTAGGGACAAAGAGGGTCCATTGTGGCCCTCCCCCTCATCTTCCTGTGGAGCTGGATTTCCCAGGTCAAGATCATTGTCATCTTCCTGGTCAGTATCAGAGGTCAGGTCATGGGGAATTTCACCTCTAGGCCCTTCCTCATGTGCTGCACCACCCACTCTGCCTACCCCTTCAGACCCTATAGGTCTTCTGAGATCATCCAGCCTGAGTACCTCTATTAGATGCTGGGTGGTTGGGCTTTTGCCTGTTTTCAGTTTCCTAGCAGTACATAATGCTCTCAGTTCCATGAATGGGAGGTTATCATACTTGGAGACAAGAAGTCCATTGGCTTCTGGCAGGGACCCACTGGTTCCTGGCTTTGAAGACATTACTAGTGAGGTGTGGTGTATTGCACTACCTACTCTAGTGTGGCCTACTAAACTCTACTGAGTTGTAAAATGGGTGTGCTAAGCCTTTAACACAGAACTCTAAGTTCAGTAGAACTTACTGTATTATATGTACCTAGGGTACCTTTAGTGGTTTTCAGTTAGTAACTCAATTGAGATTATCCCGGTAAAACAATAGCAAGCTGGAATCCCACCTGCTGCACACCAATGTGAGAAGTTGGCCTGGTATATGCTGTCCACTAGTTCTAGTGGGCACCTTGCACCAGTCCAAACAACCCTTATTGATGAATAGGTTTAAGGCAACCTTTATTGAAAGCTATCCTAGTGGAAGCTATGGAGAGCAGCCTTCAGGCTAAGTCTTGAAGGAAAGTAAAGCAGCTTGTTTTACCAGTCTATAATCTCTTGAATGGCTGAATGAAAGACAATCACACCAGGTATATATATAACATATATGTATTTATTTCTAAACACACCCTCCTAGTCTCTTTATGAGGCTAGAGGTCAAAACACAAAAGTTACACTTCAAATATGACAGTAATAAGCACAAATCCACGTCAGGCCCTAGGGGCGAGCCAAACCATATACTAAAATAGTGGTATCAGAACCACGATTTACCTAGACACAAGGCCTAGAGCCTGTAGAATCGCTGGGACCCCAAGCAACCACCCAAGGTAGACAGAGGGGACCCACGGGGGCTGTGTGCAGTGTGAGAACACAACCGCAAGCTCCCGTTAGCTTCTATGGGGAAAGTCGCAGTTAGATTTTTAAAGATTAGGGACACTTAGAAACGAGTTAGGACCAAACCCTTTAGGACTTAGGAAGTTCTAGGTTCAACACCCACGGGAGCACCGGAATACTCGAGTTACCCTACCCAGGGACGCCGGGTGCATAGGTGTCAAATGGTGTCGGGTCGCATTGTCGTTTTCAATGGGAGCTGGCAAAGAAGTGCTGCTGCCGGGAAGATGCGAAGTGTCCGAAGAGATCCAAGCCTGGATCGAAGTCGAGAAGAACCTGAAAGCAGAAGGGACAGATTCTGGGTCACTTGCCAGTGACCAGGAGGACGATAGACGGATGCCCACCGATTTTCGGTGATTTCAGGTGAAGCTTGACTCTTCAGCCACGAGGACCAGGAGGTGTCGAGAACAACCAGGAGCTGGATTCGAGCTGTCCCATGAAGGATGTCGAGTGCTGCAGTGTCAGTGCCCGGATTGGACACAACAAGCCTTGGCAACAGCAACCCATTCAGAAAGGAGAAAGATGCTTTGGTGCAGACCAGCAAGGTCTGAGGGACTACCCACTTGGTAGGGAGTCAGGGCACGTCTGGGGCAACCAGGCAAGCCCAAGTAAAATCAAAGTTGCCTTCACAGGGACCCACCAGTCGACGGACCCGGGATCGCGAAGGAGCCTCGAGAGGAAACACAAAATGGCGGCCTACGTATCACTCGGGGTGACTAGTCCAACAATCTTCGGTGGATTCTCTGCTCGAGGTGGGGGCTACAAGTAACCCCAAGCACGACTTCAAGAGACGTTGAGAAGTCAATGTACTTGAAAAGTGCACGGTGACCAGGAGTTCCGGTTCCATGCTACTCACGAGGGCTGTGGGTATCAGCTTTGCTGGGGACTCGGGTCAGCCTCTGAGATGTCTGGAAATCCTCTTCCTGGGCTGCAAATACTATGGAGTCCGGCGGGAGCTTCAGAGATGCAGACCGGCAAAATGCTTCGTTGGTGCCTGCCAAGCAGGGGAGTCACTCCTTGACCCCAAGGGAGATTTCTTCAGTCCTCTAGTCTTTAGTAGAGCGTCGAAGTTCCAGGATTCAGCTTCAGAGTTTCGTCCAGGGATATCTAAAGTTCTGGTTACAGAGATTCCTTACTTATACCGAAGGAAGGGGTTGGACTAACTCTGGGGACCTACCTATGGGAGGGTTTGGAAAGAGGGGTGGCTACACCCATTTCCTTTGTCGAGTTTTTTGTGCCAGAGCAGGGGCTGGAAGCCCCTGAACCGGTTTGAGATGGACTATGCACAGGGACACCAAATGTGCCCCAAGTGCAGGACTTCAAAGCACTCAGAGTGCTCCCACCCAGCCCCAATACACATAAGCCTGTCTGGGAGGTGGTTACATCTCCCTGTGACAGGAAACCTATTGTCCAGGCCTCCCCTGCCAGAGTTTCGGTCAGCAGCAGGAGGTCAGACCTGTGTCTGTGGCTGCAGCATCCATTTTGTGATGCCAGGGCTCTGTTAAGTTTCTACCGGGTATACCAGTACTGCCATGTCTCTCCCTCTAGATGGGTGGGATCATATTCTCACATCAGGAATTGATGATGTGGGGGTATGATTCCAAGGTGTTTGACACCAAACACGACATGTTTCCGTGCAGCCAGTCCAAAATTAGCATTAACCGTTTTAGATATAATGCACTTAAGAGTATATGGTCAGGCTGCACCACTGACAACCCCGGAGAAGAGATTCCGAAGGCTGCAGAGGGGCTCAGCTCATTCCTGGGCACCCTCTCACATATATCCAAGCACCCTGCCTTCAGGATTGATAAAGACTGCCATAGGGGTGATGGATAGGTTACTATGTGCAGTGATAGGTGAGGTATCGTGAACCTATACCTCAGTAAGGGGTGCATGCACCACCTTACCCAGGCTGCAGTAGCAGACCTGTGGTGTCATTTTGAAGGGCTTTCCAGGGGTGGCACAATACATGTTTCAGCCCCTGGTAGGTCGCTGGGGTACCTATGCCCTGGGTACATAGTATACCATATACTAGGGACTTATAAGGGCACCCCAGAATCCAATCTGTGATGTACCTAAGGTACATGGAATCAATTTAGAAGAGAAAGCAGATAGGTTGGGGACCTGAATAGCAGGTTCCCAGCCAAACTAAGTCAAAAACCATCAAAACACCAGGAAAAACGTGGGGGCAACCATGTAGTCAGATTCCACCTTCCTTCAGCGATCTCACAGACCGTACAAGACACAGAGTCCGAGGTGGCATTCTCAGAGACTGTGCATGACACAGAGTTGAAGGTGGCATTCTCACGGACAGTACATGACACATAGTCAAATGCTGCACTCTCACAGACTGTACATGACACAGAATCGGAGGTGGCATTCTCACAGACTGTACATAACACAGAGTCAAATGCTGCACTCTCACAGACTGTACATGACACAGTGTCAGAGGTGGCGTTCAAACAGACTGTACATGACACAGAGTCAGAGGTGGCGCTCTCACAAACTGTACATGACACAGAGTCGGAGGTGCCGTTCTCACAGACTGTACATGACACAGAGTCAGAGGTGGCATTCTCACAGACTGCGCATGATACAGAGTTGAAAGTGGTGTTCTCACAGACTGTACATGACACAGAGTCAGAGTTGGGGTTCTCACAGACTACCTGACTGAGAGTCGGTGGCGGCGTTCTCACACACTACATGACACAGAGTCGGAGGTGGCGTTCTCACAGACTGTACATGACAGAGTCGGAGGAGGCGTTCTCACAGACTGTTATTGACACAGAGTTGGTGGTGGCATTCTCACAGATTGTACATGACACAGAGTCAGAGGTGGCGCTCTCACAGACTGTACATGACCCAGAGTCGGAGGTGCTGTTCTCACAAACTACATGACACAGAGTCGGAGGTGGCAATCTCACAGTCTGTACATAACATAGAGTCAAATGTTGCACTCTCACAGACTGTACATGACACAGAGTCGAAGGTGGTGTTCTCACAGACTGCGCATGACACAGGGTCAGAGGTGGTGCTCTCACAGACTGTACATGACACACAGTCAGAGGTGGCGTTCTCACAGACTGTACATGACACAGAGTCAAAGCTCTCACAGACTGTATATGACACAGAGTCGAAGCCGGCGCTCTCAGTCTGTACAAGACACAGAGTCAAATGCTGCACTCTCACAGACTATACATGACACAGAGTCAGAGGTAGCGTTCTCACAGACTGTACATGACATGCTGTCAGAGGCGATGCTCTCATACACAGTATATGACAAACACTCATAGGAGGCGCTGTAACAGACTGTGCAGGACACAAATTTAAAGCTGGTGCTCTCACACACTGCCTGTGACAGGCAGAGGTGGAGCTCTCAAAGAAAGTACATGATACACAGCCAGAGATGGCCCTCTTACTGACTGTACATAACAAACAGTTGGAGACAGAATTTTCTCAGACTCTACATGACAAATAAACGGAGACGGCACTCTCCCAGACTGTACATGACACGGCCAGAGGAGGCTTTCACGTAAATTGTACATGACGAACAGGGATGGCACTCTCGTTGACCGTATATGACAAATAGTCAGAAACTGTGTTCTCACAGACTGTACATGACACAGTGTCAGAGGCTGCACTCTCACAGACTGTGCATGACAAACAGGCAAAGGCAGCATTTGTACAGGTTGTACAGGACACAGATGTAGAAGTGGCACTCTCACAGACTGTACATGACACAGATACAGAAGCGGCTCTCTCCCAGACAGTACATGGCACAGTCAGAGGATGCTCTCTCACAGACTGTACATGACAATGAGTTAGAGATGGCACTCTCGTAGACTGTATATGAAAAAGAATCGGAGCCAGCGTTCTCACAGACGGTACATGGCACATTTTCAAATGCCGCACTCTCACAGACTGTACATAATACAGAGTCGGAGGCAGCATTCCCACGGACTGTACATGACATATAGTCGGAGGCGGCGCTGTCACAGACTGTACATGACACAAATTCAGAAGCAGCTGTCTCACAGACTGTACATGACACAGATTCAGAAGCAGCTCTCTCACAGACTGTACATAACAGAGTCCGAGGCGGTGTTCTCACAGACTGTACAAGACAGAGGCAGAGGCGGCACTCTCACAGACTGCGCATGACAGAGTTGGCGGTGATCTTCCCACAGACTGTACTTGACACAGAGTCAGAAGTGGCGCTCTCACAGACTTACATGACACAGATTCGGAGGTGCTGTTCTCCCAGACTACATGCCACAAAGTCGGAGGTGGCGATCTCACAGGCTGCACATGACATGAGTCGGAGGTGGCGATCTCACAGACTGCGCATGACACAGAGTTGAAGGTGATGTTCTCACAGACTACCTGACACAGAGTCGGTAGGGGCGTTCTCACAGACTACATCAGAGAGAGTCGGAGGTGGCGTTCTCACAGACTACATGACAGAGTTGGAGGTGGCACTCTCACAGACGTTACATGAAAGAGTCAGAGGTGGCGTTCTCACGGACTGTACATGACAGAGTCTGAGGTAGCGCTCTCACAGACTGCGCATGACACAGAGTTGGCGGTGGTCTTCCCACAGACTGTACTTGACACAGAGTCAGAAGTGGCGCTCTCACAGACTTACATGACACAGAGTCGGAGGTGCTGTTCTCCCAGACTACATGACACAGGGTCGGAGGTGGCGATCTCACAGGCTGCACATGACACAGAGTCGGAGGTGGCGATCTCACAGACTGCACATGACACAGAGTTGAAGGTGGCGTTCTCACAGACTACATGACAGAGAGTCAGAGGTGGCGCTCTCACAGACTTACATGACACAGAGTCGGAGGTGCTGTTCTCCCAGACTACATGACACAGAGTCGGAGGTGGCGATCTCACAGGCTGCACATGACACAGAGTCGGAGGTGGCGATCTCACAGACTGCACATGACACAGAGTTGAAGGTGGCGTTCTCACAGACTACATGACAGAGAGTCAGAGGTGGCGCTCTCACACATTGTACATGACAGAGTTGGAGGTGACGTTCTCACAGTCTGTACATGACATAGAGTCAAATGCTGCACTCTCACAGACTGTACATGATACAGAGTCGGAGGTGGCATTCTCACAGACTGTACATACCAGAGTCAAAGGTGGCATTCTCACAGAATGTACATGAAACAGAGTTGGAGGTGGTGTTCTCACAGTCTGTACATGACACAGAGTCAAATGCTGCACTCTCACAGACTGTACATGACACAGAGTCGGTGATGGCACTCTCACAGACTACCTGACACAGAGTCGGTGGCGGATTCCTCTCAAACTGTACATGACCCAGAGTTGAAGGTGGCGTTCTCACAGAATGTACATGACACAGTCAGAGGTGGTGTTCTCACAGTCTGTGCATGACACAGTCAAATGCTGCACTCTCACAGACTGTACATGACACAGAGTCAGAAGTGGCGTTCTCACAGACTACCTGACACAGAGTCTGTGGCGGCTTTCTCACAGACTGTACATGACCCAGAGTTTGAAGGTGGCGTTATAACAGACTATACATGATACAGAGTCAGAGATGGCACTTTCACAGACTGTACATGACACAGAGTCAAATGCTGCACCCTCACAGACTGTACATGACACAGAGTCGGAGGTGGTATTCTCATAGATTGTACATAACACAGAGTCGGAGGTGGTGTTTGTAGGAGAATAGGATCTGCTTCTTATAGATACCCCACTTTTTGCTGACGTTTCACTGTTTTTCGACTTTAGTCTGGCTGGGACCCTGCTATCCAGGGCCCCAGCCTAGCTGCTTCCTCTCTGAATTGATTGCATGCACTTTAGGTACACTCCAGATTGGATTCTGGGGTACCCTTATGAGTCCCTAGTATATGGTATACTATGTACCCAGGGCATAGGTACCCCAGGGCCTACCAGGGGCTGCAGCATGTATTGTTCCAACCCTGTGAAGCCATTTAAAATGACACAACAGGTCTGCTACACCAGCCTGTGTAAGGTGGTGTGTGCCCCCTTACTGAGATATAGGTTCCCTATATCTCTCCATATCACTGCACATATAAACCTATCAGTCACCCCTATGGCAGGCCCTATCAATCCAAGGTGCTGGGTTTTATGTGAGAGGGTGCCCATGCATGAGCAGAGCCCCTCTGCAGCCTTCGGAACATTTATTCCGGGGTTGTCTGTGATGCAGCCAAACCATATACTCTTAAGTGCATTATAACCTCGCAGTAAATGCTAACTTTGGAATGGCTGCATGGAAACATGTTGTGTTTGGTGTCAAACACCTTGGAATCATACCTCCACACCAGTAACTGGTGTAGGAGGTATGATTCCACCCTACTAGAGGGAGAAACATGGTACCACCGGTATACTCGGTACCAGCTTCACAAAGCCCTGGCATCACAAAATGGATGCTGTCAGCCACAGACACGGGTCTGCCCTCCTGCTGCTGGACGAAACTCCGGCAGGGGAGGCTAGACATTGGGTTTCCTGTCACAGGGAGGTGTGACCACCTCCCACACAGGCTTTAATGTATTGGGGCTGGGTGGGTGCACTCCAAGAGTGCTTTGAAGTCTGCACTGGGGGTACATTTGGTGTCCCTGTGCATAGTCCAGCTCAAATGGTTGCAGGGGCTGCCAGCCCCTGCTCTGGCGCGAAACTGGACAAAGGATATGGGTGTAGCCACCCCTCTGTCCTGACCTTCCCATAGGTGTGTCCCCAGAGTTTGTCCCACCCCTTCCTTGGGTATAAAGTAGGAACCCCTGACTACAGAACTTTAGATTTACCTGGACGAAACTCTGCTACAGAATCCCAGAACTTCAACTATCTACACGATGTTTGATAACCAAAGAATTTACCTTGGAGTAAAGGAGTTACTCCCCTGCTTGGCAGGCACCAAAGACGCATCTGTCCAGTTTGCATCTCCGAAGCTCCTGAGGACTCTGAAGAATATTGCAAGAAAGGAGGTGGGTTTCTGTGGTCTCGGAGGTCGATCTGTGCGCTCAGCAACTCTGAGGTCTGTATCCCTCGTGGAGACCGTGCAACCCAAACCCCTGGACACGGCAACCATTTGCAGAAGCATCAGCTTTGAGGCGACCTCTGAGGCTGAGCTTTGGGTTACTTATAGCTCTGACCCCGAGCAGCAATTCCACTGAAGATTGCCAGCCTACATTCCACGAGTGTTCCGTGAGCTGGCCCTTTGTGTTTTCTCTTGAGGTCTCTTTGCAAGCTCTTGTCCGTCGACTTGTGGGTCCCTGAGAAGGTTCTTTTAACTTTCAATGGGATTACCTGGTTGCTCCAGACGTGCCCTGACTCTCCATTGCTTGGGGAGTCTCCAGGACCTTGCTGGTCCACACCAAAGCATCTTTTCACTGACCGCATGGGTTGCAGTTGCCAAGGCTTGTTGGTGTTCCCTCCGAACACTGACCCCCCAGCACTCACCATCCTTTGTGGGACAGCTCGCATCCGGATCCTGGTCATCATCGACATCTCCTGGTCCCCGTGGCTGCAGAGTCAATCTTCACCTCTTCGCACCTGAAACACCCGACATCGGTGGGTATTCGTCTATCGTGCCCCTGGTCACTGGCAAGTGACCCAGACTCTGTCCCCTCTGCTTTCAGGTTCTTCACATCTTCTATTTAGGCTTGGATCACCCCGGACACTTCTCCTTTCCACGGCAGCAGCACTTTGCAGCACATCGCCATTGAAAACAACGACGAATCCTAACACCATTTGACACCTATGCACCCGGCTTCCGTGGGTGAGGTAACAGGAGTACTCTGGTGCTCCCGTGGGTGCTGGCCCTAGACCCCTCTAAGTCTAAAAGGGTTTGCTCAAAGTCCTCTCCTAAGTGTCCTTAAACTTTAAAATTCCAACCGAGACTTTCCCATAGAATTGTACGGAGCTTGCGGATGTGTTATCACACTGCAGACGTCCCCCGTGGGTCCCCTGTGTCACTACCTTGGGTGGTTCCTTGAGGTCCCAGCGATTCTACGTGCCCTAGGCACTGTGTCTAGTCAAGTCGTGGTTATTATACCACTTTCTTAATATATGGTTTGGTCTCTCCCTGGGGCCCATTGTATATTGTGCTATTTACTATCGTTTTAGAATTGTAATATTGTGTGCCTTGCTCTCTAATCTCATAAAGAGGTTAGTAGAGAGTGTTGAGTAATAAACACATATATTTTATATATATACACCTTGTGTGGTTCTCCTTTCATTTGGTCATTCAGGAGGTTATAATCTGGTAAACCAAGCTGTTTTACATTCCTTCGAGACTTAGCCTGAAGGTTGCTCTCCATCGCTACCACTAGGATAGCTTTCAATAAAGGTTGTCTTAAACCTATTCATCAATAAGGGTTGTTTGGACTGGTGCAAGGTGCCCACTAGAACTAGTGGACAGCATATACCAGGCCAACTTCTCACATTGGTGTGCAGCAGGTGGGATTCCAGCTTGCTATTGCTTTACCAGATAATCTCATTGAGTGACTAACTGAAAACAACTATAGGTACATAGGTACATATAAATCAACTCTAGAATAAAGTAAGTTCTACTGAACTTAGAGTTGTGTGTCAAGGACTTAGCACACCCTTTCTACAACTCAAGAGAGTTCAGTAGCTCCCACTCGAGTAGGTAAATGCACACACCACACCACACTAGTATGTCTTCAAGGGCAGAAGCCAGTGGGCCTCTCCCTAACAGATATGACCATCTCTCATTCCAAGAATTGAGAAACATGTGTAGATCTAGGAAGGTGAAGACAGGGAGACACCCAGACACCCAACGCCTCATAGAGGTCTTGCTTTTAGATGACCTCAGAAAGACCCCTGGGTCTGTTGAGGCAGGCAGAGTGGGTGGGACAACAGAAGAGGAAAGGCCAGGTAGTGAACACTACTATAACCCAGACTCTGATGCTGGCCAGGAGGATCAAAATGATTCTAACCTGGACAATGCAGCTTTTCCTGAAGGTGAGGAAGAAGGCATCCGTGGCCCTCTCTTTACCCCACCTGAAAGAGTTGGCAGTGTGCCAAGAAGCTCAAGATCTCCTTCACAGGAATCTAATCATTCTGCTACATCTGTAGGGACCTCTAGCTCCCATAAGAGCTATACTTCTCAGAAGAGGGAGTCCTCTTATGAGAGAGAATGCAGACTGCTTGAGTTTGAGAAAGCTAAGCTTAGGATCAAGAGAGAGCAGTTGGCATTAGATAGGGAATCCCTGGAGCTCCAGAGAGCTTCAAAAAGATTGGGGCTAGAGCCCCATGGTGGCAGCAACAGTGTCCCTAGAGGTAGAGAACATACTCATGACCATAGGAACCTGAACAAGATTGTCCCTCCCTACCAGAGTGGGGATGACATCCACAAATGGATAACTGCATTTGAGAGGGCCTGTAAGGTACAGAGGGTCCCTCAGGAGCAGTGAGCAGCAATCTTGTAGCTCTCCTTTGCAGACAAAGGTAGAGACAAGCTCCTCACTGTTATAGAAGAGGATGCTGATAATTACAAAGTTGTGAAGAGTGCACTGATTGATGGGTTTGGCTTAATCACTGAACAATACAGGATAAAGTTCAGAGATACCCAAAAGGCACAGACTCAAGACTGGGTTGACTTTTAGATTGTGCTACTAAGGCTCTGGAGGGCTGGGTACTTGGCAGTAAGGTGTGTGATTTTAAGGGATTGTACAACTTAATTATGAGGGAGCAGATCCTTAATAATTGTCAAAATCAGCTGTTGCATCAGTACCTGGTGGACTCTGATCTGACCTCTCCCCTAGAATTGGGTCAGAAGGCAGACAAATGGGTCAGAACCAGAGTGAGGCAGAAGAAGGTTCAGAACCAAGGTTGTGAATCCAAGAAGCAGGATTCTAAAAACTCTGATAAGGGTGGGGACAGGGGTAAAGACCAGAAGTCTTCTCAAGGGCCCCAAAAATCTGCATCTGGTGCGGAGTCCCAATCCAGCAAGGGAAAAGGCCAAAAGAAACTATGGTGTAACATCTGTAAACAGAAAACCCATTGGACCAGTGATTGTACCAAGTCCAAGGATTTAACTCCAGCCACCATTACCCCTAAGGCAACTGTTCCCCCATGTTCAGCTCCAAGTGGTGGTACTCAGAATAAGGGTGTAGTAGGGTTAACCCTGGGTTCTGAGGTGAACTCTGGCCTAGTCAGAGTTCCAACTCAGGCTGCACTGATCTGTGATGGAGGCATGGACATGTCCTCCTTTGTCAGTCCCAGTAATCTGGGCAAATACAGACAGCAGCCTTTGATAAATGGAAAAGGGGCCTTGGCATTCAGGGACACAGGAGCAAGTGTCACCATGGTGACAAACGATCTTGTGGCTCCTGAGCAAATCATACTTGGTGAGATCTACCAAGTGACCAATGCTAGCAATGTCAGGACAGACCATTCCTTGGTAGTTGTTAATTTCACCTGCGGAGGGGAAACTGGCCCTAAGAAGGTTGTGGTAAGTGCAGACCTCCCTGTTGAATGCTTGCTTGGCAATGATTTAGAACTTCATCTTGGGCTGAAGTGGAGCTCAGGACTCATGCAGAAATGTTGGGAATCCCTGCAGATGTGTTTGCTATGACCAGGTCACAGGCAACAATGTCAAACACTGAACAGGCCCTGGATCCTGGAATAATGGACCAGGCGCCTCCCAAGAAAAGGAGCAGTAGGGGTAAGGCAGTGTCTTCCCCCCTGACTCAGAATTCAGACCAGTCTCCTGAGGGAGCTGATCTTAGTCCTGAAGAAGGAACTGTTCCAGATGAGCTTGAACCTGATCAGGTTGAGTTCCTGGGGACAGGGGGCCCTTCCAGGGCAGATCTGAGCCAGGAGCAGCAGAGTTGCCCTTCTCTTGAACCCCTCAGACAGCAGGCTGCTGCTGAGGCTGCTGGGAATGCTAGTGGAACCCATAGGATCTATTGGGATGATGGACTCCTATATTCAGAGAGTAGAGACCCCAAGCCTGGAGCCACCAGGAGGTTGGTTATACCTCTGAAGTTTAGGGGCTTCCTATTAACACTAGCCCATGATTTTCCCTTCGCAGGTCACCTAGGCCAAAACAAGACTTGGGACAGCATTGTCCCTCACTTTCATTGGCCTCACATGTCTGAAGACACCAAGGAGTTTTGTCGCTCCTGTGTCACCTGTCAAGTCGGTGGTAAGGCAGGTGGTACCACAAAGCCCCCACTGATACCACTACCTGCGGTGGGGGTTCCCTTTGAGAGGGTTGGGATTGATATAGTTAGTCCCATGGATCCTCAGACAGCATCTGGGCACAGATTTATCCTGGTGGTGGTGGACCATGCCTCTAGGTACCCAGAAGCAATTCCACTTAGGACCACCACAGCACCTGTGGTAGCAAGGGCCCTCCTGGGAATATTTTCCAGAGTAGGTTTCCCTAAGGAGGTAGTATCAGACAGGGATGCAAACTTCATGTCTAGCTACTTAACTGCTATGTGGAAGGAGTGTGGAGTAAATTACAAATTTACCAGCCCTTATCGTCCACAATCCAATGGGTTAGTTGAAAGGTTCAATAAAACCATCAAGGGCATGATCAAAGCTCTCCCAGAAAAGTTTAGGCGCAGATGGGACATACTTTTGCCCTGCCTTCTCTTTGCCTACAGAGAGGTTCCACAGAAGGAGGTTGGTTACAGCCCATTTGAGCTTCTGTTTGGACATCCAGTTAGGGGTCCATTGTGTCTAGTGAAGGAGGGATGGGAATTACCTCTCAAACCCCCTGAACAGGATATTGTGGACTATGCACTTGGTCTCCGCTCCATGATGGCTGAATACATGAAGAAGGCAACTAAAAACCTTGAGGCTAGTCAGGAATTACAAAAGGCCTGGCATGACCAAAAGGCTGTGCTGACTGTTTACCAGCCAGGCCAGAAAGTAAGGGTGTTGGAGCCTGTGGCCCCAGGAGCCCTCCAAGACAAGTGGAGTGGCCCCCATACCATAAATGAGTAGAAGGGAGAGGTCACCTACCTGGTGGACCTTCGAACTCCCAGGAACCCCCATAGGGTGCTCCATGCCAACAGGCTCAAACCATATGTTGACAGGGCAGACATGGGCTTGCTCATGGCTACTGATGAGGGACAGGAGGAAGAGAGTGATCCACTCCCTGACCTGCTCTCACAGAACCCTGATGATGGATCAGTAGATAGTGTAGCCTTGGCAGGCAGCCTCACTGTCCGGCAGCAAGCTGATTGCAGACAAGTTCTCAATCAGTTTAGACATATGTGTTCACTGACTCCAAGTCAGACTACCTGGTGCACTCATGGAGTGGCCACTGGGGACAGTCTACCTGTTAAAAATAAGATTTACAGGCAACCTGACCATGTCAGGGACTGCATCAGGGCTGAAGTCCAGAAAATGTTGGAATTGGGAGTTATTGAACCCTCAGATAACCCTTGGGCTAGTCCAGTAGTCTTAGTGCCTAAACCTCACACCAAAGATGGCAAGAGAGAGGTGAGGTTTTGTGTAGACTACAGAGGTCTCAATGCAGTCACTAGGACTGATGCCCATCCAATCCCTAGAACAGATAAGCTTATAGGCACTTTGGCCTCAGCCAAGTTTCTGAGCACATTTGACCTAACAGCTGGCTACTGGCAGATCAGACTAGCTGATGGTACAAAGCCAAAGACAGCATTTTCTACCCCTAGTGAGCATTACCAATTTGGGGTGATGCCCTTTGGTTTGAAGAATGCACCTGCCACTTTTCAAAGGTTGGTGAACAAAGTCCTTACTGGTCTGGAAGCCTATAGTGCAGCATATCTAGATGATATTGCTGTCTTTAGCTCCACCTGGAAGGATCACCTGTCCCACCTGAGAAATGTTTTGGAGGCCCTGCAGAATGCAGGCCTAACTATGAAGGCCATCAAGTGCCAGATAGGGCAGAGTCAGGTTGTGTACCTGGGCCACCTTGTGGGTGGAGGCCAGGTTCAACCATTGCAGAGCAAAATCCAGACCATAATGGACTGGGTTGTTCCAACCACCCAGACTCAGGTCAGAGCTTTCTTTGGCCTGACCGGGTACTATAGAAGATTAGTCAAAGGGTATGGATCCATAGTGACCTCTTTGAATGACTTAACTTCTAAGAAAATGCCAAAGAAAGTCCAGTGTACAGTCAGCTGTCTAAAGGCATTTGATGACCTGAAGCAGGCCATGTGCACTGCTCCCATTCTGCAAAGTCCTGACTACTCCAAACAATTCATTGTCGAAACAGATGCATCTAAGTTGGGGGTAGGGGCTGTGTTATCACAATTGAATGATGAGGATCAGGAACAGCCAGTAGCTTTTATTAGCAGAAGGCTGACCCCCCAGAGAGAAACGTTGGTCAGCTTTTGAGAGGGAGGCCTTTGCTGTGGTTTGGGCTCTGAAGAAGCTGAGGCCATACTTGTTTGGCACTCACTACATTGTTCAGAGAGACCATAAGCCCCTCTTATGGCTAAAACAGATGAAGGGTGAAAACCCCAAACTTTTGAGGTGGTCCATTTCCCTACAGGGGATGGACTATTCAGTGGAACATAGACCTGGGAGTAACCATGCCAATGCTGATGGACTCTCCAGATATTTCCACTTAGAACATGAAGACTCAACTGGTCAAGGTTAGTTTAATGTCCCTGCATGGGGGGGGGGGGGTTGTGTAGGAGAGTAGGATCTGCTTCTTATAGGTACCCCCACTTTTTGCCGATGGTTCACTGTTCTTCGACTATAGTCTGGCTGGGACCCTACTATCCAGGGCCCCAGCCTAGCTGCTTCCTCTCTAAATTGATTGCATGTACTTTAGGTACACTCCAGATTGGATTCTGGGGTACCCTTATGAGTCCCTAGTATATGTAATACTATGTAACCAGGGCATAGATACCCCAGAGGCCTACCAGGGGCTGCAGCATGTATTGTGCCACCCCTGGGAAGCCATTTAAAATTACACAACAGGTCTGCTACACCAGCCTGTGTAAGGTAGTGCGTGCCCCCCTTACTGAGATATAGGTTCCCTATATTTCTCCATATCACTGCACATATAAACCTGTCAGTCACCCATATGGCAGGCCTTATCAATCCTGAAGGCAGAGTGCTGGGTTTTATGTGAGAGGGTGCCCATGCATGAGCAGAGCCCCTCTGCAGCCTTCGGAACCTTTATTCCGGGGTTGTCTGTGATGCAGCCAAACCATATACTCTTAAGTGCATTATAACCTCGCGGTAAATGCTAACTTTGGAATGGCTGCATGGAAACTTGTCGTGTTTGGTGTCAAACACCTTGGAATCATACCTCCACACCAGTACCTGGTGTAGGAGGTATGATTCCACCCTACTAGAGGGAGAAACATGGCACCACCGGTATACTCGGTACCAGCTTCACAGAGCCCTGGCATCACAAAATGGATGCTGTCAGCCACAGACACGGGTCTGCCCTCCTGCTGCTGGACAAAACTCCGGCAGGGAAGGCTAGACAATGGGTCTCCTGTCACAGGGAGGTGTGTCCACCTCCCACACATGCTTTAATGTATTGCGGCTGGGTGGGTGCACTCCAAGAGTGCTTTGAAGTCTGCACTGGGGGTACATTTGGTGTCCCTGTGCATAGTCCAGCTCAAACGGTTGCAGGGGCTGCCAGCCCCTGCTCTGGCACGAAACTGGAAAAAGGATATGGGTGTAGCCACCCCTCTGTCCTGACCCTCCCATAGGTGGGTCCCCAGAGTTTGTTTCACCCCTTCCTTGGGTATAAAGTAGGAACCCCTGACTACAGAACTTTAGATTTACCTGGACGAAACTCTGCTACAGAATCCCAGAACTTCAACTATCCACACGATGTTGGATAACCAAAGAATTTCCCTTGGAGTAAAGGAGTTACTCCCCTGCTTGGCAGGCACCAAAGACGCATCTGTCCGGTTTGCATCTCCAAAGCTCCTGAGGACTCCGAAGAATATTGAAACACAGGAGGTGGGTTCCCGTGGTCTCTCAGGTCGATCTGTGTGCTCAGCAACTCTGAGGCCTGTATCCCTCGTGGAGACCGTGCAACCCGAACCCCTGGACACCGCGACCATTTGCAGAAGCATCAGCTTTGAGGTTACCTCTGAGGCTGAGCTTTGGGTTACTTGTAGCCCTAACCCCAAGCAGCAATTCCACTGAAGATTGCCGGCCTAAACTCCACAAGTGTTCCGTGAGCTGGCCCTTTGTGTTTTCTCTCGAGGTCCCTTCACGGTCCCTTGTCCGTCGACTTGTGGGTCCCTGAGAAGGGTACTTTAACTTTCAACTGGCTTACCTGGTTGCTCCAGACGTGCCCTGACTCTCCATCGCTTGGGGAGTCTCCAGGACCTTGCTGGTCCACACCGAAGCATCTTTTCTCTGACCGCGTGGGTTGCAGTTGCCAAGGCTTGTTGGTGTTCCCTCCGAACACTGACGCCCCCCCCCCCCCCCCCCGCACTCGACATCCTTCGTGGGACAGCTCGCATCTGGATCCTGGTTGTTGTCGACGTCTCCTGGTCCCCGTGGCTGCAGAGTCAATCTTCACCTCTTCGCACCTGAAACACCTGACATCGGTGGGCATTTGTCTATCGTGCCCCTGGTCACTGGCAAGTGACCCAGACTCTGTCCCCTCTGCTTTCAGGTTCTTCACATCTTCGACCCAGTCTTGGATCACCCCGGACACTTCTTCTTTCCACTGCAGCAGCAATTTGCAGCACATCGCCATTGAAAACGACGACGATTCCCGACACCATTTGACACCTATGCACCCGGCTTCCCTGGGTGAGGTAACACGAGTACTCTGGTGCACTCGTGGGTGCTGGCCCAAGAACCCTCTAAGTCTAAAAGGGTTTGCTCAAACTCCTCACCTAAGTGTCCTTAAACTTTAAAATTCCAACCGCGACTTTCCTATAGAATTGTACAGGGCTCGCGGATGTGTTCTCACACTGCACACGTCCCCAGTGGGTCCCCTGTGTCACTACCTTGGGTAGTTCCTTGGGGTCCCAGCGATTCTACGTGCTCTAGGCACTGTGTCTAGTCAAGTCGTGGTTCATACCACTTTCTTAATATATGGTTTGGTCTCCCCCTGGGGTCCATTGTATATTGTGCTATTTACTATTGTTTTAGAACTGTAATATTGTGTGCCTTGCTCTCTAATCTCATAAAGAGGTTAGAGAGTATTCAGTAATAAATACAAATATTTTATATATATACCTTGTGTGGTTCTCCTTGCAGTTGGTCATTCAGGAGGTTATAATATGGTAAACCAAGCTGCTTTACATTCCTTCAAGACTTAGCCTGAAGGCTGCTCTCCATAGCTACCACTAGGCTAGCTTTCAATAAAGGTTGTCTTAAACCTATTCATCAATAAGGGTTGTTTGGACTGGTGCAAGGTGCACACTAGAACTAGTGGACAACATATACCAGGCCAACTTCTCACAGCATTCTCACAGACTGTACATGACACAGAGTCGGAGGTGGCATTCTCATAGACCATACATGACACAGAGTCAGAGGTGGCGTTCTCACAGACTGTACATGACAAGCTGTCAGAGCCGATGCTTTCAGACACTGTATATGAGAAACACTCATAGGAGGTGCTGTAACAGACGGTGCAGGACACAAATTTAAAGATGGTGCTCTCACACACTGCCTGTGACAGTCAGAGGTGGAGCTCTCAAACAAAGTACATGCGACACAGTCAGAAATGTCCCTCTTACTGACTGTACATAACAAACAGTTGGAGACAGAACTCTCTCAGACTCTACATGACAAACAGTCGGAGACGGCACTCTCACAGGTTGTACATGACACGGGCAAAAGAAGCTCTCTCATAAAGTGTACATGACAAACAGAGATAGCACTCTCGTAGACTGTATGTGACAGATAGTCAGAGACCGTGTTCTCACAGACTGTACATGACAGTGTCAGAGGCTGCACTCTCACAGACTGTGCATGACAAACAGGCAAAGGCAGCATTTATACAGTGTATACAGGACACAGATGCAGAAGCGGCACTCTCACAGACTGTACATGACACAGATGCAGAAGCGGCTCTCTCATAGACTGTACATGACACAGATGCAGAAGCGGCACTCTCACAGACTGTACACGACACAGATGCAGAAGCGGCTCTCTCACAGACTGTACATGACACAGATGCAGAAGCGGCTCTCTCACAGACTGTACATGATACAGAGTCGGAGTTGGCGTTCTCACAGACCATACATGACACAGAGTCAGCGGTGGCGTTCTCACAGACTGTACATGACATGCTGTCAGAGGCGATGCTCTCATACACTGTATATGACAAACCCTCATAGGAGGCGCTCTAACAGACTGTGCAGGACACAAATTTAAAGGTGGTGCTCTCACACACTGCCTGTGATAGTCAGAGGTGAAGCTCTCAAAGAAAGTACATGATACACAGTCAGAGATGGCTGTCTTACTGACTGTACATAACAAACAGTTGGAGACAGAACTCTCTCAGACTCTACATGACAGTCGGAGATGGCACTATCCCAGACTGTACACGGCAGGGCCAGGGGAGGCTCTCTCGTAAACTGTACATGATGAACAGAGATGGCACTCTCGTAGACTGTATATGACATATAGTCAGAGACTGCTGTTGTGAGGCGCGCTGCGGGGGCCTAACGCGGTAATTGCAGGAGCGCTAATAATGCGAGACCACACATGAAGCTGGTGTCGGCGTGACTGCCCTAGAAAGGCAGGCCCCTTTATTTTTATCCTTGCGCACGCCACCGTCGTGGCGTACGCACAACACACGTAAGTTACGCGCTCTAGCGCTAACCGCTAGAGCGCTGACTGCAACATCCCTCTCCAACTTGGATGGCGAAACACCGCCGTTGACATCAACAGTCACTCACTTACTTGGCACACGAAGTCTTTGAGGCAGCTACTCGGTGGGGGGTTTCCCCTCAGTCCATACCTGGTGGTCGCCCGGGTGTTGGGGTCTGCGGGGCGAGCATCATCAGCCTCGGGGACCTCGGGGCCTGGATGTTCTGGCCCGGGTGCTGACTCGGGCCTGACCTGGGGTAGCTGGGGTTCGGTTCCAGTTCCAGGGACCACCGCGTCTTCCTCGTCCTCTCTTTCATGGTCACAGCGGCGTTCAGTTGCTTCAGGAATGCGCTTGAACCACGAGATGTTGCGCGTGGCCGACTCTGTTCCACAACCGGGCCGTGACCATTGTCCCCCGCATTCGTTCCACTACCCAGCTCCCTGGCTCATACCGGGGTTTGAATTTCCCTCCGGGCCTTCAGTTTCTTATGAGAACATTGTCAACCGGCCTGATGGTGCGGTTCCGGCTGCCCCGTGACCGGCTCACTTGCTGATTGCGGTGTGCCCTCCGCTGGAGAGTCTGTTCCTCTTGGAAAGGTGGAGGGGTCCACCCTGGGGCCGTAGGGAGTCCGTCCTGGCGAGCCCCGTTGAGCATGAGGGCCCACGGTGCTTGCTTGGTGGCGCAGTGGGGTGTGCTCCGGTATTCTCCCAGGAACCGTTGGATCTCTCGCTCCGGATCTTGGTGTTCAACGCTGGCTATTCGCATGACTTTATTTAATGTTCGCATGAACCGTTCAACCTCGCCATTGGCTTGGGGCCACTGAGGGGTGATCCGCCGGTGCCGTATGCCCTGGCGTGTGAGGAAATCCCGAAACTCGTGGCCTTGGAACGGTGGTCCGTTGTCACTCTTTAGCTCGGAGGGATGCCCAAACATGCTGAACATCTTCTCTAGAGCTGGCTCTACGAACGTGAATGCCGTGGATGGCAACGCCTCCACCAGGGGGTATTTGGAGAAACTGTCCATGACTAGTAGTGTGACCCTCCCGTCTGGGAAACTCCCGAAGTCTACACTGACTTTGTCCCACGGGTGTCTCCCTGTCTCTTCGGTCACAATGGGGGCTGGAGGTTCAGGTCCACTCGTCATTTGACACGCTGGGCAGTTCCTCACGGTGTCCTCCACTAGGGTGTCCATTCCTGGGAACCATACTTTTTCTCTCATCCAGGCCTTCATTTTCTCGGTTCCCTGATGCCCCTTGTGGGCGAGGATTGTAGCTTGGCGGCGTAGCGCTGTTGGTATGACGATTCTGGCCCCTCTCAGAACAATTCCTTCTCTAGTCGCGCTGAGCTCGTTCCGCACTCGCCAGATTTGTTGCAGGTCTTTGCGTTCGTCCTCCGTCCACGTGTTGGCTGATTGTAAAAAGTTCGTCCACGACCCTTGTTGGAGAGCTTCCCGGGTCCGTGCTATCACTGTGTCTTGTTCCGCTGCCTGCCTGATTTCCTGGAGCGTCAGCACTTGGGGGCAGGTCAGAGCGGCTAAGAGATCAAGGTGTGCTTCGGCATCATCTTCCTCTTCCTTCCCTGTGGGGCCGTGCTCTTCTTTGTCCGGATGTCTGGACAGGAAGTCAGCTGGGTTCTTGGCACCCGGCCGATAGGTGATGTCCATCTCGTATTGCTGCAGTCCAATGGCCCATCGTTCGATTCGCGGAGGTGGGTGCGGTGCTGTCCCTTTGAAAAGGGGCACTAGTGGCTGGTGGTCCGTCACGACTGTGAACGGGTGTCCGCAGACGTACAGGTGAAAGTGTCGACAGCCCCACCTTATAGCCAGTGCTTCCCTCTCGATCTGGGAATGTCTTTGCTCCGTCGCTGTGAGCGCCTTGCTCGCGTACGCCAGCGTCGCCCATTGCCCCGGCTCTTGTTCCTGGGTGAGCACTGCTCCCAGTCCTACCGGGCTGGCATCGACGAGCAGCTCAGTCTTCCTGGCGGGGTTAAAGTAGACCAGTGTGGTCTGGTCGAGGAGCGCCGTCTTGATGGCTTGGAATGCTTGGTCTTCGCGCGGTCCCCACTGCCACGGGACATCGCTTTTGGTGAGGTGTCTGAGCGGTTCGGCAATCGTTGCCAGGTTCGGAATGAACCGTCCGCAGTATGTAGCCATACCCAAGAAACTGCGAACCTCTGAGGCGGACGCTGGTGCGGGGGCGTTCTTGATGGCCAGGGACTTCCTCGGATCGACTTGGATGCCGTTGCTCGTGAACGTGTAGCCGAAGAACTCGATGCGTTGTTGGAAGAGTTGGCATTTGTCCTTGTGGAGTGTGACTCCGTACTCTTTGAGTCGTGTTAGCGTGGCTCGGACTTGCCGGTAGTGCTCGTCTACTGTTGTGGAGTGGATCAATATGTCCTCACTCACATTCATGACTCCGGGCAGGCCCTGCAGGATGTCACGAATGGTGTTCTGGAAGATCTCTGCTGCCGATGAGATCCCGAAGTTGAGCCGTCGATACCTTCGCAACCCTAGATGTGTGCTGAACGTTGTGATGTATCTACTCTCTTTGGCTAGGGTCAACTGGTGGTAGCCAGCGTTTAAGTCCTACTTCGAAAACCAGCGGGCTCCGTTGAGGTCGGCTATGATATCGTCCATGGTAGGCGTGATGTGCCGTTCCCTCTTGATGGCCTTGTTGGGCAGCCTCATGTCGATGCACACCCTGATTTTGCCTGGTTGACGGGGCTTCTCGGCGATGACCATGGGGGACACCCAGGGTGTAGGCCCGGTGACAGTCTCTATAACTCCCTGCTCCTCCAACTTCCTGAGCTCTTCTTCCACCAGTGGGCGTAGGTGGAAAGGGATTCGTCTGTGTTTGAGCGCCGTGGGAGCAACGGCGCGGTCAATGTGGAGCTTGACTGGTGGGCACTTGATGCTCCCTAGACCGGTGAACAGCTCTGGGAATTGGTCCAGTAGGTTGGCTGTCTGGGTGTCTTGAACTTTCTGGAGGAACGCCAGTAGCCCTAGGTCCTCGGCTGCGTGACCGCTTAGGAGCGTGTCCACTTCCTGATTGATGATGTGTATGTCGATCGTTACTTCTGCGTCACCTGTGCTCACTGGTACCTTCATCTTCCCCACTAGAGGTAGGGGCACATCGCTCCCGTAGGCGTAAATTCGGGCCTTCGACGTCTTGAGTTCAGGTTTCGGCCTGAGGCGGTTGTACTGCTGCACTCCCATGACGGTGACTGACGCGCCAGTGTCGATCACGGCGTCTACTCTTGACCCTGCTACCATGATGTCACACCGAGGTTGTGGCCTCCTTGTGCTTTTGAGGGCTTTAGTAAACAAGACTAGGTATGTCTCCCCTTCATCGTCTGAGTCAGAGTCTTCTTCACGCAACGCCTGCGTTGGCCTGCGGCTTGCGTCCGCGTGGGAGGACAGGGACAGCTGGGATAGTTGCCTCACCATGTTCCTTGCCGGCCTCTTCCCTCGGTGGTCGGCTCTCGTGGAGCGCTTCCGGCACACAGAGGCAAAGTGGTTTGGGGTGCCACAGTGTGTGCACGTTTTCCCCTTCGCTGGGCAGGGTTTTCCTGAATGTTCTTCGTAACCACAGTACCCATACTGGGCTTGGGCCGACCTCCTAGGCGCCTGTCGGTGCGGCCTCTCATGTGTCTTTACTGCGTCAGTGCGTTCTACCTTGATGGGCACGCCTGGCCCCGAGTTCCGCGTGATTGCCTGCTCCATTTCTTCTGCACGGGCGTCGGACAGATCATGGGACCGTGCGAGCACAAGGATATCTGCCAATGGGATGTTCGGTTGGCGGAGGATGAGGCTCTGCAGTTTCTTACTTCGGATACCGCATATCAGTTGTGCTCTGATCTCCTCTTTTGCTCTGTCCCCTGCGAGGTGCGTGTCCGCAAGCACCCTCAGTCGGGCGTGGAAAGCATCCACTGACTCCCCTTCTTTCTGCCTTGCCTGTCGCAGTTTAAAATGTTCGAAATCAGGATTCATTTGGGGGTCAAAGTGCGCGTTGAGCGCTGCGACGGCTGCGTCGTAGTTGTCCGCATTCCCCGTGTTGGGGAGGTGCTTGAAGAGCGTGTACACCTCCTCACCAGCATAGTGAAGCAGGAGTGAGCGCTTCACAGTGCCATCAGTCTCTCTGGATCCCGTAAAGTAATTGTTGAGCCGGCCAATCCATGTCTGCCAGCGTGGGGCGGCTGTGGCGGGGTCAGCTGTCTCGCTGAATGGTGGCATGACACCAGTTGGCGGGTGAAAAGGGACGGCTGGCGCAGGGCGGGCGTCGTCACCCATGGCTGCAGGAATGCTGGGGGGCACCGAGACTTGGAAAGACGGTTATCCGGGTGCGACCCAGGTAGGGAGCAAGGAGGCACACCCAGCACACTCAGGGGAGGCAGATCCCAGAACAGGAGCATCAAATTCACAGGCCACACAGAAAGGCGTCGTTGGGAGGCATGGAAACGGGCAGACCAAGCGGGAATTTTCATCCGCTGCCGCTGGGTCTGTGATTGGTGCACACGTGCGCTCACCGTCAATCAGGGACGCACGTGGGGGTTCCACCAGCAGGCCGCGTCGAAGCGGATCAGAAGCAGGTTGACGGGTCATCAGGGCGCCGGTCGCGGGGCTGCCGCGAGCAGATCGGCGAACAGCAGTCAGGCAGGATGCACGGCGGTTCAGACCGCCCTCGTAGCCATTGTTGTGAGGCGCGCTGCGGGGGCCTAACACGCTAATTGCAGGAGCGCTAATAATGCGAGACCACACATGAAGCTGGTGTCGGCGTGACTGCCCTAGAAAGGCACGCCCCTTTATTTTTATCCTTGCGCACGCCACCGTCGTGGCGTACGCACAACGCACGTAAGTTACGCGCTCCAGCGCTAACCGCTAGAGCGCTGACTGCAACAACTGCGTTCTTACAGACTGAACATGACACAGATTCAGAAGCGGCTCTCTCACAGACTGTACATGACACAGTCAGAGGATGCTCTTTGACAGATTGTACATGACAAACGGTTAGAGATGGCACTCTCGTAGACTGTATATGACAAAGAATTGAAGACTGCATTCTCACAGACGGTACATGACACAGTGTCAAATGCTGCACTCTCACAGATTGTACATAACACAGAATCGGAGGCGGCGTTCTCACAGACCTTACATGACTGAGAGTCAGAGGCGGCGTTCTCACAGACTGTACATGACACAAAGTCAGAGGCGTTGCTGTCACAGACTGTACATGACAGAGTCGGAGGTAGCGCTCTCACAGACTATACATGACAGAGTCTGAGGTGGCGTTCTCACAGAGTGTATACCACACACAGTTGGAAGCGGAACTCTCACAGACTACACAAAACAGAGTCAGACGCAAGGCTCTCACAGACTCTACATGACAGACCGACAGAGGAGGCGCTCACAGAGACTGTGCAGTACGCTCCACCGTGATGTGCGCTTAAAGACTAGTGAACTGTTCTTGGCACCGAGCCATGAGAGATCTGCGCACGAGGCAGTACTCAGGAATGCAGTTGCTTTTGCAGATAACCTCGAGTGACTGTAGGCATTTGCACTACTCTAGCTTTCAAGCTTTAACTGCTAAGCATCTTAGCCTTCGATGCAAGTAAAAGCAGAAATGCTGCAAAATAACTGTGCTTAAGCCGCGCGGTGCTTATGACGGTTGCCTGCAGTCTTCAGCTTTTGCTGCGCACTTGCTGTCTTCTCAACTTTCTGGTCTGCCAAATCAAACAACTGCTGGATGTTTCCTTCTACGATGAATTGCTTTGGCCCGACAATGCACATCTGCTTCGCGGCTGGAGCACATATGGCAAATCCTCACCCCTATCTCGTGGCCCTGAAACAGGCCAGGAAAAGAAAAGCCAACTCGGTGTCTTCGGATGACTGCAGCCTAAGTCCCCTCCTAACATGCCTAGAATGAGCAAGAGCCGCGTCAGCATCGGCAGTAACCCAAGATCTGGACGGATGCTGCGAGTGGAGGTTCGAGACATCTGTGCAGAAATCCTGTGAGGAGGTGAGAGAGATTTTCCTCTCTTCGCCAAGAGCACCATCCCTTGGAGGGAGATAAAAGACGGCACTTGGAATCCAGCGACCCCGGACAGCTAAGGCCAGCAGAGCGTTAGCAGTGGGAGCGAACGAGTTGGACCATAGCGGGCAGACCAGAAGAGGAGGGCGGGAAGGAGCGGAGGGCCCTCCTATTATGTGCCCTCAATGCGCAAACCAACAGAGGCTAGTCGGACTGGCCAACGCAATGCCCAGACAATAACAGGCCAGTATGGGCATTGTTCTTGCAAAACAAAAGGTAAATGGCCTAACACCCTGGGAGTTTTACTTCAGGATGCGCGGGTCGGTTTTTAGTTTTTTCCTGTTCCAGACCATCGTGATTAAAACTAAATGCTAAAATAAGGAGCGCACTGAAGTCTCATCTAAAAACAGTGCTTCCATAAAAAAAAAAAAGAAAGCCTCTCACTCTATCTCCAGGAACATGAAACACAGCATATTCAGCTAAGGCTGACTCATCATGGGATATTTGATGCATACATTGTTTACATAGGTTACTTCGTGTTCCGTTTACTCACCCCGTTAGTAGTTAAAACTGTGGCTGAGAGACTCTGAAGTGTATAATTAAAGATCTCTGCATTGCCTGCGGGACTGCCTCGTTTGTTTCGACCAGCCAACACAGATTTTAGTTTGGTCATGGTGTACATTTCTATGTAATTATCAAATATAACATAAATGATTGACAAAACATTTCTATATTCTATCCAGATATAATGTAAATGATTACAACATTTTTTATATTTTCAAAATGTAATAAGAGGGCTTTTTTCTCTTTTAACTCGTGGAGCAAAACAGATCCCTGATTTCACGCTTGTATGTTCTTTGGAAAGCCCCACTCACTTTAATCCTCTAGGGTTGAAGGTAGGGTGACCAACTGGCATGGGTGCAAATTCAGGACAGTGAGTGTAAAAATTCAGGACAAAGGGTCAAAATTCAGGACAAAAATTCAGGACAGGAGATCAAAATTCAGGACAAAAGGTAAGTTTTACAGACACATCAGAGGAGGTTGCGCAATAGTATATAAGTAAGTAAATAGACAACCACTTGAATACAAGTGAGAATAAGTTTATATTAGGTTGAGACAATTGTGCACTTCATGGCTTTTTAGTATGCGTGCAGCTTTAAGCAAATGTGCAGGTCTTTTTGTTGTAACAAAACCGCTGCCCCCACCCCACCTTTCCAGCTCCCAGAGAAAACGCCCGATGCACTGTCTGGCCAGACTGGCCTTGCTACCACCCTCCAATGACGCCCCTCATCTTCACATAGACCCTCTCTCATGTGTATTTAATTTCTTTACTCATACCAAGTATGTAGGGCAGAGTGTCGGAGTGAGTTACACCACACATATATTATATAGAGACAATCACTCTTATAAATGTGAAAGTCAATGTATAGGAAATATTGCTTAAGATAATGGGGCTTACAATGTGTAATCATACCTTCATCCATCATTCAGTCTTTCACCATTCATTCTGTCCTTCCATCTGTGTGCCCATCCATGTCCATATTCAACCATTTACAAACCTATCCATCACGTATCCTTCCATCTATCATTTCACTCATCCATCCCTCCATCCACCCTTTTACTCCTCCATCCATTATCCACCCTTTCACCCTATCCATTCGTACACTCATCCATCCAGCCATTTACCCATCCAGCCATCATTTCACTCATTCATCTACCCAGTCACTCATCCTTCCACCCGTTCAGTCATCCATTCACCCATCCTCCCTTTCTCTCTCCATTCCCCTTTCACTTAGCCATCCATCCTTCCATCCACCCACCCATCCATCTACTCATGAATCCATCCATTGAACCGATCACTCATCCATCCTTTCACTCATCCATCCATCCTTTTTCTCATCCATCCACCCTTTCACTCCTTCACTCATCTATCCATCCTTTTGTCCAGCTACCCGCCCTTTCACTCACTCATCCAGCCTTACATCCACCCTTTCACTCATCCGTCCAACCATTCACCCTTTCACTTATCAATTCATCAATCCACCCTTTCACTTATCAATTCATCAATCATTTCACTCATCCATCCATTCGACTCACCCATCATCCACCCTTTCACTCATCCGTCCAGCCATCCATCCACCCATCCCTTCACTTACTTACTTACTCACTCACCTTTTCACAAGAATTGTGAGCTGAGCCTTTGCAGAGTTGCAGACAGAAGAGACCCATCAAGAACTCCCTCCTCGCTGTAGTTCCTAAAGTAAGGGGTGGGGTGGGGCAGGGTTCACTATGCCCCTGCACATAAGCAATCTGAAAAAGTGGAAGGCATGAGTCATGCATGATGCACATTGTATTGACGTGGGGTGACTGTGACATGGTGTTGTTTCCAGAGCTTTAAGTGGGATGAAAAAACTAGGGAGGTCTCTCCAAAAGGGTGTTTGATGTAATTAAGGGCGTGGATTAAAACACCTAAGCTAAAAATCTATGCTTAGTATAATGTGCCACCCGACTGGTATTTTTGTTGCTTCTGTCATTGCATCCAGATATATAATACAAGAAGTAAAGTTACACCTAGAACAAGAAACGTTACATCTACAACGCACCAGAATTATTGGCTTTGTCAATGGTTGTTAGTTGCATAAAATAACAAGCATTGGCATAGCCAATAGGTCTCACCTTTGGGACCTTATAAGTGTTTAGCCATGCAACACTTGATATTGTTGCACCAAGGATATTGTGCTGTATAACTGACCACTTATAAGGCCCCAAAGGTGAGACCTATTGGCTATGCCAATGCTTGTTTTTAGCTAGTTTTAGTTCTTCATATGTAGTGCAGCATGGCGCTCCCTCCACCTAAGGCAAGCATTACACATACTGAGGGCGGTGAATGTGTAAGAACAGTAGTGGTGAGTGGGCCGGTTGGGGAGAGTCTCTGGACTAGCACTGTGTAATTGTTAAGTCACATCCCCTAAAGTAACAAGCAGTCTGACATTTAAGATTTCTTAGTGGTGATCGCACTGAGCCTATTTAACCTTAACTACGTTATTGAAAAAGTGATAACATGTTTTTGGAGGCTGAGTGGATAAACTGAAAAACTGGTCACTTGGATTGAAAATGGGAGTCAGATATTCTAAATAATGTACAAGCTTTGCAATACTCTCCAACTGTATCCATTCCTCATTTTTTCGAAGTACATTTTTCATTTCATTGTATTTACTAACCCAGTCCATTCAAATCTTCCTAATTTAAATTTAATGCATTTGCATAAGTTGGCCGCATAATGTAAAAATACATTCTTAGGGCCCGATTCACAGACTAACTTAAGACAAAATCCTAAACTTACTACCATTTTGGTATTCACAGAAGACACTTATTCATTTCGGTATTCACAGAAGTTAGGAGTCCTAACGTTAGGACTCCTAAATGCCTTCTGTGAATACCGAAAGTCTTAAAGTTAGGATTTTTCTCAGTTTAGGAGTAGTAAAGTTAGGACTACTAACTTTACTACTCCTAAACTGAGAAAAATCCTAACTTTAAGAATTTCGGTATTCACAGAAGGCATTTAGGAGTCCTAAAGGTAGGACTCCTAACTTCTGTGAATATCGAAATGAGGAAGTGCCTTCTGTGAATACCAAAAT
The DNA here is from genome assembly GCF_964204655.1 of Triturus cristatus. Taxonomy (NCBI): domain Eukaryota; kingdom Metazoa; phylum Chordata; class Amphibia; order Caudata; family Salamandridae; genus Triturus; species Triturus cristatus. The sequence goes on along the minus strand of NC_140580.1, from coordinate 230,148,948 downwards.
GAATAAGTGCCTTCTGTGAATACCAAAATGGTAGTAAGTTTAGGATTTTGTCTTAAGTTAGTTCTGTGAATCGGGCCCTTAGTGCTTATGTAAGTATTGTTCACTGGCTGCAACAGTCACACTCTTGTGGTGCCTTTAGACAAATAATTAGGCCCTTTTGACATTCCTACACGTGCCTCACAAGTTATGCACCGATGTCTACAGCAGCAGGCGCATTTACCCAGTAAGCTTTCTAGATTTTTGGCTTTGTATTTTCTCTAAAACAGATCATAAATGGAAGCATGTACTGGATATGAATTAGAGAAAGACTGGCAAACGTTGAGAAAGCAGGGATGCGCCACAGTGAGATGAAGGGGAAGGGTGTCTGCTAGTGGATTAAAGAGGCCTAAAGTTAATTCAGGACAATACTGCCTTTGCGCGTCTCGTGGACATTTAATAGCGCCTGCCCGGCTTCTGAGAAGCGCTTTGGGCGCCGGCAGACACTTTCTTTTACAAATTAGACTCTACAGTTGCATCAGGATGCACCACTGGGCCAATCTTCTCCTGATGGGAAGAGTTTCCCAGTTCGCCACAGTAACTTTTAATTGTCCACGTGCCGGGCACGTCTCGGGTCTGCTAATAGTCAGGATTTCACAGTACTAACCTCGGCTTGTTAGCCACTGAACTAAATGCAGACCCACCGCCAGAAAACAAATTAAACGACAAGAAAGAAGTCGGCGCTAGAAAGGTTGCTTCTCATCTCTGCAGACCCCAGAGTTGGCATCACAGCTCTGTGCCGCCAGTTAAGATACCACAGGTATGAAAGTGCTTTTAATTAGGGAATGGAAGGCTTTCTGCTGGGGAGATAAGCAGATGTGGCACTGTGCTACGCGGCCTGCCCACAGAAGTCTGTCACAGCACTTGGCCGAGGTACAGTCAGGCCTGCTGCCGCTTTACGACGACTCCTTCAGCTAATGCATCCAAAGGGACGCGCGCCAGCCAAATTCTGTCGCAGAGGATATTGATCGCTAATGGACCCGGGCTCTGGCACTGCCATCGCCAGCAGTTTTTTTGTTGTTGTAATTGTGAGGAAGTGTCGAAGAATGTTGTACTTGGAGCTGGGGTGCATTCTCCAACAAGCAAAAGTGACATGAAACTGATCGTGATCGCGATCATGAACAAAGGGGGGCGGGAAGAAGGGGAAAAGGAAAAGTAATTGTGAGGAAGTGTCGACGAATGTTGTACTAGGAGCTGAGGTGCATTCTCCAACAAGCAAAAGTGACGTGAAACTTATCGCGATCATGAACAAAGGCGGGAAGAAGGGGAAAAGGAAAATGAAACTGACGAGTGGGAGAAGGGTAGGTAAGGGAGGGGATTCACGTGCTGGAAGGCTGTAAGGCTTAATGAGCCTTGCAGTGCATGTGCGTGAGTGGTGCGCACGCAGCAGTAATCACGACATATGGCGCTTTTACTCAAGCGCGCGCCCGCGCACATGCACTGCAAGCTGTGGCCGGCGGTAGCATTTTTTGAAGCCCTTACTTAAAGTCTCGCCAGACAAGCGCAAGCGCTGGGTCAGGCGAGACCTAAAAAAGCAGCAACCATGGCTTCCTTGAATATAGTATTGAAAATGCGTCAGTTCTAAAATGATGAGAGACTCTGAGAGAACTATAATCCTTTCGTTTGAACTTCTTTCACTGCCTTCCTTCGATTAACTGGATTCTCACATAGCAGCAGCATGGGCGTTTTTGCACTTCCAGGTGACAGAAAGCCCTGCCCTAGACAGAGGCTGGAGGAGGCCACTACATGCTGTGCCAGCCCAGACTGACCCATTGTCATTCTGTATGTGGCAATCAGCTCCACACATAATGACAACGGGCAGGTGGGGCTGCTCTTGTGCTCAGAGGAACAGCGCGAGGTGCACCATCATGGAGCGGAGGTCTGTCTCAGGGGAACACCTCTGTTCCCTGAAAGGCCCAAAATTATGGACAAAAGGCGTCCGTAAAAAGGATCCTCACGGACAACGGACGTGAGGTCCAATTTACAGACGGTCAGTGAAATTTACGGACGGTTGGTCACCCTAGTTGAAGGCTGCCCATGCCATACATCCACTTTTTGGGTTTCCATTGTATTCAATATATGCAAATATTCAATTAAATGAATCAATTCTCTTCAGTTAGCCAGCGCAGGCCTCCAAGGCAGAGTAGGGCCAGTGTACCCCCTTGCGATGGAACATCTTGCTGTATTATTGCAACACCATTACCGCTCCTAAGGCTCACTCTTTGTGTCACAGATCAAGAATATGTTTATGATGAGATTTGAAAATACTCGGGTCCAGTGAACAAGGTATGATGAAAGCACACATGAGAGATTGGGGGTGCTGTCGGGAGGAGCAGGCCAGGCAGTAGGGCGGCAACCCAGCCCAGGAATGGCTGCTTTGGGCATTGTTCGAGGGGGTGGGGGCAGGACTAGCTCATGAAACAGGGTCACTACTGGACGTGACGCACAAAGGGGCGCGGGTCCCAAGAAGCGGGAGGTGGTCAAGGCGGGATTCTCTTAGCCACATTTTTCAAACAAGAGCAGAGGTTCGTTGGCCTCTTGGTGCTGCGGACCCCGCGGCCTCTCCTCCCTTCCTTTCTGACAGTGAATTGCCGTTTTAGGTCTTGCCTGGCATTAGCAGCGCGCATGCGCTGCACCCAAGCCATGTGAGGGCCTTTTGGAATCAATACGATTCCAAAGCATGCACGCGGACGGACAGACGATGTGCACGCAAGGACTGGATGCTTCACTGGCGGCATGACACACTGGGGACTTTGTTTTGGCTAAGCATGCGGCGACGGTATTTTGAGGACGAACGTGACATTCTCGTTTTTTGTATGTTTTAAATTGTGTTTTAAAATGAATGACAAATAAAGAATATACAACATAATTGTGTGTAGCGCTTTGTAACACACTTAATCCAAAATAAGCGCTCTAAATTACAGGACTGATGTTACTTTTACTAATGCGTTGCATGCATTTACCAGCCTCGGAAGGGTTAATCATTGAAGCCTGAATTATTCTTGCCAAACTTCAAACTTTTAATCTCCAAATCTACCATGCATCAAAGGTGAGCCTTTAACTCTCCACGTTTTCCTACCAGCATTAGCCTAAATTCTTGATGAATGGTCAGTATGTGCATCGCAAATGTTACATATCCTCTCCTTTCTCTAGCCCTCTCAATTTATTTCGGCAGTATGTGCACACCACAACCTCCGCTGTGGCTAGTGTTTCGAATAATGAAAGGGTTTTCAGCGATTTTCAGATGTCTTAAATAATACTGCTTAAAGAAGTAAAGCCATGCTGCCTCGGTGTTGTATAAATAAAAGTGGTATGCCTTGCTCCTGACCTGCATGGCCCTCGTTTTCGAACACGTTGTAGCAGGTTAGGCTGGGTTCCCTGCACCCAGCCAGCCACGGCGCCATCAGCAGCCCAGTTAGCGATGTGTGGTGTTTATTCACTGTGACAGTAGTGCACCACTAGGAACCCAGGGCTGAAATTGCACATCCCAGACACTGTCTTCTATTTGGTCGATCCTTCGTTATCTTTATAAAGATGCATGCACAGGCGTCACGTAAGGGTGGCGTGAGGAAAGGAAACCCCCAATAAAAGATACGTGGGGCAGGTGAAATGCCACTGACCGCGGCCCCCGCAGGGGGCCAATCGGCGGTCGGCGCCTTAGTGCCCCCGGGGCACCGGTCACCCCTCCACACCCCCTCCCACCGCGGGGGCGGGGACGCAGACCGGAGCCCCCCTCCTCGGGCTGGCCGGAAGTGACGCGTAATGCGTGTCACTTCCTGGCCCTGGTGTGAGGGGGAGACTATTTAGCCTTCCCCCACCCTCCTGGCGACCTCTTTGTCGCCCACCTCGCCATTTGATCGGTCGTCGCGCCACATGATCGGTCGTCGTCGTCTCCAGATGCGGTGAGTCTTGCTGCACCCACTCCGCCCCGGCCCTGTCCCTGGGCAGTACCAGGTCGACAGGGCCCTGTGGCACGGATGGCCTCGGGCGGAGGGGACGCAAGATTAGGGCGAGGGTGGCGACCTTAGAGGGCGGTGACGCGGTCCGCCGCGGGCACTGATCAGCGTAGCAGGGGACATAGCCCCGATTTGTAGAGCACCTGATCAGCGCGCGAAAAGTAGCGGGATCGATGTCCGCACCCCCCATTTATTCTCCCCGCGTCGCGTGATTGTCTGTAGGGGGACACGTTAACGCTTTCAATCTAGCCCAGTGGGCTAACGCGCAAAGTGTCTCTCCTTTCTAAGCTAGGGCCGCCTGCAGCCTTGGGCAGGAATCGGTGCAACAGGGGGTATGCCTCCCGGGTGTGCATGAGGGTTGGTTAGTGTCCCTCGTTGTGCAGACACGCCCTCGAGTTGCTTGTGGGAATCGGGGGGACACTGGCCAAGTTTAGTAATGGAGGTGAGTCTCACTCGGACCCCCCCCCCCCCCGTGAACCCTCCCCCCGGTCCCCACTATGCAGGACATGGTCCGGGAGGGACCCTGCCCCGTTGTGCTTTCCCTGGTCTGCCCGCAGGAAGCCCATCTGGCAGGCATTTGAGAGTAGGGTCGTGTCGGGGGACGGGGTCAGGGAAGGGGGGTCTGGCGAACGGCTGCTTGCAGCGCTGGCTTGCCAGGAGTGCGTCTGGTTCCTCCCGGTGTCTGCCAGGCGCGCCCCTAGTTTCCCATCGGCGTGGGCAGCCTGCAGATCGGCGGGCACGACCGCGTGGGGAGACGCGGAACATGGGGTCGACCACAAGCAGTAGGTGGGCCCTCCCCTGCATAGGTTTTAGCACGGCGGGACAGCTGGGGGCCTGGAGGTGAGGCTCACCCCCCGCCCGGGAACCGTGCAGATAGGGTACACGGGCATGTGAGGATGCGAGTACATCCATTTGTTTCAAGTGGTTTTCAGGCATTAGGTGAGCTAACGCCGCGGCCGCAGCGTTAATAGAAAGCGCGGGTTATGGAACGGGCGTGCGCCCTGAAGCCTACCAGGGGTGCCAGTTGGCGGGCCGCGGCTCGGATGCTTAAAGCCCGGACCTCTTTCGAGCGTCCCGGGTGGCAGACTGCGCTCCTCGCAGGGCTGGGAGCCCGATTGGGATGCAGATTGTTTTAAGGCTAATTTTCATTTGAATAGCAACGTGCACATGTTCCATATTGCCACGAACTGTTAATTTATTTATGCTAAGTGCTGTTTGTCTGGGCCAGCCCCTCCCTCCCGGGTGGTGGTTGCTCCCACATTGTACACTGCCCGAGGCGCCACTATGGCAAAGAAATAGAGGGCTCCCTCTCATCTACCGATTGAGGGTGTGTGTGTGAGGGAGGCATGCGGACGCTGGGCGGTTGGGAAGCAATAAGGTTAGTTCAGCCGACTGTTGCCCCGTTTGCACTCAGTGTGAGAGGGGCCCTGCATATTTGGCGCTGGCTCAGCCACCCACGGGTGTCACCTCGGGTCCACGAATCCCATGGGCATGGATGGTTGGCGGTGAGTCTGACCTCTACGTGGTTTTTCCTTTGTCGTTATGCTGGGGCAGCATCACGATTGTATAGGCGGCCGCGGCCATCTCGGGGGCTCTGTTGCTTACTGCGCCCGCAAGGGTAGTGGGGCATCCACTATGTTCGATCCGTCTTCTCGGTTCCCCTGACTGCTGGCAACTGACTAAGTGAAGCACTCTGCACGTCATGGGTTCAAACACCGCCAGAATAATGTCAGCTATGTTTTAGAGGTATAGAACGGGGAGCCCCGCCTGCAGTGCCGCGGGGTCGGCGGATCACCAGGCACAATGTCATTTTGTCACATCAGGAGGCGCGCGGGTCCCACAGGCCGATCGGAGTTCACCCGACCGTGCTTCGTGCCTGCCCTCCAGTGGAAGCTGGTGCATCGGGCCACTGCTCGGGATCTGGGTGTGCCTTGCCAGACACGCGCAGGTTGCGCCTGGGACCCCTGGTCGGGCAAGTCGGCTTGCGCAGTCTCTGGGAGAGTGGGGCTCTAACAACCCCCTACCCCATGCTCCCCTCCCTAGCTGGTTTGTGGCTCCGACCTCCTGGCTTGGAAGCCTGGTATCCGTGGAGCTGAGCGGAAGCTTGTCTTGTGCCCCAGTTGTAAGGGATGCGGTGGGTTGGCAGGCGGGGCTGTGCGAGTCATGAACGAAGCCAATAGTGATGACTTGTTGTGGGTATGATGTTACGCGTATCATACATCTAGAAGCAATGACAGAACAGCAAAATTACAAGTCGGCCCGCTCAGCATGCTGAGCACATAGTTCTGCTTTGGGCCAATGGGGGAATTGAGGCACTACGTGACCCGCCGGCCCCCGCCGCCTACAACCCCTTAATGACCGTGTCATGCCCCATGGCGGGAAGGGCCGCCCCTGGCCATCACGTAATCTCTTTGATGGTGGTGTGGTCCGTGGGCTGCGCTGCCGCCTTTGGTGTGGGAAAAGTTCTGCAGACAGCTCAGTTGGTAGAGCGGGAAACACTTAATTTCAATGTCGTGGGTTCGATCCCCACAGTAGGCGCGAGGTCTTCATTTGCAGGTTGCGAGCCTCGTGATCGCGTCCACTCCTGTGATTCTGGGCAAATCACTTATCGTCCCGTGCCTGAATCGGAAATGTACAGACGGTGCTATTTAAGGCGCTCCAATTCCCTCGGACGAATTTGCGCTACATAAATATGCAATAAACAACAATTAAGTAGCTTTGGTGCAGGTCCAGACCTCGGCAGCCGGGTCTGGACCGGCACGGGCCTGAATAGGTAAATCTTCCCAGGCCTGAATAGGTAAACACGTCTTCATGTAAAGCGCTCCAATACCTTCGGGTCGAGTCGCGCTATATATTTATGCAACATGTATTGCTGGCTTCCTATAAGGCGGATACATGATACAAGTGCATGCATTGTTCACATTACGCGATTGCGGGCATTACTAAACCCCCCTGCACCTCAATGGATAATCTGGTGCGGTGCTTGCGTGATCCGGTACGGGGAGTGTGTAATATGGTACGATTCTCTTAAGCACCCCCTGCTTGGAGGTGTAATGTAATTACGATGCTCATGTAAAGTCCTCCAATACCTTCCGGTCGAGTTCGCGCTATATAAATATGCAACATGTAATTGCTAGCCTCCTATAAGGCAGATACATGACACAAGTACATGCATTGTTCACATTACGCGATTGAAGGCATTACTAAACCCCCCGTACCTCAATGGTTAATCTGGTGCGGTGTTCGTGTTATATGGTACGAATCGCTTACGCTCCCTGTGCCTGCATGGTATAATGTAAATACGGTGCTCATGTAAAGTGCTCCAAGACCTTTGGCGTCGAGTTCGCGCTATACAAATATGCAACATGTATTGGCTGGCTTCCTATAATGCAGATACATGATACAAGTGCATGTATTATTCACAAGAATTTGCTCGTGCCCACATTCGCGCGCATTGTGTGATTCTGGGCATTTCGGCACCCCTTGCACCTGAATGGGTTATTTGGTCGGTGCTCGTGTCCGGCGCTCTAATACTTTCGCGCGCATTACGGTTTAAAGGAATTTCGGCATTCCACGCGCACGAATGTGTGACACGTTGCTCGTGTCCGGCGCTCCAATGCATGCGCGCTAATTACGTGATCCCGGGCATGACTACATCTCCCGCACCTGAACTGATTAATGTGGTTCGGTGCTCGTGTCCGGTGCTCAGTTACTTTGGCGCACAGTTGCGCTATGGACAGATGCTTCTTCCCCCCCTCAACCGGTGTCTCGAGAAGGCATCGCCGGTGTGCGCACACGGGTTCCCGAGGGGAAACAGTTCCTCTCTATGGGCCTAGGTAGAGAGTTACAATGACCCTCGCCCTCGCCAGCACACCCTGCACATCTACGACGCCAAAACCCTCCACGCACTCAATGCCGGCCGAAACACCTCCTGCTACCGAGCCACCCCGAGACACACCCATGGACCCTTCACCTGCCTTACCTGCCGCTTCACCAGCCTCCGACCCAACACCGCACCTGCTAAACCGAGCCCCAGCAACAAACACCTGATGTGCATCTTGCTCAACACCCGCTCCGTTCACAGGCATGCCGTCGAACTCTGGAACCTCCTCGACTCGACAGCACCAGACATCGCCTTCCTGACGGAAACCTGGATGAACGCCTCCTCAGCGCCCGACGTCGCCATCGCCGTCCCGGAAGGCTACAAAATCACCAGGAAGGACCGCGTCAACCAGACAGGAGGAGGCATCGCCATCATCCACAAGAACACCATCCGCATCACGACCAACTCCGATGACACCTTCACCTCCGCCGAACACCTCCACTTCCAGATACACACCGACCCCAAGACCACGCTCAGAGGCACCCTCGTCTACAGACCACCGGGACCACGCACACAGTTCAGCGAAGACATCACAGACTTCATCAGCCCATACGCCATCAATTCCACCGACTACATCCTCCTGGGTGACCTCAACTTCCACCTGGAGGACAACAAGGACCGCAACACCACTGCTCTGCTGGACAACCTGGCCAACCTCGGACTCAAGCAACTGGTAACCACCCCCACCCACTACGCCGGCCACACGCTTGACCCAGTCTTCTCATCCAGCAAATACGTCACCTTCAGCCACTCCACCAATCTCCAGTGGACTGACCACAGCTGCGTCCACTTCAGCTTCAGTAAAACGACGACCCACCACCACCCTCAACAAGCCCCCCGCAGGAGCTGGAACAAGATCACCGGCGACCAGCTCACCACCTTCCTCAGCCAGAACCCCCCTACCAGCTCAACGGACCCCAACAAAGCCGCCAACAACCTCACACAGTGGATCACCAACTGCGCAGACGCCCTCGCACCACTGAAGAAGAACCCCCCCAGCAGACGCGGCAGCAAGAAAGCCTCCTGGTTCACCGACGAGCTCATCACCTCCAAGAAGAACTGCCGCTCCCTGGAGAACACCTGGCGCACCAACCAGACCACAGACAACATGACGGCCCTCAAACACGCCACCCGCAAACACCACCAACTGATCCGCGCCACAAAGAAGACAGCCTTCAAGGAACGACTGGACAACAACACCCACATCAGCAAGGAACTCTTCAGCATCGTCAAAGAGCTCTCCAACCCCGACGCCGGAAACAATGACATCACTCCCTCGCAAGACCTCTGCGACTCCCTCGCAGCCTTCTTCCACAACAAGATCGTCAACATTCACAACAGCTTCGGCCCACCAACCACGAACCCCACCACCGAACCGATGCCCCCCACCGCCACCCTCCGTACCTGGACCACAGTCAGCACCGAAGACACAACACGCACAATGAACACCATCCACTCCGGATCCCCTACGGACCCCTGCCCACACCATATCTTCAACACGGCCAACCACATCATCGCACCCCACCTCCGCGACATCATCAACGCCTCCTTCAACACCGCCACCTTCCCGGAGTGCTGGAAACACGCCGAGATCAGTGCCCTGCTGAAGAAACCAACTGCAGACCCCTCCGACCTCAAGAACTACCGCCCCATCTCGCTCCTCCCGTTTCCTGCCAAAGTCATCGAGAAGACCGTCAACAGACAGCTAGCCGCCTTCCTCGAGACCAACGGATCCCTCGACCACTCGCAATCCGGCTTCCGAGCCAACCACAGCACGGAGACCGCCCTCATCGCAGCCACAGACGACATCAGATCCCTAATGGACAACGGGGAAACTGCGGCCCTCATCCTCCTGGACCTCTCAGCAGCGTTCGACACTGTCTGCCACCGCACCCTGGTACAGCGCCTGAACAACACCAGCATCCAGGAGAAGGCCCTGGAGTGGATCACCTCATTCCTCGCCGGAAGAACCCAGAGAGTCCGCCTCCCCCCGTTCCGGTCAGCGGCCACCGAAGTCATCTGCGGCGTTCCACAAGGGTCATCGCTTAGCCCCACCCTCTTCAACGTCTACATGAGCCCCCTCGCAACCATCGCACGTCAACACAACCTCAAGATCATCACCTACGCCGACGACACCCAGCTGATCCTCTCCCTCACTAGCGACCCGGACGCCGCCAGAGCCAGCCTACATGAAGGGATGAAAGACGTCGCAGAATGGATGAAGAACAGCCGCCTGAAACTGAACTCAGACAAGACAGAGGTCCTCATCCTGGGATCATCACCCTCCGCCTGGGACGACTCCTGGTGGCCCCCCGCCCTGGGAGCCACCCCCAAGCCAACGGACCACGCACGCAACCTAGGCTTCATCCTGGACTCCTCCCTCTCGATGACCAGACAAGTCAACGCCGTCTCGTCTTCATGCTTCAACACCCTGCGCATGCTTCGAAAGATCTTCCGGTGGATCCCCACCGAGACCAGGAAGACGGTCACCCAGGCCCTCGTCACCAGTCGGCTGGACTATGGGAACACCCTCTACGCCGGCACCGCCGCCAAACTCCAGAAGAAACTCCAACGGATCCAGAACGCCTCAGCACGACTCATCCTGGACATCCCCCGACACAGCCACATCTCTGGACACCTGAGAGACCTGCACTGGCTCCCCGTCAACAAAAGAATCACGTTCCGACTCCTCACCCACGCACACAAGGCCCTCCACGACCTGGGCCCCAAGTTCCTCAACAGCCGCCTGAACTTCCACAAGCCCACCCGCCAGCTCCGCTCCACCAGCCTCGCACTTGCCACCGTCCCCCGCATCCGCAGAGCCACCGCCGGAGGAAGATCCTTCTCCTACCTGGCAGCCAAGACATGGAACTCCCTCCCCATCCACCTCCGGACAACGCAAGACCATCTCGCCTTCAGGAAGCAACTCAAGACCTGGCTGTTCGAGCAGTAGCGTTCCCCCACCCCAGCGCCTTGAGACCCTCCGGGTGAGCAGTGCGCTATACAAATGCCTATGATTGATTGATTGATGCTTCATCATTGGGCGCTCCTCGTCGGACCGGCGCTGCAATGTCCGACGGGCCTGGTGGCATCTTTATCGGAGATCTTTTGATCTGGGAACGCCGTATGGTGAGTGAGGTGTGTGGGGCTATAGGAGAAACATTGTTTGGTGAAGGTGTAGATTGTGATTATTAAAAAAGGCCCCTAACCTTTTTGGTTCACTTTATTAAATGTTCAAGGATGGGACTTTGTTAAAAACAGTGAGGCTACGTGTGATAATTAAAGGTATTCAAGTAGCCATTGGTGGACTAAGTCAGGTCAACATGTTTCGTGTCAGGTGCTCCAAAGTAAAGCGACACTTCTTCAGGACCAGAATGATATGACCGCTTAGTTAACAGTCACGGGAGGTGAGCTCCCTTTCTGAGAGATAGAATCCTCAATTTGGGGTTCTCATTAAGGCATTCTTCCTGTATAGATAAGGCCAAAGAAGAAAAGAAAGGGATATGGATACCATCAGAACTCATGAGTGTGACCTATTCAGCTGAGACAAAAGACAGTATATCATCCAGACAAAAGACAGTATATCATCCAGACTGGGCCAAACAAGGCCGGTATCTATTAATAACAAAGGGATAATAAAAGAACTAACGCTAAGAGAACATTAAAAAACATGGTATGAAAGGGTTCACAGCATGATATGGCTAAAGTGACGCAAATGCAGTGGTGCCCGTGCAACCTTCGCTACATAGGCATGACCACACGTCCAGTAAAAACAAGGATCATGGAGCATCGGAGTAATATACGATGCGGGAGAACCATCACAAAAATGAGTACCCACTTCATTGCCAACCAACATGGAACGAACGAATTGCACTGGACAGTACTTGAAAATAACCCTGCTTGGTCCAGTCACAAACTCTTCGAAACTGAACAAAGGTGGATTTTCCACCTTTCTACACACAAACAAGGTCTTAACGACGATATCCCTTGGACAGAAGTTAATACCACAGCAAAACGGTGAATTCCTACTCCACGACGATGTGCATTTGAACATTTGCTCTGATTATAATTTTTAATCCACACAACCATTGGGAGGAGACCTTTGGTGTCTACAAACTATTTATCATGGTTATATTAGGACCCTCTGGACCCCTGTGCACAAAAGAATATGTTGCTCTAACTGCCCTTTAGCAGTAGTTTCCGCTTGTTACCAAACTCTGTGATCAAAACCTTACATATCATTCAGGGTCAGGCATCTCGTCTTGTGACAAAATGGCGGCCTAGTCTCACGAGATTTAGATCGCCGAGTGAAACTTCATAACCTGGACCCTACCGCCTACGGTAACACCAAGGTGAGATGGAGACGAGTAGGTTCTAAGACGAGCCCACGTCTTTTTCAGGGTAAGTCTGACTCCCCCACGCACTTTCACTCCCCGAGACACTAGTTGCATGCAGCCTTAGCCGCAGCATGTCGGCCCGCTACTTCTCTTTAAGTTCACGGCCTCATATCCTGAGACCTTACATCTGCCGGTGCATTCTCCTTGCTAATATCACGTGAGCCCGTCAAGATCCACTGTTCCCACATTAATTTACGGGCTTCGGATATTGCGAGCACAATTAGACCTTTACTATTTCCCCGGCACGGCACACCAGTGCCTTCACTTTTAGTCCGTCCCCGGCGAGTCTGCTATTACTCCCCCCGGTATCACGCCCACCCCCCTCTCGCATTTCGAATACGCTGACCGTCTATATCAACAGGACGGTTAGAAATCTCACCCCGCCGGCACAACACGCATAGTCGATCCCCAGCGGGACCCGCATTACACTCACGGCACATTACCCCTCCCTCACTGGACCTTGAGATACCTCTGCTTCGGTTTTCCCACTCACGCTCCCGCAAGCACGAACGTGGCACTATGGGTATTTGGGATTCCGTGACTTGTCCTGTGGTGAACAAGTATTGCAATCACGCACGTCATCTCAAAAGTAACCCTCTAGAATCGACACATCAATATGTCCTGATGGGAGCACTTGTTGATAAAGTTTTTGTTCAAATAATTTTTGTTCAATGTTTAATGTTGATACATACTAGAAACGAACTATTTAACAGTTTACCCTCCTGTATCAGTATATACATATATGTTTTATTCGGCAATTTCTCCGCTGACAGTGTCATGTTGTAGGCTTGATGTCTCCTTTACTCCCTGTCATGTAGTACACCCGCTCAATTGGTCGGGTCGTCTTCCCTCATCTCTGAGGCTCTACATCCTACCTTGTGGAGGTAAGATTAATTCCTTCTCCTTGACAACGTTACCTCCCCTAATTGTTTGGTGGTCCCACTGCATTTGCGTCACTTTAGCCATATCATGCTGTGAACCCTTTCATACCATGTTTTTTAATGTTCTCTTAGCGTTAGTTCTTTTATTATCCCTTTGTTATTAATAGATACCGGCCTTGTTTGGCCCAGTCTGGATGATATACTGTCTTTTGTCTGGATGATATACTGTCTTTTGTCTCAGCTGAATAGGTCACACTCATGAGTTCTGATGGTATCCATATCCCTTTCTTTTCTTCTTTGGCCTTATCTATACAGGAAGAATGCCTTAATGAGAACCCCAAATTGAGGATTCTATCTCTCAGAAAGGGAGCTCACCTCCCGTGACTGTTAACTAAGCGGTCATATCATTCTGGTCCTGAAGAAGTGTCGCTTTACTTTGGAGCACCTGACACGAAACATGTTGACCTGACTTAGTCCACCAATGGCTACTTGAATACCTTTAATTATCACACGTAGCCTCACTGTTTTTAACAAAGTCCCATCCTTGAACATTTAATAAAGTGAACCAAAAAGGTTAGGGGCCTTTTTTAATAATCACAATCTACACCTTCACCAAACAATGTTTCTCCTATAGCCCCACACACCTCACTCACCATACGGCGTTCCCAGATCAAAAGATCTCCGATAAAGATGCCACCAGGCCCGTCGGACATTGCAGCGCCGGTCCGACGAGGAGCGCCCAATGATGAAGCATGACACCCTAACAGGTGTGTGAGGGCATTACGATCTGGATTTGCAGATCCCCCCAGATACCATCTTTAATAGTGTAGTAAGTCATTGTAACTCTCTACCTAGGCCCATAGAGAGGAACTGTTTCCCCTTTTTGATATTAATATACTTGCCTTGGAGCATGGAAACAGGACCTCGTTAAATAACCAGCTCTGATGTCCCCCCTTTGATTATACGTGTAAATATGGTGCTCATGCACAGCGCTGCTATACTTTCGGGTCGAGTTCGCGCGATATAGAAGGGTTATTTACAGCAATGGTCGCGCAGTCCGATACTGACCACACGTAACGCTTTGTAACCTTATTGAACATGCAGCATTCGCAACATTCAGAATAGGGCCGGTAGTTGCACCAAAGTTTACGGTTGGTTCCCACAGACTTGTCTGCCCCCAAGGTTATCCTCTAAGGGTTAGAACTCGAGACTAAGGGGGCATCTCCTGCTTCGGCGTCACAAATAAGCGGCAGCTACGCTGGGGTGAAGTTACCATGCAGGTCCTGTCACCACTGGGTCCCCCCCAGGCGATGGGATCAATCCAGGTGGGACCACGAAGTCAACGGGTCTTGGGAAGCTTCCAGGAGTAGGGCATTTAGCAACAGATAAAGTATCACGGAGGCCTAACCATAAGGGGGCCGAGTAGCAACAGCAAGTAAATATGTATCATAGGGGGCCGCGGGCCTACAGCTGTGTGAAATCACCATCATTTAGAGTTAGGCCCAGGTAAGAATAGGGCATTTCTTAATGTCCGGAGGACCATTGCAGCTGCGGGTACCCCCCAGTGGAATTCACTGGTCGCGTACTGCTTTTACCTCGCTTAGGGGACGCGGCCAGCCGACATATGGTGCTGCCGTCCCAATAACTGGGGTGTCAGCGGGGCAAACACAAGGGGACATTATGTCACTAGAACATTTGTCACGCCCAGGGTGTCACTAAATCTCTACTTCAACGGAGCAGGAACCTGGCACCGCTGGGGATGCTCTGGGTTTGCGGAGGGGGCACCCCCCTGCCATCCTCCTACTGGGGAGCATGATGGGAGGGGAGAAGTAGGACTTAGTCAATCCTCAATGCATGAACTTTACTGACAGCGCGCAATGCTTAAGCCAGTCAGATTCCCGCAGCTGGTATGCCTAGGGGGTTCCATCACTGAGGGATCTGTAGGGGCATAATTCCCATAAGGAATAAGGGATGGTGGGCAGGGGCAAGAGTTGCCCCTTGCCCATGGTCACGCGCTGGCAGCCAGGAGCTCTCCTGTGCTCCAGGTTTAGCATTCAGAGGGGACTGTCCAAAGGTTAAGCAAAACCCTTCTCGCCATAATAGCCTAAGCGGGCAGGCCCAGAATTGTGAAGGGGGTAACCTTCCCGCATGGGGGGCGAATAGTTCTTGGCACATCTTATCAGGCCCTTTGGGTCCTTTATTTCAGCAGACCCTAGGATAGCGTCTCGGGCCTTGGGGACATAGATGGGGCCATCCACACCACCAGGAGCCATAGCTCACTGGTAAGTCTTGTACCTGTGGATATAAGGGATCTCACAGGGTTTGAGTCCCGCCAGCGCTGTCACACGGTCATGAGGTGGCAGAATTTCAAACTCTTCCTTTGCAAGGGTGGTTCCCTTCCAGCTAGTTGCAGGAAGCCCTAGATAGGACAGGTTGCAGGTAAGACTATAGCGGGTTGGTGGGGGGCCCTGGCTGCGACTGTGAGCCGCCTCCAGGGCTGTGGCGGAGTTACAGGGCGATCTGGAAGCAGGCCGGTACAAAGGGTACCTCTGCGCGGCACCATAGGGGGTGCCTGAGCCAAAACCGAGGAGCCTCAAGGGAGGTCCCGGAAGCCGTGTCGGCGCCCCGCTAGTCCTGCGGGCGGTTGTGGGCCTCAACAACCGGGGGCTTGCTATACGACGCTTCGCCCCGAGAGGGGGGGCGTGAGTAGAATTACCAACGGCACGTGATCGTAGAAAGAATCACCTGGAGGGCAGCAACGGCAGGCATCGCTCCCGCGCTGCCTGACTCATCAGGCGGGCAGGCGACACAGTTGGTTGCCTGCCCTTGGATCGCCTGTAAAATAACCCACCCATTACATAATCTGGAATTATGTAATAAACCTGCAGCATTGTTACCCAACACCAACTGTCTTGTGTGTGTCATTTGGGTAACCTATTATGGGGGAGGGGGGACAGCGGGGTTCCCCTGGGGGTACTATGCCACTGACCGCGGCCCCCGCAGGGGGCCAATCGGCGGTCGGCGCCTTAGTGCCCCCGGGGCACCGGTCACCCCTCCACACCCCCTCCCACCGGGGGGGGGGGGGGCGGGGACGCAGACCGGAGCCCCCCTCCTCGGGCTGGCCGGAAGTGACGCGCAATGCGTGTCACTTCCTGGCCCTGGTGTGAGGGGGAGGCTATTTAGCCTTCCCCCACCCTCCTGGCGACCTCTTTGTCACCCACCTCGCCATTTCCCTCCCTACCGCTTACCCGGCGTAGGCGTTGGGTGGGGGGGGGGGGTTTCTGAGCGTTGTAATGTTTTTTTTTTCGTTGCAGGCGGAGTTACAGGGCCATCTGGAAGCAGGCCGGTACAAAGGGTACCTCTGTGCGGCACCATAGGGGGTGCCTGAGCCAAAACCGAGGAGCCTCAAGGGAGGTCCCGGAAGCCGTGTCGGCGCCCTGCTAGTCCTGCGGGCGGTTGTGGGCCTGAACAACCGGGGGCTTGCTATGCGACGCTCCGCCCCGAGAGGGGGGGCGTGAGTAGAATTACCAACGGCACGTGATCGTAGAAAGAATCACCTGGAGGGCAGCAACGGCGGGCATCGCTCCTGCGCTGCCCGGCTCATCAGGCGGGCAGGCGACCCAGTTGGTTGCCTGCCCTTGGATCGCCCGTAAAATAACCCACCCATTACATATTCTGGAATTATGTAATAAACCTGCAGCATTGTTACCCAACACCAACTGTCTTGTGTGTGTCATTTGGGTAACCTATTATGGGGTAGGGGGGACAGCGGGGTGCCCCTGGGGGTACTAATCAAATGGACAGCAGGGGATGTGGGAAGCAAACAGATGGGGCTTTGAGGGGGGAGGGGGGTGGACGACAGCAGGGCACAAGTCTGAAAACAAGACATCTCAAAAGATATTCGAATACTAACATCCTTACTCCATCCCCACCGATTGCTCTTCTCACCCTCAAAGAAGGGACTCCTGGAGTTGGAGGCTCGCTGCTCCCACTGGGCGGCTGCAGCGCTTAGGGCGGCCTGGGAGAGTCAGCGGCCGCCATGCACTCAGAAAGAAGCCTGTTGTCGAATGCTCCTGCTCGAGACTCAGACATCGCAGGTAGAGACCGCTAAATTAAAGCATCCGCTAAAATAAAGGCATTTTTGGCTAAAGCAGTGTTTACCGAAGTCTGTCCGGGGGAGTCTCGATCCATGCCAGATTTTTAAGATAACCACATTTATCTAAATGAGGATATGGTAAAAATCTGGCATGGATCCAGCCTCCAGGACCGACTTTGGAGAACCCTGTCTTAAAGTATTGGGACTCTCCAGCCTGAATTTGGGTATTGGCACAGATGGTATAAATCATGGTGTATGAACTAAATATAATCAACAATGCAGTTCAGATACTCGTATTTGCAGGTATGCATTCCGTCTTCGCCAGGTACCCTGCTTTTATTTCATACAATAGCTCTTTCCCCGACACAGAATAAATTCCTCCTTATTTTAGCAAAACATAATTTTAGGAAGTTAAAATGTGAATCCATTTTGTGGAACATAAAATAACAGTTTCTAACCCATGAACAAATCCAATCTTTTATTTCATATGAAAAAAAAACAATGCAACACTGTCCCTGGTTTGGCTCGAACCACCAACCTTTTGGTTAAGATCCGAATGTGCTAACCAATTTCACCACAAAATCAGCTATGTCACGTTTTTCTTGGAACGTATACAACAATGTGGAGAGGCTTATTGTGGTCACCATTTATTGAAGGGGTATTGTGAACACAATTCATGTTAGAAATATGAAGCATGCATGTGGCATGCTTGACCTCCCACTCAAAGGGTACATCGACCGTTCCTACTGTGGAAGATATTGCTGTTACCGTGCTTGAAGAAACGTAGCACAACTGCACCAGTAAGTTGGTTAGTTGTGCTCATTGACCGTTTGGGTTCTTGATGCTGTCACGGTCTAGGGGTGAGGAGGGCCACAGGAGAGGAATGAAAGGATGGGTATACCTTGTGGACAGCAGACCTGTTAACTAAATTGACATGAACTAGAGTTCGTAAAAACAATCCCACAATAAGCTCAGCCCAGGACAAGAAACCCAAAACAAGCCGATCCCCAAAACGACGCTATTATGGCATTAAACACAATCTTTCATGAAAACAAAACATGGTTACTTTTCAAGTTAGCGGCCTGAGAGGATGTGGCATAACATACAGAGCTGCTGAATTGGGGAATGGGTAACCAGGTTCCAGTAGAGTCGTGCCTACAAAAATAAATGCTAAATGTAACAATAAAATTAAATAATGGACTTGAAATACAGACGGAAGCCGGCAATGGTAAACTCCCTTTAAATACTAAGCAAAGTGAATGCGATCGTAATAATACAATTAAACAATAGCAGACTCTAAATGGGGACGGAAGCTGGCAATGGTTTAACTCCCTTACACAATTTTAAAAGCACCACAATTTTTTTTTTTAATAATTGTGAGTGGAGTTTATAATGCAAATGGATAAATCATCGGACTGTGATAAATTACCAATGTTACATTCAAACTCTTAACTAATGCTTCAAATCTGTTTGTGGTGCATTCTGGTCAATTGAGGACCCTGGGACTTCGATCAGCGTGAGCCCATCACTAACAGCTGCAGCGCTTCTCAATGATTAAGACATTTTGTCAAAACGCGCCAGAGAATGAACAAATAGTTGCTGCCCTGTGACAAATACAGCACGTTGAAATTCTAGCTGTACTTCAGCAGTTTTCCCTTTGTGATTGCAAGTTGGCAGGATGCTCCGTTCCTGCTGTAGCTGGAGCTGCCCTGCAGGGTCGGTGGCTCCCTACACGGAGGTGTTTTGTGTGGATTAATTTTTGGGAGCATGACCCGCTCTCCCTGAAGGATCTTACCTGGAAACTAATTGAACAAGCATTGGCATAGCCAATAAGTCTTGCCTTTGGGACCTTATAAGTGTTTAGCCATGCAACAGTTAATGTTGTTGCGCCAAGGATATTGTACTGCATAACTAAATACTTATAAGGTTCCAAAGGCGAGACCTATTTGCTATGCCAATGCTTGTTGGTAAATGCTCTGATTACCTTTCTTTGGTCCCTCAGCAGCCGCTGACTATTGTTTGCCCCCCACAGTTCGCATAGCAATGCAGTACATGGAGCACCAACAACAGAATTAATCTGGGAAAGGCCAGTCCTTACCTTAGAACAGAGCCACTGGATTCATGCAGCAGGGTGGACCGAATTATGAGGCAGGGTTCATTAAACGATGTGGCAAGAAAAAGCAAATTATGCAACGTAATGTAGCATATTTTGTGATGGCATTACTTCATCATTTTGTTCAAGTTAACACTGCCTGGCCAAAGGTTACACCTTATTAGAACCAGTTTGACATCCAAAAACAGTAATAAGCAACTGAAAGATGAGCAGTCATCCAAATGCATATGGCCTTCCACTGTGTCAACATGTTTTCGCCACAATTTTATTAACCTTTGATCTGCTTGAGCTAGAAACGTCACTTTTTGCTTCAATCTGCAGACTTTGCTGCAGATGATGGATTTTGTGCCCATGCACCTAATCCATAATTATGCAGAAAAAGCTGCAGCTGAACAATCGCATATTTCAGTGCCCTGCTGAAAGATTTCCTCACCTTGCACAATAGAGTATGTAATCCCACCCTTCATCCCTACCATCTACCAAATGGCAGTATTCAGGAAGACTAATCAGCAGATCTTTACTAAACAAAGGCTTAATTGACTATCTAATGGAGCTGTTTCAATTACCCTTATTTTAGTGTTTCGGTCTCCCCCATCCGAGTTCGAGAATGTGAGCAATGAACTTCTATTGACTGGGAACACAACCTAACTTCCACCTTATGCAAACTCCAGTTCACAGGCAACACCTGGACCTATTATGTGAGGGACAGGCTTAGGTCTATGCAAACATGCTAATTGGCCGCACTCTGCTCGTCCTACCAGCGTGTTACCCCAAAGCGTTGTGATCCATGTAGTCAGCGTCGGCGGCTACGCCTCTGCCCAAGTCTTGAGTGAAAGTATGTGTTGCATTAGCCATCCCTGGACACGTGTTTCGAGGTAGTTGCCTCTCGTCAGCAGGGAGTAGGTGAGTGTATAGGGTTGCTGCGTAGGCTGCCAAAATAAGTTTTCTCAGGTGAAGTACCCCTCGTGGCGCGCAGGTGCGTATCCATGGCTACGCACCTGCGCGCCTTGAGTGGTACTTTACCTGAGAATATTTTTTGGCAGCCTACGCAGCAGCCCTACACACACACCTACTCTCTGCTGACGAGAGGCAACTACCTCGAAACACGTGTCCAGGGATGGCTAACGTTACACTCATTTTCATTTTAAACTTTTGGCATAGGCGTCCCCGCCGACGCTACTTCATGAACCACAATGCTTTGGGGTAACACGCTGGTAGGACTAGCAGAGTGCGGCCAATCGGATTTTTGTTTATATTCAGGCTCCCTTGAGCCGATGGGGCTGACGAGCCCATGGCTACGCACCTGCGTGCCTTGAGTGGTACTTTACCTGAGAATATTTTTTGGCAGCCTACGCAGCAGCCCTACACACACACCTACTCCCTGCTGACGAGAGGCAACTACCTCGATTCACGTGTCCAGGGATGGCTAACGCGACACTCATTTTCATTTTAAACTTTTGGCATAGGCGTACCCACCGACGCTACTTCATGAACCACAATGCTTTGGGGTAACACGCTGGTAGGACTAGCAGAGTGCGGCCAATCGGATTTTTATTTATATTCAGGCTCCCTTGAGCCGGTGGGGCTGACGAGCCCATGGCTACGCACCTGCGCGCCATGAGTGGTACTTTACCTGAGAATATTTTTTGGCAGCCTACGAAGCAGCCCTACACACACACCTACTCCCTGCTGACGAGAGGCAACTACCTCGAACCAGGTGTCCAGGGATGGCTAACGCGACACTCATTTTCATTTTAAACTTTTGGCATAGGCGTACCCGCCGACGCTACTTCATGAACCACAATGCTTTGGGGTAACACGCTGGTAGGACTAGCAGAGTGTGCGGCCAATCGGATTTTTGTTTATATTCAGGCTCCCTTGAGCCGGTGGGGCTGACGAGCCCATGGCTACGCACCTGCGCGCCTTGAGTGGTACTTTACCTGAGAATATTTTTTGGCAGCCTACGCAGCAGCCCTACACACACACCTACTCCCTGCTGACGAGAGGCAACTACCTCGAAACACGTGTCCAGGGATGGCTAACTCAACACTCATTTTCATTTTAAACTTTTGGCATAGGCGTACCCGCCGACGCTACTTCATGAACCACAACGCTTTGGGGTAACACGCTGGTAGGACTAGCAGAGTGCGGCCAATCGGATTTTTGTTTATATTCAGGCTCCCTTGAGCCGGTGGGGCTGACGAGCCCATGGCTACGCACCTGCGCGCCTTGAGTGGTACTTTACCTGAGAATATTTTTTGGCAGTCTACGCAGCAGCCCTACACACACACCTACTCCCTGCTGACGAGAGGCAACTACCTCGAAACACGTGTCCAGGGATGGCTAACGCGACACTCATTTTCATTTTAAACTTTTGGCATAGGCGTACCCGCCGACGCTACTTCATGAACCACAATGCTTTGGCGTAACACGCTGGTAGGACTAGCAGAGTGCGGCCAATCGGATTTTTGTTTATATTCAGGCTCCCTTGAGCCGGTGGGGCTGACGAGCCCATGGCTACGCACCTGCGCGCCTTGAGTGGTACTTTACCTGAGAATATTTTTTGGCAGCCTACGCAGCAGCCCTACACACACACCTACTCCCTGCTGACGAGAGGCAACTACCTCGAAACATGTGTCCAGGGATGGCTAACGCGACACTCATTTTCATGTTAAACTTTTGGCATAGGCGTACCCGCCGACGCTACTTCATGAACCACAATGCTTTGGGGTAACACGCTGGTAGGACTAGCAGAGTGGGGCCAATCGGATTTTTGTTTATATTCAGGCTCCCTTGAGCCAGTGGGGCTGACGAACCCATGGCTACGCACCTGCGCGCCTTGAGTGGTACTTTACCTGAGAATATTTTTTGGCAGCCTACGCAGCAGCCCTACACACACACCTACTCCCTGCTGACGAGAGGCAACTACCTCGAAATACGTGTCCAGGGATGGCTTACGCGACACTCATTTTCATTTTAAACTTTTGGCATAGGCGTACCCACCGACGCTACTTCATGAACCACAATGCTTTGGGGTAACACGCTGGTAGGATTAGCAGAGTGCGGCCAATCGGATTTTTGTTTATATACAGGTTCCCTCGAGCCGGTGGGGCTGACGAGCCCATGGCGACGCACCTGCGCGCCTTGAGTGGTACTTTACCTGAGAATATTTTTTGGCAGCCTACGCAGCAGCCCTACACACACACCTACTCCCTGCTGACGAGAGGCAACTACCTCGAAACACGTGTCCAGGGATGGCTAACGCGACACTCATTTTCATTTTAAACTTTTGGCATAGGCGTACCCGCCGACGCTACTTCATGAACCACAATGCTTTGGGGTAACACGCTGGTAGGACTAGCAGAGTGCGGCCAATCGGATTTTTGTTTATATTCAGGCTCCCTTGAGCCGGTGGGGCTGACGAGCCCATGGCTACGCACCTGCGCACCTTGAGTGGTACTTTGCTGGTGTTGGGATGACCAAAGCAATGGGGGTGGGGTAGTGGGCAGTGTCAATACCTGGGGGAATGATTGAAAGGGTGTAGTGTGGGAGACTATCACAGAAGGGCATAGGTGCCCCTAAAGTCAATGTTTCATCCATACCCAAAAGATCTAGAAAAAACAACCTGGCAATGGAGGCCCAACCAAGATAATCAATCAATCAGTCAGTCATTGAATCTTGTAAAGCGTGACTTGTCAACCCAGGTGGGTTCTGTGAACCTCAGTTGGATGGCCATGCCGGTCAAGGAGCCAAATCTCGAGCTTCTTCCTGAAGGCCTCTAATGATGGGGAGGTACGTAGGTGGCTGGGGACGTCGTTTCAGGACTTGGCGGCGACGTGGTAGGAGAAGGAACGTCCTCCGCAGCAGCTTTGATGGATGTGGGGTATGTGGGTGGAGGAGAGGAGTTCCCTGGTCAGTTGGTGGAATGCCAGGCAGTTGTTGATGTAGGCGGGCCCTGATTTGTGGAGGGCTTTGTAGGTGAGTGTGAAGAGTTTGAAGAGGCATCTTTTCCAGATGTCGAGCCAGTAGAGAGCCCTAAAGTGAGGGGAGATGCCGGTTCTTCTGTGGAGGATGAATCTTGCTGCTGAATTCTGAATGTTCTGGAGGCGGTTCAGGAGCGGTTTGGTAGTTCCGGCATGGAGTGAATTGCCGTAGTCGAGTAGGCTGGAGATGAGGGCCTGGAGACTGTCTTCCTGGTTGTGACGGGGATCCATTGGAAGAATGTGGGGAGCATGCGGAGGTTGTGAAAGCAGGCAGAGGAGACGGCGTTGATCTGCGGCTTCATGGTCAGTTGGCTGTCCAGAATGATTCCAAGTTTGCGTACATGGTTGATGGGGGTGTGAAGGAAGTGACCCGACTAAGGCCAACTGGGTCACACGTGACTACCTCTCAGCCTTCAACACGAATGAAGAGTCGGTCAGACAGTAGAGGATACAAACCAAGTATATTTATTCAGGTACACTCAAGTGGAGTTCAGTCTGACCAGCCTCCTGGGATTGCTGCAGAGGGACTGACTTCAGCAAGCATGGTGATTCATTATGTACAATTCAGAACCAATAAAGACACGCCCTGACTGGAAATTTTCAGTTGGAGGCAACTAGACAAAGAAGGTACAGAAGGATGAGTTTCGATTTCTGAGACCGGGGCACACGCTATTGAAAACAAGTCACAGGAACCATAAGTTAAATAACTTCTTTATTGATCTAGCAGGACACGGGGACAGCCAATATATCAGCCCTCTCTCCTCGTCTCTTCCCAACTGTCACCTCCCTCGCTTCTCGAACACACACACACCGGAACTCCACATGGAAGTTCCACGCAGCACGCTACGGCTAGAACCTAACACATCTTTCCCCTATACAACTGAAAACAAATTACATTCATCAATGTTACCACAATCAAAAATTAATAACTTAAATCCTAGGATATTAAATTGTTCATTAATACATTTCATAATCACGAAACTTGCTAGGCAATCTTGTTGACCTAGACGAACGCTCACGAATGTGGGGATCGAGGCATGTACTGGTTTGGCTAGGGAAAGAAGTAGGTCAATCAACACAAGAAGAATTGTGGTGGTTGAAAACAGAAATCTTGCCCCTATTCCACCACCTTCCATCTTCCAATTGAACAGCACTTTTATTGACCCTCACTACAAGTTGAGGATGAGAAAACTTTGATGATCCTTTAGGTACAATTCTGGAACACTTTACACGCACCCAATCTCCCACTTTCACATTGAGCTGTTTTGTACTGGATTGAACGTACTTTTTTTGAGCTTCAATCCTTTTCTTGTCAACCTCTTGTAATTTTGTTACTGGCACGCTAAAACCCCCCATCCATCCTCTCAACGTTTTAGAAGAAGGAATCCGACCTCTGAGTAAAACAAAAGGAGAAACCTTTGTGTCAGAATTGGGAGTGGTGCGTACAGCCCATAACAAATTTTTAAGTTCTTTTTTACAATCTAGATTGCTAGCCTTAGAGAGCTGTATGTTGTCCTTAATCACCCTATTGAACCTTTCCACAAGGCCGTTACTCCTAGGGTGATAAAGAGAAGTTTTGGTATGCTTTAGGTCTGTGAATTTTAAAAACTCACCAAATTCCGAAGAAGTGAATTGACAACCATTATCAGAAACAATTTCATCAGGAACCCCGTCCCTTGCAAAAAGAAATTCTAAGAATTCTATGATGCAAGACGTTGAGGGAACCTTCACAAACTTTAATTCTGGCCAACGGCTGTAATAATCCATAACAACGATACCATACTCCAACACACCATGATCCGACAACTTTAAGGGACCTATGAGATCAATAGCCAACTTGGACCATGGTTTTGAAGGAACCTCTACAGCTTGAACAGGACTGGGAACAGTAACCTGAGTTTTGTCGCTGACAACACATTGCATACAATCCCTGACAAAATGTTCAACATGTTTGTCAAGGCCCGGCCACCAGAATTGCTCCCTAACCCTTCTCTTCATAGCACGGATCCCTATATGTCCTTCATGGCCCAGGGTAAGAACCTTATTCCTCATAGCTTTAGGAACTACAAGAGAAGTAGAACGAAATAAAAATCCCTTAATTACTGATAACTCATCAAAGATATGTTTGAATTTACCAATAGAGTCATCAAGAGGGGATTCATTATTCCATCCTGTATGGATTGTGTCCATTACCTTCTTGATGTCCACATCACTAGAGTAAGCCTCTCTCCATTCATTTTCTGAAATGGCACTACAAGGATTAAAAATGGCAAAACAAAATAGGTATCCTTCCTCCACTTCATCTACTTCTTTTATGTCCTCAATGCTTGGCAACCTAGACAGGCAATCCGCCACTATGTTCTTTTTCCCTGGAACGTACTCCACCTCAAAGTTATGTTCTAACAATGTATATTGCCATTTCGCAATACGGGGTGTTGCCCTCTCCGCTCCTTTTGTAGTGAAGAGTTGTACCAAAGGTTTGTGATCAACCCTCACAGTAAATTTAGAGCCCCAAAGGTAGTGCTTAAAATGAACAATTCCCCACCAACAAGCTAAAGCTTCTCGCTCTATTACTGAGTATGTTCCTTCTGCACCCTTTAGACCTCTTGAAGCAAAAGCTACAACATCCTCCCTTCCATTCTTGCGCTGCATTAAAACCGCGCCAAGACCTTTTTGACTAGCATCTGTCATTATTATGGTCCTGTCATTGATATCAAAAGGTTTCAGAGGAATAGCATGAGCAACCTCATATTTAATCTTTTGAAATTCCTTATTGCATTCCTCACACCATTTGAAAATGACACTCTTCTTAAGGAGGTTCCTCATGTGAAAAGTTTTAGATGAGCAGTTGGGAATGAACCTAGCATAAAATTCAACAAGTCCCATAAAGGATCTCAATTGATCTTTGTCCATTGGGGTACTGAAATTTTCTATGGCTCTAACTAGGCTATCTTTTGGTTCAATCCCTTTTTCAGACAATTTATACCCCAAATAATCCACTGAGGAAACATCCATTTTGCATTTATTTACACTTAAGGTAACACCTTTTTCTTTTAGAACATTGAGTACTTTAGACAACGTTTCATCATGTTGACTTTGATCCGAACCATAAACCAAAACGTCATCCTGGAACGCCATCACCCTAGGTTTGTTCTTAAACATGCATTCGACAATTCTTTGGAAATCTGCAGAGGCAGATGCAAGACCAAATGGCATGCGTTTAAATTGAAACAATCCTTCTGGGGTGATAAAAGCAGTGTAATGCCGCGAATCAGGATGCAACTCAACTTGGTGATAGGCCGAGGTCATGTCTAACAAACTGAACTTTTTTCCCATTCTTGAGGGTGCTAGTCATCTCGGTAATGTTTGGTAAAGGATGCTGATCTATCCAAATATTCCGATTTAATTCTCAAAGGTCAACACACATGCGAAGAGAACCATTGGCTTTACGCGCTAAAACTATGGGGGAAACCCAATCAGAAGATTCTATGGGCTCTATGACTTCACTTGCACTGAGTTTATCTAGTTCTTTCTTAAGTGCCTCATGCAGGGCCAATGGTACTCTCCGAACTTTATGTACCACCGGATTGCTTCCCTCAATTAGCCTAATTTTGTGTTTAAAGCCTTTAATTAACCCTAGCTTATCATTAAAAATCTCAGGGTGAGTATTTACCCAAGTTTCATTCGTAAGTGCATGTACTAAAACCAAATCTTTCTTTAATATCACTTGTTCAGGGTCACTAGGATCTAAGATAATTCCTAGATTACCTTGGTCCTTCCAACTCAAAAGACATGTGTCATCCTTAGCAACATAAACAATTGTGTTAGCACTATTACCCTTAAAACATAAATTAGCATCAAATTCACCTATAAAATGTATATTCTTTCCACCATACGCTATAGGTTTTACTAAAGAATGTTTCAACACATGGCCTTTAGCTACAAAAAGTTCTTCCCATATTTTGTCTGATATTAAAGTAAATGGAGACCCAGAATCCGCCAGGATTTTTATGTTAATAACATTTACAGTTAGTATACATATGGGTCGTTTAGTCTCTGACTCAATTATAGCAATCACATCCGCATTTTGAGCGTCGGACAACATACAAATTTGTTCTTCTTCACTAGAGGAGGATGTGTCCGAGGATTGCTCAATGTTCATAACCTTTCTTGTGGATGACGTGTTTGGTTTGCTCAAAGGCGCCTTGCTATTGGATCTGCAAGCACTTGCAAAATGTCCCTTCTTTTGACATTTACTGCAAATTTTATTGAGGGCAGGACAAAACTTGGCATTGCCCAGGTGGGAATTACTCCCGCAACGGTAACACTCCCAACGTTTATTAGCTCTGGGGTTTTTGTCAGTGTCAAGTTGTCCATCTTTTTTCTCTTTGCACTTATCTTTTGAGAAGGAATTTGGCTTGGATTTCAGAGAAGAGACGGCTTGAGCTTGATTATCTGGATTGGAGATAGACATTTGTTCCAAATGAGAGGAAGTACTTTCAATCCTTGTAGCTATTTCGAGCGCTTTCTGTAGGGACAAATTAGGCTTGTTTAAAAGAGCTTCTTGCTTCTTGCTTTTGCTATTAGTTTTTTCTACCAACTGATCCCTTATCATTTCTTCTTCAACGTTTTTATAATCGCACGATTCAGCTAAAATTCGCAATGCGCCAACATAGGTAGTAGCAGATTCACCAGAGAGCTGTGCTCTTTTCCTAAATTTGTGTCTTTCCAGTGTTATATTCTTGCACGCTTTGAATCTATTATCTAGAGACTTGATAGCTGTAGAATACAGATACTCCGCACCATCACCTTCATCTCCGCTCAAAAAAACTACAACTTTTGGGGTATGTTTAAGGATGGTGCGACCTTCGGATCCAAGACAATGTCTTAAAATTGAAAATTTCCTTTTTTGTGTGAAGGAATCACCATCAAGTGCGTCGAGATATGCCTCAAAGGTTTCTTTCCATTTCTCCCAGTCCAACTCTGGAGAGGAAGAGCTTGGAGAAAATGCTGAAGGTGCAGATATGGATTGTTGCATGTTGTCAGCAGTAGTTCACAGCGTACAAAATAAAATAATTGTTCGTGTTGAATGCCAAAAATAAAAATATTTTGTCATAAGATGGGTAAACTGTTGATGTAATTATAGCACAACACGATTGGTATGGGTGAACATCAAAATTGAAAAAAATATATATATTTTTTTTTTGGCAATTTTAATTAAAATCTGCTGAATTGAGGTTGAAGTATGAAGACAGTCTGTATAATTATGTTAGCGTGCGCATCGCTGAGTCAGAAATGCGCTATTGCTTGTCTCGGGCAAATTGTATTCATGCGCGCGTTGCTTAGCAACGAGTAGACACGCTACGAATACCGGGTGAGATCAGCTGAAAACGTGAAGCGCGTATACGTCATACGCAGGAATGCGAGGAGGAGCGCGTGAGTGCTGGGCGCGAGACAACGCTTACTCTCCTTGAACAAAGTCACACACCTCAAAACTGTAGAAATCCACACGAGATGGTAGCCCCACTGCTGTCCAGGTACTTCAGGATGACATCGGCACACGGAAGCTGCCTGTCGCAAAACAATCTCCAGGCCTTCATCGTCTGCAGGTTGCACGCGTGGATGTCCTGCTGGCCGATCGTCGCCAGTGAAAAGAAGTCACAGGAACCGTAAGTTAAATAACTTCTTTATTGATCCAGCAGGACACGGGGACAGCCAATATATCAGCCCTCTCTCCTCGTTTCTTCCCAACTGTTACCTCCCTCCCTTCTCGAACACACACACACACCGGAACTCCACATGGAAGTTCCACGCAGCACGCTACGGCTAGAACCTAACAGCTATCTCAACGCCAATGTCGTTCTGCCTGTGCCCGCCGCTTTAAAGGTGGGAGCAGGCCTATCTAGTGAGAAAGGTATGCACTAATAAGAACAGTGTATTCATTACTACAGCAGGGCTCAACCTTGGAGAAACGAAAACTATCGCAGCTGCCTTCAGCAGAGAGAGGAATTAGTTTCGATCATGGCTCAAAATGGCAGTTAAACATAAAATGGTGCCGCGAATGCTAACTTAAGACGTACAATGCATAAACAGCACAGCTAAAACATTTTTATTCCAACAGACCCTCCTTTTAGCATTCGCTAAACTTTTATGTTACTATCTAGAAACAGAAAACATATTGCAGAAATAAGAGCTATCACTATAAGCTGATGCGTACTTAGTTAGTATTCAAAGATACCTTTGTCAGTCTGCATGATGTCATCAATATGTTTCTGCAACATGATCGCAGCATTAGTGTCATGAACTGATATCTTTGGTTTAGGTGTCAGAGCACTTACACAATAAGTGCAACACGCCGGGAGACAGTGTATACAGAGACAACATGTAAAAATGATACCAGAAACTACAACCAGAAAGATAAGTTTTCCAACCCCATGTTGCTAGCATATTCCATATTTATAGTACCTGTCTCTAGGTGTATGTCTGACAAAATTCTATGCAATTTTTGTATGGCTGTATACACACTGGGGGCGTGGTTAGGTATGTAAACACAACAGCTGCTGCCAATAATGCGACAGGCCCCTCCCCGATCAGCAAGGATGACGTCTAACACCATCCAGTTTTTTGTAAGATAACTAGCCTCGTCGTCTGGAGCTCGGCGGTGATGTTTGTCAGTATCCAGCTGTTGTTGAACCCCTTCCACAACCCTTGTTAGCCGACGAAGCTGAAGACTATTAGCCATGGGCCCCAGAAAGGTAAGAGACCCCGTGCGGCATCGTCAAACTGTTGCCAGGTGGTATCTGTCTGATCTATATCCACAGTGTCAGCAACCCTTCTGACTCAAGGCAAGTATATACTCCTACGTTGTAGCCAATGGTCTTTATGGTAATTGGACAGGGCAACATACACAGGGGGGAGGAAAGAGAGGTAACATCTACCAGACCACCCCCTCGGAAGCCAGACGTGAGCTTGGGATCCACTGACAAAATAGACATGCTGGGGTAGTATTGAGGGTGGACTATTAATTGTGCTCAGTCTGTAGGTGAAGTTGCATATACTTTCCCCCACCTTTACCTCCCCTGTCCCCTAGACACATAAACTAGCTGTTGTGTTAACCACAGATACCGGCCTCGGTTTGTCCTTAGTAACATTATGATCTTGGAAAGATTGGAAATATTCAGAGGTGTTGTACCTTAGGAAATCAGCCATTTACATCCTAAGCCATGTTTCGTTCTTCATTACATCATAAATTCTCATACAAGATTTTGGGGATAATGTACTGGAGGTCCAGTTTCCTGCATGTCCTATAGGAGCAAATCCGTGATGGAAACGTACATACTCTACCACAGTACGAGAGTCAGCAGATGTCATAACCTGAGTAGAGAGTTGGAAATGGTAGTGTACCATAACAAGCAATTCAAACCAACCTTCTAAGCTACCAATATATGACAATGGCATGGACAACAAATGATCGCTCTTGTAAGTAACTGAGGGAAGCAATCCACAAACCCAACAATTCGTTGTATTGGACACATCATGGGCTTGATGCAACATCTGAATAAATACATTGTCTGTGTAAGTCTTTTTATGCTCCCCTTTGTGAGGGGCCAAAGTAACAAACATATGCTCAGGGGAAGTGGGCGTTGTACCATCCAAGGAATGTACAGGATACTTTTCCTCTAGAAACCAAGCGATTCCAAGTACAGTTATTAATGCAATCACAATTATCAATATGAAAACTATTGTACTCTTTGTGGACCAACCCTGTGCTGGACACGGTGGTGCAAATGACTGTTCCTCTTCATTAATAGGCTGACCAAATGGATACATTATGAAGCAAGAAAGAGAATGCAATACATCTGATAACAGGGGCAATTGTTCCCAGTGTCCATCTGAGCCTCACTGGTACAGGCTCCTATTGTTCATCAACGTTGGCGCTCTTGAGCACTGGCGATGGAGCTGCTCAGTCCTAGCTCTTGATGAATACCACGTTGCACAGGATAGTGTACCCCCCTCCTAGGGAGCACATTCGATTTGTCCTGTCCAATGTCAGAACAGTGCACCAATCTCACCTCTCCCTAAACTAACACCATTGGTATTTTTTTATAGAGTTTGTTTTATAGTGCAAACTTGACCCAAATCAGGTATCAGAGCGCTTTACGAAGCACCAGTTGCAGGACACGAGGACACAATTTTTTTTTTGTTTTGTTAGGCACGGGAGATTAAGTGATTTGCCCAGAATCACAGGATGTTCAGCGTCATTGCTGAGACTCGAACCCAGTTCCCCAGATTCGAGGTCGACCGCCCTAGCCGTTAGGCCAACTCCTCTCCCGTTAGGTACTACAGCAAAGTACACCCTAACTTGCACAGTCCATCCCTTACTAAGCTGACTTCTCCTTTGGTGCACCATTCCTCAGTCGAGCGTGCAAATTGTACCTGGTGGCTCAAGGCACAGAGGGGTCAACAAATAACTGCTCCTTAACAGCTTGAATCTCCGGAGGGACTGCTGTATTTAGTACATCATCATTCTCTGCATCCGTTTGGGTCCAAGTAATCTTTGTGTCACCAAAAAAGACAAACTGGGGTACTTTCATGCTCTCAGCGTCCCCAATTCCACCCCTCACCCATTGATCATAGGGTAAGGGTATCCTGCGGCAATGGCTGGAATGTATCCAATTTCTTCGGCTGGCGACCTTCACAGCGGTCCGAGTTGAAAGGAGGACCTGCTTGGGCCCCTTCCACCGGGGCTCCAAGCTCTGTTTTTGCTGAAAATTTCAGAGCAACACCCAGTCTCCAGGCTGGAGGTTATGACCGGGCCCCTCCGGGATGGGTGGGAGTGACTCTCGAATCTGTTGGTGAATAGAATGCAGATTTTCAGTTAACTGACACAGGTAATCTGTCAATAAAGGTATTCAATGTCAGAGAACCTACGCAGGCGTGGGACGCCCCAGACATTTGCCAGGCATCCGAACACGACCTCGTAGGGTTAAAATCCTGTCCTAGACTGTGCTGTAGTTCTTGTAGACAAAAGAGCTAGTGGTAAAGCATCTGGCCACTGTAACCCTGCAGTCTCCTGAATCTTTGCCAATTTCAGTTTGAGAGTACCATTGTACTTCTCAACCAAACCTGCTGACTGGGGGTGATTCACAGCATGAAATTTCTGCTTTATGTGCGAACCGTGGTAAACTAACTGGATAACCTTGGCGTTAAAGTGACTTCCTTTATCACTCTAGATCAAACGGGGCAAGCCGAAGCAAGTAAAGAACTCCTTTAGGAGTACCTTTGCAGTCGCAATGGCCTTATTCTCTTTAGTAGGGTGAGCCTCAACCAATTTACTGAATGCACAAACAACCACCAACACATACTTCAAATTACTGACCCTGTCCATTTCAATAATGTCCATTTGAAGGACCTCAAAAGGAAAAGTGTGAGGTGCAAAATTGCTGGGTGGTGTAGGGGTACCCTTGCCAGGATTGTGCATCATGCACACCATGCAATACTTTACTAAATGTGCAGCTGTCTTCAATATGTTGTCATTTTGCCATACAGGGTATAAAAACTTGCAAATACCCTTAGCACTGATGTGAGCTGGGCCATGAGCCATCGTGACTACAGGAAGAACATATGCATCTGGCAACATCCACCTCTGCTTCCCTGACTTGTCAATCCAACATTCCTCATTGTTCAATTGTGCTGTACTTTCTTGCCACACTGCTAACTCCTCCACTGTAGCCTCACTGTGAATTTCCTTCACATTCTCTAGTGTATCCTCAAACATGGTGACCTCAGGAACCCACCTAGCGGGACCTGCTACAAACATTCTTTTTATCTTAGTTCGGGCTGTTTCCTTAGCTGTGTGATCTGCAAAAGCGTACCCATACCCACATCGTCAGTAACTTTCCTATGGGCGCAGCACTTCACTATTGCCAATTTCTTAGGAACTGTCATAGCGGACAGAAGCCTATATATAAGAGGGACATGTTGAATTCTCGCCCCATGGGAAGTAAGGAACCCTCTCTCTTTCCAGAGCCGCCCAAAATTAGGTGCGACTCCAAAGGCGTATTGACTGCCAGTACAGATACTAACAACTAGTCCTTCACTGAATTCACAGGCTCGAATAAGGGCAACCAGCTCTAAAGCTTGGGCTGACTGATAGGGAACTTGTGATGTCTCAACCACTGTACATAGTGTAGTAATGGCGTACGCAGTAGTTGTAGTGCCATCTGGTAACTTAAAGCAAGAGCCATTGACATATACTTCCCCTTGAGGGTCAGATAAGGGAACATCAGTCAGGTCTACCCATTCCTTCATCTCTTCCTTCGTCCGGAAGATTGCCATGTATGTCAATCTCTTCATTCTTAGAAGGGAGGGGTAGTAACGTGGCTGGATTCAGAGTGGCACAGCGTTTTAATCGTAATGTGCCTCGCAAAGAGCGTTAGCTCATAGCCTGTCAGACGTGCCCTGGTGAGGTGCTGTGTCCTTGTCTTATTCAAAAGTATATCCACAGCATGGGGTAGCATAACTGTGAGGTCAGTATCAAGTACAAGTCCAGCTGAGAAAATAGCACACGGTCATTGCTTACCCCCAAATGTTTGTGTTAAAACAGAAAACGCCCAACCACCCATCTCATGGACACACAAAACAAAGCATTTAGCGTAGTTAGGGGTGCCAAGCACTGGAGCTGAGCAAAGCACAGTTTTTAATTGTTCAAAAGACTGCTGACACTCAGGCGTCTAAGGCAGGGGTTCATGCACATCTTTTGTTGTTAACGCAAGCAGGGGCTTAATGGGCAGAGAATAGCCAGGTATCCACTGCCTGTAATAGGAAGTGATACCTATGAAAGCGCGCACATCTTTCTGAGTTGGCAAAACAGGCATTTTAACAATGGTACTGATGCACTCAGGGGTCAATCTCCTACCCCCCTTCGACAGTAGGTGACTTAAGTAGGTGACCTCCTGTCGACAATACTAAAATTTGGAAAGTGATACTTTATGGCCATGTTGAGCTAAATGTAACAACAATTTAACTGTACTGTCTCTGCAACCTTGTTCTGTAACCGAGGTGATGAGCAAGTCATCGACATATTGAAGCAATACATTACCTGTGGGGAGCGACAAGGAATACAACTGGCTTTTCAATGCCTGACTATAGATACTCAGACACTCTGAATAGCCTTGAGGAGCGCAACAGAATCTAAAGCTCATACCTGATAGGGTAAACCCGAACAGATATTTGCTATCAGGATGAATGGGAATACTAAAGAATGCATTTTTCAAATCAATGACAGAAAAGAATTTCGCAGAAGAAGGAATCATTGTCGAGAGTCGTAATGCCAGAGACCACCAGAAACTGGGGAATACCTATTTTGTTTTCTTCACGCAAGTCAATCACAAAGCGATAAACATCTTCCTGATACTCAGAGGGACCAGAAGGTGTCCATATGAGAATGGGAAGAATAGGGCTATTATAAACATTAGCAGTTGTCTCCCCAACTACTCCTTTCTCAATCAAATCCTGCACAATTTGTATCAAAGCTCGTTCACTTGCCTGCGGTATTTTATAATGAGGGATACGGGGTAGAATGGTACCTTCCTTGACACGTTTCGAAACAGGCGATATCTGCAACAAACCCACATCTGTGTCGCTCGTTGCCAGCAGTGTGGGTGGCATATCCTTAAACTCAGAGGGGAGGAGCGCATCTTTGGATAGACACTGCTTAGCGCACACCACATCAGGGCCCATCGTTATATAGATACCTGCTGGGGAGCAATAGATCGTAGCATGCAATTTCTTCAACAAATCCAAACCCATCAAATTCTCTCCACAATTGGACATCAATAAGAATGGCAAATCCACAGTGAAAGGACCAATAGTCAACGCAAGGGGTTTTGAAATGGGGCTCTGAACCAGTACACCAGAAAAACCTACTGAAACATTAATATGGCCAGACAGAGCCGCCCCAGGGACCAAGGAATGAGAAATAGAGCTGTTTGTTGCACCTGTATCCCCAAAGAACTCCTTAGTCAAACCATGCGCATCCGCAACTGACATACAGACCACTTTGATCTACAGGTATCAAAACTGGTCCCTCACTCTGTCCCCGGTTGTCCTAGCTGTAAGGCATTCCTGTCACCTCATCTGTGTCATAATCGTCATGGTAATACGGTCCTCCCCGAGGGTCATCAACATATTTCTGGTCTGAGCGACCGTGCGGGGCTACAGCTTCGTCCATGAGAACCTCATCCTCTCGTGACTGCTATCTTCTGCAAAAGCACAGGACACTCGCTACGCCAATGTCCCTCCTCTTTACAGTATGCACACTGATTCGGCCCCACATGTGTAGTACTCCTGCTGGTTCGGGGAAGCTGCCGGGCCAAACCACCCTGTCCTCTACCGTTCCCTCTAGAAGCCTGCTGCAACAACACCTTTGTCTTCAAATCCTTGTGCTTCTTTCCGTCTCCTCCTTCTCCTCATTCTCCCTGTGCTCATAATTCTGTGCCATATTCAAAATAACAGAAAGGGAAGAGGTGGACCAAGTGCTCTCAGAAGCCTGCAATCGAGTCAAAATCTCAGGAGGCAAATTGGAAACGAATCTATTAAGAAACAGCCGCATACCACCTTGAATCAACAAATCCTGTCCACTACAGTCAAAGAACACACCTTCAAACCGAGTGAAAAAGTCTGACACACTCTCATCTTTCTTCTGGCGGCAAGCTGATAGCTTGTCCCATTCAACTTTCCTCGAAGGGATAATAGAATGCATATACATGATAATACAGCCCGGCAACGCGCAGTATCTCTGCTCTAGGCTTATCACCTGGCTTCCGTTCCTGATCCCATGCTTTAATCTGGTCCCACGTACCACCCAATTCCGCAACATGATCCTGTGTGTACCTGTCTCCAAATATCCACCGGGACTAGCAAACCAAAGAACATTTCAATATCAGCAAGCGTCATCAATGTAAAAGAAGCAGCCTCGGTCAATTCTTTATAGTAAGCAGTAGGATTTTGCCTAGGGTCAGGAAACTGAGTCTTGAGGGACAAAACCTAACTCCTTTTCCATGGAGTATAAACCCATTATTCTTGGAAACGGACCTCTACCCTTGGCCTGGTAACATGATCATGCTGATCCCTTGGTTCTAGTATCTCGGGATGGTAGATAGGATGAACCTCCCGCATCGGAAACTTGGACACAGTGGTGAGGCTCTTCTCAAGCAGCCTTTCCTGATAAGCAACCAAACTCGCATCATTACCAAAGACATGAGCAGGCTCCATATCAGTAACATACACATGATCCCTAATATCGTATGTGACCTGCAGAGCTGCACCCGTGAAACACTGCTCCCAAAGACCGATCAAAGTAGTCGACCTATGCTTAAGGGCATGCTGCTGCACAAAAGGCTCATAATCCTTCATCACACTCCACACATCTTCCACACTGTAAATAAGGTTATGGGCCCACTGCGCAGCCTGATTAGCCACCACCTTTTTCTCCTCTTCTCCCACATCATATCGGACTAATGTCCGTCCCATACGCTCCTTAAATGTGGTCCAATCTCTAGTCTCAGGGCTGCGTTCTGGTGTCCCGCTACTCAGTAATGTAGGGGAATGGAGGAACACAGTGGGGGTAGCAACATAGGGAGCAGGCACGAATGTCATTGTCGACTGCGTCGTGGGTGTAAGAGCTGGAGAGAGAGAGATGCTAAAGCAATGGGTGTTGCAGGAGTACTAACAGTCACAGTTGCCACAGACGGCGAGGGCAAGGAAAGGACAGGAGGTGCCGTGGCCAAGGCAGTCTGATCAACGGTAACAGAAGCAGAAACAGCAGAGACAGAACAACCGGGTAGCTTAGCCTGTGAGAGAAGAGCGGGATTTATCCTCTGCCGGGTATAAGGAGGTAGAGGTCGAGTATCTAATAATTGTTCCACAAATGTATCATCTTCTTCTTGGGCCACGTACGATTTATCAATTTGTAATCGTAATCTCCTACCTTCGCACTCCGTCCCTATTTCTTGTTTCTCTTTATCATGTGCTACAGCTTTCTGAGTCAATGTTTGCAGTCTCCCCTTCCAGGTCTCCCTTTCTGTTTAACCTCCTTTTGCCATGTTCTGAGGGAATCAAACATTGACTGCCTACTTCTTATTGCAATCAACTTCTCCTGTAAAAGGC
Source organism: Triturus cristatus (assembly GCF_964204655.1). Lineage (NCBI taxonomy): Eukaryota > Metazoa > Chordata > Amphibia > Caudata > Salamandridae > Triturus > Triturus cristatus. The sequence continues at coordinate 230,111,434 of NC_140580.1, read as the reverse complement.
AATTTTTTGTTCATCAAAAGTGCCAGTCAACGGCCACTGCAACTCGGCATTGTCCCTCATATATTTGTGCCACAGCGTACTAAACATAGTAGGGCCAAGGTCATGTTTCACATACATAACAAAGTTCGGAGTGCCTTCCGGAGGCGCTGGCTGACTTTCTTTTCCACAAAAAGAAGAGACAAGGGAATGAGCCTTATCTGACTCCCCTACCAGTCAGACAGACGGGGCATCTGTGAGTTCAGGATCACTCTTGTGCAGGGATCCTTGGTCCGCTCGTCCGACCGGACGAAGGCCCGACCTCCTAACCTGTCTGCAAGCAAGTATGGGTCAACCGATGGAGTCCCTGTTCGGGCGCCAACTGAAGGAAGTGACCCAACTAGGGTCATCCGGGTCACAGGCGACCACCTCTCAGCCTTCCACGCAAATGCAGGTAGAGAATACAAACCAAGTACATTTATTCAGGTACACTTGAGCGGAGTCCAGTGTGACCGGCCTCCTGGGATTGCTGCAGAGGGACTGACTTCAGCAAGCATGGTGATACATCATGTACAATTCAGAACCAATAAAGACATGCCCTGACTGGAAATTTCCAGCTGGAGGCAACTAGACAAAGAAGGTACAGAAGGATGAGTTTCGATCCCGAGACCGGGCACACACTATCTGAACGCCAAGCCTAAACCCGCCGCTCTAAAGGTGGGAGCAGGCCTATCTAGTGGGAAAGGTATGCGCTAATAAGAACAGTGTATTAATTAGTACAGCAAGGCTCAACCTTGGAGAAACGAAAACTATTGCAGCTGCCTTCAGCAGAATCAGAGAGAGGAATTAGTTTCGATCATGGCTCAAAATGGCAGCTACACATAAAATGGTGCCACGAACTTAAGACGTACAATACATAAACAGCACAGCTAAAACATTTTTATTCCAACAGGTGAGTGAGGGGCCGAGTGCGATAGGCCACCATGTGTCGTACCAAGGGCAGGGTTTGTTTCCGAAGATGAGGACCTCTGTTTTGTCTGAGTGGACTTTAAGGTAGTTGGTCCTCATCCAAGTGGCGATGTCGGTAACGGTGTTTTGGAAGTTAGGTTTGGTGGTGTCAGTGTCTTCTGTGAGGGAAAGGATGAGGTGAGTGTCGTCAGCGTACAAGAGGATGTTGAGTCTGTGGGTACGGACAATATCTGCAAGCAGTGTCATGTGGGAAACAACCTTTACAACACAGTCATTACATTGCACTACTTTTACAACACAGTCATTACAACGCAACATCCTTTACATCGCATGCCATTACAACGCAGCCATTACATCGCATGTCACTACAACGCATGTCATTACAACGCATGTCACTACAATGCATATCATTACAACGCATAGTTTTTACCCTTACACTATCCAACGCTTACCCTACTGTTGCACTCACTGGAGTGGGAATAGTAATTTTTACCCCTAAACTATCCAACACGTACGCTACTGTCGCACTCACTGGAGTGGGAATAGTAATTTTTACCCCTACGCTATTCAAAACTTACCTAAAATGCAATGTAATGGTATGCGTTGTAATGGTATGCGTTGTAATGGTATAATGCGATGTAATGGAATGCGTTGTAAATGTAGTTTCTAAAAATGCGTTGTGATGGCATGCGATGTAAAATCATGCATTGTAATGGATGTTGTAAAGGCATGCGTTGTAAATGTTTGCATTTTAACATCATACATTTGTGTCATGTAGGTGTTGAAGAAGGTGGGGCTGAGGTAGGAGCCCTGGGGATGCCGCAGATAATGTCTTTGGGTGCGGAGGAGAAGGGTGGTAGTTGGATCCTCTGGGTTCAGCCAGAGAAGGGGGTGAGAAGATCCAGCTGAATGCGTTGCCTTGGATGCCAATGTGGTGGAGTCTGGTGACAAGGGTGTGGTGGAAGATGGTGTCAAAGGCTGCAGATAGGTCGAGGAGGTGGAGGGCAGCTGTTCCACCTAGGTAGAGGAGGCATCTGATATCGTCCATCCCCGCGATCAGGGCGTTCTTGGTGCTGTGGTTGGGCTGGAAGCCAGATTGGGAAGGGTCGAGCAGGGTGTTTTCTTCGAAGTAGTCCGTAAGCCGTTGGTTGATGGCTTTCTCCAAGAGTTAGGCGGGTAAGGGGAGTAGTGAGATGGGAAAGTAGTTCTTGAGTTTGTTGGGGAAGGCGGAGGGTTTCTTCAGGAGAGGCTTGTCATCTTCGTACTTCCAGGCATCGGGAACGGTGACTGTGGGGATGGAGGTGTTGAGGATTTCTGTGAGGATGCTGCCGATTACTTCCCTTCCTAGGTTGTGGATGTGGTGCAGCAGGGGTCAGGGAGGACTCCGGAGTGGATGGAGTTCATTATGGAGATGGTGTCTTTGGTCATGAGCTACATCCAGTCTGTGATCTGGTGGGAGTGAGAGGTGTTGGTTTGGGTGTGGAGGTAGTTGAGGGCGGTTGGTAGGGGGTCGAGTCAGTGATCTGGTGGGAGTGGGAGGTGTTGGTTTAGGTGTGGAGGTAGTTGAAGTTGGTGGGTAGGGGGTGGAAGTTGCTGTAGATGTTGGTGATTTGTGTTGGAAGTAGTCTGCTAGAGCATCGCAGAGGGCTTGGGAGTGGCGGATCGTGTTCTTGGTGGCAGGGGGCAGGAGAATTTTCTGATGATGCTGAAGAGTTCCTAGGTGTGATTGGCAATCACCTCAATGTGGTTGGTGAGGGCTGAGACAGTGATATTAGCTGTTGAGGGAGGATCTGTAGGTGACGAGATTAGCGGGGGTATTGCTTGAAAATCATTGTCTCTCTAGCTTCCTACAGTGGCGTTTGAGGGTCAGCAGCTCAGAGGTGAACCAACTGGCGTGCTTGGTGGGTCTGTTGCTGGTGGTGTCCTTCAAGGGGGCGATGGTGTCGGCAGCAGTGGAGATTCAGTTGGAGAAGTTCTGAAAACTGAGTTTGAGGGTGTCTGAGGGGACGGGACTTGCTTCTTTGAGCGAGGCAATCCAGAGGGTTTCCTTGACTCTGCTCCAGTTTCAGTGTGGTTGGGTGGGGGGTTCTCATGCATGTCTGGCGCATGCACAAGCAGTCACCACCATTCCACAGCCCTCTATTGTTGCCATGTCCCAGGTCGGAGAGTGAACGAAAAACACCAAAGCTTGGAGCTAGGCTGCAGGGGCTTGTGAGGAGAACCTCACCACAGCCAGAAAGCTTGTTGCTCAATTAGCAAGTAAAGGCCAGAAGTCAGCAGTAGCCATCTCCCATGTGTCACACACAGTCTCTAGTGTTGAGGGACCAAGAGATAATAGCCAGCTTCGTGGGGAAAACACGTGAGGGACCTGTTCATGTACAGCCAAGGGAACCTTGGGGACAAGGATGCTGAAATGGAATGTCAGGAGAAAGTTAGTGCACAGGAGGAGTTTGGTGGGAACTGTTTTTCACAATCCATGTATTATGCCAAATTGGGATATTAAGGAGATGGTTGATGGGAGATCAGTAGGCAACTAAATAAGGCTTTAATAATGAACAATAATTTGATATAGGTACTGGAAGCCAGAACACAGGGTGATTAGGTATAAAGAAAATGTATTTATGGAAAAAAGGGAATATCATAAAACATTCCAGATTAAGCCATTATTTGGGAGAGGTACTAGTAGAGTGTGAACGAAAACACTATATCTGCTCAATGCCAAAAGCCATCAGGGAAATTAACACCACCAGAGATCTTGGGAAGTTTCATTTTCTGTAAGGAGATTCTAGGCGTTTTAAGATTGCATAATAATTGGAAATGATCCTGTCAACCGATCTGGAAAATCCTTAGAGATTTTGATAGGCAGCATCATGAGAAATAAATTGATGATAGTGAGGGTGCATTATTTTAATAGAGTCTAAACAACCCCACCATGAGAGATAAAATGGGGACCCTTTCTGTGATGAATGATGGCGTTTAGAAAGAAGGTCTTCTGAGGTTGCTATAAGAGTGTCTCTAATAGATTTACAGTACCACATTTTCAAGCATTTAAATTTAGTTGAGATCAGCCTCAAAAAATGTTTGCTTGATACAATATTGTTTAATGGCATTACTTCAGACTTTTCTATATTTAATTTATAGCCCGAAACTCCGGGATAACACTTGAGTTTATTAAAAAATGCAGGAATACACCAACCTAAGAGCTAAAGCCTTGGCAAAAAAAATCTTACAATCGGTATTTATTAAAGAGATGGTTCTATAGTTTTTACATTGGGTCAAATCTACATCTTTCTTAGGAATTAGGCATAGCATGGCTTCCATAAAGGAAACAACAGTACCATTCATTGAAGAGAAATGATTAATGACCTTCAACAACCTGGGAAAGAGAAGTTTTGAAAAATGAATATAAAATTCAACTGTGAAATCATCAGGGCCTGGTGCTTTACCCTTTGGAAAATGTTTGACTGTTGAATAGAGTTCCTCAAGAAGTAGCAGTTGCTCCACCATTAACAGATCATGCATAGGTGAGCCTGAATAAGTTAGTAAGGAGTTCCTCTGATGGAGAAATTTCAGGAGAAATGTAAGGTTTTTAATATGTTTCAAAACAACCCACGATGTCACCGGAACAACTTATCACTAGAGTTATTTATAATAGATTTAATAGAGGATTTTTCTTTACTACATTTGTGAATGATGAGCCAAAAGAGACCCAACTCTATTGTTGCCACCATAACATCTAGCATTTAGTTTAAGGAGAATACCACAGGCCTTTTCAGTGGTATATTTACAAATTTTGATTTTGGCTGCTTTCTAAGCACCCCAATCAACTTTACTGTTTGTAGAAGTACAATAGTTCTGCTCCAATTGCTTTATATGAGCTAGAATAGAAGCAGACTACTTTTCTGAATTTTACTTTTTGGCTCAGATGTGATCAATTATAAAAAACATGGAAGCTGCCTTGAATGCATCCCAAACAAAATAAAAGAGTGTATGTCCATTGGCATTAATTCTGAAGTAATAATTGATAAAGAATGTGCATGAAGAAAGAAAGGAGGAATCAGAGAGGAAGTTATTATTGAACCTCCATTGCAATTTATGTGAGCTACATTCAAAGATCTCCAGGTCACTCCATACTACAGCGTGATCAGATATTAAAAAAGAGCCGATCTCCGAATTAAGCAAGTGTTGTTATAAAGGAATATGTAATCATTTTGAAATTGAGAGTGATGCTTAACTGAATAGCAGGAATATTCATAGCGGTCGGGATTGAACATTCTCCAAGAGCCGGAGTGTTACTGTTAGGACACTATGCTTTTGAAGGCTTTGTGTTAAGAATGGGGAACAAATCTGGATGTAGAATTTGTGTCAAGGAAGGGGTCTAAGATCTAATCTTGGTCATACCCACAAAAAGATTCTCAGTAGCATGTTCAGAAATTGTGCTGGAAAGGTTGACAAAAACTTGTGCCAGGATGAGTGAGGCCATAAGTATTTATCATTGTGAGAGTGGTGTTGTCAAATTTGACTGTTATCATTATCCAACGCCCCTCTGATTCATGGTATTGAGAAAGTAATGCTATGAGTAAATGCTTGTGGCAAAGGAATTTTTTTCTGCTAACTCATTGTTTTATTAACTTAGCGACCTTTGTGTTAATGAGATGTGTCTTCTGTAATAAAGTTATCTGACACTTCAATCGACCTAAATATGACATTGCACGTTGATGCTTAATTGGGTTTTTTAACCGCTTAACATTCCGGGATACTGCTCTAAGTTGCATAATAAGTGTAAAAACGTAACAGCATTTGACCCTGGGCATAAGAGTTATGTAACATGGCTAAACAGAAAGAGTGGAAAGTAAAAAGAAAAGTGGGGAAAGAAGGGAAGAGGAGGATAGAGAACTGAAAAGAAATGAAATGGAGGATGTCATCCCTCAGCAGATGAGCTAGAATAAGTATGGCAATGCTGGAGCAAAGTTCCTCAGTTTCTGATAAATTAAACATGTGAAAAGGAACACCTCGAAGAGTGAAGGGGTGGCGTAACACTGAAGGAAGATGGAGGGGTTGCAACCCTGACATGAGAAGGAGAACAAGGGATTAACATGCAGGAATTTGTATCCGATAAGAGGGCAAGGAGCAATAAAGCACCCGAAAGTAAGCTAGAACATTACCATGTCATGAACACATGACTCACATGAGACTAAACATTGAAACAAAAATGGGAGAATATGAATTTACAATTGAAGGCAAAGTAAAAGTCAATAGAATCTTGTAGAACATGACAATGCAGTATAAAGTCTAGGAGCAGTTCATGAGATCCACATAAGGTCCACATCTGCAATAAAGCAGAGAAGAGGAAAAACTAAATATGATCAATAACATACAAGGGCAATTAAATCCTGTAGTTAACATTTAGAAAGCATGAGAACAGGTGGCCCTATATTCATAGCATCTGGTCTGTGTTACTCAAGAAAAGATTGTAGATCAGCAGACTCCTCAAAGGTGTATGATTTTTCCTTGAAGGTAATTTTGAAAATGCAGCGGTGTAATAAGTCATATCTGTTGTTCATAGTTCTCAATCGGGGAGGTATGCCCAAAAACTGCTTTCTTTGAGCTGCTGTAGCATTGGAGATGTCCTGTGTGAAGAATACCTTGTGCCCAGACCACTGTAAGCTACCAACCTTTTTAGCTGCTGAGAGGGCCTGCATTAACTCAATGAACAGTAGGAAGAGAATAATGATACCACTAGGTCTGGTATTAGCTTGCAAAGACATTTAAGGACCTAGACGATGAGCCAGTTGGATTATATGTGGAGTCTGAGCTGGCAGGTGAACGATTGACATGATCACGTTTTGCAAGAAACTAATCATGTTGGGGCCCTCCGATCCTTCTAGAATACCATACAGTCTAAGATTGTTCCTCCTATTTCTGGTTTTCAAATCTTCCAACAATTACTTAAGTTGTTCGATATCTCTTGCCAAATGTGAGACAGCTGGGATGTACACTTTACTTACCCTTTGCTCAATGGCAGATATACGCTGATCATGAGATTACTATTTTTCTTTAATATGTTGCAAAGAGGTGTTAGTTTCAACTACGAATGGTCTTAGCGTTCTGATTTCTTCCATAACATCCTCCAGGTCGCTTGACAGAAGTAGAGTTAGAGGACTTCTCTGGAAGTATTCCAGATGCCTGAGAGGGAGCTAAAGGCAACTTCCCCCACTCCGGGCCACCCTCCATTGAAAGTAGTATATTGTTTGTGTTAGGATCTTTTGAAGGGCATTTGAGATAACTAAGATTCACAGACTTGAAGGAGAAAGATTTATTGCCACTCCTTGCTTTCTGAAATCTCCCCAACCAGTCCCAACCGTGGTAATAGTAAAGTATGAGGGTTGTCTAAATGACCAAAGTTATAATGTGTTTATACTAGGTTCACATAGAGCCAAGCCAGCATTAGTGCAATTGGGCATAAAGAGAAAGAAGAAGTGGTGTAATATCTTTGCTCAATTCGTGAATGCCTGAGCAAGCACGGTGACTATAAGACTCAATTAGACATGAAATAAAAGTTAGTAGCATTCAAAGTAGTTGGTAACAATATGTGTTTACAGGCTGTAGAATAACTGTGAAAGTTTGCCAGTAAAGCGCTGAGGGATAAATAGGCCAGCGGCAAATACACTTGAAGAGAGCTGTTGGGCGCAGTGTATAAAGGGTCTCACAGAGTGTAGAGGAATTTACCGTACAGACACAAAATGGTGGCACCTGGACACGCACATTGTGTTTTTCAGCCTTTGAAGACTAAGGACTGCAGGAATGAGGAAGAAATGCGCCCCACTATAATATGGGCATGTTCTGACAGCCGTGTGCAGGTGAAGAGTTGCCATCGTAATCAGGCCCTTAATATTGGTTTTAATAGTGTACAGCAGTTTCATGAAGTTAATTGCCAATTAATGTCCTGATTGATAATTAGCAGGGATGATAATCTTGTCAATCAGCTACACAGGATCTAGCTCTTGATGGTAATCTTATCACATACCTCACACCATGTGCACTACTGGGAGCACATATTCCTCCGCCTTAGCACAGTAATCTGTGCCTTGGGTACATTCTTTCATCGAGGGAGACTTATCGAGTCCCCAGTGGGGGCCAATATCTCTTTTTGCGTTTCTTAATCCTATTGCCACCAGATGTCTTGTATTGTTGACTTCCCTAATTATCCATTAAGCCCAGGAGCTCCATCGTGAGGGCCTGTGGTAACAGGCCTGCCTACAATCTGAGTCAGTGTGTCATGCATCAGAGAGCAGTGTCATTGTATGGCTGGGCATTCCGAAACTGTGTGAAAGAAAGTACTCACCCTCACTTTGCACCTGAAACAAAAATAATCTATTCCTCCTTTCATTCTGCCTAGTCTAGTGGGGCTGTAGTGTACTTGGTGTAAATATTTAAGTTGAATGAGTATCAGTCGCATGGACACAGCAATGACGCTAGGAACCATTTCTGCTTCAGTCCAGTCTGCATCGTCCAAGGGGCCAACATCTTGTATACATTGGGTATATTGGGCACCAATTGGCTGGCCCAATAGTATAATTTAATGTCCACCAGTTGTAACTCCCCTTCATACAGTGAAATGTGATTTGGGGTTGCTTTCCAGCCCACAAAAATATGGTGATTGCTGAATGCAAGGAGTGAAAAGAGGTCAACAGTGTATCATATGGAAAATTATGTAGCAAATAGAATAGGTGGGGAAGGGAAATCATTTTGAACATAGCACCTCTGTCTTATTTACTCTGGGAGAATAGGGGCACTATATCCAAGTCCCAGGCCCTCTTTTAACTTTCATACTAAGGTATTTGAAGTGACCCGTTAACAGTTGCAAATTAATTGTCACCCTGATGTTGCTATGGTGTCCCATCACTGGCACATATATCGGTTTGTTCCAGCAATCATTAGCCCGACCATAGGCCTCACAATAAGACTGCAGCATGTGCATTAATATTGGTAGAGAGGACCTCAGGTCCTGTACATAGATTAGGATGTTGTCTGCAAATAACGAGATTCTGTCTTCCCTTGATGCATTGCCACCTATCTGAATCTGCTGAGCAGTGCATCTCAGTATAGAAGCAGCGGTTCTGCCACGAACAGGGCAACTACTTTCTGTGAGTAAAGTATGTCCAGAGTAATTTGTCCCCCAAATTGTTGAGGTGCTATCAATTAATGATACATAAAAACACACTACTGACAGACATTTAGAAATGACAACAGCACTACTTGTCTGAAAGAATAATCGATATATTTAAAAATCATACACTGTATGTGCTAATACATGAAAAAAATAAATAAATAAAGAACCAAAGTACAGACTGTGAAAAATATTTGTGACATATAAAAAATGTGCCTCATAAATAACACAGGTGCCAACACTATGGACATTCGAAGACATTCAAAACAGTTAACATATATGTACAGAAATTTGCTTTTGCGCCCAAATGTAGTAAATGTCCTTTAAAAAGACATGTGTTTTTCATCCTGTCATGTACATGTCTATTTGGGCATTGTGCGCTTTGTTCATATTACGTCAACGTTTTGACCCCCAGAAAACGAGTGTGGTTGAACAATATCACCATAGGGTCTTCATCAGGACTAGAAACACAGTGGTGCACAGCCTGCATAGTAAGAAAAATGTATATTAGATGTCAGTGTGTTTAGATAAGCTAAAGCCGTTGTGTAAGGTGGGCATTGCAGAGTTAATCTCATCTGCCAGGTCAATTTCTCAGGAAATGCGGAATTCTCGTGTCATCCTTTGTTATTGGTAAAAACCTGCTTTGAGAGAAATAACAAGCGCTTACAAAGATGCACAAAATATAGCCAAGATAATGTGGCCCATATGGGAAGTATATTTGGTAAAAAGGTGGATTACTATGAAAACTGCCTCTCTCAATGCGCAGATGAAAACTTTAAATCCACTTCAGAATCATAAAGGAGCCATTTGCGTGCTTCCTTTGTATTGCATTACTTTTGAATAGGCATCCAAACTCTAGGAGCACGATGTGCTTCCCAGGTACCTTGTGTAAAAGAAAAGAAAAATATTTCAAAATCAGACTGATTTCAAACATGTTAAAATACTCCCAGTGTAATCTGGAAGCATTAGCCGGTCACTCGCAGGTTAAAAGAAAGCTTACCGCCGGCGTGCTGAAAAATCAAAAGTGCTCAGTCCAGGCGAACATTATTCCGATGGGTCTTCAGGTCAAGAATGAACCTGAATTTCCTAAATTTCAAGAGAACTTCAGTTTTGTGGCAAATAATTGCTCCCGGTACTGGATGGTGCTGGGAGTTGACAGTCCTCGAATACTTAAATAAACTGGCGAATGAGATAAGTGACCTTAAGAAGGAGACTTTGGAAGAAAGGGCTCTTAATAATGTTAAGGAAGCTCTAGAGATTGGAGAAAACCATAGTTGACTTTAATGCTGTTAGACAAGGAAGTTGGACAAGTTAGCCCATGATATAAGAGCCTACGATTAAAAAATGACATATCACTACATCACTGAGGAATATTACCAACAAGACAGTATTTCAATAGGGGCAGGCAGGGCACCCGCAAATTCAAGACTTTCTCTGAATCATCCAGTGGTCCAGATAGTGACACGGACAACCCAGTGGCAGTGCATCTGGAAGACAATTCAATCAGGGCCAGAACTATCAGGAAGCACTGTCAGGACTTTTTTAGGGGAGGGAAGATAGCCAATACACAGGGGAGGAGGAGAAGAACAGGGTTGGCCACAAAACAGGGGCCAGAACAGAGGCTGGAACAGGGGCAGAGGGAGACAACGGAAGTCAGTGAGATTCTACTCTCATGTCACGCATGGTGAGATACAAACCAGACGACAGACATACAGATGGTAAGCCCACCAGCACATGTAGTACCGCGCTAGCTGAGGAATTCTGGGTCAAACCAACATGAGTTAGATAATTCTGTGATTGGACAAATAGAAGACCTGATCGATCCCATCACTATTCTATCCAAATACCACTTATCTCCTTTTGAGCAGTCCGTTCTGTCCAAAGGTTTAAGCTTTGTACCTACTTCACCCATGAACTGTTTCAATACTAAGATAGAGCTACATTGTTTCTTTAGAAAGGTACGCTTGCACCATTACTTTTACAAAAATCCTAATCCAACACTTGACAATAGGTTCTCTGCATCACCCTTACGAACTCCATCCACCTTCAGCTCATCTAGTTTCCCACAGAATGCTAGCTTTTGAGCAAGTGATCCTGAGGGACGTTATGCAAATGTTTGAGACAAAGAAATATATCAAGCAAAACATTACAAGAGACGAGAGACACAACTTAGAATCCCTCAAAAGAAATGCTAATATAATTATAAAAACAGCAGATAAAGGGGGAGCCATTGTAATCCAGGATACTGCTGATTATGTAACAGAGATTATTAGATAGTTTTTGTACGCGCACAACCGAGATTACATATACTGATTGAGGGGAGTTCAAAGTTTGTTATGTGCTCCTGGGGTAACGTACTCCGATCCGGTACGTTGTGTCACCCGTTAACTGCGTATCCATTAATAGGATGCGTCCCCCTGGGCACTAATCGACCCTGTGAAGGTTTATTTGGTTGGTATAGACCATTTGATGTCCTGTATAATGAGAACAAATGAGTATTCCAAAGGGTTTATAATAACTCTGCAATTTTTAATCCATGATGCATATATTTTTCAATCCATATATGATCTTATTTGCATTATTACAACACTGTCTCGTTAATGTTTCAATGCATTTCGGGTAATCTACCCTTCATAAGGAAACAAGGGTGCAAGTTGATCAAAATAAAAACACATTGAGGAGACTTCTCAACATGGGAATAGTATGCAAAGTATGCAATATTTGCTGATTTAAACATAAAAATACTGTTGTGTTGTTAATGTGCATATCAAAAAATGCTAGTGTCCTCATACTCTCGTGAAAAGATACGTGGTGAACCTTGACGAGCCGTTACGCTCATGCTATTGTGATCGAATCCTGATGGGATTTATATAGTGGTATCACATTGTGATGTTAGTATTATTAACTGATTATAGTGATGCTTTGAATCTCGTGTCCGTCATGGCCTGATAACTTCTCAAGCTTAAATCAGCCGGCACTGCCCCCTCCCCGGGATTCACGTTGCCTAAATCTAGAGCGACTTAAATAAAATGAGCTAGCAGAAAATCGTAAATTAGCTTTTGGATTATGAGAAAACGAATTTGTTATCTCTCACTGTGCACACCTTAGAGTGTGTGCACTTAATTACCAAAGGCTGACCTTCTAGCCCAGTCTTTTCACTTTTGCCTAGTCCTGACGAAAGCCAGCATATTTTATGCTTCGGGCTGAAACATGTAGACCACCTTTAGGCTATAAGAGTCAAGTTGGATCTCTACAATATCCACCTCTTCCTTTTTAATCTTTTTATAGGGCCCCAGTAATAAATACATTCCCTTCTAGGGGACCCTATAGATAGTTTTAAACTCACCATTTCCTCACCTGGCACAAAAAAAAAAACAATACAGCTCAGCTGTAATTCAGGCCTCGTAGCACACCCAGGATGCACTCAGCATCCTGGGTGGGAACTCGATGATGAAGCATGCCACCAACTAGGTTGGTGGGTGAGGGGTCTTCTAAAACACCTATTGTTTTTTTCACACTAATTAGTTATCTGACTGATAAGTAATATCTATATGAGCCCGTTCTCTTTGAAATAAATCTCCTTATTTTAACCATAATACTAGCGTTGTATCTGTTTTTACTATTTGTAAAGAAAACCAGCTTTTCTCAAAGTCCCACGAAGTTTCATTTGACTCAAAAAAAAATTCATTATGCAAGATCGCTTCAAGGTGCTGGCATGGGGACCAAAAGAGGCTCCTGCTTCATGCCAAACTAAACAAATCTGCTTCCCAAACCTTTCATTAACGTGCAGGTCACCTCCCACAACTTGGGAATGAATATGTTTAAATAGAGAGTATGCAGTGTGCTTCTAGCTGACTATGTCGGTATGTTTCCGGTCAGTGAAATGTAGGTAAGTTTTCATATTTCATAATACACTCCGACACACTTCCTTGCTTGCTTTTTACGTGTTGACACACTTGTGGTTAGCATGTACTGTGTGCGGCACACGCATGGGTTTAAAATCCTCTGCTGCGTCACAGAAGGACATCTCGAATAAGCACATCGACTTTTAGTATTGGAATGCCGAATATACTGACGAACATTAAATCTAACAGCACTTTTGCTGTTAAGTATTCAAAGATGTGTAGTGGTCTGTTCGTTCTGCCGATGTGCGAGATTCCACGAGTTGGTTTTTTCTTATAAAGAGCGGCCTAGGTCCACAAAGAGTTTGCGTTGGGGTTACCTTACGTTAAAGCAATTCGGATGGAAAGTCTTCTACTGGGATTTAAAAACCAACGCAAATAACGTGTTGCATTGGTTTGTAACCCAAAGTGACGCAATGTAGCTCAATGGCCTGTCCTACGTGTGTCTATGTGTCTGGGGGGCAATCCATGGGAGGTGCATGGGTATTGTGAGACACGCACCCAATCGTTTTGATGCAAATCCCTATTTACATCAAACCTCTGTGCCTGAGAAATGCTTTCATTTCTCCTAATTGTTGTTCCTCTTTGCAGGTGTGCTGCATTCTGTAGCACATATACAGAGAGGAAAATGTATTAAAGCATAGTTTTGTGCAGGAAGGGACTCGTTCTTGAACTAAAACTATGGTGAGGACAATGCAGACACTCTGGCACGGTCACTGGGTGTCTGAGTTGGTGCATGACAGCCACAGCACCCAACGCCGGGAGTGCGGAGAACTCCACCACTTCTAATCAGATATAGTGCAGTTCTGCTGTCTACCGTTCATGCAATGCAGCGCAGCACTTCACTTTCTGTGCTGTATTGCGTGAATTCTTTGTAAATATGCCCCAGCAATTCTACACACCTGTGGTTTAAATGCGCTGCACGTTCCACTTAAAAGGGGCCGGGTGTTACTGGAAGACAACAAAAATACACAGCGCGTCAAAGAAATAGAGCATTTTTAGCAGAGGGGCCGGAAGTCACAGCACCAAGAGATACAGACTGGTTATCATTATTAATACTTGACACTTGCAATAAAGCTCATATCCCTCAATCCGTTGCATCTACATGTTTTCCAGGTCTCCTCTGCTAACACTGGTCATGACAGGCAGCCGCTTGCCTGTTCTTGATGTCAAGCTGAAGAGTTACATTGAAATTCAACTTTGAGAAGGTCAACGCTCAATGCCAAGCCGGCCTTCGATTTACATATTTAATCGTCCTATGTTACACAAAATACCGATTATGGGTAATTGTCTGAAAAAGCTGTTCTTTATACACATGGTATTGTCATCAATTATGCAAGCTTTTTTAAACCATTAACTCAATTTTAAATATCCCATAGTTTTGTTATTTGTCGCTCAATATTTTAAAATAGTATGAATTTGAGTGCACGAGTTTTGTGATGTGACTGCACCCGGCTCCATTTCTGTTCCTCCATAGTACTGCTTATGATGCAGCGCGGAATGCAAAATCCCTCCCTTCGTCACAGATCATAGATCACACTCAATCACTACATTCGCTGGTGGGGCCCATAACACCAACGTTCATCCTCTATTAACCTGTTTCCAAGGAGGTGATTGTTCCATTCGCTGTAATGGAAGGAAGTACTCATTTATCCCTAATGAACAATAGATTTCCCTACCTTTCTCTATTTATTAAGGCCTAAAGGTCACCTTTTAGTACTCCTCCCATGGATAGGCCATGAATCAGCTAGCTGCTGGTTGAAGTGATAACTAAATCTATATTTTATTTACATAAATACACTTTTCATAATAACGACCCAACACAGTTCTTGTAATAAATCTTAAATCTTTATCTAACTAATTGAAAATCGAATCTTTTGTTTAATCAAGCAGTAGACCATCATATTGACCTATTCTGGCTAAAAGTCGTCCTCTAAGTCAAAATCTTGGTTATCAGTTCATACTGTCAGAGTCTTAGGAAACAGCTGTCCTGCAGTGTCACCGTCCTCTCCGTCAGCATAACGTCAGGAAATCAAAAATCTTCTGAAGGGTCTCGCTCCTAACCCCTCTAATCTATGGTCATTTATAGTAAAATTACATTCCAAAAGTAACAAGTAATATTTTTGAATGTCTCCGGTTGGCTGGTGAGATCTGTTCCACCAGTTTCCCATGCGGAAAATGTGTCTTTAGATATAGTTCATAATTTCTTCGGAAGAGTATCTTTTATTGTTTCTTTCAGGGCAGCTGGCTGGTAGCCCAGAGCGTCCTTGAGTGGCAATTCACCCAGAGACCTTCACAATAGAATTGGTTCGTAAAATAGGGATGTCGGCCATTTTGTGGCCACTCCAAATGGTCAACTTAAGCAAAGAAACACAAAAACGTAATTAATACATGGAAATGACTAATAAATGTTATCCCCTTACTAATACCCATATGTGTGTGTATTTATCTAGCAGAAGCAACACTCAATGCGGATTATATTCACATTAATAAAGCACAAATCACGAATACATCATGAAAGCAACATATATTCATGCAAAATTCTAATTATCTATGATCAATATGCATATACAATTTAGTTCACGTATTAGTTAGGCCATGCAAATGCAATTCCCACGTGTATTCTTATTGGTAAAGTTGATTAAATTCACAGCAATCCAATTAATACAATTACGATTAGTTAATTATTCTTATTAATAAAAACATGCAAAATGGAGAGGGTATACAATTTTTTTTTAAATAAAACCCGCTCCAGCACTTACATGATATAACTTTTGCACAAATGAAGCAAGACCAGAGGCTTTTTTCAACCCAAGAACCCCTCTTCCCCCTCCTGCCCCACCTTTCCTTAATCTGGATCATAAAATACCATTAATAAACCACCAATGAAAAAAAAAAAAAATACATAAAAAAAATAAAAATAAACCACCAGTGAAAATTGGCAAAATTCAGAAAAATGCATCTCCTTGACATTCTTTGATGAAGATCAATTAAGAACCATAAGTACTTTT
The DNA here is from genome assembly GCF_964204655.1 of Triturus cristatus. NCBI lineage: Eukaryota > Metazoa > Chordata > Amphibia > Caudata > Salamandridae > Triturus > Triturus cristatus. The sequence continues at coordinate 230,095,406 of NC_140580.1, read as the reverse complement.
ACTCTCCCCACTGTTATTGGTCCTTGAGCAATCAAGCAACCCAAGAATTAAACAGTGTGTACCAAAAATACAGGTTTATCTAGTTTCGCATGATGGTGTACCTGGAGCGATTGTGAACTTCACTGAGATCATTTTGATGTTTTTTTATTTTAATTTTGAATTAAAAAAAATATTCTTGAATATAATAACAAATGTGTCTCAAACATCTCTGAATACATCATACACAAATTATTGAAATGCTAGAAATGCATTACATAAACAAAGGGGGATGACCTCATATTCAAAATGTATGACTGGAGTCTGAAAGGCTATTTCCAATTACTATTCATCTTCAAAACTCATAAAATGGAATGAAGGTGTAAATTCAAGATTATGAAATTCTCTCTCAAAAGGATGAAACATAAATGATAACCATTCTTGAGTGCAGGTGTGAACAAAGTAGGTGCAGTCGGACGAGATCCGTGGCAAACTATTGAAATAACCCCCAACTATGTAAGTGAGTTTCATGAGTTTACAATTCCTATAATTCTTAGAAAAAGTTGTAAATGTATACCAGAGGTTAATGATCATACATAGGTGTAGATGAACTCATTTCTGGAATTTACAAAGATGTACCATATTAAACGTGGAAGTCTGAATGCATACTGCTTGATTACTTTTGTGAATTCCGTTTTAGCATGAGATAATACTCACATGTATATTTGATCATGAAAAAATCTGCTGAGGAGGTGCAAGAGCACTTGCTAACTTATTTGACCATTTTTAGGTCTCGTCTAAGCCAGTGCATGCACTGCGCTGGCGAGACATTTAGTTAGTGGGCTTTTAAAAGTCCTAACACAGCTTTTTGTGTGGCTTTCTGCGTGCGGTTACGCGCACATGCACGAGCAGAGGCGCCATCTGGCTTTACTCTCGCTCTCCCGTGCGCCTCGCTCTGCCTCTGTCTTGCTCGCCCCTCCCCCACCACAGAGCGCGCGATCACTTTTGCGGCCGCATCACTTTCACGGCTGCCCGGCCAATGCTTGTAGAAATTTGTGTTTTGACTATCCTACCAAGGCCACGAGTCTTTGAGGACACACAGCTCAGCGCGAGCTCTGCTGTGTAAACAATCGCACGGCCAATGCTTGCTGAAATGTATGTTTTGACTATCCTACCAAGGCAACGAGTCTTCGAGGACACACAGCTCAGCGCAAGCTCTGCTGTGTAAACAATACACCACAGTTGACCCTGTATCCTGCAGACCTGCCTATCCTCCCACAGCAGCGCACTCAGAGCGCCTCGTTCAATGCAGGGCAGTGGCGGGAAACAGTGCGCACTTTAAGGAAAGCCAATTGCAGGCCGACCAGTCTTTGCAGAACTTGGGAACTGCACTCCAATCACCTCATTCTTTGCACGGAGACACGAGAGGCGCTGCACGCCCTAATCTGGACTCTTTCTATCTTCAGCCCATGTTTCCAGAGCTCGGCCATTGCACTCAGTCAGCCGTCCTAGCCTCGCGCCTTGCACCCAAAGTGTAGTGCGTATCAACCGAAAGGGATATTCACAACTCGTCTAGTCTAGTTTCCACGACCTTCAGCGTCTTGTGGTAAAGTGCCATCCACTGAAAATAAATCGAAATCCAGCTCCCTGTACTCAATACTGCGTCAGTGAGAGACACCGCCAATAACAATTCCAGAATGTCCATTTGCTTGATGACGTCTGACTGGCTTAAAATAATTTCTGCTATGTCACTTAGATGGGCTTCTCTGAAGGGGGCAACACACACTCCTTCGCCAAAAGCAACCACCCATTTTTACTGGCCTTATCCAACGGTGTATGCATCCACCCATGTTTTTCTCCTTTCCTGAAACGCAGTGTTTCCGCTCTGAATACCGCCAAATAACTTCAGATATGACAAAATCTGAAGTTTGTGCGGCATCCTGCATGGAAAGAAATTGAGCTGCTGCCCCTCCTCCCTTCTCGTCACATCTGGAACATTTTCCTGAAGGAATGTCTCTGGAGTGACTTACTGGACCCCTCCCTCCACTGCAGGTCAGAGGTAAATACGGAGACTGGATCTCTCCCAGATGTGAGAGCATTCCAGGCCTCCACCATATCCTCAGTGGGGCACATAGCTGGGATGTCTTTCTCCAGCAGCCCTCCTCAACACCCACTGCTCTTCCTGCTTTAGGAAAGGGCAGTGCTCGTCAGCACAAAAGTACTGTATACCCCTGTCCAAAATGATAATAAAACAAGCATTGGCATAGCCAATAGGTCTCGCTTTTGGGACCTTATAAGTATTTAGTTGTGCAGCACAATATCCTTGGTGCAACAACATCATCTGTTGCATGGCTATACACTTATAAGGCCCAATAAGTGAGACCTATTGGCTATGCCAATGCTGGTTTGTAAGGGAACTTCTTCACCTTCACCCACTGCAATGTTGTGAAGTGTTCTATTCCCACTTTGGAACAAGATTTACCACTCCCCTTGCCAGGAGTAAGTTTCAATGTTTTTCCAGTGGGAAGCCGTGAGAGAGGAGTTTGTACTCTGACTGTGAAGTCAAGCCTTAGAACACCTGCTCCTTGCCGACAACCCACCCTTGTCAGTAGATTTAATCACATGAAAATAGTTGTGTGAGTAATCCTTTTAATAGTGAAGAATCAGCTTTGAAATATGTAAATATTGAGGTTGCTTGAACCTTACCAAATGGCAGCAGAACCTGGTATATGGCCAAAGGTAAATGTATTCAATAAGCAGTTTTAAAGTTGTGAAAAATCTATTTGCAAGAGTAAGGCCAATTCTAATACACAAAAAGCTTTGGCATTTGTTTTATGGTACATATATTTTTTTTTATGTCAATAGCCTCAAACACTGGCATGGATTCAGTCATCCCGTCCAATTTTGGACCTTCGACCCCAATTATCAATGAACTGATAGTCTGTAATTGGGACTAATATACTTTTTATCCAGTAACCATAAAAGATAGTCCCTACTGGAGAGTTTGATTTTTGATATCCTCTCTATGAATTTTGCCTAAATTTAGTTTAATACAGTGGCATAAAAACCCGTTTTCTCTACCAGTCAAAGTATATACCCTGCAATTGGGAGTAGTCCTTCCACAGATAAATGCAATCCCACAAATGTATTCTTTATGGGGTCATAAACTAAGATTCTGTAAGGTTTAATCAGTGCTTACTTTGTAAAAGAATAAGTGCTGGGGCCGAAGTCTGATCAGAGGGCCACGACGTGTGCCAACGAAGGTTGGGGTGCCGAATACTGAGGCTACAAAGTCTTGATTCCACCTCATGTCTCTTTTTTTTCTTTTTTAAATAGTTCTATATTGATTTTGCAGTTGCAACACATACATTTGAACCAATGGCAAGAGCTCCACAGCATACCCCAATGCCACCCCTCTTATCACAGTAACTCTGCAGTGTAGGTCTCAACAAATGCATGACCAATGTTCTTGCTAACAATTTATGCATTACATGAGCCAGTTACCAAGGGGAAGCAGTAAAGCTTGGAATTAATGAGATAACAAACATGATATAGACAACTCATGCTCCTGATGCGAGCTCCAGTGTCAACAAGCCTAGTCAGGCAGGCCCAGGGGGCCCGTATACCCCCCTCCAAGTTATCCCCCAACTAATTTCCTCCTCATGCTGACCCAGCACGTTCCACAATGGTGCTATCTCCATTGATTCCCCGGAGGGCAAGAGCCCACCACCTCCAGAGTCGCAGAGAGTGGACGATCTGTCAAGGGTTCTCCAGTACAGGCATGGTCCCAGCACTTAGGAAGGCCTGTTTTCAGCACACCTTTCCAGTTTGACTAAATACGCATTCCATATCTTTATCCCCGCCAACTGCCCAATCTGCCTGCAGATATTATGTATAGCAGTTTATTCAGCCTTTGCCCCTTTTTTCAGGCCTCTGCTCCAGACCACTGTAGGACATAGCTGTGCGGCTTTTATACAACATCAGAGCTAAGTCAATCATCCTGCATTCTAATGTGTTCGTCTTGTATCTGTGCATCAACTCCAGCAGGCAAAGTCCAGGGTGAAGGGACAACTCTTTACCCACCAGTTCTGCTAAATTTACTAGCACTGCGCGTCAGGCATTCACTCTTTCTGGACACTCCCACACCATATTGTACAAGTGCGCATCTGGTGTGCCACACCTGGGGCACTGAGAGCTCGAGCCGAAATATCTGTCCTACATGCTTTGATGACAGTTAAGTTGGTTGTAAGTAATTGAACTGCAAGAGCTTGAATCGGGCCTTAAGTGAAACTACCTTGGTGTACGCCGTCGTTGCGGTCCATTGCTTGTCTGGAATCTCACTATTAACGCACTGGGCCAGTTTGGCCCCAACAACTTCGGAAGGGCGCGACAGTTGCAATTGTAGGGCAGTGTACTGTGCTGTAGTGGCCTTTTGGACACTGCTGTGTGTCAGTAGATATTGCAATGTGGCGTTGACAGGTATCTCCAACTGGCCCATCAGGGATACCAACTTCTGCATTATTGAACTATACATCATGAAGTGGCTAGGTCCTATGTCAAATTTGTCCATCTTGGTCTGATATGAACATAAACTATCCTTTTCATACGCGTCCCCCATCTGGGTGACCCCGGCCTGTGAATATTGAGTAGAGATGCACTACCGGTTGAAACAGAGTTATAACGAAAAGATTTTTGGTTTATGTAACTTATTAAATTTATAAACAATAGGTGCTTCACCACTACACGTGTTGACGACACGCAATGAAGAAATTAAGGATCTAACAGGACCTAAACCCTGAATGTGGTGAGCACAGTTCTCTCAGAACTAACCGGTCTGTAGTATCTTTCAAACAACTTGCACATGTGTAATCCAAACTAAATGAAATCATATGAATAATATATCGGTTTTGTTGTTTCTTAATAATATAATTATTGTTCAATAAATCATGTTAAACATACCATACATTAAACTGTATTCAGTAAATAACAATGAAGGTGCATTTAGTATGTGTGTGGTATCACAATAAGAATCAAAAAATCATATGCGAATATTGCAATCTTTACAACTGAAACTTGTATCATGCCATTACCATGAAGCCCAATGCATTTCGGGACTCGGCGGTCCCTTCCTCAGGGGCATGTTTGCAAACAAACATATAATCAGCTGTAAGCTTATATTCATATTAACATGGAAAGAATCCAATATCCCAACAATTAATTGTTGCGTTCACATGCTGATTGGTAATGTGAAATCAAACCCAAAACTAAAACAGGCCGTTAACTAAAGAAAAAAGCAAATCAAAAACATGCTTAGACAGAAGAGAAATCAAGTGTTCAAACCGTCCTAGCGATTGTTCATAGCCGTTATCAATAAAGTTGTGTTGTGGCCGTGGTGAACAAACGAGGCAAAATCCTGCTCTGTATAACAATTACCCGTGAGACCTAAAACCGAGTGCTTAAAGTAAAATACACTGAGTGGGATGCAAAGAATGGTGTACCTGTATATGCAGAAGGACTCCGTTCCCTGTAAACAAATGATACTAAGTAAGAAGTGAAATAAAACTGGATACCAGACGTGAATAAGGGTTTATGTGTCAATACCTATTCAAGAAATGTTGTATCCTGAGAAATATTCAGGAAATAGTGTCGTGCAAACGTCTTCTTATTCTGCAAATTGAAGTCATGCAACATATGTATTCATAATGAGTAATATATAGTGAAGATAACAATAGCGTGCAAAGGTATACTGCAAAATGCAAATGGCACTCACCTGATTGCGAAAAAACTTTAGCGTGGAAAGTAGCGATAGCATACTGAATCCTGCAATCTATAAATGAGAAAAGGATACTTAATCATGCGCCCGCAAATGTAAGACGCCGGAAAGAACCGGTGGCTGAATATGTGGTGGTAATCTTACCGATGCCCCGGAAAACTATGAATGAGTCTAATTCGTCAGTGGCTGAATAGACTCCTCCTTAGAGTGAGCGAAAGATAACGTGTAGCGGCGTCAATCTAGCGTTATGAATATAGAAAGCGGACCGGTCCGCGCCTTACTAAAATATGCTAATGTAGATCTATAAAGAAGACTAAACGAACGAAACAGGACGAAGTATCGTCTAGTATAGGCTAGCAAACGAAGTCATAAACATAGAAATGAACAGTGCTACTAAGAAATATAACCTGAATTGAAAAACCGAATTGTTTACAACAAGCAACAAATATTAGTGGAAAAACGAAACCGCGAACCAATCGATAGTGCGGTGAGAAGATCAAACCATGGAAATCCAGTTGCTTGCATTAGCAGTAAATGGTATTAAAACCTACACCATTCGGTATGTATGACGGAAGAACGGTTTGTGAGCAGGGGGGCGCTAGAGGGCGCGCACGCAGTATGGCCGCGCTTCGGTGAGGCTCCTGCTGCCTGGACACGCTATCCTACAATTATCCTGCTTTCCCGATCGCCTGCCGGAACGTGACCGGGTGTACCTGTGGCTGCTGGTCCCCGGCGGCCCCGACTGAAGTTTTGAAGCCGAGAGCCCATCGAGGACGTTGTGGGACGCGTTGCAAGTTCCGCCGGACCGGTGGCTGAGGCGAGGCAGTGACGGCGGCTGGAGTCTGGAGCCACGCAAGCCCGGTGCTGTGCACGAGGCAGGTAGGCCCCGGCCTGCCCCCTGGCTGCTGAGGCGACCGTTGATGTGGAGAGCGCGGGGGCTGCACGGTGTGCAGAGGTGGCGAAGAGCGGAGGTGCTCTGGACTCTTCTTGTGCCTGGCTTGGCCCCCTCCCGCCCCCCCCCGCTGCCGTGTGAATTGCCTGGGCCTGGCGGCGGAGAGAGGTGATCCTCCGATTTGGGGTCAGGCGGTGCTGGTGGCAGGTGGGGGCTCTCTGCGTGGCGCCGGAGGTGTACCGGCCCCCCCCCCCATCCTGGACTGGACGGACTGCATTGCTTGGGGCTGTGGCGGATGAATGCCCCCCCCCTGCTGTACCTGGGCGCTGCTGACTCGCCGCCGGGGTTGCTCCGGACCCCCCCATCCCTCCTGCTGCACTCGCTGCGACTGGACTCTGCGGCCTACCGGAGGTGGCGCTGAGCCGAGACTGCGACGGGGCTGCTGGCGGAAGAGGGATACGCTGCGCTGGCCTAGCGCTGCACGGACCGAGCTTTCACTGCTGCTGGGGACCCCTGGGGCCTGCTCCTTGACGACTCCCCCTGCCTCCCCTCGCTGTGGCCTGGAGGCCCCCCTGCTGGTGCTACGCTGGTGTCCCGGACGAGAGGGCTTCTCTTCGTGGGCTTGCATCCTTCCGGTGCGCGAGCGGCCGGGGCCCGCGGCGGAGTACTGGCTGTTTTCGCCCTTGGGGCGGTGTGGACTGTCGGAGGGCTCTCTTCCTTGGCTGATCCTGCGGTGCTGGGTTGGGCGCCTATCGGGGCTGAACTGCCCTTTGCTGGCCCCTGTTTCCGACCTGCTGGCGACGGGGACGGCCTTGGCCACTCTGAGGTGTGAGGCAGCCCCCCACAACGAGCCCACGATGGGCAAGCATGACGCTAAGCAGGCGAAGCTGTCGTTGACTGCCCCAGCTGCGAAGCCAGGGCTGCGGAGTGCGCCGGATGATGGGGGCGCACGTGCCCCCCCGGGGCTGGACGTGGACGCGGCCCCGCCGCCAATGGATATGCAGCAAATGATGCGGGAGATGAGGCAGGGCTTCGCCACAGTGGTGGATAAGGTGGACCGCCTTACATCCCGAATGGATGCGTACGCGCAGAAAATCGATGCCCATGAGGAGCGCCTTGCTGAGGCTGAACGGCGGATCTCGGAGAACGAAGATACGACTGCTTCCCACTCTACACAGCTCACTAAAATGGACAATGTCCTGCGCATTATAGCTGCTAAAAATGAGGAGTTGGAAGCCCGCAGCCGCCGTAATAATATCCGTGTGGTGGGTGTGCCGGAGTCCACCAACACGGGGCGCATGGAGGATTATGTGGAGAAGATTCTCATTGCCTCTATTGGCGCGGACGCCTTCTCTAAACAGTTCATCGTGGAGAGGGCGCACCGGTCACTTGGCCCGCGACCGCGTCCCGGCGCCCCACCCCGGCCCATCATCGCGCGGCTCCTAAACTACCGCGACCGAGATGCTGCAATGCGGGCTGCGCATGTGAACCAGAATTTGTCCTTTGAGGGTGTCAGCTTCACCGTCTTCCCAGATTTCACGCCTGTTGTGCAGGACCAGCGTCGTAAGTTTGTTGATGTTAAGAAAAAGCTGAGAGCCCTCCAAATCGACTATGCATTGCTCTACCCGGCGAAGCTGCGTGTCACCCATCAAGCGAAGCAACATTTCTTCACGAACCCGCAGCAGGTGGAGGACTTTTTGAAATCTCTGCGGAAAACGCGTCGTGACCGGCCTGATGAAGAGGATGTGGCCCCAGAGAACGAACATTGACTGCCAACCTGTGGGTTAACGGGATCCCTTCCCTGCATTACTGTGCTACTTCTCTGTGCCTTTCCTGTTTGCCCGCCCCTGTGAGCCACTTGATGGGCTATGTTCTGACTGAGTGAAGATGGCCCGGTTGCGTGCTGGACAGGGATCGGTAATGTATGCCAGGCACCACCCTTCTCCCTCCCTCTATGACTATGGTGGGTTACGGGCAGGCATGGGTGGATCTGTGTGCCCTCTGGATGTCCCCTGTAGGGTGTACCCCCTGGACTCTATTGACTGAGTTGCTCCTGTTGAGCTTATTGAGGGTTCTGATGGGTGGGGGGAGGGTAGACGTTTCTGGCGAGTTGGGGTTGCTTCAGTGGGTGGGGGGCGGGGTGGTGGGGCGCTGGGCTTTGTGGGAATTCTTAGCTCTGTGGAGATGTGGGTCTGCTTTCGGGGCGGTAGGGTGGGATCTGGGGTCAAGGTTCTGGGGGACTGAGTGCCTCGCTTCCCCCCGTTGCTCGGCACTGGAGCCTGGTGCTGGGAATCTGCTAGGGCAGGCAGCCGGGTTGGTTTTGAGACCCGGGATGGTTCTTGATGTTGTTGTTATGTTTGATACAGCTGTGTTCAGGACGCTGCCGTCCAAGGCATCATTCCACGCTTTTGGTGTTTATTTGCGGCATGGTCCCCTGTGGGGGCGTGGTGGTTACCCATTTGTTGAGGATAGATTCTGCCTAGGCTTGACTGGTGATGTGGACGGTGGAGCGCTTGTGGTTTGGTACGTGGTGTGTAGAGCAAATCGCGCGTGCGACAGATGGGGGGTGACTGAAATAGGCCCCTTTGCCGCTGCACTTCCTACCTGTTTTGGGTCGACCTGGCTATGGGGGACACTGATTTGAATATACTCACGTGGAATGTCAGAGGCCTGGGGGACCCTAGAAAGCGGAGAAACGTCCTCTCCTACTTAGATCGCCACGCTATACACATTGCGTTCCTTCAGGAGACCCATTTCCATGCGCAGGCTACCCCTACCTTTGCTAACAGGTGAGCGAAATACTCTGCCTTTTCGTCCTACTCCTCATATTCCAGTGGTGTTGCTATATTAGTTAAACGGACCACCCCCTTCGTGCTGGCGGGTACGAAAAATGATGCCCAAGGCCGATACTGCCTGATGTGGGGGAGGCTGGGACATAGAATGGTTACTCTGGCCTGTTGCTATGGTCCCAATGTAGACGACCCTGCCTCCTTCGTTGACCTCGGTGCGGATATAATAGGTGTGGGTACGCAGCACCTCATACTGGGGGGAGATTTTAACGTCACACTTGCCCCGGCGCTTGACAGGTCCCACCCGGCCCCGCATCATTATACACGGTCCCGGGAGATACTTCTGGACATCATTACGGAGCACAGGCTGATTGACGCATGGAGACACCTCCATGCGGACGCCCACGAGGGTACTCACTTCACGGCGCAGGCACGCTCCTGGGCCAGGCTCGATTACGTCCTCCTGACCCCACAATTTCATGCGGCGCTGGTTGGAGCGCAACACCTTCCGCGTACATTCTCGGACCATGGGCCGGTGCGAGTCACACTGAGGGCGGCGGAACTAGGCCCCCCTCTGGCGGCCTGGCGTCTGCAGCCCACGATACTTCTCGATACCCTTTTTCAGGAGGAGCTGCGGGAGGAGTGCTTGGCTTTCTTTGAGCGCAACAAGGACTCTGTGCAGGACGTTGAGACTATCTGGGATGCTTTCAAAGTGACCCTGCGGGGTATTTGCATTGCCAAGGGGTCCTGGGTCCTGAAGAGCATTATGGCGCGCCTGCGCACCTTGGAGGATGACCTTCGGGCGCTGGAGACGTCGCTTGCGGCCAACCCTGATGATGCCAAGCTGGCGAGCATTCGGGACAAAATTTCTGAGTATACCGCGGAGGCCACCCGGGAGGCTAACTTTCGAGGCAAATACTGGGTTGCCCGGAGTTACGGTGAGGGTGAGAGGCCGGGGAAAGCCCTGGCTGCAACGATGAGGCTAGCACGGCCGCCTAATACGATCATGGAGATTGTAGGGGTGGATGGCACAAGATACAGTGAGACCGCACATATCCTCAACGCATTTGTAGCCCACTATAGTGTGCTCTATGCGTCCACTAGAGTTGGAGAGCTCCAATTGCATGATTACCTTGACGATGTGTCCCTGGGGTGGCTTAGCGATGCGCAACGGGAGTTTCTGAGCTCCCCTTTTGAGCTAGACGAGGTGAGAGAGGCCATTATGCAGATGAGGTCGGGTAAAACCGCCGGACTCGACGGGATACCCATTGAATTTTACAAAACCTATATTGACTTTATGGCCCCAGTGTTGAGAGAAGTCTACGAGGATGCATTGGAGGTGGGTCACCTCCCCCCATCGATGCGCATGGCCCTCATCACATCGCTCCTTAAACCGGGGAAGGAGGCTAGCGACTGTGACTCCTACAGGCCTCTCTCCCTCCTCAATTGTGATGTGAAAATTTTAGCCAAGCTCATCGCCAATCGAATCAATCTATTGCTCCCCAACCTGATACTGCCTGACCAGGCCGGTTTTGTGCCAGGTAGGGCCACGACGCATAACTTGCGCACTTTCTTTTCGATCCTTAATTCTGTGCATGAAGATCTGCCCATGGCCGCCGTGTTCCTGGATGCCACGAAAGCCTTCGACTCCCTTGAATGGGACTACCTGTTCCAAGTTCTGGGGCGCATGGGTTTCCCGGCTGTATTCATCTCGTGGATTAAATTATTGTATACTGCCCCTATGGCCAAAGTCTTAGTGAATGGGAGGTTGTCCTCTGACTTCCCCATTACCAGGGGCACCAGGCAGGGCTGCCCCCTTTCGCCTCTATTATTTGCTTTGGCCATGGAACCTCTGGCGGCCAAACTGCGGCAACACCATCGTGACAAAGCACTGCGGTGCTTCCAGAGGCATATACTTGTATCCATGTATGCCGATGATATCACCCTCTATGTACGGGAGCCGAAGGAAAATCTTAACCCGATCCTCCGCGAATTCATTCGGTTTGGCATGATTTACGGCATCCAGATCAACTGGAGCAAGTCTTGTTTGTTTCCCCTGACAGCCTCCACTGGAAGATTTGTGCCCGACTTCCCCCTTGCCTGGTGTGACGGGGACTTTAAGTACCTGGGCATCCGCATTGAAAAAGACAGAGAGGAACTTATGAGGGCTAACTATGGGACGGCTATGTCCCGCATTACAGATTCCATCACTCGATGGATCACCCTACCCCTTTCAATGGCTGGCAGGTCCTCACTGATTAAGATGGTGATCTTGCCGCAGCTACTGTACCTTTTTTTGAATATTCCCTTTTATCCTGGTGCTTTTTTCTTTCGACAACTCCGCTCGGAGCTTACTAGACTAGTCTGGGGCGGTAAGTCACCCCGGCTCCAGTGGGACATCCTGATCAGGCCCTTTGAGCAGGGTGGTTTTGGCATTCCCAACTTTGAGCTCTACTATCAGGCAGCCCAGGCGCACTACGTTTACTATTGGATGCGGCAGCCCCGATATGTGCCCCAACTAGCGGCTGAACATTGGTTGGCCCACCCCATTCCCATAGAAGGCGCGCTGTACATACCGGTGACAGGCAGAGATAAGACGCCCACGACACTGATCAGTGCGGTGACTGCGTGGACCAAGCTGGCTGCCGCTCTAGAGCTAGACATGGTGTACACGCCACTCCTGCCTCTTGTTTATCATCCTAACATGCCCCTGCTGCAGGAGGCGGGTTTCCGAAAATTGCTTCAAGCTATTCACGTGAAGACGTGGGGCGACCTGTACCACAACGGCACGTTCCGGTCCATGGAGCACATGTATGCCACCATCCAGCCTACTCCCCTCGATGTTTTCTTATACCTACGCCTGCGGCAGGGGCTGAGGGCCCTCATGCTCTGCTTCCCCCAGGAGCCCCCGCATTTGGCTCCCCTGCATCGTATACTGAGCGATGACACTCCAGCTAAGCTTGTCTCCAAAATATACCGATCGGTCCACCCCTCCACGCAGGCGCCTCGGTTGGCAGCCAGGGAGAGATGGGACCTAGAGTTAAGTGTCCCGTTGACGGATAAACAGTGGCAATTCTGCCTGATGCAGACGGACCGCGTCTCCTCCAGTAGCCGCCTCAGGATTATCCATTATAAATACCTTCATAGGCTCTACTTTACGCCCGCCAGACTTCACAGATATCGGCTTCGCGACAATGATAATTGCGACAGATGCTGGGCTCCAGGTGCGGACTTCCTTCACCTGGCGTGGACGTGTGATGCAGTTCACCGCTATTGGGGCCGGGTGTTTGAGGCGCTCTCAAAGATGATCGATACAATATTGCGGCCCTCCCCTCTCCTGGCCCTGTTGGGTTATGTAGAGCCTATACAGGCGGCGCACCGTAAATTCATCATGCTGGCCTTTCTGCTTGCGAAAAGGAGAGTGGCGTGTCGCTGGGGCAGAGGCAGGGCCCCAAAATTTAAGGACTGGATGAGAGATCTTGTTTACTGTCAAGATCAGATCCGCACGTACTCTGAGCTCATGCCGCCCATGTCGCGGCCCGCTGATATATGGGCCCCATTACAATGTTATCTCCTTGCTGGGACGACGGCCCCGGATGGCAGTCAGGATGCTGAATGAGCCCGTACTGTGGGGTGCAGCGACTGAGGGTACTTGCCCGAGATTGGGTCCGGGATTTGCTGGCATTGGTCGCGCTTGAGGAGTGGGTCTCCTCTCTGGTCTGCGGGAGGGTGTGTTGCTGTGAAAAGTGTGGTGTGGGTGTTCCCCCCCCCCCCCCCCCAGAAGGGTCCATACCCCTTGCAGTGATCTCTTGGATTCCGTACTTTAGATAATGTTTTACAATGAGGTCTGTATTGCTGTCCACGTCACCCCTGCAAAGAATGTGTCTTTGTTACATCTTTCCGGCCTTCTCTGTATCGCCCATATTGAGATGAGTGCGCACTGGCGCTCCTTGTAACACAGCTGTATGTTTACTTTGTCTTAAAATGTCAAAATAACATTTTTTTAAAAAAGAACGGTTTGTGAACATATGATGTGCACAGTATAAAGAAATAATGATATAGCAAACAAAGCCCGGAGTATAAGAAGGGAAAAAACAAAAGGGGAGTGCTAACTTGAAAAGGGAGGATAATGTGAACAAAAGAGACAACTTCTATACAATCATATTACATGTGAACATGAATGTTGTAAATACAATAGCAGTGTACTTCATAAGAAGCAACTCATGTCAACCCTATCATTTAACCCTTTCGAGGCTAGAGTCCAATACACTTCACGCTGTAATAGTTTTTGGCTGTTGTCAATCCCCTCAATTAGTTCTACTGTCTCAAAGATTTGACATCTTAACTGTGAAATTGAATGTTTTGCTTCCTTCCAGTGAACTGCTACGCTAGAGGTTTTGTTGAGGGTGCGTATAGTGCTTTTATGCTCAGTTAATCTGAATTTAGGTTTCCTTTCAGTTTTGCCTATATAGGCCTTACCACATGGACATTTGAAACAATAGACTACATTAGTCATGTTGCAGTCTGAAGAGTGTCTTAGTTTTATCTTTTTGCCTGAGTTAGGATGTGTTAGGGTGTCTCCCTCTACTATGTTGTTACAGTGTATACAATTGAGACACTTAACTGCCCCCTTGTATTTTGTAATTGAAGGATGTCTTTCAGGATTTGTGATCAATTCTTGTAAATTCTTCCCACTGGTGTAAGCAAATGTCGGTTGATTGTTGAATAATCCCTTAAAATCTGATTCATTATGGAGAAGTTCCCATCTGTTATTGATTATCCTCTTTATTTGATTGAAACATGTGGAGTATTTAGACACAAAGGTCGGTGTATCTCTCTTGGTGTGAGTGGACTTGGTTAATACAGACGAGCGTTCTTTGCCTTCAATTCTACCCATGCTTTCCCTTAAAATATGCTCCGGATAGCCTCTTGGTCCAAATCATTGCCTGTATTCGTAAATCTTAGATTTTTCTGTGTCAGGTTGTGAACAGATTCTTTTGATTCTCGTAAATTGAGAAAACAGTAAGTTAGAAATGAGACTCTTTGGATGAAAACTTGTGTAGTGAAGCGTGCTGTTTCTATCTGTTGGCTTCGTGTAAACTTCTGTCTGTAGACCGGTTCCGGTGGAATCCTTTGTTACTAAAACATCCAAGTAATTGATCCGTTTTCTGTTAATCATATGTGCAAATTGAATTCTGGGATTTCTGGGATTCAGTTGTTGTATCAAATGTTCCAGTTCCTTTTGTGATTTTGTCCAGATTAAAAAAAGTCATCAATATATCTGCAATATTGTGAAATGCCTGATGTCCAAGGGGTGTCATTTAGGACCTCTCTGGTCTCTGCGCGCCCAGAGTAGGAGTTGTGCAGCATAGGGACGCGGTCCACCCCTTTTATGTAGGTATTTGGTCCAGCATGCTTTTGCGACCTTGTACAACCTAGACAGTCCCACTTTGTGCAGCCCAGGTGTAAACAGCCACTCCACAATCTTCCCATGTCCCAAGATGCGCAGCAGTGCCTTGGTCTCCGGCTTGTGCCCTCCCCCAATCCATAGAAAGGGCCACTGCAACTGCTCTGCCACGTATTACCATTCATAATCCTGAGCACCAAACCGGAGCTGCACCTTATGCAGAGCCACCCTTTTCCACTACCCTCCATGTACGAGGTCAGAGAGCACTGCATGTATATTTGCAAAGAATAGCTGCCTCAGTATCACTGAGAGAGCCAAGAAGAAATAAAGTAGCTGCAGAAGTATTAACATTTTAGCTGTGGGTACTCAGCCCACCGGGGATAGAGGGAGAGAGCACCAGACACCATCATTACCCTCCATACATTTGCCCTTCACCAGATCATCTTCATCATGAAATATGTCCCCTGTTAGACCTGATACCATTGGCGTGAGACTCCCTTCCTTTTTTTACTGATTGCCTCCTCTGTTTTTGATATGTTTGGCTGGTATAGATGCTTTGGGCATTGTGCCACTGCTATTCAGTGCACAGTACAAGTGCTCCCTTTGTCAAATTGATTTATTGATTAGTGACTCCATGATTGGGTTATTTGATTTACTTGTCAGACCCTAGTACAGTGCACCAAGTGTGCCCAGGGCCTGTAAATCAAATACTGCTGGTGGGCTTGCAGCACTGGTTGTGCCACCCACAAAAGCAGCCTGTAAAGTGTCTCTCAGGCCTGCCATTGCAGAGCCTGTGTGCACCCACTTACCAGTCCCTAAACCTTCCCTTTTCTACATATCCGACACCCCTAAGGTAGGCCCAAGGGCAGGGTGCATTGTATGTAAAAGGTAGGACATGCCCTGATGTGTGTGGCATGTCCTGATAGTGAATTACAGCCATTTTCGTTTTTCACTATTGCAAGGCTATCTGTCCCCATAGGCCAGAATGGGCAGTTTGATTATAACACCATATAATCCTAACAGACCCAGGGAACATGGTAGAAATTCGAGTTCAGTATGCCTGAACTCAGAATGATAAAATACACCTTTTTGTGAAGTTGGTATTAACATTCTGTGTTTGAAAATACCACTTTTAGAAAGTAGGTGTTTTCTTACCTAACCATCCAGCCTGCCTCTGCTAGCTTGTGTATTGCCTGTCTGGTTTATGAGTGACGGGCTGGGTAGGCTCCAGGAGACAGGGTGAGTCAGCACAGGGCTGAATAGACCTGTCTGCATGTAGAGTGGTGGGAGGAGTAGCACCTGGGTCTGAATAGGGCTGTGCCTGCCTTCCACAATGCTGGCTCCACCTCCTGTGGTGTGTCTGAAGACCCTGGCCCACACTGACAAAGGAGGAAGGGGTGCACTGACAGAATGCACCCAGAACTGGTTTGAACTAGGTACAACACCCTCTGCCTTCAGCGGACAAAGGATATGCTAGTATAAATATTGGGGCCCAGACCCCAGGACTTTAGATCACTTCTGGGAAAACAAGACAAACCTTTGCCAAGGAGAAGAACCAAGGAAGGTGCAGGCGTTTGGACTGCCCTCTTTCTAGTGTGCTGCGTTGCTGGGTTGGCCTGCAGTGGTTTCTTTATTGCCACGGAAAGGAGAAGGAACTTTGAAAGATCTTTCATCACCTTGCAGAATATTTCTCCAATGGCTTGAACTTGTGCTTGCCTCCTGCTGAAGTCTCAGGGACAAAGGACTTCACCACCAGCTCCCCTCTGAATTTCCTTGCTGGTAAATCTGTCTGCAGAAGCCTGCGTTTTGCTGGGAGCTGGAAGCGCGACTCAACCAGAAGAAGCGTGTTGCAGAGGTTGCCGCCGCATCCCCAGAGAAGTGTGCCTTTGTCGCAGCTGTTTACCAACGCATCACCGGAGAAGCGTGTCACCACCGCAAGGGTTGCCGTCGCATCACCGGAGAAGCGTGTCGCAGGGCCTGTTGCGGCTCCAAAGTTACAGAGTTCCCTGCATAGCCGTCGGGCGTGCACACATAGTCTTCATGTCGTCGCATCGCATCAAGGGCGCAATCTTATCGCATCGCACCGGAATGTCGCATCGCAGCGCCATCTTGCCGCATCGCAACCGGAACGCAGTGCGAGAATCAACGCATCACCTCCTCTCCGTTAAGGAATAGATGCATCACCTAATCTGCGCAAGCATTGAGGCGCGACATCTCCTCCCCCGAAGCAAGGAACCCTCCCTGTGAACCTTTTGTTTATATGAAGAATACTTATTTTTATAAAACCTGTGTGGTGTCCATCTGTAGTGTTTTCACTGTATTACTGTATGTGTTCACAAATGCTTAACACACTGCCTCTGAGATAAGCCTGTCTGCTCGTGCCAAGCTACCAAGGGGGTGAGCAGGGGTTATCCAGGAGTGTAATCCCCTTTCCCCAGCGACCCTTGACACTGTCTTCAGGTAGGTCGCCCCCCCCAGCCGCCACACGGTCCTCCTGTGCCGCTGCCCCCTCGCTTCCTGTTGTTGTGATTTGACCGCCTCTCCTCCCCGAGGTCGGCCTTAATTGTGCCTGTGCCTGCCTTATCTGTGCTTTCTCTGCCGTTACTGCTGCCACTTTGCTTTTGTCTCCTTCACTTGCATTACTTGTATTTTCCTCTATATTGTTGCTATTGTTGCCATCTTTGCTTGTGCCCTTGTGCCCCCTCCCCCCTGCCCCCTCTTGCCTTCTGTGTCACCCACTCCCTCGCGCTTCCTGCCGCTGTGTCCCTTGCGGCCCCGCCCCCCTGGTTCCCCATTGGCCACCCCTCCCGCCTCCCAGCTGATCCTCCCTCCCTCTGCTCCTCATATGGAGGCCGCGCAGCGGTGAAGGGAGCGACCCTTGACCCTGTCTTCAGGTAGGTGGCCCCCCCAGCCGCCACCCAGTCCTCCTGTGCCGCTGCCCCCTCACTTCCTGTTGTGATTTGACCGCCTCTCCTCCCCGAGGTTGGCCTCATTTGTGCCTGTGCCTGCCTTATCTGTGCTTTCTCCGCCGTTACTGCTGCCACTTTGCTTTTGTCTCCTTCACTTGCATTACTTGTATTTTCCTCTCTATTGTTGCTATTGTTGCCCTCTTTTCTTGTGCCCT
Organism: Triturus cristatus; assembly: GCF_964204655.1. Taxonomy (NCBI): domain Eukaryota; kingdom Metazoa; phylum Chordata; class Amphibia; order Caudata; family Salamandridae; genus Triturus; species Triturus cristatus. The sequence continues at coordinate 230,077,445 of NC_140580.1, read as the reverse complement.
TGTGCCCCCTCCCCCCTGCCCCCTCTTGCCTTCTGTGTCAACCGCTCCCTCGCGCTTCCCGCCGCTGCATCCCTTGCGACCCCGCCCTCCTGGTTCCCAATTGGCCGTCCCACTCCCGCCTCCCAGCTGATCCTCCCTCCCTCTGCCCCTCATATGGAGGCCGTGCGCAGCGGGCGAGCCGCTGGTGCACGGAAGGCGCGCCAAAGGCAAGCCCGTCTGCGCCCATCCGCGCCTGGACCGCGCCCTGCGCTAGAACCCCTGGCCCCTGCCGAAGCCAGGAAACCCGACTGAGATACGACACCGCCACCCTCAACACCGGACGACCACCCGCCTGCTACCGAGCCACCCCGAAGCACACCCACGGACCTTTCACCTGCCAAGCCTGCAAATTCACCTGCCTCCAAACCTGCACCCCGCCCCCGGACATAGCAACAAGGCCAACCACCTCAAGTGCATCCTACTCAACACCCGCTCCGTCCACAAGCACGCCTTCGAACTCTGGGACCTCCTCGATACAACAGCACCGGACGTCGCCTTCCTCACGGAAACCTGGATGAACGCCTCCTCAGCCCCCGACATCGACATAGCCATCCCGGACGGCTACAAGATCACCCGCAAGGACCGCGTTAACCAAACAGGAGGAGGAATCGCCATCATCTACAGGAACACCATCAGTGTCACGACCAACACCATAGATACACTCTCCGCCGCCGAACACCTACACTTCCAGATCCACACCGACCCCAAGACCACCCTCAGAGGAACCCTCATCTACAGACCCCCGGGCCCACGCACACAATTCAGTGAAACCATCGCAGATTTCATCAGCCCACACGCCCTCGCCTCATCAGAATACATCCTCCTAGGGGACCTGAATTTCCACCTGGAGAACAACAACGACAACAGCACCACCACCACCACCCTGCTCGACAACCTCACCAACCTCGGACTCAAGCAACTGGTGAACACCCCCACCCACTACGCCAGCCACACGCTCGACCCCATCTTCTCCGCCAGCAACCAAGTCTCCTTCAGCCACTCCACCGGACTACACTGGACCGACCACAGCTGCATCCATTTCACCTTCAAGAGGTCTACATCCCACCACCGCCCGCAACAAATCCCCCGCAGATGCTGGATCAAAGTCACCACTGACCAGCTAACCACATCACTGAGCCAGAACCCACCAACCGACTCCTCTGACACCAACGACGCAGCACGCAACTTCGCACAGTGGATCACCAACTACGCAGACGCCCTTGCTCCATTGAAGAACCCCCCAGGCAAGACCGGCAACAGGAAAACCACATGGTTCACCGACGCCCTCAAAGAATCAAAGAAATCCTGCTGAACTCTTGAAAAAACCTGGCTCCACGAACAGAGTACAGAAAACATGACAGCTCTCAAGAACGCCACTCGCACACACCACCAGCTGATCCGCACCACCAAAAGGACATCGTTCAAAGAGCGGCTGGACAACAACAGCAAGGAACTCTTCACCATCGTAAAAGAACTCTCAAACCCCAGCGCCAGCAACAACGACATCACACCGTCGCAAGACCTCTGCAACTCACTCGCCACGTTCTTCTACCGCAAGATCGCCGATATACACGACAGCTTCGGCGCCCAGACTCCGCCTCCAGTCACCAATTCTATGCCCCCCACCACCACCCTCAGCGCCTGGACCCCCCATCAGCACTGAAGACACCACCCACGTCATAAGCACCATCCACTCCGGCTCTCCCTCGGACCCATGCCCTCACCACATCTTCAACAAAGCCGACACCACCATCGCACCCCACCTCCGGAACGTCATAAACAACTCCTTCACGTCCATCACCTTCCCAGAGAGCTGGAAGCATGCAGAGATCAAAGCCCTCCTGAAGAAACCCACAGCGGACCCTAAAGCCCTCAAGAACTTCCGCCCCATCTCCCTTCTTCCCTTATCTGCAAATGTCATCGAGAAAACCGTCAATAAACAGCTGACTGCATTCCGAGGCAAACGCCTCCCTCGACCCATCCCAGTCAGGATTCCGAGCCAACCACAGCACCGAGACCGCCCTCATCGCAGTCACCGACGGCATCAGGACCCTGCTTGACAACGGGGAAACAACCGCTCTCATCCTCCTAGACCTCTCAGCCACCTTTGACGCCATCTGCCACCGCACACTAATAACCCGCCTTCACAGCACTGGGATCCAAGGAAAAGCCCTGGACTGGATCACCTCATTCCTCTCCAACAGAACCCAGAGTGTCCGCCTCCCTCCCTTCCACTCCGCGACCACCGAGATCATCTGCGGCGTACCCCAAGGCTCCTCGCTCAGCCCAACCCTCTTCAATATCTACATGAGCCCCCTCGCCGCCTTCCCATGCAAACACAACCTCAACATCATCTCCTACGCTGACGACACCCAGCTGATACTCTCCCTCACCAAAGACCCAGCCACCGCCAAAACCAACCTCCAGGAAGGAATGAAAGACGTCGCGGAATGGATGAAGCTCAGTCATCTGAAACTGAACTCTGACAAGACGGAGGTACTCATCCTCGGACAGTCCCCATCCGCCTGGGACGATTCCTGGTGGCCCACAGCGCTGGGCACCGCACCGACGCCCATGGACCACGCACACAACCTGGGATTCATCCTGGACTCCTCCCTCACGATGACCAAACAAGTCAACGCCATATCATCCTCATGATTCAACACCCTGCGCATGCTCCGAAAAATCTTCCGGTTGATCACCACAGGAACCAGAAAGACGGTCACCCAGGCCCTCATCACTAGCCGACTAGATTACGGAAACGCCCTATACGCAGGAACCACAGCCAAACTTCAGAAAAGACTTCAGCGCATACAGAACGCCTCCACACGACTCATCCTCGACATCCCTCCCCACAGCCACATATCTGCCCACCTGAGAAACCTACACTGGCTCCCCGTCAGCAAAAGAATCACGTTCAGGCTCCTCACCCACGCACACAAAGCGCTCCACAACATGCGCCCCGAATACCTCAACAACCGCCTCACGTTCTACACTCCGACCCGCCAGCTCCGCTCCGCCAGCCTCGCCACCGTCCCACGGATTCGCAGAGCCACCACCAGAGGAAGATCGTTCTCCTACCTGGCCGCCAAGACATGGAACTCCTACGACTGATCCAGGACCATCTCACCTTCAGGAAACACCTCAATACCTGGCTATTCGAGCAGTAGCAGCACTCCCCCCTCCCTCAGCACCTTGAGACCCTCACGGGTGAGTAGCGCGCTCTATAAATGTTTTTGATTGATTGATTGATTTCCCTGACATAGAAGCAAGGGACCCTATTTGGTCAAAGGTACCTACCTCTGCCAACTAGTGACCCCCAGTTCTAACATTGGTGGTCAGCGGTGAGAATTCTAGACTTGCATTTGTGACTCATATACAGTAATTGGTGTACAGTACTAGTGAGTGCAGACCAAACGCAACCACATACTTTTTTGGTAGAATTATTTTTTTTTTACTGTTATTTTTCCTGAGAGCTGCCAATTCTTACTGCCATGAGCAGACCAGCATCTGTTGCATCTATGGATCTAGATTTTGAGGAAGAGAGGTTGAAAACCTACAATGTGAAACAGCTCAAGTACTTCTGCAGAAAATGTAAAGTTGCTACCCAAGGCATTTCCAAAAAGGATGAATACCAAAAGGCGCTGAGGGCCTGGGTAGTAGCAAGAAATACCCCATAACTGGTGGTGGAGCCAGTTGGGAATGCAGATGGGCAGCTGGATAGGCCATTGTTTCCAGCTAGGGAAGGGGTACCATCCCTGCCTGGCAGTAGCGTATCTTCCAAAGGCCTGTCCCCAGGAGAGCTGGAAGACAGGAAGAGAAATAGGGTGCACAGAATGGAGACGGCCAGGCTGAAGATGGAGGGTCAAAGGGACCTAGAGAATAGCATGTTGTCCTTGGAGAGAGAGAGAGAGAGAGAGAATGAGATTGGAACATGAGAGAAAGTTGAGGGAGTTACAGCTTAAAGTGAAATGCTTAGAAATCAATCCCTCTGGTGGCAGTGCACCATCTGTGCCTTCAGAAGGTAGAGTATTTATCCTCAAGGATGTCATCAAAGATTTCCATAAGCATGAAGATATTGGGCAGTGGTTTGCAGCCTATGAGACAGCAATGTTGGCCCACCGTGTCCCTGAGAAGGATTGGGGAGCGGGGTTGTGGGGCTGCTTTGTGAGTGAAGGGATGGATACTTTGTTAGACCTGCCTGTTGAGAATAAGATGTCTTATGCCCACATGAAAGAAGCCCTGATGACAAGGTATGGTTTGACCCCAGAACCTTATAGACATAGATTCAGGAATTGTAAGAAGCTGGAGGCAACCACTTGGGTAGAATATGTATCTTTCTTTTGCAGAGCTATGGATGGTTGGGTGAAGGGTAGCAAAGTGGATACTTTGGAAGCGCTCTATGATTTGTTTGCATGGGAGCCCTTGTCTGGTAATTATTTTCCAGAGCTACGCCAGCACCTTATTGATAGCAAGTTAACTAACCCTAGGAAGCTTGCTGAGGAGGCAGACCGCTGGGTCAGCATCCGGGTCCACAAGGGTCACGTGGGAGACTTCGCCAAAGGTAGGCAGGGTCCCCAGCAGAAGAGTGGGGGGGACAAGGGTAAACAGAGGGAGTTCCAGAAAGGGCCCCAAAGTAATTCCCAAGGGAACCAAGGGAAGGGTTCCCAGCCTCCTCCTGAGAAAAAGCCAGAGGCCCAACAGGTAAACCTGTACACAGAGGGCCCTTTAAGTGTTTTACGTGTGGTCAAGTGGGCCACCGTTGGTATGATGCACAGTGTCCCATGAAGGATTCCAAAGCACCACCACGTGCACCACCCCGTCAGTTGCCGAGTGTAGCCCTGGGGGGTAGGACGAGATGGGTGTCCAAGGTGGGTGGGGTCCCGCAGAAATGTACCTTGTCTCTTTAGGAGAGTTTGAGATGTTCCCTAAGACCCAGCTGCCTGATAACACTAAAAGATACAGACAGTGGGTGACCATCAATGGCCAAAGGGTGGAAACTCTAAGAGACACTGGGGCTAGGGTGACAGCTGTCAGTTGCCGGTTGGTGTCCAAAGAGCAGGTTATCCCCCATGCATTCTTCCCTGTAGTTGCCGCGGACAACTCGCAGAGCCAGTGTGAGGTGGCTCAAGTTCCCTTTGAGTGGGGTGGGTCTCAAGTACTCTTCAAGAAGCTTTGAGGCCAACCATGCCTGTTGATTGTATGTTGGGCAATGATTTAGAGAACTCCCCTAGGGCTAAGGTAGAGAGAAGGTCTCATTTGGAGATGTTGGGTCTGCCCGAGTGGGCATGGCAGCCAGTAGGGGTGTTCAAGAGATCCTGGAGCCTGAAAGTACGGCCCAGGTACCTGCCTTAAAGAGAAGAGGTAGGGGGTGCGGGAAGCCAGCCCCCATTGTTCCCACTGTCCAGGAGGAGGCAGACCTTGAGGGGGATGCCCTGGAACCTACAGGGGAGCAAGTTGCTGAACTGGGGGACCTGCCTGAGCTGACCCATTGGCAGCAGGAAGGAGGACCCTCCAGGGAGGAATTTTGTGCAGAACAGAAGAAGTGCCCTTCTCTCATGGGTTTGCGGCAACAGGCCACAAACCAGGCAGCAGGTCATCAGTCTGGATCACATTGGATCTACTGGGAGAACGACCTCCTGTATAGCGAGCCTAAGGTTGCTGAGCCTGGGTCAGCCCATGTGCTGGTTGTACCCCAGTGCTTCAGAGCCTTCCTAATGGGTTTGGCTCAGGATGTGCCTTTAGCTGGACATCTGGGGCAGGACAAGACCTTTGAAAGGCTTGTCACCCACTTTTATTGGCCCCAGATGCGGAAGAGTTCAGACACTCATTGTAGGACTTGTCAAACTTGCCAGGCAAGTGGGAGAGTGGGAGGAAGCACACGGCTCCTCTCCAACCCTTCCCTGTAGTCAGTATCCCCTTTGAACGGATGGGCATTGACATTGTGGGGCCACTGCACCCCAAGACAGCCATGGCCAACAGGTGTATCCTGGTCTTGGTGGACCATGCTACCAGATACCCGGAAGCCATCCCGCTCAGGACAGTGACGACCCCCGTGGTGGGACGTGCACTGATGGGGATTTTCTCCTGTGTGGGGTTCCCCAGAGAGGTGGTGTCAGACCGTGATACAAACTTCATATTTAACTATATGAAGTCCCTGTGGCAGGAGTGCCATGTTACATACAAGCATACCACTCCTTACCACCCCAAGGTAATGGGCTGGTTGAGAGATTCAACTGGACCCTCAAAGGCATGATAATGGGTCTTGAGGAACCTATGAGGCATATGTGGGACATCCTCTTGCCATGCCTTCTTTTTGTTTACCGTGAGGTGCCACAGAAGTCCCTGGGGTTCAGTCCCTTTGAACTGCTGTATGGACACCCGGTAAGAGGATCTTTGAGTCTGGTCAAGGAAGGCTGGGAGCAATCTCCCAAGAAACCTCCCCAGGATGTATACAGTTACATGCTGGCCTTCAGGAAACAGACTAGGCGATTCAGAAAACTCACTCAGGCGAATCTGGAAGCCAGCCAGGAGGAAATGAAGCGGTGGTACGATCAGAATAGCACTCTGATTGAGCTTTAACCTGGGCAGAAAGTTTGGGTCATGGCCCCTGTAGAGCCCTGTGTTCTCCAGGACAGGTGGACCGGACCATTTGAGGTGGTGGAGCGCAAGAATGATGTCACCTACCTGGTGAACTTGCAATCTCCTAGCAACCATTTGCAGGTACTGCATGTTAACCGCCTGAAGCCCCACTTAGAACGGTCCGAAGTGGGCATGCTCCTAGTGACAGATGATGGAATGGAGGAGGAAACTGAGCTTCTTCCTGACCTCCTGTCTACAACAGAGCCAGATGGGTCAGTGGATGGTGTCAGCCTCTCTGCCACACTGACCGCTGAACAGCAGCAAGATTGTCGCCAACTGTTGGGACAATGCTCTGATTTGTTCTCCCTGGTGTCACTGAGTGGTGCATCCATGATGCGGACACTGGGGACAGTCCTCCTGTGACACACAAGGCTTACAGAGCGACTGACAGGGTCAGAACTCACATCAAGGAGGAGGTCTCCAAGATGTTTGCCTTAGGGATGATTGAGTCCTTTAACAGTCCTTGGGCCTGCCCAGTGGTTTTGGTCCCAAAGTCTGCCGCGCCTGGTGCCACCCCCGAACTCCTGTTCTGTGTGGACTACCAAGGACTCAATTCAGTCACCAGGACTAACGCGCATGCCATCCCCAGAGCTGATGAGCTCATTGACTGGTTAGGGGCTGCACGGTACCTCAGCACGTCCGATTTCACGTCTGGGTACTGGCAGATCGCCTTTACTGATGGGGCCAAAGAGAGGTCAGCATTCTCCATACCAGATGGACACAACCAATTCCAGGTTATGCCCTTTGGGATGAAGAATGTCCCTGCCACCTTTCAGAGGTTGGTTAACCAGGTGTTGGCTAGACTTGGAGATTTCAGTGCTGTGTACCTGGATGACACTGCAGTGTTCAGCGCCAGTTGGGAAGAACATCTGCACCACCTCTGGGAAGTGTTGATGGCACTGCGGAAGGTAGGCCTCACGATCAAGGCGAGTAAGTGCCAGATCGGGCAGGGTTCCGTGGTGTACTTGGGGCACCAGGCAGGGAGCGGCCAGGTGACGCCCCTGCAACCCAAGATTGATACCATCCTGGCATGGGTACCCCCCAAGAATCAGACACAGGTGAGAGCCTTTTTAGGATTCACAGGTTATTACAGGAGGTTTGTCAAGGGATATGGCAACATTGTTGCACCCTTGACTGAGCTGATTTCCAGGAAGCAGCCCAAGGAAGTGAACTGGACTGACACCTGTCAGAAGGCTTTTGACGCTCTGAAGACTGCCATTTGCATAGCACCCGTGCTTCAGGCGCCCAACTTCTCAAAGGAATTCATTGCCCAAACAGACGCTTCAGAGGATGGTGTGGGGGCTGTTCTTTCACAGATTAATGAGGAGGGCCTAGACCAACCTGTAGCCTTCATCAGTAGGAGGTTACTTCCACGGATACAGAGGTGGAGTGAAATTGAACGTGAAGCATTTGCTGTGGCCTGGGCACTGAAGAAGTTGAAAACATACTTGTTTGGGACTCACTTCCAGGTTCAGACATACCACAGGCCCCTCAGATGGTTGATGCAGATGAGGGGTGAGAACCCAAAGTTGTTGAGGTGGTCCATTTCCCTACAGGGGATGGACTTTACGGTGGAGCACCGCCCAGGTACAGAACACGCCAATGCTGTTGGTCTGTCCAGAAGAGAACTCCCAAGGGGAAGGGCAGTTCTCCCCACATTTCAGCCGGAGGGGACAAGTGTTAGACCTGGTACCATTGGCGTGAGTCTCCCTTCCATTTTTTTATTGATTGCCTCCTCTGTTTTTTATAGGTTGTGCTGGTTTAGATGCTTTGGGCACTGTGCCACTGCTATTCAGTGCCACAGTGCAAGTGGTCCCTATGCTAAATTGATGTATTGATTACTAACTCCATGATTGGTATATTTGATTTACTTGTCAGACCCTAGTACAGTGCACCATGTGTGCCCAGGGCGTGTAAATCAAATGCTGCTGGTGCGCTTGCAGCACTGTTTGTACCACCCACAGAAGCAGCCTGCAAAGAGTGTCTCAGGCCTGCTATTGCAGAGCCTGTGTGCAGTCTAGTACTGCCATGTCGACTTGGTAAGTGCACCCACTTACCAGTCCCTAAGCCTTCCCTTTTCTATATATCAGACACCCCTAAGGTAGGCCAAAGGGCAGGGTGCATTGTATGTAAAAGGTAGGACATGCCCTGATGTGTGTGGCATGCCCTGATAGTGAATTACAGCCATTTTCGTTTTTCACTATTGCAAGGCTACCTGTCCCCAAATGCCAGAATGGGAAGTTTGATTATAACACCTTATAATTCTAACTGACCCAGGGAAAATGGTAGAAATTCGAGTTTAGTATGCCTGAACTCAGAATGATAAAATACACATTTTTGTAAAGTTGGTTTTAACATTCTGTGTTTGAAAATACCCCTTTTAAAAAGTAGTTATTTTCTTACCTAACCTTACCTGCCTCTGCTAGCTTGTGTATTGCCTTTCTGGTTTGTGAGTGACAGGGGCTGGGGAGGCTCCAGGAGACAGGGTGAGTCAGCACAGGGCTGAATAGATCTATCTGCATGTAGAGTGGTGGGAGGAGTAGCACCTGGGTCTGAATAGGGCTGTGCCTGCCTTCCACAATACTGGCCCCACCTCCTGTGGTGTGTCTGAAGACCCTGGCCCACACTGTCAAAGGAAGAAGGGGTGCACTGCCAGAATGCACCCAGAACTGGTTTGAACTAGGTACAGGACCCTCTGCCTTCAGAGGACAAAGGATTTGCTAGTATAAATATTGGGGCCCAGACCCCAGGACTTTAGATCACTTCTGGAAAAACAAGACAAACCTTTGCCAAGGAGACGGACCAAGGAAGCTGCAGGAGTTTGGACTGCCCCCCTGCCAGTGTGCTGTGTTACTGGGCTGGCCTGCAGTGGTTTCTTTATTGCCAAGGAAAGGGGAAGGAACTTTGAAAGAACTTTTATCACCTTGCAGAATATTTTTCTAAGGGCTTGAACTTGTGCTTGCCTCCTGCTGGAGTCTGAGGGACAGAAGACTTCACCACCAGCTCCCCTCTGAATTTCCTTGCTGGAAATTCTGTCTGCAGAAGCCTGCGTGTTGCTGGGAGCTGGAAGCACGACTCAACCAGAAGACGCGTGTCACAGTCGCAGCTGCTGCCGTCACATCGCCGGAGAAGCGTGTCGCCGCCGCATCCCCAGAGAAGCGTGCCTTCACTGCAGCTGTTAACCGACGCATCACCGGCGAAGTGTGTCGCCACCGCAAGGGTCGCCGTCGCATCACTGAAGAAGCGTGTCACAGGGCCTGTCGCGGCTCCAAAGTTACAGAGTTCACCGCACGACCGTCGGGCGTGCATGCATAATCTTCACATCGTCGCATCAAGGGCGCCATCTTATCACATCGCACCGTATTGTCGCATTATACCGAAGAGCCATCTTGCCGCATCGCAACCGGAAAACAGTACGAGAATCAACGCATCAACTCCTCTCCGGTAAGGAACAGGCGCATCCCCTACTCTTCGCAAGCATTGTGGCGCCATGCCTGGCCTCCCCTGCAGCAAGGAACCGACGCATCACACTCCCTGCGAACCTTTTGTTTGTTTTGCGTTACGCATCCATGGTATTTTTGTGAGAAATGTGTCGCATTTATCATCAACTTGAACTAAGTTACTTCTACCATCTCTAAGTCTATCTTGAGTACAGTATTGTGGATTTTTGTTGTTTGTGGTCTTGTGTTAAGTCTATATAAAGAATACTCATTTTTTATAAAAACCTGTGTGGTGTCCATCTCTAGTGTTTTCACTGTATTACTGTATCTGTTCACAAAGGCTTAACACACTGCCTCTGAGATAAGCCTGTCTGCTCGTGCCAAGCTACCAAGTGGGTGAGCAGGGGTTACCCAGGAGTGTAATCCCCTTTCCCTGACTTAGAAGGAAGGATCCCTATTTGCTCAAAGGTACCTACCTCTGCCAACTACAGGCCCCCAGTTTTAACATTCCCCCAAAATATTTAAAGAAGGCAGTTCTTGTGCCAGCCTGGTGTAGGGAAGATTGGCCACACCGATTGCTGGCTGCTTGCTCATGGGTAAGAGGCATAACTTATCCTAGTTGACTCTAAATCCTGAGTACTCGCCAAAGCGATCCAGTTCAGACATGAAGTCAGTTAGTGACTCCTGAGGGTCATGCACATACACCAGAGCATCATCAGCAAAGAGAGAAATCACCTTCCATTCGCCTCCTGAGGGAATGCCCCAGATCAGTGCCCTCCCATGCAGCAAACACGTCAACAGTTAATAGCCAGGGCAAAAAATATGGGCAATTGAGGGCAACCCTGCTGAGTATCAAGGGCTATCTCCCATTCCTCAGAGACCACCCGTCTGATGGTCAGTGTTTTATGTAGAGTAGGCATATACACAGCAGGTATCCCGGCCCAGGTCCATCTGCTCCAGTACAATCTGAAAATAAGGCCAGCTGAGCGTATCAAACGCTCACTTGATGCCCAAGAACACTGTGTCCTCCGCTCCACCCTCCATCACTAACATGTCCATCAGGGCGAAGGGTCTCTGCATGTTCATGAAGGTATTTTGTGCAGGTATGAACCCGTTTTAGTCTGAGTAGGGTGGGTAGGAGGGGCAGAAGTCTGTTTGCCAATCTACAACTCAGTATTATATAGCCCTGGTTGAGGAGTGACAGTGGGAGATAGGCTCGGATAGCCTACACATCTCTCTCCTTTTTTGGAAGCACCATACTCAGTGCTCCTCTTCTGGAATGCAGGAGCTCCCACTTCAGTACAGCAGCCTTGTACATGGTTAGCAGTTTGCCAGCCAGGGTCGATCTATAGGTTGGCTGAGTTCTGCCAGCAAACCATCCAGGCCGGCCATCTTATTACGTGCTAACTTATAGACGTCCTCACAAACCTCCTCTATTTGTAGATGCTGATTTAGGTCTTGGAAAGGGAACTTGCTTCTTATTGAGACCGGAATCACTCGCAGGTACTCGTGCAGTTGAGTGGAGTTTGTTACTCCCTGCGCTGTGCTGCCCGTGGAAGTATTTGCTAAATGCATTACAAATTACCTCTTGTGTGTTAACCACCGTCTGGGCCTCGTATGACCTTGATTGGGTTCCTTCCACTCCCTACTTTCAACTTCAACAGCCAGAACAGCATTCTGCCCACCTTGTCTCCCTCACCGTGTTGGCATGCCTCAAAGTCCCTAAAGGATATACAGCTCAGCCAATGGCACAGTTCAGAGTGTCACTAAAATAGGTCATGTAGCAATATACGAGGTCGACCCAGTAACCCTAAGAACCAGGGTGATTACACTGTACCAAAAGACTGTGGTTCATTTGGGAGAACCAAAATTATAGAAACAATCAAGGTAAGCCCAAGAATGTCCATATCTATAAAATATATTCCCTTGCAAAATGATTTCGAAACACACTACAACCAATTACAAAAAAGGTGTTTTAAGTACACAGAATGCTCATCTCATGAGAAATTACCAAAATAGAAACAGAGACAAATGATAATGCACTGAATCAAGGAATTCTGGTGCAATCAAAAGGACTAATATAGAATTCATAATAATAGACTGAAAATAAAGAATACATGATAATGTCCTGTAGTCAATAGAAAATATTAAAGTGTGACATGAGTTAATTACACAGGTTCATAGAGTCCATATTATATAGTGTAAGTTGACGTTTCAGCCCAATGGTAAAACCGACCTGGGTCATCATCAGGACAGTTTGTCAAAAGGACTTTTAGAAGAAAGCATCCTGAAAACAACGCCAGAAGTCTTGCACTGGGGAGCATCCATTTAATGTAGGTACATCAATCAGAAGCAGCAAGGAGGTGAATCCAAATCGGTCCCCACATCAGCTGGAATTGCAAAAAACTCAGACCTATGTATACAGGCCCAGAAGGCCTGTGGAGACATAGAGAGCCAACTTCGAGTCCCCTGCCGAGGCAGAATGTCCAAACTTGGAAAATGGGCTCACAGCCATCCATGCTTCCCGGATACATGTGTGTTCACCGGTCTGCCTTTACTCGTGGATGGTTGTGAGTCCGACCTCTGTATTGTCCTGGGTGTGGGCGCCCACAGAAAAGGGGGAACCGAGTGATCAGCGTCTGTGTCCAACATGCAATTGAAGCCCCCCCCCCCCATAAGCAGGGGACAGCTGGGTCCTAGAACAAGGATGGGGTCAGGGCATTAAGGGACATGGCCAGGTGCACAATGGGGGCATAAATTACAACTATCCAAAGGGGTGTACCATCTAGCATTCCCTCAACTACTCCATATTGACCCTCAGGGTCTATCAGGATGCATTGTATGGTGTAGGAGACCCCAGAAGCAGGCCATATCAATACTCCTCGGGTGTAGGCAGAGGTTGTGGTTCCATGTACCTGACTTGCCACCATTTGGCAAATTTAATCATCTCTGGCCCGGTGAGGTTTGCTTCTTCTAAGCAGGCAGAATGCGTGTGTCAGTGTTTCAAGTATGTGTGGATCCTGTTTCTCTTCCAGGGTGTACCCATCCCCTGGATGTTCCTGGATATAAAATTATACCATGCCATTATGGGTCAGCCTGGTTTCGACTGCATCACAGTCTGTTTGTGCGGTCCCACCCCTCGTCGGTTGGGGGTCGTTTGCTCGTGCGGGGGCCCTCCCACCCATAAGTGCCATGTCACTAAAACGATAGCCAGGGTCAAAGCAATAACAAACAACATTCCGAACTCCGCCACCCAGGTGGAAGGCCATAACTGGCCACCTCCAGTAGAACCAACATGAAACCTTCGTAACAAAGGCTGTGTCTTTTGGTCCTCCTTTGGTACAAGGGAGCAGGGGTGCACGCAAACAGGAGGCTGTCTCCAGTGCAGGCCTCATCTCCAACAACATTAACAAGGGAGTCATCTCATTTGCTACTTGCATAGCCACCCCTAGTAGGCCTCCATTTGAGACTCTTCACTTTGTTTATTTATTTTGCTCCTGCCAAAGTCATATGATGTCATCTGCTGCCTTCGGGGACAGGAGTGGTCCTCTGGTGTTCCCGGTCTCATAGGATTGCGAGTCTGAGTCTCCAGTATATTCTCTGGGATCATGGTAGAGGGGGGGCTACCGACTCGGGCAGGAGGCATGCCGCAAGACAACCGCCACCACCTGTGCCCTTGTCTCCACCACCTCCTCTGTCATGGAGCAGCCACTAGGCTTCCCAGAGTGGTGTTTCCAAGGGGGGCTGCGTGACCACTTCCCATCCCTCTACACCATTGCTGGTGACATGCTGATCCCTTTTGTCTGTAGCCATTCCTATGCCATCCCCTGATGAGGTAAAAAAAGAAAATAAGATATTTGTCGTACTCCCTGGAACTGAAACGAGACCAGGTACATCAGGGCATATCGCAGATCCAACAACCAAAGGTGTTTATCTCCATGTAATGTTTCCACTGGCGCTGGATCTCAGTGGTGTGAGCAGGGTTAATGTTAACCATCTGTCCGCTCATGGCCCACAACCCTCCAGTTCGAGCTACTTGCAGCATGAGGTCTCTGTTGCAGTAATGAAAAGCTTGTCCATGATTGGCCTGGGCAGTGTCCCTGGCAGCTGGGGGTGGGGGGGATCCAGGACTCTGTGGGCCCTTTCTACCAAGAGGAATTTGGATGCCTTGCCCTGAAGTGCTTACTTTGACAGCCAGCATTTGACGGACAGTTCAGTACTAGGGCCCTCCTACCATTCTGTTATCCCCACGATTTGCACATTATTGTTCCTTGAGCACACTTCTGCATCCTTGAGCCAGAGGGATGCAACCTCCTTCTGCAGGCCCTTCACCTGCTTCTGTAATTCTTGAACCAAAGGGTGCAGTGTGGTAAGCGTGGACTCGTTGCTGCCCACTCTGTTGACCAACTTTCTGTGATCTACCCGCAATAGGTTGACATCTAGCTCCATGAAGTCTATTTTTGCCTCAAGGGACACCTTGGCATACACGATGGCACTTAAGATTTTGTCAAACTTGCATGTGTGCATATCCAGAGTGGACTGTATGTGGCTCCGTACCGTGTCTCTTTGCTGCTGTGAGTCCCATATCTCCATGAGCATCTCGCCCTGTTGAGGCTTGTGTTGCTTGGTCTTGCCCATCGCATGAGATGCCACTCAAACCAAGGATGAGAGAGTGCAGCCTGAGCCCCAACATCCCATGATGGGGCAGTCCCTTAGCTACAAGGAGTGCACAGAGTTCAGCTGTTCACAGGGTCCCTAATGGCATGATGGTGTTGGTTGTTTGTGCAATAAATGCCCTAGATGCTTTTTCCATTTGTGCTGTGTCCCCGGCTGCATTGCTAGCATAGGCTAGGGGTGCCCACAGGTAGGGAGGGCTGGCTTCAGGGCAGAGGGGGTCTCACACACCACTTTTTAGCCAGCTGCACCGATCTAGGGGCTTGTCCTTCATGCTACGTTGCTGGAGTGCAGGGCCCAGCTCGCCTCACATGCATCTTCTTTGTGCAAGGCAGGCAATGGCTTACTACCTCATCGTCCCCTGGGTGGGGGGGGGGCTAAATCCAGGTCTCACTTCCCCGCACACCCTATCAGTCCACGGCCCACTAGCTGGCCCATCCAATCAGTCTCTGGGCCCCCATGGCCCTAACTAACTGGTTCCTGGTGGTCCCTGTCAGGTCAGAGACTCACGAGCCCGTGCCAGCCCAGTGTCCTCTGGGTCTGCCCTGGCCACCGTCGCTATCATCCTCCTGTCATATGCCAGGTGCGGTCCTCAGCACCCCGCGTGTCTCAGGTGGGGGCTAAATCTCGGACTGAGCATCTGCTTAGAGAGGCAAGAAGGCAAGTCCAGTGTCCAATAACCATACAGTTATTGCTTCTCCCCTGCTGAACCAGTCAACTCAGCTTCCGGGAATCCTCTGTGGGTCACTGCCGCTGTCATCCTCTCACCGTATGTGGCGTGAGGCCATAGCTCCCTGCGTACCTCAGGCAGGACTGATACTCGGATCATGCTCCCTCTCAGAGCCCCGCCCAAGAGACGAGTCCAGTGTCCCAAGCCAGGTGATTTTTTGCGGCCTCCCACTGTTGCCTTCTTTCAGTGAGCCATCCTCTCTGGTGTTCTTCTGGCTCTGGGGTCTATCTTTAAGCCTGCCGTGGGCTGGCAAGAGCCCCTCAGGCAGGCATTGCTCTTCCATTGGGCCACGGAGTCCCACCATCGCTACTATGCTGAGCAAGGGCTTCCCAGTCAGGATTATTGAATGGGGCTTGGCCTGGCAGCACCGGAATGCTAATCTTTGCATCCGATCTGTTTGCCATTGCTGGAGCAGAGTTTTCATTTAGAAAATTCAGGGGCTTTTTGAAGCTCTAGTATGTCTATGTGTTTTATTAAATATTAATAAATAACAATTAATTATTTGTCTTGTGCAAGTGTGTTTTTATTAATCAATTCGTTTGTCTTAACGTAAGAGAAAGTTACACGAGGGTTAGCATGTGTGTGCTGTTTCTGTTTTCTAAAAAATAACGTGCAAGTTTTCATGTTTAAACGTTGCTGTGTGCTGTTTATTTTGAGCACAAAACGCTGCCTGAATTAATGCTTTTTTATGTTGCGAAAGCTAGATAAATGCATACACATAAGGGTATTAGTGGGGTTAACACTGTTTAATCATTATGCTGTAGTAACGTTGTTTTTATTTCTTTTAATTGAGATGGTCTATTGTGGCCTATGGAGGCCTAATCCATGATGGCTGATTTTGAAGCCTGGCCTCGAGTGAATATGTGAAAGACGTGACGAGGGAGACCCCTGTTGGAAATGGTCTTGAAGTTGACTGACCATGGTCCTTCTATGAAATTTTCCATGAGGACAGCAGCAGTTTTTGGGAGTTCTCCAAGAAAAGTGAAAGTGTCCTTGGCAATCTCGAAAGACAAAGGAGCCTTAGAGGAAAACTTTGAACTGTGGCTCGATGACCGAGGAGAAGCCGGATTAAATGTGATACATGTTTTATTTTCTTGGTTCTTGTTCCGTAGTCTTCGCTATGTGTATTTTTCCTGAGCGGAGGTTCACAAATGTTGCAATGTTGCATCCTTTCCTTCTCGCTCTGCTCAGTGATTCAGTGTATTTTGCAAACTTAATGTGAGTTTCCATTTTAATTTTCACTATAACAACTGTTAGCTTAGAGAGGGTTCTGGCCACCCTTTTGCCACTTGCCATTTTACCTTTGCTGCGTGAAGCTACGTTGCTGAGGATTGATGCTGAGGACTTCGTCTTGAAAGACTTTACCGAGAGACTTGTCCTGACCCGTTCTGACACTTAGTTAGAATAGGTAACTATGAGAAATGATTTATTCTGATTGATTTTACCTTGACTAATTTTAGATAAAGCAATATAATTTTAAACATGGTGTTGAATTTTCTTTCTTGTCAATTATTGGGTTTATATTTTTGATCATTATTGTATATGTTGTGTAGATTATGTTATTGATTAGGACAGTCACTAAACCAGATCTGATCGACCTGATATTGATGCAGGGTGTTTAGGCGTTTTCTTTCCACAGGTTTATTGCTGGTAGAGTATTTGAGCGTATGTTAGTGAAATGGGCCCTAGCGTATGATGAATGTATGTGCGTGTAACTGTGTGATTACTCTATCCGTGGTAGTGGGCATATTTTAGATACCCTGATCTCTATCACCATCTTGGCCACCCCCCACCTCATGTCTCTTGAATCCACCACCAGACACTCCCTGCATCTTTATCTCACTCTTTATGGCTCTTTTTCATTCTTGCTTTCTACCTTCATCACGGTTTTCCATCTTTCTCTTCCTCCTTCTTTCATCTTTTAGTGTTTTCCCTCTCTTACTATACATCTGTTGAGAAAAATATAAGTGCAGCTCCCCAAAAATGAGTGCTGTAAGGACATGGCTTGCCAGTTCAGGCTGGACTGTTCCCATGAGGCACAGGCTCAAGACTGATTTGCCTAAGGCCAGGCCTAACTGGGGTGGCATGGTGAGCAAAAGAATGATGGATTTAACCCAGATCTCTTGATGGGGTGAATGATTTGATTTGTTCTGCATTCCTTCCATCAATTGTGTGTCTTTTGCTTTCTCGCCCTAAGTGCACTGGGTATGCCCAGATGTGGGTCCCGGGCTCACTGTGCCACTGGATTCAAGCTATCCAGGCTGATGGGGGGTGAAACCCCGAACCCGGTCCTAGGATGCTTGTTTCTGGTCCAGTAAGGACATGGCTTGGAAGTTCAGGCTGGACTGTTCCCATGAGGCACAGGGTCAAGACTGATTTGCATATGGCCAGGTCTAAACTGGGGTGGCATGGTGAGCAAAAGAATGATTGATTTAACCAAGATCTCTTGACTAGGGGTGAATGTTTTGATTTGTTCTGCATTCCTTCCATTAATTGTGTGTCTTTTGCTTTCTCGCCCTAAGTGCGCTGGGTATGCTCAGAAGGGGGTCCCGGGCTCACTGTGCCACTGGATTCAGGCTATCCTGGCTGATGAGGGGTGAAACCCCGAAACCGGTCCTAGGATGCTTGTTTCCGGTCCAGTAAGGACATGGCTTGGAAGTTCCGGCTGGACTGTTCCCATGAGGCACAGGGTCAAGACTGATTTGCATATGGCCAGGTCTAAACTGGGTGGCATGGTGAGCAAAAGAATGATGGATTTAACCCAGATCTCGTGACTGGGGGTGAATGTTTTGATTTCCTCTGCATTCCTTCCATCAATTGTGTGTCTTCTGCTTTCTCGCCCTAAGTGCTCCGGGTATTCCAGAAGTGGGTCCCGGGCTCATTGTGCCATTGGATTCAAGCTATCCTGGCTGATGAAGGGTAAAACCCCAAAACCGGTCCTAGGATGCTTGTTTCTGGTCCAGAGAGGACCTGGCTTGGCAGTTTGGGCTGGGCTGTTCGCATGAGGCACAGGGTCAAGACTGATTTGCATATGGCCAGGTCTAAACTGGGGTGAAGTGGTGAGAAAAAGAATGATGGATTTAACCCAGATCTCTTGACTGGGGATGAATGCACTTCGTGCTGGCTACCCGCTGCGATCCTCCTCCCATCATCGCGTGACCAGGGGAGAGGAGAGGGGGCTGCCCGGAGGCCCCGGAGATCTCACGGATAGTTGGGCATAGAAGATTTGTGAACACGTTGGCGGATTGGCTGTGGTGTGTCCACATCCCTGGATTGACTGCGTTGAGCCCTTGATTCGGCTCTATGGTACCGTGCAGCGCTCCCTTCCCCCGGCCCCGTGCCAGCCCCACGCGGCATCCCTCCCTCCACAAGTCAGCAGGCTGGGACCAGACAGCCTCCTGGACTTCATCTCAGCTGCAGAGGAATCCCAGTCAAGGTAGACACGCCAGCAGCTCTTCCGGGAGGCAGGCCAGCGCTGAGCTGCTTGTTGCGTTGACTTGCTCAGGACCGGCGCGTTTGAGGATCTCTGCAGGCACAGGCTGGTCGCCACCCCCACCCCTCTAGTAAACGAGCAAGGCTGGAGGCATACCGGGGTGAAGGCAGAGGCTGGCCCACAATCGGATAATGAACACGTTTCTCAAGTTCACAGCGGAACCCGCTGTTTCAGGTAATTCAAAGAGCCAGATGTAATGCAAACAGGCTTTCAGGCTATGCACATGCCGAGTGGATAGAAGGTAGGCTGGTTTTAAGTAAGAGGCCCAGGCTTGACCCCAAACCCCCATCCCTATGACAGAGGTCTACATTACGTGCCGGGCACTGATCTCACTCTATACACACTTGCCACATTGTAACCTACAATCTTCAGGGACATAAAAGTACTTTGTGGCTCTGATGGCTACTGGTTCACCACAGACTGTTGGGCAAAAGCTAGGACATCCATTTAGAAACTCATATACTTGGATCAGGAAAAGAACCTCAGCTGCCTCTTCAAAATACGCAAAATGGCCGCAATAGCTATAAACAGAGATAGGGGACTTTAATCAGGGATTGAATTGATAGAAACATTGGACTTCTCCAGAGTACTAAATACCTAGAAAATAAAAAAGGACCAATCTCCAGAAAAAGGACTGCACCCCAAGAGGACCCTTAATGGAAAGCGAAAGAGGACTACTTGGCAAGTACAGGTATAGTCAGAAAAACAGGGCAGCCATCTTGGACTGATACATCCGTAATGGGTGTTCACCCAAAGAACACAGTCAACAGGCTCATCTCCTAACCCAACATTTACTACGGTGAGAGTTCCACCCATCAGACCTAGCGCCACCTCTCCCCCAAAGTACAACCCACCGCAGGCACACCACCCTCACCGTCCCCCTCTTACAAGCTTTAGCCCTGACGATGGAGCGCACTGGCAGCCACACCTCCATTAACTACCCCCCATCTTACAAAAAAAGCAGCTAAAGGATTTAAACACAACATTCTAAAATCCCACCCAGAAACCTCAATCTCTGATCCCTACTTCTCAATGAACAAAGGGCACATTACTGATGACATCATTTTCTATACTAAAAGAAGAGCTCAATGGAGAAAAGCTTTTCTCGCTCTTTTTAAGGTCGCCAACATGAGGAAAACAGCACACGGACTCACGCTATCTATCCTCCCATCCCCATTCTATAAAGCGGCAGCCACAATCACTATATATCATAATGGTATCATCCACATGCAAGCATCAGACCGCAACCTAAACCTACTAGATAACATCTTTCTGATCAAAGAAAAAGTTATAAGAACACACCTCCCCTCACCAGCCAACCACAGCTCAAATTACCAACTCCCAATTTGATTCCCATTTAAGTCATGATACCCAGCGGTCCCCCCTACACATACACCCACCCCAGACCCAACTGACATCCGGGCCAACAACACGTACCACCTTAAGCCATTTTTGCACCTTAATGCCACCGCCACACACACTATCACCCCCAGCATCTCCCCGCACCAATACTCCCAGCACCCCATTCGCACCACTTAGCCAATCCATCACACATCATCATAGCGCCACTCATCTCCCCATTTTACTCCTCCCCCAACAACAATAATAGGCACACAGTCCCAACCACACATATAACCACTACCTTCTATAATCCCAATGTCCCAACTGTCCCTTCTATCCCCACATATGCCACCACAATCCCCTACACAGCCCACATCCAAACCCCGCCACACCAAGCCTCGACACTCCCCCTCCCAATTGACAACACACAGAAAGAGCTGAACTCAATGATCCAGAGTACGACTCCCCCTCAAACTGCACACAAGGCATAACTTCTCCTCCTTCACCCACAGTCCATCCATCAAATATGGCAACTCTCACTCCAGACCGTAGACTAGACGAGATATTATTATCCCTTCAACAAGTCAAAGCTGACATCCAAACTTTACGTGATTTGATTCTGCAGCAACCCAAGATCGCGCGCCATAAACATGAATCCATAACATACCCACACAGAAAAAATTCTAATTGCACCCAACAACTACACTTATGCTCCCAAAATCATGAGCCCCCAAGATGGAGTACAGTGCCTTACCCTAATGCATAATCACGCCCAAGCAGGATGAAAAGTCCCTTATCACCTAAAGAATTAGGTTCCCTACTCCACTCTTACGAACTATCTTACCTCCCACATAACTCTGTGCACCCAGATAACTTACATATCGATTCCTTAATCCAGACTATCCCTATCAACACACACAGAGCTACAAGACACACTCCCCAAGGCATAGTTGAAAACAACCTCACGGGAATCCCTCTCACACTCGAACCCACCATATTACCCAACAAGACGCGACTAAAATGTATACTCCTAAACTGCAGATCCGCATCTAGACATGTAGCCGATATAGCTGACATTCCACTCGCTAACAAACCAGACATTCTAATCCTGACGGAAACATGGCTTAATGAAACATCTACACCCATCCTGGACCTACTAGTACCCCCTAACTAGGACATCACCAGACTAGACAGAATTGATAGGTTGGGTGGTGGGATCGCTTGCATACATCAGAGCAATCAACAGTGACCAACGCCAATGCCTCCGCACCATCCTCCTGTGAATACCTTCACTTAAACATCTCTAGTAATAACAAACAAATATGTTAGTTACACATATTTTACCACTCTCCAGGAGATAACCTCACATTCATAGAACACCTCAGGGATATTCTTGCTGCAAATGATGGCCAACAAAGTATGCAAATATTACTGGGTGACTTCAACCTTCACTGGGATGATCAGAATGACCAAGGGGTCAACAGCCTCAAAGGTTTCCGCTCAGACCTCAATCTTACCCAAATCTGTAACAGCCCACACACGACAAAGGCACAACCCTCAACCTAGTAATCTCCAAAGTTGACTCCACTCAGCTCAACTTGATCTTCCCCTGTGATTGGTCTGACCATCACATCATTACATTCCAAGTCATGGAATCAGTTAAACGACTTGCCACACAGCCCCCAAGAACAAAGATCTGGAAGAGAAATCTGAAAAACATCGACGCCAACCTTCTAGCATCCTCTATTCCAAATATCCTATGTCCCCCAGAAGATCTAGCCAATGTACAAAGTCTGACCAACCACTACATCCACTCCATGAACAGCCTACTAGATAAAATTACCCCTCTGCAATTAAAAGAACCACCACAAAAGACTCAAAAGCCTGGTATGATGGTAGGCTAAATGAAAACAGACGTTCACTTAGAGTAATTGAACGACGGTGGAGATCCGCATCTTCAGCTGACCACCTCAAGCTACTAAGAACCACCAGAAACTCCTACTTTAGAAACATCAGAAGATCTAAAACCAACTTCTTCAGTAATCAACTAGACCAAGCCAGGAACCCTCCCCAAAAACTTTTCGATCAAATCAAAGCCCAAACCCACCCCAATGCTATCCCTGTCTCGCTACCCAACTGTGAGGAATTTGCCTTTTTTCACTACGAAATCAGAATCCATAAAAACCGACTTACTCAATGACCTTTTATCCCTTATGGACATGCAAACGAACTCCTCACTGCCCCTGACAGGTGCCCCAGTCAAATGCTCCACAAAATTCAACCTTAAAAATAATGCAGCATGGTCCTACTTCAATACTTACAGTGAAGATACTATACTAGAGACGCTAACCACCATGAATCCCTCCAACCACTTCACAGACCGGCTTCCTGCTAACAACTTAAAAGACTTCATTCCACTTTTATTACCTCTCTGGACCAAGATTATAAATACCTCCCTCCTTCAAGGAACCATCCCAGAAATCCTGTAATCAGGTCAGATATCCCATATCCTAAAGAAACCAACAGTTGACCCATTGGACTTAAATAACTATCGCCCGATATTCAACATCCCCACTCTAGCCAAGCTCCTGGAAAAATGTGTTCACACGCAGCTTGCAACGCATGCCTTTACCACGCATGCGTTACAACGTGAATGCCTTCTCCACTCATATCCTTTACCACGAAAATGCCTTTAACACACATTTTTACAACGATTTTCGTTGTTAAACTATGCAAGTTAATGGCATTTTCATTTTAAAGGATATCTTCCATCACTACTAATTAACCTTTAAACCCCCTCATTCCCCTTACCGCTCTACGTTCTCTTCACTCCAAGCACTTCCTATTTGCGTTTCATGTCGTAAAGAGGAAGCGGAAGTGTCTTTCCGTTTCCTCTTACGACGCCGATTGCCTCCTCATCTTTTTTCTTCAGTTTCTGAAAACAACGTAATTCAGGTGCGTTTCTTTTTTTTTGGGGGGGGGGAGACCCCCCAAGCCCCATATTTTTTAACCCACGTTTTTTTTCTTTTTGGGTGACCCACCCCCAAGCCCCCCCTTTTTTTTTCTACCTTTCGCACACATGCCTTTGCTACGTATTTCGTAGTAAAGGTATACGTGGTAAAGGCTATTCGTTGTAACCAAGCATGCGTTGTAATGCATGCGTGGTTATTGTTATGCGTGGAAACAGACGCGTTGTAGTGGCCGTTTCCCCTTAAAAACCACATCGAACAATTCAACCAGTTAAACCAATACCAATCAGGCTTCCAGGAAGGTCACATTACTGAATCAGCCATGACTCAAATAATTGACGACGCTCTAAAAAGTCTGAACCAAAACGAAGCCTGTTTACTAATCTTACTGGACATGTCATCGGCATTTGACACCGTCAAACATGACAACTTGCTAGAGCTCCTGAAACTCAGAATGGGATTATCTAGGACTGTGCTTACCTGGTTTACCTCTTTCATCCAAATTAGATCTCAAAGATTCAAGGTCAATCAATCCTTGTCCAACCCCATTCCAGTCACGTTAGGAGTACCGCAAGGCTCTTCCCTATCACCCACACTTTAACCTATTCATGGAACCCCACTTACCGAGCTTCTCAGTCTCTCCAAGATCCATTTCCATATGTATGCAGACAACACCCAACTCTACATCAAGATCCATTCACTTGAGGACATCAAAGCTCTCAACACAACGCTACAAAAAACTCAAACATGGTTGGCCGAAAACCATTTGAAACTAAACTCCCTCAAAACAGACTTCCTCTTAATCGCCCCCCCTAACAAATCATTCACCATCCTTGACTGGATGAAGCACCTAACAGCACTCAAAGGGCAACCTCTCATTGTTGAATCAGTGACATCGTGAGGTGTGACACTGGACAGAAACCTAAAGATGCAGAAGCATGTCAGCACCTCCACAAAAGGAGCAAATTTCCACATGAACACCCTGCAAAAACTGAAACCCTTACTGTCAGCAAACGACTTCAAACAAGAAGTTCAAGCCCTAGTAATCCCAAGAGTGAAATATGGGGCTGTGACCCTATGCGGCCTCCCCAGATCGACGACATCTCACACAGAGACGCTATCAATTCAGCTGCGAGACTCATCACAGGTTCAAAAAGAACCTCGCACATTTCTCCAGACCTTAGAGCACTCAACTAGCTACCGTTTGAAGCTAGAATTCATCTGAAGTAAAGTTAGGATTTTGTCCTAAGTCTCTCCTAAGTCTCTCCTATCTCTCCTAAGTCTCTCTTAAGTCTGTCCTACTACTTTTGATATTCACAGAAGGCATTTAGTAGTAGTAAAGTTAGGATTTTGTCTTAAGTTTGACTTAAGACAGACTTAACACAGACTTAAGACAGACTTAAGACAAAATCCTAACCTTACTACTTCTAAATGCCTTCTGTGAATAACAAAAGTAGTAAGTTTAGGATTTTGTCTTAAGTTAGTTCTGTGAATCGGGCCCAGAGCATCCAAGAGCGCCCAGAATCTTCTACTGAAACCACAACGATTTGCCAAGAAAAAACTTAGAACCGGACCTTCTCGGGAATGGCTCCCAGGATCTGCAATGTTTTGCCCACAGAAACAAGGCTGAACCCTTCCACTGCCTCCTTCAAAAAAGAAGTGAAAGCAATTCTCATGGCTAAATTCACGTGAACTACTTACTTATTACTGTTATTTCAATTACTAGTATGTATTATTGAGCACCTTATATCTGAATCACCTATATTTGTATTTCACTAGGTTTATACTCGTTTCCAACATCTGACATGTAAAGCGCTCTGATACCCGCAAGGTCTTGTTCGTGCTATATAAAACCTTCAAAATAAAATATTTAAGTAAAATGTTTTGATTTGTTCTGCATTCCGTCCATCAATTGTGTGTCTTTCGCTTTCTTGCACCGGGTATGCCCAGACTTGGGTCCCCGGCTCACTGTGCCACTGGATTCAAGCTATCCTGGCTGATGAGGGGTGAAACCCCGAAACCAGTCCTAGGATGCTTGCTTCCGGTCCCTGGCGGACCAGGCTTGGCAGTTCGGGCTGTACTGTTCCCATGAGGCACATGGGTCTAAACTGATTTGCATATGGCCAGGTCTAAACTGGAGTGGCATGGTGAGCAAAAGAATGATTAATTTATCCCAGATCTCTTGAGTGGGGGTGATTTGTTCTGCATTCCGTCCATCAATTGTGTGTCTTTTGCAAATACTAGCATGAGCAGAATTGGAAGACCTTGGTTTTTTGTATGTTCATAACACCATCTCACTGAGTATAGGAGTATTTCCTGTGTGAATGTGGGTTATTTTCAGTGTCTGCCTTTCAGCTCAGTTTTGATGCATCCTCATACTGTTAGGACTGAGATGAGGAAGACGGATGAGGAGGCCATGACCCCATTACAGTCACGTATAGGCGTAGATAGTGGTGGGGGACACATTAGACAAGAGTGTATGTGAGTGTGTGTAATTGCTTCCTACTAGTCGCACTACATCTCCCAGAAAGCTGAGGGTCTAATCCAGTGACTCATGACCCGGGTGCATTTATAAGCACCGCCCTTCTGTTGTCCGGTGCTTGTCAATCGAGCTCTTCAACGAATACGATTAACCAGAGTCCCGTTTCTGCTCCTCGAAGGACTCTTCTGCTTCCTTCGTCTCAGCCGACATCGCGCCCGACGTGAGCCGTACGCAGCGGGCGCTCAAGTAAACTCTCCTACCAGCCGACGCAGAACGCGCTGATTCGCACTCCAGAGCCGGTAAACCCTTCCTGCAAGCACAGGCCGAACGCGCTGACGCCCGCACCATAGCCGGTAAACCCTTCCTGCACTCCGGGGTGTGGACTCGTTGTGCGCGCTGAGAGAAGTTATCGGCGAACATAGAATTACGAGCGACCGCTCGTCGGCGAGCCGACTGAAAGGCTCGGATCCCGCCATCACTCATTTTTTTGTTGTTTTTATATTCAGCGTGGGCTGGACGCGCCTGCACCACGCAACAGCGGATTCCTATTCGGAGACACGTCTCCAGGCTTGTCTCTTAGGGGTAACTTGGACTATTCCCCTTGGGACACCGTGCAGGAGCACTCTCCAAGCAGCAACACCGCAGCTAAGTACTCTATGTTTATTCTACTTTCTTCTGGGATGACTGTCGTGCTGAAGAAGGCACGGACAGGAAACTTTATATCCCGGATAGGGTTGCCTCCTAGTCTTATCGTGACTTGTTTGCCTTGAGGTATCCGGGATAATTAACCTTGGTTGCGTGCAGCTACCCGTTATGTGAGTGAACTCTCAGAATATGCACATATATATGTTCCATTGCCACTGACTGCTGTATAAGCATTCTTGTGTGTTGGGCTTCTTTCTCCCTACAGGGAACACGGGGTTAGATAGCTGGGATCCCCGAAGTGATCTGAGTTCCTCGCCAGCTCACCTTCCCCCGGAGCGTGATTTCGCAGCTGCACTTTTTTCTTCTTTTTTTGTCCCTTTTTTCCCTTTCCCCGGTCGTGGAGTCGTCCCTTGAGTGTTATTCATACCTTCGGGGGCTACTCCGTGGAGGGGACGGGGTAAACTGGCATCATCCATTGTTCCTGCTGCATCTGGCAGGGCAGGTTAGTGAGTTACCTGTCCACAGTCTGACAGATTGACAAGCCCACGATCACTTGCAGCCTGAACGATGGATACCTCCACGATCCTTACGTCAGTACTAGAAACCTTGTCCGCCTTACGAATAGAGGTGGACGCCTTCAGAGGAGAGAATCTAGAGTTAAGGAATGAGATGGGCTCTATGAGACGGGAGGTAGCTGAGTTGTCTAGAGCAAACCCTACGGGGGGTAGGGGGAATGGCTCCTACATAAGAGACTGGACTTTACCACCCCCTGTGACAGACCGTTCTCAGGGCCCTAGACCCCTGAATCAAGCCCAAGGTGGGGGCATGCCGGGCGCAGGAACCCCCTCTGTGCATTTGATACAGCCGCTGCACCTGCCTCTGGCACCTCCTGATTGATTCTTTGGAGATTCTAAAAAGTTTGGCATATTTCTAAGTCAGTGCAGGCTACATTTCATGTGCAAACCCGCTGTGTTTCCCACCGACCAGGCTAAGACGGCCTTTATCATGTCCTACTTGGGGGGGGTAACGCTGCTAGCTGGTCCCTTCCACTGATAGAATGAGACGATCCTGTGTTGTACAATTTTCCAGACTTCTGCGATGAGATGCGCAAGCTGTTTGACCGAAAGGCGCACCCTCTGTCTTTGGACCGAGAAATACTCACCATTAAACAGGGATCTGAAGACCTCACCTATATCGCCAATTTCAACCGGCTCCTTGTTGAAACCAATTGGCCGGTGGAGAAACAATCCTCCATGTTTTACCAAGGGCTTAAGGGAGAGCTGAAGGATGTGCTAGCACAAGTAGTGCATATGCCAGACTCTTGTGAGGAACTGATCGACCTCACTGTACAGTTGGATCACAGGCTCCAAGAGAGGAAAGGAGACAGATATCGAACTGAAGCAAGGATCTACCTGCCACGACCTAAGCCTGTTGCGGAAGACCGATCCCCCGCACCCGATGGATCCGAACCCATGCAAATCAGTGGAGTACATGGTCTCTTAAGCCAGGAGGAAAGAGACCAAAGAAGAAACAGAGGTTGTGTCTGTACTGCGGTAAACCAGGACATTTTATCAAGGAATGTAAGACTCGCTCTCACCTCATCAGGAGAGCTAGCCCTGCAGGTCAGAACCTCACAGTGGTCGATTACACTGCAGGGGACTCGGGAAACTGACGCTCTCAAACAAGACCGAGACCCCTTGTTTGAGGCCCCATGAGGCCCCATGAGGAAGAGGTCTCTCCTGCCGTGGCTAACACAGTCCAATATACGGTGGCCCACTTGAACCTATGCGTTACCCTGGAATTGCCGACAGGAGAAAACATTGTGATCCATGCCCTGTTGGATTCCGGAGCCACGGGCAATTTCATCGACCAACAGTATGCCCAAGAAATAGGCGTTCCTTGTATAAAGAAAATACATCCTGAACCAGTGAAGGCAGTGGATGGGTCAGCATTGACATCCGGATTGATACGCTTCCATACACAACAGGTCCTGATGCAAGTAGGGGTACACCATTCTGAATATATCCAATTCGACTTGATTGACGCTCCCCATTTCAAACTGATTCTGGGGATGCCCTGGCTGACGTACCATGATCCCTTGTTGCAATGGGCGGCACGCTCAGTCTCCATGAACTCCGCGTTTTGCAGGGAGCACTGCACTAAAGAAAAGGTTAAAATCACGGAAAGCGTAGAAAGCCCTGCAGGTTTGCTCACCATGGGAGTCGGCAACCAAGAACCATGTTGTGCCTCCACAATACCTACAGTTCCACTCAGTCTTCAGCAAACAAGAGGCAGGGAGATTGCCTCCGCATAGAACCTACGACTGCTTGATCGATCTAGAGCCAGGAGCCCTTATACCATGCAGTCGAGTGTATGCTCTCACGGAAGCAGAAACTACCTACCTGCAGCAATACCTCGCAGAATTATTGTCCAGCAGATTTATTCGTCCTTCATCCTCCCCTGCCTCCTCACCTCTCTTCTTCATACCGAAGAAAGAAGGCGGCTTAAGGGCTTGCATCGATTACAGAGCCATCAATAGGGTGACCATAAAAAACAGATACCCCTTACCCTTGATACCCGTCTTATTGGACCAACTGAAAGGAGCCAAAATCTTCACTAAGCTGGACTTGAGAGGAGCCTACCATCTGGTGCGGGTGCGAAGGGGAGACGAATGGAAGACCGCCTTTAGGACAAAGTTCGGGCTCTATGAATATCAGGCCATGCCCTTCGGGCTCTGCAACGCACCCGCCGCCTTCCAGTATTTTATGGATGAGGTATTACGAGGCCTGTTGGACGTATCATGTATTGTCGACATCGACGATATTCTTGTCTACTCCTCTTCAATGGAAGAACACGTGCGTCATGTGGCGGAGGTACTGGAAAGACTGCAGCGGTACGCTCTGTATGCTAAACTGGAGAAATGTCTTTTTCATGCCACTGAAGTCGAATTCCTAGGATACATCATAGGACCCAATGGTCTATGTATGGATAGCAAAAAGACTCAAGCCATCATGCAGTGGGAATCACCCACCACCGTTAAGGCACTTCAGAGCTTCCTAGGATTCGCAAATTTCTACCGGAGATTCATGGAATTCTCCCGTATCAACCAACCCTTGACGCATCTGCTACGGAAGGGCTGCAAGTACCTTTGGACAGACTCAGCAGAACAAGCCTTCCAGAGCCTCAAACACTGTTTCACTCAAGCCCCTGTTTTGAGACATCCAGATACCACTCTTCCTTTTGTGGTGGAGACGGACGCCTCCCAGTACGCCATAGGAGGCATACTCTCCCAACGGCATCCTCGCACGGGACAACTCCATTCGGTGGCCTTTTATTCCAAGAAGCTCACATCTTGTGAGGTGAACTATAGCATCACGGACAAGGAGCTGCTGGCTATAAAAAGAGCCTGCGAAGAGTGGAGACACTATCTGTTAGGAGCCAAGCACACCGTGGAGATTTTCACGGATCACAGGAACCTGCTGTTCCTGAAAACGGCCAGAGCCTTGACAACTTCGCTGGTCTTTGTTCTTTTCGGACTTCAATTTCGTAATCAAGTATCGACCCGGACCACAGAACGGTAAGGCCGATTACTTATCGCGACAGGCTCCCATACCTGATCCTCACCAAGTACTACAGGAGGAACCACCTGTGATACTTCACAATGATTCCTTCCCTGACGCGATCCTGGCTTCAACGACCAACCATAACTTTCTGGAGAAGTACCTGAGAGACGGACAGCCCTTAACGGTATGCTGTACCATGACAACAAACTGTATGTGCCAGAAGGGCCTTTACAACAACAAGCTATGCAATGGATATACGACTCGACATTGGGGGGACACCCCGGTATACAGAAAACCGTGCAAGCGATGAAAAGGCATTTTTGGTGGACAACCTTACCTGCAGACACCGCTACGTACGTGTCTGAATGTGCCGTCTGTGCTCAAGGGAAAGCACAACATAAAAAACCCAGTGGGTTGCTGAGGCCCATTCCCGTACCTCCAACACCCTGGCATACGCTGTCCATGGACTTTATAGTGGACATGCCACCGAACATGGGTCATAACACCATATTAGACGTGGTAGATCACTTGACCAAGATGGGTCACTTTATTGTTCTCACCAAACTACCCTCAGCAGCGGAATTGGCCCAGGTATTTCTGCAACATATCGTGCGTTCCCACGGCATCCCAGCAGTCATCATCACAGATAGAGGAACCCAGTTTACTTCAAGATTCTGGAAAGCCTTCTGTGAATCCATGAAAATGGACGCTCACCTTTCAACGAGTTACCATCCGCAGACGGATGGCAAAACAGAGAGACTGAATCAAACGCTGGAACAGTACCTCAGGTGCTTTACCCGACAACACGAGGAGGAATGGAGTACTCTTCTCTGGACCGCAGAATTCGCATACAACAATGCCGACCATTCCTCCTTAGGGTGTTCACCGTTCTTTTGTTTAACAGGCCACCACCCGAACATGTTACCCTTTGAGTGGCCTGCATACTCAAAACACCCTACTATTCAGGACCATCATGCACACCTCCGCAGAGTCTTGCACACCGCTAAGACACAGTTAGACGAAGCCCAGACCCGTGACAAAACCAATGCAGATAAAAAACGCTCCACAGAACCTTCATAAGGAGTGGGGGATAGAGTATGGCTAGCTACTAAGCATTTGAAACTTAAGGGCAATAACCAGCTAAAGCCTAGATACATAGGACCGTATTCTGTGGATAAGGTTAACAACCCAGTACCCATGAGATTAAAGCTCCCCTTCCTGGTGCATACATCCGGTCTTCCATGTTTCCCTGTTACGGCCCTGCCTTCCCCACACCAGAATACCTCCCCAGCCTCGACCGCTAGAGATCGATGGGGACGAAGAATACGAAGTAAAGCGTACTCTCAATTCCAAGCTTGTGCGAGGGAGGGTCTATTATCTCATTGACTGGGAACCCAAAAGAAACCTACATTGCCCTGAGATTCTAAGACGTTTCCATGCACGCTTCCCATCCAAACCTGGTGGACCGTCGGGTCGCCGGTCGTTGAGAGGGGGTACTGTCACGTATAGGCGTAGATAGTGGTGGGGGACACATTAGACAAGAGTGTATGTGAGTGTGTGTAATTGCATCCTACTAGTCGCACTACATCTCCCAGAAAGCTGAGGGTCTAATCCAGTGACTCATGACCCGGATGCATTTATAAGCACCGCCCTTCTGTTGTCCAGTGCTTGTCAATCGAGCTCTTCAACGAATACGACTAACCAGAGTCCCGTTTCTGCTCCTCGAAGGACTCTTCTGCTTCCTTCGTCTCAGCCACCATCGCGCCCGACGTGAGCCGCACGCCGCGGGCGCTCAAGTAAACTCATTCTACCAGCTGACGCCGAACGCGCGGACGCGTGCACCAGAGCCGGTAAACCCTTCCTGCAAGCAGAGGCCGAACGTGCTGACACGCGCACCATAGCCGGTAAACCCTTCCTGCACTCCGGGGTGTGGACTCGCTGTGCGCGCTGAGAGAAGTTATCAGCGAACATAGAATTACGAGCGACCGCTCGTCGGCGAGCCGACTGAAAGGCTCGGATCCCGCCATCACTCATTCTTTTTTGTTGTTTTTATATTCAGCGTGGGCTGGACGCGCCTGCACCACGCAACAGCGGATTCCTATTCGGAGACACGTCTCCAGGCTTGTCTCTTCGGGGTAACTTGGACTATTCCCCTTGGGACACCGTGCAGGAGCACTCTCCAAGCAGCAACACTGCAGCTAAGTACTATGTTTATTCTACTTTCTTCTGGGATGACTGTCGTGCTGAAGAAGGCATGGACAGGAAACTTTATATCCCGGATAGGGTTGCCTCCTAGTCTTATCGTGATTGGTTTGCCTTGAGGTATCAGGGATAATTAACCTTGGTTGCGTGCAGCTACCCGTTATGTGAATGAACTCTCAGAATATGCACATATACATGTTCCATTGCCACTGACTGCTGTATAAGCATTATTGCGTGTTGTGCTTCTTTCTCCCTACAGGGAACACGGGGTTAGATAGCTGGGATCCCCGAAGTGATCTGAGGTCCTCGCCAGCTCACCTTCCCCCGGAGCGTGATTTCGCAGCTCACTTTTTTCTTCTTTCTTTTGTCCCTTTTTTCCCTTTACCCGGTCGTGGAGTCGTCCCTCGAGTGTTCTTCATACTTTCGGTGGCTACTCCGTGGTGGGGACGGGGTAAACTTGCATCATCCATCGTTCCTGCTGCATCTGGCATGGCAGGTTAGTGGGTTACCTGTCCACAGTCTGACAGTTACTTACTGATAATCTTCAATTCTCCAGGTCTCGTTATAGTCCCAGTTGCCCAATCCACCTGATGAATACAGGCCCCAGCTAGGCCCGCAGGACACAAGGGTTCGCTCTCCTGTAATGGAATCTATAAGGAAGTTGGCACGGAAACTGCAAAGTACAAAGACAGCATTTATTAACCCTTAAGGGTGGTCCTACAATCCACACAACACTCTTCAGTATTGCATAGAGTAGCACAAAGAACTTGCGTACACAGTCCCCTTTTATACACAACAGAGGGGCTCATAAGTGGGTGGATACAACATGAGGCTGAAGAACATTACCATTTATGGTCATTTTCGATACTGAATCAATATGTGGGCGGAGCTAACACACTCCTTGAGCCCGCGAAAACATGGTCAAGCAAGGCTAACTGATAACAGATGTGGTCAAGTCTGGGCATGTGCCAGATGGACAAAGGAGCTATTTATAGACTGTTACTAGGCAGATTACAAGAGCAACTAACACAGAGGTTGGACTCTTCTCGTGGGGAACACGTGGAAGCATGACAATACAAAATGGAGTCCGAACTTCGGTCAACATAACAGAGAAAACATGATCTATAAGAGGGGAATTAATGTCTTTAGTAAATGCTTAATCACATCGTTGTTTCACTTTACAACAGACGACCCTTTCAGCATTTACTGAAGACATCCGGCTTGTTAGAATAATCATCATATATATCAATTATCATCATCTCTTCTACTTCCTTAGCTAAACGTTTCTGATAAGTGACATTGGCAATAGCTTTCTTATCGGGGATACAAAATGATACACATAATGAGCAGAGTAAAGGACCACACTGAACGCAGATACAGCATGAAAACAGAACCGCTACAATAATGCAGAGACCAGTTAGAACCTTCCATCCCCAGGCAGTAATTAACGCCCAAAACCATCCAGAAAAGGACCAAGTGCCGTTTTCCGTATGGATCTCAGCTGCAATCTTATGCAGTTTATTGATGGCATTATAAACTGATGGCGTATGATCAGGAATAAACACACAACAGCTACTTCCAATAATTTTACATGCTCCTCCTCTGTCAGCTAGCATAACGTCTAATACCATACGATTCTGCAATGCAACAATTCTAGTAATCTGTAATTCCTCCGTAAGATTCCCAAGAGCAGCAGCAGTCTGATTTGTCACAGCTTCTACCACTCTTGTTAATCTTCGGATCTTCCTACTGTTCAGGGCAGCTCCAACAAAGAAAAACAGTCCCAAGTTAAAATCAACATACTGTTGCAGACTGGTGTCAGTCTGATCTACATCATCAATTGATAAAGTACGTTTATACCTATTTACAGTCACATTATTTAATAATTTCAAATCCTTATGATAAGATGCGGGAGCTAAGAAAACTGGAGGTAATAGAAATGATACATAGCATACCCCAGACCACCCAGCCGGCAGACGGTAATAACCTTTATTTCCACACACAAAGTACGTATTATGGGAGGCTAAGAAGGTACTATTGTTCAACCCATCAATATTCAAAACAGTAATGCAATCACTAACACCAACAGGAATAAAACCCACACTCTGGACACACAGGTCCGCTTGAGCTTGTGCTACTTGAATTACAAACTTGTCCTTTCCCACAGTGTCTCTTGTGTTCGTAAAGATGTAGGGAATGGATTCATTGTCTGGTCGGTACTCTTCCCACTCCCAAATTGTCCCATTCGCTTGTGGATACCCATTTTTGTCTTGATGGCATTCTTTATTGAGTCTGAAGAGCAATCGTCCCACTGTTGGTTTCCGAGTAGCAAAAAGCAAGGTATACCATGCTCTACAAGAGCCATTATGAGAGAAAGGAAGTGGTATAAATGGCGTTCCTCCTTTCTTCTGATGAGCTGGCATCATCCCACATATCCAACAGTTCGTAGCATTCGTAGCAACGTGGGTATGATGCAGCATCTGGATGAAAGTGTTATTCAAGTAAGATTGTCGATGCTTCAATTCTTGATACGGTAATGTATAAAAGTAGTGCTCCTCAGGCACCGGAGTTGTCAACACAAGAATCTTCCGAGCGGGAGTTACATCCTCCACGAACCATGTGGTTATCCCAACAATGGCTACTGTCAACATGAACCCTAATGCGCAAAGTATTTTCTTTTTCTCCATATCAAAGCAAAAATAAAACCCAATATCTTCCTGAAACTAGAAGTCTGTCAGAACTCTTCCCCTTGGGCAGCGGTTGATTTCTTCACCAGCGGGCCAAGACGGGTGTCACTACACTAATGCAGGGCTGATCCCCCCCCCTTGCCTCATCGGCTCTCCGTTTCACTAACCCAAGGGCCGTTCTGACAGTATGTCCCGGTACTGGAAAACTCACTTCCTTGGTCGAAGATGATATCGCCTTCCTCCAGGAGTCGCGTGGTCCGGAAAGAGCTCCTCAGTGGCGTTGGGCTCCGCAGCACGGCCTGTCTCTGCAGCCAAAATTTCTCGTTGATCGGTCAGCACGGCAGGTTCCACCAATCCGGGCGGCACCTTCCTACAGTGCAGAGAGTGGATCCAATTCTTTCGGTTGGAGACTCGCACAGCCGTCCTCGTTGCGAGGAGGACCTGCTCAGGGACCACCCATCTCGGTTCCAAGCTGTTCGTCCTGTCGAAAACTTTCACCATGACATGGTCACCAGGCCGGAGACCATGTCCTTCACCGGTAGACCGATCAGGGAGCGCCTCTCGGACCTGTTGATGAATAGAAACCAAGTTATCCGTTAACTGTGCCAGATAATCGTTCATCATTACACAAGGTACATCATACACAGCCTTAGGTTTTGGTGGACCCCAAATATTCATTGGGCGTCCAAAAACAATTTCGTACGGTGTAAGGCCAGTTCGAGAGTGTGGTACCGATCTAATTGACAATAACGCCAGTGGCAGAGCGTCTGGCCAAGTCAAAGACGTCGAAGCTTGAATTTTGGCGATCTTAAGCTTCAGTGTACCATTATACTTCTCAACTAGGCCTGCAGACTGAGGGTGAAACACGGCGTGGAACTTCTGAGTGATGCCTAGGCCCTTCAAGACATACTTTATAACGTCCGCTACAAAGTGAGGGCCATTATCGCTCCACAGAAGTCTACAAACACCATATCGGGGGAAAAACTCCTTCAGCAGCAGCTTCGCAGTAGTCATCGCAGTATTGTCTTTCGTAGGGTACGCTTCAACCCATTTGCTGAAAGCGCAGACCACTACTAGAACATACTTCAGATTATTACAGCGCTCAAGCTGGATGTAATCCATCTGCAGAACCTCAAAGGGTGCAGTGGGTGTCACAAATCCTCCTGCTGGAGTTCGAGTACCCTTTCCTGGGTTGTACCTCAGGCAGATCATACAGGTCTGCACCACCCTCTTCGCTGTGCTAGCAATCTCTGGATGCTCCCAGACTTGGGTAAGCAATTTCACAATTGCGGAAGCTCCAACATGTGCTAGCCCATGTGCCATCTGAACCATAGGCTGTACAAAAGCCGTAGGTAATTTCCATCTATCCATCTGCTTATTTCTCCAGCAACCCTCATCATCCAATTCTCCCTCAGTAGCCCATTGTTCCCGCTCTTTGTCAGAAGCGGTCCTTTGCATTTCTCGCACTTCCTCCTTCGCATCATGCCATCTTTCCACCTGTGACTTCACTACATACACGGCAGTAGTACCGGGCTGCATCGCAGTTTCCCGTGCTACTCGATCTGCCAACGCATTCCCTTCTCCAACTTTGTCAACTACTTTCCTATGGGAGCTACACTTAACGATAGCAATTTTCTTTGGGTATGTCAATGCGGTTAAAAGATTGTGAACTAACTCTCCATGCATTATCTGTACTCCATGTGACGTTAAAAACCCTCTCTCCTTCCAGAGTAGGCCGAAGTCATGCGCTACTCCGAAGGCATAGCGGCTATCTGTATAAACATTCACCCATAGTCCTGTACTGAGCTCACATGCTCGTGTTAATGCTATCAGTTCCGCTGCTTGGGCTGATTTCTGTGGTATGCGTGCTGTCTCCACTATCGTTTGTAATGTGGTAATTGCATATGCTGCTGAAGCCGTACCATCTGGTAGCTTCAGACAGGATCCATCCACCCACAGTTCCCCATCTACATCTGGAAAGGGCGTATCCTGGAGATCAATACGACCCTTTGTTTGTTCCTCAGTCACGAGAATACAATCATGCGCTTTCCGCGCCTCAGGCTGGGTTTCGGGGTATGGCAACAATGTTGCCGGGTTTAACGTTACGCACCTTTTCAACGTAATATGAGGAGCCAAAAGTGTCAACTCATATCCTGTTAAACGGGCGCTGGTCAAATGCTGCGTCTTCGTTTGATTGAGTAGGGCATCGACAGCATGGGGGACTAATACCAACAACTTATGAGATAACACAATTCCCTCACTTTGGCGTATTGACACAGCTGTCGCCGCAACCGAGCGAAAACACCCTGGTAATGCTCGGGCAACAGGATCAAGTACAGCCGAAAAATATGCACATGGGCGCTGCTTATCGCCGTGCATCTGCACTAAAACTGACAATGCACATCCATCTTTCTCATGCACATACAACGAAAAGGGTTTTGCATAATCAGGGGTTCCTAACACTGGTGCTGAACAAAGGGCCTGTCGTAGTTGCTGAAAAGCAGTATCACACTCATCTGACCAAGGGATTGGGATAGGCGTGTCCTTTGTCAAAAGGGCTAACAATGGCTTAGCTATGTGCGAAAACCCCAATATCCACTGTCTGCAAAAAGAAACAAGGCCCAAAAATGCACGCACATCCTTCTGTGTGGATGGTCTCGGTGTATCCAAAATTACTTGGATACGATCCGGTGTGAGTGCACGCCCCTCCTTAGACAAAAGGTGACCCAAATAAGTCACCTTTGGTCTACAGAATTGCAATTTCTTCCTAGATACCTTATGATTGTGGGACGCTAAAAAGGAAAGTAAGGATAACGTACTTTTTTCACACAACTCCAGGGTGTCAGCCGCCAGCAAGATGTCATCGACATATTGAATGAGGGCGACCCCCTCGAGCAGAGCAAAAGAATCCAATTGTCGTTTCAAAGCCTGACTGTAAATGCTAGGGCTTTCTGTATAGCCCTGGGGAATCCTACAGAAACGATAAGATCTATTATTCAATGTAAACCCAAAAAGATATCGGCTATCAGGGTGAATGGGAATGGAAAAGAAGGCATTCTTCAAATCAATCACTGAGAACATGGTCGCCGTAGGCGGGACCAAAGTAAGCAACGTCGTGATATCAGAAACCACTGGGTATTGAGGTATCACGATCTTGTTCACTTCTCTCAAATCAATTATGAACCGATAAACTCTGGCATCCGTATCCTTTTTCAGTATAGGAAGAATCGGACTGTTACAAATGTTGTAGGGGACTTCCTCGACTACCCCAACCGTTATCAAATCCTGCACTATCTGTATGAGAGCCTCCTCACCCTCCTGGGAAATACGGTACTGTGGGAGGCGAGGTAACACCGCCCCCTCCTGGACGCTGATGTGGACCGGTGGAATCACCATTTGTCCTACATCAGTATCCGAAGTTGCCCACAAAGCACGAGGGAGGGTAGCTAACAGCGCATCCTCTGACATCGTACACATTCGTTCTGATCGGGGGTAATTGTCATTCAATATTACCCGTACACCAGCAGGGGAGCAACGGATCGTAGCCCTAAAATGCTTTAACATATCAAGACCCATAATGTTGTCCGGTGTGTACGGGGCAAGCAGAAACGGACAGGGTGCAGAAAAAGAATCAACCTTAAACATGAGGGGCTGTGAAAGAGGGCTTCGGGAGAGTGTACCATCGAACCCTACCGATGTGACCATTAAGCCGGATGGGGGAGCCCCCGGAACAAATTGCTTAGATAGCGCACTACGTGTCGCTCCTGTATCCACTAGGAACTGATCAGTAGAGCCCAAAACCTCAGCCGATACATAAGGGCCCTTCTGATCGACCGGCACCTCAACTGATTCTAACCCCCATCCAACGCAATCCTATGCATGCTGAGAGTCATGGTACCCCGACCGGTCAATTCCTGATGCTTGATACTGATGCTGGCGATCGAAAACATTTGATCTATCTCGGTGCTGCCCAGCAGAGTCAAAACGAGCCTGTTCGTTAGAATTCCCTCGAAAGTTCGAGAAACTCCCTCTACCTCGCGGGCCACCAGAGGTATGCCCCTGACGCGATGCATGCAACACCGGGCAGTCCCTAGCCCAATGACCCGATTGCTTACAATACGCACATTGGTTCCTATTTAAATCAGATCGGCCCAAGGGAGGACCATAAGATCCTCCCCTACCTCTATTACTACCCCGTCGGGGCGGGCCATAGACTTGTGCCAACATCACCTTTGTTTTCAAATCTTTCGATTTCTTTTCCTCCTGGCCCTTTGCTTCTTGCTCCTGACGCTCATAATACTGGGCGATAGTCAGGAGGGCCGTCGGTGTAGCGGAGGACCAAGAACTTTCACTCGCTTTTAGACGGGCCGCAACTGCCGGCAGCAGATTAGCCACATATTTATCCGCAAAAAGGTGGCGACCCATATCGTCAGTAAGCGACTGGCCACTAAAATCATGAAACGTCTCCTCAAAGCGCGTAAAAAAGTCCGCAACTGACTCGTCAACTTTCTGTTTACATGCAGCTAACATATTCCAGTCAATCTTTTTAGGGGGGATAATTGTCTTCAACTTAGTCACAATAGCAGCAGGGAGATCTAAAATATTCTGGGGCGGTTTCTGCGCGGGCTTCCTCTCCCTATCCTCATCTTCCAATTCAGACCATCGAGCCTTAAAAGTGGCAACATCATCTACCTTCCGCACAGATCGCCACATGTCTGGTGGTAGAATAAGCCCAAAGAACAAATCTATGTCTGCTAAAGTCATGACGCAAGAATTCAAGGCCCCCTCGACTTCTTCATAGAAGGCCGCTGGATTCTTGCGGGGGTCGGGCAGCGCATTCTTCAATGCCATAACATCAGCCCTATGCCATGGAGTGTAAACCCAATTATACACAAAATATCCCTTAGCATCGGCGGAGGTAATGTCCGAGCTAGTCCCCGCTCCTTTAGGAGGAACATACAAAGGCGCCGCCTCTCGCATTGGTTTAACATGCACTAGATCGCTCTTATCTGATTGAGAGGTGGATGAGTGGCCCTCTGTTGTACACGAATCCGATTGCTTCTCCTCCCCTGCTCGCTGGCGCGCTTTCTCTTTAAAGACCAGCACCTCGTCCCGCAAGGCGAACAGCCGCCGAGCCATATCTGGAGCCTTAGAAAAAGAGAAAACACCATTACGCAATGCTTTAGCATCCGATGACACTTCGTCGGGCTCAAAAACACCAGAACGTTTCCGGAAAGCATCAATCACTTCCTCCGCAAAATGACCCAGAAAATACAATTTATCTCTCTCCTGCCACGGCCCCCAAGTATGGAATAATTCCTCTATGGATATCTTGCCGTTAAGTGCACGGAAGGAAATTTGCCGAAGCTGAGCCATTTGCTCGGCTGATAACATGGACCGCGTATCTACCTTACCCGTACCCGGGACAGAATCTTGTGGCCTCGGAGCAGATGCGCCAACATAAGGGGGCGGAGAGCGATCTAGTAAATAAAAATCATCATCAAGATTATTAAGGACAGGATAAAGTGGCTGCCGAACAGCGTATTGACCCGAAACTTGTAGCCTACGCTCCTTCTCTTGCCTGTCCGTCTGCTCTCTGTCCTCCCGACGCTTCGCTTCCTGTGCTCGCACATGATCATTCTTCCGTTGTTCTTTATCAAACAGCGCTTTCTCACGCTTCTCTCGCTCACGCACCTCCTTCCCCCAAAACCGCACACACTCAAACATATCCTGACGAGCACGCCGCTTACACATACACTGTTCCACATACTCAATCTTACGTATATCAAACGATCCATACAAAGGCCATCGTAACTCAGGATCTTTTTTTGTATATTTCCTCCATACTGTGCTGTACATTATGGAAGAAAGACCATGCTTCACATACATATCCCTATTAGGGGTCCCCTCTGGGGGAGCTGGAGCAGATTCCTCGAGGTTCAACCGGTTTCCGAAACAGCAGCACCACTTACGGAGTGCGCTGAAAGCAGGCATGCTCAGAAATAATGCAAAATATGCAATATTATAGAAAAATGGCACTTAATCGTTGCGCCGTTCAAAGTTACACAGCTCCGGAGAAATCTCTCCACATTACCTGCCTATATGTGTTGCAACGCATATATATTCACAAAGACAAATTCAAAATATGACTAGTCATCACAAATCAAACTCAAATAGCCAGATCAGGCTTCAAAAACTCGGAGCAAGTACCGTACACCGGTTCTTACCAATCAAGAGTCCAGATTCCAACTGCCAAGCTCCACAATCGCCCAAACGGCTTTCACGGCAAGACCGACAGAAGAGGTCTCAGTCGAGGACCGGCGCCACCCAGACGGTCAGCTCGGAAGGGAAGGAAGAAAAACCTCGGGATGCCAGGGCTAAGACGCCGCGGGCAGTGATCACGTCCCCGGTCAAATTCCTCACCTTCGTCGCGACCAGTCCTTCGGGCATCCGAGTCACCGATGAGCCCCACGTGACGGGCGCCAATTGATGAATACAGGCCCCAGCTAGGCCCGCAGGACACAAGGGTTCGCTCTCCTGTAATGGAATCTATAAGGAAGTTGGCACGGAAACTGCAAAGTACAAAGACAGCATTTATTAAC
Organism: Triturus cristatus; assembly: GCF_964204655.1. Classification (NCBI taxonomy): domain Eukaryota; kingdom Metazoa; phylum Chordata; class Amphibia; order Caudata; family Salamandridae; genus Triturus; species Triturus cristatus. Next base: position 230,035,936 of record NC_140580.1, on the reverse strand, counting down.
CCTTAAGGGTGGTCCTACAATCCACACAACACTCTTCAGTATTGCATAGAGTAGCACAAAGAACTTGCGTACACAGTCCCCTTTTATACACAACAGAGGGGCTCATAAGTGGGTGGATACAACATGAGGCTGAAGAACATTACCATTTATGGTCATTTTCGATACTGAATCAATATGTGGGCGGAGCTAACACACTCCTTGAGCCCGCGAAAACATGGTCAAGCAAGGCTAACTGATAACAGATGTGGTCAAGTCTGGGCATGTGCCAGATGGACAAAGGAGCTATTTATAGACTGTTACTAGGCAGATTACAAGAGCAACTAACACAGAGGTTGGACTCTTCTCGTGGGGAACACGTGGAAGCATGACAATACAAAATGGAGTCCGAACTTCGGTCAACATAACAGAGAAAACATGATCTATAAGAGGGGAATTAATGTCTTTAGTAAATGCTTAATCACATCGTTGTTTCACTTTACAACACACCCACCTGGTCAATACCAGCTCGATTATCACAGGATGAATTTTGAGAGGCACCACTTTTTGGGCTAGCAGGAAGGGAAAGGATTATATTCAAAGTTAGTCTTCCCATAAGAAAGAAAGAAAGTTTGCTTGCTTGGATGAGCAAATTGTGTCTGTAAAACAATGTAAATCTCATATTGTTAGGACTGTGACGAGGAAAACTGGAACTCAGATTAATAAAGATTACCAGGTCATTATCTGAACTTGTAGCACAAAAATTAAGGTTTGTCTCCTGGAGATGCGTTTTAAGACCTCATGACCCTGACGCACATTACCTTCTTCAGAATTAGCATCCAGGATGGAGACCCTGCTAAGGAGGCACTTCTAATAATCACTTCTGAGGTATCCTTACTTTAAATCTGTCAGAACTGGACAAATAAGGATCATATACGTTTGAAAATTATTAGAAAAATCTGCTCAGTTCCTAAATGCATTTCCTAAGCAAATGTTCTATGTTGGTATTTCATATTTGTCTTACAGAATGTGGATGTATTAGGATTTGATAATAAAACAGTATTTTTAAACTTGTGCTGTGCAACCTCATAAGTGTCCAAAAGATATGCATAGCCATAACAACTTTAGTGGGTTGCCTTATAGAAACATTGGGGCCCTCAGTATAGGTTGGGCGGAATATGGTGGATATTTGCCACACATGGTAAATACCATTACCCCATTTACCTTTTATGTTAATTACCTCCTATTTGAAGTTTTCAACTTCAAAAGGCGGCATAACATGCAGAATCGATGATTAACACAACAAATTCTGCATATTTTGACTATTTATGAGCAGAAAATTTCATCCATTTTAACATGCCAGAACTCATCCAAGGAGAAAAGTGAGGGTGTGATCAAGATCACACAACTCATAATTTCGAACCTAGTGCAAACTCTTGTTTCTCGGAATTCAGCCCTTAACTGCAATGATGACCTACATCTGCTTTGATTTATAGTCCACGTTTTTACAATGCATAATATATTTGGCCCCCGTGCTTGGTTTACTGTGATTTATTTAAGCACTTCTCATAGTAAACACCCTTAAAAAAAATTAAACCTCACTTTTCCACCAACACACCTCATCACAGCTGTCTTGCCAATAAAATACTCAATTTCAGTCGCATCCCAACCCTGCTTGTCAACAATAAGCCAAATGCCTGTGCAATTCTCACCTTTTCTCTGGAGTTTGTGGATCCTGTAGAGAGCCACCTGGCCACTACGTTAAAATGTATCCACTTGCAACCCTTGTGGCCGGGCTCGGCCCAAGGGTATAAATAAACGGGCTGAATGAAGGTCGCTCAGGACCTTAGCTGAGAAGTATACACTGTGTGCGCTTCCACTTCTTATGCGGCCCAGAGAGGCTTAGTTTGCAGTATACCAGGCCTCACCACACTGGAGACGAGGGGGTCTGATCCCTCGCCTAGACTTTGCTGTGGACCTCAGTCCTGTGCCGCTACAAGCACAGTGCTGCTGACGCCACCCCTGCCTTCAGCACCAGCGCCGGGCCCGCTTGCTCTCCGTGGCCACGGTGGCTCCTGAAACCCCGGTGCCTAACTATTTGCACCTTGCTTTCCGTGCATTTTACTGCTGTTCTTGGGTGCAAGGCGGCTCTATGTACAGTCAAGGCCTGCTCTGCATTCGGGACGCACCGTGTTCCTGTGGCTCCAGTAGACGCAGCTTTCACTTGGCTCGGCCTTGGCTCTTGTGCCTGTGAGCTACGGCAGTGTGGGTCATTTCCTGCTACCCTTGCACGCTCCGGCCGTGTCACGTGTCCTGCTACGCCTGCTCCTCCGGCACACAGCCCCTCCCACACCGGCCCAGGGAGTGGTCTTTGTTCCCCCCCCCCCCCCCCACTCTATAAAGACTGCTTTGTTCACCTGAAAAGGGTGGAGACAGTGCCCGGTGAGACTGTAATCCTTGCATTAAAAAAAAAGAAAAACATATTGTAATGGTAAAATTAGGAAGGACATAAAGAAACAAGAACAGGCTCAACAAAGGTTCCGTCCATTCGCATGTGGAATCGATGGGTGATCCACCACCACAACAGGCCCTGGTGCCCCATGCACCCTACACACATGCTTCGGTCACCCCTCTGCCTTTTTTCAGCCAGTTGGCTGACATTGTGACGACTGCACCCCGATGGAGACTGAGGCTCGACCGGATAAATCATTACTTCTACAGCACAAGAGAGACGGCTGGTGACATGCAATGCTCGCTGCTCATGTATTTTGGGGGTGATGAGCTCTACGAGCTGTTCGAGACCCTGCCCAAATATGGGAGAAGACGGTGACTATGATGGTGCAATAGCCACCCACAACAGGCACTTCGACCCACAGATGAATCCAGACTATGAGGGTTTTAAGCTGTGTAAAGCAAAACAGGTGGACACAGAGTCAGTGGACATGTTTTACGCCAGACTGCAGAAGCTCGTATGTACGTGTATAACTATTGACCAATGTGAGGAAATACACGCACATAACATCCAAGGATGCAAGTCGGTCGCACTTCACCGTCTCATACTCCGCCAGCCGGGGATATCCCTGGACAAGATCCTGATCCTCACACAATCTCATGAACTGTTGACTAGCCAGGCAGAGGAGATGGAAGCTGCCCACGTCAGAACCACACCCACCACCTCAGCCATGCAGGTACCCAGTATCAAGGAGGAAAGGGTGGAAAAGGGAGAAAGGCGCCAAGGGCAAACATCCACGGGGAGACCCTGGTAAGTAGCATGAGAAGAGTGGCTACTATGTTTTTGATCATAATCCATCCGAAACATTCCCAGTCAAAGGACAGACCTGTTCTAAGTGTGGAAGGTTCAATCACTATGCAAGCGTTTGCTGAGGCAGAAGGTGGTGACTGAGAGGAGGTGCCTCCAGGGGACGCATACCAACTCTGGTGGTGCAATAGCCACCCACAACAGGCACTTCGACCCACAGATGAATCCAGACTATGAGGGTTTTAAGCTGTGTAAAGCAAAACAGGTGGACACAGAGTCAGTGGACATGTTTTACGCCAGACTGCAGAAGCTCGTATGTACGTGTATAACTATTGACCAATGTGAGGAAATACACGCACATAACATCCAAGGATGCAAGTCGGTCGCACTTCACCGTCTCATACTCCGCCAGCCGGGGATATCCCTGGACAAGATCCTGATCCTCACACAATCTCATGAACTGTTGACTAGCCAGGCAGAGGAGATGGAAGCTGCCCACGTCAGAACTACACCCACCACCTCAGCCATGCAGGTACCCAGTATCAAGGAGGAAAGGGTGGAAAAGGGAGAAAGGCGCCAAGGGCAAACATCCACGGGGAGACCCTGGTAAGTAGCATGAGAAGAGTGGCTACTATGTTTTTGATCATAATCCATCCGAAACATTCCCAGTCAAAGGACAGACCTGTTCTATGTGTGGAAGGTTCAATCACTATGCAAGCGTTTGCTGAGGCAGAAGGTGGTGACCGAGAGGAGGTGCCTCCAGGGGACGCATACCAACTCTGGGACATCTGGCACTGGAGGAACCAACCGAGACAGTACTGCCCCCTACCCAAAGGGCCGACACTCACTTCAAGGATGATGAGGACGACACCTTAGTAATCTTATTCGCTGGACATTCTGGCCAAAAGAGTTGTTCCCCACCAATGTGCACAGTACACATGAAGAACATCTCAGTGCTAGCCTTGATACACACTGGTGCATCGGTGAATGTGATGGACTCTGTGAAATATGAAAGATTGATACCCCGCCCTGCACTCACACTCAGCCAAGCGAGGATTAACACATATGGGGGCACTGAACTGCTACCACTGAAGGGCACCGTCAACATTACCAGCTCTGACAGGATCATTGAAACTAAATTTCATGTCACCAAGGGCCAAAAGGGTACCCAGCTAAGGTGCTATACCGCGGAGGATGTAGAATTAGTGCTCATTGCGAGCAGATCTATGACTCTCATGCAGACGACATCCTGAAAGACCTTCCTCAACTGTTTCAAGGCCTAGTGAAACTGAAGGACCACTAGGTCACCCTGAACATTGATAAGTCTATCAAACCCATGGCGCTTCGTCACCGGGGAGTCCCTTCTCATCTTCAGTGGAGAAGGAACTGCAGGAACTGGAAAGGCAAGGAGTCATTGACAAGGTGTCTGGCCCCACTTCACGGGTATCCCGACCTCTCATCGCGCCTAAACCCAAACAGCCTGGCACTATAAGGTTATGCATTGACATGAGATTGCTGAAGCAAACCATCCGGAGGCAAAGGCGCATTCATTTTACTATGGATGACATAATTGCGGACCTAATCGGAGCCCAATGGTTCTCAAAGTTATACCTAAACTCAGGGGACCATCAGTTGGAGTCAACACAGGAAATTCGGTACATCACAATGTTTTCCACACATGTGGATCTCCGGCATTACACGCAGCTGAACTTTGGCATCTCCTCTGCTGCTGAGGTGTTCCAGAACGCCATCAAAGAAACACTCTCAGGAACTAATAGGTGTAATAAATCTGATTGATGATATCCTCATCTATTCGCAAAGCCTGGAAGAACACAACACCCGACTGCAGGCCACCCTTGAACGCTTAGCAGACAGCGGCCTCCCCCTACACAGGAAAGAAATTCTTTCTACCAGAATTCGATTGACTTCTTCAGATATGTTTCTCCTGGGATGGGCTCAAGGTTGACCAAGGGAAGGCGAAGGCCATCAGAAATGCATTGACACCTCAGAGCCTGTCGGAGATCCGAAGTTTCTTGGGGATGGAAACATACTGCTGGAGGTTCATACTGAACCTGGCCACTCTCACTGAGCTGCTGCGGAAACTAACCAAAACAAGCGTGCCGTGGTGACCCAAATAAGAGAACTCTTTTCGCAGCATAAAGGGTGCATTATTAGATCAAGCCACCATGGCCTGCTTTCACCCTCAACGCAAGACGGAGCTGGTGGTCGACACCAGCCCGGTTCAGGTTGGAGCCGTCCTACTACAGGAAGATGCTGGGGGAAAGAGCGTGCCCGTAGCCTATGTGAGTAGGGTGCTAGCACCCACTGAAACCCACTACGCCCAGATAGAATGTGAAGCTCTCACCATCCAGTGGGCATGTAAACTTTTCCATCTCTACCTGTGCGGTCACAAGTTCCGGGTGATAGCAGATCATAAGCTGCTCCTACCACTGTTTACTGGCTCGTATCGACTTGTCTTCCCTACGGATAGAGAGATGGGCCATACAGCTCCAGGCCTACACTTTCTAGCTGGTCTACAGACCCAGCTCCAACAATCCCGTGGACTTCCTGTTGTTCCCCCCCGGTGACGGGTACCCTCAGTCTGCAGGACTGTTAGAACTCGGGGTCTCTAGTTGGCAAGGGTATTCACCTTTGTCCAAATAGGGACCCGTGCGTCTAAGTCAAGGAAAAGGGATTACACTACTGGATAACCCCTGCTCACCCCATTGGTAGCTTGGCACGAGCAGACAGGATTATCTCAGAGGCAGTGGGTTAAGCATTTGTGAACACATGCAGTAATACAGTGAAACACTACAAACGGACAGCACACCGGGTTGTATAAAAATAAATATTCTTTATATAGACTTATCAAAAGACCACAAACAACAAAAATCCACAATACTATAAATCACAATTAATTCTTTCATGATGGTAGAAGTAATTCAAAATTAGGTCATTCACTTAATCAGTCTTCAGCAACAGATAACCCTAACGGGAGTTTTCACGACGTCGAGGTCAAAGAGTTCCCCAAGTACGGCACCGACCGCGAGGTGCGCAGCGTTGGGCCCAGAGCTAAAACAGACCCCCACAGAACAGTACCTTGGAAAGCGAAAACAAAGACAGCTCACAGCGTCGGGGAGATGCGGTGTCTTTGGCGCGTTGCAGCGTCGGTTCCTTGCTTGCTTACGATGTCACAAGGTCGATGAGTACTTGGCCATCTTCGTCGAGGATCGTCTCCACGATGATGTCCGTTTCAGAGTCAATACGGCACAGCAGCCAGCGTCGGTCTCAGTGTACAAATCGGAGCAGCGAGTCGGAGCAGCTCTCACGACTTCGATGTAGATGGCGGCAACGTTCACAGGCATTGTTGTTGCAGATTCCTTCCGTAGTGGCTGAAACAGCAAGTTCCAGAAGCAAGCAAACAGAAGGGGCGAAGTCTGGTATCCCTGAGACTTCGGTCAGGAGGCAAGCTCAACTCAAGTCCTTGGAGTAATATTCTGCAAGATGATGAAATTCTGTAAAAGTTCCTTCTCCTTTCCTTGGCAATGAAGACACCACTGCAGGCCAACCCACCACAGCACACTGGCAGAGGGGCAGTACAACTCCTGCAGCGTCCTTCGGTTCTTCTCCTCAGCAAAGGTTTGTCTTGTGTTCCCAGAAGCGATCTAACTTCTTGGGGTCTGGGTCCCCATATTTATACTCAGAAATCCTTTGTCCTCTGAAGGCAGAGGGTCCTGTACCTAGTCCAAACCAGTTAGGGGTGCATTCGGCCAGGGCACAACTCCTTCCTTTGTCCGAGTAGGCCAGGGTCATCAGACTCACCACAGGAGGTGGAGCCAGCATTGTGGAAAGCAGGCACAGCTCTATACAGGCCCAGGTGCTACTACTCCCACCACTCCTCAGGTAGATCGGCCTATTCAGCCTAGTGCTGACTCACCCTGTCTCCTGGAGCCCCCCAGACCCTGTCACTCACAGAACCAGACATACAATACACAACCTAGCAGAATCAGGCTGGATGGTTAGGCAAGAAAATACCTACTTTCTAAAAGTGGTATTTATAAACACAGAATGTTAAAACCAACTTCACTAAAAGATGTATTTTATCATTCTGAGTTCAGGCATACTAAACTCGAATCTCTACCTCGTCCCCTGGGTCAGTTACGAATATAAGATGTTATAATCGAACCGCCCATTCTGGCCTATGGGGGCAGGTAGCCTTGCAATAGTGAAGAATGAAATAGGTTGTAATTCACTATCAGGCCATGTCACACACACCAGGGCATGTCCTACTTTTTACATACAATGCACCCTGCACGTAGGCTTACCGTAGGGGTGACTGATATGTCAAAAAGGGAAGGTTTAAGGACCGGTGAGGGGGTGCACTCGCCGAGTCGACACGTCAGTCCCAGACTGCGTACAGGCTCTGCAATGGCAGGCCCGAGTTACACTTTACGGGCTGCTTCGATGGGTGGCACAATCAGTGCTGCAAGCCCACCAGCAGCATTTGATTTACAAGCCCTGGGCACACGTGGTGCACGATACGAGGGTCTGACAGTAAACCAAATAGGTCAATCAGGGAGTCACTAATCAAACAATCAATTTAACACAGGGAACACTTGCACTGTGGCATTGAATAGCAGTGGCACAGTGCCCAACGCATCTAAACAAGCAAAATATATCAAAAACAGAGGAGGCAATCCGTACAAAATGGAAGGGAGACTCACGCCAGGTCTAACAAGGACAATGAAGGAGAGCGCACTAAGTGCTTTTTGAAGATGATTGTAGAGAATGCCTACTCTGCAGCTGTCATCCTGATGGACAGAGGGCAATGGCACAGGTTCCTCGACGGATCCAGGTCAATGATGTGGGAAGAGCAGAACATGCGTCTTCAGCTCTGGAGAGTGAGACACGAGCTCAGCGTAAGTAGCACTGGTCTGGTGCTGTGGGTTCAAAGAATTGTCATCCCCAAAACCCTCCAGTCAGATGGTCAACCTCTCCCACCAAGGACACCAGGGAGCTGCGAAGACCAAGGCAAGGCTGACAGCCAAGATCTGGTACTCAGGCATGGTTGATTTGGTCAATAAGGAGCTCAGAAGATGTCACCCCTGTGCCATAACAAACACAAGGAGATGATGGACGGAGTGCTGAAACTTTTCAGACACTCACCCCCAGTCACAGATCTGAGTTGAATCCATCATCGTTCTATAGCTCACTTTTCCACCCCAGTTCAGACACAGCTATATGCAAATCAGTCTTGACCCTGTGCCTCATGGGAACAGTCCAACCCGAACTGCCAAGCCAGGTCTTCCCTGGACCGGAAACAAGCATCCTGGGACCAGTTTCGGGCAAACAGCCCTCAGCCAGGCTAGCTTGAATCCAGTGGCAAAGTGAGCAAGGGACCCACGTCTGGGCATACCCTGCCAACTTAGGGCGAACGAAGACCTGGCTTGGCAGTTGGGGCTGGACTGTTCCCATGAGGCACAGGGTCAAGACTGATTTACAAATAGCTGCATATAGCTGGGTCTGAACTGAGGTGTCGAAGTGAGCTAAAGAATGATGATGGATTAAACCCAGATCTGTGACTGGGGGTGAGTGTCTGAAAAGTTTCAGCGCTCCGTCCATCACCTCCTCATGTTTCCTTTGTTCACCCCTGTGCCATAACCAGCAAAGACCCGATGCCTGCACCCGTGCTGGCGGAAGAGCCCAGTCTCCCAGTCTCACCCCATGGTCAAAAGTCAGCCTCGACTTCAGGAGTTTTCCTAATGGGCGCAATACCCTGGTGGTCATTGATTCATACTCAAAGTTCCCCCTGGTTGAGCTGGTTCCCTCCATGGCGTTTACCCATGCCCAACCAGTGCTGGAGAAGATTTTTGCTTTGCTAGGTCTGCCTGATGTGGTGAAGTCAGACAATAGTTCCTCCTTATATGGGCAAGAGTTCCTGGGCTTTTTGGCACGACGAGCTAGTCGACACTGAAGACGAACACCCCAATGGCCGCAAGCCACCGGGGAGGTTGAAAGTTTCATAAGGACTCTGAACCTGGCCCTCTGGATTGGGGTAACCAACAACAGGATGCTGAAGTTTGCCTCAATCAATTTCTGCAAGCATACCGGCAGACCCCACATTCAACTAAGATGTGTGCCCCCATGATCTTACTGTTCAAGCAAGCACCTCGAAAGATCATTCCTGAAGACTGTGTGCGGGTGCCCCCGAGCATGGATGTGGAGAGAGCCCAGTGAAAGAGAGAGATGACAAATGAAAAGGCCAATCGGGAACGGCATGTGAAGAGCCCGAATCTGAAGATTGGGATACAAGTGATTCTCAAAGACCGACACCCAGTGTGGAACTTCAGGACTTCATAAGAACCTGGAGGTATGGACTGTTGTGCAAATCAAGGGGACCATGGTGACAACAAAATGTGATTGGCAGACAGTCGTGAGAAACATATCATGGTTCAAGGAGATATCTAGAGGCACTGAACCCGCCAGTCCAGAAAGAGACGACAGCGGCAACCCGGAAGAGAGCTAGGACACACAGGATGCGGTCGACAGTGAAAGCACTCCTTTGTCCCCTCTGCCAGCGGATAATGAAGCGAACACCACGGGGAGGACATCTGATAGATCCTTGAGGTCTCTGTTGGCATCATTCAGTGAAGTTCCAGAAGGAGAGTAGCAAAGTGGGCATGAGCCGGATGCGATACCCAGGAGCCAACAGTACCATCTGCGCCTGAACCCAGTGCCCAATCAGAGATTGAAAGACTTCTTATGTTAATGTTCTGGTTGTGTTCCTTGTTGTGCTTTTGATTAAAAGATGGAAGGGATGTAGAGAGCCACCTGGCCTCTTCGTTTAAATGTATCCACTTGCAACCCTCGTGTTTGGACTCGGTCCAACAGTATAAATAAACGGGCTGAAGGTCGCTCGGGACCTTAGCCGAGAAGTATACACTGCGTGAGCTTCCACTTCTTAGGTAGCCCAGAGAGTCCTAGTTTGCACTATACCAGGCCTCAGAACAGATCCCTATTTGGGGATGGGCTTACTTTACTGAATTGTGGGTGAAAAGAGCCAAGAAGCTGTTGTACCAAACCTCCCACTTGACCTCTATTTCTTTAAAATATGGGCTCAATCTACTCCATTGGGCCATCCAAATATATTTTTAAGATATTATATATTCAACATCATCATTATATTTAAAAAATATTTGTATAGATTTTTCTAAATAGTTATACTTGTTTTCATTTGAGATACCAAGAGGTGAATTTTTTAAAAATAAAACATACCTATTGTTACACAGTCTCTTTCATATTTTTCCTTTTTATACATTTTATAAATAAACAAACAGTTCTATATTTATTTACACAATAAATGTTGTAATCTTCAGTGAACCCCTAAATGAATATCATACAGTCAAATCACTCTATCGAGTCCACATTCATTCCTACTCATACCATTCAAACTAGCAATCAACCCTGAAACACATACACATCCTGGTCAGAAGGGGACAGAGATGTTTTGGTTCTCCATGACCGTGTTGTGAGCTGAGCGCATACAACTAGGTCGACGCGCGTTTCTGTGGCATGAGCGTTATGTTGACCACCTTCTTCAGGACCTTCTCAAGTCGTAAGCTTTTCATATATTGGTAATGGTACCTGTGATATTTAAATAATAGTCTCAATAGCCCATACAAAAATAATTCATATAATGTTGATTGAACCAAACTCCAATCTCAGAAACGAGAAAAGTTTAAATGTTTTATTTGAAAAAGAGAGAAAAAAAAGAGAGTGAAAGAGAAAAAGGGGGGGGGGGGGCATGGGATGCAAATGTTTCCTTACCAAATTTGTCAAAGGTGCATTATAATTTTAAAGCCACCACTGCCACCAGGGTGAAGAGAGAGCGATGAATAAGTATGGATATGTGCAAAAATACTCCCACTAACACCGCATGCCATGCTGTGTTTTCAAATCAAATATAAAGGTGTCAACATGCCAGTGCAGATGTTCTCAGTGCTCGATTAGTGCGTTTGCGCATGTGTCACAAGCGGAGATATGAAGTATACTCCGAAAAGCACTATTCCAACTTACAATCAGATGCAATATGAGGGGATCACTCAGGATGATGATATTTGGCTGGTGCCCCAATTCTGATAGATCCTCCGTATCAAGCAAGAATTATACCTATATTATGTTTTAGGCAATAGAGAGACGCAATTAGGGATCACTCTCTCTTACGGAGATTCTATTAAGATCTACTAAGTGCATTATCATTTGTGAGGTTACCTTGCAAAGGTGAACCACACACTCATCCTTCTTATTGAAAGGTGAATATTTGTCCAGTATTTGTCGAAGATTGACATCGCCGTACATGGGCTGGTTTCTGTACCTGCAAAGATGTTATTATAATAGGGTTTATACGGTGAATATTCTAGCACCAAATGCGCAACACCCTCATTAGTCAGTTATAAAAGGTAGATACCCATAAGTATATATACACACCTTTTATCTGATTTTATCCCAAGACCACAAGGCGAGTGTGCTAGCAAGATCTGTTACAATTTTTCATCCGGTGCTCACAGGATGCTTAAGAAGACTCGAATTCTCTGTTTTGTGTTGTTGCTGTTAAATCAAAGAACATGGAGAATATATAATGACATAAGCGTATGATCAAGGTCCTTGTGTGAAAGGCTATGTCAGTTAGAGCACTGTACAAATCCAGTGCGCAAATCGGTCCTTTACTACAAGGATTCTACTTATATAGGTTGGTGGTAATGGTCATAGCCAGCGCAGACTCTGTATGTATGTATGTCCTAACTTTAGGACTCCTAAACGCCTTCTGTGAATACCGAAAGTCTTAAAGTTAGGATTTTTTCTCAGTTTAGGAGTAGGAAAGCTAGGACTCCTAACTTTACTACTCCTAAACTGAGAAAAATCCTAACTTTAAGACTTTCGGTATTCACAGAAAGCATTTAGGAGTCCTAAAGTTAGGACTCCTAACTTCTGTGAATACCGATATGAGTAAGTGCCTTCTGTGAATACCAAAATGAGTAAGTGCCTTCTCTGAATACCAAAATGGTAGTACGTTTAGGATTTTGTCTTAAGTTAGTTCTGTGAATCGGGCCCCTGATGACTACGGAGCACGATCAGACCATGAAAAGTGTGTGGTATGCAGTTGCATTCTTTACGCAATGGCCTTATGCGTTAGCAATATCCCAACACAGCAAGCGACCCTATATTGACTTACCAATAGTTTTCCTCTGTGGGACCGCAAAATATCGGGGCAGCCAAGACGACGTGCAGTAACTGCTGATGTGAAGTTCACTCATTTTATTACCTAGACTTCCGGCGTGTGTAATAGTGCATCAACGATGCTGCGCAGGCGACGGGTGGGGCATAGCTAAAATTTGCGCCTAGATCTCTACTACCATCACGGGCGCCATATTGGTGTGTATGTTTACATGTAAATAATGTACACAGTCCATGCTCATAAACTGAGTATATATCTGATATTTCCTATGCCACTAATGAATGAGGCACAGTGCATGTCCTACGTACAATTATAGTGTATTACTTGAGTGTAGGCAAACTGACATCAATGCAGTAGAGAGGGATTACGATCATAAAAATAAACAAACCCAGTGTGTGCAGTGATCTTGTTCATTCTTGGATGGTTACAAGATGCTTTCAAATCTGCCCACTCATATTGAGTTATAATAAAATAGGCAAGACTTATTATAAATTACTAGGGCCAATGTCCATAGGAACCACCCTATAGGGCTTATACATTTCCTAATGTTCATTAATCAGATATGCATGCCAGCTAGGTACATATGTTGCCTATTCAGATATAGACAGACCAATATCAGGTATGGGGGCCCATATGTTAAGATAAACCCCTCGATGTAATACCTACTCATGTAAGACAATAGTGTTATTTCTAAGTGATATTCCAAACAATTTCTTCATTGAGCCCTTCCTTCACTGTATTCAAAGTAAAGATCCAAAAGGTTTCCCTTTGTTTACGGATCTGTTCAATCGATGATCCCGCTTTTAATCTTACTTTCTCCAAGATGACCCATCTCAGATCTGTATCTGAGTGGTTTTTGTCATAGCAGTGTTGTACAATAGGGGCTGTCATTCTGCCTCAGCGAATTGCAGACTTATGTTCGCTGTATCTTACACGAAATCCCTACCTGTCTCTCCGATGTATCCCAGTGGACATGGGTACAATAACATGTAAATTATGTTCTGGCTTCTACAATTTGTCAAATCCTTAAATTTGCCACTTTTGCCATTGTGCAGCCAACAGTCTGACACCATGGCTGTCTCACAAGCATGGCATAAGCCACATTTGTGGATCCCCAAAACGGGTGGCAACCCTGTGACAGACTTTTGATCATTTTTTTTCTCAGTCCTGTTTCTGGTATGCATTAGCACGTCTCTGAGGTTACGATTTCTTCTGTATGCTACTCTAGGGAGTCTCATATGTTCTTCATCTTCATGTACGTTCAGTATCTTACAGTTTTTATTCAAAATATTCTTGATTTTGTAATTCAATGGCGAATGGTTAACTACACATACAATTTGATCATTAGGTTCTCAAGCGGTGCCCTGTAATAGCGCATCCCGGTTGTGATATTTAGCCCGTTTAAAGGCAGTCTTGACTAATCGATGCGGGTACCTTCGATCTAGGAGACGTTTTCTCAGAAGGTCACCATGCTTGTTAAAATCTTTGATGTTGGTACAGTTTCTGCGAACACACAGAAACTCGCCAAAAGTGATGGAATATTTTTGCCTTGAAGGGTGAAAACTCTGATGTTGGTCCTAAAGAAGGTAATCAACATAAGGCTCATTCCACCGAAACGTGCAGCAACCTAGTTGTATGCGCTCAGCCCACGACAGGGTCAAGGAGATTCAAAACATCTCTGTCCCCTTCTGACCAGGATGTGTATGTGTTTCAGGATTGATTGCTAGTTTGAATGGTATGAGTGGGAATGAATGTGGACTCGATAGAGTGATTTGACTGTATGATATTCATTTAGGGGTTCACTGAAGATTACAACATTTATTGTGTAAATAAATGTAGAACTGTTTGTTTATTTATAAAATGTATAAAAAGGAAAAATATGAAAGAAAGACTGTAACAATATGTATGTTTTATAAAAATAAATAATAAATCACCTCTTGGCATCACAAATGAAAACAAGTATAACTAATTAGAAAAATATTTTTTAGATATAAGGATGATGTTGAATATATAATGTCTTAAAAATATATGTGGATAGCCAAATGGAGTAGATTGAGCCCGTATGTGAAAGAAATAGAGTTCAAGTGGGAGGTTTTGTACAATAGTATGTTTGCTGTGGGCGTCCCCCTTTTCTCCCTGACCTAATTCTTCTTATAGTGGGTTCCCGTTTGCAGGAGAGCCAAGATGCTGTCACACAGATAGCTTTGTGCCATCTAGGAATATTTATTTTCTCCATGCCCAAAAAAATACAAAAACCTGACCTTGTGTAATGTAATGTTGTGTTTAGGTAAAGTGCTGTAATTCCCTTGAACTAAGTTTGCACTATATAAAAATGCCAAAAAAGGCCACTTCAAATGAAGTGCTACAATGGATCCAGACTAGATAATCATCAATGAGGAAAATTAGCAAAAATAGCCAGATGTGCGTTACAAAGAATAACTACACACAGAGTTGGAACTGGTCAGTAAGACGTGCAGTCTGTTTCTAGCAGCAACTTGTCATTGCCACCAACTTAGTCAACAGCCCTCCTCTATTCAAATAATGGCCACATTGATGACTGGACTGGATTCGAAGAAGTTGTTCAGCAGAATATTTTGGGCAATGCTTGGAGATAGGTCAGAGGTCTTCATCAGGTTGCCCATGTTCTGAACCAAATGGACAAAGAATTCCAGAAGAATGTCAGGTGCTAACAGAGGGACATGTTGAAAGCAATCGCCCACCCTACATCCTTCAGTCAGTTGTTGAGATCCTGATTAGTTTCCTGCAATATCACTGGGACAAGGGGCAGATGGCAGTGGTAGACGTGATAGTGGTGGACTGTTCTTAAGATCCCAGTCATCATCATTGAACTTTTAAATGAACCCCAGTAGGCCAAGTTAAATTGGAGAATGAGGTGATAATATGTATTTGTGTGCCTGCACTTATGTCACCCACCTATGTCCAGGTCAAGGTTAGACACAGCCTTTTCTTTCCTTGGCTGTGACTCAGCGTCATTTAGTAGTGTACCCTATCACATCTTCAACCCTACCCTGATAATATACAACAATGGCGTTCACCTTCGCTGCACTGCTTCTCGCAACATGGCAGATGTTGTCTGGTCTTCGCCATTTTCCACCCAGAGATATACCTCACTCTTCTATATGACCAACGAGATCTTAGAGGTCTTCTGCAGAGAATTTTTATTTTAATGTGACACTGAGATCCAGACAGTTCCCTGGTGTTCAGGATCGGGAGTGTAGACTCCTTTGAAGCACTGTGGAGCGTGGCAAAGTGTGACTGTGTTTATCCTGCTGGGTTCTATTAGCAATTTCTGTGCACGCACTGAAATCACATGACCTAGGATTGCATGCAAATGTTACTGCAACTAATTTTAGCATAAATGGTTAAAATGCAATTTTGTCTGTGCTCTAAAAGTGTTTACCTAACTCTAGTATTACATTCTAGAGGTCTAATTACAAGTATAGGTGCTATTTATAGTACCTGGAAAATAAAGATACCACAGGGGTCATTATTTATCAGGTGTGATAAATAGCACCTAGTATGAGTTTTTGTGAAATAACATGCTGTTTTTTTTTTAGAGTTTACCGCACCAAAATCTGTATGATACAGTAATTACTGTATGGTTTTCCCATGTTAAACCTATCCAAATTTAGCGAAAGTTGAGGTATTTGTTGCCTCCGATAAAATTATTTTATACACCACCGCTGCCAAAGAACATGATCATCGACTTAGAGCTACTCTGAAATGGCTATGTGACCACGGCCTGTTCCGCATTACGGCCATCATTTGTGTGTCTTTTGCTTTCTTGCCCTAAGTGCACCTGGTGTGCCCAGACATAGGTTTCAGGCTCACTGTGCCACTGGATTCAAGCAAGCCTGGCTAATGAGGGGTGATACCCCGAAACTGTAACCAGGATGCTTGTTTCTGGTCCAGGGAGGACCTGACTTGGCAATTCAGGCTGGACTGTTCCCATGAGGAACAGGGTCAAACTGATTTGTATATGGTTGGGCCTAAACTGGGGTGGCATAGTGAGCAAAAGAACGATGGATTCAACCAGAATGTTTGATTTGTTCCGCATTCCGTCCATCATTTGTGTGGCTTTTGCTTTTTCACCCTAAGTACAGCGGGTATGCCCAGACATAGGTTTCAGGCTCACTGTGCCACTAGATTCAAGCTAGCCTGGCTGATGAGGGGTGACACCTTGAAACCGGCTCCAGGATGCTGGTTTCTGGTCCAGGGAGGGCCTGGTTTGGCAGTTCGGCTAGACAGTTCCCATGAGAAGGGTCAAGACTGATTTGTATATGGTTGGGCCTACACTGGGGTGACATAGTGAGTGAAAGAACTATGTATTTAACCCAGATCTATTGACTGGGGGTGAATGTTTGATTTATTCTGCATTCTGTCCATCATTTGTGTGTCTTTTGTTTGCTTGGGAAAGGCCTCAGGGCAGAGTTTGGGCTTTGTTACAGTTGATGATGCGATGGACCGGCTTTCTGCCATAAAGTTTAGCTGTTTTTGATGCTTTAACTGGTTTGATAGTAGTGCTGCACAAGACAAGGATGCCTAAAGCAATGGGGGGCGATAAGATTCCTGTAAGGACTTTGCAGTTCTCCTTCTACTGGATTTTGAGGGGTGGACATTTTTCCCCCAAGGTCAGTAGGATGGTTTGTGTCCATGTCTGTGGTCGGCTCACTTGTCTTGCATCCTATGAAAGCAAGACTGGAGTTGGCGTTGCCTTCTAATTCTTGTGGTAGAGCGGTCGGAGTAGGAAGGATGGAGCTTGAGAATCTTGTTTGGCTTAGATTGATTGTGCCTTCGCACCCTTCAATGTTTTTATCTTCCTTTAAGTCGATTGCTATCCATCCATTATAGCCATCGAAAAGTTGGGTATTGCCCTTTTTCCTTTCTTTCTATCTTGGAGCTGAGTTTCTGGTTGAAGGTAAGGCACCCAGCTAGGGTAGGCCCTGCTCTTCAAGATAGGTAATGATTTTTGGTAGTAGCTGGGGCTTTAACCCTGTTAAGCCCTAGTTGCTAGAGTAGAGCGCAGCTCCTTCGTCCTTCAAGAAGCTGAATTTAGTGAAGATTTCTGGTTGAAAGCTATGAAATGGAGGGGTAGGGGTGGAGAGTGTCCTGAAAATTGTAGGTTTCAGCTAGTAAGCTTATAGGACCCATTTCCTGTAGGGGTCGTAGAGTCCTCAGTAGTGAGGGTTAAACTGTATCAGGTAAGAAGTCGTGCAGTGCATTTCTTTCTGGAAAGCCTGCTGGAAACGGACCCCCTGACTTTCCCTGATCTCACTGGAGTAGAGGTCAATGGGCCACTTACTCAGAACTTACGGCGCTGTAGGACTCTGGCTCTCTATATAGTGCACTAAAATAAAGTAAACAGTGAGATCCAGACTGGTATACAGAGGCAAACTGGTATACAGAGGCAAAAGTAGATAATCCTAACACTGTATTTTGTGGTAGTGTTGGCGAGCAGTTAGGCTCATGAGAAGGTAGTGCTAAGCATTTGTTGCACTCCTAGAAGCAGTAAATGAGACACACACTCAAGAATAAATCCAAGACCAGTTTGCAAAAATAACACATTTTTATATAGTTCTTGAGACCAGGAACTTCGATTTACAGTAAGTACTTTTTAAGATAGCATTTTTTAAAGTTCTCAAAATGTATTACTTTTGTACACAATGACGCGCCATTGAAATCAATGGGAGAAAACAGAAAAATGCATATAAAACTAAACAGGTCACTCTCAAGGTTCACCTTGAGAATTTAAGTGAGCAGCAAGGTCAGGACCAATGTTCTACCAGCGGATTCTCTGGAGCGTCCCGGAATCGGCTGGGAGCAGGGAACTGAGGCCGTTGGTAGCTGGTGCACTACGAAGTAGGGAGTGACTGGAAAACACACTGCACAAAGGACTTAAAATGTGAGTCATAGGGTCCCACTTAAGAGAGCAGGCCGAAATGGCCTCAAGACCATGGGAGCCAAGCTTGGATTGTTACCGGGGCCAGGTGCAGAGCAGATAGGGTAGCCAGGCGTCGAGATGTCCCAGCATTCAGGAGCAGGAAACTTGGAAAGGGGATTTTGGGACAGCTAGGCCACTCATGAAGTGGGTCTCAGGAGTCACAACGTTCCTCGATGGATACTTGCTTCTTGGGCAGTCGGAGTCCAGAATGGACTATTTGTTTTCTGTTTGCAGAAGGGGGTCCGGTACCCTGGATATTGGTACGGCGTGGATCCGGTAGGTCCTGTTGTCTCCAAACTTGGTGAGGAGACAGATCAGACCCTCCGGAGCTGAGGCACCTCTTTTAGTTTGGGTGCTGCTTTGGAGTCGCCGGTAAAAGTAAGGAGACAAACCAGACTTTGAGGGTTCAGTGCCCGTGCCATTCAGAGGAGTGATACCTTCACTTCAAAGGAGTAGCTTGGCAATTTGCAGAAGGCTGGACGAGCCCTGGTGTTCTAGGAGGGCTGAAACTTGCAGGATGAGACAGCACACCACGATTGTCGAATCTTTAAGGCTGCAGGCAGGGTTTGGCACCCGTTTCTCTGCAGCAAGGGTTCAGTTCTGGGGCAGCAGTTCTTCTGGGTCCATAACTTCTTTGTGTATGTCGAGTCTAAGGTTCTAAGTCCAGGAATGCCCCCTAAATACTAAACTTAGGGGCATTACAGGGTGAGACAGGTATGAGCCAATGGGCTACCTACCATTAGCACGTCTACACCCTCTAAGTGACCACATCCTGTGGGAAGGGGCACTACCCTAGCCCGAAAGTCTAATACCTAACATCTCAAGATGATGGAATTGCAAAAGTAGTGTCCACATCGCCTGCCTCGCCTCCGAGCTGGTGCAGCCTGAGTGTGGCCACACCTCATCTTACTAATCTTCCCACCTTTCCTTCCACCAAATGTGGAGCAGGAAAGGGGGGATGACATTCTCCACTATCTGGAGATGCGTGGGGTCGCATTTCAGAGTTGGTATCGCCTTTGAAGTTTCCCACTCAGGAAGGCTATCCTTTACTGAAGGAGGTGTGAAGCACCTCCACCCAGAGCAGGCTTTGTTCCTTGCCTCTGAGAGCATTGGCCTTCATCCCATGATGTCAAATACATGCCTAGTGGTGGCAGACTGGCTAAAACAAGTCAGATACCACACCAGTGCTTGGTAGGTTTTCAGGGGACCCTCTAAAGGGTCTCCTGTGTGTATTAATTATTAAATCCAACACTGGCATCAGTGAGGATTTATTAAGACAAGATGTTTTGTACCAAACATCTTAAGGTACAGTAAAGCCATCATGAAGCTAGAAAAATTGTAATGACAAGTATCGAGCCCATACACTCTCTATGGCTCCCCTGTACACTTACAATATCAGAGGAATGGGCTAGATATTGTAGGGGCAGATCAGCTCATGCAGATATGTCCTCAAATGGGGTATAGAGCACCCATCCTTTGGGCTATAAGGCCTGCAGTAGGGGTAACTTACATATACCTCATGCAGTGTCCATGGACATGGCACACAGGACTGTGTGCCATGTCGACTCTTCGGATTCATCTGCACCAAGACATGCAGCCTGTAATGGCAGTGTGTATGGGCTTGGTGAAGGGTCCCTAGGGTGGTACAACTGGAACGGCATCTCTAGTGGACCCTCTTCAGTTCCAATGCACTAGGTACTAGGGGTACCATGTGCTAGGGACTTAGTGCTTATTGAAGTGGTGCCAATCCTGGTACAGTTTTGGGAAGCAGATCTGGCACTGGGAACCTGGTTGGCAGGGCTGTCCTGGCGCACTTACAGTTTCAAATAACATCATACACCAGGCAAAAAGAGGACACTAACAATGTTGAAGAGGCACTTTACTACATGACCCCTGCCCAGATATAAGAGGGTGCGACTAACTTTTCTCTAGAGAGTCTTCATTGTCTAAGTGGAATAACCTAGAAGGGTCACTTGCATTGGCATGGTCAGTCTCAGGTCTGTGTTCCACTGCAACATCCAATCCCTATAGAGATATGGACCACCTTAACAATTTGGGATTTTCACCTTTCATTTGCATTAGCCATCTGAGAGCACTGGGGTCAGTTTGGACAAGGAAGTGAGAACCAAACAGGTATGGTCTCAGCTTCTTCAGGGACCAAACCAAACTTCAACTGCTCTCCCCAAATCATTGAGTCAGCTAAATCCTTTGGAGTCACTCTAGACATGCATATGAACATGCAGAATCAAGTCAGCAATGCAACCAAGAGAGCTAAACATCAGATGAGAACACTAAGGAATCTCAAACCATTCCTTCCTCCTGAAGACTTTAAGTTGGTGGTAGACGGTCTTGTTCTTCCTAGGCTTGACTATGGTAGCTCCACATTTTGTGGTCTTCACAAATATAACTTAGTCCCACTAAGGGCGTCCATTAATGCCGCAGCCAGATTCATTACTGGTACAAAAAGAAACAATCACATTTCCTCAGCCCTAATAACCCTAAACTGGCTGCCATATGAGGCAAGAATACAGCTAAAGATTGCCTGCATGACTCACAAAGCCCTACATTTCAAGACCCCCATTTATCTGGCTCAAAAGCTAGAATTATCAGTGGGTCAGTGGGTAGCAGATAATCACGAAGTTCACTGCTTCTGAAACCACAGATCTTTCACAAAAAGAAAATGAGTCAGAGCTTTCTCAGGCATTGCCCCGGAAATCTAGAACTCTCTTCCACCGGAAGTCCGTCGAATCTCATCCGCTGATTCTTTCAAAAAGGGAGTGAAAAAAATCCTAATGAACAAGTTTCTGCCATAAAAGGCCTTAGCTCTACTGTTTAATAATCTGCCCACTATTTGAAGGCTCTGATTGACTACTACACAGTTGTACATCTGGGAAACCCAGTTTTAGAATGATATGCACACTTATGTAACAAATGGTTTTTCTTTCTCCTACTACTGTATCCTGCCTTCCCTTAATGTGAAGAGCTCTGATACCCGCTTGGGTCTTGTTCGCGCTATACTAAACTTTATAAATATATCAAAATAAATAAACCACATCAAAGGCTTCCGTCTCAATGGCACTCCAACTCTGCTCTCTGGGGAGAAGCCTCCTGATAATGAAAGCAACATGTTGGTCATGGCAATCATCATTGGTCTGGGATAAGATCACTCCTATCCCATGTTCTGAGGCATCTGTCTGCACTATGAACTGCTTGGTAATGGTATAATCTGGAGCTTTTAGAATGGGTGCTGAGCACATTGCTTCTTTCTGGATGTCAAAAGCCTTTGACAGCTCACTGTCCAGTTAACCTATTTGGGCATTTTCCTGGAGGTCAATTCTGTGACGAGGGGCACAATGGACCCATATTCCCTTACTAACCTCCTGCAGCATCCAGTCAAGCCAAGGAATGCCCTGACTTGAGTATAGGTGATTAGAGCTACCCAGTCCAGGATAGTCTGGCTCATGAGATTGAAGCGGTTAAACTTGGCATCCGCTTATAAGGTGGCCCAAGTATACAACTGTGTCCTGCTCTATCTGGCCCTTGCTTGCCTTGATAGTGAGGCCTGTACTCTGCAGAGCCTTCAGGACCTTCCCAAGGTGAATCAGGTGATCCTGCAAGGTGGAGCTAAAGACAGCAATGTTATCAAGATATGCAGCCCTAAAGGATTCCAGTCTAGCAAGGACTTTGTTCACTAGCCTTTGAAAGGTGACAGGGGCATTCTTCGATATAGAGGTCATCACAGTAAACTGGAAGTGGCCATCTGGTCTTGAGAATGCTGATTTCTCTTTGGCTCCAGGGGTCAGACATATCTACCAGTACCCTGATGTGAGATCAAAAGTACTCAGATACTTGGCTGACCCTAACCTGTCAATCAACCCATCAGCACTAGGAACTGTATTTGTATCAGTTTTGGTGACGACATTGAGGCCTCTATAGTCCACACAAAACTCCATTTCTTTCTTTTCACCCTTGGGGACTAAAACAACTGGGCTAGCCCAGGGGCTGTCTGAGGGTTCAATGACACCCAATTCCAGCCTCTTTCTTAATTCAGCCTTGATGCTCTCTTTGACATGATCATACTGCCTGTAGATTCGATTTATTTTTGACAGGTAGGCTGTCACCAGTGTCCACATCCTGTGTATGCTAGTTAGTCTGACAATGGGTAAAAGAGAAGAGCTCAGCAAACTGATTTAGGACTTGCCTGCAACCAGTCTGCGGTTGGGCAGTGAGGGTGCCTGACAAGATCCCTCCTTCAACTGACCCGTCTTTACGGTTGCTTGAGAGGAGGTCGGGGAGAGGTTCCCTCACTGCTTCCTGATCCTTATCTGTGACCACGAGCATGGTCATGTCAGCCCCGTCATTATATGGTTTAAGGCAGTTTATATGTATGATCCTCCTGGGGTTCATACCTGTGCCAATGTTCATTAGATAGGGGACCTCCCCTTTTCTTTCAAAGATAGGGAAAGGCCCGGTCCATTTGACCTGGAGGGACCTAGGAGCCACAGGCTCCAAATCCCACACCTTCTGCCCTGGTTGGAACTCCAACATGGCAGCCTTCTGGTCATGCCAGAGGTTTGGGAGCTCTTGGTTTACTGGCTTTTAAGCACAAAATCCACAATATCTTGCTTAGATTCTTTGGGAGGTCTCTCCCATCCTTTCTTCCAAAGACATAATGGTGTATTTACAGGGTCTGCAAACAAAAGCTCAAAGGGGGAACCCTAACTCACTTTTGTGGCACATCTCTTTAAGCATAAAGCAGGCATGGTATTTAGACATTCCATCTCATTTTGAGCTTTTCAAGGAGTCCACCAGTTGTACCTTTTTTGGATCTTGTTAAACCATTCAATGAGCCTATTTGTCTGTGGATGGTATGGTGTAGTGAACTTATAAGTCACCCCACACTCAGTCCACATGTGTTTTAAGTAGGCAGACATGAAGCTTATGCCTCTACCCCTATACTTCCTCCTTTGCAAACCCAACCCAAGTAAAAATCCCAAGGTGGGCTTTGGCCACTGCAGGGGCAGTGGTTGTCCTCAGGGGAATGGCCTCAGAATACCCAGTGGCATGATCCACTACCACTAGTATAAATCAATTTCCTTATGCTGTTTGAGGGTTAAGGGGGCCAACAATGTCAATTCCAACCCTCTCAAAGGGTACCCCAATCACTGGAAGTGGCATTAAGGAGGCCACTGGCTTGATAGGTGGCACAGGAATTACAAAACTCCTTCACCTTCACCTACTAGGACATTCCTGGCCAGTAGAAGTGGTTGACTAACCTGCTCCAAGTTTTGGCCTGGCCATGAGGCCCAGCTTGGGGAATGTCATGGGTTAATGTTAGGAGAAACTCTCTAAACTGCTGAGGGAACTACTAATTGTCTGGTAGGAGCAGATGTGGGGTCTCTGGCCTCAGTGTATAGGAGTCCCTCCTCCTAATAGGTCCTGTGGGAGCCACAGACACTTCCCTTTTCCTAATCAGCAGGTTGCTGCCTCAGGCTTTCAAGAGTGAGACAGTTTCTGTGCCCCTGACACAGATGTTCCCTGGAGTGTCCCCCTGGGCCCAAAAGCTCTGCCATAAGACCCAGGCTCCTGGGGCTCAGTTCCCTCTTGGGCTGACAAGTCTGCTCCATGAGGAGAGGGGACTTGAGCTGGTGCCCGATTTGAAGTTGGTTTCCCAGACTTTTTGCCCTTTCTCTTGGAAGGTTGTTCTATAATTTCATACTCCAACCATTCATTTTTCACTTTCCTCTTGTTTTCACACACACCCATTCAGGTATTCCCTGCATTGCTGCATGTTTTTTTTCTTTCTTCCTCAGTCAATGCTGAGGACTCCAAATCATTGCCAAGCAGACTCTGGAAAGGAATAGCAGAAGACCCAACTACCCTTTTGAGTCCACTGACCCCTTCCCAATCTAAGGACACCAATGCCATTAGATGTACCTTAACCTGATTGTCAGCATTGAGAATTGTATAGGTCTCTCCAAGCAAATATTGGTCTGAGGACACCAGTTGCTCAGTCACGATGGTTACACTCGCACCAGTGTCTCTTGGTGCCTCCACCCTAATCCCATTGATATTTGGCTCTTGTCTGTATCTCTCCAGGTTATGGGCCCAGGTAGCCAGGGTAGCTACATCCACCCCTCCCTCTGAGACTAGAGTTGCCTTAGTGAGCACCTTGATATGTCAGGGCTCACCTGCGAACCCATCTGGAGATTCACAATTGCATTTACTGCAGGTGTGCTAGGGGCATTAGTTTTGTTCTTACAGCTAGGGTCTGCAGTTCGGTGTCCAGTTGCCTTGCAATACAAACATGAAGCCTTTTTGGGATCTCAGTTCTTACTTTGGTATCCAGCCTTGGGCTGTAAAGAGTTTCTGGGCCCTCCCACCTGAGCACATTTTTGGGTGCTCTGAGAAGACTCTTTGTTGTTATCGTTTTGGTCACCATCTTTCCCTTGGGAGGTCTTTTGGCCTCTTTCTTTTGGTCACCTCCACTAGTGCCAGTTTTGGTTACCCTTGTCTTGACCCACTGATCTGCCTTCTTCCCTAATTCTTGAGGAGAAAGTGTACCTAGGTCTACTAGGTGATGATTTAACTTCTCAATGTAACGATTACTTAGCAGGCGCTCTTTCATGATTACATTCTAACGCCCAACATAGTCATGCACATTGTTACCTGTTAAGCAACCACCTAGTGTTTTCACTGTAAAGTCAACTAATTCAACCCAGGACTGACTCTGGGTTTTTGAAGTCTCTCTGAATTTCATCCTGTATTCTTTAATGTGGAGTCCAAAATCCACTATCAGGGTACCCATCATGAGGTCATAGGGCTCAGCATCTTCCTCATTCAAGGTTAGGAGTCTATCCCTGGATTTTTCTTCTGCTAATACAGGCTCTCTCAAAAACAGTAAACTATTTGGTGATGCCATCACCCTCTGAATATTTAGGGACAACTCCTTTGGGTAGTTTAGGGTCAATAGGCTCCTCTCTCTCCATAGGTATTATTATGTTGCTGCCACTGGAGATAGGTCCAAGACACATCTCTTTTCTTTGCTTCTTTATGTCCAGGAGTTGAGCTTCTAAGTTCATCCTCCTGGCCAATCTTTCTAAGGCAATCTCCTCCTCTACTGAGGCAGGGGACCATTCCACCATCTCAGCTTTTTCTTTTCCTCTGTTAAGAGTTTAAGGGGGCTCATCCTCATCCACTGGATGATCTCTCATGTTGTGCCAAAAGCCTCATAAGCTTATCTTTGGTAGCATGAGCTCCAGTTTTGACACCATAACCTCTACAGAAGGCCCATAGCTGGGAGTACGCTAATTCCTGGTATGAGGTCAGGTTGATCTCCTGAGCGTGCTCCTGTGAGGTAGACATTTCTGAACGAAATCTGGGACCTTTTTAGAAAGTTTTTAAAAATTAACACTTTGTTTTGTCCTAACTAGAGTAAGATGTTTCATATTTAAAAAATCTGTACAGGGACTTAACCAAGGCCCTAACAGCTCATTTTAAAATTTAGAAAACTACACAAATCAAAAACACAACTGGCCAAAGAAATTTTTTGAATTATTCATGTGGTAACTTATTGAGAGAGAGAAAGCAGCAAATGCAAAGTTGTAGACTCCACCGCTGATCCACTGATGTAGGACCCTGGCTCTCTATAAAGTGAACTAAAATGAAGTACACTGTGCAGACAGTCCAGTGAGACCCAGATTGGTATACAGAGGCAAAGGTAGATAATACTAACGTTCTATTTGTGGTAGTATGGGCGAGAAGTTAGGCTTATCAGAGGGTAGTGATAAGCATCTAAAGGGTATCCTGTGTGCATTTATTAATACATTCAACACTGGCATCAGTGAGGATTTATTGGGCTAAGATGTTTGGTATGAAACATCTTAGGATACTGTGAAGCCATCATGGAGCTAGATAACTCGTAATGACAAGTATTCTGCCCATGCACTCTCTATGGCTTCCTTGTGCACTTACAATACCCAAGAATGGACTTGACATTGTAGGGACATATCTGCTCATGCAGATATGTCCTCACATCAGGAATAGGGCCCCCTGCCTTAAGGCTATAAGGCCTGCAGTATGGGTGACTTACATATACCTCAAGCAGTGTCAATGAGCATGGCACACAGGGCTGTGTGCCATGTCGACTCTTTGGATTTAGCTGCACCAAGACACACGGCCTGCAATGGCAGTGTGCATGGTCTTGGCGAGGGGTCCAAAGAGTGGCGCAACTGGTGCTGCAGCCCTAGTGAACACTTCAGTACCAATATCCTAGGTTCAAGGGTGACCATTTACTAGAGACTTACAGGGGTTGCTGAAGTGGTACCAATCGTGGTACAGTTTTGGGAAAGAGAACTAACACTGGAAACCTGGTTTGAAGGAACTCAGTGCACTTACAGCTCGAAATAACACCATACAGAAGGCAAAAAGTTGGAGCTAGGTATGTTAAAAGAGACACTTTTCTGCAGGTTCCCTGTGGGAGGATACGTGGCAAGTGGAATTCCTTCTCGAAAGGCCACCTTTTGCAGGTATAAAAACCAGCTCTTGGATATGAAAGTTTGCTGCTGGGTGCTGCGCCTTTAATAAGATTGTACCTGGCTTCCTGGCTGCAGGTACGGGTGTGGCCTGAAGTGGAGTGGCGATAAAGTAGCTGTGGAAAAGTGGTTCTATTGCCCCCAGGGAGAAGCAAAGCAACACCAGGGTCTGGCATGGCCGCTTCTGCAGCTCCCGCTCCCCTTCCCTATCACGGTTGCCCTAATGGTGTCCTTGCCACTTGGGTGCGCTCACCTGAAGACCAAAAGGTGACTGCTTGCACAGTTGATGCCAAGGTGGGGGTGTGGGGGGGTAAGGTGAGTGAGTTGCTCAAGCTGTTAGAGGGGGGAGGCTTTTCTGTTTCTCTCTCCATCGCAGTCCCTGTCTTTGGTGGGCCTGTGGGTACCTCAGAGGCTGAGGCAGGAATGTGGGCTGTACCTGTCAAGGAGAGCCCTGAAGGGCAGCCCTCGATGGTCCGCACCCCTCAGCCTGAAGGTCGCCTAGTGCCCACCTCAACCATTGATTGCCGTGCCCTTGCCCTGCTGCAGCGAGTGCTTTCCCTGAAGCGCAATGAATTGGCCTGCAATCCGCCATGGTCGTGGGTTGTGCTCGGTGCAACAGCAGGGAGGTGCAGCGAAGTGAGCAGAGTTATGGTGGTGCATAGCAGGGGATGGTGATGTTATCCCAGGAAGTAAGGGAAATAGAGGGGGTGTTTTGGACGTGCACTGTTCTCGTGATACTTTCTGAATTCACCACCTTTAATCATTAAGTGGTTATAGTGCTTTTATTTCACCTTTTCTTGTTTCATTCAAAATACAAACTATTACGACATTTGATTCATGTCATAGAGGAAGACACTGTACAATACTCATAATTACAGTTAAACATTGACGTAAAGCACATTACAAACAGAAATACTTTAAAGAACAACAATGTGACAAACATCAGACCAGTCCTTTTTTGTATGGCAGTGCAAATAATTGATACTTGTTAGACAAGCAACATGCCGGATGCAGCTAGATCAACCGAGGTTACAACAGACAGCAAGTCCGATTTGTATATGGTACATTCCAGAAGCTGGTAGTGGCTGTTACTAGCTGTGAAGGAGGGGGGGGGGGGGGGGGGGGGGTCGACGCGTTTCTGAACCCAATACATTTTAAGGGTTCTCTTCAGGACCTGGATGGGGTCGAACACTACAAAACATAAAAGGGAATTATATGTGATTAGGAAATCCCTGCGTTGTATAGTGGGAAACTAGTTATAAGATAGGGAGGCGTTCGCTTACCTATTGAAGTGGAGGAAACAGGAATTGCCTGTAAGTTAGTGGCAACTGTTGAAAACTGGGTTGGACGGTGCGATAAAATAATGAAGAAAATAGTCTGCATTGTAACAGGCAGTTGTTAAAAGAGGACTCCAGAGATTAACCCGCAATTTGCCAAAATGCTAATGGATTTTGAGTAAAAGAGAAAAAAGTCCGGCAATGCCAGCAGCACTGAGAGCAGGGTGGCTGGCTCTTCTGACACAAGCCGCACCTGCAACCCTGGGTTTGCCACACTTCCGCGCTTGATGGACACCGCCGCCTATGCCTAAGGCAAACTGCTCACCTCAGTGGCCCCCCTCATCTCTGCTTTTACAGCTCAAGCCCACCAGTCCGCTTCTCCTTAACCTGCTCACAGCTCGCCACCTCTTGCCCCTTGCCTTCACTCCAGGCTCCCACAGCGCATGCAGCAAATGCTGGTTCCAAACTCACTCGTTCATGGCTTTGCTTCCGGGTCAATCCTCGCAGAAGAGACTACTAGGATGAGGGCAGAGTAATAATCCTCATTACTCTGATTACCCTTTTCTCATAGCAATACTTGAAAAATTCTATGGCAGGACCGGAGGCTCAGATTATGCTTTCTCAATTTCTTTACTACTCAACAGCAGCCAATAAGAAAAAAGTAAACATTACAATAAACTACGTTTCCCATGAGGCTTTGGACCACGCCTCCTTCAATAACCAAGAACAGCCGAGGTTAGCATACAAAATAACGAGACACCATCTTGACTTCCTCTTTTTTTGCTGCTCCTCAGTCAAGATAAGTGCCTCATTATTTTGATCATGCTTTGTCTCTGTTATTATAGTTACGATGGCTTAATTGATAAAATGTATGCATTTTTATGTCAATACTTATCGTATTGTTGCCTTTAATCACTGCTTTGTAGCGAGTTAGCGCCGCTCCATGTTCACCGGGTGTGACCTCGCCTTGTCACTGTGGTTATCCCAGCGCGTGTTGCGCTGTATTTCAGTTTATTTCATTTTTATTTGATTGCCCGTTTAGCCCGGTGAGCTGTTATTTGGCTGCCGATTCGCTTAGCGAGTGTTCTGCCCGTCTCTCGCTTTGTGCTTGGGCTGGGATTTGGCCCCCCTGCAGGGAGCGAGGCGCGCGCCGGAGCCCGATCGGCCACCTGCGTGCGTCTCAGGAGCCTGCACGTGCGCGCATGCAGCTCCCTTTACATGCTGGAAAGACGCCTCGCCCCGGGCTGGATGGTGGGTTAACCCAGCTGGCAGATGGCGGACCCGATACCGGCCTTCTTTACATCTGGCAGCATTCTTTTCAGTCTCCGCTTGTGAAGGGTATTAACCCCTGCATTACCAGTGTTACTGGTAACACATTTTTGGCAACCCTTGTCTGCGCAGGCAGGTAGGGTTATATGCCCTCCATTAGTCCTAGCGCCAAGGGCTTCTTTGGTATCTGTGTGGCCCCCACTACCCCAGCTTTGCTCCCGACCGACGCCCAACCTCTTGGAGAGCTTGGGTAGCAAAAATTGAGCTTCTCTCTGGAGAAATTAGAGATATATAGCTATAACCTATATACACTACAGAATGTCGGACTGCGAAGTCTATGAGGAGGAGTTAGCTGCGTTTGAGCACCCTGAAGATGCAAATTTCTATTATGCTGACTCTTTGGACACTATCATTGATAAGAAATTAGGTTCTAAGCTGGATAAGGTCCTATCCTCTGCCCTATTACCTATTTCCCAGCGCTAAGATCCTGGAATTGACCCATCAAGCACAAGAGACCGGGGCTGCTATTCACCTGGAGGTCCTGGCGGGGTGGACCCAGAGAGCAATTTGCCTCCTTGGCAATGCAAATTGCGCTCTCTCGTTGGAGAGGCGCAAGTCAGTTCTTTTACGAATCGACCCACAACTGGTGGAATTGGCGCTGGCCAAACCAGGCCCTCTGGGTGAGGGTCAACTTTTCGGGGAGCGTTTTGTCAAGGACATAGCGAAATTCGTCAGCACTTTTGCATCTTTAGACAAATCGCAGTCCTCACTGAAGAGAGTCTTTCATCCAGTCTCTGGTAGGGCCGGTCGTGGCCGGTGGCGATCGGCCTGCCGCCACATCAACCCAAGTCCCCAGTGAGGCTTCGCCCCACGACGCAGGGGGTACACCTAGGAGCCGGACAAAGCTGGCTTCTGCCCCTCCAGATCTCGAGGCTTCCGTGGCCAGTATAACAGGGGCATCAACAGGGGTTACAAGAACTTCAAAGCCCAGTCATCAGGTACGTCCGCTACTCTTTCCAACGATCCCCCTCGGGCAGATTGTTACATTTTGTGATGAATTGGACACAGTTAACCTCGGATGCGTGGATCATCCACACGGTTCAGGGTTATCAGATAGAGTTAACAGACTCCCCTTGTCAAGTGGCTCCTCCTTTTCCTCTCCTTTTTTCCCTACAAGAGCAAGCTTTTATCGACTCAGAGCTTCAAGAGCTTTTGGCCAAGCAGGCTAGGGCCGTAGGACCCTTCATTCCCGGCGGGTTTTGCAGCAAAGTTTTCTTGGTGTAAAAGAAGGTAGGAGGTCAGAGATTAATGTTAAATCTCAGGGAGTTCAACCCTTTGTGGTATACAGACATTTCAAGATGGAGGGTATCCATCTGTTGAGAGATCTTCTTTTAGAGAGGGACTGGATGGTCCGTTTGGATCTAAAAGACGCTTACCTCATGGTTCCCATTTGCCCCTCCCATCAGAAGTTTCTCCAATTCTCCTGGAAAGGGCAATGGTACCAGTATCTTTCACTCCCTTTCTGCCTGTCCTCAGCTCCTTGGGTGTTTACCAAGCTACTAAAGCAGGTGGTCACTCGTCTGCGAGAGATGGGAGTTCGCATGATCGTCTATCCCGATGACATGTTCCTTCTGGCACAGGACCGGACCCTCTTGCTCACACATTTAGGGTGGACAACTTCCCTGTTGCAAGAGTTAGGGTTTGTGATGAACCTAAAAAAATCAATGACCACCCCGAGCCAACAGATAGACTTCCTAGGGTTTCAGATAGATTCAGTCAATGCCCAGTTACTCCTGCCTATGTCCAAGATCAAGTCGATAAAGAGAGAGATCAGCGCCACTCTGTCGAAACAAATGATCTCGTTAAGATCCCTAACGAGGATTGTAGGCCTACTGGCTTCCTCAATTCAGGCCATATTCCCAGGTCCCCTTCCTTACAAGGCTTTACAGCGAGTCAAAATCTTTTATCTGCAAAAAAGGTATTCATACGACCACATGATTCCCCTGTCTCCAGAGGCTCAGGAGGAGCTTCGTTGGTGGTTAGAACACAAGGAAGCGTGGAATAGCAAGGCCATTTTCAGCGCTTCTCCAGATTTCATCATAGATTCCGATGCCAGCCGATGGGGCTGGGGTGCAAGATGTGGAGACTTTGCCACCGGCGGACGATGGTCCGCCGACGAGTTAAAGTTGCACATCAATTGTCTGGAACTTCTAGCGGGCTCCTTTGCCATAAAATCGATTACCCCTCTGAAGAGCAATTGTTGCATCCTTCTCAGGATGGACAATGTTTCAGCGGTGAGATACATCAATCGCCTCGGAGGGACGAAATCCCGTCTGTTGGCGAACATTGTAAGGGAATTTTGGCATTTTTGCCTGGAGCAGAAGATCAGTGTGATAGCGAAGTATCTGCCTGGCAAACTCAGATAGCGGATTGGAACTCCAGGTTCCTGCGGGACTTCAGAGATTGGAAACTCCATCCTTCGCTTTTTGTAGCGATCATGAATATGCGAGGTCCTAGCATGATAGACCTCTTTGCCTCCTGTCTCAATGCTCTTCTCTCACGCTTCTTCAACTGGAGACCGGATCCGATGGCGATGGGAACGGATGCGTTCCTTCAACATTTGGGTCTCAGAGGAATTATGCCTTTCCCCCCTTTGCTCTGATTCCGAGAGTGGCGGCCGAGGTCCGTCGACAAAAGTCGTCAGTAGTGTTGGTCACACCATTGTGGAAGACTCAGTCATGGTTTCCGACACTATAGGAGTTATTAGTGGACTTACGTTTTCAGCTACTTGTGTTTCCAATGCTTCTCCAGGACCCAATGGGATCTCCTCATCCTCTGATCCTGCAGAACCAGCTGTCACTCATGGATTGGACGCTCTCAGGAGACACAAACGAATGGAGGGACTTTCATCGGCGTTTGCTGAGTTTATACACCAAGCTTGGGCTCCATCCACCCGCAAACAATATTCTGCATCATGGAAGCGATGGGTGGGTTGGTGCCTTCAATGACAGGTGGATCCCGTGGGATCAGATGTGAATGAAGTATTAAACTTTGTCTGAATGTGCTGAATCAGGTCTTGCGTATAGGTCTGTTAATAATTTCAGGTCAGCTCTCTCGGCTGGACATAATCACTTTGATGGTAAGCCAGTGGGGATGCACTCCCTAGTTGCTGAAGGGCATTAGAGTGGCTCGTCCGCCTCGTCCCATATACACCACGTTATGGGATGTTTCTAAAGTTTTGTCTTTATTAGAATCTTGGCCATATAACAAAGATTTATCGTTGAAACAATTATCTGCTAAACTTACTATGTTATTGTGTTTAATCTCCTGTAAGAGAGTTTCTGATGTGCACGCTTTAGATTTGGCAGAAGGATGTTCTCTCCACAGGGTGTGTCTTTCATCATCTCTAGGAGGACTAAGACCATGTCACGTTCTGTTGAGTATCCTGCCTTTCCTCACAATGACAAATTATGCATTTTAAAATGTTTAAAAGTATATGAGGAACGTACGTTGGCTCATAGAACAAACCCTTTGGGCCAATTGCTGTTAGCAATCCAAAAGCCTTTCCGTCCATTTTCAGGGGCCACCTTGGCACGTTGGGTCAGGTGGGTCATGTCGGAAGCAGGTATTGACATTTCTGTTTATGGTGAGCACTCCACCAGCAGCGCTATGGCCTCTAAAGCATATATTCTAGGATCTTGCTTAGAAGACATTTTGAAAGCTGCAGATTGGTCTTCGGACTCAATGTTTAAAGTGTTTTACTATAAACCTATTACACATGTTTCTTCTGTTGTTGTTGGTCAGCTTTGAACCGGCATAATCTGAGCCTCCGGTCCTGCCATAGAATACAAACTTTACTAGCTATTGCAACAAGAATGTTAGATTCTATTAAGGACAAGGAGGCGAGGATTATCCCACCCGTTGGGACAGGTAAGATGTCAACTGTCATGTTGCAAAGATGATTAACTATGCACTGTTATTTTTTCCAACCCTGAACTATCAAACCTTTTTGGGTTCCCTATTTTCAAACTTGTTTCTGTTTCAGGAACTGACTCCAAACAGAATTAGTGCTACGATGATCTATGGTATGGATCTCCTTGCCGTTGGAGGATTACTGTTGTATCAAGGACTGTTGGGACGTGCCCTCCGTCAGTCAGGACTGTTGTTTGTTTGTTCGGACACTTAAAGGTCTGTTTTTCTGCAAAGAAAGAGGTAGTCAAGATGGTGCCTTGTTATTTTGTATGCTAACCTCTGCTGTTATTGGTTATTGAAGGAGGCGTGGTTCAAAGCTTCATGAGAAATGTAGTTTATTGTAATGTTTACTTTTTCTCATTCGCTGCTGTTGAGTAGTAAAGAAATTGAGAAAGCATAATTCTCGCCTCCGTGTCCTTAATAGAATCTAAAATTCTTGTCGCGATAGCTGGAAAATGTTGTATCCTCCCTCCTATTTCCTTTCAAAACCTCGATTCCTTTTTAGCTTTACAATGACAGGAAAAGCTTTAAATTCCTTCCCCCTTTATGAGGTAATCTATGACAGAAAGAATTGTAAGGGTGAGGCACCAGTCTTTTTCATTATTTATTTATTTGAAGTTTTATATAGCTCAAACTCAACCCGAGGGTATTGGAGCGATTTACATGAGCACCAATTACATTACAGAAGCTCACATTCATTTTTAGGTCTCGCCTTGCGACGCAGCGCATGCACTGCTCGCTTGCGAGATCTATTGTCTTCGGAAGCGGGATGGAAGCTACAACCATGCTTCTGATTGGCGAGCATCAAAAATGCGTGCTTTTAATTGGAAGGGAGGCATGTTGTTCCCTCCCTGTCTCCTGTTTGCCTTTCTTTTGCACTGTATTGCATCCTGAGTCTTGCGGGTGTCTCTTTTGATCACGGATGTGCACGCGTACGGTGTGCACGCATGGCGCGCTTCCACTTTCTTTTGCATTGTATTGCATTGCATCCAGAGTCTCGCGGGCATCTCTTTTGATCACGGAGTTTCACCCCTCGCTCGCTCCCTCCCTCCTCCGGTCAGGCCCCTCCTCCCTCTATTATATGCCACTGCTGGTTAGAGCCCAGCATGGCTATAGACTGGCTCTCGTTCCCACCCACATGGCTCATTGCCTTTTTTTCTCACCCCGAGAGGTCACTGCCTCCCCTGCCAGTATCCAGCAGTCTCAGACTCTCCTTCTCAGAACCAGTGGTCTCTTCTGCTCCTGTCCCACACACAGGGTCTCTCTGCCTCTCCTGTCCACACCAGGGTCCCAGCCTCTCACACTAAGGAGTCTTTGCTCCTTAAATGGGTCTCAGTTTACTCTGCCCACCCCAATAGGGCTCTCCCTGGCCTCACCTGCCCGTGATGAGCTGGCTCCTCAACGGGGTGCAGATCGGCTGGATGTAGTAGCTCTCCAGCTGCACCCCCTCTGCAGCCAGTCGATCTATCGTGGGCGTCTGGATGTCCGAGCCATGGTAGCCCACGTCCTGGAAGCCCTGGTCATCGGTCAGGATGAAGATTATGTGAGGTGGCCGGGCCTGGGCCAATGGGTTGAGTGCTTCTCCAGGTGCTCGGCCGCGCTGTCCCCTAGCAGGTTAGGCTTCACCCAGTCCCAGGACACGTAGCCAAATCTCAGGAGGCTCGCCAGGGAGAAGCCAGTGAGAGCATAGACGGCCATGGTGGGCAGCACGGGTTGGCAGCTGGTGGCTGGGCACCTCCTACGTTGGGAAAATCTCTCGCCTTGAGGCTCATGGCAGAATTAGTGGATCAGAGGACCAGAAGACAAGGCCGCTAAGTGGTCTTGATTTAATGTTCTCTCGGGCGTGGCAATACAATACTTGCAGCTTTCATCTGTTGTAGGATTATTGTCCTGGGGTACCTGTAGATTTGGCAATTAGTGTCAGTAGTGTAGAGAGTTAAAGCACCTGCTGCGGAAATCTGGGTGCAACGTCTAGGGCACAGGTTGAAATCACGAATGGGTTAATTCAGTGCTTCATCCTTTCCTTATAAACTTAATTAAAAGCATTCTACAATACAGAGCAACAGTGTTGCAGAACTTAATACAGTATACACGAAAGTGTGTATTAAAGTCAGCGTTTGAAGGCTGTTGCTAGGTCCAGTATCTTTCAATTCGAATATCCATCCGTGCCGGAGAGTCCAGGGATTCTGCCCCCTGGTGCCGGCGCTGCTTCGAAGCTGGGTCCATGCCTCGGGGTCCTGCACGTGCCTTCGTCCAGTGTCAGGGGTCACCGGATCCCTCTTTCCAAACACCTCTCACCCATACCGGCACCTTAAACCTGGTTCGAAACATCCCTCCCCCGCTTCCCAGTTGTCACTTTCTCTGAGCGCCGCTCAGGACGCACTTGAAGGCCGAGCCCACAGCCTCCCCGGAGCCTCGAGCCATCTTTGAACCCTGGACACCACAAGCTCTCCCGAAGCAGGGCAGTATCTAGCTATACTCCAGCTTCAAGGGCAAAAAGTAACTTTTTCATGTCTTTTCATAGCCCCTGCAGTCTGCCAGCAATGATCCTGGAAGAAGGCGGCACTAAGGAGCAGAGGGGGCGTCTGCGGGTCTTTATCCAGAGCCAGCTGTCAGAGGGGGAAACGAGAGAATGCAAGCATTTGCAATGCAATAGGTCTTGCATTTATACGAGTTTAAGCTATTGGCATTCTAAATGACAATGCCTTTTATTTATCCGTTTTAAAAACCAAAACATAAATAAAAGGCATTGTCATTTACAATGCCAATAGCTCAAACTCAAGTAAATGCGAGACCTATTGCATTGCAAATGCTTGTTTATTAATGGCTCAGGCTCAGTCTGGTGGTGCCAGTAAGGGAGGTGGTACACCTCATATAGTCAGTATTGGTACGAGAAAAGGACAATGGGGGTAAAGAGGATTATCAGTAAGTAACCAAATCATTAATTCCCTTCTGAACGTCCAGAATTCCTTCCTATGACCCAAATAAAATGCACTGTGCCCTTGAAATGGTTGATGTATAAGTAATACTATACGTTCATGGAACATATTGTACCATTGTACCTGACCAAACCCGAAGATGATAGGAAAAACACCTGGACCATGAAATAAGTGACAACACCTGGCAATACTGTTTCAAACAAACACAACTGGTATCTATTAACAAGAGACATAAACAAATATATTTTACTTTTCGGCACCGAGCGTAATACACCCCTGATGTCGACCCAAAGGCATACCCAGCCTGGAGGAAATTAAGTCCCTCTCTAGATGTTTTTTCATTTAGCTTAAAAGTTCCCAGATATTGAAAACTACTTGAGGGAAATCACAGGCACAATTTCAAAAAAAGTTGGAACTTCAGTAGAAACGTCACCTATAATAGTGCCTGCCGCTGGCGTCGTATAAAATACACTAAAATCTGACTTGAAAACTGGATGAGACGGCCGCCGCCAAAGGTTACTTGCAAACAAAAAATACTAAATTAAAGATGCTGTAAAATGCAGTCTTACCTCTGAGACTTTTATGAACCTGCAGCCTCCTAAAACATGCCCTAAAGACATATGGTGACCCTGATGTACTTTCCTTGCTCCAGAGGAGCTGAATGCGGAGTAATTATAACAAAAATAACCGATGACGGGAAACGAAAAACAATGGGAAAGGAAACCAGTTATATATAGAATCGACATATACACTTGTCGACTAAATGACATACTGTACGTTCACGTAACTCATGCAGTTACTTTGCCAACGCTGTGACCTCGAAATCTTGTAAACGAAATATGATTCAGTCTGATAACTACACTATATTATGACAATTTTTCAATACCTATGTGCTTGCTTTATGTAACAATGTCCCAATGTTGCTTTTATATTGATAAAAAATGCAATAAAAACATTAAAAAGAAGTAAGATACCCCTCTGCATAGCTAAATGCGTGGTTCAGTCTGTGTTTAATAGGTGAACAACTGTGCAGTTCAGGTTGCATATGCGGCCTCCTTTAAATCGGGCTTCCTGGCGAGGAAAAGAGGAACTAGTGTGACAACTTACCTATTTATCGATTTGCACAAGATATGAATATATTAGATGACTTGGGGCCATATGTATTATTCCAAATTGCGATCGCAAACGCCGAAATTCGCAGAATTTCGGCGTTTGCGATCGCAATTGGGCTCAGTGGTATGTATGAAAGAAAAACTGCCTCGCAAAATAAGGAATCGCAAATTTGCGATTCCCTATTTTGCGATTGCATTTAAGGAATCGCAAATTGCTACTCCTTAAATGCAATGTAAGAAGCACAGAAAAAGTGCAATTTGGTCGTAAGGAATCGCAAATTACAACCAACTTCAAGTTGGTGGTAATTTGCGATTTCTCTGAAAAATTCACTTTTTGCATTTTTCAAAGTGCCATGTGGCGCACATACATGCCCTTAGGCCATGTATGTGTGCCACATGTGCACACATACACATTTCAGGGGTGCAACAGGGTGCCCTTTTGACACCCTGGCACCCTTGAAATTGCATTCTCAATTTGCGATTCTCTAATTGAGAATCGCAAATTGAGAATGTCTTCCCATTTATTCCTATGGGCCTCTAGGCCCATAGGAATGAATGGGGAGGTATTCCTTAATTGCGAATCGCAATTCAGGAATATGTAGGATTCATAAAATCATTTGTAAATCCTATATGCATAGCGCTTTGAGATTCTCAAATAACGATTCGCATAAAATTGCGATTTGAGAATCGCAAAATCAGAGTTTGATACATATGGCCCTTGGTGAGTTAAATGCATACCACTGACATCAGGCATCTACAGGTCACGAGTTTGAGCCAAGGCATGGTCAACTTCGCCATCTATCCTACTGTGGGCAAGATATGAAGCATCATATTAAGTGCTGTATAAAGAAAAGCACAATATTATACCTGTGCAATACAGATCTTTGCACAATGTCATGCATTTCCCATTTGCAAATAAAACAAAGCTCTTCAAACGATCTTAATACAATGACCAAGATGTCCCCTTGGTGTCCCTGCTGGCATCTAAAGTCCCAACTAAGCAATTATATTGCACCCTTCATAGATAGTTGAGGTTTCAGTACTTCTCCAACTAAGTGTCTCTGCACCATATCTTCCAATGCAGATTAAAAGGACGCCTGGGCTACCCTCCTTGTCTGTGGCCATCTATCCAGTGAGACGAACCAAATGAGAGAATCCTTGTTTTGATTCTATTTCATCCGCAATGATGGTAGCTTCACCTGGACTATTGCGGTACGGCAAATGAAAGGGCAACGCACAAGGGTGACCCCTAGAGGTCATGCCGTGTTCTCGTAGCACATGGTCATGAACTTTAATAGGCAGAACTGTATTCTTTCAAGATGGAGGTATCGTGACTCCTTGGGGCAATAGCAAGTATTTATCAAGAGCCATTCGCCAGTGTCCTTGAATCCCAACTGTAAGGGTTACTTCTAAAGTTACACTTTGTCCATGGAGGCTTGTCAGTAAGGATCCCTCCTGTACACCACCCCCTGCCAGCCTTCCAGCAAATATTCCCACAAACAGCAGCTTATTTACCAGTAACTACAGAGGAAGGGTTCCCATGGCAGACTCCGAACGCTGC
Organism: Triturus cristatus; assembly: GCF_964204655.1. Lineage (NCBI taxonomy): Eukaryota > Metazoa > Chordata > Amphibia > Caudata > Salamandridae > Triturus > Triturus cristatus. The sequence goes on along the minus strand of NC_140580.1, from coordinate 229,996,840 downwards.
TGCCCAAACTCGACAGGAAATGTGCCTTGTGCCTGGGCAGGCTGGAACAGGAAACATGTCTGTCAGTTGCTGATGCATTTCCGATGAATACCCTGGCTTCCTTTGAAAGAGAATAGCCCCCGCCCAGAGAGCTAATTACAGACGAATGCCGCTGTCTTCCTGTCTCTGTAATCACAGCTGCATCCTTTTGTTTTCCTGATTACTTCTGATAATGCAGGTGAATCATTTTGGCGCGTGTGACAAGCATACTAATGGGATGTACACATATTTGCAGTATCAGGGAAAGAGTTTTGACTCAGGCAACCCATGTTTCTGTTGACTCTGCATTGTAATATCGATAGACATGTCCGGAAACATGTTTCACTATGCAGTTAGTAATTTTCTGTCTCCTTTTCTATGTGGCGCTGTGCAAACCTGGGGTGGGAGGGTCAGCTCATCTACTGATGGAGTGGGGACCCTTGAATCTTAATCGCTCAATGCAATAATCTAAGAGGACTCCCCACTGGTCGCATTGACCTTTGATTATGGACTTGAAGTGTAAGAAAGAAGCTAACATCAACAATCCATTTCAACTACAGTGAAACCAATGTGGTTCCACAGAAATGACAGAGGATGATGTCCAAACCTTAAGGGTTTTAATAGAAAATGTGCTCAGGTTACATGTTAAATAAATCAGCAAATTTGAAGGAAATATATTGGAAGAGCATACATATTTAAATGATCATGCAGGTTAAATTTGATTTGTATAATAGAAGGGAAAATATGCAAAATATGTTCATGTTAGATAGCATTTATATAATCACCAAAGGTCTCTAAGCGCTGCATCATAGACGACAGTCCGAGTTCCGATTGCGTCACTAAGCTTAACATGGATCCTAATAGGCCTGGTCAAATGCCTCTAAGAACAGCATTGTCTTGAGTCTCCTCCAAAATGGGAGCAGCCTGACTTCCTTGCGCATGTCATCTGGTAGCTTATTCCACATCTGGGGTACAAAGACCAAAAAGGCCCGGCCTCCAAATGTCGCCATGCTGAAACGAGGGCAAGTAAGGAGACTGGCCTGTGATGAACGAAGATGGCGGTCCGGTACATAGGGCTTCAGACGGTCTTTGATATATTTGGGGGCTTCACCAAACAGGGATTTGTGTGCAATGCACAAGCCCTTGAAGCTTACTCTTTGTTTAATAGGCAGCCAGTGTAATTGATGCAGCAAGGGGGTAGCATGCGCTCTGCGAGGCGATTTGAATATCAACTTTGCCGCATCGTTCAGGACCACCTGGAGTTTCCTCAGAAGTGTGCCAGGGAGGCCAATATAGACTGCATTGCCATAGTGTAAGCGGGATAGTATTAAAGCAGTCACCACCGGGGGGCGTGGCCTGCGCCCGTAGAAGATGGCGGGCATTCCGTAGCTCTCCCCGGTGCGAGGGAATACGACGGACCTGTCACGGCGTTGGAACGCCTACACGGACATTCAGATACATGTCCTGCTTAGCGGAATCGATGCTGCCCACAATGGAGTGTTTGTTAAGCGGTGGCGACTTTATGTAAGTGCCGCTTTTCCAGCTCACTCGTCGGTGCGGTTCCGTCACAGAAACGGCCGCCATTTCATGCTGCGCATTGTGAGGATTCCTGACACGCATTACATTCGCGTCCTTTCAGTATATTGCATGCAGGCTCTTTTGGCTGAATGGAATTCCCTACGTTGCTACAGTGAAGCGCTTCACTCCTTGTCTGTTTTGCTTCTCTTCAAGTATGTTGTGCCTACAATAATGAAGATATTCTCCTCATGAAGCCTGCTCTCTCCGATATTCTGTAATGTTTTGTGCAGTCTCCAGGACATAATAGTTAAACTCCCTTTCTTGCTCATAAATGAAGGCTGCCATCTAGTGGCCATCTGCCTCAAGTACTTAAAGGATAATAATTTAGTAACAAGAGTTTGTCATGGCTCCTGTGGATTGTATTTGTTTTTAATTTATTTATTATTTATTTATTTATTTATTTTGCTCCTTTAATGGGGAGGGCGCGCTTTTTTGCCAATGTGAGGACACACAACAGACTGTTCTACTTTTTATGTTGAGCCTATGTAAAAGGAGTTACTTTTAAGGAGCATAATACATCCGCGCTATTTAATTCATTATTCCTTATTTTATATACCACTCCTCATCTCTACATCTTAGCCTTATATTCAATGGCGTCTACTCCTCTGTATAGGCTCTAATATTTTGAAGCAATCAACCTCACAATCTCACTGCAAGTTTTAGTCTGCTTATCGCCCCTATATGGTTTCACTTTTATTCACTGGAACACTGTAGTAGGGGAGAAGGAACAACAACAAAAATCCTGATATCTTCAACAACAGATATGATTAAACCAAGGGGAGTGGCTGCGTCAGAGTGGGGCATCCAGTAAGAGCATGACAAACCTGCTTTTATGGGCTTCTTGATTTGTGACTAACCACAGGATCTCTCCGCTGGCGTGTTGTACAACTTCGGGGAACTTCGCTTGCCACTTCCCAGGACAGTAAGCGTCGACTCTGCACGAGTCTTCATGGGGAAACTCCGAAATTTAAAGCTGGCTGCTTCTTCTTCTCAATTACCTGTGGACTCGGACTCAGATTCTCCCCCTCGAGACATGGTGGACGCCACGACTCCTAAAACAGATCCAATACGGGGAGCCATTCCCAAAGCGCGCAACAAAGAAAAGCTGACGTCCTCGCTGGCTGCCCCTAAACGCTTGAAGAAGGACCCGCCTTCCCCAGGGAGTAACTCCCCATCCGCTTCCATGGATCTCATTTTAGAAGAGCTCCGTGCGTTCAAACCCTTTATGGAAGCTACCATAAAGAACATGCAGGCCATGCAGGAAAAATGGACATCTTTGGAGTCGCGTGTTCAGTCTTTAGAATCCTACACAGACTCTTTGCAATCCTCTTGCTCCCACATTACGTCAATGGAGACGGAGATACTTCTACTCAAACGCCAGACGGAGGATTTGGAAAACAGAAACCGTAGGAACAACCTACGCCTTTATGGTCTTCCTGAACTTACAGAGGGTTCAAACCCTACCGTCTTCTTCCAATCCTTTCTGGCCAAGATCTTAGATGCTCCGACCTTATCCTCCGTTAATATTCAAAGAGCTCACCGCCTTGGTCCGAAGGTCGCTAGTAAGCCTAGGGGCGTTATTATGTTATTCCTACAATTCACTGACCTTTTACAGGTCCTCTCAGCTGCCAAGCTCAAGAAGCAAATTATGTGGGAAGGTCATCGCCTCTACATCTCACAAGACGTCTCCAAGGCCACTGCTGATCGAAGGAAAAAGTTTTTGGACATGCGACCTCAGTTACGGGCCCTGAATGCCAGATATGGACTACTACATCCTTGTCTCTTCAAGGTCACATATAAGGACAGAACAACCACTTATGAAGATCCGGCGGCCTTGCAGGCATTTCTCCAACGGCACACCCCGGATGTTATGGATGTATCCAGACCTGGTTGACAAGTCCTGCTTTTCTTTATTGAAACTCGTTGTGTTTCCACTTGCGCTTATGTTGTAATCTCTGAATATCTTTTCTTCCTTCAGCCGTTTCACTCCTATTTGTCCCCCTTGTAATGCAGTATAGTCTAACTGTGGTTTGTTGTTTCCTACTACGCTGTGACGCGTCTTACCCTTCATTTGTATATTTCTTTTGTTTCTACAGACACTTCATCCCCCTCTCCTAGCCTGACGTGCTTTGTTGTTTTCTATACGCTGCGTTTTTGGAGCTATGGTATCTGAGGTCTGTTTATCTGCTCTAGCTGTTTGTCGTCGCTATCTCCCGGCGCCATCGCCCCATCCTCGTTTTTGAGTTTTCGTTTCGTAAGTATGTTTTTCAGTCGTTCCTTTCGAATGTGTACTGTCTTTTTGTTGGTTTTTGTCTTAGTCCTTCTTTTTACAACTGATTCCTTACCTTTTCCTCTTTCCTCTCTTTTCTCGCTTTCCCTTTCTTTCCCTTTCCCCTCTGTGTTCCTTCCTTTCTTCGAACTCAGTATCATTCTCATAATGTTTCTTTCTCTCTTTCCCTTTCCCCTTTTTCCGTTTTACTTTTTCTCCTTTTTTCCTCTCTTCCTCATCACCTTGTTCAAATTCTCTCAGTTTTTCCAAGTTATTTTTTATGCAATAACAAGTATGTTGCTGTTAGCTGTTTCTCTTTGCTGTTCCATTCCGTGTTACATCATGGAACGTTAAAGGTTTAAACAACCCCATCAAAAGGCAAAGGGTTTTGTCTAATTTAGCAAGACTTAAATCTGATGTTGCCCTCCTTCAAGAGACTCACCTCTCTGAATCGGAAGCCTTGAAACTCAAACGTTGTTGGGTGGGTCATGTTTTCTGCTCCCCCACAATCTCCAAGAAAAATGGTGTTGTGATTTTATTACATAAAAAGTTAAATGTTTCCTCAATCTCTCACGAATGTGATGTTGATGGTAGATGGGTTATTGTTACACTGCTTATAGATAATATTCCTATTAGTTTTTTTAACGTGTATGCCCCAACTGGAATTGACAGATCATTTTGGCCCTCTATCTCAACTAAGCTGTCCTCTCTCTCTGGAGATTATATACTTCTCGGGGGAGATTGTAATCAAGTGGTTGATCCCTTTCTTGATCATCACTCTAATGTTAAATTTGTTCCCTCTAGGATGCACTCTCAATTTGTTAACACCTTTCAAAATAACGCCCTGGTGGACATCTGGAGATTGTGTAATCCGGATCTTAGAGAATACAGTTTTTACTCCCCTCCACATCACTCACAATCCCGCATTGACCATATTTTCCTTAGCAAATCCTTATCCCAACACGCTATACGCTCTGATATTGGTTCCATTTTAATCTCGGACCATGCCCCAATTCATGTGGACCTTGACCTACTTCCTTTTTCTCCCCACTCTGGCAGATGGCGTTTCAACAATGCTTTGCTTTTGGAACCTACTTTTTGTTCTGAATTTACAGCCTTTGCCACTGAATTCTTCCTTCTCAATCATACCCCTGACTCTTCCTTTGTTACCATTTGGGATTCCTTTAAAGCAGCTTCTAGGGGTTTTATTATCAATTTTGTAGCCCGACGAGAGAAACTTCGAGAAGCCAAGTCCGAGCTCATTTTAGCTAATATTAAGATTTTGGAGCTTGATTACCATGCTTCTAAATCTGAGACTTCTCTTAAAAAACTTATCGATGCGAAAATCTCCTTCAATAGGTTTACAACTGATGCTGCCTCTAACCTTTTATTAAAAAGTAATTCCAGATATTACGGAGGTAAAAACAAAATGGGGAAACTTCTGGCCAATTACTTGAAGGTAAGGAAAGAGCGTTCCAAGATTGAATCTATTAGGACTTCCGCTGGGAACTCTTGCTTTAAGGACAAAGACATTCTTTCTGAGTTTGTTAAATTCTATGACAATTTATACACCCCCGAGCATATCCCGGAAACTACGGATATTCTTTCATATTTTCATTCACTTCCCTCCCCCCCGGCCTCTCATGTTGATTTCACGGCTTTAGGACGGGACATTACGCTTTCCGAAATTTCCCATGCCGCTTCTAAATTACGACACGGTAAATCCCCAGGTCCTGATGGGTTCACTATTGAATTTTACAACCACTTCGCCTCTCTACTCATCCCTAAACTATTACTTTTATTCCAATCCTTCCTTGCAGCGGGTTCTTCCAGCGGCACCTTCCAACAGGCCTTAATCTGTCTAATCCCCAAGGAGGATAAGGACCACCCGTTATGCAAAAATTATAGGCCAATTTCTCTGGTCAATACAGATTACAAAATTCTGGCAAAACTCCTAGCTTTAAGCGTGGACCCCCTTTTACCCGATCTCATTGGCCCTGAACAATCGGGCTTTGTCAGGGGCCGTCTCTCATCTGACAACTCCCGTGTTTTTCTTAATATTCTTAGTAAAGCTTCCTCTTTGTCACTTCCCTTCGCGGCTATTTCTTTAGATGCAGAGAAGGCCTTTGACAGGATTGGATGGGACTATATGTTTCAGGCCTTGCGTTGGATTGGCTTTTCTTCCAAATTCATTTCTTTTATCTCTTTACTCTATTCTAACCCCCAGGCCTCCATTTTTGTCAACGGATTGACTTCGGACTACTTTTCTTTACATAGAGGAGTACGACAAGGTTGTCCTCTTTCCCCCCTACTTTTTGTTTTAGCCCTGGAACCCTTTCTTACCAAAATTCGTCTAGACAACAGTATTTCTGGTTTTAAATTCGGTTCACGTCAGGTTAAACTCTCGGTCTATGCTGACGATATTCTTTTTTACTGCTCTAATCCTGTTTCCTCTATTCCTTCCTTTCTCCTACAGCAGGTGTCTTCCTTCTCTGCGGTCTCTGGCTATCGCCTCAATGCTGATAAATGCGAGATTCTACCTTTAAATCCTATCTGTCAAAAATATCTTTTTTCCCAAACGGGTTTCTTATGGCAGCCTTCTAAGATCAAATATTTGGGAGTTTGGTTCGCCCCTCTCTTGTCTGATACGGTCAAACTTAACTTTGATTATGTCTCCAAGAAAATGGATACGGCTATCCAACGTTGGAACCCGCTCTTTCTGTCCTGGTGGGGTCGGCTCAATTCTATAAAAATGATGTTATCACCCCTTCTTCTATATACCATTTCCATGCTTCCAATACATATTCCAGTTTCCTTCTTTAAACGGATTGATTCCTTGTTGCTGAAATTCTTATGGAATGGCAAGCGCTCCCGGATAGCTCTGGCTTCATTGCGCAAGGATAAGGCCCAGTCTGGTGTGCGCTTTCTGGATTTCAGAGAGTATCATCGAGCTTTTTCTTTGAAACAATCGATCCGTTGGCTCTCTTCTGACTTTCTGCATTATCCGCCTGTCTGGTTAAGTATAGAATCTTCCTTTCTTTCCCCCTTTACCTTCCGCGAGTTCTTATCCTTCTCGTCTCCTCTGGTTCGCTTTCGTACTCCTATTATCTCTCATTCTCGCGCTCTCCTTTTCCCTTACATAACATCATCTTATCCGTCCCTCCTTTCTCTCCACGAACAAGCGATATGGCACAACTCCCTATTCAAAATACGCAATCGCACTATATTCTGGAAGACATGGTACTCTAAAGGATTGTGTTGGATCTCTCAACTCATTTCCCAAGACACTCCTCTCTCATTTCAGGAACTTAAATCCTCTTTCTCACTGCCCTCCTCTGCCCGATCGCAATATGATGCCCTTCTCCCAGTCTTGACCTTATATCTTCGTTCCTTGGCTCCATCCACCACTATTCCTTCGGATCGCAAAGCTACTTCCTCATTATTGGAGTTGTCTCCCTCAGCTTCAGCTATTTATAATTCTTTTCGATACTCCATGGACAGACTAAAATCGAAATTGCATGGGAACTGGATCTTTCTCAGGATTGGCCAATTCCTCTTTGGGACAAAATATGGGCTAAACTTCATAAATCCTCTAGAGCTGCCAATACTACCCAAACCCTATATTTTATTTATACCAGAACCTTACATACCCCACACGCTTTGGCCCGTTTTTCACCTGACACCTCCTCTACTTGTTGGTCCTGTCCCTGTCCCGATGCTGATCTCAAACATATGTTGTTTGAATGCCCCTCTACCTCCACGTTCTGGCATCTAGTTTGGGCGCAAATACAAAAGATATTCCAATTTCAGATTCCCTTTTCCCCTTCGCAAGTTTTTCTTGGCTCCCTATCACCAAGACTCCCACAATCACCTCCCCATTATTTACTACTTGACCTTCTAATTGCTGTGGCTTTTCATACCATTACTTCTAATTGGAAGCAGGCTGCAAATATCTCCTACCATATTTGGTGGAATGCTGTTTGCTTCCACCATCGCCTAGACACTAATTATGTCTCTCCCGTCTCCCTGGCTGTTAAGCGTGACCTGATTTGGCTCCCTTTGGTATCCTACCTCTCCTCCTCTGCTCCAGTACACGCTTCTCCAAATCCTGCAACAGTTGAGGTGCGTAAACCACCATGATTGTATTGTTTCTTAAATGCCTTTTTGCTATGATATTACATTCTACTTTATCATATGGTATTTTTCATTCCTAGGCATAGGTTTTTGTTTTTGTAAACTTCATGCTTGTTATTTTTACCTGTATTGAGAGCTTCTATTGAACTGTTTATTCCTTGTATGCTCACCATGATGATTATACCTCCTTCCCTCCCCTTCCCCCTTTTTTTCCTTTCTTTAATAAACTCAAACTTAAAAAAAAAAAAAAAAGCAGTCACCACCGCCTGCATGGTGGTGGATGAAAATAGGATTGATCATTTCCAAAGTTGACTCATCAATCCGATGCAACTTCCCACGACAGCAGACACCTGGTTCTTCAGGGTCAGTCCGGTGTCCAGTCTGATACCCAGACTTTTCACGGCTGGCACTGGCGTTGGAGTAGTGCCAAGCTCTTGGGGCCAAAAAAGGCTGGACCAAGGGGAAGAATCTGGGGAGAGTACCAGGACTTCAATCTTGTCTGGATTCACCTTTAAGGAATTGGAGGTCATCCAATTCATGGTGTACCGGAGAATGTTCTGAACGTTCCGCTGTGAATCGCAGGTGTTATCGATGCGGACTATTAGCTGAGTGTCGTCCGCATAATGAAACACCTGACAATCTGCCTTTGCCAGTGCCTCAATCAGGGGTTGGAGGTAGATGTTAAAAAGCAGGGGGGACAATGCCGAGCCCTGCGGGACCCCCCCAACCGAAGATTGCCCTGCTTAGACATGAGGTCTCCTAATTGGACCATCTGCCGACGAACCTCCAAGAATGAAGTGAACCACTGAAGAGCCGTCCCAGTGACTCCCAGCCGCCGCATACGAGCAAGTAGCTGTCCATGGTTCACCGTATCGAAGGCGGCTGAGAGGTCGAGTAGGATTAGAGCAGAGAGGGTCTTTTGGTCTGCTGCGAATCGTAGATGGTCCAAGACTGAGAGCATAACTAACTCAGTGCTGTTATGCGCCCGAAACCCAGCTTGCCGATCATGCAGCAAGTGATGTTCAGTGTATGACGCAAGAGCTCTAAGTACATGCTGTTCAAGTACCTTGGCCAGGAACGGGAGTTGGGAAATCGGGCGATAGTTCTTCAAATTCCTAGTATCTGCTCCCGCTTTCTTCAACAGTGGGAGTACTATAGTTTCCTTAAACTTCTGAGGTACTGTTCTTGAGGTCAAGGATAGATTCAAAACAGGCAACACCACAGCCTCAACCAGAGGAATAATCATTTTGAGCACCTTTGGAGGACAAGGGTCCTCAGGTGACCCAGATTTCACTTTAGCCACTAGGCGAGTCAGGTCCTTTGGTTCAAGCAAAGGGAGCCAAGAGAGGGAGAAGCCCAAAGAGTCAGAGGGCTCCTCCTCCCCTGATAGCGAGCAGGGAGTAATGTGCGTATTCTTAATAGCCGTAACAATATCTTCGACTTTAATTAGAAAGAAGTTCTGTATTTTATCGCAGTCGGCTTGATTAGTGACCAGTTTTTGCTCAGTCAACCTGCTCAGCTCTCTGAGTACAGTGAATGGCTCTTTTTGCTTATCACTTGCTTCACTAATCCTAGCTTCATAGTAAGCGGACTTAGTTTTAAAAAGAGAGGCCTTATAGCGAGCCAATTTGGCTTTAAATATCTCCTTGGCTTCTGGGTCGAGGGATTTCTGCCATGAACGCTCAGCCTGACGGAGAACTTGTTTTTCCCCCTCTAAGCTCGCACGTGTACCATGGGACCCCTATAGAGCCATGCATGATCCTAATCCTCCGCAAACAGGAAGGGATAGAATTACATATAAAAAGCAAAATATCAACCAAGCAGGTTCAATAAAGGGACTTCCCTATTCTAAATAAAGTGTTGAAAGTAGCTAGAGAAAATCCTATGAGGAAGGTGTCAGCAACAGGTGAACCAAGATAAAGGTTCAAGGGAAAAAAGCACGAGTGCTCGAACATGAAGCCCAGCACTCGGACAGGGAAATCAGCAGAGTTGAGCATGAGGGCCAGATGTACGACCCACCAATTTGCGAGTCGCAAATTGCAACTCGCATATTGAGATGCACAACAGTGTCTGAGACACTGTTAGCGATTCCCAATGGGGTCGCAAATTGCATGCCTCATGCATATCAATGAGGCTGACGCAATTTGCGACCCCACTGGGAATGGCTGGCACTCCCAGGGATGGTGGCCTAATGGGGTCAGCAGACCTCCATGTCTGGCACTGCTTTTAAATAAAGCAATTTTTTTTAATGCAGCTCATTTTCCTTAAAGAAAAACAGGATGCATTTAAAAAATAAAAATTAAACTTTTCAGTTTAATATTTTAAGGGCAGGCAATGGTCGCAGGGACCACTGCCTGCCCTTAAAAAATATTTGCGCATGCATTCACAAAGGGGAAGTGGTCCCCTGGGGATCCCTTCCTGTTTGCGAGTGCTTAGAAGGGTGGTAAACTGCGAGTGTTTTGCGACCGCAGTTGCGGTTGCAAAACATTCCTACATAGCTTAAGTTGTCGCTATTTAGGAAGGGACACCCTTGGAACGCCCTTTCATAATAGCGAGTTGCTAATCCCATTTTGCGAGTCGCCGATTGAATTGCGACTCGCAAAATAGGATTAGTACATGGACCGCTGGATTTTTGCAGGCGCAAATTGGTCTAAAAACCAATGGCGCCTGCAAAAAAACCTTTGTACATCTGACCCTAAGTCTTTACTCTGCAAAGTCAAGACAGAGTCTGCTCAACTATTCCAAGGAGCACCTAATTAAAGCATAAAAAGAACCTTCTTCAATACTCTCCATATCAATTTCCACCAAACAGGCCAATTAGTAATCGTTGTTCTCTGGGAGCAGGTAGACTCCCTAGTTTTCCAAATCTTAACAATGGGGTACACAGCTGTACGTCCTTGCATATAACATCAGTCTGGTCTTCCTGATGCAGGAAGATCTCTCCCACCGTCTCAGTCTCCATGTCGGAGGTCAATTCCTAATTAAATTTGGCTACCTAATAATCTATTACAAACAATAAACCGATTGTAACTTAACGAACGCGATGATCGGGCACCTGCAGAGGAGCTAAAAATAAGACACAGGCAAAGCATTTAATAAAATGGAATTCATGGTAATTGCGCCCGGATACACGTTAGGCCAATGTTAATTTCAAAATGGTTTCCAAACAAATACAGGTAACTAGTGGGTGGAACCCTGCTTGGGGATTGCCTCCCCCTCCTGGGGCAAGTTTCAAGCAGCAATCCACTAGGATGGGGTACAATTGGAAAGGGGAGATTTTACCCTTTCCAATGATACCTCTCTCATCTGCCTCGGTGCTCAGGGGGCTGAGATAGCCCACTGAGCACTAAGGCAGTGAAACTGAGTTTCAGTTTCTCTGAAATGACATCAGCGCGGCATGCACGGCAATCATCATTTCGGAGAAATTATCAGAACACCCTCAGGAGCTAGGGAAGATCTTCGCCAGCACCCAAAGGTGTTTTGACAGAAAGGAAATCCCTCAGGTGTATGCCTCAGGGGGATTTCCTGTGCCATGTGTGCGGACGGCTGGGAGCCGTCCGACACACGTGAGCACTGGTGCGTCGGACGGCTCCCGGCCGTCCGACACACCAAAGAGGTGAATGGGAATAGTTTGGATTTATCCCAATTCACCTTCAATACGGAGGCGTCCCTGACTGCCCCAATAGCTACATGAGACTCAGGAGGACGAGGGCATCCTCACAAAGCTACACCAAGGCATTGTCTGCATACATAGATATTATATGCCAATGATTGTCTGTATGTATCCCCCAACTTGTGGCATGTTGTCAGAGCGCACAAGCCAGTGACTCCATTGTGAGTGCAAAAATAATTAAGGATGGGGGAAGCCTGGTCGTGTGGCATTCCAGATAATAGATGAATCAGAGAAAGTGGAACCAGTTTTCACTCGAGCCATGGGCGGGTTATACAACAAAGATACCCACTTGAGGTCCCATTCCAAATCTACCAAGTACCTCTATGAGATAACCCCAACTCAGGGTGTCAAATGCCTTCTCAGTATCGAGGGATTCAACCCAAAGGTGCACACCCGTCTCGCGCCCCCAGTCCATCAACATAAAGTAGGTTAAAAAACATTTTCCTACCAGGGATGAACCTGTTTTGATCTAGATTTACTATTTGTTGCACTACAGGAATCAACCTGTTGGCTAGCACTTTCCCAAGAATCTTATAGACAGAGTTCAGGAAGGAGAGTGGACGGTATGGCCCCAAGAGCAATGGGTCTCTGTCTGATTTAGGTAGTACAACCAGCACTGCCTCTCTGAGGGTAGGGGAGAGTACAACTTTGGCGAACGCCACTGTGTGGACCTTAATTAGACGTGAAATGAGTTGTGATTTAAAGGTGGAGTAAAACTCCAATGACCAGCCATCTGCTCCAGGGTTCCTGTCCCGTGCCAATATATGCATTATAGTTCAACTAGATATACAGATGACTTCTCAATAAGGTAAATATAGCCATCTACTAGATATACAAATGACTTCTCATAAAGGTAAATATAGCCATCTACTAAACTTGGTTAATAAAAGGCACACAGATTAATACTGTGAAATACACGTTGAATATATATGTTGAATATAAAGGGGTGAAGCTCTAAATTACCCTGCTCCAGTCCTAACTGATGGCTAGGATAGCCATCACATAAACAATTCAGGAGTATAGTTACAAAAATTGCCGCTAACTAGTGTTAGCATAAGTTAGCAGCAATTTTCGCAACACTGTCTAATGGCGAAAACTATAGCCCTGTTACCAGCGTATGTAGTAGTAGTAGTATAATACTTTATTCGATATAAAATATCATAAAAGTACGAGCATGATTGATTCATCAATAAAAATCCGTCATTATACCAGCGTATGTACAATACGTTGCTACAGGGCGATAGTATCGGCTATCCGCGGTGAAAACTGCCGCTAACACTAGCAGCACGGCGATAAAACGCTTGCCAGTAGTGAGAGAAAAGTGAGGAAAGGCCAATTAGAGGCACAAAAACTTACTCTAGTCAGCCCAACGTCACTTTTCTGCCTCTAGGGGCAAAAATAGCCTATAAGTCCACGACCAATGATAAACAGAAAATAAAAACAATGGAATGCAGGGCCAAGTTCAGTATGGGGAAACAACCCCCCCCCCCCCCCCCCCCAAACCCCTAACAGCCAGGATTAGCAGGCAAAGTCCCAGGCGAAGAGGAAATGCAGATTCAGGGCTCAATTTATGTAAAGAGGTGTATCACTGGGAAAAACCAGTGATGCATCACATTACATAGCGCTTTCCTTGCGACACCATGGCAGCCGAAGCCTGGAAGTGTGGACAGTCCCCGGAGCCCAGAGGCCCCGCTGGGCCTGCATTTGAGACCTGGAGTGGGAGACTCTGATGCTGTCTTCTTTTGCTAGCAAATTGTCTAATGCAAGTCGATTTTACAAAACCATAGACCTAATAGCTACCAGCTCTGTATCTGCAGTCAGCAAAGCACCAGCTGGACTAGTGGTAAGTTTGTCCACTACTGTGGAAATCTTTCTAAATCATTTAAGACAACCCCTACTCAAAGAATCATAGTTGGAATAATGTCTCCTATTATTTGCGAAGCATTACTATCACACGTTTAGGTCTGCTAGATGGTTCCCCCTTCCTGTGTATCTTAATCATCTACATGATATATTTTGGGAACACTAAGGCAAGATAGCAAGTACTTGCCCAATTTTCTGTCAACTTAAAACAAGCTTTCTGCCCACACACAAATTAAACTTCAGGAATCACCTGATCTTCTCCTGTAAGAATATGAGCAGGGCTGCCTAAAATTTCAAATTTATGTCAACACCCACTCAAGTCCCATAAGAATATTTCTGTCTGTACTTTCTCCCCTACAAATGCACCACTTCCCTTTATGTTGCCACTTTAATTTCAAGCTAGGATATACTCCCTTTACATTATACTCATCTTTCTCTTTCTTTTACACATTTTTCAAAACATCCTCTCATTGACCGGTGGTACGTTTTGGCCCTCCTCGTCTCTATTTAGTGGATGAACTACTTTATAGGACTCGTACAACATGTCAGATTCAGTCTACGTCAATTTTATAGGGAGATCGACAGAAATACCAAGTGGTATCTATCTCATCTGCCTAAAGATGGGGATTCATGAGCCTATTAAGGGGAACTTCAGAAAGAATTATTCCATAATTCAAAAACACTATATTCAAAGTATGCCTGTTTATATAAAATACCAAGCAGAATACTACAAGTGATGTCATAGTGCTGCCATAAGAAAGAAGAATGTGGCTACTGAAGCAGGCAAGTGAGCACAGACGTAACTGTCCTTAGCCTCCATTGTATGTGTGCACTCATATTTAGTAGGTAATCTAGAAAATGCATTGGTTGAAAAGTTTCTCTCTGAAGCATCCTGGTGTAAAATCCTAATGTCAAAACTATGTACATCTTCTACAGGGTGTGAATGTATAGTAGGTCTTGGTGTGGACCTAACAGGACCATTGTCAGCAGGGGAACTTAACCCTAGTAGTAAAGCAGGCAGATTAGTATTGCAGCTATCACTAACATATGCTGGTCTTTGGTAAGTATACCTATAATTTCTCTAGAGTCAGACCTTTAGAGTAGCGTAGCAGCGAGCAGAATTATAAAGTCTGCAACATATCTGCTTGTGCAAATGGCAAAACTGATTTCATGTTTGCACAATGAGATTAGCTTTATGTACAGCAGTCTTCATGAGTCATTCCTAACCCTACATCACCCTCTTCTCAAATGGCAGCCCTACTCTTCTTCTAGAGCCTTGGCATTAGGGAATCTTCAAAGTTCAAACAAGGAAACGTTTGATAAATATCAGTTCACAAATGTTAGAAATGGGGGTCTCTAGTTGGCAGTGGCTTGCCACCTGTCCAAGTAGGGACCCTTATTCTTGTCAGGGAGTTACACAACCAAGATAACGCCTGCTCACTGCCTTGTTAGCTTGGCAAGAGCAGTCAGGCTTACCTCAGAGGCAATGTGTAAAGCATTTGTACAAACACACACAGTGGCACAGTGAAAACACAACAAAAGTACACCACTCCAGTTTAGAACAAGCATTTGCATTGCAATAGGTCTCGCATTAGTGACAATTGAGCTATTGGCGTTGCAAAAACTATTGGGTTGTTTTCGTTTAAAGTTATGCCAGCAGAAGCATAATAGGAATAGAAAGTCCACTAAAGAAGGAAAGGGTGGAGTACCACAGGCTGTTACTGGGTGTTCCTGAGTCACCTAGTAACAGCCTGTGGTACTGCATCCTTTTCTTAAGACCTAATATAGGAAATCAATTACTCAGTGGCTATAGGAATGAGCCAAGCATTTGCGAGATATTTTTTTAAGCTTTTGTATCCTTTGCGATAAGGAAAGAAATTCCACTAATGAAGGAAAGGGTGCAGTACCACAGGCTGTTACTGGGTGTCCCAGGGACACCTAGTAACAGCCTGTGGTACTTCACCCCTTCCTTAAGACAAAATATTTGAATTCCATTACCTAGTGGCTTAAGGAACGAGCGCAACCATTTGCAAGCATTTTGTTTTTTGGCTTTTGTAGCCTTTGCATTATGTTGCGCTTTAACTTTATATAATAAAATAAATATGGAAGCGTCAGGGAAATTCAGCGCGCCGTGCCACGAATGCTAATAAAGTAAAAAATGCTAATAAAGTAAATAAGGTTGTGTCAAGAAAATCCTGTGAGGCGTGCCGTGAATGCTAATAAAGTTAAAAATGCTAATAAAGTAAATAAGATTGTGTCTGTGAAATGCGGTGCAGAGCGGCATACCTTGAATTCTAATTTAGTATACAAGGTTTTTCGGGGAACACCGTCGCAAAAGGGGCTATTGTGCCAACAACTCCATCTAAGTTGAAAAAGTCATTAAGAAAAGAGTGCTGAGCAAGTAAAAATAAAACGTATGGAGTACAGTTACATGTAAGAGGGGCTTTCCTTGGGTGACCCTGTGGTGAGTGAGAACAGAGCGGAAAACTGCCCCAGCAAATGATGACAGTCACTCTGCTGCTCCAAGGTCAGTGTAGGGGAGATTCACCCTGCTCCTTGGCAGACAAAAGGTCGGGGAGAGGTTCACTCTCCTCTGCCACCCCATCATTAGTAGCCAAGAGCAAGGTTAACTTAGACCTCTCATAAACGGGGTTTGAGGCGGGTTATGTGCAGGACCCTCAAGGGCTTTATTGGAGTCCGCAAGTCCACCAGGTGAGTGACATCACTCTTGAGCTCCGTATACCTCCTAGGGGTTGTGTTGTCCTTTAGGCTAGTCCTGTCATGTATACCCCTTTTTGCCTACATTTGTCCCATACACACGACAATAATGATTCTAAACAGGCGACCTTTTACCTAGTAGCTAGCTCCTGTCTCCTCAACACTAGGCTGTCAGTACTCTATCATAATTCCTGTTCCTAACGTACATAAACATGTCCTCAGGCACGGTATAATTATTCTGTATAAGGGTCACCACTTTTTTAATCCTTGGCCAACTGCCAGCTGTGCATGATCGCATTTGTTAGGGAAAACATTCATGATTGTTTCCAAATATTTATGGTTGTTTTCAAAACATATCGATTCTAGAAAAATCCTTGGAGTGACCACTCTAGTCTAAAAGAGCCTCATTCCCCCCTATAAATTTGGAGAGAATTCCTTCCAAGCTGACGCAGGGTCTGCATGCTGGATCTTTGAATTGCAACGGTCTGACATACCTTGTGGGGTGTCATCCTCGAAGCAGAGATGGGGTCCTTCGGTCTTACCCATCAGGTGAGTGGGCTGGTTCTTCTCTAGGGGTTTCTTAGCTACACATATATAATATACAAGAAGAGTTGCCCCTAGGTGGGATGCACTCCCAGGTGGAGATTACGCCAAAGCAAGGGCCGACGCCATGAACAAAGTCCTTTTCTGGTTTCCTGCCAGACGCATTTCGGGCCAACGCCCTCTTCAGTGGCAGACCATGTGACGTGACGGCGTGCGGAAACCACCAGTAAATCCCCGTAATAATTATGCTTAGGTGAACCACCTGAAGCAATGCTTTCTGGGACTGGTGGTTCAGTAAAACCCAAGTGGGTCGCCGCCGGCACTCACATTAAAAAATGTCTTTAAAAGGATTGCCGAAGTTCACGCAGGCACCCCTGCATATAACAGGCACCTCCTGTTCCACAGTTGGCTGCCCCAATAAAGCAGCCGCGGACCCGCAAATGTTTTGCAGTGGTACAATCCCGCGACCAGTCTGGCCGCTATACAAAATACAAGAAGAGTTGCTCCTAGGTGGGATGCACTCCCAGGTGGAGATTACGCCAAAGCAAGGGCACACGCCATGAACAAAGTCCTTTTCTGGTTTCCTGCCAGACGCATTTCGGGCCAACGCCCTCTTCAGTGGCAGACCATGTGACGTGATGGCGTGCGGCAACCACCAGTAAATCCCCATAATAATTATGCTCAGGTAAACCACCTGAAGCAATGCTTTCTGGGACTGGTGGTTGAATAAAACCCAAGTGGGTCACCGCCGGCACTAACATTCAAAAATGTCTTTAAAAGGATTGCCGATGTTCGCGCCGGCACCCCTGCATATAACAGGCACCTCCTGTTCCACAGTTGGCTGCCTCAATAAAGCAGCCGCGGAGCCGCAAGTGTTTCGTGGTGGTGCAATCCCGCGACCAGGCTGGCCGCTATACAAAATACAAGAAGAGTTGCCCCTGGGTGGGATGCACTCCCAGGTGGAGATTACGCCAAAGCAAGGGCAAACACCATGAACAAAGTCCTTTTCTGGTTTCCTGCCAGACGCGTTTCGGGCCAACGCCCTTGGCACTTGTGGGTATATATTTTTTGTTGTAAGGCCCCCAGTTCTTGAGATTTTTGATATCCTGTGGGGTGTCCGGAAGCAGTTGGGACACCAAGCCCTCAGTTTAGGTCATCTAAAATGCGCAGTTCCTAGGATCTACATGACATTGCGCCGCCAACATTGGTTTGGTTCTTATATTAACAGTGAAAATGTGAGTAGCTCAGTTGTGCTTTCTCAGAATGTCCTACTCGTGCTTTTTCAGAGACGTCTGAAGTGGGAAGGGAAACCCACCTCAGCTGAGCAGATATACTCTGTGTATTGGCTGAAGGTTTAACAAGCTTGTAAGGGAGAACGTTCCCACATTGGGCAAAACCCTTAGTCACTGAAATCTTTTTTCTCTTCTCCTGAGAATGACTGAGTCATTGAGTGATGGTTCAGGCTCGGGGGAAGAAAAATTTGCAAACGCTCTTAACATCACAAAGAATTGTAGACATGCAGTAACTATAAAGCTGTTGGAACACGGCGTACCCGCAACAGGTGGCTGTGTTACCTTCGTGATTGAGGCACACAAGGTATTCGGATCAGAGGTATTCTATTCTTGGGTTCAGTTCCCACCTGCAGATCCTTTAAACTAATTTGTTCCACACATATGTTGTACTTGAACCACCAGATAAATACATTCCATACGAAGACATTGAAGTCCTGTTAACTCATCAGCAACATAGAAACTGGTTTGAAGGAGCCCTCCCACACACAACATATGTTGTGAGACTTGGTCCACTTAGCATAGCTGGAGCGACCTAGCTGATCTTAGTGACATACACACCACATCCAGAGATAGATACACTACTAGTGGATGAAGTCCATACAATATACAAAGACATAGTCAGGCTATACTGACACATTGTCCAGTTTGTCATGCGAACATTAACAGTCCAATCTACCAGAAATGCCCCAGCTGGTCCACATCAGACCACACCTACAATTAGCCTGCTGACACTGAAACCACTAATAGGGACAATTCCCTCCAAACGGGTGCAAATTCCGTTCTGGATAGCACAAAAAATAGCACAGCTTGAAGCAGTATTTCCCCATACTGGTCCGCAGGAAAGACATAGAATGCTAACCATTTGCTTGCCAATGGGGATAATTCCCTCGATTGAGGATTGTACCACTTGGGGAACAATCTTTGCTGCCATATACATCAGAATACACAGTACCCCTTCCATAGCAATCATTCGAGAAGTATTAAAACAAATACAGAATGAGTATGGGGCAGGTCCTGCCCTGGACGTGGGAATGAAACTGATGGGTAACTTTGCCCAAGTCTCTGCAATAATGCTGAGCAATATAAGGGGGGAGGCAGGCAGCAGCAGTGGCCATACACATCCGCCTGAGGGAAATAGCACCTATGAATAAGAAGCGAGAATTACCAAAAATTTGCGAAGAAACCTATGATGCATTAGGTAGAGATAAATTGATAACCAAAGCAGGGAAGCCACAAATGGCGGGTTGTCCCGACAAGGACAACTTGAAGCAAGCACCCGCTTCTTCTAAAAAGAAATAGGAGAACATGGGAGAAATGGGAGAACAAACAACAGAAAAATAACCATACAGAAATTCACAATCAAGGGGTGGGCCTCCCCAACGTGAGTCCTATGAAAAGAGGTATAACCTTAGGAATCGTGATAACATTAGGAAACCTGACAGGTATCAGGACAATGATACACGTTCCTTTCGTTCCTTCCAGGGTTTGTCAAAAGCTCGGAGAGGGACGGGGGATCAGAACAAAATCAAGAAGATTGACCAAAGACAAAAAGGGAAACACATTGAAATTCAGATTATATTATCAAACAGGAAGAGCAACCTAAAACAAAAACTCAATTCAAAAAGAAAAAACAAGCTGGCTTAAAAATTAGACATGCCCAGGTTACTGAGGACTCAGCTTCTGAATGGGCTCTGACGATGCTAGACACCACCGCAAAAGTAACAATAGATCGCTGGAACCGGAAGGATTTTCTGGTGACAGCAGTATTGAATAAACACATCACAGTGGAAACGCCTGATGCAAAAGATAGTGTCCCACATCGATTGTACAAAATTAGACTCCAAATAGAAAGGGACATCTCAAGAAAGGTTAAATGTCTCTTTTGGGAGAACGTATCATATGGATATGACATACTGCTAGCAGAAAAAGATTGGCCTCCTGAGTTTGTGATGGATTGCTCAAAGGGTTAAACCGTCATTTTGCCTGCTTTCTCAGAGCTCGTTCCAGAATCTTTAAAACATTCATATGCACAGAAGTGGGCATTAGCACTAGCTCCAGCATTATACCACAACCATGTAGGCTGTGACGTGGTGTCTACTCACCACGAAAACCCATTAAAATCTACTCCAAATCCACAGGGACAGTACCCTATAAAAAACGATGCAGTGGAATCAGCAACACACAGATACTCTCCGTTCAGTTCAGGTAGACATGATAGCATCATAACATTTGCAAACACATGTGAATTCTACAAACTTGGTGATCCCGGTGGTCCTGGGTTTATCAGGATCTACATTACTCACTTTCAATGAAGGTGAGACAGTCCCAATAGCATACAAATCACAATTATACACAAATACGGAAATGCGATTTGCGGCAACTGAAAAAATATTGACCGCAGTACAGACTGCTGTAGTGAGAGAAAGAGCACTAGCACAGGGGAAATGCATTATTGTTGTAATCCGGGTACCAACTTTAGAAGCTGCTACCAAAGCGAGCATTCCAAATGCGAAAGCCCTGCATCTGCGATGGACACAATGGGCTAATTCCCTCACTGCAACAGATGTAGATTACATATACGACTCTACACTGAAAACACAAGCGTTCCTGCAGTACGAACAAGAATACCCTCTCCTGAATGAAATCTTGCCTCTAGAAAGATACGAATACATCATTTATACTGATGGTCCTGCTCAGCCTACCATAGGTAGTAAACAACAGAATAGCGCAGCATATGCTATAGTGAAGGGACGTATGCAGGATGGTAAATTCCATCCCAGCAATACGACTACGCAATCTCTAGGAGATTGTACGGCACAGCTGGCAGAGTTGAAAGCCCTGATACTAGCACTACAATGTACGGATCAGGAATTCCCCACACTGATAGTGTGCGATTCATTTTACTGTGTGCAATCCTACAAGGAATATCTCCATTACTGGGGCCAGAATAGGTTGAGATTCCAAGGGTTGTAGAATTAAACATACATTTTTGATGGGGACAAGTGGCAAAGCTGAAAGCATAACAGTGGGGTCACAGCATGCACACCAGTTTATCGATCTCTTCTTTGTTTGTAGATAAGGCTTGTGTTAGCGTGCAGATTAGAGTAGTGCCTTGCCTCAAAGCACGTAACATGGACGTTGACCAACAATAGCAGCAACGAGTTGATGCTTTTCCAATCGTACAGCTTTCAAAGAGAAATTCTCTCAAACTTTACTTGTTTATACATTCATGTTTATTCCATCTTTTTCATAGTTAGTCCTGTTTTCATATACTGTTTACAAACGGGCTGTTCATACTCCCACTTGTTTCAAATGAAGTGGTTATGCCAATCCAGGCCTTTTACCAAATCACGTGGGATATATCAATTCATGTTCTAACAGCTAAAATTCTTTAATCAGTCCCAATGCATTTCGGGCTCTTATTGGCCCTTCGTCAGGGGTAGCTGCATAAATTAAAAAGAGGCTCTATTAGTTTTCCACATTTAGAACACTACGTCTTTTTTGCAATGCATACAAATATAAAATCACTACAAACCCTGTATCCATGGCTGACCTTTGCTTGCTTTTAACACCATAAATCTTAAACAAACAAATAACCTTTCAATTGTAAATATAAGCGTGAAGCTTTTTGAGTCTACAGTGCACGCGGTGATCTCCCCCACATCCATCCTCGATCTTAAAACCTGCCATTCATTCTTCCCGCGTTGCCCTGTAGCAATCTCGAACACCCTGCTTGAACCAGTATCTATAAATTAACAAAACTCAAAAAACCCAATGTGTCTATCTGATCTCCATAAGCGATATACACGCACAATAGAACGCTACAACCTTCCCCGGTCTCATGCTAAATTCTGTACCTGTTTGTGCCCAATGAAAGTTGCTAACATACTGGCGCCTTGTTGCTCCATAGTCACGATATCAGACTGCTGCTTAACCAGCTCATTCCTTTCACTATTCCCTATTTCAACACTTCCCAACTTGCCGTTTTTTCAAAATACATCTGAACAAGGATTGATTCCCATCAACTGAGTCCCGGTGAAACCAGTGTCCTACTCCTCCTAGCTCTGGCGTCCTGACTCCTCCCTGACAGTCACACCTTGAAACTTTCCTTACTGACACCACCATTGATAATAACAAAACTACATGTCCCACAACCCTTTGTCACAGTCCTAGGCCATACCATCTTATTAAAAAACAAAACAAAAACATTTTTCTTTAATGTGGTATGCTTACGGTACAAACCCATAAACCCACAATTAAAATGCATGTGAAATACAATCCCATTAAACCCCCAATTATACTAAACAACAAAGTGAGTGCGCACTAGTTCATCAGTCATGTGCTACACATTCCACTGGCTTTATCAAACGTAGATCAGTGAAAACACTCTGTAAGTGACTCGAACATGAACTGAAACAGCCAAGTAAATGATGATGTTTCCGTTGCCGGTTCTTGTGACTAGTCCGCTCAGAATGGGTGCAAACTGCTTTTTTGAAGGCAAACAATTGGTTTCAAACACAACAGTGGGGTCGCAGCATGCACACCAGTTTATCAATCTCTTCTTTGTTTGTAGATAAGGCTTGTGTTAGCGTGCAGATTAGAGTAGAGCAGGTAACATGGACGTTGACCAACAATAGCAGCAACGAGTTGATGCTTTTCCAATCGCACAGCTTTCAAAGAGAAATTCTCTCAAACTTTTCTTGTTTATACATTTATGTTTTTTCCATCTTTTTCATAGTTAGTCCTGTTTTCATATACTTGTTAACACACACAGGCTGTTCATACTCCCAATTTTTTCAAATTAAGTGGGGACAAGGACAATTCCTTTTTTTCAGCACTACATGAGCTACATGTCTGCCTAGATTCTGTACTGTGTTACCCTGACGTGCAAGAATGTGTACAAACCAGTGAATATCTTGCCAGTACAATTTCGGACCATGACCCAGTATTATTGGGGCTACTGTGGTCCCGTAAGAGACCAAAAATCCCGACCTGGCACCTGAGACCTGAAGCATTGGAGGGCCAGCTCTTCCACACAACAGTGGGTGCCGCTATTGGACAATATTTCATAGATAACGCTAACACTGCGACAAATCAACTAATAGAGTGGGGCACCTTTAAATCAGGTATTCGAGGGCGCTGTATCTCGGAGATGGTAGGAGTATGGAAGGTGCTTGAGAAGGAAAGGCCAGAAAGGAGAGACAAGCAGGAGGAGCTTCTGACAGCCAAAGGATCAGTGGCCGAGCAGGTGGAGAGGTTACATTGCTTCGATTATAAAAATTATGTGATACAGGCTTACTCCAAAAGAAACAAATTTGGGGCCCTGCTGGCCTGGTTGGCTAACCTGGCCAGGAGAGGCTCGGTAATATTAGAGCTGAAAGGACAGGGAGGAGAGACTCACCACATACAACAGGAAATTGATGGCCTGTTTCTGGATTACTACACTGACTTGTATAAGAGCAGACTGGCCCTGACGAATGAGGAGCTTGACAACTTTATAAGCGGCATAGAGCTACCGGTGGTGTCAGAGGAAATAGCAAGGGACATAGAGATAAGCGAGGTGAGGGGGGCCATCAAGAACATGGCCAGGAACAAGATGCCAGGGACGGATAGACTGTTGGTAGAGTTCTACTCAAATATGTTGACCTACTAGCTCCTAGACTGGTGGAACTATATAACTGGGCGAAACAGGTGGAAAACCTGCCTGGGTCAATGAGAGAAGCGGTCATTATCTCACTGCTCAAGCCGGGGAAGCCAGCATGGGACAGAGTGGCATATCGACGGCTCTCTATGCTTAACTTG
This sequence comes from Triturus cristatus, assembly GCF_964204655.1. Taxonomy (NCBI): domain Eukaryota; kingdom Metazoa; phylum Chordata; class Amphibia; order Caudata; family Salamandridae; genus Triturus; species Triturus cristatus. The sequence goes on along the minus strand of NC_140580.1, from coordinate 229,972,950 downwards.
GATTACAAGATTCTTAGCCGAATTCTGGCTACTCGCCTCCTCCCGCATATGACCACATTGATACACGGAGACCAGGCAGGCTTTATTCCCACCAGAAACAGGACACTGAATGTCAGATGACTACTGCATGTACTGGAGGCCGAATCCTAACTCAAAGAGGAGGCAACCATCTTTGCAGTAGATATTGAGAAGGCCTTTGATAGCCTTGCATGGTCTTACCTTTTCCAAGTGATGAGCAAATTCGGTTCGGGGCCTGAGTTTGTTGGGCGGACGGCACTCCTCTACAAAGATTCCACCACCAGGGTTAAGACGGGCGGTCTGATCTCTGAAGCTTGCAGAATAGAATCAGGAATGCGGCAGCGTTGTCGGCTGTCACCCCTGCTATTTGCCCTGGCTATGGAGCCGTTGGTGGCCCAGGCTAGAACGGGCCAATACTTCCAAGGCCTAGAGATGACCGGGCACATGCATCACATTGCATTGTATGCAGACGATTTGCTGCTGTTTCTGGCGGATATGGGGGAAGCGCACAGGGGGGGCTAAGGAGCTCCTAAACAGACTAGGGAGGGTGGCGGGCTTTAAAGTTAACTGGGCTAAGTCCTGTCTCTTCCCTGCCAGGAGGGGATAGGGTGGGCCCACAAGAGATGGAGGGTGTGCAGTGGGAGGACCATTGCTTGACATATCTGGGTACCCAGATATACCACTCTCAAGGGGACATATTGGAAGGTAATGTAGGGAGAGCCTTGAGGCAGATTCAGAGGGACAGAGGGCTAGGGAGACGCAACCAATGGCCTGAGGCTGATGTCGCGAGTAATACTGAGACTTCCTATTCAGGACCGTAATATCCCCATTGAACTGAAAACAGCACACAAATGCTGGAATAGGAGCTTACGATGAGCTAAGACTAAATGCCCCTATGCCCCAGAAATCCAGTTGATTATGTGCGAGGCGCTGCCTCATGGGGGTGACTGGCGCAGACTGGAGGCCTGGGGAGAACTGGGAAAATCTGCAATGGGGGACCTATATGAAGAGGGTACCCTGAACCCATTCAACGACCTTCGGGAGAGATATGACATACCTGGGGGGTATTTCTTGTTGCACACAGCCCTCATGGCAGCGATACGGAAACACTGGAGGGAGGGACTCACAGAACCACAGACATTGTCAGGGTGCCAATATGTGGTAACAGCGGCCGGAACCTTTAAGCCCGTCACATGCCTTTACAGGCGTCTTACACGTGAGATACTTCCCCCCCCCCCCGAGTGAGTTGCATCAAAAATGCGAAGCAGATTTAGGCAAACCTATAGCTGAGAAAGTGTGGGGGGAGTTGGTGGAAAGGGCATGGAAGAGCACTAGTAATGCTAGGTTCCAATTTGTAAATTTCTATATATTGCACAGAGCTTACCTCACTCCGGGCAAAATTAATAAATATTTTGATACGCAAACAGCACCTTGCCCACACTGCAACATGGAGGGAGCAGAATTCTTGCACATGTTCTGGAGCTGCCCGAACCTGGGAGATTTCTGGGAGGAGGTAACCACAATATTGGCAGATGTGACTGAAAGGGAGATAGCAGTAATGCCTGGGTATTGCCTGCTGCACTGGTTCCCCCACACTGAAAAAAATAAGGTGATGAGTAAGTCCTGGATCTGGGACTGGTCTTAGCTAAAAGGGACATCACCAGCCATTGGAAATCGAGGGGTGGCCTTAACATACTCAGATGGAAAAAATAGTTGGTAAAATGGGCAGAGTGCAAGGGGGCAGACAGGTTGCCAATAGCCAAAAAAACAGGGAGCGAGAAGACACTGGAGACAGCTAGGGTATGGGCAGCATTTGTGGAATTACTAAAGAACCCGGAGGATGAGAGGGGAGAGGACCCAGCAGGAGGGGCCCCTGATGGCGAAGGTTGAACCCCACACTTTATACCCTGTTGTACACCGAACACAGGAGCAGGTTTGCAGTGGTAGTTACTCTTCCACCGTTAGGCCATCAGTATAGATCCATAATGGGAGCCAGCAGGGCAAAGAGCAGGTCATTCCCAGTGTAAGAAACTGGCTCTATATATACTACACCAAAATGAGGTATAGTGTGTATAGAGTCCAAGTGTCCCCAGAGGTAGGCAGAGGTGAAAGTTAGATAGAACCTTACTCTCTGTTTGTGGTAGAGTGGTCGAGCAGTAAGGCAGTATCAGAGGACAGTGTTAAGCATTTGATGTACACACTCAGTCAGCAAATGAATTCACACACTCAATAACTGAACTCTAGGCCAATTGTTTTTGTATAAAAAAAATATTCTTTTATGTATTTTATTTCCAGAACCAAGCAAGCCTGGCACAGGTAAGCAATAAATACTTTGCAGTAATAAATGCTGAATGTTATACAGTTGTATTGCAATTGTATATGTACTTTGGTTTGACTTACAGTATTGTTTCAGGGAAATGCAATCACTGGTAAATACAGTACATAGACGTCAATGGGATTTTCAGTAAAATAGCAGATAAGTTACTTTTGGATTACTATTCTTACTCAGTGCTGTATGCCTGGATGCAGCACTGGGACAGTTCCTGTAAACAGGTGAGTATAAGCGTTTTGGTTAAATCGTACAATTTTAAAGCATTTCTTTAGGTTTGTAAAACTCCATACTTGGAAACTTTTTCAGGAAAAAGTGTCAATGTTATCCTATGGAGGAAAAACAGGTTATCGGTTCTTAGGTAAGTATTCGACTGTGGGAGTTAAGGTTCTGGGGTTAGACTCAGGGGTCCCACAGGGTCAGTGATGCACTGTTGTTGCACCCTCAGCGGCACTAGGGCGCTGGGTGCAGAGTGTTGAGGCCCAATGTTATCCTACGGAGGATAGGGGGTCTCCGGTTGGTGGCTGCTAGAAAGCAGGCCACTGGGTTGTGGGAGCAAAGCTCTTAGGGTTTAACTCAGGGCAAGTAGGGGACCAAAGTAGAACCAAAGGTGCACCCTCAGCGGCACTAGGGCGGCCGGGTGCAGGGTGCTGGTTTGAGGTTGGGTGCCCTGTTGTTTCCAATGGAGAAACTCCGGTACAAAGAAACACTGCAGGTTCGGGACGAGGATCTTCTGGGTGTGACCACCACTTCGAGGGGTAAGTTGGGATGTTGTAGATTGGTTAGGCACCGTCGGTTTGGGCACACAAGGCCGTGGGGCATCGAGTGCAGGGGTACCTTGGGACGTCAGAAAGCCTTACCCGCTCTGGTCGGGGTAGAGGGGATCCTCTGGATTGAGGCTGCAGGCATCGTCTGGAGGCTTGAAGTAGGTCAGGAGTCACCGGATCTTGGGTCAGGATTACCGGGGTGACCTCCTCGTGGTGTTTTTCCACTCGATCTCGGGCTGGGTTCAGCGGGTGTAGAGTTGGCTGGATTCACGGAATCCGGCAAGAAGCTGCAGTTTGAACAAGTCCGGTGTTCACGGGAGATTCAGTCTTTGAAGTGAAGGCAGGCAGGTCCTCCGGGAATTTTGAGGTTGCTGGCTGCAGGACACACCGGGGTTTTCGCAGGAGCAGATTCGAGGGGAGACAGGCCTATAGGGCTGGGGCCAAGTCAGTGGGCGTCCTCCTCTTGTTAGCTCTGCACGGCTCTTCGGTCCTTCTTCTTATCTTCTTTTCTTGTAGTTGCTGGATCTGAGGAAGCAAGGTTCAGGGTGCCCCCTAAATACTAGATTTAGGGACGTTACAGGTAGGTAAAAGGCAGGGACCAATAGGTCCCATCCCTGGGGTGGGTACGCCCCGTATTCTGCCACTCTCCAGTGGGAGGGGCGCAGGAGCCTGTCCCTGGTTGGCTGAGTCTCCCCATCCTCAAGATGGCGGGGACTCGAGGTTGTGCTTCACCTTGCCTCCCCCACCTGAGGGGTGGAGTTGGCAGAGGAGGGCACACCTCCCTTCCTCACTTGTTTTTCCCGCCGGTTCTCCCACCCAAAGTGGGGGGTAGAACCAGTGGGGACCAGTTGGCGAAAGCAGCAAATGGTCTGGAGAGGCTCACAAAGGCGGCATGCCTTTGAAGCTTCTTCTTCGTGAACCCTGCCCATCCTTGGGGAGTAGGCTTGGCACCTTGTCCCAGGATGTGCATTGTTTTAGGCCCCGATAGCAGCAGCTCTCAACCCATGGGTCCAGAAACATGTCTGGTAGTGGCAGCCTAAGCAGCCACTCAGTCAGGTCACTAGAAGTTGGTCGAGTTTCAGGGTGCATCTCTAAGATGCCCTCTGTTGTGCTTTTTACATTAAATCCCACACTGGCATCAGTGTGGGTTTAATGTGCTGAGAAGTTTGATACCAAACTTTCCAGTTTTTAGTGTAGCCATTATGGTGCTGTGGAGTTCATAATGACATACTCCCAGCACCATATACTCTTAATGGCAACACTGCATTTACAATGCCCAAGAATGGACTTGGGCACTGTAGGGGCACAGGGCTCATGCCCTCGTGCCCTCACCACTGACATAGTGCACCCAACTGAGGGGTGGCTGACCGAGACCAGGGCAGTGCTTTGTAGGCATGGCACACAGGTGTCATGTCGACTTTTCACTTTGTGTTGCACCAAAACACGCAGCCTGCAAAGGTAGTGTGTGAGTGTAGTGGTACAGGACCTCTAAGGGTGGCACAATAAGTGCTGCAGCCCTTGGAGGCCTTCTCTGGTCACAGTGCCCTGGGTACCTGTGGTACCAGTTACCAGGGGCTGACCTGTGGCCAGAGATGCCAATTGGGTGTGTTTTGGGGAAAGAACACAGGCCCTGGGAACCTGATTGGCAGGGACCCAGGTCACATCAAGTAAAAGCACATCAGTAGTCTGGCAAAAAGTGGGGGGTTACTGCAACAGAAACCCACTTTCCTACACCCAGATCAGATTGATAAGTGAATGGTTGCACGTGACACGCCTGGAGGGTGGGAAGGGCGGGTGCAAAGTTGGGGAAGATTTACAATGTTGTGCAGTGACTCTATGGACTATTAGCAGAGACCCTGAAGGACTGAATGTGATGTAAACTGTACTATTTGTATTATGTAGGTAGCGGGGGTAGGGGCCTTAGGCCACTGGCATGGCATTCCAGACCACCTTGGGTATGTACGTGAAGTTCATTGAAGAGTACACTTGAATGTATTCAATTTACAATATCGATGTGCCTTATTGAGTGTCTGTTTAAAACTCAATAAAGTCGGTTTAAAAAAAAATCATGAGGAGGAGGGCCTCGAGGACATTTGCTGAGCTGAGGAAATCACACCCACAGGACCTGTGACATCCTCAATCCAGCAAAGTTTAGCTCAGGCAACCAGGAGCCTGCTCATTTAGCGCATTTCTAGCTTCTGGCTGCCTGACCTGAAAATAAAGAGTGTCTGTCAGGGTGACATTTGCTCAGCCTGACAGACACTCTTTATGTCCAAAAGGTGTGGGGTGTGGCCCCTCCGCCCTTAAGGACGAGCCCCTGCGGGCAGTCACTCAGAGGCTGCTGAAGGGGGTGGGGTGCAACTGACATTTGTCCGAATGTGTCTACCTGGATTAGTCCAATGGCGATGGATGGCCCTGGCACCACTGTACAGGAGCTAGTTCTGCATCTACTGGCCCAACCATGCTGGTGAGATTGTCAAGGCAGGTGCAGTCCTGAATAAGCTAATATGGATAGCATGGCAGATGCGTCCCCAGCCAGGCTATTGTGAACACCACAGCCTTTCAGCTCTGATCGGGAAAATTCAAACATCACGGATATTGCAGCATTGACTGGGCCAGTGTGCATGTAGATGTTTAAATTTTGTCAAGGATAACCATAGAAAGACAGGAGACCCTATGCAGAACAAGCTGTGCATGGCTTCACTTTCAGACAGTCCACTTTCCCTAGGTGTTTTTCCAACTAGGAACATGCTGAGCTTCTCCACCTGGGCAGTCTTTCCTACTGCAGGGCCTAGCAGATGCCTTCCCTCTCTCAGCAAGTAGGCAGGCTTCCAGGCACTAGTAAGACCTTCACCTCCTTCAGCAGAAAGGGCAGATGTCAGATGATGTCCCATCACTCTGGGGAGACTGACTATCAGAAAGACAGCAGCCCTGACCTAACAGCAGTCATTCGAGTACTCTCTGGAACACTGCCTTTCTTGAACGGCGAACTAGGAGAAAGTGGAATGGTTTGCGTTTCACTTTTATTCACATTTTCTAGACAGGGGATGTGGATCCTGTGTCCCAAACTTCAAAAGCAGTTTAAGGTGGTTCTCTTTCAAGTGTCCTTCTCAGACTACTCTCTACAGACAGCACTGGGGCTGCCTCTAAACTGGAGCACCCAAAATATGGGCACAATGAAGTGTCAAGTTTCTGCACCAGGCTGCCATCAGCCTCTCTGAAGCAGTAATCAGAGATAAACAAAAGGACGGGCCTGACCCATAAACTTTCACACCATGAACAAAAGAAACTGCAGGCCCACCCTTCATACGTATGCACTACCAAACGGTAGAATTCAGGAAGAGCTAATTAGTAGCTCTTTGCTAACAAAGTCTTCAGGAATTCCTAAAGGTAGCCCTGTCTCCAGTCTTCGATTTCCTCAATTCAGATCTCCACCCCCAACCACAGGAAGTCAGGCAATACATGTTCACTGTCTGTTGAATCTATCATTATCTTCCTTACTGTGCCATGCTGAACCATGGGCAACCAAAATGGATCAAACTTGCTCAAGTGCTCAAATTCATACACACAGAGTCCTACTACTGCACATGTGCCATAAGCACACTAAGCTCACAAGCAAACAACATGCACACAGGTTCTGGGTATTCACATGACAGCTGAACTTTACACAAGAGTGCCTGTAGGCCACTGTCACTGAAGCAAGTAAAGGGTCCGGTTACACTATTAATTTCAAAACAGGATATGCTGCCATCATTGCTTCATGTGCTACACCAAGGATGGAGGCATTAGTCCTCTGTTCACTGTAAGGGCATGCTTGCTGCACCCCTCCAAGCCATAGGACTGGTCCTGTACCTCACTTAGAAAGGGAAAGCTTAGGCTTTCTATGCACACATTAGATCAGAGTGAATCTAGGGCCAAAATAAATGTCAGGATATCAGGCAGACACACGGTTAGGCACTGGGTGTAGGGAAACAGTCCTGTATACCATGCAGGGGACATTACCATCCCAATTAAAAAGCATAGCTTCTTTTCTATCAGATTCCTATCACTGTGCTGAAGTTTCAGTGGTAAAAGTTCCTGAAATGGTGCAGATGACTGCAGTTTGTTGCGTAGTCTCTGGATCAGAATTTGATGCAGGTAAAGTTTAAGACTCAGCTGCTTCTCCAATAGCTGAAACAATTTCAACTTGGTTGAACTCTTCTTGTGGTAACTGCAGAATAGGGAGAGGTTTTACTGGTCTAAACTGGAGACAATATGGCATTGTGGAGGAAATCTGAAGAGGATTGGCCACTTGATGCTTCTTGATGTGATCAGTCAATACTGTATTCTGCTTCTTGGCACCAGACAGTGGTGGCAGAAGAGCTGTACAAGTCCCTTCTACCCCGAGAACTGTAACTGGTAGTCACTAAGATGATCTGAACAGCATTTATTCAGGAATCTTCTCTTGGACCAGGTCTTCTAGTTTTGGGAGCCACCCTTTTTGCAGAGCAGAGTTTGTGTCAGAGTCTGCAGAGCCTTTTGTAGTGGAATATTTTACTTATGTTTTTTGAAGAATCTTCAACAAATCAACATATGTTAGTCTGTCTTTTCAAGAAACAGTAAATTAGGCACAAACAGTTGTAGTTCGAACAGCATTTCCTACGGTGCACGACCTCTTAGTACACCACTTAGCAAAGTATTAAGTGCTGTCTGAGCATGGTACAACTTGTTGTACCATGAAAAGCCTGTTTCTAGCCTTCCACCAGTCAAGGCTTGTTAAGTGTACCCTTGGCATGCTCAACAATTCCATTCAATTGGGGATAGGAGAGATGCAAGTATAGCAGGCAAAATCCCAGAGCAGACACAGCATCAGCAAATACTTCTGTAGCAAGCATTGGCATTGTTGAATGAAAGGTTTGCCCTAGTCTATCGCAACTTGGCACTGCACTGCAAGTCTTTTATGACCATTCAGACATTTGTAGTCTTTTTGTGACCTTACTCACAAGAATTACAAATGTAACTGGACTGCAAACAGTATATATTTAAACAGATTTTCAACAGTTAAATTGTCTATTGGGTCAAGGTATGTGATCACGAGGGGTCACTCAGATATCATAGGCATGGGAATAGGTCTTGAAGCAGCGGAAGTTTTTATTTGTTGATAAAAGGCACATGTTTGATATATTTTTTGTAGCTTTATGCATGTGAGGCCCCAATATTGTTGCAGTATCATTGATAATATAGCACTTATGTCAGCATGGGCAGGTGCTATAACCTCAAAGGTTACCTTGATTAGGTCAATCCTAAAACCTTAATTTGGGACAATCCAATGTGATACCCCTGAAAAAAACACCATAGGAATGTGATTCTTAGTAAAAAGAAATATAGGAATATTTCTCAGGAAATCCTTTGGTCTATTCTTCACTTGTATATTATACAAGGTCCTGAAGAGACACTACATCTTATATAGGGTCGAGACGCCGTCGACTGTTAACAAGGGCGAACCATTACTCAGCACTTATGATTGTATAAAGTGTTGTGAACTACATTGTCTTATTTCCTATGGTCGCCGCAATGTTTAAAAATTGAAACCTTGTACATATGTCACATAGTATGTCACCATTAGTTTAGGTTCGATTATTTATTTTTTCACTGGGACACCTTTCACGATTGTTTACTGATTTTTTTACTGTACTGAAATTCAACTCTAATACTTATGTATACACTGTTTATTTTGCCTACTTAATATATAAACAATTTTACTACCTATTGAAAAAAAAAAAAAGAGGGAGACGGACGCTCCTCTGTTCGAGCAGCACACGGGGAGTTGAGTAATCGGATTCAGCCACAGAAAAGCGCATGTCGGACTAAGTGCTAAATCAGAGCCCCTACCAGGCCACTTGTTTACGATAATTTAAAGCGCTCCAGCCCCAACGCATACAGAGCGTTATTACACGCACAATGGCTCTTCGCAATTGCCCTCTGAGATTCGCAATCGCTGCTGAGGTCCCACGCTGGTTCCCCTATCTTACTTGCCTGCCTGACAATACCCTCCCATGGGCACCCGGCTGGATTCCTTGTGAGTTGATTTCTTTCACTACATTCACGGTGCCACTGTCTTTTTCACATTAGGCAGCGCAGCCCACCCTTCAGGTGTCCCGGTATTTTAAGGTCCTGAAGAGAACCTACATCTTATATAGGGTTGAAACGCCGTCGACAGTTAACAAGGGCGAACCATTACTCAGCACTTATGATTGTATAAAGTGTTGTGAACTATATTGTCTTCTTTCCTATGGTTGCGGCAATGTTTAAAAATTGAAACCTTGTACATATGTCACATAATACGTCACCGTTAGTTTAGGTTCGATTATTTATTTTTTCACTGGGACACCTTTCACGATTGTTTACTGATTTTTTTACTGTACTAAAATTCAACTCTAATATTTATCTATACACTGTTTATTTTGCCTACTTAATATATAAACAATTTTACTACCTATTGAATTCCTGATGTGTACAGCCAGTTTTCTTTCTGACTTTATCCTAACCCTGTACATTGCCATCGTGCACATTCTTATTAGAAAACTCTTTATCATTCCACAGGAGCCATTGTTTCCCCACTAGAATACTTACCCAGGCTCCCCGTGAGTAGGGTTCCCTTGTTCCTTGTTCCCAGGCCTTAGCAGCTAAAGCAGCGGCACAGCTCCCTTCACATGAATCCTTTCACTTTTATGAGCCGTGGGGTATTGTACATTAACTAATGGTAGCTTATCCAGTACGACAGCCACCTCTCCCCAAATTAGGTTACCTTTCATTGATTTACCCTTCAATTTCTTGAATCAGCTCAAGCGCCAATGGGTCTACGTTGTTAACTTTGTAAACAGTGATAGGGCCAGATTCTTGCCTACCTGGTTATCTCCAAGAATCCTCAGCGGTCGCCAGGATCTTTTTATTTGCCAGATAGCGTGGAGGGGATGAACACAATTATCAAAATATAACTGCCAAAATTAGACTTCATTTGGAAAGGACCACTGACTCCGAATCTAAAATTTGTAAGATTTTATTACAACCAAAAACAACTGAACATACAAACACCTCAAAACGAGGTGTAAAAGGTAAATGGGTACTAATACAAAAGATAGCCTACGTAATATTCTCATCCGACTCAAAAAGAAAAGGATTACAGATTCCAAAATCATCAAAAAGGCAATCGTAAGGCCAATGTCTAAATTGGGAATCATTAGTCAAAAGAGAACGTTAGTCTGTCCCTACTCTATCTCTAATGTGACATCCCAATTTAACATTCCCTTCCCAGGCAAGAGAATCAAGGAAAAGGTGACAGAAGTGAAGACTCCTTTAAGGAGTACCTTCACTTAGTCAGAGCTCGTTCTAAAATGCTCCTTCTAGCTTCCCGTCTAAACCTCATCTGCTCAACCCACGGGGCACTGTCCCTAATACAAAACCCCAAAATCATAGAACACGCCCTTCGGCACACCTCCCCAGCCAGGTCTTCTCTCGGTAGTTTTCCACAAAGTTGTCTTGCATCCAACGACGGTTAGCTTGACCTTGGGTCCCAGGCACCTTGCGCAGCAAATGTATCTGTCTCACATTCCAATACACTCCCCTGTTGGCTTCCTAACTCCTAAAACAAAGATCTATTCTCTCTAACGAGCTAAATGTCCTTGCACCTGCAACAGAAACATACACGTAAGCTTTAACATGGCACACGTTTAGCCTAATACATTGCATTGTACGAAAACTAATGATTATTCGTTTTGTTGATTACATTCACAATAACTTGCAACGTTAATCCTCACAAAAGCATTATTATCACCTCTAAGTTAAACAATTACATCAATACATTTCTATGACACTTCTAAACATACATTGATTAATATGAGGGTGCTGACTAACGGTGAATATGATGCACCCCTACAAATTTCAGAATCTTGCAACGCTCTATCGACAGAAAGCAGGTTCTGACAAAATCAGTGTAAAACTAACAGCCAACTGTCACGCTACTAGCCACAGATCGCTCATATACGCTTCTAGCATGCACCCTGTGCCTTACATTCCTGTCGTACATCCCCAATGCCTGACGGCAGTCTGCAGGGTTACAGGAGATTCCCCCATCGCCCCCCCCCCCCATTCCGTGCACCACTAGAAACTTCCGACTCATGCCATCTAATTAGTTTTGTATGCTAGACTCTCTGGCTGCCCGACTGCCGTACTTCTGCAACCTTTTCCCTGGTGGCGGTGGTGAACCCTCCCTGATTGATGGTTGCCTCGCTTCCACAGCCTTTTCCCTGGTGGCAGTGGCGGCTACTTGGGTGTGGAATGCTACCTCTCAACATCCTAGGACCGTCCTGACACGTGGAAACTAACTGCAAACACACGCACCAAGATCTCACGAGATCTCAGGTCTGCAAATGATTGGTGGCCATCTTTGGAGCGCGGTTATTAATTCCGAGCTCCCGAGTACGAGGCTTTGCTTGGCTCCGTCTCCCTGCCAGCACACACTCTTTCTCTCACCTGAGCTGCTTCCTCACCTGGAGCACGTCCTAAGACCTCCCAGGAACCTGGAAAAGACAAAAGAAAAGGATACAAAATGATTGTAGGGTATGTTTTATATTATCTTCATGGCGCGCCATCGCTCAGCAACTGAGGTTGGATTGGTTAAGTAAAGACTGTGCACAAGCCTGAGCCAACTTTATAGAACATTTAGGTTGATTCGCTGAGTTTCCATCAAAACCCTGATTTAAGTTTATTCATTTAAGACTTCTTTCAACATCAAGGACTAAGTGTTTAGGTGTAGCATAGGGAGAGTTAGGACAGGTTCAATGACTAAGGAATGTGACAACACCTGCTAAATCGAAATTGTCCACAAGTAGCATGTAATTCATGACTGTATGCTCGTATACTCTAATCTACTAATGTTGTGAGTGAATTCATGGGGAAATGTATTAATTGTCTTTCTCATCAACAGGTAGTGTATACAGCAGCCATGTCATAGCACAACATTACAAAAGGTGAATCACGCAAGTGACCTGGAGAAGAATCCAAACTCATTGAGTGTCTACTCTCTTTCCAAGCCCCTTCTCTTTGTGTACAATCACCAGTGTAGTTCCTCTCTACTGCTACTGAGGGGTGTTCGCTGAATGATTGGAGGTACAGCTTCGCCGATGAGAATCACCTGGAGTTCAGGTGAGGGACTTTTTTGACCCCAGCCTTCTGAATGGTTTACAAAAGAACTTGGATTTCAACTGTTCATGCAGTAGAGTCACCTAACATTTTAGTATGAGACACTTCAAATTCTCCATCTTGATATTGTCACAACTATAGATACTATCATGCCTGAATTCCACCGCAGGGATATCATGGACTGCAGAAGTATATTCACACCTCAGTGAATCTCAACTTCCAAAAACTATGTCAGAGCACAGAGACCCCGAGGGAAAGTGGAAGGGACAGAAACACAGCAGAAAGTAATGGATCCAGTGGTTAATACCTAAACGAGAAGATAAATATTCATTGCTAGTATTTCTTTAGGGGTCATATACACCTGCAATAAATCCATCTATTAGTTAACACACTCTTTATTGGTTGTCTGTCTCTCTGTAGAGATGGGTATATACATCTGTATATCTAGAAAACAATTTATCAGGAAACACCAATGTGGAATATGAGAGTGACTTTAATACAGCCATTCAAAACATTTGTACAATAATTCTTGGGTATAGTTACCTGGTGATTAGAATATAATCATCAATGTCCATGACATTTCTTTTATGTCAACAAAAATTGCAGAACTGTTTTTTCACACTCTGTTATAGTTTTCTTCCTTTTAACAAATAGGACTGAATGCTGACTTGTAAGTTCAATGAAATAATTCCTAAAACAATTCTGCTTTTTGTCACTAGATGGCAATGTGAATCCTCCATGAACACAAATAGAATAATCTTGTGAGAAGTTGGCCTGGTATATTCTGGTCACTAGTTAAAGTGGCCACCTTGCACCAGTACAATTCGACTCTTATGGTAGATAGGTTTAAGACAACTTTTTAAAGAAAGCTATCCTAGTGGTAGCTGTGGAGAGCAGCCTTCAGGCTAAGTCTCAGAGGAATGTAAAGCAGCTTGTTTTACCTTATAATCTCTTGAATCACTAAATGAAAGGACACCACACAGGTATATATATAAAATATATATGTATTTATTACTAGACACACTCTACTAATCTCTTTATGAGATTAGAAGTCAAGGACATATGCACAAATCAACGTTTCACAACAAATGAAGCACTTATATGGCTGGGGCCCTAGGGGCGTACCAGACCATATACTTAAAAAGAGGTATAAGAAGAACGACTTGAGAAGGGAGAAGGCCTAAGGTCTTCAGAAGCGCTGGGGCCTCACTAATCCACCCAAGGCAGGTAAGTAAAGGAACACGGGAGACGCATGCAGTGTGAGAACACAGCCGTGGATCCCAATAGATTTCAATGGAGCAAGCCGCGGTTGGAATTGTAACGTTTTAGGATACTTCGGGAGAGTCTACAAGCAAGTCACTTACAGGGTAAGTAGTTCTAGAGCCAACACATACAGGAGCACCGTAGTGCTGGAGTTACTTCACCCAGGGAAGGCGGGTGCATAGGTGTCTTTTGGTGTCGGGTCGGGTCGCGGCGTCGTTTTCAATGGGAGCCAAAGAAGACTTGCTGCTTGTGAAGACTGAAGAAGTGTCCGGTGGAATCCAAGGCTGGATTCAGAAGAAAGGAGACCTGAAAGCAGAGGAGACAGTGTTCAAAGTCACTGGCCAGTGACCCAGGGCCAGGAAGCTGGATGCCCACAGAAGTCGGGTGATTTCAGGTGATCATGGGTGTCTTGACTCTTCACCCACGAGGTCCAGGAGGCATTGATGATGACCAGGAGCTGGATTCAGAGTGTCCCACAAAGACTGCAGCTTACTGAGGTGTCGGCAAGCCTTGGTAACAGCAAGTCTTGTGGAAAGTGAAGAAGGTCAGCGGTGCAGACCAGCAAGGTCTGAGGGACTCACCCAGCGAGCGTAAGTCAGGGCAGGCCTGGAGCAACCAGGAGAGTCTTTTAGTTCTGTAGAAAAGTCTTCTGGGGACCCACGAGCCAGCCAGCAAGGGGTTGCAAAGACACCTCAGGAGGATTCACTCACCAGGAGCCCACGGTCATTCGGGATGAGGTAGGCCTCTGATCATCAGAGGAAATCCTGCTGGATATTTGGCCCATACGTGGTCCAAAGCACAAGTTCGTAGAACATCGTGAAGGGGTTGCACTTGACAATAGTGCATGGTACCCGGGTATTGCTGTTCCTCATTACTGGTGGGGTTCAGTCACCTCAGCTTCGCTGGGGACTCACAATGGCCATCGAGAAGTCAGGAAATCTACTTCTGGGGCTGCAGGGACTTCGGACTCCGGCGGGAGCCGGAAAGTTTGCGACCGTTGATGCAAAGTTTTGGTGCCTGCCAAGCAGGGGAGTCACTCCTTGACTCCAAGGGAGATTCTTCAGTCTTCCAAAGGTAGTGGAACATCAAAGGTCCAGGATTCTTCTTCAGAGTGTCATCCAGGGATATCTAGTTTGCAATGGCAAGGGTTTCCTAACTTATACTTCAAGGAAGGGAAGGTCTAGCTCTATGACCACCCCTCTGGGAGGGTCAGGGGAGTGGGTGGCTACACCCACTTCCCTTTGTCCAGTTTCATACCAGAGCAGGGGCTGATAGCCACTGAACCGATTTGAGCTGGCATATGCACAGAGGAGCCTACTGCTCCCCCAGTGCAGGACTTCAAAGCACTCTAGGAGTGCACCCACCCAGCCCCAATACACTAAATCCTGTCTGGAAGGTGGTTACACCCCCCTGTGACAGGATGCCTATTGTCGGGCCTCCTCCACTGTGAGTTTCAGTCAGCAGCAGGAGGGCAGCCCAGTGTCTGTGCTGGTGGCATCCATTTTGTGATGCCAGGACTGTTCAGGATTCTACTGTGTTTCCACAGTGGATACATGTCTATCCCTCTAGAAGGATGGGATCATACTCCCACACCAGTTACTGTTGTGGGGGTATGATTCCAAAGCATTTGACACCAAACACGACATGTTTTGATGCAGCCATCCCAAAGATAGCATTTACCGCTAGGTTATAATGCACTTATGAGTATATGGTTTAACCACATCCACAAACAGCTACAGATAATAGACTCTGAGAACTGCAGAGGGGCCCTGATCAGGCAGAGGCACCCCCTCACGTGGAAACCAAGTACCATGCCCTCAGGATTGATAGGGCCTGCCTTAGGGGTGACTGATAGGTTCATATGTGTGTGTAAGGTGAGATATAGGAACCTATACCTCAGTGAGGAGTGCTAATACTACCTCACCCAGGCTGCAGTAGCAGGCCTGTGGTGTCAGATTTAGTCTGCTTCCCAGGGGTGGCATAATACCTGCTTCAGCCCCTGGTAGGCCTGTGAAGTACCTATGCCCTTGGTACCTAAGGTACCATATACTAGGGGCTCATAAGGTACCACAGTATCCAATCACTAGTGCATCTATTATGCACCCCAAGTTGTTTAGAGAGAACAGAGAGGCTGGGGCCCTGATTATCAGGGACCCAGCCAGACTATAGCCAGAAACCAGTGTAAACATCAGACAAAAAGTGGGGACAACATAAGTGCAGATCCTACTCTCCTACACATCTTGTGTCAACTTGTTTCTGAGTTCCAATCTGAAATCATGAAAGATAAATACAAAGAATATGCTTTGGTAAAGCTGCAACAATCCTTAAAGTAAGTAGCAACACTTTTGTGGGATTCTCTATAGGTGTAGGCATTAAAATTGTTTGTATTCTGTGGTGATATCCCTGCATGCTAAATAATGGTGTTTGTTCGGTAGTGCAGTGAAGAGAGTTATTATAGCTGAATTCCGCAAGCCAGAGATGTATTTTGATCAGTAAGATATCAACAAAGAGACTGTTCTAGCTCTTGATTAACTCGTTCTCACTTCCCATGTGTCTAGGGGTGATGAGCAGAAGACAAAGCTACCTCGATACCAAGAAATCACAAAAGGTTGCCCTGAATTTGGATACTAATTGCACTCCCTTATCCGAAGTCACCTTACAGGGTAAACCAAGAGGTTGAACTATATTCTGCAAGGATAACTGACTTGTAGTCTTGGCAGTAGATAATCCTTCAACTTGAACGAAGTGAGCCATTTTAGTTAAAGCATCAACTATCACAAAAATTGTGTCATGACCTTGGTCTTCTGGCATGTCTGTGATAAAATCCATGGTGACCACGGCAATGAAGGATTTTCAGTTATTTGTAGTAACCCACTAGACTGTGTCTTATCATTCTTTGATCATGCGCAAATTGCACAGGTTTTGACATACTTCATGACATTATCAACCATGGTGTTCCACCAGTAGGTACGTTGCACTAGATCAAGAGTTTTCTTAATTCCATAATGAACAATCAGACTAGAGTAATGAGTTTCTTGTAAAGTCAGAGTACCTAAGGAAGCGGTTTGTAAATACAAGGCAGTTTTATATTAAGGTAAGTCAATGACACAGTTCTTATCTTCGTCTTGTGGTACACAATCAAGCATGCCCTGTCTTTACATTGTACTTTTGATTTCTGCACAGACATCTTCTTGTCTAGTAAGTGCTATAATCCTCTCATGTGCTATGATAGAAACTGGGGAGACTGTTGTTTCTTCTCCATATAGAAATGACAAGGCATCCGTCTTCCCATTCTTCTTGCTAGGTCTGTATGTCAAAATGAATTCATATTCTGAATAAAATAGTGACCATCGTAATTGCCTAGCTGTCATGGCTCGTACGGATTTCAATAAGGTTAGATTCTGATGATCAGTGTACATTGTCACTTGTTCCTTAGCACTCATTAAATATTGCTACACTTTTAGAAACCCCTCCTTATGTCCAACATTTCCTTTTCAGTAATGGTGTAATTTAAGTCGAATGTGCTAAATTTCCAAGAATAATAGGCAATATGATGTATTTGCCCTGTCTCAGGGTGCTTTGAGACAGAATAGCCCCAATAACTGTGTCAGATGCATCATTTTTCACGTAGAAGAGAAGAGCAGTGTCAGGATGTCTCAGTGAATGGGCTGTGGTGAATGTTCTCTTTTATTCTTGAAATACGACGTCCTTCTCTGGTGTCCAGGAAAACACAGCCCCCTTCCTGGTTGTTCTTGTAATGGTATGACTAGATAGGAAAACCTATGAATGAAACACCTCTACAAATTGGCAACTCTCAGGAATCATTGTACGTCCTTCACTGAAGTGGGTGAGGGCAAGGCCAAAATAGCTTCAACTTTCTATGTATCTGTGTGGATTCCTGAGGCAGAAATAATAAATCCAGGAAATTCAATTTCATCTTCTTGGAAGCAACACTTCTCGGCTTTATCATAAAGACAATTTTGTCTCAACAGTTCTAATATTGTTCTCTCATGCTGCTGATGTACCTGATATGTTGTGGAGTACACCAACGCATCATCAAGATAGATAATGGCAAATTTGTCCAGAACCTTGTGTAGTACTTTATTGATAAAAAACTGAAAGGCAGCTGGAGCATTACAAATTACTTGATGTTGGTAGATACATAACTTGGCCCAAAAGGCAGTCTTCCTCGCATCATCCTGTCTTGTCCTGACCAAATGATAGGCCCCCTCCAATTCAATTTTGGGAATATTGAAGCCCCTATTACTTGATCCAGTAAGACAGGAATTAATGGCATAGGGTACCTGTTCTTGACTGTGATTGGATTTAGTGCGCGGTAGTCTATGCAAGGCCTCACCTTCTTTCTTGGGTATAAAGAAGAGAGGTGATGTTACCGGCGAACTAGTTGGTTGGATAAAACAGTTCGTCAGATACTCATCCAGGTATTTACACCGGTATATAGATTCTTTTTCAGTTAGCGCATGAATGCGACAACATGGCAATTGAGCCATAGGTATCAGATCTATCCCACATCATATGGGTGGTGAAGTGGTGAGGTTTCAGCCCCCTTCTTACTAAATAAATCAGAATAATCCCAGTATTGTGAAGGAACATGTGAAAGATCTTGTGTAACAGAACTCTCTGAAGAAAAAGTATTGCAATTTAATAATCTTTCTTCTTTTCCTGTTCTTTCTCTGTCAATCATACAGATTTACAGAAACTTGATGTAAAATTCACAACCCTGTGTTCCCAATCTATGTCTGGATTATGCTGTTTTACCATGGTAAACCTAAAATGATTTGATATTGAGATACATGAAAATGAATGCCCTCTTGATGACCACCCCTACCCCCATTTTTTTTACTGGGCAGACCAATTAGTGATAGGCTCAGAAGTTAGTTCTTTTCCATCAACTGCCCTAATGTGAAACACCTTGTCTTTCTTATTTTCAGATCACTCTGATTTCTTCGAGAAACCCCACTCCTCAAATATTCCTGTAACTCCACAATTTTCTAATGCAGATACCAAATATTATTTTTTTCTATCGAGGAATGAGAATAGTGTTCAGAACATATGAGTTGTCTACATCTGTGTAGCTGGTAACTCTACAACAGTAGGAGGAATCCCTGTGGTAACACTGAGATTCCTTTCAATGCTGGGCAGCCCTGTTTCCTGACCACTTTCTTTCTGGCTCTTTGTGCAGTTTTGAAAAAAATGTTTATCAGAACCACATTATAGACATAGGTGATTCTTACGTCTTCTTCCTTTCTCATCTTCAGTCAAATAGAGCCTTATAGCTACAAATTTCATTGGTTTTGGAGAGCAGACCTAGGTTTGGTATCAGTCTTTTCTGGTATTCAATAAAATATCTTATAATCACTTCGTCTTTTCTCCCCCTTTCTTTCATTGTGTCTATGATCAGTCTGGAGAACTAAATCCACTAATTACTCCCATTTAGTAGGTCTGTTTGGAAACAGCAATAACAAATCTTGGAATTTCTTATTCAACCCACAGTAGAACAGTGCACTCCTGTTTTCTTCTAGAAAATCTGCCTCAATCACTAAATGGTTAAATTGGGTCAAATAATATAATAAATCCTTCTTTCCTTGTCTTAACTTCAATATTACGATATCTAAAGATTAAGTTAGTGTTATTCTGTCAAAAATATTTTTCATTTCTTTACAGAATGCATCATCATTGTATAACAGATGACTGCCCTGAGAAACTAAAGGCATCGAACATGAAGCTGCATCTTCTGTAAGATAAGAGAGAATGAATGCAACGTTAGTGTCTTAAATTACAATTCACAGACTCTCGTGGCTGGCAGCTCTTAAGAACATCATTACGTCTAGAGCAGTATTTCCTAAACTGCAGGTCGCGACGAACTGGGGGGCCGTGAGTTGATTGTTGGTAGGTCAACAAAGTCCAAGCAATAAATAAAGATGCCTTTAAATTCTGTATTTATCTGATCACATTTGCTGTGCTTCAAAACACGACCCCACTGTCCCTTTTCGCCGCTGTGACAAATGCAAACCAGGCAGTCTCTCCCTTCCAAAACCCCCCGTCCCTCCCCCTGTCCTTAAAATCTCGACCCTTAACTGCAGATCACTTCCCAAACATGCCCTGCTTATCAACCATCTTATTGTCGACCTTAAACTGGACATACTTTTCCTCACAGAAACCTGGATTACGGAGCATTCCAATGCTGACGTCGTCCTAGCTCTCCCCCCGGGCTTCCTCATCATGTCTCAACCCCGTCCCCTAGGCAGAGGAGGTGGATTAGCCATTATCCACAGGGACCACTTTATCTGTCGATCCAAAGACTGCGCGATCCTAGACTCAGAGAGCTGCCTCTTCACGATTCAGCTGTCTTCGACGAACTCCCTGTCAGGCCTGCTGGTGTATCGGCCGCCCGGCCACTCTGGCCCCTTTACAGCCGCCCTCCTGGAAACCATTTCCTCCGCGGCATACCTGACTCCTAACTTCCTTATAACAGGCGACCTAAACATTCATCTCGAGGATCCCCTTGACACTGGGGCAACCGACCTTATTGACGACCTAGCGGCCTTGGGTCTGCTTCTCGCCAACTCTGAACCAACTCACACGAAAGGGCACCTCCTCGACCCGGTGTTTTCCAACATCCCTTCCCTCCTTTTCATTAACTCCCAACCCCTCCCGTGGACGGACCACTTTCTAGTCACGACCCATCTCCCTGGAGCTTTCAAAAAGCCTCAAAAACCCCCCACCTTCACCAGAGACAGAGCGTGGGCCAGACTCCCGGTGGAGGATTGGTCCACAGCCCTGGACGCTTCGATCCCCAGTCTTTCTGAGGACCCCTCCACCGCCGACTCCCAAGTCAGAGACTGGATATCCTCCACTCTCGATAATCTTATCCCCATAAAAAATCGGGAGATCAAAAACAGGATAAAAGGCCAGGCCCCCTGGTATACTCCTGACCTCAGGGATCTACGCAAAGAGTGCAAAAAGGCCGAGAGGCAGTGGAGAAAGGACTGGCTCCACAGTAACAAAGACCTCTACAATAGTGCAGTTAGACGCTACAAATCAGCTCTCAAACTTGCTAAGGCAGGATTCTATGACAACAGAATACAAAACGCCACCAATTCCACAAAAGAAGCGTACCTGATTGTCAAAGAACTCCTCAACATTCCATCAGCACCCACCGTTTCCCATGCCCCCCCAGACAGAAGTAATGACTTTGCCTCCTTCTTCGACTCTAAAATTGCGCGAATATTGGACTCTCTCCCCAGCATCACCCCCCACATCTCCACTGATACTGAGGTCTGTATCAACAGCCCGCGGCTGTCCTCCTTTAGAGCAACCTCCCTCATTGAGGTCTCCGCCACGTTAGCCAAAATGAAAAGCGGCTCTCCTCTTGACCCAGCCCCGGCCAGACTATTAAAAGCTGCCGCCCCCAGCATAGCCTCCACCATCAGGGATCTCATTAACATCTCCTTGCGCCAAGGCACAGTGCCGCCCAACTGGAAATATGCGGTTGTCAAAGCCCTGCTAAAGAAACCCCATCTGAATCCTGACGATATGTCTAACTATAGACCCATATCACTCCTTCCCTGCATCAGCAAGATGGCGGAGAAACTAGTTAATTCCCAACTCTCCCAATTCCTTGAGACCAACAAAATCCTGCGCCCATCTCAAACTGGCTTTAGGCCCGGCCAGGGCACGGACACAGCCCTCCTCTCCGTCATTGAGGAATCAAGGCGCATTCTGGATTCAGGAGGATCAGTGGCAGTGATCCTCCTGGACCTCAGTGCCGCCTTTGACACGGTGGATCACCGTGTCCTTCTACATCGCCTGGCCAGGGCAGGAATTGTGGGCTCAGCACACGCCTGGATTAACTCCTTCCTATCAGGCCGTTCATTTCAGGTGTGGGACGGCAACTCTCGCTCAGACCCCCTCCCACTGACTTGTGGAGTCCCGCAGGGGTCCTCGCTTAGTCCCACCCTGTTTAATGTTTACATGGCCCCCCTGGAAGACGTCGTGACCCCCTATGGGATCAAAATTGTCAACTACGCTGACGACACCCAACTTGTCGTCTCCCTCTCCCAGCTGGACAAACACCCAGACAGCCTGCGGAACTGCCTCCAAGACATCTACTCCTGGATGTGCGAATCTTCCCTAAAATTGAACGGTTCTAAAACCGAAATTATGCTCCTGGGCAACAAATGGTCATCAATCCCCGCCTCGGTGTGGCCGGACACCTTTGGTGAGATACCCACTCCAAAGTCAGAAGTTAAAACGCTAGGCGTTTGGCTGGAACCAAGCCTCACCATGAAGACCCAGGCAACCAAGACCGCTGGATCATGTTTTGGCCTCCTGCGGTCAACCCGAAAAATTCTCCCTCTCCTTCCTCCAATATCCAGGAAACTGCTAGTTCAAGGGCTCATCCTAGCCAGACTCGACTATAGCAACGCCGTCTACCTCGGTGCACCGGAGTTTACCTTAGCCAAACTCCAACGGGCACAAAACGCCGCGGCAAGGATTATAATGGACCTCCCCCCCAGAGCCTCTGCCAAATCAGCCCTCAAGGCCCTGCACTGGCTCCCTGTCCGCCAACGAGTTGAGTTTAAGGCAATGTGCACCAGTCACAAACTCATTAATGGTGCCGGCCCTGCCGCCCTGAAAGACCTTGTCGCCCCCTACAAAGCCCCTAGGGCACTGCGCTCGGACGACGAGCATTTGGCCATCGTCCCTAAATTTAAGAAGGCTCGGACCGGTGGCCGTCGCTTTTCGGTCAAAGCCTCCTCAGGCTGGAACGCACTGCCTCGCCACTTGCGTCTGGAACCCTGCCACGCCCTCTTCCGGAAAAAACTAAAAACTTTCTTATTCCCCAAATAATCTTCCGGTCCCCCCTCCTCTTGGGATATCACAGCTCTATAGCGCGGGGATGCCTCCGGGTCACCAGGCGCTTTATAAATTTATAAATAAATAAATAAATAAATAAAAACAGTGGTCAAAAGTATTCTGTTGCTTATTATTTTAACATGAGGTTTGGTGTTTACAAACTCATCTCTTTGTGACAATCTTGCTGGGGTATATGAAGTATGAAAGGAAAGGCAGTACTATGTTATTTTTGAAACACACAACAAAGTGGATATATCTGTGAATAAACTGTACATATTCAGCAGTTAGGAAAGCAAAAACAATGCATATTTATTTTGTGATTCTGAAGTGTGAGGGAAACAAAGAATTTATTAGGATTAGAAAAAAATCAAGACACTTTACTTGGTGATGCAAATGTAATAATGTTCACTGAAGCCAGTTTTCTACACATTATCATTTATGCGCAATGTCGTTTTATCAGTAAAACTGTGTGTCTGAGCAAATGTAATGACCATTTCAATGGAAAGCAGGCTGTCTGTAAATAACAATGTGCTACCACATGATGCTTTAGTTACATTAAAAAATTGCCCACCTCATGTCCATTAAAGCTAGGTGAGGCAGTGGGCTAGAGCACTGCCCGTCAGAGGTAGGACTGGGACCTGAAACATGGCACTTGTTAGCATGCAGAAAAAGACTTAAGAGCCTGACAGAGTGACTTGGTTGTTTACCCTCACCTCTGATTCAGGGCCTACTCCTGCCAGCCCTGGGGAGGAACCACCAATACGCCCCTGTGACTGAAGCTGCTGTTTTACGGTTTGTACAAGGCGTGCACTATGGTATGCAGCAGGTGGGCAATCACTGTTTCTTTCCTATCGCCATTCCAACTTCCCCTTTCTGCAAAGGGGCTTTTCATGAATGCACGATATCTCAGCTAAAGGATTTCAAGAAGCTGGTCAAGAAACAAAAATCAAAAAGATGTGGATAATTAATTGTGTGAACATTTGCAATGCTTTAAAATGTTTTTGTTTTTCAGAATAGATTATTAGAAAAAAATGTAAAATGTTTACATCGAGACCTGTAAAACTATATTGGTGTATTGCTCATCTGAATTACATTGCTACATTTTAATCAAAACCAAAGGTTTCATTGTTGTTGCTTATATGTGTCTGCGTCCTGTACAATTAATGTTTACCTGGCAAAGGTGCAGAAGTAACAGTGGGTTTATGAAAAACCAATCTCATTTAATTGTTTGTGTGCTGAAAGAGCAAAAACATTGTATTGATTCAAAGTCAATATGTAGGGTTATAAACAGGCACTTCTGCAGCTGCGCCCGTGCAGGTAAGAGCGGTGGGGCCGGGTGTTGGGGGGGGGGGGGGTGATTAGACAGACAACTACGAGTAGAAATTAAATAAATAATAAATTATCCCTCCTCGGCGTGCTCTTACCTGCTCGGGCCATGGCTGCACTTCCGCATTTGGAGTCATCTCCACTTGTATGTTAGAACTGGGATGCCTAGTGAAAAACAAAGCTAATTGTCCCACTGCAATGCACAAAGGGGTCTATTTCTTTTATTTATCTCATTACATGGACATAACTGCTTTGTTCTACTCGCATTGAAGTATCACACGTGTTAAAAAAATGTCAGACATATGAACACCGAAAACAGGGATATGTCACACACTGTCAAAATCAAAACTTGACAGCTATGTGTGGATGATCATTAAACCAATGCTTCCTGACTGTAATGAAAGCGTTCCTTGTTTCTGCGTGCGCTGTGCATATCTGTGAGGGAATGTGAGGAGGAAGCCTTGCCCTGCTGCACTGCCAACTGAGCTGTACATATTCTGCGCAAAGCACGTTTGCACTGCTGTCGCCTCTGTTGATCGTTTATGTGATTGAGAATGAGGGAAACCTGCCCTGCTGTTGCCTGTGCTGTGCATGTTCAATGAGTAAGAGTGAGGGAAGTGTGCGGGGCACTGCTCATGCTCTAACTATGCCATCTTCCATCCTGCCTCTCACCTAGGGCTGGTAAATCCCGCTAGATGTCCATGCAGAGCCTGTTGCAAGCTTGCACTGATCCTGACAGGTGTGAACACAATTAGTGTGTGTCTATCTATCTATAGTAGAATGGCAAAGTTTGTCTTCTGGACCCCAATAAATGTATATAGTGAAAATCGCAAGCTGGTATTTTGTGGGAAATTAGCAGCCGTGGTCCCTGCAGGTAACAGCGGTGGGGCCACGTTGGGGGGGGATTTCGAGGGACGATGCAGAGGGAACATTAATTATTTATTTCATTTTCCCTCTGCATCGTCCCTTGAAATCCCCCCCAACGCAGCCCCACGGCTGTTACCTGCACGGACCACGGCTGCAAATTAGTACACTTCCAAAGTACTTGAAACTGGTATCTGAGTTCTTGGTCATGGTGACTATTAGGACAGAAAAGTCCCCTGCATGGTAAGGGACGTGCACCCCTGTCCTGAGTGCACAGGTGCAACCATATCTGGATCCCTGGTGCTGATTTTCTGGTCATGGCTGGACACAGATCAGGCGTGTCATCACCTATGCTTGTCTCACAGATTGTGGTCTTGCTTAGACTCTTATACTGTGAAGGGCCCCCCAAAACGTTTCCCCCATGTAAGGAAAGAGCACTGCCTTTCTCCAGGACTTAAGTAGCACAAACGCAGTTGTGGCAGCATGCTATTATTTAAATATCAGTGATCAATAGAGTGAACATGCCTTTTTACATATTTCATTGGAGGGCAGTCTACAGGCCCACTCCTGTAAAGTTCTGCAGCTGTGTGATTATCTCACCCTTTGCCTACATCGGGTTGAATGCAGCGCTGGCTGCACAGTGTGAATGGGTTTTGCATGTGCGCTCTGGGATGAATGTGCAACGTGAGCCAGTGCGTGTGTCTTGCGTGTACTAGTGGGATGTATGTGGACCGTGAGTGCTGCAATACAGAGATGCCAGCACATGGGCCTTGCAAGTGCACAAGGGAATGTGTGTGTACTGTATGTGGTGTGATACAGTAAAGCCAGCATGCACATCTGCATGTGTGCGCTGCGATGTATGTGCGCCTGTAAATGATGTGATACATGGGAGTTTGCATGCATGTTTAGCACATGCGCGCAGGGATGTATGTGTGCCTGTGGGTTCCATATTGGGGACCCAGGATCATTTGGAGAGGCATGTGGAGTAGCCTACCCAGACAGATTTGTGGATTGCTACATTCATGGGAGCTGAGTGGGATACCCACTGGAAGAAGAAAGAGCCAGGCTTTTCAGTACACTTCAAAAGAGATCTTTGATTCTGAAAGAGTTCACTGGTCAAAAGAGCCTAGGCATTTCTCAGGAAGGAGATGGGGCTGCTGAAAGTATCATAAAGAGCAGGCCTGGGACCCTTTGCTAACCTCTTGTTAGGCGTATATCTGTGAGACTGACATTCAGGTGTGATCCTCGAGTCACTCCAATGGCCTGTATTGTGGGGTTATCTGCAATGGAGTTCCTCCTGCTGTGATAGACTGATTCCTGTGTGAAAGGGTAGGGCAGAGCAGTCAGCACTTTAAAGGATGCAGCCCCCAACCAGAACTTCAAAGACTGACACACCAAATCACATTAACGTTCAGAAATGAACTATAAAAATGGCTAGATCTGTCGTCTATCAGTAAGCTAGCTGCGGAGAGATGTTTACCTGATTCTAGTACCAATCAATAATACCTAATATAGCCTGCTGCCCGGCGCAAAGCACTTCGACGACTCGTCAGGGGTAGTAAGCGCTATATAAATGTATGTACAATTACTATGAAAAGAGGAGCTTGGAACGCCCAGGTTGTCAACAGTCACAACCAATCGTAGCTGTACCTCAACATGGAGAAGCTCAGGAAGAGTTCTGCCTTGTATGACCATGACAGGGGAATCAAGGTCTGCCAGTG
This sequence comes from Triturus cristatus, assembly GCF_964204655.1. Lineage (NCBI taxonomy): Eukaryota > Metazoa > Chordata > Amphibia > Caudata > Salamandridae > Triturus > Triturus cristatus. The sequence goes on along the minus strand of NC_140580.1, from coordinate 229,946,602 downwards.
TCCCAGCTGGGTGAGGGGATACCACCCAGGAAACTCAAGACCACCTGCCCTGGAGCACCAATGTCTGCCTGCCTGTCAAGATCTGGGGAACCCTTGAGGGAGCAAAGGTTCAGTGGAAGTCCTGGTGAGTGGTTGCCCACAGCGACATGTGTGAGGGGATTGCAGTTTCACCGATGAGGCTGTCCACCCATGTGCTGATTTAAATCGTCAGCCCAATATGCCAGAGACAGGCTGCCCTGAATACACACCGTTGTTGCACCATCGGGCCTCCCTTCCTTGTGCTGATTGAAGTGAGTGACCATGTATGCCAGAGACAATAACTGCAAAGGTAATTGTGGTTGCACAATTTGGGCCATCCACCAGTGTGCAGAGTCAAACTGGTGACCTAGTATGCCAAAGGGTGCCACCATGAATCAACACCGCTGTTGAACTGTTCAGATCTTCCACGCATGTGTTGCTGTAAATCTGAGACTCCACAGCCAGAGGGATGATGCCATGAGGTGACTGCTGCAGCACCGATCAGGCTGTCTGCCGTGTTCAGAAGAAAGTCAGCTACCCCGAATGCCAGAGGAGGCCACAGTAAAGACTGCTGCTGTGCCGCCAAAAGTCAGTGACCCCGTGTTCCAAGAAGGGGGCTGCCGTCACCCTAGCTGAACCACCTGCCAAGAGAGAGGGCTACCCCCGAGACCACGACGACCCGTGGGAGTTGACCCGTGTGCCTGGAGGCTCGACTGAGGTCTCGGAAGTTGAGCAACCCCCCCTACCCGCCAGTGAGTTCAGAGGAACTTACGACTTCATCCAAGGAGAGCCACAGACACCCAGCTGTTCTGCCAGCCGCAACGAGACTGCCACTCGGTGTCAACACTGCCTCTGATCCATCGCGGTGCCAGGGTAACTAACGCTCCTGGAGTCTTCTATCCGGAAACACCAGTGGGTTAGACTGGTCGCAGGGCTGAAGGGCCATTGGGGAACTTGCACTGCCTCATAGCACAGTTGCTGGAACACTTTAGCTTTATAAAGCCATAGTGGGACTTCTAAGAATCTGAAGGTTGCCCACTGTAAACGGGAACTAAATACCACCGGTAAACAGGGAAGAGGAACCTAGAACAGCGCCTGGACAAAGCGAGAGTGCCGGCCTTAGGATGGCTTTGTGTATTATTTGTGTGTGTTATATTTCACGTTGTATTCATATATATATAATACTATTTTTAACATAAAACCTAGTTTCTAGCTGGGTGTTCATTTATAGTGGTTAGTGGATGTATTTTGAGTCTTCGGCGTGTCTGTACCATGCACGCTACCACTGAGAGCCAAGTGCTGAATGAGTACCAGGCCAGTTGCTCTGGACCCATAGTAAGTCCACCCTGGGACATCAGGAGTGAAAGTCCTCAACCCTCAGGGTTGGGCCCAGTAGCCTCTGCATGCCCCGTGGCCCTCTGAAATGGGTTTTGACAGTGAGTTAGGGACACCTATTCATTACGTTATGGAAAAATGTAAATTTAGTATTTGTTGACAACATTTGTGCGATTTTTAGAAACTGATATGCATTTTTTTGGGGAAAAATGCTTATTCACTAAAGTGAAATTCTGAAAGTGTGGAGGCGAAAGGAGTATTTTCCGTAAAAGACAAGCTGATTTTTGAGAGCAGAATGTGTACACGTACTAAAAAATAAAGAGATGTGATTTGGGCACAACTTTGGTCAGATTCAGGAAATAGCCGGCTGGTATGTGTGGGCAAAGGCAGCTTCTATATAAGCAAAATATTAACTCGTATTTGTGGCAGAATATATTTCTTTTCCGAAAATGGCAAATATTTTGTGACAAAATGGGTTTATTTACTTTATTTTACATGATAGAAACTTGTCTTTTGAAATAAAATGTCTCTTGACTGACATGAAAAGCTGATAGTTTGGGACAAACAGAATCATTTTCCAAAATATTTCATGACTCATCTTTGCGTCATGCTTATTTCGAAATATGTATTGTTGATATGGTGATATGATGACCTTGGTGCATGAGGGCTCTATCTTGCTGGAGTGAGATGGAAGAGCTCGCAATGCTGCTGGCACAAAATTACTTTTGCTTAAAGCCTCTTCCCCCAGAATCAGTCTGCTGCTGTCTTATACTGACCACATCATGGCGGCCCAATGTATTGCCTTCTAGGTGCCCCAAAAGCAACTTTCATACTGTTTAGGCCTCGTCACATCTCTGAGCGCTGGTCAAACCTTGGTTGGTCATCTGCGGAAAAGAGGATCAGTGGACGGATAACCGATAGAATGGTAGATGAGTGAGACAATTGGTGAACACCGGAGCGGATGAGTGAATGAGTGTCGGGGCGAGTAAATGAGTCTGTGCATGAGTAGATGGGTGAGTAATGATTCATGGATGAATGGGTAGGTAGGAGCACACCACACACTGACAGTATCTGTTAGCACATTGATCAGTCAAAATGTTTTTAGAAGTTTGTGTAAAGACTGGAGCACAGTGCTAAGTGTTTGATTGTGGCAGCATGACAACAAACAGGCTGTAAAAACACAGTGCAGAGTGGCCAATCATGGGTAGCCCAGTGATAGTCTGTGGAGAGCACCGGGGATATAGACACATTGTAAAAGGACAGTGAGAGGCAGCGAGAACACCCCACGGAAAAAGAGGGAGCACATTGGCAGGGTTTCTGTGGCAATAGACAACAGCAGGAATTACATTGCATCTGTGAGAAGTTGGCCTGGCATATGCTGGTCACTAGTTAAAGTGGCCACCTTGCACCAGTCCAATTTGACTCTTATGGTAGATCGGTTTAAGACAACCTTTTAAAGAAAGCTATCCTAGTGGTAGCTGTGGAGACCAGCCTTCAGGCTAAGTCTCTAGAGGAATGTAAAGCAGCTTGTTTTACCTTATAATCTCTTGAATTACCAAATGAAAGGACAACACACAGGTATATATATAAATATATATGTATTTATTTCTAACACACTCTACTAATCTCTTTATGAGATTAGAAGTCAGGAACATATGCAAAAATCAACAGTTCACAACAAGTTAAGCACTTATATGGCTGGAGCCCTAGGGGCGTACCAGACCAAATACTAAAAAAGAAGTATAAGAATATCGACTTGCGAGGGGACAAGGCCTAAGGCCTGTAGAAGCGCTGGGGCCTCACTAATCCACCCAAGGCAGGTAAGTAAAGGACCTACGGGAGACGCATGCAGTGTGAGAACACAGCCGCGGATCCCTATAGACTTCAATGGAGCAAGTCGCGGTTGGAATTTTAAAGTTTTAGGATACTTTGGGAGAGTCTACAAGCAAGTCACTTACGGGGTAAGTAGTTTTAGAGCCAACACACACAGGAGCACTGTAGTGCTGGAGTTACCTCACCCAGGGAAGCCGGGTGCATAGGTGTCTTTTGGAGTCGGGTCGCGGCGTCGTTTTCAATGGGAGGCAAAGAAGACTTGCTGCTTGTGAAGACAGGAGAAGTGTCCGGTGTAATCCAAGGGTGGATTCAGAAGAAAGAAGACCTGAAAGCAGAGGAGACAGTGTTCAAAGTCACTTGCAAGTGAACCGGGCCCAGGAAGATGGATGCCCACAGTCGTCGGGTGATTTCAGGTGATCATGGGTGTCTTGACTCTTCAGCCACGAAGTCCAAGAGGCGTCAATGACAACCAGGAGCTGGATTCAGCGTGTCCCACAAAGTCTGCAGCTTACTGCGGTGTCGGCACTCGGATTGGAGCCAACAAGCCTTGGTAACAGCAAGTCTTGTGGAAAGTGTAAAAAGTCAGTGGTGCAGACCAGCAAGGTCTAAGGGACTCACCCAGTGAGGGTAAGTCAGGACAGACCTGGAGCAACCAGGGGAGCCCTTTGGTTCTTTAGAAAAGTCTTCTGGGGACCCACAAGCCAGCTGGCAAGGGATCACAAAGACGCCTCGGGAGGATTCACTTCACAGGAGCCCACGATCACTCGGGACAAGGTAGGCCTCTGAACTTTGGTGGAAATCCTACTGGAGGCTTTGACCATACGAGGTCCAATGCACAAGTTTGTAGAACGTCGTGAAGGGATTGCACTCGACAATAGTGTATGGTACCCGGGTATTGCTGTTCCCCGTCACTCGTGGGGTCCACTTGCCTCAGCTTCACTGGGGTCTTACGATGGCCATCGAGAAGTCAGGAAATTCACATCCGGGGCTGCAGGGACTTCGGACTCCAGCGGGAGTGGGAAAGTTTGCGACTGTTGATGCAAAGTTTTGGTGCCTGCCAAGCAGGGGAGTCACTCCTTGACTCCAAGGGAGATTCTTCAGTCTTCCAAAGATAGTGGAATGTCGAAGGTCCAGGATTCTTCTTCAGTGCGTTATCCAGGGATATCAAGTTTGCAATGGCGAGGGTTCCCTAACTTATACTAGAAGGAAGGGAGGGACTAGCTCTATGACCCCACCTATGGGAGGGTCAGGGGAGTGGGTGGCTACACCCACTTCCCTTTGTCCAGTTTCGTGCCAGAGCAGGGGTAGGTAGCCCCTGAACCGGTTTGAGCTGGCATATGCACAGAGGAGCCTACTGCTCCCCCAGTGCAGGACTTCAAAGCACTCTAGGAGTGCACCCACCCAGCCCCAATACACTAAATCCTGTCTGGAAGGTGGTTACACCTCCCTGTGACAGGATGGCTATTGTTGGGCCTGCTCCACTGTGAGTTTCGGTCAGCAGCAGGAGGGCAGCCCAGTGTCTGTGCTGGTGGCATCCATTTTGTGATTATATCACAAAAGAGGGGGGGACCGGGAGCGTAGTTAGAAAAATAGGTCCAGTACCCGTGCTCCCTCAGAATAACTAGTATATTACGAGAGGGTAACTGTTCCTGAGGAATTATGGTTGTGTTTGTTCCCTCAAAGTGGTGTGGGGAATTTCTCCTTTTGTAAATAGTGCCCTCACACACCCTTTCGGGTGTCTTGCTTCATCATAGGGCGTTGCTCCTCGTGGGGGTGGCGCTGCAGTCCCCCACGGGCCCCGCAAGAGGGCTCTTTGGCGGAGATCTTTTGATGGAGACGCCGCAGTTGTGCATGGGTGTATGTGGGCCTAATGGAAAACAAGTGGGTGGTGCGGTTTAAAAATTGCTGGGTAGAGTTTCAGACCTTTATTCACTGCCCTACCTGGCAAATAATTAAAAATGGTTATCCTGGAGCTACTCTTAATGAAAAAATAATAAAAGAGGGCAGATCCTGGAAAGTAACTGCTGCTCTCAGGAATGTGAGTGGGGAGCCTACTGGTGAGTGGTCAACATGTTTCGCGCTTACGAATGGGTCCTTAAGGGATCCCAGATGCGCTTCGTCAGGACCTAAGAAAATAATTAAATAGTGAGTGAAAGTGTTTGTGAGTGAAAATAGAATAACAGGTTTCAGTGAGGTGTGATACTGTAGACCTGTTCAACCTAAATATTAAGGTTAGTCCAGCGTCTTTGCGCTGAGAGGTTTACCTGTCTTTTCTGGAAACCTCTACCCAACCTGGATTGGTAGGGAAAAAAAGGGTGGGGGAGACAAACACAGGGACAGGGGAGAGAAAAAAAAAAATGCAGAGACAAGTAACAACAAAGTAAGTATTGGTACATTTATCTCACGAATGTCAAACAAGCGACATCGGCTAGTAACACTGCACGCCATGCTTCTAAAGTAAACATAACATGCGTATCAGACGGTCGTGATGACTATGATCCCAAAATATTTTGAATCCGTTACTGTGTAGTGAGAGTATCATTGCATCCGTGTGTTTTCACTAGGCCAGTTGTTCGTGTGAGGCAGTGAAAATTGCCCCGTAGTAACAGAAGCTCGTTATATCGTGGCCGTTTAACAGGAAAGAGCAATATCTGTACCGTGGTATGTTCGTGTGTATCAATAACACAACTAACGTTATCGGTGAAACTCAGGTGAAAAATCAAGGATCGGCGACTAGATTAGTAATTAAGGCCTACCCTCAAGTTGTAGGGATTAGGGCCCCATCAGCGTAGTGGAGTTGGCACTAAAGAGAAACTAACAGACGGGGAGACAGAGAAGTTTTTTTTAAGAATCGGAAATTAAATCAGACTTTAAAGTTGCGTGGCTCGGCTCACCTCTTTCATAGGGAAATACTCACTCGTGCTCCTTCGCCTAGGACGTGGTAACCTACCCCCTCTCCATCTATCGCTGGAACGGATAGTCAAGGAGCGAACAGTTACCGCTTATATCCGATCTTTCGTGCTGCACTAATCCGATTGGGGACGTGTTGGTGGGCGCAGACCGATGACGTCACTACGTTACGTGACTCGGTAACTACGGTAACAGGTAGGACGTTGTTCACAGACGCGGTAGCGTCTTGAAAGCGATCGCCAGTCTAGTTGTTTCATGAGTGATTGTCATGATACTTCTGGCAATAGATAAAAGTATATCTGAAAGGGATCGTTGTACAGAATACAGTTCATGTTCGCTAAGGTATGCCCAGCATGAAGGAGGAGTGGCTCCATTTTTCGGGGATCTGTTGCCAATATGTCATGTTTAGATTACCCCCTGCATTGATTTAGAAGTTGTTCGTATGTATAATGTTGTGTCAATAAAGTTATTCGTATGTAAAGACCATTGATCGTAGCTAATGTGGATGTGGCGGTTCTCTTTTTTTATAGGAAAACTCGTTACACTAGAATCCCCTGAGTAGATTAAAGTTATTGAAACCGATCTGGTTTCCCGTTCATTAAAGATAAGTGTAAATATTTCACACGTAATGTTGGGTGACTGGGGGGTTTGTTTTTATGCCTGTAATCAGACAGGTACAAAGGGGCTATTGTTTTCGCTACTAATCACATCGAAGCTAATCTGATCGTATGGATGAGGCAGAGCGAAATAACAATAATCTGATCACGTAGTAATGGTGGATATGTGGCTATTATGTCAGCTCTACCCATGGAATTTCGTCGTTCAGACCTATTGTATCGCTTTTCAGTCTATGGACCCATCTTTGTTCTTGTCTGAATAGGGACTGTTTAGTCCAATGTGGATTGGAATCGATGACGGTCCATCTCAAACTGTTAGCGGCATGCCCTTCCTCTGCAAAGTGTGTCAAAAGTTTGGTATTGGTCTTGCCTCTCCTGATGGTGCTCTTATGTTCCCCTATGCGGACCTTAACTGCTCTAGTAGTCATTCCAACATATCTCTTGTTGCATGGGCATACAATGGTGTAGACACAATTGGTGGTGTTACAGTTGGTGTGTCTTAGTTGGCGCCACGGTGTGTTGAGGCCCAGGTCGATTTCTTTGGAAACCGTGGTCTCTGCACAGCTTGAGCAGGAGCCGCAAGGGTAGTGGCCTACTACAGGTGGTAGAGACCAAAGTGTCGTTTGTTGTGTGGTTTGGGGTTTGGGCCTGGTATGTACTAGGTGGTCTTTCAGATTCATAGTGCGTTTAAAAGCAAACAAGGGTGGTGGTCCTGGTTCAAATGAACCGGAATTTAGTATGGACCAATGTTTTCTGATTGCTTTTTGCACATTATTCGAGTTCGGAGTGAACGTAGTGACACAGGTCATTGTGTCTAGTACTGGTTTGTCTTTGGTCTCGAGCAGTGCAGCCCTAGAGCTGTTCTTTGCCCTCTTGTGTGCCTGACGAATTATGCCCTTCGGATAATGCCGTTTCTCCAGATTGTCTCTGAGGAGATCTGACTGTGTTTCAAATTCTTTTATGGTGTCACAGTTTCTTCGGAGGCGTAGGAATTGGCCAACCGGTAGGTTGTTCCTAAGTGCCCTGGGGTGGTGACTATCATAGATAAGGAGATTATTCCTATCCGTGGGTTTTTTGTAGTTGGTGGTATGTAGACACCCATTGTCCAAGGAAATGAGAAGGTCCAGAAATGGGATGGATTGACGTGACCTGGTGCTGGTAAATTTTAAGTATGGATTCAGGGTGTTAACCCAGTTGCAGAATTCCGTACATCGGTCTTCAGTACCTTGCCAGAATACGATTACATCGTCTATATAGCGACGCCATAGCAGAATATGCTCTTTAAATGGGTTGTTGTCTCCCAAAATGTGTCCCTCTTCAAAATGAGCCATGTAAAGGCAGGCCAGACTCGGCGCGAATGTGCTTCCCATGCTCGTGCCTTGTATCTGATGGTAGAGGTGGTTTTTAAAGGCAAAGAAGTTTTCTTTGAGAGCCAGGGAAGCACAGTCGCAAATGAAGGAGATCGGTGTCATGTAGGGCCATGGTGTGATTTTCCGGAGAGTGTCTTCTAGGACTTCCAATGTGGCATCCTGCGGGATATTCGTATACAGGGCTTCAACGTCCATGGTCACCAGAAAGTCTATACGGTTGGCATCGGGGAATTGATCAATGAGATTTAGGACTTCTGTGGTGTCTCTCAGGTAAGTAGGCGTCTGGCTCACCAAAGGGCGTAGGTAAAAATCACAAAATTTGCTCAGTGGTTCTAACACAGAGTTAATGCCAGAGACAATCGGTCTGCCGGGAGGGGGGGTGACCCCTTTGTGGATCTTGGGGAGAGTGTAAAAGTATGGGGTCCGTGGTTCGTCTGTCGTTAGGAAGTTGGCTTCTTGTTGTGAGATCCAGCCTTCGATGGACGCCTCATTGACCATGCTCTTGATCCTCGTCGATAGACGTTGGGTGGGGTCTTCTGTAATCACTTCATAGTAGGTAGTGTTGTTCAATTGTCGAGTGCATTCTCTGTCATAAGAATCTTGATCCTGGATGACGATGGCACCTCCCTTGTCTGCTGGTTTCAGTATTATCTCCCGATCATCTGTAATGGTACGCAGGATGTGTCTCTCCTCCTTTGACAGATTGTCGTATGGTTGCCTCCTGTTAAGAGTCCCTATGTCTTTCAGGACCGCTTGTTCGTAAGTAAGGACCTCGTGGGGTGTCATAGCCACGGTAGGAGTGAATTTTGACGGTTTTTTCAAACCCGTCTCCGTAGGAGGATTATCAGGTTTCCCTTGGAAGAAAGCTTTAAGTCTAACTTTGCGGAAGAACTGGTGAAGTTCTTGATGTAACTTGAAAGAGTCCTCTTTCGGTGTGGGAACAAATCCTAAACCCTTTTCAAGTAGCATGGTCTCTTCTTCTATAAGTTGTCTGGAAGAAAGGTTCACCACTAGGGTCTCTGGCCTCTCGCTTGGCTCCGTAGTGTCATTGGTTCCTGATCTTGCCACTGTACCTTCTTGTAGTTTCCTCTTCTTCTGCCTCTTCCTTTGCCCCTCCCTCTGTTGTGAAAAGGTGGGTTCTGGAATTGCTGGAATTGTGTAGGCAGAAGATGATGTGTTGGAGGTACGTGCCACATGGGTGGAGGGCCCATCCATTGTCCCGGATAGTTCGGTTGTTGAAACGATGGGTGTGTAAAATGAGGTGGTGGTGGAGGGTTCTGAAATAAGGGAGGGCGTCCTTGTTGATGAGCCCCTCTGGCGTACTGTGTGTACCGCTGTCCCTCATAACTAGAATCACTGCCAAATGACCCTGTCCTACTAGACCGGGTGCTGCTTCCTTCATCCGAGGACGTGTCATGGTTCTGGAAAACATAATCTTCCTTCGTGTAAGGGTATACCTTTTCTTTATTGAACCGTTTTAGATCTTTTTGAAGTTTTGTGATTTTTTGTTGTGTCAGGAAGTCTTTATGTTCGTTCATTTCCTCGTTGATTTCCGCGAGTCTTGACTTGTACGAAGAAATAGAAATGCCTGTTTTTAAACCATTTTCTGCTATAGTGATCTGGATGAGGAGCTCATCTGAGAGACGTTTAGCCGTGTTGATTATTAGCACGAGCCAATCTCGTGTACATTTCCATGCTATTTGTGACCATTCCGTCCGGAATGTCAGGTCTTCTAAAAAAATTCTAGGGGGTAAGGTGACTAGGAGGCCGTTAGGTGCAACGTTAGCTCTCAGATATTCCGTCATCATTAATCCATGTAGGGCTGTCTTGATCTGTAGTTTCCTAAGTGCCTGTAGAGATTTCCAGTCGTCTGCTATACTGCCTGTAGCAGCGCTGCCATCCTCTCCTAATAGTGAGGGTGCCCGAAGTATCTCAGCTATCGTGTCATCATCAAAGCTGAGGCCAACGGTATCCATGGTGAGTGTAAGTGCTCAGGACAGAACAATGGGCTGTCTAGAGTTTAGGGAAATAGGAAATGGAGATAGATAGGTCCCGCGGCTGGCTGCCGTACGTTAATTATATCACAAAAGAGGGGGGGACCGGGAGCGTAGTTAGAAAAATAGGTCCAGTACCCGTGCTCCCTCAGAATAACTAGTATATTACGAGAGGGTAACTGTTCCTGAGGAATTATGGTTGTGTTTGTTCCCTCAAAGTGGTGTGGGGAATTTCTCCTTTTGTAAATAGTGCCCTCACACACCCTTTCGGGTGTCTTGCTTCATCATAGGGCGTTGCTCCTCGTGGGGGTGGCGCTGCAGTCCCCCACGGGCCCCGCAAGAGGGCTCTTTGGCGGAGATCTTTTGATGGAGACGCCGCAGTTGTGCATGGGTGTATGTGGGCCTAATGGAAAACAAGTGGGTGGTGCGGTTTAAAAATTGCTGGGTAGAGTTTCAGACCTTTATTCACTGCCCTACCTGGCAAATAATTAAAAATGGTTATCCTGGAGCTACTCTTAATGAAAAAATAATAAAAGAGGGCAGATCCTGGAAAGTAACTGCTGCTCTCAGGAATGTGAGTGGGGAGCCTACTGGTGAGTGGTCAACATGTTTCGCGCTTACGAATGGGTCCTTAAGGGATCCCAGATGCGCTTCGTCAGGACCTAAGAAAATAATTAAATAGTGAGTGAAAGTGTTTGTGAGTGAAAATAGAATAACAGGTTTCAGTGAGGTGTGATACTGTAGACCTGTTCAACCTAAATATTAAGGTTAGTCCAGCGTCTTTGCGCTGAGAGGTTTACCTGTCTTTTCTGGAAACCTCTACCCAACCTGGATTGGTAGGGAAAAAAAGGGTGGGGGAGACAAACACAGGGACAGGGGAGAGAAAAAAAAAATGCAGAGACAAGTAACAACAAAGTAAGTATTGGTACATTTATCTCACGAATGTCAAACAAGCGACATCGGCTAGTAACACTGCACGCCATGCTTCTAAAGTAAACATAACATGCGTATCAGACGGTCGTGATGACTATGATCCCAAAATATTTTGAATCCGTTACTGTGTAGTGAGAGTATCATTGCATCCGTGTGTTTTCACTAGGCCAGTTGTTCGTGTGAGGCAGTGAAAATTGCCCCGTAGTAACAGAAGCTCGTTATGTCGTGGCCGTTTAACAGGAAAGAGCAATATCTGTACCGTGGTATGTTCGTGTGTATCAATAACACAACTAACGTTATCGGTGAAACTCAGGTGAAAAATCAAGGATCGGCGACTAGATTAGTAATTAAGGCCTACCCTCAAGTTGTAGGGATTAGGGCCCCATCAGCGTAGTGGAGTTGGCACTAAAGAGAAACTAACAGACGGGGAGACAGAGAAGTTTTTTTTAAGAATCGGAAATTAAATCAGACTTTAAAGTTGCGTGGCTCGGCTCACCTCTTTCATAGGGAAATACTCACTCGTGCTCCTTCGCCTAGGACGTGGTAACCTACCCCCTCTCCATCTATCGCTGGAACGGATAGTCAAGGAGCGAACAGTTACCGCTTATATCCGATCTTTCGTGCTGCACTAATCCGATTGGGGACGTGTTGGTGGGCGCAGACCGATGACGTCACTACGTTGCGTGACTCGGTAACTACGGTAACAGGTAGGACGTTGTTCACAGACGCGGTAGCGTCTTGAAAGCGATCGCCAGTCTAGTTGTTTCATGAGTGATTGTCATGATACTTCTGGCAATAGATAAAAGTATATCTGAAAGGGATCGTTGTACAGAATACAGTTCATGTTCGCTAAGGTATGCCCAGCATGAAGGAGGAGTGGCTCCATTTTTCGGGGATCTGTTGCCAATATGTCATGTTTAGATTACCCCCTGCATTGATTTAGAAGTTGTTCGTATGTATAATGTTGTGTCAATAAAGTTATTCGTATGTAAAGACCATTGATCGTAGCTAATGTGGATGTGGCGGTTCTCTTTTTTTATAGGAAAACTCGTTACACTAGAATCCCCTGAGTAGATTAAAGTTATTGAAACCGATCTGGTTTCCCGTTCATTAAAGATAAGTGTAAATATTTCACACGTAATGTTGGGTGACTGGGGGGTTTGTTTTTATGCCTGTAATCAGACAGGTACAAAGGGGCTATTGTTTTCGCTACTAATCACATCGAAGCTAATCTGATAGTATGGATGAGGCAGAGCGAAATAACAATAATCTGATCACGTAGTAATGGTGGATATGTGGCTATTATGTCAGCTCTACCCATGGAATTTCGTCGTTCAGACCTATTGTATCGCTTTTCAGTCTATGGACCCATCTTTGTTCTTGTCTGAATAGGGACTGTTTAGTCCAATGTGGATTGGAATCGATGACGGTCCATCTCAAACTGTTAGCGGCATGCCCTTCCTCTGCAAAGTGTGTCAAAAGTTTGGTATTGGTCTTGCCTCTCCTGATGGTGCTCTTATGTTCCCCTATGCGGACCTTAACTGCTCTAGTAGTCATTCCAACATATCTCTTGTTGCATGGGCATACAATGGTGTAGACACAATTGGTGGTGTTACAGTTGGTGTGTCTTAGTTGGCGCCACGGTGTGTTGAGGCCCAGGTCGATTTCTTTGGAAACCGTGGTCTCTGCACAGCTTGAGCAGGAGCCGCAAGGGTAGTGGCCTACTACAGGTGGTAGAGACCAAAGTGTCGTTTGTTGTGTGGTTTGGGGTTTGGGCCTGGTATGTACTAGGTGGTCTTTCAGATTCATAGTGCGTTTAAAAGCAAACAAGGGTGGTGGTCCTGGTTCAAATGAACCGGAATTTAGTATGGACCAATGTTTTCTGATTGCTTTTTGCACATTATTCGAGTTCGGAGTGAACGTAGTGACACAGGTCATTGTGTCTAGTACTGGTTTGTCTTTGGTCTCGAGCAGTGCAGCCCTAGAGCTGTTCTTTGCCCTCTTGTGTGCCTGACGAATTATGCCCTTCGGATAATGCCGTTTCTCCAGATTGTCTCTGAGGAGATCTGACTGTGTTTCAAATTCTTTTATGGTGTCACAGTTTCTTCGGAGGCGTAGGAATTGGCCAACCGGTAGGTTGTTCCTAAGTGCCCTGGGGTGGTGACTATCATAGATAAGGAGATTATTCCTATCCGTGGGTTTTTTGTAGTTGGTGGTATGTAGACACCCATTGTCCAAGGAAATGAGAAGGTCCAGAAATGGGATGGATTGACGTGACCTGGTGCTGGTAAATTTTAAGTATGGATTCAGGGTGTTAACCCAGTTGCAGAATTCCGTACATCGGTCTTCAGTACCTTGCCAGAATACGATTACATCGTCTATATAGCGACGCCATAGCAGAATATGCTCTTTAAATGGGTTGTTGTCTCCCAAAATGTGTCCCTCTTCAAAATGAGCCATGTAAAGGCAGGCCAGACTCGGCGCGAATGTGCTTCCCATGCTCGTGCCTTGTATCTGATGGTAGAGGTGGTTTTTAAAGGCAAAGAAGTTTTCTTTGAGAGCCAGGGAAGCACAGTCGCAAATGAAGGAGATCGGTGTCATGTAGGGCCATGGTGTGATTTTCCGGAGAGTGTCTTCTAGGACTTCCAATGTGGCATCCTGCGGGATATTCGTATACAGGGCTTCAACGTCCATGGTCACCAGAAAGTCTATACGGTTGGCATCGGGGAATTGATCAATGAGATTTAGGACTTCTGTGGTGTCTCTCAGGTAAGTAGGCGTCTGGCTCACCAAAGGGCGTAGGTAAAAATCACAAAATTTGCTCAGTGGTTCTAACACAGAGTTAATGCCAGAGACAATCGGTCTGCCGGGAGGGGGGGTGACCCCTTTGTGGATCTTGGGGAGAGTGTAAAAGTATGGGGTCCGTGGTTCGTCTGTCGTTAGGAAGTTGGCTTCTTGTTGTGAGATCCAGCCTTCGATGGACGCCTCATTGACCATGCTCTTGATCCTCGTCGATAGACGTTGGGTGGGGTCTTCTGTAATCACTTCATAGTAGGTAGTGTTGTTCAATTGTCGAGTGCATTCTCTGTCATAAGAATCTTGATCCTGGATGACGATGGCACCTCCCTTGTCTGCTGGTTTCAGTATTATCTCCCGATCATCTGTAATGGTACGCAGGATGTGTCTCTCCTCCTTTGACAGATTGTCGTATGGTTGCCTCCTGTTAAGAGTCCCTATGTCTTTCAGGACCGCTTGTTCGTAAGTAAGGACCTCGTGGGGTGTCATAGCCACGGTAGGAGTGAATTTTGACGGTTTTTTCAAACCCGTCTCCGTAGGAGGATTATCAGGTTTCCCTTGGAAGAAAGCTTTAAGTCTAACTTTGCGGAAGAACTGGTGAAGTTCTTGATGTAACTTGAAAGAGTCCTCTTTCGGTGTGGGAACAAATCCTAAACCCTTTTCAAGTAGCATGGTCTCTTCTTCTATAAGTTGTCTGGAAGAAAGGTTCACCACTAGGGTCTCTGGCCTCTCGCTTGGCTCCGTAGTGTCATTGGTTCCTGATCTTGCCACTGTACCTTCTTGTAGTTTCCTCTTCTTCTGCCTCTTCCTTTGCCCCTCCCTCTGTTGTGAAAAGGTGGGTTCTGGAATTGCTGGAATTGTGTAGGCAGAAGATGATGTGTTGGAGGTACGTGCCACATGGGTGGAGGGCCCATCCATTGTCCCGGATAGTTCGGTTGTTGAAACGATGGGTGTGTAAAATGAGGTGGTGGTGGAGGGTTCTGAAATAAGGGAGGGCGTCCTTGTTGATGAGCCCCTCTGGCGTACTGTGTGTACCGCTGTCCCTCATAACTAGAATCACTGCCAAATGACCCTGTCCTACTAGACCGGGTGCTGCTTCCTTCATCCGAGGACGTGTCATGGTTCTGGAAAACATAATCTTCCTTCGTGTAAGGGTATACCTTTTCTTTATTGAACCGTTTTAGATCTTTTTGAAGTTTTGTGATTTTTTGTTGTGTCAGGAAGTCTTTATGTTCGTTCATTTCCTCGTTGATTTCCGCGAGTCTTGACTTGTACGAAGAAATAGAAATGCCTGTTTTTAAACCATTTTCTGCTATAGTGATCTGGATGAGGAGCTCATCTGAGAGACGTTTAGCCGTGTTGATTATTAGCACGAGCCAATCTCGTGTACATTTCCATGCTATTTGTGACCATTCCGTCCGGAATGTCAGGTCTTCTAAAAAAATTTTGTGATGCCAGGGCTCTTTCAGGAATCTACCGTGTTTCCACAGTGGGTACATTTATATCCATCTAAAAGGGTGGGATCATACCTCCACACCAGTTACTGGTGTGGGGGTATGATTCCATAGCGTTTGACACCAAACACGACATGTTTTGATGCAGTCATCCCAGAGTTAGCATTTACCGCTAGGTTATAATGCAACATAAGTGCAGATCCTACTCTCCTACAGCATCCCTAGGCTGTGATGTGCATAAAGCCTGCATGTGAGAATAACAGTGATAATACGTGGGCATATAGTGCACACTGACAGCTTTTGTGATGCCAAGTGATAGGCTCAGTTAATACAATATTAGGCTGTGCTCGGAACAACTCTAAATTTATTATCCATTTTCCCATAGATCCCACTCGTACTCTATCGGACCTAGAGGGGAACCACACTTTTAATCGACCTGGACAGACTTCATGCATTGATTATATTATGGTAGAGGCCAAAACATGGTCTAGGATTATGGATTTCGTGATTCACCCTCGCCACGATAGCGACCACAATGCTTTGATCCTCGACCTGACCTTATTGATGGAGAATTGTCCTACACAAAATAGTGGGAACAACTTTAGACCCCTATTCCTCTCTGGTGACAGAAGACGGCTCAAGTGGCCATTGATTCTTAAATCTCCGGGTAAAATCAGTTCTGTTTATTCGGCCACATATAAAGCCCTCACAGAAATATGTTATACTCTTGACCAGGACAGTGATAACAGGGAAATTTATCTACTTCAAATTCATACAGATTTAGTTACAACACTGGGTGATCTTTTGAACCCAATAGTATCTAAGTAAAAAAAAAAACCTGAAAGTCCTTTCCTGGTTTAATATTGAATGTAGGAGGGCCAAACTAGCTCTTCTGGTTTCATTAAAATCTGGTGATAGGACAAAGGTGGCTATGAGGAGAATCGAATATAAGCAGGCTGTAAAAGTGGCCAAGCAGAATTGGGAAAATAATAAATGGGATGATATCAAAAGAGCTCTAATCAAAAAAGATATGAGGGAATTTTGGGCAATCATTCGATCAGACACAAAGGAGGGTCTAGTGGCCGACGACCCTAATATTGCACCGAGCCAATGGACTGATCATTATCAGAGTTTACGCTCCCTCGGCTCCGGCCACTGAGTCTTTACCTCTCTCTAACTCGAATGATGAAGCCATTGACACCATAACCCTCAAGGAAGTAGAAAAGGCTGTAAATAGGCTCCCAGTAGGAAAGGGGCCGGGCTTGGATAAAATTCCCGGGGACCTATATAAGCACCAACCTGAGGTTTGGATCCCCTATCTTTGCTCCCTTTATAATGCTGTACTCCATGGCGCACCTATTCCCAACACTTTGGCAGGTGCTGAAATAGTTCCTGTTTTCAAGAAAGGCTCTCCACTTTTGCCAAACAATTACCGTCCGATAAGTTTAATTGATGTTAGTCAAAAGCTCTTTGCACGTATCATCTTAGATCGAGTGCAATCCTGGATGGATGAAAAATCAATTCTGACCCCATACCAGGCCGGATTTAGAGAGAAGACATCCACGGTGGACCAACTTTTTCGCTTACAACTTCTTTATTGGAAAACCGTGAGGGTAGAGGGTGGCAGTCTCTACCTTATCTTCGTCGATCTCCAAAGCAGCTTTTGACTTAGTTCCTCGGCAGACTCTTTGGGCGGTTTTGGCTGAGATGGGGATGCCTGCCTGTTTACTTGGGATTATAAAACGGCTCCATAAAGACAACTTTGCCCAAGTAAGGTGTGGTAAGAGGGGCAATTTGACATCAAAGTTCCCTGTTAATCGTGGAGTCAGACAGGGATGTGTGCTGGCCCCAACCCTATTTTCCCTTTACACTAACGCATTAGTGGCCCACCTGAGGGGAGTCAAGGATATCGACGCCCCTAAACTTAACAACGAGCAGGTGGTGGCACTAATGTTTGCTGATGACACTCTTTTAGTGTCAAAATCCCCTATGGGGATTCAGCGTGCCCTTGATAGTTTTTCCGAATTCTGTTCCCTTAGAGGGCTCGAGGTTAATCCCTCGAAAACAAAATTTATGGTATGTAATCCGCCTAAAAAAAGCGGCCCTAATCCTTCCCTTAATGGTGCTACATTGGAAAGGGTAACAGTGTTCGAATATCTTGGAGTCACACTCACAGATAGGATGGAATGGGGCCCTCAGTGAGCAAAAGCCAAATTACGACTCACCCAGACCTGCGGTGGGATCCTCAAAATGCACAGAGCATCTACCTCCAAACCCACAGCATCCATCATCGAGATCTACAAAGCGGGGTTGAACTTTGGGGGCACTGCCCAACTGGAGACATCGGCAGGTTTGAGAATTTGTTTCTAAGGTCTCTATTGACCCTACCACCCAGCACAACACTTAATCCACTTAGAATGGACTTGGAAGTTAGATCCATTCAAGAAGAAATTGCACTAAGGCCACTATTGTATTGGCGGAGGCTGTGGGCAACACCGGAGTTAGTGAATTACCCAAACGACCTAAAATCACTAATGGTCCTTTCTGGTCTAGCCAATATACCGTGGCTAGCATACATTAAAAAAGAGCTTATTAGATTGGGAATTTCTGCTCTATGGCATCACCCCGAGATAACCGCCCCAAATTTCTCTAGAGCTGAATTGGCTAATGCATTTCGGTTAAACGGTAAAAATATGATGCTAACCAATAAAAAGCTAGGCCCACTGACTATGGATTTTTTTAATATAAAGGAGGAGTTTAAAATAGAGCCTGTTCTAGATCTGATTGAGCCAAATGTTTCTAGAAAGCTTTATATGCAATTCAGATATGGTACACTGCCCTTGAGAGCCTTCTCAGGAAAGTGGTTGGTAGATAATACTTCTGATTGCCCAACTTGTGGAGCTACAAGTGAAACTGACCTACATGTCCTATTTTTTTGCCCCACATACAAACCAATCAGAAAACGTTGGCTCCTTCAACTTTGTAGGAATCTGGGCACTACACACTGTAAGGCTGCCTACAGAATCCTGAAGACTGATACATCATTACCTATAGTCTTCTCGGTATCACGTTACTGGCATGTTGTGTGGTGGAGGAGATGTTCCCTTCTCCTATCCAATTCTTAGGTCTACCCAAATAGGTACTGACTTTTGGTCACCACTGTTTCTACAATTATTTTAACTCATTATTCTTTTCTTGTCTTAAAGAATTGTTTATGAACTAATGTAATCTTTATTGTAACACACCTTTTATGAATTATAAATATCTATTTTAACAATGTATGTTTTTAGGATTGATTATCTTTTATGGTCTATGACCGAAATAAAGATTACTTTGATTGATTGGTAATCATTTAGTCAGTTAGCATGTAGTCTTTTAGTGAGGTAGGCTTTAGGGCATGAACTGCTTCAAAGTAGTATGCACTATGCATGTAGTGTTTTAACCATCGTCACACTTGTGGTTCAGGGACATAGTTTCTTAGTCAGTATTTATATAAAATGTGTTTGTACAGTAATGGAATAGTATAATTTTGAAAGTTATTAATATACATTTATTTGTGATTCTTTTTTACAGATACAGAATAGGAGTGTTTCTCATATGTTTGCACTCTTCTCGTGCAAGATTGTTCGGATGAAGGGTCCTTAGGTGTTCCATCATACTTGCCGTGCCGCATGAGTATTTTTTGTTAGGATCCCCTCGTAACAGAACTCTTTGGCAAATCTTGCGAGTGATGAAGGTGGCATTGGTCTTTGTTTGCCCCTTGGGAAAAGTAAAACATTTCCTCACCACTGAAGAAAAACGTTGTGGGCGTGGTGCCCTCTGCAAAAAATTTTCCTCAGATTCGGTAAATATTTTAAAGCGGCAATATTTACAGTTTTTGTAAGTTAAACGTATACAATTTTGTTAGCTGTATGCATTTTATATATCTGTGATTTGTTTCTTGTGGTATTTTGTTGAGAATACCATGTTGTTTTTTTTTTAACAATCTTTCTGATTTTCCAGGTCTGTCGTCGACATCCATGATTCCCACAGGAGTGTTCCGCCTTGTTGTTTTGTATTATTGTTGTTACATTTTGTTTATTAGTTTATTGTTCATATATATGTCAATAAAAAAATAAAGTTTGAAAATAGTTTATCGTTTATATATTTATTATTATAAAAAATAAAGTTTGAAAAAACATTAATAACGTTTTGGGTTGTTCTCTTAACTGCTGTGCGACTCTTTCTTGTTCTTATTACTGTTATTTGGTGGAGTCCACCATGGTGTTAAATTTTGGGGCACTTATTGCTGGAATACTGGTGATATCTGCAGTTTGCACCAACTTCTGAATAGTGTGTTAGATTTATCTCAACTTTACTTCCGTTAAAGTGCTGATAATGAAATGGAGAGTAGCCGTTTCCGTGCAAAAAGACACGAGGTGCACCTTTCCGATTTATTCTAAATACTAAAATCCTGTATTGAATTGCACTGAGGTATTGGCTGCACTTACAGTGTACACACAAAATCTATTAAGAAATCTCATTGTATTTATATTGATTGGGAATAGTGCGTCAGTGGCTGGATCTTGACGAGATACACTGCTCAGTTCGTATATTGTTCTGCACACAAAAAAAATCACATCACAACTTTCACACCAATTGCAATGCGAAACAAATTCCGGCGATAAGACACGTTAGCACCAGGGATTTTACACCTGCTTTCTGCTGGTGTTAGGCAGGACAACTACCTGCACCATGAAAGGGAACACAGCCAAGAGGCACACCAGAACACCCACAGGTGCCATAGAGTCAATGAGCATGATACAGGGATACCCATGAGGGCCACAAGACTCATCGCAACAACTTCAGGACCGCCAATGCCCCCCAAACCCGCATCTGTGCAAGTGTGTCCCTGTGGTCATTGTGTTAGCATGATAGGCACAAGCCCTGCAATATCACTGTGTGCTGTCACCTCAGCTTTGGCAGTGAGCCTGGACATGTAGCTACGCATGCATCCTCCTGCAAATACAACCGGCGTGTGTTGGTCTGGGGTACACAGGTCAGCGCAGGGGTGTGCCTATTCGGCAAGGGGAACAGGGTGTCTCAGACATGTCCATGTACAGAAAGTGCGGTAAGTGTGTCTCTGTGTTTTGGTGTGGCCTGCCACAAGGGCCGCAGCAGTCGATGTTGTAAAGTGGCATGCACCACCTCCAAACGGCACTGTGATGGTGTAGTTGGAATGCAGCAGGACATGCACGAATAGGCATTACAATGGTGTGCCGTACGAGTGCACGAGATACAACAGCGCACCGTACATAAGTGTGGGGGCTCGTGTGAGGGAGGAGCAGCTGTTTGGCAACGTAACAGACAGTGAACTCGTCCATGTGCCACGTGCTGGGCATCTCATCCATGATGACCACGGTCGCAGACATCCCACAACACCAACGACTGGCCTTTGTACACATCCTGTATGAATGCAGCGTGGTTTTCACTTCTATGCTCGTTCAGTGGTGTGATGTTGACAGGTTGTGTGACGTTTGCTCCTTGTTGGTGTGTTTCATTTTGGCCATTGTTAGTCTATATGTGTGTTGTACTTAATTGTGCATGTGTGCCATTCTGCCCATCTCCCCCCCTCCCCCCACTCTCTGCTTCTTCCTCTTCCTATTGCTGTTGTGTCTATAATTTTGTTGCTGCACACATAAATACATGTAAAGAATAAATTAGAATAGTTCCTTGATTCTTTTAGGTTTCAAAACTTCTCTATTGGTTTCTTTTTAATTTTCCATATGAACCGTTTTTTAAATATTCAACAACACATATAAGTCAGAAGTGCAACGTATTCTATCAACACACTTTCTAGAACATTCTACAATACGTGCAGGTTAAAAGTTCATCAATTTTTTTAAACTTTACGATATTGTTTTGTAACATTTTCTTGAACATTTAATGACACGTGCAGGTTAAAATTTGACGATTGTTTTAAGTGCGAACAGTGCCTTCCAAATGCAAGTAGCAGGTGTGGTTGAGCTGAGCAAATTTTATCCTATGATATGTACTCCACGTTGAAACTGCTTTTTCTTAACCAATCACAAAGATGCTTTTCCACAAAACTAATGTGCACCCTACTTTTAAAAAAGAATGCGTTTCATGATATCTTTAGAGATCAGTTATAGATAGGAATTAGCATTTAAAAAACCTTTGAAATTCACTGAAAAAAACATAGGTTTCAGGGGTGTTATAGTTAGGAATTGGCATTTAAAAAACCTTTGAAATTCACTGAAAAAACCAAAGGTTTCAGGGGCATTATAGTTAGGAATTGGCATTCAAAAAACCTTAGAAATTCACTGAAAAAAACATAGGTTTCAGGGTGTTATAGTTAGCTGGACATTTCCCTCGTACAAAACCCTAGAAATTCCCCTGTTATAGTTAGTTCAGCTAACTATAACTCGCGCCCCCGCAATGCACTGCTGATGACGTCACATATTACATCACTCATGACATGGTCAGTGACATCACTGATGACATCACTGATGACATCTCAAATGACATCACTCATGACATCACTGATGACATCATCTATGTGATAAATTACTGCATCTTCTCACACCCTAATTTAACCGTTGATACACGAACTCAAAATTTCAGACGTCCATTCTCAAAACCATAGATACTCCAATACCAATAACTACATACCCACTTATTAACTCTTAGGTCTACATACACCTCCACTCATTCACATGCACAGTCACTCATACTTACAGTCACTCCGTACAAGACTATCATATGCATATATACACCTACATAGACACTCACACACCACCAATCATCCATAGAGGTACTGTCACACCTAGTCAGTCATGCAAATAATTAATCACACTCCCATTTACTCACCTATGCAGTTATACACACTCAAGTTCACTTACTCATAAAAATAGTACCACATTCTTACGCTCTTATACAATCATTGATACAAGCACACACTCATCCATACAGCCACTCTCACAATCACACACTCTCACATATACCCACTTATATACTCTTACACGCATATATACTGCCTTTCACATATGTAGTTAGTCACAAATGTACCACTGAGATATACATTCAATCCCTAACACACCCATACATACACTCACTCAACCATACAGTTCATCACAGATGCACTCTTAAAACCATGCACCCATAGAATCAGCCACTCACACATCTATGCACAGAGTCACACACAGCCTACCCACACAAACACTCAGGCACCCATACAGATACTCAGACAACCAATCGATAACCCATATAGACACTCATATAGCTATTCACAAAACCATGCAGCCACGTATACACCAACAGACAGAAACATACAGACATTCACACAGTTTAGTCACTAGTCTGCAGTAAGATACATTTAATGACTCACTTATAGAGTCAGTTACGCACCTAGAAAATCATCCATTCACACACTTGTACAGCCACTCATTCTTCCACAGGCCTTTCACTATAAATATATAAAACATATTTAAAATGTACAGAAACACACAGTCACTGGATGATGTCATCAGTGATGTCATCAGTGATGTCATTTGAGATGTCATCAGTGATGTCATCAGTGATGTCACTGACCATGTCATGAGTGATGTAATATGTGACGTCATCAGCAGTGCATTGCGGGGGCGCGAGTTATAGTTAGCTGAACTAACTATAACAGGGGAATTTCTAGGGTTTTGTACGAGGGAAATGTCCAGCTAACTATAACACCCCTGAAACCTATGTTTTTTTCAAAGAACTCAGAAACAGAGAGGGAAGTTGCAAAAGCAAAAATCAACGACAATGGAACTTATCCTTGAACCAAAGAAAGGCAATACAGAATTTACAACAGGATGCTTCTATAATTATAAAACCTTCAGACAAGGGCGGTAATGTTGTCATACAGACTTACACAGGTTATTGCAAAGAAGCTCTCCGTCAATTACAGGATGAAGCTAACTATGCCCTAACAACTGAAAAAGAGTATAAGATCAGCATTCAGAACTATGCCAATTTGATTCAAAAGTGGTTCGAAAGAGGAACGTTGTCCAGGGAAGAATTATTGTTTTTACAAAACAAAAATCCAAAGATGCCTACATTTTATCACTTACCGAAGGTGCACAAAGACACTGTGAATCCACCTGGAAGGCCAATAGTGTCCTCTATTGGAGGTTTGACTAAGAACATGTCCAAATTTATCGATCATTTTTTAGCACCTTTGGTTGTTCAGACAAGTTCTTATACGAAGGACACTAAGGACTTTCTGAAACAGATGCAGGGCATTACATGGGAAAATGATTTTCTGATGATAACTATGGATGTTTGTAATTTGTATACGAGCATAAAACATCAGGATGGTCTGATGGCTGTAAAATTCTTCTTAGGGCAACGACCAGCGAGGTTTCTAGATCACAATGAAATGTTACTGGAGTTTATTGATTTTTGCTTGAACAATAACATCTTTGTTTTCCAAGATCAGAGGTACCGACAGACAATGGGTACTGCAATGGGCACCTGCTTCGCCCCCAGCTATGCGAATCTTTTCATAGGCTGGTGGGAGAAGCAGGTAGCCTGGGCAAATGACAATAGCAATTGGGTGGACCAAGTAGTCTGCTGGCGTCGTTACATTGACGACCTCTTCGTTATTTGGAAGGGGTCCAAACAATCAGCAGAAGAATATATTACTGCTCTCAATGTAAACAACCTTAACCTGCGATTCACCCATGAAATGAGTGATAACGAAATACACTTTCTAGACATAAAAGTCTTTGTAAAAGCAGGTATGATTCAGACATCATTGTACAGAAAGACCACAGCAGGCAACTCTATTTTGCATGGCGGGAGTAGCCATCCGAGAAACCTGATAAGTAGCATTCCGTACGGCGAATTGCTACGAATAAAAAGGAATTGCTCAATGGATGAGGATTTTGACCAAGCAGCTAATGACAGCGTTAGACGCTTTAAAGCTAGAGGATATTCACAAAAGGTATTGAATGAGGCACAATTGAAAGTCAAGGAAGTGACAAGACTAACCTTGTTAAAAGACAGTCCCAAGAAGAAAGATGAGGCAGGAAGCCTAAGGTTAATTACCACTTATTCTTCATCAGCCATGAGGATAAGGTCGATATTACGAAGGCATTGGAGGATTCTCAAAATGGACACTACTATAGGTAGTTCTCTGACTAATTATCCTCAGATTACTTTTAGGAAATCAAGATCCCTAAAAGATCTACTAGTACAGAGTCACCTAAAAAAAACATCTGTTTCTACCTTGGGACTGAGGGACCTTCAAGGTTCATTTCCCTGTGGGAAATGTAAGGCGTGCCAGGCAAGTAAAAAGACCATCATGTACACTATTCCGGGATGTAAAATTCCAAAAAAGATTACTAAGTTCATAACTTGCACTACACCTTTTGTGGTATATTGCCTCGAATGCCCCTGCAACTACCGTTATATAGGCAGTACGGTAAATGCGGTTAAGATGCGCATCCTAGAACATCAAAGGGCAATTGCAAATAGAGATGTCAATTACCCTGTTGCACAACACTTTGCCTCTCACCACAATAGTGATAGAACTCTCCTCAGTTTTTTCAGTCTGGATTGTATACCTAAAGATATCAGAGGTGGAGAAAGGGAAAAAGCTCTGAGGCGCCTGGAATCCAGGTATATTATTGAACTCCAAACAAAAACACCCGAGGGACTGAATTCAGGGGAGGAACTAATTACCCATTTATGAGAAACTATCTTGTCACTGTGTTCCTACATTTGAGCTGAATAGAAATTAAGGAAAAACTGTAAAACCTGTATAAATGTGATTAATGATGTAATGAGATGTCTCGTTTAAAGTGCACTAATGATATTGTGAACATGCAATCTTGGGGTATGCCCATCCAGGGCTTTATACTTTTGGTATATGATGATAATGAGATGCCTCATCGAGAATGAATTGATGAATTGACAAACATGCAATTTAAAGCTAAAGAATTGAATGAATTATGAGTTTAATTTGATTATAAGGAACGTGCAACATGAATGAAATGTAATTTTGCATGTTTAAAGATGGCGACCAAAGTTACAATGAATTGGTCCCTCGTTTATGTTTACAGAATAAGATATAATCAATTTCCGTTTCTGAACGCGAGCCAACACTGACGAAAGCTACGGCTGAAACGCGTCTGTTTGCACCAATAAATCCGAATGGGGATTAAAATCTAACCGGAGTGCTGGTCCTTTGTTCATTTTGTGGAACTTTGGAGCGTTATATATATATATATATATATATATATATGAAGTAAAGCCGTCCAGCAGATACACTCTCGCTCTGGCCAATAGACGAAGCAAACCCGTTAAATGGTGCAAAGTGATTTATTTCATGCCCGACACCATCACCACCATGACGCGTTTCAGCCCACGTGGGGCCTTGATCACATGACATGGAAGAGGAAGAACATTGTTATTTAAAGTGCAAAGTGCATGACGTCCTGCCTAGGAATCAATAAACATGGAAAACATCTTGAACAAATGCCAATGGAGGTACAGATCCTGCATACTCCAATTGTGAGTAAAATACAGTAGTTGGAGACAGTCACCTATAAATGTCATATGTTAAATAATCACAATAGACAAACAGTAAATAGATTAATTAGAATAAATCTAAAAATCTAAAACCACATCAATATTTAAATATATAAATATATGAATATATAGATAAATAAATAAATGCATAAATAGATAAATAGCTGCATTTGAATACAGTACTGATGTAAAACTGGAATTTTTAAAGATGACTGATATTATGGCATAAATTAATATTAGTCATACTGGAGAGTTCTGAGTGAAAACATGTAAATACAATTATCCTATAAGAACATCTCTTAGCCATATCATGAATATGTGCATTTCACAGGATGCCTTCTGACCTTTCCATGTTAATTTAAGGGGAAGATACTTAAGCCCATGTGGGCCTTCTAATGTTCAACCCCCGAATAAATCATAATTTCTATGTGCAAATGTAGGCAGAAAGCTAAAAAATAAAGTGCAAACCCAGTGCAAAAAATTTATCTGACTTTCATTGCATAAATATTACTAAAAACATTAAAAGGAGATATGAGGCAGTCTAAGTATGCTGGTGATTCTGAATCGCCTAGTGAAGATAGGTGAAAAAATCTTCACTAGCATTAAGTCCATTGGGGGCTTTGCAATCCAATAGAATAATGTGCCTTGTCTCAAGTTTACGCAATTGTGCATCACGATCCCCACCCCTTCTCTGAGGTGGGACTGAGTCAATCACAAAATACTTAAGACCTGTAGGATTTTTGGCATGCTTTTCCTCAAAGTGTCTAGCCATAGGATACGTGGTGTCGCCGTTGGTAATGGCGTGTATGTGCTGGAGTATTCTCTTGTGGACCTGAAGCTTGGTGCTCCCTACATACCGCAGGCCACAAGGACACTCCAGCACATACACCGCGTATTCAGTCTTGCAGGTCAGTTTGTATGGTATGTAAGTAGGTGTACTACTAAGGGGAGTCTTATATTCAGTTTTACTCACCCCATATCTACAACCTTTACAAACTGAACATCTGAGGAAACCCTTACTGCTATTCAGCCATGAGCTGTTGATTCTAACCTCTGGGCTGCTAGAGACTAATAGGTTACTCATAGATTTAGCCTTCCTGTAGGTAATACTAGGGGAATGGGACAAATGTTTACGCAATACAGGATCACTAGCGATCAGTGCCCAGTTCTTGTTTACAATTTTACGAATACTCTGATGCTGATTGTTATAAGTTAGAATTAAACGTGTTTCATTTTGCTCTGTTTGCTCTTTTTCTTTTGTATCTTTTTTATATGGTGTAGCCAACCAACTGCCAGAATTGTTAGCTTTGCAAATTGCCTTATCTAACATCTCCGGGAAAGAACCTCTTCTCAGAAATCTTTCCCTGCAATCAATCTGAGCCTCTATACAGTCCTGATCAGTGCTACAGATTCTTCTAATGCGGAGCATTTCCCCGTACGGTATGGTTCTGATCAAGTGTGCTGGATGATGACTCGAGGCATGCAGTAAAGCATT
The DNA here is from genome assembly GCF_964204655.1 of Triturus cristatus. Classification (NCBI taxonomy): domain Eukaryota; kingdom Metazoa; phylum Chordata; class Amphibia; order Caudata; family Salamandridae; genus Triturus; species Triturus cristatus. Next base: position 229,919,278 of record NC_140580.1, on the reverse strand, counting down.
ACCGGCTGTTGGTTTTCGATACATTTTAGTTTGTAATTCATTGTGCTGAATGTAGATTTCCACATCAAGAAAACATATTGAACTATTACTGATCTGGCTTGTAAACTTTAAGTTCAAATCATTTTTGTTAAGGTTCAAAATGAACTGCAAAGCATCACTCATGGTTCCATTCCAAATGATGAGAATGTCATCTATATACCTGAACCATTTCACCACTTTGTTGGACAAAATGTCTGAAAAGGTAGGTATGAGGACCTGTTCCTCCCAGTACCCCATGTGCAAGCAGGCGTAACTTGGTGAAAAACAGGCCCCCATAGCCACACCCCTAACCTGTTGGAATACTTGATTAGAGAACAAAAATAAATTATTTTCCAGGCATGATTTGATCATAGATAATAACATTTTGTTATGTTCACAAAAATTTATAGACCTCATGTTTAGATAATACTCTATTGCTCTCAGTCCATCTCTGTGATGAAAACTGGTATACAGGGATGATACATCCAAGGAGATAAGGAGATACCCAGTTTGCCAATGAACTCCTTGCAATTTCTGCAATAAGTCACCAGTATCTAGTATGAACGACGGGAGTTTTTTGACATGTTCTTGCAAAAAAAAGTCCACATACTTGCTCATGTTCTCCATAATACTTTTACAAGGAGAAATAATGGGATGCCCAGGTGGTTTCACAATATCTTTGTGGATCTTGGGGATGAAATAGATTATAGGCATCACAGGGTGTTCAATTTTCAAAAATCTATATTCATCCATTGTGATTAGTCCCATACTGCCCAATGTCATCAGATTGGTATAAAGCAAGTTCCATGACAATTTGACCTCCGCCATAGTTGTTCTTTTGTAGTACTCTCTATCATTAAGTTGTCCGAGGGCCTCCTCCATGTACATCTCCCTCGGCCATAGCACCACATTCCCACCTTTATCTAATTGGTGGATGACCACATTAACATTCATTTGCAATTTTTTAACCAATTGATGGTATATGAAGTCATGATATTGGTATCTCTTATCAGCATTAGCCTCCTTGATATGTAACAGTCTGAGATCATGGGCGACCTTGTCATGGAACATGTCAATGTTGTTCTTTATCATCAAGGGGCATAAAGTAGATTTCGGTTTGAACGGGGTGGATGCTGTCATGATTCTCTGTCCCAAATCAGGATTACTCATTGACTGTGTATTCTCAGCCTGCATTTGAAGTAGATCATTAAGTAAGTCTGCTGTTAAAGGTGGAGAACTTAAATGGGGTAACAATGGCGGTGTAATACGGTCGGGTCTGTGTAACAGATGAAACTTGCGCAGTTTTAATTTGCGAGCATACTTGTAAAAGTCAACCCGGGTCCCTGCATAGTCAAAGTTGCTTCTGGCGCTGTATGACAAACCCAAAGCCAAGATGTTCATTTCTTTTTCAGAAAGTACAAGTTTAGTAAGGTTAACAACCGACTGTGAATCACACCCAACATTGATGCCACTTACTTGTTCTTCCAATGTTTGCGTGCTTTTCTGTGCGGTGGCTTGGTACTCGCATTTTCGCTGTTTGTGACATCTCCGCCTCACGCTCCGTTTGCTGTTGGCGCTTTGTTTGAATTGGCATTTCGCGCACCAGACCGTAGGGTCTGCCGGCGATCCTGGCGCATGCAGTCTAATTCCTGCGCCAGAGTAAGCTTGCGAAACCCCAACCGATGCTCCCTAAGTTGGTCATTGTCTGACTCGCTGTCCACGTTGGAACTCAGTTCAGACACCGATTAATTCTCTGGGGGGTCACTGGGAGTCGGTCTCGCAGTATCTGGCAAGTCCACTGTCTTAATGCTTTTCACCCTGACATTATCATATTTTTTGGCAAATGTAAATATCTGCCCACTTTCATAGTCCAAACAGTCTCTTTGGAATTTGTAAGTCTTTCTTTTTTTGATTATTTCCTCCTCCCGCATTAGTCGCACTGCCATTTCCTCACGATACTTGGAAATGAGAGGGGTACTAGGTAATTTGTCTATTTCCCCATTTAATGCCTCTATTTGATTCTGCAAAATCACACAATCACTCTCGGCGTATTTAACCAAGATTTCTACTAAACGCCGAGAGGACTCCAAATTGCATTCTGCCCATTCTAGAAGCATGCGGGGATCTGGATTTTCGTATGAAGGTGCCGCCATTATACGTAACCCCCGCGGGATCCTTCCTAACTCCAGGTACCTTGTTAGCGAGCGGTGCTCCCACCACTTCGCTTGTTCCGACTTGCTGGCTTTTTCTAAGGCTTTGAACAGGTCTTTAAGGTTGGGTTGCGCTTCCAACGTGCTAATGGATGTCCGATTCAGTACACTCTCCCCAGCCAGGGAAATCGGTAAACATACTGGAGGCTGCCTCCTCCCGGCTCCTCAACATGTCAGTGGACATGGTGTCAAACAATGGGCTTGTCAAAATTCAAAATATGATTCGGACCGCCAGTAAATACCCCGGTCCACTCCTTCACGGGACTCTCCGCGGGGCTCCTGCCACAAAAGGGCGGTACCGGCAAGCAACACAGGTCCTCCGGCCAGCCGACCTTTGAACCCGCTTCGCCAAACCACTCCCCTGCAGTCCGTCGCACTTCCGCTGTCCCGGGGCAATCGCGGCTGTTCCTTACTCGGAAAGAAAAAAAGGCTCCAAAAACCAATTCAGAGTCGCTGCTTCATGCCGCACAGCCCAAATCGAAGAAGGGGTATCGCTAATTTCTGAGGAAGCAATCTCAGAAAATATTTGAAGTAAAGCCGTCCAGCAGATACGCTCTCGCTCTGGCCAATAGACGAACAGAAAGCCGTTAAATGGTGCAAATTGTTTTATTTCATGCCCGACACCATCACCACCATGACGCGTTCCAGCGGGGCCTTGATCACATGACATGGAAGAGGAAGAACATTGTTATTTAAAGTGCAAAGTGCATGACGTCCTGCCTAGGAATCAATAAACATGGAAAACATCTTGCCAAAAGGAATCCCACAATGCCTTCACGGAGTAGGAAAACAGGCCCTCCAGTCGGGAGTGATTAATACCAAAGTTCTTTATTCCAATATATATATATATATATATATTCACTTGAAAAACCATAGGTTTCACACATGTTATAGTTAGCTGGACATTTCACTCGTAAAAAACCAATTAAATTCCCCCGTTATAGTTAGTGCAGGCAACTATAACTCACGCGACCGCAATCCTCTGCTGATGACGTCAGATATTACATCACTGATGACATATGTGTCTTTATGAAAAATAAATATTTGTAATATATGTATAGCTAAAGATTAATGGTAGAAGACATGGGTAAATAAGTGTCTAAATACAGTGATGTAATATCTGACGTCATCAGCAGAGGATTGCGGTCGCGTGAGTTATAGTTGCCTGCACTAACTATAACGGGGGAATTTCATTGGTTTTTTATGAGTGAAATGTCCAGCTAACTATAACATGTGTGAAACCTATGGTTTTTTAAGTGAATTTGCAAGGTTTTTTAAATGCTAATTCGTAACTATAACGTGTGTGAAACCTATGGTTTTTTCAGTGAATATATAAACATATAAATATAATCTGCATATCTATATAAATATAAATTCATGCAAACATATACATATATGCATACATATGCATGGTATGTACATGAAAGTTTGAAAAACTCTAATACAAGCAAAGCTAAAAAGCCACCTAATTACAAACAGAATTGCTTTAACTTAAACGAGGGCGAGACCTATTGCATTTTCAATGCTTGTTTACTTTGATTCCATCAAGAAGGCATTCAGATGTGTCCCACATTTTCCATAAATTCTGAATGGTAGCACTCTAGTTGCTCATTAGATCACTGTAGTAAAGCTACTGCTCACCAGGGAAGTCTGCTGCTGGTATTGAAAGTGCATGTTTCAGTCTGCATGTCAGAATTTTTTAATGAAATAGAAGAGGATTTGATAAGTCACTCAAAATGTGCCCTAATTTTTCTTTTTTCCTCACTAATCATAATTTCTATGGCAAAATGAACCTCCTCATTGTGTTCCTTTTAAATTAAACTACTCACTCTCTACTACTCACTCGCTACTACTTTCTACTACTCACTCTCTACTACTCACTTTCTACTACTCTCTACTACTCTACTACTCTCTACTACTCACTCTCTACTACTCACTCTCTACTACTCTCTACTACTCTCTACCACTCACTCTCTACTACTCTACTACTCACTCTCTACTACTCTCTACTACTCTCTCTCTACTACTCTCTCTCTCTACTACTCCCTCTCTACTACTCTCTCTACTACTCACTCTCTACTACTCACTCTCTATCACTCTCTACTACTCTCTACTACTCTCTACTACTCTCTACTACTCACTCTCAACTACTCACTCTACTCTCTCTACTACTCACTCTACTACTCACTCTACTACTCTATCTACTACTCACTCTACTACTCACTCTACTACTTCTCTACCACTCACTCTCTACTACTCTCTCTCTCTACTACTCACTCTCTACTACTCACTCTACTACTCTCTACTACTCTCTCTGCTACTCACTTTCTACTACTCTCTACTACTCACTCTCTACTACTCACTCTCTACTACTCACTCTCTACTACTCTACTACTCTCTACTACTCTCTCTACTACTCACTCTCTACTACTCACCCTCTACTACTCTCTACTACTCTCTCTCTACTACACACTCTCTACTACTTGCTCTCTACTACTCACTCTACTACTCACTCCCTACTACTCCCTACTACTCACTCTCTACTACTCTCTACTACTCACTCTCTACTTCTCCACTACTCTCTACTAATCACTCTCTACTACTCACTCTGTACTACTCTCTACTACTCTCTCTACTACTCTCTACTACTCACTCTCTCTACTGCTCTCTCTCTACTACTCACTCTCTACTACTCACTCTCTACTACTCACTCTCTACTACTCTCTCTCTACTACTCTCTACTACTCTCTACTACTCACTCTCTACTACTCTCTACTACTCACTCTCTACTACTCTCTACTACTCACTCTACTACTCATTCTCTACTACTCATTCTCTACTACTCTCTCTCTGCTACTCAGTCTCCACTACTCACTCTCTACTACTCTCTACTACTCACTCTCTAATACTCACTCTCTACTACTCCCTCTACTACTCACTCTCTACTACTCTCTACTACTCCCTCTACTACTCACTCTCTACTACTCTCTACTTCTCACTCGCTACTACTCTCTACTACTCACTACTACTCTCTCCTACTCACTCTCTGCTACTCTCTCTACTACTCTCTACTACTCTCTCTACTACTCTCTCTCTACTCTCTACTCTCTATTACTCATCCTCTACTCTCTACCTCTCTACCTTTCTCTACGTCTCTCTCTACTACTCTCTACCTCTCTACCTCTACCTCTCTACGTCTCTACCTCTACCTCTCTACCTCTACGTCTCTACCTCTACATCTCTACCTCTACATCTCTACCTCTCTACCTCTCTCTACCTCTCTCTACACGCACACATATGCACATATATGCATTTATATATATGTATGTGTATATATATGTATATACATACATATATAAACATATATATAATCTGCATATCTATATAAATACAAATATAAATGCATGCATACATATACAGATATGCATGTTATTTACATGAAATTTTGAAAAACACTAATAAAAGCAAAGCTAAAAAGCCACCTAATTACAAACAGAATTGCTTTAACTTAAACGAGGGCGAGACCTATTGCATTTTCAATGCTTGTTTACTTTGGTTCCATCAAGAAGGCATTCAGATGTGACACATTTGCCATAAATTCTGAATGGTAGCACTCTAGTTCCTCATTAGATCACTGTAGTAAAGCTACTGCTCACCAGGGAACTCTGCTGCTGGCATTCAAAGTGCATGTTTCAGTCTGCATGTCAGAACTTTTTAATGAAATAGAAGAGGATTTGAGAAGTCAAAATGTGCCCTAAGTTTTCTTTCTGCAGCACTAGTCATAATTTCTATGGCAAAATGAACCCCCTCATTTTGTTCCTTTGCAAATTAAATGTTTTAAATGTTACCACTTTATTCCAATCAAGATGGCTTCAGGTGTGCCATACCTTTGTCATAAGTAAGACTGTTAGCGCTCTAGTTGTTCTTTGGAACACTCTGGGAAGCTGCAGTAGAACACAAAGGAATCAACTGACAGTCTCTGCCCTTGTTGGATGTACATGTTTTACTGAGAATGTCAGACTTCATTCTCACATGACTGAGAAAGATAATGTGAATTTACAGAAAATATCCTCTCAGTTTAGCTTATAGATCACCTTCCAAACCTCTGTGGGAAAAGCATGTGAAAATAGTTTTCTCTCAAACATGATTCATGATATCCCAGCAGAAGGCTTTTTCACATGGTAAAATCACCTTAGAACATACTACAATTCCTAAAATGAGTATGGTACCATCAACAAATGATTTATAATGTAACTAAAGTCTTAAAACCTTCTATTAACTGCAATGCTTTTTAATGAGGTGCTATCATGTATATTGGTCCCAAGATGGCTGCCAACACTTCTTGGATGAAGTGCTGACAGCCAATCAGATCTCACAATGAGATGTGTGGTTAGGCTCCTCCCAGATATGTATATGATTTTACTTTTGATTTTCTCAGGAACTACTGAACGGATTTACACCATATATGCAAAAGGCACATGCCTGACCTGAGGACTACCTCTTAGCCAAATTTCAAGTACTTCTGTTCAGCCGTTCTGGCTGTAGCTGTGTCTAAAGGTCCTATGGAAAAATGCATGGGGAAAACGCGTTTTGGGACCCCCCTTTTTTCTCGGCCCCCGCTTGACGAATCACCCCGAGACTTTCAATGTAGGAGCTGAACGGAGCGCCCCATTAGTTTTGAAAATTTCGCGAGCATTCGTCAACCGGCGCCAAAGTTATTCAAAATAGAATTTTGAGATTTCCTATGGAAACTAGGTTGTAACTATAACTATCTACTGGCGACCGCCAGTAGATAATATAAATATATATATATATATATATATATATATATATATATATATATATATATGATCCAAATCTTAGGTTCCAGAGAATTCAGGAATAAGAAACAGCACACCAGGAAACGGCACAAAAACTTTATTGTGCACTAACTTTCGAAGGACGACGCGTTTCGGCGTTTGCCTTTGTCAAGTAACTTTCTGTATGCCCATCGGCCATAGAAATACGAACACAACATTCATGAACATAAAGAAAATACTTCAAAAATACATTGTTTCGCAACCATGATTGACACATCAATTCATTAAATCGAGTGAATAATTCAAAAACTATAATGAGTATGAATGTGTTAATTTCAAAGACAATTGTCTATGGAACATATGTAATTATCGTGCTTTAGAATTTGAAAAAATAAATTTGGTTCAAAATACATGAACAATAAAGTTATATTGAATCAATCAATTTAGCACATTTTTACTTTCTGGCATGCTAGAGATCCCACAAATAAATTTATGTGGGCTGCCAGAATTTAATCGATGGGGGTAATCACTCTCCCTGTTCTAAAAAGACATGCTAATCATATGACGAATTCATACTTCTGAATTAGAAATAACAGTAATAATATACGATATAGTGCCTAATCAAAGGGAGAAAGAAAGAGGTTGCGCATTTTAGTGAAATAATAACTATCCTTCACTGGCACTCAATTACGGAGTAAGCATTACGCGCAATTGCGCAGGTCCTCTGATAAGTCAGAGGATGAAAGTGAATTGACTTAGCTCATATCTTTATTGATAATCCTATTATCATGATATGCAACCAGGGTTATACTGGAGCCTATAAATGAGATAAGTGAGTCGTGTACTTTCTTATTATCAAATCAAATATGTGATGGGCAAGAAACGGAAGTATCCTATGGTGAAAGTTGGAGATTGGGGAGTGAAGGGAAAGTGGTGTATATAAAATAAGTGATGGATAAGGGATATGAGAGGCACAAGGGAGGCTCATGGGTATATCCAAAAGCAACCGCTGATACGGACAATGTATGTATACCATCCCAAATGAGGAAAAAATGTCTCAACCTGAGTGCAACAAAATCCCTATCTTAATAAAAGTGCAATAAAAGGTGAAAGAAATAAGACTACGGTAATTCAGACTTAAAATCCCAACAGAAATGTTGGGAGTGCTCATGTTTGTCTTGGGACCATGTGGCAGAAATCAGATTGTCTACGAGGCCATAAAATGATCAACTACAAGCCTATATGAGTTGCCAGTTCCTCCCCACTGTTAAGTCCTTTCGGGATCTTAGAATCCAGATCAATAATGAATCTGGATTCAAGTATTCTTAGGTCTTTCTCCCGGTCCCCACCTCGAATATGTTTGGGGATTCTTTCCACTCCAAAGAAACGCAGGCTACTGTTATCACTGTTGTGGAGTTCAGTGTAGTGACGGGCTACCGGATAATTATGATCACGGTTTGTGATTGCACGTAAATGCTGCAAAATTCTCAGTTTGAGTGGCAATTTTGTACTGCCCACATACCTGAGGCCACAAGGGCATTCAAGTATGTAGACAGTGAAATCGCTATTGCAGTTAATTTGCTGTTTTATAGGCCGTCGGTGGTTAGTGCCTACACTGTATTCTTTGCAGTTGACGCCATTGCGATCTGCCTTGCACATCCCGCAGGTGGTGAAGCCGTTAGGCCTTGCGAGCCAGTGTGGTTGCGTGGTCTCATCACGGTAGCTATGCACCAATGTGTCCTTTAGTGATCTCGCTTTTCTGTATGTGATAAGCGGTCTGGTGCCTATTGATTCACCAATGATGGGGTCTGCTCTTAATAGGTTCCAGTGTTTTTTCATGATTCTGTCAAGGGTCCATGCTCCCCTACTGAACTTGGTTATCATTCTGGGGATAATTCTCTGATTGGTGTCAGTGTTGATTCTTTTAATTGAACTCAGTGAGGGTTTAAAGAGTATGTCACGCTGATTAAGATCTTTGACTTTATTTTGAGCTCTTTTTAGAGTATCGTCTTTATACCCTCTAACCCTGAAACGTGTAAGCATGGTTTTCTGTTCATTCATGAAGTCCCCATTTGTGCTGCAAGCACGACGTGCTCTAAGAAGCTCACCATAAGGTATGCTTTGTTTGAGGGGGACTGGATGATGACTTGCAGCGTGTAGGAGTGTGTTACCTGCGGTTTGTTTTCTAAAGAGACGTGTTGTTATTTTATTCTCTTTAATTTCAACTGCAATGTCCAGGAACTCACAGTAGGTCGGGCTGATCTTGTGAGTAAACTTAAGATTTAGGTCATTGATCCCCAATTTGTCAATGAACTCATTGGCAAGCTGTTGGGGGCCATTCCAAATTAGGAACAGGTCGTCTATATACCTGATCCATATAAGTACATGGTCGGTATACATTTTCCATTCATCAGTCCACACTATCTGTTCTTCCCACCAACCTAGGAACAAATTCGCTAGGCTGGGGGCAAAACAAGTCCCCATCGCAGTACCTGACCGCTGGCGATACACAGATTTTTCGAAGAGAAAAATATTTTGTTGAAGACAGAACAACATCATAGTCTCCAGCATTTTGTTATGTTCATAGAGGTCTATATGTCTGCTCTTTAAAAAGTGCATGCAGGCTTCTACCCCTTTGTGTTGGTCTATGCAAGTATACAGCGAGCAGACATCAAGACCGATCATAGTATAGGTGTCTTCCCATTGTATGTCATGAAGTTGTCGTAGGAAGTCTGAGCTATCCTTACAGTATGATGCTAAATTGAGAACATATTTGGACAAGAAGGAGTCCAAGAAAATAGATGTGTTTTCAAGGAGTCCACCATTTGATGAGACAATAGGACGCCCTGGTGGTAAAGTGGCGTGCTTATGAATTTTGGGTAAAAAATATATACATGGTATTCGTGGCTTATCAGTTCTTAAAAAACTATATTCGTCAGTGTCGATAAGACCCTGAAAGTACCAATCACTTAACAATCTATGGTAATGTTGGATAGTTTCCTTATATTGTGCCCAATCAATAAGTTCATAGCAGCTTGCATCTGAAAGCTGTCTCATTGCTTCAGATCTATAATGCTCCATGTCCATCACAACGACATTGCCTCCTTTATCCGAGGGCTTAATTATGATTCGGGTGTCAGATTCCAAGGTTTTAATAGCTTCCCGCTGTGTTTTTGAAAGATTGTCCCATTTGGATTTATGGAATGACTTTCGTGATTTCTTGAGTTCAAGAATGACTGCTGAGTTGTAAGCTTCAATGTTGTCAAAAGGCACATTAGGGTTGAATTTAGATTTCCTTTTGAGACCACTATGGGTATGTTGTATGCTGGTAGTTCCACATATTTGTAGCAACGAATTCTCACTGCTGCAATTCTCTTCAGTTTCTAGATCATGCATGATTCTGAGTAATTCCATATCTTGTATTTGTAAGTTACATGTTTCTGGATCATTTAAGTTCGTTGTTGTATCTCTGGATTTAGATTTTGAACGTGTCTCGAACATTTTCATCAATTTTAATTTCCGGATGAATAGGAATAGATCAATTCTAGTGTCCATGTAATTCAAATTGTTGCTTGGACAGAAGGATAGGCCCAGTTGTAAAACTGAGATTTCAACGTTGCTCAGACTCCTAGTAGATAAGTTGATAACTGTTTGATTGATTGTTTGATCTTGAAATTTTGAGTTAGAGATCTGAAATTGTTTTGATCTTCTCTTACTTAATCTTTTTCTTTTGTGGTCCCTCGTCCTCTTCCTCTTCTTTGCCCTCTTCCTCTTGTCTGTCCTCTCGTTTGGGGCTTGTTCACTTGAGTTTGGTCTTTTTTCTGCTTTAGAATCTGGAACTCGTGTAAGAAGGTGAGAGGACGTGTGGCTAAAGGGACAGCTGTGCTAGGAGTTTCTGAGTCGGTGCTGATATCAGAGCTGGAGCCTGTTGACAATAGTTCGGTTGCGCGTTCAGTGGTGGTGGCTCTTAGGTTTCTTTGGGCCCAGTCGTACTTCTTTGCATACGTTAGAATACGTCCCTCAGCGTAGTCACGCTTATCCCTGAGGAATTTGCGTTGTTTCTTTAATTTGATTGAATCCTCGTATTCCTTGAGTTTTTTTGGAAGGGTTTTGAGGAATTCCTCTGATATATTGTCGTTCTTGTATTTATCCAAGTCGGCTTTCAGTATCATCAATTCCTTTCTAGTAGATTCAAGGTCTATTTGGGCATATTTAACGAGCATCTCTAGCATTCCTTTGCAGGTTTTGGCCATAAATTGAGCCCATTCAGCTAGAAGATCTGGATTCGGATTGTCATATGTCGGAACAATTGTAATCCTTAAACCTCTGGGGACGCGACCAACTTCTACATAGTTAGTAAGCGATGCGACTTCCCACCATTTATTTATTTCCCGTTTGCTTAGTTTCTCTAGCAGGAATAATTTTTGTTTTAATGAGGTTTCACTTCCCACGGGGACAATGCTTGTCGTGGGTTTTACTCCCAACTCATCTTGCTCTTCGTTAAACAAAGATATGGCCTCTGCTTTTCTTTCAATGTCCCAATCACTCATAACTCCTTTGTATCCTGACGCCACAATTGAAGTTGTGGCAGTCACGTTTGTTCCCGTACTCAAATTTGTACTCGTTATACTCTTCGGGGCAGAGGCACTGTGCAGAGTATTAAGAGTGGACCGTAAAGATGAACAATCCGCGTTCTCCAACCCGGACCATTAACCCCCACATACACCCCAAACGCAAATGCCCAGGCTTACCCACAAATGTTGATTTTCACGGTGTCAGCCAGTCAGTCGGGAACGGCGGGAGCCACTGCAAAAGAGTTTTGAATCCGTAGCTTGCTGCGAAAGCAGCCCCCAGGCCTGCAACGTTGGTGCTGTCAGTGGCGGCAGCGGCCACTAAGATACGATCCAAATCTTAGGTTCCAGAGAATTCAGGAATAAGAAACAGCACACCAGCGGTCGCCAGTAGATAGTTATAGTTAGGACCGTGTTTCCATAGGAAATCCGCAACATTCTATTTTGAATAACTTTGGCGCCGGTTGACGAATCCTCGCGAATATATATATATATATATATATATATATATATATATATATATTGGAATAAAGAACTTTGCTATTAATCACTCCCGACTGGAGGGCCTGTTTTCCTACTCCGTATATATATATATATATATATACATTTTTAATAAAGCCTTACGCTGCTCCAGCATAAGAAAAGAGTCGCACTCAGGATTCAATTTGGCGAGAAAACAATTTTATTGACTCTGACGCGTTTCAACAACAACCGTCTTTGTCAAAGAGTCATTGAGTAACCCGGAAGTGGTCATTGGCTTTAAAGTCCTTCCTCATAATTCAATAGACATAGAAAGCAGGGTGAGTTACAAAATAAAGCTGCAGTGTAAGTTCAATGAAAAACAGACTATCACAGCAGATAAACGTGAAATCCATACATTGAAGCACATTAATGCAGTACACATATACATAATTCTGAAAAGTAAAATACAATGAATAAACGTATATGTATGACACAAATTAATTGTTAAGTAGAAATAAATGCCAAGTGGCAAAGAAGGCCATCATCGTGAGGTCCGTTGCTATCTTATTTCTAATGAAGTGGTATTCTGCTAGTGCACAAATTACTAATGTCTCACCCAAAGTTGACACAAATTAAGGCAAGTGCCACTCCAAAACACAGAAAAAGATAATTAATCTTTATCGTAGTCATCTACTATGGGGGAAAAACTAAGCCACTCAGTCCGACCACCTGGGGGTTACTAATTCAACACAAGAATATACAGGGGCGAAATGCTCCAGCAAGTTCACAACATCATACGATGAAAACTAAAGTCACAAAAAAAACCTAGGCCAACCCAGACACACCTCGAGCAGCCGCTCTAGGGGACTATAAAAGGGTCCAGGCATTTGTGCATATATCCATCATGGATACAGGCAATTCAAGACCCATAGTTGCCAGGGCAGATGTGAGAGAAGGGGAATATGGAGGGGATAGGAGGACACGGAGCTGGGATAGAAAGAAAAGAAGAAGGGAGAGAAAAAGAAAGAAAAAGATGAAGGTAAGGATGACAAGGGGGTAAGGAGGGAATTAGGTTCCAGGGAAAAGTATGTGTATATATATATACTCTCTAAGAGGCATTGGAAACTGTAATAGGTACGTTATATGCAAAGACCCCAAAGTAGGATGGGGAAAGGCCAGGAGTGATAATGCTGGACAAAAAATACCAAGAAAATCTACAATTCCGTTGCAGACACAGGAGGTGATATCATGCTAATCATAAACAACAGAAAATGTAGTCCAGCTATCCAAGATGAATGTGGAGATCCTCCTCCTGATTAAGCCCACCAGGGAACTTGCTGCATAATTTAATAATATATTCTGATTCTAGGCATCTCAGTCGCCGTTGCCGGTCGCCACCTCTAGCATTTGCAGGAACCCTGTCAATACCAAAAAATGCAATCTTAGTATTGATATCTTTGATGTTTCCATGCATTAAATGACAATGTTTCGCAATTGCATATGACATGTCACCATTTTTCACTGCACGCAGATGTTCCAAAATGCGTTTCTTTACAGGGAAGATTGTACTCCCCACATAGCGTAGGCCACAAATACAGCTGATGACATATACAACATACTCGGTGTTACAGTTGATGAAATTCCGTATTTTTCCTTCATTACCATTAGGGAGAGAGAAAGTTTTAACATTGGAACTGCAGCTACAGGCCTTACATCTGCCACATTTATAAAACCCTGGGAGTTCCCTCAACCAAGATTTAGATGCAGAGCTGGGTATAGTCAAGTGACTGTGAACTAGGAGGTCTCTTAAAGATTGACACTTACCGTAAGTGATGTGCGGAGTTGGACTGACCAATTTACCAATAATAGTATCACTTTTAATAATATGCCAGTGTTTGCGTATTATCTGATGTAAATCTCGTGATGCAGAGTTATATGTAGTGATCAGTCTTACTTCCTGCTTGTGACTATCCTGAGGTTTAGGAGTTAATAAACTGCTTCTTTCTCTTGTGTCCACTTTCTGAATAGCTGTTTTTAGATTATTGGCAGTATAACCTCTACTCCTGAATCTTGTCTGCATATTAGTGGCCTCTTTCTTAAACAGCTCATGGGTACTGCAGTTCCTCTTTGCTCTTAAAAACTCACCATAGGGAATGCTACTTTTTAAGCCCACTGGATGGTGACTTCCAAAATGTAAAATACTGTTGCCTGAAGTAGGTTTCCTATACAATTTCGTTTGCAAGGTACCCCCTCCTACTTCAACCTGGACATCTAAAAATTCAATAATCCGAGGATCGGTTTTACTCGTGAATTCCAGATTCAGTTCATTGATGGACAGGCCCTGGATAAAACAATCAAGATCATCCTGTGGACCGTCCCATATCATAAAAATATCATCTATGTATCGGGTCCACAGGATGACATTTTCCTGATATTTTGCATTACCATCATGCCACAGATGTTCTGCCTCCCACCACCCCATCATGAGGCAGGCGTAACTTGGGGCAAAACAACTGCCCATAGCAGTCCCTGTGTATTGTTCGTACCACTGCTCTTCAAATAAAAAACAGTTATTATGCAGACAAAAGTGTAGCATTTGTAATAGGACAGTGGTATGGTCAAACAGTGTAAGCGGTCTGTCCCTCAAGAAGTATTTACATGCTGCAATACCAACATCATGTTCAATGCAGGTATATAAAGCGACAACATCAATTGTTGCCAGAATGTATGTATCCTGCCAGGGGATCTCCTGTATTTTTGACAGGAAGTCCATAGTGTCCCTACAATAAGAGGGAAGGTTGCATACATATGGACTAAGAAAATAGTCCAAATAGATGGAGGTATTTTCTAGAAGGCTCTGGTTCGCTGCAATTATGGGTCTTCCTGGAGGGTCTGTCGGATGTTTATGCACTTTGGGCAAAAGGTAAAAGACTGGAACCATGGGCTTCTGTACGAGTAAGAAAAGATATTCATTTTTACTCAATAAGTCGTTTTGTTGCCAATCATTTAGCATGCTGTGGTATTCACATATGGTTTTATTATATCTGCCTATACTGGAACGTAAATAACTTCCAGAAAACTCCAATTGGCGCTTGGCCTCCGTACGATATTTGTCAATGTCCCATAGGACCACATTCCCTCCTTTGTCAGAAGGTTTTATGACAAAGTTTGTCGCTTTCTCAAGGGACAACAGTCCACTTCTCTGAGTGGGTGTCAAGTTCTGTGCAAAAGTATTCTGTTGTCTCTTCCACAAGTCAAGCATATCCTTAAGAATGACCTCATGAAAGGTGTCGATTCCGTCATGCAAGGTTATAGGATTAAATCTTGATTTCGGTTTAAAGTCATTCCTGGACTTCCTGCTGATCTCCATATCCATATTAATCAAAAATTCTCGGTCCGTAGACCAATCCTTTGTGCCTGTCTGAAATTCCCTAAGGATGGACAAAGTCTCAATATCACTAATAGATAGTATTCCCTCAACCGGTTCCGAGGTGATAGTACCATCATGTTTGGGATTACCAATATTGATATTACGTGCAGTGTGAATTTTGAGTAGTTTCAATTTACGCATAAAAAGAAACAGGTCTATTCGTGTTTTTGCATAATCAAAATTCGCAGTAGGGCAGAAAGAGAGGCCCAGCTCCAATACTGATCTCTCTTCTGGGGTGATTTCGTGGGAGGAAAGGTTAATGATAGAGAGATTAGTTTGCTCACCTTTCATTTGCTCCGTTTTGATCGCCTGGAGCCTCTCCCACGTGGCGTTTCGTTTTCGCTCCCCTTCCCCACCTCTCCTGCACCTTCTTTTCCTCGATCTCTGCCTCCTCCTTTGCCTCTTCCCCGAGCCGGTTTTTTTGTTGAATTGAGGCTCAGTTGGACAAAACGGTATTCCTCAAGTGCTGTGAAAGGACCTCTTTCTGGGCCCCCTCGACTTTCATTCTCCGACGAGGGAATGGAACTGGACCCGGAGGCCTCCGATTCCTGGATATGAAGTGCTTCAACGTTCTTGTAATCCCGTCTGATGGCATCATACTTACGGCTGAAGGTCAGAATGCGCCCTAGTGCATAATCGTTATGGTCCCGGATGAATTTCCATCTTTTTCTAGCTTTAATCCCATCTTCATACTTTGTCAGCCTTGTCGACATTTCCTTAATGAAGTTGGCAATTTCTTCCTGAGACGTTGATTTGTTTAACTCTTCACGAAGCTGTATTAACTCCTCCTCAATCTGCTGAAGTTCGATGGCAGCATATTTGGAGAGGAGCCCCAACATTTGTTTGCAGGTAGTCGCCATCAAACCCGACCATTCCTCCAATAGTTTCGGATTTGGGTTTTGATAGGTGGGGGTCACCAGGATTCGCAGCCCCCTTGGTACGCGACCCACTTCTATATAGTTGTCGAGTGATATTACTTCCCAACTCCTATTTATTTGCTTCTTGCAAAGTTTCTCAAGTCTATTAAGGTCCTGACGCAAGGTTCTTTCCCCACTGGACTCAGTGCCCTGGTCACGCGTGGGTGCTCCTTGAAGGTCCCCATCTGTTTCTGAAAACAAAGTTTTCGCTTCATCAAGTCTACTCCGAATAGACTCACACATCGTCCTGTAACTGCAGGATGTTCAATACACTTGCTGGTTTGTATTCACCTCAATCGCCATTCAAGAATCCTCTCCAGTTCAACCGACGGACACGAAAGTGTGGCGTCAGGAACGGAGGAGCCCCTGCCGTTTCGTTCAAGTAAAAAGGAAAGGCCACTGTCTCACCGGGTTCCACGAATAATCGTCCACCCCAAATAAAGCGGCTCCGCGCCCGGAGTCGGCGTGCTATATATATATATATTCATTTATTTATTATTTTATTGATGTTCATTTTCGGCCACACAGTGCAACATCCTGTTCCACCAATGTGAAACCAGAAGCATAGACCAATGAAAAGACAATTACTATTCATTGATCAACAAAGTCCTCCTAAGAGTCGTGTAGATGCAACTACAGTGCAATAGAAATTAAACTCTTTTGTAAAGGCATGACAACTGTAACGACCTATAGCTAATTTCAAAGAATGGTGCAAAAATAGCAAATAGATTATCCTACATTTGTGCTTGTGTGACAGGGAATGAAGTAAAGTGGTTTTGCTTTAGCTATATTACAGAAACATTTTTGCACAAAGCCAGAATTGCAGAAAACATTTGCCATAAAAATTTGTGACTCACCTTGTCAAGAGATTAGCAAACTGATTTTTCAAAATGTAAATCAGTTTGAACAGTTTGGAGCAGATATGCATTATTGACGCGTTCCCTATTGCACAAGCAACAAAACTGGAGCAAAATAGATTTGCTTAAAGTTTTCCCTGGTGCTAAAGTTTACCGAATCCTATGAAATGTAATGGGGCCGCCATTGAATAGCATTGAATCTCTACCTGGAGGTGCACGCTTTAGATTCCAATTGTATTTCTTTATGAGGAAAGGAACTGAAAAGAGATGAAACAAAGCACGGCTGGCTGAGCTGTCCCCGGTGACCTACAACCATCTGGTAACCTTATTACTGTCTTTGATATTTCATCTCCTCTTCATCAAAGAACGATAAAGCTAACGTTTCTTTTCCACTGCCAGGCTTCTTTGAGATTAATCTCTCTGTGGAATGTTGAAGGACCAGTTCAGATCATCTCTAAGAACAAGAATTCTAAAGGCTTACTACAGTTCACCTGCTTTCAAACTCACATCGTAGCCTTGCCCTGATCTGGGGGAAAGATTTGTCAGCTTCGAGTATTTTTGCATTTTCTTGAATTTAAAAGAGTCTTATACTTAGTTGTCATTCACCTCCAAAGCTTTGCGATTAAATATAGCTCGTTAACCACAAGAAAGCTAAATTATATGTAAATACCTTGCATGATAATATAGCAGGCAGCAAGTAGTGTGAGTTGGAACCTTGGAACGTTGCCAGCTCATGTGAAGTGAGTGGAGAGGCACAGCGTGAATATAAAGCCTTAATGTGGGCCATCAGGACAAATTATATTATTTCACTTGCAATGATATGCTCATGGTTGCACCGTGAAAGGATTAACATTTAACTATTAAGTCAGAATTCAGAAAACCTACCTTTTTCTTTTCACCTCTAAAACTGATGCCCGACCCCGGACTATCCCTCACCCTCATACAAAGCCTGTATTGCGTTCTGTATAAAGAAGGTTGGATTGGGAAAAATGAGTCCAGGTTCATTGTTTGTTTTAGCTCCGTGTTGAGATAGTTTGCAATCTTTGTCTAGGTTTGAATGGCTAATATGAATTGATATTAAAATAGTTACCATGTAGCTGAGGGATCGGCCAAAAGGATAGCTTGAAAAATTGAATTTTCCATTGACACAATGGTGCTCAGCAGGCCCATGTTCTAATCCCCTTGCCCACTCAGCCGTCAGTCCCCCTCTAAGGTTGGTAAATTCAGTGCCATCAATTTGGTAATAGTAATGTCTGTTGTTTATATCACTTCGAGGCACCACAAATAAATGTAGGATGAAGCTTTATATAAAAAGAGTAATTTTTTATAATGATGTGCTAGTTTAATGGCCATGTCTCTGGCATCATTTCAATATCTACATTCATTTTCAGATTGAAGCCTGCCTAAACAGGATGAAGCGTAAAAACAAAAGTAATAAAAAGTCTGCCGGATTACAGAAGAGTAAAACTGGGTTGGGTCATGGCACAAGACTAAAACCTCCCAAGGAACCTACCAAACTTTGGAGAATTTTGCCTGCAAGTAGGGACTGAACCCTGGGAAATACTGAAGACCAAACATGACATAGGGTGTCATTAAGTGTTTGGCAGAGCAGGCACCCTGATTAAATTGGCAGGTCCCCTGTGATTCCCATGCCTCGCTTAGTGGTAGGGAACTGGAGGTTCCCAAACTGCAGAACCTCACTGGCACCACGGTTGGAAACCTTTGACCTGCTGGCCCTAAGTCACAGGACTGTTAGGCCCGTACACTATAAGGCCTGCCCTATTTAGGGCAGGTCTTGCAATGTACATTTTCCCAGTTCAGAACAGAGGGAAACCTCTGTGTGCGTCAATGTCATTGTTCGTCGTTTAAAAACAAACCTCTTGTTGGGTGTTCTTTTAATAAGCAAAAAAGACATGGTATAGGAACCAACATGACATGGCCACGAGCCTGGTAATGATGTTATAGAGAAAATTGCACTTTCAGCAAATACGTTCCACAGTGCCAGCAGAACTCTATAAACAGTAGAAAAACCAACCTGAATGTTTGGGAGGCAAGAACATTTTCGGAGTCAGAAGCACCCTGAAAGCCAAGAACCCGAAGGACGTGAGGACAAGAAAAGAAACCGGTGCTTCACAGTTGAGCTGGTGCATAACTTCATTAGTAACAGAAAACCAAAACAAATTGTGAGTTTCAAACCTGTACAAGGAAAAAAAGCTACACTGTGAAATGGCATCCTTGCAAAAATAAATGCCGTGGCCCCCACCATGATCTATTGAATAATAAAAAAACTTCCTAGCTATTGTGATGGAAAGTTTTCATTACATTAAGGACACGGAGGTGAGGAGCAGGCCTTCTTTCTTCGCTTTATTCACCAATGGCAGCAGTAAAACATAAAACCAACATGTAACATACTACATTTTCCATTAATGTTAGGGAAAAACTGGAGTCGAAGCAACCAATTATAGCCCAAAACAGTTCACATAACATCCTGTAGACAGCCCCTCTCCTTCTTTTTCCTGCGGCCCTATACTCTTCCTGTACTCCTCCATACACTATTCCTGATTCTGATCCTTTCCTGAAGAGAATAGAAAGTAATTTATTAAGATATCATCCCAACAGTTAAGAATACAAAACATATCAAAAAGACCCAGTTACTTTATGTATGCATCGTAAAATCCTTCCTCTCAACTCCAGTGGCTGGGCAATTATGGTCATAATTTGCTTGTTATATAAATCTGCAGAGTGGGATAATCTTCACTTCTGTGCCCGTAAGAGAACTGAAGCTTTCCTTCATATTTATAGTTAGCACACTTTTTACTTTATGCCAGGATTGGAGGGGAGGATTTTATTACTTTAAATTTTGCTCACTACCATCGAAGCCACAGCTTCTACAGGCTTAAATAAAAGTGTTTGAAGGTAGAATCTGATGACCAGTCCACTACCTTCATGATGTTCACCAATCGGGCCCCTAGAAAAAAGTCTTTGAAGGCCATAGGTTCTCTAGCCAAATGTGCATCAAACTTGAAGACATCAATGTGTGCTGCCTGCATTGTCTATCTCACCCGCATAGCAATCGTGAGTGAGGAGACCGATCAAACAGATTTCTTGAAGGCAATCAACAGCTGTTGCAATCCTGGGGGTTTGAATTCTTCAGTCACAGCCTTGTAGGCTTCTATAAATTGTATCACATTTGTGGGAATCACTGAATTCTGAGTATGAGATCACTCTAGGGTTGCCCTTAGTAGGCCTGAACGCCATAAAAGTCACCCCATGTGGTGTAAACATTCTGCCTAAGATGTCCAGATCACTCACGTCCAAGACCAAGGACAGCCAATTTAATTGATAATTCTCACCTGGACAGATATTTGTTATCCTTTTTTAAGTTTTAAAATATATTTTATTGATGAATAGAGGAAAGCATAATAATAGTAGCATACATTATATAAATATAACAAAATGCAAAAAGTTTCATAAAAAGGAGAAAGAAACAGAAAGAAGGGGAGGGAAAGAAGAAGAGAAAGAAAGATGTATCAAATAACAAAGCAAAACAATGTATAATAAATATAACCATTAAACGAAAATAATTCCTCTATTAAAAAATGGATAAAATAGCAGGATATAAAGCACAAGTAATAATCAACAATCATTAATAATAACAGCTTCAAGGAGGTTTGGACACTTCCTCATCGCAGGGAATATGTAAAGGAAGGGATTGAGCAGATATATTCAGGAAGTTAGTGATGGGCAACCATAATAAGTCCCGTTTAATAGCAAGAGTAATGGGGTGAACATAGACCCTTTCTATTCTGTGGTTATAACAAACACCATACCACCAGGCTTGAAAAGAAACATTCGAGGCATTTTTCCACGCCTTGGTGATTTGTTGAAATGCTACAGCTATAAGTAAATCAACAATGGACATGTTAATATTAAAAGAGGACCATATCTGTGAAATGCTACCAAGGAAAATATGGGAAAGAGAAAAGGGAAAATGTGAAGAAATGTTTTTATTAATTTGTTGCCACACTTTACCCCAGAAATTATGAATAGAAGGACAGGTAAATAACATATGTTTAAGGTCAGCTACTAAGGCAGAACAGGACCAGCAGGTAGACGGGATAGAAGGATCAATTTTATGTAATTTGGATGGGGTCATCAGAAGTCTATTATATACAAAAAATAAAGTTTGAGTTGTAGTTGCCACTCTAGAGGACTTCCTTATTTTGATCCAATTTTATCCCAGGTGGAAATAGAGAAAGAATCATCTAAATCTGATTCCCAAGCACATTCTACAATAGACTTCTCGCGAGTGGTAGAATTATTCCGTAATTTTTTATAAATCTGGGAAGTGGAGGGAGAAGAATATAAAAATGAAAAAGCAATAGAAGAAGATTTAGAGTGTGTGGAGGAAAGTGGAAGGGTATCATAAGCATTTTGAGCAGCTGCTCTCAATAATATATATTTGGGATGGAAAGATAGGGGTAGAGAAAAGCGAGTCTGAAGAACAGAAAAGGGAATACAGGATCCGTCTTGAAAAAGCTGGTGAGTCTGTTTAAGACCGAAATCCAACCAAACACTCCAAAAAAGAGTCCTATTTTTTATTTTGATATGTTGATTATACCAAATAGGAAGATTGTAAAAATCGAGTACGATCATCCAAACCATCCAAAATGATAGGACGAAAGACGTTGCGAGTATTGTTAAGGATGGGAAGAGAAAATTTCTTTGGGGCATATGATAGTGAAACAAATTCCTCAAACGTAAAATGATAAAGAAGGAGGATTCAACCTCTACCCACAAGGGCTGAGAAAAGGGATCAGGCATATGTTCAGATATGAAAGAAGCAGAGTGTGAGAGAAAAAATGAAGTGTGATACGAAGAGAAATCTGGGAAATTAACGCTACCTAAATGCTTAGGAGACTTAAGTTTGGAAAAGGACATCCTATCTGGTTTGTTTTGCCATAAAAATGTTGATAAAATAGAATAAATATTTTTGTAACAGGATTTAGGGATATTAACTGGAAGGTTAGACAAGAAAAGTTAAATTATTGGGACTGACATCATTTTGATAGAGTCTAATCTACCCCACCAAGATAAGAACAGGGGATGCCATCGGGTAGTAGAGGTGGTGAGGGTTGTTAGCAGATTTTTTTAATTTAATTCTACAGTATCTTTAATTGAAGGTGTGAACCAGAGGCCGAGGTATTTGATTTTAGTCGGACTCCAATGAAAAGAAGAAGATAAAAAGTCAGCATGAAAGCAGAATTTATTTAGAGGGAGGCTCTCACATTTATCAACATTAAGTTTTTAACCTGATACCAGTGCATAATCCGAGACCTCTAATAGAAACATCGGTAGAACCGGTTTGAGGATTAGAAATAAATAAAAGAATGTTGTCTGCATAAGCAGAAATCTTTAGATGTTTATCACCATAAGGAAAAACAGAAATTCCTTCATTCATAAGAATTTTTGTTAAAAAGGGTTCTAACGCTAAAATAAATAAAAGTGGAGAAAGTGGACATCCTTGCCGGACACCTCTGAGGAGAGGAAATGAAGAAGAGACAAGACCATTGGCTAAAATAAAAGATCTAGGAAAGGAATAAAGTAATGAGATATATGAAAGGAATTTAGGACCAAAACCAAACCAAGTAAGAGAAGAAAAAATAAATTGCCAATTAACTCTATCAAAAGCTTTCTCAGCATCTAACGCAACAGCAGCTAATGATTTCTTATGAGAATTAGATTTACTTAGAACATTAAAAAAGAGACGGGTATTGTCAGAAAAGGTGACGGCCTTTGATAAAACCACATTGTTCTTTACTAATTAATTTTGGTAACATTTTTTCCAAACGAAGCGCAAGAATTTTCGCAAAAGTCTTATAATCTAGGTTAATTAATGAGATCGGTCTATAATTTTTACATAAAGTATGATCTTTATTTTCTTTGGGAAGAAGACAAATTAAAGCTTCCTGAAAAAATCCTTCAGATTTCTGTGATGTTATAAAAAATGAAAATAAATGGTGAAGTTTAGGGATAAGCAGGGAAGAAAAATGAGAGTAAAATTCTATGGTAAACCCATCCGGTCCAGGTGCTTTACCTCTTTTAAGAACCTGAATGGATACCAGAATATCTTTAGGCTGTATATCTGCTTCCAATGGGGAGAAATCAACATCCGAAGAGGAGGGCGGAGGAATGGAGGACAAATAATGAGTAATGTCAGACAGTAAAGGTGGGGAGTCAGTTGTATAAAGTTTTTGGTAAAAATCAGTGAATTCAGCTAGGATATCTTCATCTTTATGGATCGTAACATTAGAGGAAGTAACAATGGATTCAATTTTAGTACGTTCTTTTTTAACTTTGAGATAATTGGCAAGAAGGTTACCAGCTTTATTCTGCGCGCTGTAATATTTAGCACTATACTTAAGCAAAAATAAATTTGCAGATTCAGTGGAGAGCTTGTTAAAGGAGAGTTTGGCCCTAATAAGTTTATCCAGGTCAGATTGTGTCTAGGTTAAATAAAAGGAATGTTCTAGCCGCTTAATTTGAGTGTTAAGTAAATGTATAGAGTGAGAGGCCTTACGTCTTTTTTGGGCAACAAATGAAATAATGAAGTCTCTAGAGGCAGCTTTAAAAGTGTCCCAAATAAGAGAAGGAGATACCAGAGAAGAGTCATTGTCATCAAAAAATAAAGAGGCAAACTCAAGAAAGGCCTGTGTAAAGTTGGGATCCAATAGAAGAGAGTTATTAAACCTCCATCTCCTAGTGCCTTTCATGGTGGGGAATAAATCTAAACTTAGGGAAACCGGGGCATGGTCAGAGATTAAAATAGAACCTATGTCAGAGTGAGTAATGTGTTGAATGAGGGCTTTGGAAATAAAGATATAATCCAACCGGGATTGGGAGGAATGAGGGAGTGAGTAAAATGTGTATTCTTTTAGAGTAGGATGACAAAGTCTCCAGGAGTCCACAAGCGCTCTTTGAGAAATAGTGGAAGTAAATAGAGTATGCATGGGAGAGGGAGAGAATCTAGAATCAGATCTTCCATCTAAAAAGGGATCCATAATCATGTTACAATCACCACCCAAAATAAGATAATCATCAGTGTATTGCATCAGAGAGGAGAGAATATGGGGCCAAAATAACTTATCGTAAACAGTGGGAGCATATACATTAAAGATAGTTAGAGGAATTTTATTAATCAACAAAGATACTGTGACCCACATACCTTCAGAATCATTATCTTGATTAACGAGATATTTGTTATCCTGCCATGGCAAAAAAGTTTTAATACCTCGTTTACGTCCCAGAGATTAGAGTATCTTGATTCCAGGGGAAGCAAAAGTCTAACCTCTCTCAGCAATCTACATATCAACGGATGTCCTTCCACTTCTACACCATCCATCAAGGTCTACCCTGCTGAAATGACCAACCTGAAAGAGTCTACCGACCTGTAAGCTTTGCCATCCACTGCCATTTCCAAGAGGAAGTGTACAATTTGGGTCCCTACGGGATCCACAATCCGTTCCAGCCACCAAGATAACCATCTTGTCCAAGTAGACCTGTATCATTTGATCGTAGGTCTTCCTGATGAGCTATTCAGCATGTCCTGAAAGGCCTGGACTTGTCCACTATCACCTATAGTTCTCCACACCAAGGTAGAGTATTTCCTCCTCCACCAACCGGTGAAGATCTCCTTGCACATCCGTTAGTATATTCTGACCATGGAGAAGAGAGATCAGTAAATCCCATGAAATTTCCATCAGAACTGCAATCTCTGGATTGGGGTGATGAGAATCAGGTGCGCCATCTACCTCCTTACTTAGACGACCACTCTCGTTATCATGGCTAAGAGGAAAAGGCTTAATTGCTCTCTGGACCCTATTCCTACAGAAAAGAGTCTATCACTGCTGTTTCCAGGTCCACCAGCTTGCTAAAGTAATGTGGCAGTTGGTTATCCAGATGAGAAGTGAAAAGATCAGTCTGACAATGACCCCACCTACTATTACTGCCCACGTGAAGCTTCCAAGCACTGGAATTGAGGAAATGTTTGAATGGCCAATCTGTTGTCTGTTTCTGACATCCCAGTAAATACCCTACCAACACAGCTGCTTGATTCTCTAGGCAGAAGTGCCAGAAGTCTTTCGCAATCTCCAATAGGGCTTTCGACCTTGCTTCTCCCAGGTGGTTTATTTAAGTTACTGCCAATATGTTGTCCTTTTTCAGCAACATGCAACACATCACTCTTTTATCCAGCATGTAACTGTAAAGGACCCTGCCAGGAGTTCCAGGTATTTGATATGTAATGCCAGTTTCTTCTTCTGACCACCTTCCACAGGTGTGAATACTCCACATCTAGTTCCAAGGCCCAATTTGTTGGTATGTGACTCTATAACCAGATCTGGAATAGAACCAACAATCACATTCCATACCTGTAGAGCTAGAGCCACTACTATGGTTAAACCATGACTTCAATTTACTTTTTTTTGTTTAAATCTCTTTTATTAAGTTTGTAGACAAAGAGAAAATATGAACAAACACCAGGCAAGAGGCAGTAGTAGTCAGTCAAGAATACAGTGTATAAATTGTTGGACCACTTCAGTGAAGTTATAAAAGATACAGCACCACTTAGCCATCAAATACAAAAACAACAGGAGGACTCGGTATGGCAAGATAGATAGGAGAAGCCCCCTCTCGGCTCAGAAACGCCAATACTAACCAAGCATAAAGGAGTCCCTCAATAGCTTGAGTCTAGTATACCTGAGTGATTCCAATCGTGTCTGCTATAAACCTGTAGAGAGCGTGGTGCACTGATTGCGAAGGCTGAAGAGACAGTAGTGTATCGCCAAGCAATAAGTACAGCAAAGGGATAAGAACATGGATAGCAATAACAATTATAACAAAAAAGGATTAACCGGACTGTGGATTATCACTGCAGGCCCTAGTGGTGGGTAACATGTCATTGAAATCATCATAGGCTTGTCGCGATCTGTTAGTAACCAGTTTACCAGGGACCAACAGCCGCTGAAGGCACAAAATGCGGCCTGCAACAAGGTATCGGGGGGAGCCCCCATGTCTGCTAGCCTGTGAAGAAAGAAAGGAACAAAGAAGAGCCAGAACAAAAAGCTAAAGAAGGAAAGATAAGAGAAAAGAAGAAGAGGAGGGAATAGGAGATGATGCAGCATTCCATTGGCGAGGACGAGCTATAGTGGAAGAGGAGTAAGTCCCCAGGTCAGAGCATCGGACCCAACCACCCCATGGGAATATTGTCCACCCCCACCCCCACCCCTCATACCCCAGCTCCGCCTCATAGAATTCTCCCCTAGGAAGCAAAGGGTCGTCAAACATCATTCAGCCCTGTATTAGGCCAATATGGACAGCTAAAACATCTGATTATACGCATATATTAGATCTCCAAAATGTGCACATATCATAGGCTCACGTAAAATGTTAGGTCACATATATGCCTCCAGTATGCAACGCAGACCTTTTGCATATGCACCGTATGTAAGGCTGTGGTATCTGAAAATTACTTTTTTCAGATGTGCAGATGACTTAAGCATTACAGCGCATATAATGGAAGTCTGCAAACTGGACATACCCGAGTCAGAAATGTCCACCTGTGCAGGTTTCTGTTTGGACCACTCACACTGCACTCACACAGGCACATCACTCTGCCTGCACTCATATAGGCACACTGCTCTGCCCTCAGTCATACAGGATCACCGACTGCTCTGCCCTCACTCATACAGGCACGCCGCTCACCCAGCAGTCATACAGGCACATCCCTCATTTTGCAAGCACACAGGCACACCCCTCATTCTGCAAGCATACAGGCACACACCACTCACCCTGCACTCATCCAGGCACATAGCCCTCACCCTGCATTCATACAGGCACATAGCCCTGCACTCATACAGGCACACTACTCACCCTGCACTCATACAGGTACACAGCAGTCACTCTTCACTAATTCAGGCATACTACTCACCCTGCACTCATACAGGCACAACACTCACCCTGCACTCAGACAGAAACACAGCACTCACCCTGGCCTACACTCAAACAAGCACACTATTCACCCTGAACTCATAAAGGCACAGTACTCACCCAGCACTCTTACAGGCACACCGCTCACCTTGCACCCATACAGGCACACCGCTCACTCTGCACACATATAGGCATACCACTCACACTGCACTCATATAGGCACACAGCACTCACCTTACACTCACACAGGACACTGCACTCACCCTTAACTTATACATGAAGAAAACAGAAAGACGCATAGCACACACAGAAATCTGTGAAATTGTGGACATACATGATCACACATTAAGTCCATTTAATACTTCTAGAGGAACACCATCTTTCTGAGACCAGAACATTTAAGGTTAAATCAATTCATGCACTGAGAAACTAACGAGGACCCCTCTGTGTTCCTCTTGCCAGTAGCTGTGATTAATGGCATCTCTTCATTGCAGTGAGCAATAAAGCCAGGAAGCAGATCTGGACACCTCTAGTGGCCATTGCTGCATTTAAAGCATGTGTACAGAATAATTATGAAGTTGGAATATGCACACTCGACACAGGAGAGTGGGAATTTTTGTTAACTGCAAAAGGTAGCTTCCCTCATTGATACACAAGTAAAATAAAAACGCCCAAGACGAAATTGCATGTCCCTTGTTGCAATGCAAACGTCTCTTTCAAAGTGCAGGGAGGCCAGGAGAATTTTAAGACGGACTTCGGATGGCATCACCATATCAAACTTACAAAAGACAACACTCCTTTACAGCATTCATGCTGTGATGTGTTAACTGCTATTATTAAATACCTAATGAAAATGTCTCCCATGAGACAGTCAGCTGGTCAATGGAGACGTGCTGGCTGGGGCTGCAGCCTGGCTCCAAACCACAAAGGCACACTGCAGCTCACAAGGGGTGGGCATTTGGCAGCATGGATACATCTGCTATCCTGGAGCAAGGCACACCATGCTGAGTTAAAAAAAGAAATCTGCACCCATTACTTCTCTTACGTGTGCCAAATGTGCTGTGGGCCAATCCGCTAGCCCACCCTTTTTGGAACAAAAGCATTCCAGGCCAGCATGGGGTGGGGGAGGGATTTTCACATTTACATCTAATCAACCCTGCCTCTCTTGTCTTTGCCGCTGACCGCGGCCCCCGCAGGGGGCCACTCGGCGGTCGGCGCCTTAGTGGCCCCGGGGCCCCGGTCACCCCTCCCCACTCCCTCCCTTCGGTGGGGGGGGGCAGGGACACAGACTGGTGCCTCCCTCCGTGTCAGGGCCGGAAGTGACGCGCAATGCGCGTCACTTCCGGGCCCAGGTGTGAGGGGGAGGCTATTTAGCCTTCCCCCACCCTCACTGGCGACCTCTTTTGTCGCCCACCTCGCCTTTTTCGGTCGCAGTCTCTGGCTCCTTCGTTCGTCGTCTTCGCCGCTGCGATCCCGGCCCCACCGCCATCTCGAACAACGGTGAGTCTTGCTCTACCCTTCCCGCCCCGGTCCCGTCCCTGGGCAGTACCAGGTCGCTGGGGCCCTGTGGCCCGGATGGCCACGGGCGGGGAGGGCGCAAGTTGGGCCAAGAGGGCTCAGGGCCGCAGACACCAGCAAACATGAAACCTCCCCAGCTTCATGCGAAAGGGGCCCCGTGATAATGTGATGCAGTGTCGTAGAAACGATCGTTTGTGCTATAAAAATGTAGAATGAGCGGCGCTCCCTGAGGAAGGTTATTGCCCCCTTCCCAACGGCTACGAGGTCGGGAGGGGGGCTCGGGTAGTGGGCGCCCCCCCGTACGTTGTTGTGTGGGGGCTGAGGTGGGCGGGGCCAAGGGGTAGCCGTGGCTACCTGATAGTTGGGGGCGGATCTAGGGTAATCCGTTCCGGCCCGCGGGATCGCGTCCGGATTGCGGGGGAGGAGAGTTGGCCTAACCGCTAGGGCGTTCGACCTCGAACCTGGGGAACTGGGTTCGAGTCTCGGCAATGACGTTGGAACAGCCTTTGATTCTGTGCAAATCACTTAATTTGCCCGGGCCTAACAAAAATGTATGTGCTCTCATTCTATTGTATTCCGAATGACGCCCCTAGTGCCTGCATGGGGTAGGAAAACAGGGCACTCAGGTAAAGCGCTCCAATACCTGTGGGCCGATGGCGCGCTACATACATATGGCAACAGGTAATCGTGGCTGCCCATATATGCGTGTCACGATGCCAGTGCAGGCATTGCTCACGGGTTGTTGCTCCAAGAAACTCGAGCTCACAAGATTGCCTTGGGAGCGAAGCGCCCAGTGCCTACACGGGAGAGAAAATGCGGCACTCATGTGAAGGGCATCAATACCTTAACCTCAATCTCCAATAACTGCGGCCTTTTTTCCCGCTGCATAACGGATACAGGCATGCACAGGTTCGCGATCTCAATCGGCTTGGTGCGTTTGAATCCTGGGCCCGCGTCCGCATTCTGTGATTAGGGGCGAATCCCGTGCCTAATATTGATTTAAGGACGGTGCTGCGAGCTACAATGTCTTCGGGCCGCGCGGCTGCTCGATAACAAATAAAGGCTTAGAGAGCAAACCTTTAGAAAGGCCGTGGCTCATGTCCTCAATCAGGGGGGTGGGGTCTTCGAGTCTCGGGCCCGCGTCCGCATCGTGCCTTGTAGGAGAGCGATTGTGGTCTGACGGTTGGTTTTTCGACTTTGGGGCAGGAAACCAAGGTTCGAGCCTAGTGGTCGACTCCACATCCTGTGCTTCTGGGTGAATCACTTAATCTCCCCGCGCCGGAATGTGATGGGTGTTCATTTAAAGCGCCGTCATTCCGTCGCGCTGCACAAACCTGCATTGAATGAATAAGGTAACCGATGCTCCTGTAAAGCACCGTCATACCTTCGCGCAGTACAAACCTGCATTAAATAAATATTTTGATTTCCTGCCGATTTTGGTGCTGGTAACCAAGGTTCAATCATTCTCGGGTCGCGTCAACATCCTGTGATTCCGGCCAAATCATTTAAGTTCCCCATGCCTGAATGCGTAATGTAAATACGGTGCTCGTGTAAAGCGCTCCAATACATTTGGGTCGAGTTCGCGCTATAAATCGGCAACAATCTTCACAACCTTTCAAAGAGGTGCAGCTCCCATCTTTTCGATCGGTCGTCTCGGGTCTCCAGATTGCGGTGAGTCTTGCTGCACCCACTCCGCCCTGGCCCTGTCCCTGGGCAGTACCAGATCGACAGGGCCCTGTGGCGCGGCGGGCCACGGGCGGAGGGGGCGCAAGATTAGGGCGAGGGTGGCGACTTTAAAGGGCAGTGACGCGGTCCGCCGGCCGAATTTATCGGTGTACCGAGGGACATAGCCCCGATTGGTAGAGCTCCTGATGGGGCCATTGGTAATAGGAAACGAGGTTCGAAGCATTGGCCTCGGCAAAACATCCCGTGATTCTGGGCTCTTGCAAGCGCTTCAATGCGTTCGTGTGGAGCTCGCGTGATCTGGGGCATTTCAAGCATGTTAATATTGTACTGCGAGACTTAAGTAAGGCGCCACAATACCTCGTGTCGATTTCGCGTTCGAACGCAATTGAGGTACTGAGTTACCAGTGCCCTGGGTAGGGTCAATACGATGTTCATGCGCGTGCAAAGTAAATGAATGGGGGTTCGACGGCAAAGGAGCCGCACACCCTGCGCCGTGGGAGCCGTTACGAGATTAGCGTCGGTTCACGGCCCTAATACACCAGCACTGCAAGGCTGGGAGCTGCCTGGGTCCCCGCTGATCGCGGGCGGTGCAACACCTGTGGCGCTCCCTGGTTAAGGTTATCTCCCCCCCCTCCCGCTGCAGTTGGGGGTGGGGGGGCATGCAGTGGGCTGCGGCAGGCGCAATGGACCTGGCGCGGGGATCGTTTAGTATGGTACGAATCTTGTAAGCTCCCCGTGCTTGAATGTGTAAGGTAATAAGGTTCTCAGGTAAAGCGCTCCAACACCTTCAGGTCGCGTTCGCGCCATATAATTATGCAAACATGTATTGCTGGCTTCCTATAAGGCAGATAAATGATACAAGTGCATGCATTGTTCACATACGCGATTACGGGCATTAATAAACCCCCCGCACGTCAATGGATAATCTGGTGCGGTACTCGCATGATCTGGTTCGGGGAGCTGGTAATATGGTATGAATGTCTTAAGCACCCCCTGCGTGTAGATGTAATGTAAATACGGTGCTCATGTAAAGTGCTCCAATGCCTTCCGGTCGATTTCGCGCTATATAAATATTCATCATGTAATTGCAGGCTTCCTATAAGGCAGATACATGATACCAGTACATGCACTGTCCACATCACGCGATTACGGGTATTACGAATCCCCCCCCCCCCCGCACCTCAAGGGTTAATCTGGTGCGGTGCTCGCGTGACCTGCCACGGGGATCGTGTTATGGGTACTAATCTCCTAGGCTCCCCGTGCCGGTTTGTGTAATGTAGATACGGTGCTCATATACAGCGCTCCAATACCTTTGGCGTCGAGTTCGCGCTATACAAATATGCAACATGTATGTGCTGGCTTCCTATAAGGCAGATACTTGATACAAGTGCAGGCATTGTTCACAAGATTTTGCTCCAATACCTTCCGGTCGAGTTCACGCTAGATAAATATGCAATATGTAGTGGCTGGCTTCCTATAATGCAGACACATGATTCAAGTGCATGTATTACTCACAAGAATTTGCTTGTGTCCACATTCGCGCGCATTAGGTGATTCCGGGCATTGCGACGACTCCTGCACATGAATGGTATTTGGTCGGTGCTTGTGTCCAGCGCTCTAATAATTTTGCGCGCATTACGGCTTGAGCTAATCACTAGTCGACCGTGCCCTAATAGGTATGTAATACGGGGCTCATGTACTGCACTCCCAACACCTTCGGGCGGGTCACGCTGTGACTCTGGACAGATAATTATTATCGACGTGCCTGATGATGTATGTATATCGGTGCTCATGAACGGCGCACCATTACCTTCGGATCGAGTTCGCGCTGTGGTTGTGACTCCGGGCAAATCACTGATCACCCCAGATATGCATACGTGCTGCTGGGCCTGGTCCACCTGGACCCCCGAGGGTCGCGAATATGCACGGGTGCTGCCGGGCCTGGTCTACCTGGCCCCCCCGAGGGTCGCGACTCATGATCACAGTTCCGTGCCCGAATATGTATGTAGATACGGGGCGCATGGACTGCGCTCCATATACCGTCGGCCGAGTCGCGCTGTGACTGCGGGCAGATCACTTAATCTCTCCGTGCCCGATTATGTATGTAAATACGGTGCTCATGAACTGCGCGCCTATACCTTCGGATCGAGTTCGCGCTGGGTTTGTGACGCTGGGTAAATCAATGAATATCGCCATGCCCGAATATGTATGCGAGCTGCTGGACCTGGGATGCCCGGGTTCCCGAGGGTCGCGGACCTGGCAGCTCATGATCTCACTCCCGTGTCCGAATATGTGTGTAAATATGTTACTCATGCACAGCGTTGCCATACCTTCGGGTTGAGTTCGCGCGACATAAAGGTGCTAATTACAGCAAGGGTCGCGCAGTCTGATCCTGACCACACGTGACCACGTGTCGCTCGTCTCCAACCTTTTGCTTACGGCCTCGCCCTCCCAGGTGCATCTGTCCTTGGGCAGGGCGGACCAGTGTGGGGATAGTCCTAACGTAGAACTGTCATTGCCATGTTAGTAACAGTTCAACACGGGTCGCTGCCGACAGTCTAAAAGAGGTATGCTTAAGCCCGCAACTCGGCCCCGCCAACATGCTTATGTGGGCCGCCTTTAACGGTCACTGATATGGGGAACTCACACATATCTAACTGTAACCTAGACACCCGGGAGGGTGCCTAGTCGGGCAGGGCAACGCAACCGAGATAGAATGGTAGTTATTATCTAATGCTAAAGGAAGTCTGGATTGAGCCACTAGATGGGTTAGATATGGGTGCAGCTCAGTGCCCCTATCGCACTGAATACGGGGACGCACTGACATAGCGGCAAAAGAATAAGTGGTCACCACATAGCGCATCACTAGGGCCTAATCACGGCACAAGGTTACCGGCGTGATTGTCCAAGTGGTTGCGGGTGCGCCGCTCGCGAGCGGATGGCAACCCGTGGTTTACCTCTGTCTCAAATCGACCGATAGTTCATGGTTAAGCCGTTGGCCTGCAGAATACTGAGCTGGGCACCATAACCAAGAGTTAGGCCTGCAGGAGGAGTAGCTGAAGGAACAATATATGAATAGGTCCAGATGTACTTTGGGGGGTATTCCCCTGCAACCAAAGACAGATTTAAGACCTTCCACCCGGCTTGTGGGTGGTATGGTTGTTATATAGCAAGTGTGCGGTCGTTCAAAGTTTGGTAAAGACCACGTAGAGCCCCAGGGCATCAGGGCATTATTGACCGTGCAGCATTCGCTACGTTCAGAATAGGGCCGGTATTTGCACCAAAGTTTCCGGTTGGTTCCACAGACTTGTCTGCCCCCAAGGTTATCCTCTAGGGGTAGAACTTGAGACTAAGGGGGCATTGCCTGCTTCGGCGGCACAAATAAGCGATAGCTACGCCGGGATGGAGTTACCATGTTGGTCCTGCCACCACTGGGTTCCCCCCAGGTGATGGGATCAAGTTAGGTGGGACCGCGAAGTCTACGGTTCTTGGGAAACTTCCTGCAATAGGGCATTTAGCAACAGATAAGGTACCAGCGTGTGAGTATCAGATATCTGCTTTCCAGCAGCACCGTGCCCTGGGAGCACACGCGTTGCCCTAACTCTGAGGCCCTCCCAGATGGGAGCCGGGTAGCAAAACAAGTGAATAGGCTCCTTAGGCGGGCCTCTGGCCTTCAGCTGGGTGTAATCACCATCAATTGGAGATAGGCCCAGGTAAAATGGGCTTTCCATAATGCTTGGAGGACCATTGCGGTTGGTGGCACCCCCCACCGGAATCACTGGTCGTGTACGGCAGCTGCAGGAGACTGGGATCCTGGTTTACGGACACTTTTACCGCGCTATGGGTGCTGCTGTCCCAATAACTGGGGTGTCAGCGGGGCAAACACAAGGGGACATTACGACAGCGCGCAATGCTTAAGCCAAACAGATTCCCGAAGCTGGTATGCCTAAGGGATCATCACTGAGGGATCCGTAGGGGCATAATTCCTATAAGGTATAAGGGATGGTGGGCAGGGGCAAGAGTCGCCCCTTGCCCATGGCCACGCACTGGCAGTTAGGTGCACTCCCGTGCCCCAGGTTAACTATCTGAGGGGACTGTACAAATGTTAAGTAAAAACCTTCTCGTCATAAGAGTCAAAGCGGGCAGGCCCAGGATTGTGAATAGGTGTAACCTTCCCGCTGGGGGGCGAATAGTTATTGCACATCTTCACAGGCCCCTTTATTTCAACAGACCCTATCCGATTAGGATAGCGTCTAGGGATTGGGGACATAGATGGGGCCATCTACAACTCCAGGAGCTATAGCTCACTGGTAAGCCTTGGGTCTGTGGTTATGGGATCTCACAGGGTTTGAGTCCCGCGAGCACTGTCACACTGTCATGAGGTGGCAGAATGTCAAACTCTTCTGTCTGCAGGGATGGTTCCCTTCCAGCTAGTTGCAGGAAGCCCTAGATAGGAGAGGTGCAGGTAAGACTATAGCGGGTTGGTGGGGGGCCCTGGCTGCGACGGTTAGCCGCCTCCAGGGCTGTGGCGGAGTTACAGGGCGATCTGGAAGCAGGCCGGTACAAAGAGTACCTCTGCGCGGCACCACGTGGTGCCTGAGCCAAAACGAGGAGCCTCCAGAGAGGTCCCGGAAGCCGGTCGGCGCCCCGCTAGTCCTGCGGGCGGTTGTGGGCCTGAACAACCAGGGGCTTGCTATGCGACGCTCCGCCCCGAGAGGGGGGGCGTGAGTAGAATTACCAACGGCACGTGATCGTAGAAAGAATCACTTGGGGGGCAGCACTTGCGGGTCGTTCCCGCGCTGCCCGGCTCATCAGGCGGGCAGGTGAAGTAGATGGTCGCCTGCCCTTGGATCGCCCGTAAGATAACCCACCCATTACATATACTGGAATTATGTAATAAACCTGCAGCATTTGTTACCCACTTACAACTGTTTCTTGTGTTTCATTGGGTAACCTAATTTGGGGGAGGGGGGAAAGCGGGGTGCCCCTGGGGGTACTATGCCGCTGACTGCGGCCCCCGCAGGGGGCCACCCGGCGGTCGGCGCCTTAGTGGCCCCGGGGCCCCGGTCACCCCTCCCCACTCCCTCCCTTCGGGGGGGGGGCAGGGACACAGACTGGTGCCCCCCTCCGTGTCAGGGCCGGAAGTGACGCGCAATGCGCGTCACTTCCGGGCCCAGGTGTGAGGGGGAGGCTATTTAGCCTTCCCCCACCCTCACTGGCGACCTCTTTTGTCGCCCACCTCGCCTTTTCCCTCCCTACCGCTTACCCGGCGTAGGCGTGGTTGGGGGGGGTTTTCTGAGCGTTGTAATGTTTTCCTTTTTCGTTGCAGGCGGAGTTACAGGGCGATCTGGAAGCAGGCCGGTACAAAGAGTACCTCTGCGCGGCACCACGTGGTGCCTGAGCCAAAACGAGGAGCCTCCAGAGAGGTCCCGGAAGCCGGTCGGCGCCCCGCTAGTCCTGCGGGCGGTTGTGGGCCTGAACAACCGGGGGCTTGCTATGCGACGCTCCGCCCCGAGAGGGGGGGCGTGAGTAGAATTACCAACGGCACGTGATCGTAGAAAGAATCACTTGGGGGGCAGCACTTGCGGGTCGTTCCCGCGCTGCCCGGCTCATCAGGCGGGCAGGTGAAGTAGATGGTCGCCTGCCCTTGGATCGCCCGTAAGATAACCCACCCATTACATATACTGGAATTATGTAATAAACCTGCAGCATTTGTTACCCACTTACAACTGTTTCTTGTGTTTCATTGGGTAACCTAATTTGGGGGAGGGGGGAAAGCGGGGTGCCCCTGGGGGTACTATGGTGCTGCATGCACCCCACCACAAGACTTAACGCCAATTAGGAATCAAATAGACTGAAATTCACATTGCAAAATGCAGTGCCCACCATCCTGAAGACACATCACTGACTTGCACCATCCACTTTCACAGTGCTTATAACAAGAATGCCAATTGCGGTAGCAGTCACCATCCAGAGTGTTAAAAGAAGGTCATAAGAAGAGGACACAGCAAAGTGTCAAAGGAATAAATGGGAAAATCTAAACATTTCAATGGAAAAAATATTTAAAAAACAGCTTCCACGAAGCTAAATGCAACCAAGAAGAGCGCCAAAGGGAAATCAAAGTAAACCAAGGTGGGAGGTAAAGTGACGGAGCGGGGATAGCTAGCAACGTGTGTGTTAAGGTGCAGCTCAATAAGTTAAAGAGTCTACATTGTGAAGATGATGACGGAGGTTTAACATACCTTGTCCCCTTCTCCAGCCACAAACAACTCAGCCTCTCTAGCTGTTTCTCTTCATACCGGGCCATATTACTTATTGGTAGTGGCGGTGACTCATGCTGAGACTAGGTGATATACTTTTGAGCGTAAGGCAGCAGCTGTGGTATGAAAAGCCGCCAAACATATCTCTTGCTCGTTAATTTAATTTGTCTACGGAAACACAAATGTGGCTGCCCCATTACATGTGACTCAAAACCAGCCACGCTCTAGTGTTAAAAGAAATTGGACGGAAGTAAAAATCTGGAAGCATGAACAAACAAATAAGGTGGCCATTTTAAAAGAGAGTATTTTACGTTAGTCACCAGCCAGCATCTGCAATGCAACACTTTTTTTTCTAGCTGACACTTTCAAATTCAAAAGGTTTACTTATTTAAAAAAAAAATAACAATGTATATTCTAAACCTTTCATAACTGGGAACATGTATTGTTCTGGCTGTACATTTTTAGGTCTCACTGAGCCAGCACATGCGCTGCTCTGCGAGACGTTTAGTTAGTGGCTTTTCAAAGTGCTACCACAAACTTTTCCTCGCCTCAAGCTTGCGTTTACGAGCGCTTGCACGCGTGCAGCCGCCATGTGGCTTTCATGGCTCATTAAGCCTTGTTCTCCCAAGCGCCTCGCTCTGCCCCTCCCCCACCACAGAGCGCGTCCCTGCCACCACTTTCGCTTTCTCTGTGTGAAAGTTTTTAAAGATAAGCAATGAAGAGAATTGTTGCTGATTTTAAAAAGGGGCTCCTATTACCAGATAAAGGTTCACATTTTAATTAACGTGAACACACCCGGGCGGCCTCAAGATCTGGGAGGTAAACAATGCTAAATCCACAAACCAAGGAGCCATTTTTACTGTAAGCAAACTAAGGATGGGGTCTGTGTAAACAGGCATTGTTTAGGGGGATAGATTAACATTTTGCATACAGTGTTAACTCCCGGAAACACAAGGGATTAACACCTCTGATTTATGAAATTGAAGGGTGATAGGAGGAACAATAGACTGACAGCTTTGTGTAAACAGTAGCGATTCACCGCACAAAAGGCCTGTTAAACTGCTCGCAATGAAGAATTACACAGAACAATGGACTCTCAGACACTCTCTCACAGACTCTCAGACACTCTCTCACAGACTCTCACAGACAGTCTCTCACAGACTCTCACAGACACTTTCTCGCAGACACTCTCTCACAGACTCTCACAGACACTCTCTCACAGATTCTCACAGACACTCTCTCACAGACTCTCTCACAGACACACTCACAGACACTCTCACAGACACTCTCTCACAGACACTCTCTCACAGACACTCACTCACAGACACTCTCTCACAGACACTCTCTCACAGACTCTCTCACAGACTCTCTCACAGACACTCTCTCACCGACACTCTCTCACAGACTCTCCCTCTCTCTCAGACTCACAGACACTCTCTCACAGACTCTCATAGACACTCTCTCACAGACTCTCACAGACATACTCTCACAGACTCTCACAGACACTCTCTCACAGACTCTCACAGATACTCTCACAGATACTCTCTCACAGACTCTCTCACGGACTCTCACAGACACTCTCTCACAGGCAATCTCTCACAGACTCTTACAGACACTCGCTTGCAGACACTCTCTCACAGACTCTCACTGACACTCTCTCACAGACACTCTCTCACAGACACTCTCTCACAGACTCTCACAGATACTCTCTTATAGACACTCTCTCACAGACACTCTCTCACAGACACTCTGTCACAGACTCTCACAGACACTCTCTCATAGACTCTCACAGACTCTCACAGACACTCTCTCACAGACTCTCACAGGCAATCTCTCACAGACACTCTCTCACAGATTCTCACAGACACTCTCTCACAGACACTCTCTCACAGACTCTCACAGACACGCTCTCACAGAATCTCACAGACACTCTCTCACAGACACTCTCTCACAGACTCTCTCACAGACACTCTCTCACAGAGACTCTCTTACAGACACTCTCAGACACTCTCCCACACTCTCTCACAGACACTCACAGACACTCTCAGACACTCTCAGACACTCTCCCACACTCTCTGACACTCACAGACACTCTCTCACAGACACTCTCTCACAGACACTCTCTCACAGACTCTCTCTCACAGACTCTGACACTCTCTCACAGACTCTCACAGACTCTCTCACAGAGTCTCACAGATACTCTCACAGACTCTCACAAACACTCTCTCACAGACTGTCTCACAGACACCCTTTCACAGACACTCTCTCACAGACTCTTACAGACACTCTCTCACAGACTCTCACAGACACTCTCTCACAAACACTCTCTCACAGACTCTCACAGACACTCTCTCACAGACTCTCACAGGCACTCTCTCACAGACACTTTCCCACAGACTCTCACAGACACTCTCTCACAGACTCTCACAGACACTCACTCACAGTCTCTCACACTCTCACAGACTCTCACAGACACTCTCTCACAGACTCTCAAAGACACTCTCTTACAGACTCACAGACACTCTCTCACAGACACTCACTCACAGACTCTCACAGACACTCTCTCACAGACACTCTCTCACAGATACTATCTCACAGACTCTCTCTCACAGACACTCTCTCACAGTCACTCTCTCACAGACACTCTCTCACAGACTCTCACAGACACTCTCTCACAGACTCTCACAGACACTCTCTCACTCCCACTCACAGACTCCCTCTCATAGACACTCTCTCACAGACTCTCACAGACACTCTCACACTCCCACTCACAGACTCGCTCTCACAGACTCCCTCTCCCACTTTCTCTCACTGACTGACTCACTCTCTCTCACTGACTGGCTCACTCTCTCTCACTGACTGACTCTCTCACTGACTGACTCTCTCTCACTAACTCTCTCTCACTGACCCAGCGCCACCACAGCATCACTCAGCAACACCACAGCATCACTCAGCAACACCACAGCATCACTTACGGCCAGAACAGCATCACTCATGGCCAACACAGCATCACTCAACACCAACACAGCATCACTCAGCAACGCCACAGCATCACTCAGCACCACCACAGCATCACTCAGGGCCACAACAATATCACTCAGCGCCACCACAGCATCACTCAGCACCACCACAGCATCACTCAGCACCACCACAACATCACTCAACACCACATCAGTATCACTCAGCATCGTCTTTGCTATAGTACACCACCACATTATCATCACTCAGTAAGACCTAAGTATCTTTCAGCATCACCTCAGCATCATCTCAGCACCAGTCACCTCCACCACCTCCACTACCACCTCAACATCACTCAACACCACCTCAGCCTGCTCTAGGAATCTGTCATCTGTTGATTCTCCCCTCGCGTCTGGCCTCTGCTAGTGTTATAATACAGGTACTAGTTCACAACCTTCAACCTCCAATTGCTTATGCCCCCTCAAAAAAAAACTTTAACAAGCATTGCAAGAACAAAAGAAAAAAATTAGGACATTTTTTATTGTACATACATTTTTTAATATGGTCGTTCTGTTTGACATAATGCCTTCTTGGTCATATATAAGGTAACAAAAATGCTTCTGCCACTTTTTTATTACAACTTTTCAGCATGCTGCACAGCAGCCACACTTCTCTACAGCACAGCTTAAACACATTGGCAAAGTCAATAGCTCTGCCTAAACACTTATAAGGCCCCAAAGGCGCGACCTATTGGCTATGCCAATGCTTGTTTTACATGCATCTGTGCGCACTATTATTTCTGAAGTAATTTTTTCTCCCGTAATTTCAGTTCAAGTGCAGGCTGTTCGTCGTCTGTGCGTTTCTTAAACATTTCTTACTACCAGTGCAAGCTGGAGTCCTGAGGGAGTATGGTGAGATTTGTCTGGAGTTTCGTGATCGCGAGAGATGGATATAAAAGATAGCTATCTCAACAGTTTGACACGGATGGAGTGGTTGGAACGAGTTTCAGGTTACATGCTGCCTGAAGGCTGAAACTAAGCACCGGAGCCTTTCATGACAGCAGAAAGTGACTCCGTGGGTTTTTCTCTTGTTTACTTTCTGTGGGGCAGCCACTTATTAGCAGTCACCCGTGTAGACCCGGCCCTGAGAATGAAGTGCCGGTACTAAGCTCTGGAAGACTCCGGCACAAATTAAGCACTGTGTGTATGGGTGTGTTGGTGAGTGAATGGATGTCTCAGTGGTACATGTGTGAGTAACTACATATGTGAAAGGCAGTATATGTGAGTGTTGGAGTGTATAAAGGACTATATGTGAGAGTGAGTGATTGTGAGAGTGGCTGTATGGATGAGTGTGTGGTTGTGTCAGTGATTGTAGAAGAGAGTAAGAATGTGTTAGTATCTGTATGAATAAGAGAAGTGGTGTGTGTATCACTGTATAGGAGAGTAAATGGGAGTGTGATTGATTCTTTGCATGACTGACTAGGTGTGTGAGTAACTCTATGGGTGTGTGGTGGTGTGTGAGTGTCTGTATAGATGTATGTGTGCATATGATAGTGTTGTATTGATGAGTGACTGCATGCATGAGTAACTGTATGGGTGAATGAGTGGACGTGTGTGTAGACCTAGGAATCAGTGAGTGGGTATGTAGTAACTGGTATTGGTGTGTCTATGGTTTCAAAATTGATAGTCTGCGTTTTAGAGTGGGTGAATCAAAGGTTATATTAGGGTGTGAGGAGGTGCATCAGATTATCATGTGGATCATGTCATCAGTGATGTCATCAGTGATGTCATTTGAGATGTCATCAGTGATGTCACTCACCATGTCATGAATGATGTAATATGTGACATCATCAGCAGTGGGCGGAGCGGTGACATGGAGCAAGGGGACATGCAATGGCTAATCAACAAGCAAAGACTAACAAATATTGTGAATCTCAGTGACTACTCAACCAATAAGGATGAGGAATTTGTCCTCTCCAAAGGACTTGTATTTGTCCCTACTCCTAACAATGACCCCTTTGTCCTAAATACAGAACTAGCACAGTTCTTTAGGAAAATCAAACTGAGGGACTACTTTGGCGATACCCAGAAGGACCACGAGGGAAATTCCAACACGGACCTATGGAAGAAATCTACCTTCTCACCACCAACCCAGAATATCTCATGCAATGTACTAGCCTTTGAACAGGCAGCCCTAAAAGAAATCGAGGAAATTGACTTTAATAACACCAAGGGATTTCAAAACCTAGCGAAAGGAGAAAGAACAGCACTCCAGAAACTCAAGACCAACACAGAGTTAGTAGTCAAGCCGGCGGACAAAGGTGGGGCCATAGTTCTTACGAACCAGATGATGTACAAAGAAGAATGCATTTGATTATTGTCGGACACAACCAGCTATGAGGTGCACCAGAGTGACCATACCCCACTGATCATGAATAAGATAAGAAGCATGGTCGATGAGGGACTTATGAACGACTTGATTACCAGACACAAAGCAGAATTTCTTACAAACAACGATCCCAGAACACCAAGGTTTTACATCCTA
This sequence comes from Triturus cristatus, assembly GCF_964204655.1. Taxonomy (NCBI): domain Eukaryota; kingdom Metazoa; phylum Chordata; class Amphibia; order Caudata; family Salamandridae; genus Triturus; species Triturus cristatus. Next base: position 229,877,061 of record NC_140580.1, on the reverse strand, counting down.
CCCAAAATACAAAAGAATAAGATGCCTCCACTAGGAAGACCGATAGTCTCAGGGATCGGATCCATCTTGGAACCTCTCTCGCAATTCCCCGACTGGTTCCTGAGACCGATCGTGCAGAGATCACCTTCATACCTGAGACACGAAGGATGTCCTGTGCCATCTACGAGACATGGAAGTTAATGCCACTGACGATCTTTTTATAACCATGGACATTGAGGCGCTCTACACAAGTATTCCCCAGAGACGCACCCTTGCTGTCATCGAACAGATCCTTCTGGATCGGGACTGGGAGTTCATGACTCCGAGACATTTTAATAGGGAATGTGCAGAGGTGGTATTAACCGAAAATTATTTTGAATTTGAGGAGGTCATATACCACCAGGTCAAAGGCACGTCCATGGGCTGCACCTTCGCCCCCCGAGCATGTCGTGCCTTTATGTACACCAATTTGAGGAGGATTACATCTTCAATCAAAACAACCCCTATCCATTGCAACTGAAGACCTGGAAGCGCTACATAGACGATATTTTCATTGTGTGACATGGGACGCCAGAAGACGCTACAGCATTCGTCCAGTGGATCAATGCAAAGGATGAACCTCTTAACCACGCTCACTCCATCAGTAAAAAGTCAGGCTATCTTCCTGGACCTTGACATCACAATGACCGACAAAGGTATCTGCACCAAGGTACACAACAAACCAACTGATAAAAACAGCTTACTCTTGTACCAGAGTTACCACCCGAGGGCCCTACGTCAGAACCTACCAGTGGGACAATTCCTCAGAGTACGGAGGAACTGCTCTGACATAGAAGCATTCAATGAACAAGCAGAACAACTTGAAGGTAAACTCCTGGAACGACACAACCCAAAGAGAATGATCAGGATCAGTGGGGGAGTTGTGTGGCTTGTGCACTCACATACACCGCCAAAGAGGTAAACATAGGAACAAATAACCTGTGGAAGCTGAAGGACTTCAGCAATTGTAACACCGAGAACGTGGTTTACCTATTAAAGTGTCCGTGCAACCTCATGTACATGGGAATGACGACGAGGAAAGTAAAGACCCGTATCAATGAACACCGGAGCACTATCCGATGTAAAAAATCGAACACCAAACTTACGAAACACTTTTTGGAACATAGCCATAAAGACTCTGAATTAAAATGGGTTGTTCTAGAAGTGATGAGGAAACAGAAGACGGATAATACAAAAAATGTACATATCAGGGAAAAATGCTGGGTATTCCGCCTGCGCACATGGGATACTTGCTTGAACGATGAAATCCCATGGCTGCAGATGGGACGATAATGCTTACCATATAGCCCATCAGTTACCACCGGGTTTATTAATCGCTGAGATTCCTACCATGTGTGAAAATCCCTCATAGACACCATTGTTGAATCGAGGATCACAGAACTATCCCTACACTATATATAAACCATGTTGGTTAACTGCATATAAAATTGATCGGGAATTGGTTTTCATAGTGATTCCTATACATGTTGAGCTTGCCCTTCTAATAACGTTAAGGCATTATGAGACCGAGATAGCGATGCTTCTCTGCTTATAAACATACCTGCCAAGTACGACTTTAAATAGACCTAATGCGGATTATGCCTCTCCGCAAAGCCAGATCATTCTTTTCTAATTTTGTTACACCTCCCATTATAAATATTCAGCACATTGTGCCAGCAAAGTGATGCTTCTTTGCTTATAAACATAACTGCCAAGTACGACTTTAAATAGACCTTTGCAGATGACGCCTCTCCGCAAAGCCGGGTCATTCTTTCCTAATTTTGTTACACCTTCCATTATAAATATTTAGCACATTCTGCCAGCAAAGTCCTTTCCCATTTAGGACATCGTAACTGACATAAACTCTTCAAAGTCCAGATGGTTGAAAAGGACCAGGCAATGCTTGACCCCTGCAGGCGGGACAACGCGCATGATGCGACTTCCTGGTCCGGTCCTTTGGCCGTGGTCCCGCCTCCAACCACGCCTTGAAACAGAGAAATGCCTGTTCAGTGAACGGGTAGTCAAGGGATCCCCGGTGCAGGCAGGATTGGGAATTTATTTTTTCCTACGTCCTCTTTACTAATTAAGTTAGGCGACCAGGCACATCCTTGTGATGGGGCCTGCAGGGACACCGGATCCTGTTAGTGGGAAAACAATTACGGCAGCATAATTACCAATTATCCACTTTGGAAACACTATATAAACCTCGCGTATTTCATGACCATTCATCGACGGGGAGGAGAGACAGACGCAGCTAGGTTCTACAGCAGAATGCGCACCTTGATACAGTAAGAGTATGAATGGAATGTGTGGTGTGAAGGTAGATGCACTAAATATACATAATGAGACCCCTTTTATTAAAAACTCAATGTGACTTTCAACCTGACAAACACATTTTGGTTTTGTCTTTTACCCTTCAGAGTGTGACTAGAGGGACCTTCCCCCACTCCTCCCATGCAGAACGTAGTTTAGGATTCTTGGGTAAGATATGAGAGAGACCTTCTCTCAAACCTTTTAATTGCGTGCGAACATATGATTGCCATGTGTCATGCATTTTTTACCATGCGCGCTAAGCAGTGTGGTTTTGGATGAGTTTGTGTAAGTGACAAAGGAATACTTTCAATTTCATGTTGTGCTTTCTTTTATTTCTCCCACAGGCTAACTTGGAGCTCCCGTAAAGAGTGGAGTGACAATAGTCACCCCACCAAGTGGTTTATCTTTATCACCAGATTGGTAAAGACAGAGCCCGCTTTAGAACAGGTCCTGAACAATGCCACGTACCCCTATGGAACACCAGGCAGAAACATGTTGACCCCATATATCACAGTGATGGGACAATAATTTCCCCAGGTCACTGTACACCTGTTTTTAATACCATACAGTTGCCCACCTAATTAAAATTGGTTTGACAACTGTAATGGATTTTAAATCACACTCACGGGACCCCAATTAGTTTAGAAGTGCATCCCTGTCGTCAGGTGTATGCCTGCCCTCTATCAAACCAAGTTTTTCGAGGGTGAGGACAGCCGATGATGAAGCATGACACCAGGTGGTGTGTGAGGCCAGTCCTTCACTTTTTGTGAGATGTCCACACTCACAATTTAGTTTCAAGCATTTTCAGGTCACTTTTCTAGGAGCAGCCCCACTTGTGTTTAACATCATCAGTAGTGCTTTGCGGGGGCGTGAGTTATAGTTAGTTCAACTAACGGCGCAGAAAGAAGCAAGAGAAATGCAGAAACAGGCAACAGAAGTCCAGAAAGGCGAAGATAGGTGCAGAAACAAGCAATAGATAAGCAGAAAGAACCAACAGAGGTGCAGAAAGAGGCCTTGTTTCAAAGTCATCCTGTGCCTCCAAATTTTTGCTGACTGGTACTGGTGGTAACTGACTCTGACTAACCAGTTCTGGAGCCAGTGCTATGCTGAAAGACACTTAGAATACAGGGAAAACACCTACATACACTATGGTACACTATGGGTTGGGGTATCCCTGGGATTGGAATGACCTCCCCTGTAAGGCCCTAATACATAATAGGCCAGGGGATTAAAAGTACCCCTAACACAGAGGTGCAGAAAGAGGCAAGAGAGGTGCATAAACAGGCAGGAAAGGTGCAGAAACAGGGAATAGGGGTGCAGAAAGAGGCAAAGGAGGTGTAGAAAGAAGTAAGAGCACTGCAGAAAGAACCAACAGAGGTGCAAAAAGAGGCTAGAGGGGTGCAGAAAAAGGTCGGAGGGGTACACGAGGAGGCAAGAGTGTTACAGAAAGAGGCAAAAGGGGTGCTGATAGAAGGAACAGAAGTGCAGAAAGAGGCAAGAGAATTGCTGAAAGAAGCAAAAGAGGTGTAGAAAGAAGCAAGAGAAGTGCAGAAAGAGGCAATTGAGGTGCAGCAAAAAGCAGGAGTGCAGAAAGAACCAACAGAGTTGCTGAAACAGGCGTGAAGAGTGCATAAAGAGCAAGAGAAGTGCAGAAAGAGGCAACGGATGCACAGAAAGAGGCAAGATAGGTACAGAAACAGGCAGGAAAGGTACTGAAACAGGGAACAGAGGTGCAGAAAGAGGCAACAGAGGTGCAGAAAGAGAAAAGAGGGGTGCAGAAAGAGGCAAGAGATATGCAGAAAAAAGCAACAGAGATGCTCTAAGAGGCAAGTGAACAGAGGTGCCAAAAGAGGCAAGAGAGGTGCTGAAAGAAGCAAGTGAAGTGCAGACAGAGGCAACAGAGGTGCAGAAAGACGCAAGAGAGGTGCAGAAACAATCAAGAGAAGTGCAGAAAGAGGCAAGAGAATTGCTGAAAGAAGCAACAGAGGTGTAGAAAGAAGCAAGAGAAGAGCAGAAAGAGGCAAGTGAGGTACAGAAAGAAGCAAGAGCAGTGCAGAAAGATCCAACAGAGGTGTTGAAAGAGGTAACAGAGGTGCACAAGGAAGTACGAGAGGTACAGAAAGAAGGAAGAGGAGTGCAGAAAGAAGCAACAGAGGTGCTGAAAGAGTCACAAGGGGTGCAGAAAGAAGAAAGAGAAGTGCAGAAAGAAGCAACAGAGGTACAGAAAGAGGCAAGAGTGGTGCAGAAAGAGGGAAGAGAGGTATAGAAAGAGGCAAGTGAAGTGCAGAAAGAAGCAACAGAGGTGCTGAAAGACGCAAGAGAGGTGCAGAAACAAGCAAGGGAAGTACAGAAAGAGGCAAGAGAATTGCTAAAAGAAGCAAGAGAGGTGTAGATAGAAGCAAGAGAAGTACAGAAAGAGGCAAGTGAGGTACAGAAAGAAGCAAGAGCAGTGCAGAAAGAACCAACAGAGGTGCTGAAAGAGGCACGAGGGGTGCCGAAAGAAGGAAGAGAAATGCAGAAAGAAGCAACAGAGGTGCTGAAAGAGGCACGAAGGGTACAGAAAGAGGCAAGAGAAGTGCAGAAAGAAGCAACAGAGGTACAGAAAAAGGCAAGAGTGGTGCAGAAAGAGGGAAGAGGGGTGCAGAAAGAGGCAACAGAGGTGCAGAAAGACGCAAGAGATGTGCAGAAACAAGCAAGAGAAGTACAGAAAGAATTAAGAGCATTGCTGAAAGAAGCAACAGAGGTGCAGAAAGAAGCAAGAGAAGTGCAGAAAGAAGCAACAGAGGTGCAAAAGGAGGCACGATAGGTACAGAAAGAAGGAAGAGAAGTGCAGATAAAAGCAACAGAGATGCTGAAAGAGGCACGAGGGGTGCAGAAAGAGGCAAGAGAAGTGCAGAAAGAAGCAACAGAGGTACCAGAAAGAGGCAAGAGTGGTACAGAAAGAGGGAAAAGAGGTGTAGAAAGAGGCAAGAGAGTTGCACAAATAGGGAAGAGGGGTGTAGAAAGAGGCAGGAGGTAGGCAGAAAGAAGCAACAGAGATGCCAAAGAAGGTAAGAGGGGTGCAGTAAGAAGCAAGTGAAGTGCAGAAAGAGGCAACAGAGGTGCAGAAGGATGCAAGAGAGGTACAGAAAGACGCAAGAGAACTGCAGAAAGAAGCAACAGAGGTACAGAAAGAGGCAAGAGTTGTGCAGAAAGAGGGAAGAGATGTGTAGAAAGAGGCAAGAGAGTTGATCGAAAAGGGAAGAGGGGAACCAAAAGAGGCAGGAGGGGCACAGAAAGAATTAACAAAGGTGCTGAAAGAACCAAGAGAGATGCAGAAAGAAGCAAGTGAAGTGCAGAAAGAAAGAGGCAAGAGAATTGCTGAAAGAAGCAAGAGAAGTGTAGAAAGAAGCCAGGGAAGTGCAGAAAGAGGCAACAGAGGTGCTGAAAGACGCAAGAGAGGTGCAGAAACAAGCAGGAGAAGTGCAGAAAGAGCTAAGATATTTGCTGAAAGAAGCAACAGAGGTTTAGAAAGAAGCAAGAGAAATGCAGAAAGAACCAACAGAGGTGCAAAAAGAGGCCGTAGGGGTGCAAAAAGAAGGAAGAGAAGTGCAGAAAGAGGCAAGAGAATTGCTGAAAGAAGCAACAGATGTGTAGTAAGAAGCAACAGAGGTGCAAAAGGAGGCACAAAGGGTACAGAAAGAAGGAAGAGAAGTGCAGAAAGAAGCAACAGAAATGCTGAAAAAGTCACGAAGGGTGCAGAAAGAGGCTAGGGAAGTGCAGAAAGAAGCAACAGAGGTACAGAAAGAGGCGAGAGGGGTGCAGAAAGAGGGAAGAGAGGTGTTGAATGAGGCAAGTTAGTCGCACAATTAGGGAAGAGGGGTGCAGAAAGAGGCAAGAGGGGTGCAGAAAGAAGCAACAGAGGTGCCAAAAAAGGTAAGAGAGGTGCAGAAAGAAGCAAGTGAAGTGCAGAAAGAGTCAAGAGAAGTGTAGAAAGACATAAGAGAGGTGCAGCATCGAGCAAGAGAAGTGCAGAAAGAGACAAGAGAATTGCTGAAAGAAGCAACAGAGGTTTAGAAATAAGCAAGAGAAGTGCAGAAAGAGGCAAGTGAGGTGCAGAAAGAAAAAAGAGCAATGTAGAAAGAACCAACAGAGGTGCAAAAAGAGGCAAGAGGGGTGCAGAAATAGGTAGGAGAGGTGCACAAAGAGGTAAGAGAGTTAGAGAAAGAGGCAGTAGGGGTGCAAAAAGAAGGAAGAGAAGTGCAGAAAGAGGCAAGAGAATTGCTGAAAGAAGCAACAGAGGTGTAGAAAGAAGCAAGAGAAGCACAGTAAGAAGCAACAGAGGTGCAAAAGGAGGCACAAAGGGAACAGAAAGAAGTAAGAGAAGTGCAGAAAGAAGCAACAGAAATGCTGAAAAAGGCACAAAGGGTGCAGAAAGAGGCAAGAGATGTGCAGAAAGAAGCAACAGAGGTACAGAAAGAGGCGAGAGTGGTGCAGAAAGAGGGAAGAGAGGTGTAGAATAAGACAAGAGAATTGCACAATTAGGGAAGAGGGGTACAGAAAGAGGCAAGAGGGGGACAGAAAGAAGCAACAGAAGTGCCGAAAAAGGCAAGAGAGGTGCAGAAAGAAGCTAGTGAAATGCAGAAAGAGGCAACAGGGGTGCAGAAAGACACAAGAGAGGTGCAGAAAGATGCAAGAGAAGTGCAGAAAGAAGCAAAAGAGGTACAGAAAGAGGCAAGAGTGGTGCAGAAAGAGGGAAGAGAGGTGTAAAAAGAGGCAAGATAGTTGATTGAAAAGGGAAGAGGGGAACAGAAAGAGGCAGGAGGGGTACAGAAAGAATTAACAAAGGTGCTGAAAGAACCAAGAGAGATGCAGAAAGAAGCAAGTGAAGTGCAGAAAGAGGCAACAGAGGTGCTGAAAGACTCAAGAGAGGTGCAGAAACAAGCAAGAGAAGTGCAGAAAGAGGCAAGAGAATTGCTGAAAGAAGCAACAGAAGTGTAGAAAGAAGCAAGAGAAGTGCAGAAAGAGGTAACAGAGGTGCAGAAAGATGCAAGAGAGGAGCAGATAGAAGCAAGAGAAGTACAGAAAGAGGCAAGTGAGGTACAGAAAGAAGCAAGAGCAGTGCAGAAAGAACCAACAGAGGTGCTGAAAGAGGCACGAGGGGTGCCGAAAGAAGGAAGAGAAATGCAGAAAGAAGCAACAGAGGTGCTGAAAGAGGCACGAAGGGTACAGAAAGAGGCAAGAGAAGTGCAGAAAGAAGCAACAGAGGTACAGAAAAAGGAAAGAGTGGTGCAGAAAGAGGGAAGAGGGGTGCAGAAAGAGGCAACAGAGGTGCAGAAAGACGCAAGAGATGTGCAGAAACAAGCAAGAGAAGTACAGAAAGAGTTAAGAGCATTGCTGAAAGAAGCAACAGAGGTGCAGAAAGAAGCAAGAGAAGTGCAGAAAGAAGCAACAGAGGTGCAAAAGGAGGCACGATAGGTACAGAAAGAAGGAAGAGAAGTGCAGATAAAAGCAACAGATATGCTGAAAGAGGCACGAAGGGTGCAGAAAGAGGCAAGAGAAGTGCAGAAAGAAGCAACAGAGGTACCAGAAAGAGGCAAGAGTGGTACAGAAAGAGGGAAAAGAGGTGTAGAAAGAGGCAAGAGAGTTGCACAAATAGGGAAGAGGGGTGTAGAAAGAGGCAGGAGGTAGGCAGAAAGAAGCAACAGAGATGCCAAAGAAGGTAAGAGGGGTGCAGTAAGAAGCAAGTGAAGTGCAGAAAGAGGCAACAGAGGTGCAGAAGGATGCAAGAGAGGTACAGAAAGACGCAAGAGAACTGCAGAAAGAAGCAACAGAGGTACAGAAAGAGGCAAGAGTTGTGCAGAAAGAGGGAAGAGATGTGTAGAAAGAGGCAAGAGAGTTGATCGAAAAGGGAAGAGGGGAACCAAAAGAGGCAGGAGGGGCACAGAAAGAATTAACAAAGGTGCTGAAAGAACCAAGAGAGATGCAGAAAGAAGCAAGTGAAGTGCAGAAAGAAAGAGGCAAGAGAATTGCTGAAAGAAGCAAGAGAAGTGTAGAAAGAAGCCAGGGAAGTGCAGAAAGAGGCAACAGAGGTGCTGAAAGACGCAAGAGAGGTGCAGAAACAAGCAGGAGAAGTGCAGAAAGAGCTAAGATATTTGCTGAAAGAAGCAACAGAGGTTTAGAAAGAAGCAAGAGAAATGCAGAAAGAACCAACAGAGGTGCAAAAAGAGGCCGTAGGGGTGCAAAAAGAAGGAAGAGAAGTGCAGAAAGAGGCAAGAGAATTGCTGAAAGAAGCAACAGATGTGTAGTAAGAAGCAACAGAGGTGCAAAAGGAGGCACAAAGGGTACAGAAAGAAGGAAGAGAAGTGCAGAAAGAAGCAACAGAAATGCTGAAAAAGTCACGAAGGGTGCAGAAAGAGGCTAGGGAAGTGCAGAAAGAAGCAACAGAGGTACAGAAAGAGGCGAGAGGGGTGCAGAAAGAGGGAAGAGAGGTGTTGAATGAGGCAAGTTAGTCGCACAATTAGGGAAGAGGGGTGCAGAAAGAGGCAAGAGGGGTGCAGAAAGAAGCAACAGAGGTGCCAAAAAAGGTAAGAGAGGTGCAGAAAGAAGCAAGTGAAGTGCAGAAAGAGTCAAGAGAAGTGTAGAAAGACATAAGAGAGGTGCAGCATCGAGCAAGAGAAGTGCAGAAAGAGACAAGAGAATTGCTGAAAGAAGCAACAGAGGTTTAGAAATAAGCAAGAGAAGTGCAGAAAGAGGCAAGTGAGGTGCAGAAAGAAAAAAGAGCAATGTAGAAAGAACCAACAGAGGTGCAAAAAGAGGCAAGAGGGGTGCAGAAATAGGTAGGAGAGGTGCACAAAGAGGTAAGAGAGTTAGAGAAAGAGGCAGTAGGGGTGCAAAAAGAAGGAAGAGAAGTGCAGAAAGAGGCAAGAGAATTGCTGAAAGAAGCAACAGAGGTGTAGAAAGAAGCAAGAGAAGCACAGTAAGAAGCAACAGAGGTGCAAAAGGAGGCACAAAGGGAACAGAAAGAAGTAAGAGAAGTGCAGAAAGAAGCAACAGAAATGCTGAAAAAGGCACAAAGGGTGCAGAAAGAGGCAAGAGATGTGCAGAAAGAAGCAACAGAGGTACAGAAAGAGGCGAGAGTGGTGCAGAAAGAGGGAAGAGAGGTGTAGAATACGACAAGAGAATTGCACAATTAGGGAAGAGGGGTACAGAAAGAGGCAAGAGGGGGACAGAAAGAAGCAACAGAAGTGCCGAAAAAGGCAAGAGAGGTGCAGAAAGAAGCTAGTGAAATGCAGAAAGAGGCAACAGGGGTGCAGAAAGACACAAGAGAGGTGCAGAAAGATGCAAGAGAAGTGCAGAAAGAAGCAAAAGAGGTACAGAAAGAGGCAAGAGTGGTGCAGAAAGAGGGAAGAGAGGTGTAAAAAGAGGCAAGATAGTTGATTGAAAAGGGAAGAGGGGAACAGAAAGAGGCAGGAGGGGTACAGAAAGAATTAACAAAGGTGCTGAAAGAACCAAGAGAGATGCAGAAAGAAGCAAGTGAAGTGCAGAAAGAGGCAACAGAGGTGCTGAAAGACTCAAGAGAGGTGCAGAAACAAGCAAGAGAAGTGCAGAAAGAGGCAAGAGAATTGCTGAAAGAAGCAACAGAAGTGTAGAAAGAAGCAAGAGAAGTGCAGAAAGAGGTAACAGAGGTGCAGAAAGATGCAAGAGAGGAGCAGATAGAAGCAAGAGAAGTACAGAAAGAGGCAAGTGAGGTACAGAAAGAAGCAAGAGCAGTGCAGAAAGAACCAACAGAGGTGCTGAAAGAGGCACGAGGGGTGCCGAAAGAAGGAAGAGAAATGCAGAAAGAAGCAACAGAGGTGCTGAAAGAGGCACGAAGGGTACAGAAAGAGGCAAGAGAAGTGCAGAAAGAAGCAACAGAGGTACAGAAAAAGGAAAGAGTGGTGCAGAAAGAGGGAAGAGGGGTGCAGAAAGAGGCAACAGAGGTGCAGAAAGACGCAAGAGATGTGCAGAAACAAGCAAGAGAAGTACAGAAAGAGTTAAGAGCATTGCTGAAAGAAGCAACAGAGGTGCAGAAAGAAGCAAGAGAAGTGCAGAAAGAAGCAACAGAGGTGCAAAAGGAGGCACGATAGGTACAGAAAGAAGGAAGAGAAGTGCAGATAAAAGCAACAGATATGCTGAAAGAGGCACGAAGGGTGCAGAAAGAGGCAAGAGAAGTGCAGAAAGAAGCAACAGAGGTACCAGAAAGAGGCAAGAGTGGTACAGAAAGAGGGAAAAGAGGTGTGGAAAGAGGCAAGAGAGTTGCACAAATAGGGAAGAGGGGTGTAGAAAGAGGCAGGAGGTAGGCAGAAAGAAGCAACAGAGATGCCAAAGAAGGTAAGAGGGGTGCAGTAAGAAGCAAGTGAAGTGCAGAAAGAGGCAACAGAGGTGCAGAAGGATGCAAGAGAGGTACAGAAAGACGCAAGAGAACTGCAGAAAGAAGCAACAGAGGTACAGAAAGAGGCAAGAGTTGTGCAGAAAGAGGGAAGAGATGTGTAGAAAGAGGCAAGAGAGTTGATCGAAAAGGGAAGAGGGGAACCAAAAGAGGCAGGAGGGGCACAGAAAGAATTAACAAAGGTGCTGAAAGAACCAAGAGAGATGCAGAAAGAAGCAAGTGAAGTGCAGAAAGAAAGAGGCAAGAGAATTGCTGAAAGAAGCAAGAGAAGTGTAGAAAGAAGCCAGGGAAGTGCAGAAAGAGGCAACAGAGGTGCTGAAAGACGCAAGAGAGGTGCAGAAACAAGCAGGAGAAGTGCAGAAAGAGCTAAGATATTTGCTGAAAGAAGCAACAGAGGTTTAGAAAGAAGCAAGAGAAATGCAGAAAGAACCAACAGAGGTGCAAAAAGAGGCCGTAGGGGTGCAAAAAGAAGGAAGAGAAGTGCAGAAAGAGGCAAGAGAATTGCTGAAAGAAGCAACAGATGTGTAGTAAGAAGCAACAGAGGTGCAAAAGGAGGCACAAAGGGTACAGAAAGAAGGAAGAGAAGTGCAGAAAGAAGCAACAGAAATGCTGAAAAAGTCACGAAGGGTGCAGAAAGAGGCTAGGGAAGTGCAGAAAGAAGCAACAGAGGTACAGAAAGAGGCGAGAGGGGTGCAGAAAGAGGGAAGAGAGGTGTTGAATGAGGCAAGTTAGTCGCACAATTAGGGAAGAGGGGTGCAGAAAGAGGCAAGAGGGGTGCAGAAAGAAGCAACAGAGGTGCCAAAAAAGGTAAGAGAGGTGCAGAAAGAAGCAAGTGAAGTGCAGAAAGAGTCAAGAGAAGTGTAGAAAGACATAAGAGAGGTGCAGCATCGAGCAAGAGAAGTGCAGAAAGAGACAAGAGAATTGCTGAAAGAAGCAACAGAGGTTTAGAAATAAGCAAGAGAAGTGCAGAAAGAGGCAAGTGAGGTGCAGAAAGAAAAAAGAGCAATGTAGAAAGAACCAACAGAGGTGCAAAAAGAGGCAAGAGGGGTGCAGAAATAGGTAGGAGAGGTGCACAAAGAGGTAAGAGAGTTAGAGAAAGAGGCAGTAGGGGTGCAAAAAGAAGGAAGAGAAGTGCAGAAAGAGGCAAGAGAATTGCTGAAAGAAGCAACAGAGGTGTAGAAAGAAGCAAGAGAAGCACAGTAAGAAGCAACAGAGGTGCAAAAGGAGGCACAAAGGGAACAGAAAGAAGTAAGAGAAGTGCAGAAAGAAGCAACAGAAATGCTGAAAAAGGCACAAAGGGTGCAGAAAGAGGCAAGAGATGTGCAGAAAGAAGCAACAGAGGTACAGAAAGAGGCGAGAGTGGTGCAGAAAGAGGGAAGAGAGGTGTAGAATAAGACAAGAGAATTGCACAATTAGGGAAGAGGGGTACAGAAAGAGGCAAGAGGGGGACAGAAAGAAGCAACAGAAGTGCCGAAAAAGGCAAGAGAGGTGCAGAAAGAAGCTAGTGAAATGCAGAAAGAGGCAACAGGGGTGCAGAAAGACACAAGAGAGGTGCAGAAAGATGCAAGAGAAGTGCAGAAAGAAGCAAAAGAGGTACAGAAAGAGGCAAGAGTGGTGCAGAAAGAGGGAAGAGAGGTGTAAAAAGAGGCAAGATAGTTGATTGAAAAGGGAAGAGGGGAACAGAAAGAGGCAGGAGGGGTACAGAAAGAATTAACAAAGGTGCTGAAAGAACCAAGAGAGATGCAGAAAGAAGCAAGTGAAGTGCAGAAAGAGGCAACAGAGGTGCTGAAAGACTCAAGAGAGGTGCAGAAACAAGCAAGAGAAGTGCAGAAAGAGGCAAGAGAATTGCTGAAAGAAGCAACAGAAGTGTAGAAAGAAGCAAGAGAAGTGCAGAAAGAGGTAACAGAGGTGCAGAAAGATGCAAGAGAGGAGCAGATAGAAGCAAGAGAAGTACAGAAAGAGGCAAGTGAGGTACAGAAAGAAGCAAGAGCAGTGCAGAAAGAACCAACAGAGGTGCTGAAAGAGGCACGAGGGGTGCCGAAAGAAGGAAGAGAAATGCAGAAAGAAGCAACAGAGGTGCTGAAAGAGGCACGAAGGGTACAGAAAGAGGCAAGAGAAGTGCAGAAAGAAGCAACAGAGGTACAGAAAAAGGAAAGAGTGGTGCAGAAAGAGGGAAGAGGGGTGCAGAAAGAGGCAACAGAGGTGCAGAAAGACGCAAGAGATGTGCAGAAACAAGCAAGAGAAGTACAGAAAGAGTTAAGAGCATTGCTGAAAGAAGCAACAGAGGTGCAGAAAGAAGCAAGAGAAGTGCAGAAAGAAGCAACAGAGGTGCAAAAGGAGGCACGATAGGTACAGAAAGAAGGAAGAGAAGTGCAGATAAAAGCAACAGATATGCTGAAAGAGGCACGAAGGGTGCAGAAAGAGGCAAGAGAAGTGCAGAAAGAAGCAACAGAGGTACCAGAAAGAGGCAAGAGTGGTACAGAAAGAGGGAAAAGAGGTGTAGAAAGAGGCAAGAGAGTTGCACAAATAGGGAAGAGGGGTGTAGAAAGAGGCAGGAGGTAGGCAGAAAGAAGCAACAGAGATGCCAACGAAGGTAAGAGGGGTGCAGTAAGAAGCAAGTGAAGTGCAGAAAGAGGCAACAGAGGTGCAGAAGGATGCAAGAGAGGTACAGAAAGACGCAAGAGAACTGCAGAAAGAAGCAACAGAGGTACAGAAAGAGGCAAGAGTTGTGCAGAAAGAGGGAAGAGATGTGTAGAAAGAGGCAAGAGAGTTGATCAAAAAGGGAAGAGGGGAACCGAAAGAGGCAGGAGGGGCACAGAAAGAATTAACAAAGGTGCTGAAAGAACCAAGAGAGATGCAGAAAGAAGCAAGTGAAGTGCAGAAAGAAAGAGGCAAGAGAATTGCTGAAAGAAGCAAGAGAAGTGTAGAAAGAAGCAAGGGAAGTGCAGAAAGAGGCAACAGAGGTGCTGAAAGACGCAAGAGAGGTGCAGAAACAAGCAGGAGAAGTGCAGAAAGAAAGAGGCAAGAGAATTGCTGAAAGAAGCAACAGAAGTGTAGAAAGAAGCAAGAGAAGTGCAGAAAGAGGTAACAGAGGTGCAGAAAGATGCAAGAGAGGTGCAGAAACAAGCAAGAGAAGTGCAGAAAGAGCTAAGATATTTGCTGAAAGAAGCAACAGAGGTTTAGAAAGAAGCAGGAGAAATGCAGAAAGAACCAACAGAGGTGCAAAAAGAGGCAGTAGGGGTGCAAAAAGAAGGAAGAGAAGTGCAGAAAGAGGCAAGAGAATTGCTGAAAGAAGCAACAGATGTGTAGTAAGAAGCAACAGAGGTGCAAAAGGAGGCACAAAGCGTAGAGAAAGAAGGAAGAGAAGTGCAGAAAGAAGCAACAGAAATGCTGAAAAAGTCACGAAGGGTGCAGAAAGAGGCTAGGGAAGTGCAGAAAGAAGCAACAGAGGTACAGAAAGAGGCGAGAGGGGTGCAGAAAGAGGGAAGAGAGGTGTTGAATGAGGCAAGTTAGTCGCACAATTAGGGAAGAGGGGTGCAGAAAGAGGCAAGAGGGGTGCAGAAAGAAGCAACAGAGGTGCCAAAAAAGGTAAGAGAGGTGCAGAAAGAAGCAAGTGAAGTGCAGAAAGAGTCAAGAGAAGTGTAGAAAGACGTAAGAGAGGTGCAGCATCGAGCAAGAGAAGTGCAGAAAGAGACAAGAGAATTGCTGAAAGAAGCAACAGAGGTTTAGAAATAAGCAAGAGAAGTGCAGAAAGAGGCAAGTGAGGTGCAGAAAGAAAAAAGAGCAATGTAGAAAGAACCAACAGAGGTGCAAAAAGAGGCAAGAGGGGTGCAGAAATAGGTAGGAGAGGTGCACAAAGAGGTAAGAGAGTTAGAGAAAGAGGCAGTAGGGGTGCAAAAAGAAGGAAGAGAAGTGCAGAAAGAGGCAAGAGAATTGCTGAAAGAAGCAACAGAGGTGTAGAAAGAAGCAAGAGAAGCACAGTAAGAAGCAACAGAGGTGCAAAAGGAGGCACAAAGGGAACAGAAAGAAGTAAGAGAAGTGCAGAAAGAAGCAACATAAATGCTGAAAAAGGCACGAAGGGTGCAGAAAGAGGCAAGAGATGTGCAGAAAGAAGCAACAGAGGTACAGAAAGAGGCGAGAGTGGTGCAGAAAGAGGGAAGAGAGGTGTAGAATGAGACAAGAGAGTTGCACAATTAGGGAAGAGGGGTACAGAAAGAGGCAAGAGGGGGACAGAAAGAAGCAACAGAAGGGCCGAAAAAGGCAAGAGAGGTGCAGAAAGAAGCTAGTGAAATGCAGAAAGAGGCAACAGGGGTGCAGAAAGACACAAGAGAGGTGCAGAAAGATGCAAGAGAAGTGCAGAAAGAAGCAAAAGAGGTACAGAAAGAGGCAAGAGTGGTGCAGAAAGAGGGAAGAGAGGTGTAAAAATAGGCAAGATAGTTGATTGAAAAGGGAAGAGGGGAACAGAAAGAGGCAGGAGGGGTACAGAAAGAATTAACAAAGGTGCTGAAAGAACCAAGAGAGATGCAGAAAGAAGCAAGTGAAGTGCAGAAAGAGGCAACAGAGGTGCTGAAAGACTCAAGAGAGGTGCAGAAACAAGCAAGAGAAGTGCAGAAAGAGGCAAGAGAATTGCTGAAAGAAGCAACAGAAGTGTAGAAAGAAGCAAGAGAAGTGCGGAAAGAGGTAACAGAGGTGCAGAAAGATGCAAGAGAGGTGCAGAAACAAGCAAGAGAAGTGCAGAAAGAGCTAAGATAATTGCTGAAAGAAGCAACAGAGGTTAAGAAAGAAGCAAGAGAAATGCAGAAAGAAGCAACTGAGGTGCAGAAAGAAGCAATCACAGTGCAGAAAGAACCAACAGAGGTGCATAAAGAGGTAAGAGGGGTGCAGAAAGAGGTAGGAGGGGTACAGAAAGAATTATCAAAGGTGCTGAAAGAACCAAGAGAGGTGCAGAAACAAGCAAGAGAAGTGCAGAAAGAGGCAAGGGAATTGCTGAAAGAAGCAACAGAGGTGTAGAAAGAAGCAAGAGAAGTGCAGAAAGAGGTAACAGAGGTGCAGAAAGATGCAAGAGAGGTGCAGAAACAAGCAAGAGAAGTGCAGAAAGAGCTAAGATATTTGCTGAAAGAAGAAACAGAGGTTTAGAAAGAAGCAAGAGAAATACAGAAAGAGGCAACTGAGGTGCAGAAAGAAGCAAGCGCAGTGCAGAAAGAACCAACAGAGGTGCAAAAAGAGATAAGAGGGGTGCACAAAGAGGTAGGAGAGGTGCACAAAGAGGCAAGAGAGTTAGAGAAAGAGGCAGTAGGGGTGCAAAAAGAAGGAAGAGAAGTGCAGAAAGAGGCAAGAGAATTGCTGAAAGAAGCAACAGATGTGTAGTAAGAAGCAAGAGAAGCGCAGTAAGAAGCAACAGAGGTGCAAAAGGAGGCACAAAGGGTACAGAAAGAAGGAAGAGAAGTGCAGAAAGAAGCAACAGAAATGCTGAAAAAGGCACGAAGGGGCAGAAAGAGGCTAGGGAAGTGCAGAAAGAAGCAACAGAGGTACAGAAAGAGGCGAGAGGGGTGCAGAAAGAGGGAAGAGAGGTGTTGAATGAGGCAAGTTAGTCGCACAATTAGGGAAGAGGGGTGCAGAAAGAGGCAAGAGGGGTGCAGAAAGAAGCAACAGAGGTGCCAAAAAAAGGCAAGAGAGGTGCAGAAAGAAGCAAGTGAAGTGCAGAAAGAGGCAAGAGAGGTGTAGAAAGACGCAAGAGAGGTGCAGCAACGAGCAAGAGAAGTGCAGAAAGAGGCAAGAGAATTGCTGAAAGAAGCAACAGAGGTTTAGAAATAAGCAAGAGAAGTGCAGAAAGAGGCAAGTGAGTTGCAGAAAGAAAAAAGATCAGTGCAGAAAGAACCAACAGAGGTGCAAAAAGAGGCAAGAGGGGTGCAGAAATAGGTAGGAGAGGTGCACAAAGAGGTAAGAGAGTTAGAGAAAAAGGCAGTAGGGGTGCAAAAAGAAGGAATAGAAGTGAAGAAAGAGGCAAGAGAATTGCTGAAAGAAGCAACAGAGGTGTAGAATGAAGCAAGAGAAGCACAGTAAGAAGCAACAGAGGTGCAAAAGGAGGCACAAAGGGTACAGAAAGAAGGAAGAGAAGTGCAGAAAGAAGCAACAGAAATGCTGAAAAAGGCACGAAGGGTGCAGAAAGAGGCAAGAGACGTGCAGAAAGAAGCAACAGAGGTACAGAAAGAGGCGAGAGTGGTGCAGAAAGAGGGAAGAGAGGTATAGAATGAGACAAGAGAGTTGCACAATTAGGGAAGAGGGCTACAGAAAGAGGCAAGAGGGGGGCAGAAAGAAGCAACAGAAGTGCCAAAAAAGGCAAGAGAGGTGCAGAAAGAAGCAAGTGAAATGCAGAAAGAGGCAACAGGGGTGCAGAAAGACACAAGAGAGGTGCAGAAAGATGCAAGAGAAGTGCAGAAAGAAGCAAAAGAGGTACAGAAAGAGGCAAGAGTGGTGCAGAAAGAGGGAAGAGAGGTGTAGATAGATGCAAGAGAGTTGATCAAATAGGGAAGAGGGGAGCAGAAGGAGGCAGGAGGGGTGCAGAAAGAATGAACAGAGGTGCAGAAAGAAGCAAGTGAAGTGCATAAAGAGGCAACAGAGGTGCAGAAAGATGTAAAA
The DNA here is from genome assembly GCF_964204655.1 of Triturus cristatus. Classification (NCBI taxonomy): domain Eukaryota; kingdom Metazoa; phylum Chordata; class Amphibia; order Caudata; family Salamandridae; genus Triturus; species Triturus cristatus. Next base: position 229,859,681 of record NC_140580.1, on the reverse strand, counting down.
GAGGTGCAGTAAGAAGCAACAGAGGTGCAAAAGGAGGCACAAAGGGTGCAGAAAGAGGGAAGAGAGGTGTAGAAAGATGCAAGAGAGTTGATCAAATAGGGAAGAGGGAAGCAGAAGGAGGCTGGAGGGGTGCAGAAAGAATGAACAGAGGTACAGAAAGAAACAAGTGAAGTGCAGAAAGAGGCAAAAGAGGTGCAGAAAGACGTAAAAGAGGTGCAGAAACAAGCAATAGAAGTGCAGAAAGAGCTAAGAGAATTACTGAAAGAAGCAACAGAGGTTTAGAAAGAAGCACGAGAAGTGCAGAACGAGGCAAGTGAGGGGCAGACAGAAGCAAGAGCAGTGCAGAAATGTCGCGGTCACCCACTTGGTAATTCCTACACAGAGCCGTCACCGCATCACATTAAAGCCAGTTTTCGGGCGACAACTACGTAAACATCCCAAAAACTACAATTCCCTACAAGCCATGGGGCGCAAGGTGGGGCCTGCAGTACTTAAGCACTTCCGCCGGAGGCGGAAGGTGCTTGACAATTCGAATCAGAGAAGGATTTAGATGGCGGATGGTGCTCCCCGCCGGATACCAGCGAGAAGCATTTCCGCAGTGATTCCCGAGTTGGGCCGAGTCCCATTCCAGCTGAGGACCAGCGACGCGTCGGAGGAGGAGAAAAGGCCGTAGACTATTCCCGAAGCGGTTCAGGTAACGCGGGAAGAAAAGCCTGTGCGCTTCCTTCCTTAACCGCTGTCCTTTGACAGGCGAGCATTCAAGTAGCGTAGGAGGCACTGGTGTGCTCCTCCTCGCTAAGTCCAGAAACGATTGACATACGCCGCAAGTCTTACAGAAGACGCCGGTGAGCGTCACGGAAGCTCCGAGACCCCTGTGGTTGTTTTGGGTCACCGGTGCATGCGCATACGTGTTTTGGCTGCTGAAGCAACCAGGGCAAGGAAGACTACACACGATCGCTGGAGCATTTAACACATTGTTTCTCTAGTCGGTTTATTGTTTTGGCCATTATTGTTATTGTACTTTTTGGTGTTCGCAGGCAGTGTGTTCTAAGACGTATTACAGCCACTGACTGAATTCCGGAACCAGCTCCAGTGTTGTATACATTGAATCACAAGGAAATTCACCGCATATGGAGCAGAGAGTGAGGTTTTCTCTCAATCTGAGCGGCTAGGGTACCTCATTACGAGGGAATTAGAATTTATGTTTTGACTGGGACTTTTTCTTGTTTTGGGGACTTATTGGATCACAGACCAGGCTCCCAACCCCAAGCAGGATTAAAGGACATCCTAGCTGCACTTCTTCTGGGTTGTATCCACCCGAACTCGTTCCACCTCCCAGACCAGACCCTGAAGGGACCCCACCACGGACAGCGTATTCCTTATTTATCCTCCTTCCCTTTTTCCCCCGGGCACGACCTCACGCAGCAGGGTCTCCTCTCCTCTGCAGGGCCTTATGCTCAGGGGAATCGGGGATTAGGTCGGCTATCATCATCTCTGCTAGGATCAAGAAAAAAGGTTAGTGGCATACCCTGCACCTGTGCCACTGACAACCTGACAGACCTGACAAAAAAGAACCAACAGAGGTGCAAAAAGAGGCAAGAGGGGTGCAGGAAGAGGTAGGAGATGTGCAGAAAGAGACAAGAGTGGTACAGAAAGAGGCAGGAGGGGTGCAAAAAGAAAGAAGAGAAGTGCAGAAAGAGGCAAGAGAATTGCTGAAAGAAACAACAGAGGTGCAGAAACAAGCAAGAGAAGTGCAGAAAGAGGCAAGAGAATTGCTGAAAGAAGCAACAGAGGTTTATAAACAAGCAAGAGAAGTGCAGAAAGAGGCAAGTGAGGTGCAGAAAGAAAAAAGAGCAGTGCAGAAAGAACCAACAGAGGTGCAAAAAGAGGCAAGAGGGGTGCAGAAATAGGTAGGAGAGGTACACAAAAAGGCAAGAGAGGTACAGAAAGAGACAAGAGAATTACTGAAAGAAGCAACAGAAGTGTAGAAAGAAGCAAGAGAAGTGCAGAAAGAGGCAAGTGAGGTGCAGAAAGAAAAAAGAGCAGTGCAGAAAGAACCAACAGAGGTGCAAAAAGAGGCAAGAGGGGTGCAGAAATAGGTAGGAGAGGTGCACAAAGAGGCAAGAGAGGTACAGAAAGAGGCAAGAGAATTACTGAAAGAAGCAATAGAAGTGTAGAAAGCAGCAAGAGAAGTGCAGAAAGAGGCAAGTGAGGTGCAGAAAGAAGCAAGAGCACTGCAGAAAGAACCAACAACAATGCAAAAAGAGGCAAGTGAGGTGCAGAAAGAAGCAAGAGAGGTGCAGAAAGAAGGAAGAGAAGTGCAGAAAGAAATAACAGGGGTGCAGAAAGACGTAAGAGGGATACAAAAAAAGGCAAAAGGGGTGCAGAAAGAGGGAAGAAGGGTGCAGAAAGAAGCAAATGAGGTGCAGAAAGAGGCAACAGACATGCAGAAAGATGGAAGAGAGGTACAGAAAGTAGTATAGATTTGCAGAAAGAGGCAAGAGAAGTGCAGAAAAAGAAAGAAATGTGCAGAAAGAAGCAATAGAAATTCATAAAGAGGCAAGTGAGGCGCAGAAAGAAGCAAGAGTGTCTTGCACACCATTAGTACCAATTTAACACCCATATTTAGCAATAAATAACAGGTGACCATTCTTGGTTTACAAAGGACCTTCCTCCACGCTGAATCATTGGTCGCTGCATTTTTGGTAAAGTTTGATCTGTTTGAGCTAGAAACAAGGCTTTTTTGGTTCAAGTCTGCAGATTAGGCAGCAGATGATGAATTGTGTGGCTAATGCAGAAAATGTATAATTGTGCGAATGTCAGTGCAGCCAAACAGTCGCATAATTCCAGTGGGCCTGCTCATACATCTGACTAGGTCCAGAAGTGCTCCTCAGTGATTCCTTCTTTTTTTGTCTCACCGAGTTCAAAGTTTAGCTTCTATGGAGCCCCAATGCCCCCACGGTCCCAGCTGGCATTGCTTTTGCACAAGGGGAGCTGCTGACATGCAGTTCCCCTTGTGCAAAAGGAATCTGCTTTGCTTTTTGGAAGCGAGAGCAAGTTTCCTGCTCTCGGGTCCAAAAACCAAAGCAGTGTTTGCTATGGCTCCTGCCCTGCCATAGCAAACAGCAATGTCCCGGGGGTGGGCACCCCGGGACAGTGCAGGAGATGTCCCTGGGGGGTGGCCATCCCCAGGACCATCAAGGGCTACAGGAGGGGGGCTGCGTGTCCCCCCTCCCAACATTTTTAAAGCCCCGGGGAGGTGGTGGTCCCTGGGGCCAGGGGTCCGTAACGGACCCCCTATGTAAATAAATATTGGCCCTGGGAGGTGGTAGTCCCTGGAGCAGTGTGGGGTGGCTTGAGCCCCACCACACTTTAATTTTGAATACAACCCTGGGGAGGTGACGGTCCGCAGGGCTGCAGGGGGCGCATAGCCCCCCACATTTAAATCAGGTAGGAGCGGGGAGGTGGTGGTCCCAGGGGCTTACGGGGCCCGCAAGGACCTCAAATAATTAAATGCCCTGGTAAGGTGGCGGTCCCCGGGGCTTTGGGGGCCCGCAAGGCTCCCCCACATAATGAGGAATGCCCTGTGGAGGTGGCAGTCCCCAGGGTAGCGTGGGGGGCAGAAAGAAACCCCCAATGGATTTTTTTATGAAAAAGCCCCGGGAAGGTGGCAGTTCCCAGGGCTGCAGGGGTCGCGTGCCCCCTTTATGATAAACAAAGCCCCAGGGGTGGCAGTCCCCGGGGCTGTGGAGGCCCCTGCAGGCCCCCACACCAAAATTAACTATTGCCCCCGGGACCTGGCCCACCCGGGGGCTTGAAACAAACAAAGCGCGGGACACCGTGCTTCTTTTTTTTGTATAATTTTGTCCAGAGTCTGGCACCCAGTACAAATTCAACCAATTTTTTTTTTTTTAAATGCTTTTTTGGCCCTGGGGGTCCTTGTGGGACCCCCTGAGCAGGCCTAGGGGGTCAGGATGTTTCTACCCTGACCCTTTTTCTTGTTTTTCACCTTTATTCTACTGTTTTCTTGTGACCAAGTTGTACCGAGTCACATGATGGCTGCCAACACTTCCTGGTTTGGAGTGTTGGCAGCCAATCAGAAGTCAGCTTGACTCCTCCTCGGTGCTCAGATATCGATATTTTTCTTTTTTGAATTTCTCAGGAACTACTGAATGGATTTACACCATTTAAAAAAAGGTTGCTTTCTGAACCAAGAGCTACCTGTTTGCCAAATTTGGTGTAATTCCGTTCAGCAGTTCAGGCTGTAGCCTGTTCCAATTTTTCCTATGGAAATTTACATGGGGAAAATGTGTTTTGGGACCCCCCTTTTTTCTCGTCCCCCACTTGATGAAGCACCCTAAACTTTCAAGACAGAAGCTGACTGGAGCAGACCATTCATTTTGAAAATTTCGCGAAGATTCGTCAAACGGCGCCAGAGATATTTGCAAATCAAAAAAAGCTTTTCCTTAGGAAAATAGGTCCTAACTATAACTACCTACTGGCGACTGCCAGCAGGTAAAATATATATATATATATATATATATATATATATTACCTACTGGCGGTCATCAGTAGGTAGTTATAGGTAGAACCTAGTTTCCATAGGACAAGCATATTTTGATTTGCCAATAACTTTGGCGTCGTTTCATGAATCTTCACAAAATTCTCAAAAAAACAAGTCTATCCAGGTCAGCTCCTATCCTGAAAGTTTGGGGGTGATTCGTCAAGTGGGGACTGAGAAAAAAGGAGGTCTCAAAACACGTTTTCCCCATGTTATTTTCCATAGGAAATTTTGAGACAGGCTACAGCCTTAACTGCTGAACGGAATTACCCCAAATTTTGCAAAAAGGTAGTGAAAGGTTCAGAAAGCAACCTTTTTTTAAAAAAATGGTGTAAATCTGCTCAGTAGTTGCTGAGAAATTAAAAAAATAAGAGTCAAAAAATCAGTTTCCCATAGGAAACTTTAGGCAAGGCTACAGCCCGAACTGCTGCATGGAATTACCCCAAATTTGGCAAAAAGGTAGTGCTTGGTTCAAAAAGCGACCTTATTTTTAAATGGTGTAAATCTGTCCAGTAGTTGCTGAGAGAATCAAAAATAAAAGTTTCGATATCTCTGGCCGAGGAGGGTTCGCAAACCCTCCCAACCACAAGCTTTATTCTAATTGGCTGTCAACACTCCAAACCAGGCAGTGTTGGCAGCCATCTTGTGACTCGGTATAACCGAGTCACAAGAAAACAGAAACAAGCATTGGCATAGCTAATAGGTCTCGCCTTTGGGACCTTATAAGTGTTTAGTTATACAGCACAATATCCATGGTGCAACAACATCAACTGTTGCATGGCTAAACACCTATAAGGTCCCAAAGGCGAGATCTATTGGCTATGCCAATGCTTGTTTTAATTGCCACCAGGGCCGGACTGGCCGTAGCCTGATTGCCACTGCCATGATTCCTGTGTTTGCACAAAGCACAGGATAGTGTGAATGTGATTGACAGCACAGGGCCTAAACAGACCCTGCTCTGTCAAGTACAGCGTGATGGTGAGCACCCAACATTATTCAAATGAGCCCTGCTGAATAGCTCAGCTGGGGCTCAGTTCGGGGCTGCAAAAGCGGCACCTTGGCTGCCAGAGACACGTCCCACTCCTGCTCACCAGCACAGGCAATGAACCTACCTTTTTTATGAGTACCAGTACTCTCTAAGGCAGTAGAGAAGTACCGGCCCATTTAAAGCACTGGTCCTAGTAAAGAAATCCAAAGTTACTGCTGGCAGTACAACGCTTAATTTGTGAAAATATAAGCGCCGAGGCCTGAGGTATTTCTCAAGAGGCCACCGCCCATCTCACTGCCAGCACTGCCACATACTAACCATCAGGCTTTCCAATGATAGCTCCTCAAAAATAGACGGACGACGCCACCATTTCCTCCTGGACAATGCGATTAGCATCAAACATGCAGGTGTCACAGTTTCTGTGGCATGTGCCCAGCTCACCAGTCCGCTGTGCCACCTAGAGATCTCAGTGTTTGAACAGGTCTGAAATTCTTCATGCATCCTGTTCGCTCTTCATAATACTGCCCTGGCTGCCCTGCACCCCTCAGACACCCCTAACCTTCCTCACCCCTCTGAGGGACTGTCAGGAAGTTGTCTTAGACTCACAACCCCCACCCCCTCCCCCCAGCTCGCAGATTGAGGCTGCCCGCGGGCCGCACAAAGGGCATCCTTGGAGGGCGGACACCGTAGTGCCACATGAAGGCACAGAGCCAGCCGGGCTAGTGTTTGGACCCTCTTGTGCACCAGTGGGCAGGGAGCGAGGTATAGCTACCTCTCCCACCCACTTGGCAATCCTTTTTCACCCAGAGCTACACTGCAAGAAAGGGTTCAAAATGACTTAGCTATCTTGCACAGTCTCATCAGTTCAGAACTGAAGGTTTTCTAATATTCGTACAATGGAGCCAAAGTGTTGCTGTTTACCTCAGGGAGCTATCAACCATTGACAAAGTCAAAAGTCCTGGCATTACCGTAGGTGTGTGTGACGTGTTGCTTATATAGGTGGGCACAATGACAACAAGAGGTCCCCTATGCAGCCCATGAGCGCTGCGTAGGCGAGACCTAACAACCCCCTTCCAACCACACATCACACATGGTGAGACAGGCACAGGTTTGGGGCATCAGTGCTATTAGTGCTTGGATGCACTGGCAGTGCTTTTGACGCTTTATACAAACATGCCTGAAATTATAGTCAACAAAGTAAACATGCACTGGCAAAGCAAAGAGGTCTTATATTGACAGCCAGCCTTTTGGCTTTTGCCGTTTTTTTTTTGTTTTCTCATGATTTTTTGGAAATCTTTATCGAACTGTTGGATCCTAACCAATATGGAAAATATTAGTTAAAAGGAAAAATATGTTTTAGGCAATTTAAAGGAACAATCTTAGGTTGGGGTCTGGATCGAATGTGTGTAACTAGAATGAACGATTGATAATACAGTGTTAACAAAGTAATCTCAAACATTTAAATAGATGAAGCTCTGGCTAAGGTTGGGATCAACTCGGCGTGCTTAGAGGGGAAAGGGTCTTAACACACGCCATCAGGAGCATTTTAAAGATTTAAATAGAACAATCACCGGCTGAGGACAGACTCGAACCCGTGCAGCTAGAGGTGAAAGGTTCAGAAGACGGGCCTCTTCAGCTGGTCACAGATTTACTTGGACCAATGCCCAGCTGATGTCAGAATTGAAACTACGACCTAGAAAGGAAAGGGTCAATTCCCACGTCTACTAAATTGATTTAAGACGTATAAATAGAACTGAGTGTGGTCAGGATCAAATCTGTGCACCTGAAGGTGAAAGATGCAAAACGCAGCGCTACCCACATGATTGCAAAGACTCAGTGGAGTAACAGCCTCAGGCCAGGATCGAACCGCAGTGCCTAGAGGTGACAGGCTTGTAAGCAGTGCTCTCCTGCACTGAGCTCTGCGGTCTTTAATGAAATAAAGAAGTCCTGTGGCGTACCTGTACACGCTAAGGGTGGAGGGGTGGGGGGAGTGCGGCCGAGAGCACAGCACACAGAGTGTTTCCCTTGCGGGAGCGAGCAGGGGCACCATCCAAAGCTCGCTCCCACAAGGGAGTCACCAAACGTGCACACGTTGCTATTGAAAGCAATGCAACGCGTGCATGTTTTTCGCCGAAAAAGCGAATTGATTACAAGAGGTCCCCTATGCAGCGCATGCGTGCTGCGTAGGCGAGACCTAAAACAAAGGTGAAAAAAGAAAAGGGGGCAGAGTAGAAACTCCCTGGCCTCTTAGGCCTGCTCAGGAGGTCCCACAAGGACCCCCAGGGCCAAAAAAAGCATTTTTTAAAATAATTTTGGCCGAATTTGCGCTGGTTGCCAGACTCTGGACGAAATCCCGCCAATATTTTTTTAAAAATGAAGCGTGGGCTCCTGTGCTTCATTTAATTGGAGCACCGGGTGGGCCAGGTCCTGGGGGCATTTGCAACAAATATATGCGGGGGTCCGCGGGGGCCCCCGCAGCACCGGGGACTGCCACCCCCGTGTCTTGCTTAACATTATGTGCAGGAGGGAACTCAGCCCTCGTGCAGCCCTGGAGACTGCCACCCCCGGGGCTTCTTTTTTAAATGTGTGGGGGCCTCCAAGGCCCCTCCAAGCCCCGGGGACTGCCACAACTCGGGGCTTTTATTAATTATTTGCGGGGGCACACGGCCCCCCGCTGCCTGGGAACCGCCACCCCGTGGCTTTAAAAAAAAAAACCTGTGTGGTGGCTCGAGCCCCCCCACATGACCCGGGGACCGCCACCTCCCCGGGGCACTAAAATGCAAATGCAGGGGTCTGTTACAGACCCCGAGCCCCAGGGACCACCACCTCCCCGCGCTGTGCACTAGTTGGGAGGGGGGCCACGTGGTTTCCTCCAGGAGCCCTCGATGGCCCTGGGGACCGCCACCCCCCAGGGCTGGCTCCTGTAGTTTCCCGGGGTGCCCACCTCCAGGCCGTGCGGCTCCCACCCTGTCATAGCAAACACTGGTTTGGATTTTGTAAGTGAGAGCTGGAAACCTGCTCTCACTTACAAAATCCAAACCAGATTGCTTTTCCACAAGGGGAGCTGCATAGCTCCCCTTGTGGAAAAGCAATGCCGGCTCCCGCAGGAGGCGGGGAGGCGGTGGGTCCATGGGGACATTGGGGCTCCCCCCACGGTCCCCAATGGATAGGGACTGCCCCGGGGGATGGGGTCCCCAGGGCTAGAAGTAGCCCAGAAGGGGGCCACGTGGCTCCCCTCCATCAATCAATTAAAAAAAAAATGAAGCCCAGCCCCATGGGATGGGGTCCCCGGTGCCACTTGAGGCCTAAGGAAGGGGGCCACGCAGCCCCCTTCTTTAAAAAGTATTTAAAAAAAAAATCTAAATGTGGCCATGCACCAGGGAATGGGGTCCCTGGGGCAGAAATTGGCCTCGGGAGCGGGGGTCACGCAGCCCCCTTTCCATTTTTTTTTTTAAAGTAGGACCTGGGGGATGGGGTCCCCAGGGCCCTAATTAATGTAAAAGGAGGGGGGCCACACAGCCCCCCTTGTAAAATAAAATTAAAAAACGGCATCGCGGCAGAGGCCCTGTCCCCCAACCTCAGCACTCAGCAAACGCGTCCCCTAAAGTGCGTTGTAAGTGGGGAAATTAATTTCCCTTGAATACTGAGGGTCTCTGGGGGCCAACTAGCTCACCAGGTACCTCCAGTATGCGCCAGGGAGCTGCGTTGAAGAGAGGTGTTCAGAGTCCATGCCCCTTTTTACACCTCTCTGCAACTCAGCTCTGTGGTGCTTACTGGAGGTACCTGGTGGGCTAGTTGGCCCCCAGGGAACCTCAGGAGTAAGGGGGATTTAATCCCCCAACTTAAAATGCACCACGGGGTGCGTTTGCACACTTGTCACATAAGGCCCTCCCTCTCCCTTCACCACTGTGCAAACTGGTACTCTGGTGCTGTAGGAGAGTAGGATCTGCTTCACATGGGTACCCCACTTTTTGCTGGTGTTTCACTGTTTTTCTACCTTACTCTGGCTGTGGCCCTGCTAATCAGGACCACAGCCTAGCTGCTTCCTCTCTAAAATGGTTTGCATGTACATTAGGTACATATCTAACTGGATTCTGGAGTGCCTTATAAGCCCCTAGTATATGGTATACTATGTACCTAGGGCATTGGTACCTCAGAGGCCTACCAGGGGGTGAAGCATGTGTTATGCCACCCCTGGGAAGCACTCCAAAATGGCACCACAGGTCTGCTACTGCAGCCTGGGTAAGGGTGTGCTTGCACCCCTTACAGTGGTATAGGCTACCTATATCCACATACATATACAGACACATATAAACCTATACACCACTCCTATGGCAGGCCTTAACAATCCTGCAGGCAGAGTGCTTGGTTTTGTGTGAGAGGGTGCCCAAGCATGAGCTGAGCCCCTCTGCAGCTTTCAGAAATACTTCCTTATGGCTGTTCTGTGATACAGCCATACCATATACTCTTAAGTGCATTATAACCTCACGGTAAATGCTAACTTTGGAATGGCTGCATCAAAACATGTCGTGCTTGGTGTCAAATGCTTTGGAATACTACCCCCCCGCCAATTCTGGCGGCGGGGATAGCATCTCACCCTTCTAGAGGGAGAGACATGTTCACACTGGTCAAACCTGGTAGGACTTTCCTGAGCCCTGGCATCACAAAATGGATGCCTCGACCACAGACACGGGTCTGGCCTCCTGCTGCTGCAGGGGAGGCCTGGATAATAGGTTTCCTGCCGAAGGGAGGTGTAACCACCTCCCCAGACAGGCAGATGTGTATTGGGGCTGGGAGGAAGCACTCTCCGGTGTTTTGAAGTCCTGCACTGGGGGCACACTTGGTGTTCCTGTGCATAGTCCAGTTCAAACCGGTTGCAGGGGCTACCTGCCCCTGCTCTGGCACGAAACTGGACAAAGGAAATGGGTGTAACCACCCCTCTTTCCAAGCCCGCCCATGGGTGGGGCTGTAGAGTTAGTCCATCCCCTAAACTTAGTATAGGAATCCAGTCTCTAGGACTTTAGATTACCCTGGATGAAACTCTGCAACATATATCCTGGACCTTCGACTTTCTATCACGACTAGACGATGGAAGAAATCTCCCTTGGGGTCAAGGAGTGACTCCCCTGCTTGGCAGGCACCAAAGAAGCAACTGACAAGTCTGCATCGCTGAAGCTCCCGCCAGATGCCGAAGTCTTTGCATCACCAGAGGTAGATTTCCAGACTTCCCTAAGGCTACACTGAGACCACAGCAAAGCCAAGGCCCGTGGCTATCTTGGGTGACGTGGAACCGTGACCCCTGGCACCATGATCTTTTGCAGCAACAGCATCTTCCTTGGCTTCCTCGAAGTTGTGCTCTGGGCTCTGAGTAGCCCCAGCCTTGAGCACCTCCTGCACTGACGATTGCTGGCCTCCACTCCACAAGTGACCCGTGGTCCAGTTTCAAGTGCGACCACTCGAGGCTCCTTCGTGATCACTAGCCCGTTGGCTAGCAGGTCCCCACGAAGGCAACTCCTTTTCTGCTTGGGCTTTCCTGGTTGCTCCAGACATGCCCTGACTTACCCTCGCTGGGTGAGTCCCTCAGACCTTGCTGGTCTGCACCGCAGTCCTTGCTCTGAATTCCTGTGACTTGCCGTTGCCAAGGCTTGTTGGGTCCAATCTGGTCGCTGACACCGCAGCACTTGACAAACTTTGTGGGACAGCTTGAATCCGGCTCGTGGACTTCGTCGACACCTCCTGGACCTCGTGGCTGTCAAGACACCCATCAACTCACCTGAAGCACCCGACATCTGTGGGCATTGGTCCATCCTGCCCTCAGTCACTGGCTAGTGACCCAGACACTGTCCCCTCTGCTTTCAGGTTCCTTACATCCTAGATCCAGGCTTGGATCTCTTCGGACACTTCTCCTCTTCACAGCAGCAGCAGTTCTTTGCATGCTTCCATTGCAATCGACGATGCGACCCGACACCAAAAGACACCTATGCACCCGGCTTCCCTGGGTGAGGTAACTCGAGTACTCAGGTGCTCCTGTGGGTGCCGGCCCTAGAACTTCTTAAGTCCAAAAGGGTTTGGTCCTGACTCGATTAGAAGTGTGCCTAATCTTTAAATTTCCAACCACGACATTGCCCATAGAAGATAACGGGAACCCGCGGTTGTGTTTACACACTGCACACAGTCCCCGTGTGTCCCCTGTGTCACTACCTTTGGTGGTTCCTTGGGGTCCCAGCAATTCTACGGGTTCTAGGCCTTGTGTCTAGTTCAGTCGTGGTTCTTATACCCCTTTTTTTCTATACGGTTTGGTTCGCCCCTAGGGCCCAAAAGTGTATTTGTGCTATTACTGATAATTTCTGACTTGTAATCAAAGTACTTCGAACTCCAGTCTCATAAAGAGACTAGAGGGGTGTGTGTTAGCTTAAATACATCTATTTTAAATATATACCTGGTGTGGTTGTCCTTTCATTTGATCATTCAAGAGATTATAGACTGGTAAAACAAGCTGCTTTACATTCCTTCAAGACTTAGCCTGAAGGCTGCTCTCCATAGCTACCACTAGGATGGCTTTCAATAAAGGTTGTTTTTACCCTATCACCATAAGGGGTTGTTTGGACTGATACAAGGTGCCCACTAGAACTAGTGTACAGCATATATCAGGCCACCTTCTCACATTGGTGTGCAGCGTGTGGGATTCCAGTTTGCTATTGTTTTACCAGATAATCTCAATTGAATTGATCAACTGAAAACCACTAAAGGTACCTGAGGTACATATAATATCAAGTGTAGCTACAGTAAGTTCTACTGAACTTAGAGTTGTGTGTTAAGGGATAGAACACCCTTTCTACAACTCAAGAGAGTTTAGTAGGCCACACTAGTGTAGGTAGTGCAATACACCACACCACATCAGTAATGTCTAACCAGCCAGGAACCAGTGAGCTCCTTCCCTATAAATATGAGGATCTCTCCTTTGCTCAGCTTAGGGCCTTATGTTCCATTAGGAAGCTGAAGACAGGCAAAAGTCCATCCACCCAGCATCTCATAAACATACTTAAGCAGGATGATATCACAGGGCTTAGTGGGCCTGATGGGATTGATAGTGTGGGTGGGGCAGCACCTGAGGGTGGGCCTAGGGGTGGAAACTCCCCTGACCCTACCTCTGATGCTGACCAGACTGGTGACAATGACTAGACTCTGGTGAACCCAGATTTCCTGGATGAGGATGAGGAGGATTACAATAATGCTCCTTCCTTTATCCCTCCAAGTAGACCTGCCAACAGGTCTAGAAGGGATAGATCTCTGTCAAGGGGATCTATCCAGTCTAACTCCTTTATAGGAACCTCTGTCTCTTCTCACAGAGGGAGGGAAACCTCCCAGGAGAGGAGAGAGAGACTGCTGAAGTATGAGAAAGACACGTTCAACCTCAGAAAGCAGCAGATGGCCTTAGATAGGGAAGCCCTAGAGCTTTACAGAGCTAGTAAAAAGGAGGGACTAGAGTCCCTTGGTGGCAGCAATTTCCCTAAAAAAAGGGAACGGTCTTATGACCATAGAAACCTAAGTAAGATTGTCCCTCCCTACTAGAGTGGGGATGACATCCACAAATGGATAACTGCCTTGGCGAGGGCCTGTAAAGTACAGAATGTCCCTCAAGGTCAGTGAGCAGCAATCTTATGGCTCTCCTTTGCAAACAAAGGTAGAGATAAGCTCCTCACTGTAAGAGAAGAGGATGTTGATGATTACAAAGTCTTGAAAAGTGCACTGATAGATGGGTTTGGCCTAACCACTGAACAATACAAGTTAAAGTTCAGAGACACCCAAAAAGCACACAATCAAGACTGGGTTGACTTTGTTGACTGGGCTGCTAAGGCTCTGGAAGGTTGGTTATTGGGCAGTAAAGTGTGTGACTTCTAAGGATTGTACAATCTGGTAATGAGGGAGCAGATTCTTAATAACTGTCAAAATCAGCTGTTGCACCAGTACCTGGTAGACTCTGATCTGACCTCTCCCCAAGAATTGGGAAAGAAGGCAGACAAATGGGTCAGAACCAGGGTGAGGCAGAAGGTACAGAACCAAGGTGGTGACCCAAAGAAGAAAGATTCCAAAAACTCTGACAAGGGTAAAGACCAGAAGTCTTCTCAAGGGCCCCAAAAATCTTCTTCAGGTGGGGATTCACAGTCAGGAAAGGGTAAAGACCAAAAGAAATCTTGGTGCAAAATCTGTAAACAGAAAAGTCACTGGGCTAGTGACTGCACCAAGGCCAAAGAAAATAGTCCAGCCCCCACCAATGCCCCTAAAGTACCGGCTCCCCCTAGTGCAGTTACAATTGGTGGTGGGAATACACAGAAAAAGGGTGTAGTAGGGTTGACCCTGTGTTCTGAGATGGACTCTGGCCTAGTCAGAGTACCAACTCAGGCTGTGCTTGTCAGTGATGGGGGCATGGGTATGTCCCCCTTTGTGAGTCCCAGTAACTTGGGCAAATACAGACAGCAGCCTTTAATGAATGGAGTAGAAGCTTGGGTATTTAGGGACACAGGAGCATGGTGACAAAAGATCTTGTGGATCATGGGTAGATTATACTTGGTGAAATGTTCCAAGTGACCAATGATAGCAATGTCAGAACAGACCATTCTCTGGCAGTTGTTAACTTCTCCTGGGGAGGGGTAACTGGCCTTAAGAAGGTTGTGGTAAGTGCAGACCTACCAGTACGGTGCTTGCTTGGCAATGATCTACAGACTTCAGCTTGGGCTGAAGTGGAGCTCAGGACACATGTTAGGGATCCCAGCACATGTCTTTGCTGTGACCAGGTCACAGGCTAAAATGTCTCAAACTGGACAGGCCCTGGATTCTGGAATAATGGACCAGGTGCCTCACATGAGGAGGCACAGTAGGGTTAAGGCAGGGTTAAGGCAGAGCCTTCCCACCTGTCTCAGGATACTGATCAGTCTCCGCAGGGAGATGATCTTGAGCCTGAAGAAGGAACTGTCCCAGAGGAGCTTGAACCTGACCAGGTTGAGTTCTTGGGGACAGGGGGCACTTCCAGGTCTGATCTGAGCCAGGAGCAAAAAACCTGCCCCTCTCTTGAAACCCTCAGACAGCAAGCTGCTGATGAGGCTGCTGGGAATGCTAGTGGCACCCATAAAGTTTATTGGGATGATGGACTCCTTTACTCAGAGAGTAGAGACCCCAAGCCTGGTGCATCCAGGAGGTTGGTTATACCTCTGAAGTTTAGGGGTTTCCTATTGACACTAGCCCATGATATTCCCCTAGCAGGACAATTAGGCCAGAACAAGACTTGGGACAGAATTGTTCCTCATTTTCACTGGCCCCACATGTCTGAAGACACAAAGGAGTTTTGTCGCTCCTGTGTTACCTGCCAAGCCAGTGGGAAAGCAGGTGGCACTACATAGGCCCCCCCTGATACCACTACCTGTGGTGGGGGTACCCTTTGAAAGGGTAGGGATTGACATAGTTGGTCCCATGGATCCCCAAACAGCATCTGGGCAGAGATTTATACTGGTGGTGGTGGATCATGCCACCAGGTACCCAGAGACAATTCCCCTAAGGACCACTACAGCACCTGTGGTGGCAAGAGCTCTCTTGAGTGTGTTCTCAAGAGTAGGCTTTCCTAAGGAGGCAGTATCCGACAGGGGTGCAAACTTCATGTCTAGTTAATTGACTGCTGTGTGGAAGGAGTGTGGAGTAAACTATAAATTCACCACACCCTATCACCCACAATGCAATGGTTTAGTTGAGAGATTCAACAAAACCTTAAAGTGCATGATCAAAGGACTCCCAGAGAAGCTTAGGTGAAAATGGGACCTGCTCTTGCCCTGCCTTTTATTTGCATTCAGGGAGGTGCCTCAAAAGGGGGTTGGCTACAGCCCATTTGAACTTTTGTTTGGTCACCCTGTCAGGGGTCCATTGTGTTTGGTGAAGGAAGGATGGGAGTTACCTCTCAAGCCCCCAAGGCAAGACATAGTGGACAATGTACTTGGTCTCCGTTCCAGGATGGTTGAGTACATGAAAAAGGCAAACAAAAACCTTGAGGCTAGCCAGGAACTGCAAAAAGCCTGCCATGAACAAAAGGCTGTACTGACTGTTTACCAGCCAGGACAGAAAGTGTGGGTGTTGGAGCCTGTGGCTCCAGCAGCCCTCCAGGACAAATGGAGTGGCCCCCATACAATTGTTGAGCAAAAAGGGGAGGTTACCTACTTGGTAGACCTTGGAACCCCTAGGAGTCCCCACTGGGTACTTCATGTCAACAGACTAAAACCATATGTTGACAGGGCAGACATGGGCTTGCTCATGGCTACTGATGAAGGACAGGAGGAAGAGAGTGACCCACTCCCTGACCTGCTTTCTCAGAACCCTGAGGATGGGTCAGTTGATGGTGTAGCCTTGGCAGGCAGCCTCACTGCCCAGCAGCAAACAGACTGCAGAAACCTTCTCAGCCAGTTTAGACATATGTTTTCTCTGACACCAAGTCAGACCACCTGGTGCACTCATGAAGTGGAAACTGGGGACAGTCTACTTGTGAAGAATAAGATCTACAGGCAACCTGACCACGTCAGGGACTGTATAAGGACAGAAGTCCAAAAGATGTTGGATCTGGGTGTGATTGAGCCCTCAGTTAGCCCTTGGGCTAGCCCAGTAGTCCTGGTACCAAAACCTCACACCAGTAGTGGGAAAAGAGAGATGAGGTTTTGTGTCGACTACAGGGGTCTCAATGCAGTCACTAGGACTGATGCCCATCCCATCCCTAGGACAGATGAGCTGATAGATACTTTGGCCTCAGCCAAGTTTCTAAGCACATTTGACCTAACAGCTGGCTACTGGCAGATCAGACTAGCTGATGATGCAAAGCCAAAGACAGCATTTTCTACCCCTAGTGGGCACTATCAAGTTGTGGTAATGTCCTTTGGTTTGACGAATGCACCTGCCACTTTCCAAAGGTTGGTGAATCAAGTCCTTACAGGCCTGGCTGAAAGATTTTAGTGCAGCATATCTAGATGATATTGCTGTCTTTAGCTCCACCTGGGAGGATCACCTGGTCCACCTGAGGAATGTTTTGGAGGCCCTGCAAAGGGCAGACCTCACTATCAAGGCTACTAAGTGCCAGATAGGGCAGAGTCAGGTTGTGTACCTGGGCAACTTGTAGGTGGAGGCCAGGTTCAACCATTGCAGAGCAACATCCAAACCATAATGGAATGGGTTGCTCCAACTACCCAGAGTCAGGTGAGAACCTTCTTAGGCCTGACTGGGTACTATAGGAGATTTGTCAAAGGGTATGGATCAATAGTGACACCCTTGAATGACTTAACTTCTAAAAAGATGCCCCAAAAGGTTCAGCGGACAGCTAGCTATCTAAAGGCATTTGATGACCTGAAGCAGGCCATGTGCACTGCTCCCATTCTGCAGAGTCCTGACTACTCCAAGAAGCTCATTGTCCAAACAGATGCATCTGAATTGGGGTAGGGGCTGTACTGTCACAATTGAATGATGAAGGTCAGGATCAGCCAGTAGCTTTCATAAGCAGAAGGCTGACCCCTAGAGAGAAACGTTGGTCAGCCATTGAGAGGTAGGCCTTTGCTGTGGTTTGGGCTCTGAAGAAGTTGAGGCCATACATGTTTGGTACTCACTTCCTTGTTCAGACAGACCATAAGCCCCTCTTATGGCTAAAACACATGAAGGGTGAAAACCCCAAATTGCTTAGGTGGTCCATTTCCCTACAGGGGATGGACTTTACAGTGGAACATAGACCTGGGAGTAACCGTGCCAATGCAGATGGACTCTCTAGGTATTTCCACTCAGAACACGAAGACTCAACTGGTCAAGGTTAGTTTAATGTCCCTGCGTTGGGGAGGGGTTGTGTAGGAGAGTAGGATATGCTTCACATGGGAACCCCCACTTTTTGCTGGTGTTTCACTGTTTTTCGACCTTCGTTTGGCTGTGGCCCTGCTAATCAGGACCACAGCCTAGCTGCTTCCTCTCTAAAATGGTTTGCATGTACATTAGGTACATATCGAATTGGATTCTGGAGTGCCTTATCAGCCCCTAGTATATGGTATACTATGTACCTAGGGCATAGGTACCTCAGAGGCCTACCAGGGGCTGAAGCATGTATTATGCCACCCCTGGGAAGCACTCCAAAATGGCACCACAAGTCTGCTACTGCAGCCTGGGTAAGGGTGTTAGGTTCTTTCTGCACATCTCGTCTTCTTCTTGCACTTTTCTGCGTCTTTCTGGACTTCTGTTCCCTCTTTCTGCATTTGTCTTGCTACTTTCTGCACTTTTCTTCCTCTTTCTTCACATGTCCTACCTTTGTAGGCATAGTTAGAAATTAGCATTTAAAAAACCTTAGAAATTCACTGAAAAAACCATAGGTTTCAGAAACATTATAGTTAAAAATTTCCATTTAAAAAACTTTTGAAATTCACTGAAAAAACCATAGGTTACAGGGACGTTATAGTTAGAAATTAGCATTTAAAAAACCTTAGAAATTCACTGAAAAAAAAATATAGGTTTCAGGGACGTTATATTTAGTTTCAGATTTCACTCGTACAAAAACATAGAAATGTGGCTGTTATAGTTAGTTGACCTAACTATAACTCGCGTGCCCGCAATGCACTGCTGATGACATCATATATTACATCACTGATGACATCTCAAATGACATCACTGATGACATCATCCACGTGATCATCTGATGCACCTCCTCATACCCTAATAAAACCTTTCATGCACCCACTCTAAACTACAGACCACCAATATCGAAACCATAGACAGACCAATAGCAGTTAGTACATACCTGTTCAGTGATTCATACGTCTATACACACATTCACCCACTAACCTATACAGTCACTCATACACACAGTCATTCATCTATACAGCCGCTGATACATCCACTCATACACCCATATAGACACTCGCACACAACCACTCACCCAAAGAGTTACTCATACACCTGGTCAGTCATGTAAAGAAACTATCACACACCCATTTCATTGCTTATACAGTCATACACACACCACCGCACGTATTTATACAGATACTAACACATACTTACTCTCTTAAACAATCACTGATAGAATCACACACTCATCCATACAGATACTCTTGCAATCAGTCACTCTCACATATAGTCATTTTTATACTCCAATACTCACATATACTGCTTCAAAACATATGTAGTTACTCACACATGCACCACTGAGACATCTATTCACTCACCAACACACCCATACACACACTCACCCACCCATACAGCTGTTTCCATATGCACTCTCGAACCTATACACCCAGTGAAACAACCACTCACATATCTATGCACACATCCCCCCACCCACAAAGACACTCAGACACCCATACAGATACTCAGACAACCAATAAATAACACATATAGACACTCATGTAGCTATTCACCAAGCCATGCAGCTGCTTACACACCAACTAACAGACTGATAGAGACATTCACACAGTTTAGTCTCTAACCCATGCATTCAGTAAGACACATTTAATGACTCACTTATACAGTCAGTCACAAACCTACTAAATCATCCATTCGGACACTCATACACCCACTCATACTTCAATACACCTTGGCATATATATGTAAAAAAACATATTTTTATACTTTACAGAAACACACATTCACTGGATGATGTCATCAGTGATGTCATTTGAGATGTCGTCAGTGGTTATCAGTGATGTCACTGAGCATGTCATGAGTGATGTAATATGTGACATCATCAGCAGTGCATTGTGGGGTGCGAGTTATAGTTAGGTCTACTAACTATAACGGCAGAATTTCTATGGTTTTGTATGAGTGAAATGTCGAACTAACTATAACGTCCCGGAAACCTATGGTTTTTTTCAGTCAATTCCTAAGGTTTTTTAAATGCTAACTTCTAACTATAACGTCCCTGAAACCTATGGTTTTTCCAGTGTGTGTGTGTGTGTGTGTGTGTGTGTGTGTGTGTGTGCATATATATATATATACACACATATATATTACCTACTGGCGGTCGCCAGTAGGTAGTTATAGTTAGGCGCAAGTTTCCATAGGAAGAGCATTTTTTATTTTGCTTATAACTTTGGCGTTGTTTGATGAATCTTCATGAAATTTTCCAGACTAATTCTTTGTTCATATTGTGAGAAGTTGGCCTGATATGTAGTGCTCACTATTCTAGTGATCACTGTGTATCATTCCAAACGACCCTTATTGATGATTGGTTGTAAGTCAACCTTATAGACCAGCTATCCTAGTAGCGTGGATACGAGCAGTCTTAGGCTGTGGTAAATATTTCTCCTTTACCGGGACTGAATTTGATACAGGAACATTATAAAATAGCTCAGTAAAATGAGAGGCAGAATCCGTGATATTAGAGTTTCGGAATGGGCTTTATTCCAATAAGCGATTATAATCGGATGCCTCAAGTTCCATCACCACGGGGGTTCAGGAAGTGAAGTACATACTTTATTGACAAGCAGTAACTTTTATAATACATACATTATAATGAAGTGAATACAGTAGGCGTAACAATTGATAAGGACATTGACGTTTGGTTTGCGTAACCGAAAATGGGTGTAATAATGAGTAAAAAGGAACATGATTGGTTGTGATGTCATGTATAGGTGGATCTATAAGATAATACTTGGCATGGATGCGCGCGCAGCAGTATGACGTGTAATTGACGTGTAACTAGGGGGTGACGGGGACTTGACATTTAGCTCTATATGTGGAGACGAGAAGTCTGGGAGGTCAAGTCAACCTAATCCCAAATCATATCTAACATCCTATGTTTAAAGAACTATGTTATCCAAAAAGGAGGACTCTCGGACAGAATCTATTCTATACTGACTGTGCGTGTACAAGCGTCTAAGTGTCTACACTGAATGCGAGGGGGTAGGAATATTCCATGGTAACAAGGCTATGAATTACTTGCATGAGGACAGAGAAGATGGGTCTTTTTGCTTGGTAACTGGAAGAATGTTTACTTAAACTACTAGGCAGGAATGCATCGGCTGAGGGGGAAGCAGATAATTCGAAGGTGAAATACAGTTCTTGGCAGAGAGTAAGCTGATGTCAGGCTTCGTGAGCAGCGCAGAGAATGAGACAAAGTTCATGGTCACAGATGCAGGCTCGGGCTGGAGCTTTTAGAGGCAGAAGGCAAGAAGAGTTTGATGACAGAATCAGGGCCTACTTGCCTGGACTGAAAAATGGCATAAGTGAACCATATAAAGCCGGTGGCCTTTCATATTTAAGAATGGAATATCCGGCCTATTCATGGCGGATCTGGCAGAGGACATGTTGACGGTGGACACGCATGTGTTTGCGTCATCAATACTGGAACTGGAGGGAACATACATGTACTTGCGACATGCACTTAGAACCGTTGGGGTCCAAGATAGGGGACATAACTGACCAGGAAAATCCATATTTCCACATTCCCTCCTTGTCCCCTACTTGCCCTTCAAGAGATATCAATCTTCATCAATCCATTGATCTGTTCATATAGCATCATTTGTTCTTCTTTCTTCTTCCGGGATCTTGAATGAAAATCTTGATGTGGGATACGCGATGTGGCACACAGACCACAAATCGCTGGTCCACATTGTAGACATAGACAGCAACTGAATAGTATGAGAAGGCCAATACCTAGGAAGGATAGAACTCTCCATCCCCAGGCTGATACCGCATTCCAAAACCAACTGGACCAAGTCCAAGTGCCTGGGTTCTGGTGTATCTGGCTTACAATCTTATGAAGGCGAGTGATAGCTTTATATACAGATGGCGAATTTTCTGGTATGAATACGCAACAGCTTGATCCGATGACCCTACAAGCTCCGCCCCTATCAGCCAGGATGACGTCAAGGACAAGACGATTTTGAAGCACAACAATCCGCATAGCAGACTGCTCTTCCGTTAAATTGCCTAAGGCGGAAATAGTCTCATTCACTACTGCTTCAAGGGTTCTAGTTAGTCTACGTATCAGCTTACTATTAGTAACAGTACCTATATAGGGAAAGATGCCTTTATTAAAATCTACATACTTGTCCCATGCCGTCTCAGTGTAATCGACAATGGGGAGATCTCTCCGTTTTCTGTTGTGTACTAAATGAATATTTCTGTAATAATCAGGAGGAGCTAGGAAAACAGGTGGCAAAAGGAATGCTATGTAGCAGGTACCATCCCAATCTAGAGGTAGACGCATATATGCAGTCTGACCACATATAAAGTAGGAGTGGCGAGAAGCTCTGAATGAAGATTTGCCTTGATCACTGAATTCTACTGTAGTAGTGCATTGACTGTGGCCCATATGTATGGAACCAACCTTTCTTACACATAATTCACCTTTTGCTGGGAATACTGACATGGTGGGTAAGACTAGCTCAACTTCGGATACGACATTTAGAATCATGAGATTAGGTGTAAAATTACCTAATCCATATACTTCATTTTCTAGATCAGTTCCTGTTCTTTTGGGGCGACCCTCCTTGTCAGGGTAACAGACTTTGAATAAAACTAGGTTCAGGTTTCCCCATATCCAATGGTCTTGGTAAACTGCTGTGTCTGAGTCTATGGAATTAATTAAACTAAACCATGCTCCACAGGAGCCATTATGTGTAAATGGATGTGGAAAGAAAGGCAGGACTCCTTCATAATTCTGGTAGGGAGGGAGTCGGCCACACACCCAACAATTGGTGGCGTTACTAGTCTGATGGGAATGATGTAACATACTAATGAAAGTGTTATTGCGCAGCGCAAGTCTATAAGACAATTCATGCGGAGGTAAGTCACTAAAAGAATGTTCAGCAGCAACATTATAAACATGTCTAGAAATAGGGTAATATATGTGCAACAACATACTTGTAATAATTATTAAAAGACTCAATAAAAACAAAATCAATAATGTCACTATGCAGTGGCTACGCAGTGATTTACAATACGCCTGTCGTTTCAACATTTTTCGGGTATTTTCTCTACTCAGGTCCAAGGGATACATGTCAGAGACAATTCAACCGCTTCACCTTGGAGAGGACTTAAACAATCAAATTGCTCGACTTGGTGGGCCTAAGCTTTAGTTTGTAATTTTCAGATTTGTTCGGTTCAACAAAAGGAAGCTTTGTATCAGTCTGTGAGGGAGTGCAGGGCACAATGTCTATATCCGAAGATAGTCCATGAAATTTCTTGATGTGGCTTGAATGAATCCAGCCCTTGCGGCCCTCGATCTTCACGGCTGTTCTTGTGGTCAACAGGACCAACTTGGGTGCTTTCCACCTGGGCTCCAGTTGAGTCTTTCGGTCGAAATTTCTCACAAAGACAAGATCCCCCGGAACCACGTCATGGGGTTTCACCTCAGTGTTGTCGGGAAAGGCTGCAGCTACCTGTGAACGAGAAGATTGTAGTGCAGACATCAAGGAAGCCAAGTAATCTGTCAGCATATTACAGTCAATATCAGTTATTTTGCGTGGTATAGGCGTCCCCCACATATTCGGTGGTCTACCGAAGATCACCTCATACGGGGATAGCCCTGTTCTAGAGTGTGCTACCATTCTCATGTAAAAAAGTGCAACTGGTAATGCTACTATCCAGTCGACCCCTTTCTCTCTGCATATTTTGGACAGTCTGATTTTCAGTGTCTGATTATGTCTTTCTACGAGACCTGCTGCCTCGGGATGTCGGACACAGTGGAATTTCCACTGATATCCTAGCAGAAGTGAAACGTGTTTCATTAATTCGGATGAGAACGGCTGGCCGTTATCTGAGTAGACAACACGTGGTAAACCGTATCGTGGGAAGAATTCTCGAACCAACTGTTTGGCAGTAGTCGGGGCAGTGTAATCTGAAACCGGGTACGCCTCTGTCCAACGGGACAGAGCGCAGACAACTACGAGAACATATTTGAATCCTCGACATCGTTCCATCTGGATATAATCCATCTGTAGGACTTCAAAAGGGTGATCAGGAGGATGAAATCCACCCTGTTCTACGGGAACACTTTTTCCTGGGTTGAACTGGCAACAGATCATACAGGTACGGACCTTTTGTTTTGCTGCTGCTCGTAAATGTTTATTGAACCAAATGTGTTGAATGCTGTCTAGCATAGCTTTTTCTCCTAGATGTGCCGGACTATGTATAGTGTTAATTACGACTTGGACCATTGAATCAGGAAGGAACCATACAGACCTTTCCTTCATCATCCATCCTTGGTCCGTTTGGATCCCTCCTAACTCGATCCATTTCTTTATTTCGTCTGGTGTAGCATGTGTCTGTATGTCAATTACGTCAAGAGTAGGATCTTTAACGGTCATACAATGTGTCGGTGTCGGGACTATTGTCTTTGTCATGTCGGGGGTCTGAGCTTGAGCAGTCAGTTTAGCTGTTCTGTCGGCTAGATCATTGCCTTGGGAAATGATATCAGTAACCTTCGTATGGGCCTTACATTTCATAATTGATATTTCAGTGGGTAGATGTATTGCATTTAATAATGCGTGAATGAGGGGTCCGTGCTGAATGTGGGCACCGTGGGAAGTTAAATAACCTCTCTCTCGCCACAGCACGCCGAAGTCATGTACAACTCCGAATGCATAACGTGAATCAGTGTATATGTTGACTTTTTTATTCGTGGCTTGAATACAGGCTTGCGTCAGAGCGATGAGCTCTGCGGCTTGAGCTGACAAAGTATTTATACGATTAGTTTCAATGACTTCAGTATCTGTTGTGACTGCATAAGCGGCTACTAACTCTCCTGTACTTGTTCTCATGCATGAACCATCGACATAAAATGTCAAGTCTGGATCTGACAATGGAACATCGGTCAAGTCTTGTCTGGGTTTTGTCGTTACAGTAATAACTTCAATACAGTCATGGGCTAGTGGGTCTGTTCCGGTTACTGGCAAAAGTGTGGCCGGATTCAATGTGTTACAGCGTCTTATTTCTATATGTGGCTGAAACAATGTAAGTTCATATCCTGTAAGTCGCGCTATAGTCAAGTGTTGTGTTTGCGTTCTATTTACAAGAACCTCTACTGCGTGGGGTACTTGAACTGTCAATGGATGTCCTAACACTATGGCATCGCTTTGTCTGATTGCTAAAGCTGTCGCTGCTACTGATTTCAGGCACGCAGGCAGAGCCTGAGCTACGGGATCTAATGTACTAGAGAAATAGGCACATGGTTTGTGTGCTCCTGCTTGATCCTGTGTGAGTACTGACAAAGCAGTACCTTCGCGTTCTGTAACAAAGAGTGTAAACTGTTTTTTGTAACATGGCGTTGCTAAAACGGGTGCTTGACATAAAGCTTTCTTTAGGCTTTCAAAAGCTTGTGTGTGTTCCTGAGTCCAAGGGAGAACAGTCGATGTGGCTGCCTCCTGTGTTGTCAATTGAATGAGTGGTTTTGCTAGAAATGCATACTGAGGGATCCACTGCCTACAATATGAAGTGAGGCCTATGAAAGCCCGTACCTCCTTTTGTGTCTTGGGTATTGGCATGTTAGCTATTAACTGAATACGGTCGGGTGTAAGCTGCCTTCCCTCCTTGTCCAGCGAGTGTCCAAGATAAATAACTCGCTGGACACAGAATTGCAGCTTAGAAGGGGACACCTTGTGCCCTTTTTCGGCCAGAAATTGTAAAACTGTCAGTGATGCTTTCTCACATTCAGGTTCGCTTCTTGCGGTAATCAGCAGATCATCGACATATTGAAGCAAAGCAGTGTTGACTGGCATGTGGATACTGTCAAGTTCTCGTTTCAGTGCTTGGCTATAGATGCTGGGGCTTTCTGTAAATCCTTGAGGTGCGCGTGTGAATTTAAAGCTACGCCCATTTAAACTAAATCCGAACAAATATTGGCTTTCCTGATCTATTAGGACGCTGAAAAAGGCGTTTTTGAGATCAATTACAGTAAAGAATGTCGCTTCGGAATCAATGGCTGTCAGTAATGACGAGATATCTGGGACCACAGGGAATTGTGGCACAATGCATTTGTTTAATTCGCGCAGATCAATAACCAATCGATATACTGGCGGCGCTGTAGGATCTGTTCGTTTAAGAATCGGTATTATCGGTGAATTACATATATTGGAGTCTGTTTCCACAACTACTCCTTGGGCAATGAGCTCGTCAATGATTTGTAGGAAAGCCACTACAGCATCTGGTGGTAACTTGTATTGTCGCATTCGTGGTAGCACCACTCCTGCCTTTAGTGTGACTCGATATGGTGTAATATTCATGCAACCAACATCAGTAGGGCCTTGTGCCCATAGGTGTGTAGGTAAAGTCTGCAGTCGGGGATCCATGTCTCTAGATACATAGTGACCTTTAAAATCACGTAAAAACAACCTGACTCCTTCCGGAGAACAACATATTATGGCTCCTAGGGCTTTCAACGTTTTTATTCCTAACAAGTTTTCTGGACATGATTTAGTAAGCAGTAAATCTGTAGTTCGGGTCAGAGGTCCTATCGTAAGTGGCAAAGGCTGTGACACTTCATTAACAATAGGTTTTCCTGAAAAACCAAGGGAAATATTCTGTGAGCCTGAGAGGGGTGCCCCTGGAACTTCACTACGTTTTATAGTTGTTCGACTTGCCCCTGTATCGAGTAAAAATTTTCTATCTTGACCTAATAATTTACTATGTACATAAGGTCCTTCTTGATCTACAGGAATCTCGATAAGGGGTAAGTCAACTTCCCTCTCTAGGCTTGTTCATGCGTAACGCTGATACTCGGGATATTCATACTGTGCGATCTGATACATTTGTCGTGTTGTCGTCTGTGTGGCAGCAGCAGGCAACGGTGGTGCAGCTGGCACAAACTGTATTGGCTGTTGTGAGGCTGGCATGGCCTGGGCATGCTGCATAGCTCCTTGTTCATTCTGATCTTGTCTTAGTGGCCGTGATCTTTCTTGTGTTTTACCTATGGCGATATTATGTTTTAAAACTGGACAATCGTGTACGTAATGGCCTGGCTTTTTACAATAATTGCATGTCCCCTTTACAGGTCCTGCTGAATCGGAATGTGTCATACCCTTTTTATGTCCTTCAGCTGGAACTGTCTGGGAAACTAGCATTTTCATTTTTGTGTCTTTCATGCGTCTGTGTTCATGTTCTTGTTCCTCTTTAATTCTATTGTGGTGGTACTGTAACATTTGTAACATTTGTGTTGGAGTGTTACCTTGCCAGGTACTCTCGAATTTTAATACTCTATTCTTTACTGGGGGCAGAGCATTTTCTACTAATTTTGTTACAAACAGATGTGGGTATGATTCGCTACTTGCTTTTATGCCACTATTTATACCAAAACATTTTTCAAAACGGGCATAGTAATCACTAGTGTCTTCGTCTTGCTTCTGTTTACAGGCTGAAATTGTACCCCAATCTTCCTTTTTCGTAGTTAATAAACGTGGCAGTACCTGTACTAGTAGTCCTGGTAATGCCTTAGTTTTGTCCCCAAGCCCCGAACCTGGACCTCGGGCCCTTTCTTCTGCTTCTAATGCTGACCATTCTATCTTTTGATCACCTACCTCCCACTCTTTTTCCTTGAGTTTCTCATAAATGCCAGCAGGCATCAAC
Organism: Triturus cristatus; assembly: GCF_964204655.1. Lineage (NCBI taxonomy): Eukaryota > Metazoa > Chordata > Amphibia > Caudata > Salamandridae > Triturus > Triturus cristatus. The sequence goes on along the minus strand of NC_140580.1, from coordinate 229,832,571 downwards.
ACCTTTAATATTGTCATAATGTCGGGGTAGGTATATTCTCCCATGAGTAACATGTCTTTAATTTCTCGGTGAAACCCCGCTGGGTCCTTGTCATGACTGGGTACTACTTTCTTCATTTCTAACAATTCTATTTTCGATATAGGCGTATATACAAATACGCGTTTAAACTCGTTGTCCTCACCCTTTATTGGGTGCACTTCTCGTAAGGGATTCTGTCTATCTATGTGATACGTAGTCCTTTCCTTGACAGACAATGGAACATGTTCTGAACATACAAAAAGAATATACTGCTTTCTTGATTCTAGAATTTCTTTAATTAATTCAGTACCTGGACCTCTCCATTTATTCCTAAGTTATTCAGTCAGTATGTCAGGCAAGGGACCAGGGTCCGAATGCTGACTCCGATATAGTATAATGAGTTGTTGAATCATATAAATCCCAGCTAACCTTTGTTCATCTGGGGTAAGATTCAAAAATGTGCGTACTACTGTATCATCACTATATTTTCCGGGACTGTCCACCCAATGGACAGCTGCCCTGGCTAAATCTTGTTCATCCATAGAATCGAGGAAATGATAACCCCTTCGTTCTTGTAGTAGTTTGTCGGCGGTTTGGAACGAATGCTCGTTAGACCTTATGTTAATTATAGGTATTTGAAAATTTCTGTTATTATCTGGACATATCGGATGTATTGAGTCAGTGTGATATCTAGTCTTACTCCTATTACAAGATCTTCCTCTACCTACATAGGCTATGGTGTCCGACTGTCCTGTGGGCAGTCCTGACCCTTCTTCCTCGTTTTGTTCGAACTCGTCTACCTCTAATCGCTCTTCGTGTAGGCGTTCTATTTCTTTACGGATCTTTCGGCACATGGCTATTATACAGTTTTGTTTATCATGTCTCCCTTCCGATATATTCTGGCTCCATCTTGTAAGAATTTTCATGGCTTCCGGGTCTACCCCCGGTCGGTCTTGATTTCTGATCACACAGTTTATGAGGAAACGTAACAGTTCCCCCTGTATCTCTACTTTCTGGTATTCCATAGCTCTGTAAATACATTCTGGATCTCGCCCTGTTTGGACAAAATGATATATATTATCTAGATGCGCAGTCATTCCTGGTAACTTCGCTAAATACACTGCGGCTCGTCTGATACGCAATGATGCTAGGGTCATTTCGTCCTCCTTTCCAGGCACCGGGTCATATCTACAGTCTATAAGAAGTTCCTTAAGCGTACGGGTACTAAGGAGTTTGGGTGTACGTGAATGCGCTGACTCTTGAAAAGTAAGTTTATTTATTCTGGGTGGCGTAGAAAAGACATTGGTAGCTCCTCCCGCGGCCCCATCTGGGGCGTCGGGTGTGAAAGGATTCGTCGAACGTGACACAGCAACTACAGGTGTGGACACAGCCATAGAAGTAGCTGTAGGAGCGGATACAGAAACAGATGTGCTTGCCGGAACTTATGACTCGATTTGTTGCTGCAGGGATACGGGTACTGGATCTTGGCGTTGAACCTCCCTGGTATGCGGTCTATGTAGGGCAGAGTTAGCATACTCGGGAGCTGCGTCATCTAAATATGAGGAAAGAAAAACATCTTCTGCGGCTCTAGGATGCCCCTTAGGATGTACCTTTATTGGAAACAATGGGGTTGGCAAGTCTTTTGGTGTCTCTGGAGTAGCCTTAGGTAATCCTTCGGCCAGGAGAGGATACATACCATTCATAAGGGCATTTCTTTGTCTGTCTACTTGTTCTGATTTTACTCGGATACCTTCCTCAATTAATAGATTCTCTCGAACTTTATTGGAATTCTCTTTACTCTTCTCCTCCTGTCTACGTGCTTTTTCTGTTCGTCTATGTGATTCTTTACGCCATAATTCAACGGCGTCTTTCTGTGACTGTCTGACTTTTCTTTTCCATAACTCTTCCTCGACTTTCATGATGCACTCTGCATCCCAGGTCCCCGCTGTGGGCCACCTTTGACTTTCTGGTAATCCCTTGGTATAGTCTACCCATAAATCAAGAAATAATATAGCGTCTAAGCCATGTTTGTGATACATAAAGTGCCCTGGAGTGTCCCTAGGAGGAATAGGGACGGCTTCTTCGAGAACCCCTTTTCTGGTAGTGATCTGTCTTAATTTCGAAAAGAGCGGCATATTGAGAACTGACCTTATACTTGATTTTGACCTGATACTTGAATTTGAACAGACTTAATACACTAAACACGATAATGAACAGTCATTCATACCACGATATTCAGAACATACTTAAACACTTTAAACATTTAACATTAAACCATTAACTGAAACAACAATGATGATCGTCTGCATAACTAATCACCAAGCTTAATTCTCGACAATAACTAGACAATAACTAGACACTTCGGAATACTTCGGAATACTTGATATACTGCTAAACAGTACAGATACACTGCTAAAACAGTGCAGACCGGATTTGTGTACCCAAACCCGTCTTGACCGGCACAACCTATGTGCACGTCAGAAATGCCTCCCCAGCAATGGTACTCACCGGGTAGCTTCGGAAACGGAAGGCCTCAGTAACTTGAACTTGAACCGGACCGGACTCGACTCGACTCGACTCGACTCGTCGGACACTGGGCTTGACTTCGGACTGGTGGGTCTCTGTATACCTCGGATCTTGCTCTCTCAGCTAGGCTCTGGTCGGGATACTTCGCACTTCTCACCGCCTCGTCTGGGTGTTGATTGCAGTCTCAGTCGCCCCCGCTTGACCGGAGGGAGATACAGGAAATCCTGCTGGTACGCGTTATTGTCCGTCCAGCTGTGGCAGGAGACCGGGCCTGCAACGCACCGCCGGCGCGTGAGATGAGAAAGTGTCCCTATTCGGGCGCCATCATGTGGTAAATATTTCTCCTTTACCGGGACTGAATTTGATACAGGAACATTATAAAATAGCTCAGTAAAATGAGAGGCAGAATCCGTGATATTAGAGTTTCGGAATGGGCTTTATTCCAATAAGCGATTATAATCGGATGCCTCAAGTTCCATCACCACGGGGGTTCAGGAAGTGAAGTACATACTTTATTGACAAGCAGTAACTTTTATAATACATACATTATAATGAAGTGAATACAGTAGGCGTAACAATTGATAAGGACATTGACGTTTGGTTTGCGTAACCGAAAATGGGTGTAATAATGAGTAAAAAGGAACATGATTGGTTGTGATGTCATGTATAGGTGGATCTATAAGATAATACTTGGCATGGATGCGCGCGCAGCAGTATGACGTGTAATTGACGTGTAACTAGGGGGTGACGGGGACTTGACATTTAGCTCTATATGTGGAGACGAGAAGTCTGGGAGGTCAAGTCAACCTAATCCCAAATCATATCTAACATCCTATGTTTAAAGAACTATGTTATCCAAAAAGGAGGACTCTCGGACAGAATCTATTCTATACTGACTGTGCGTGTACAAGCGTCTAAGTGTCTACACTGAATGCGAGGGGGTAGGAATATTCCATGGTAACAAGGCTATGAATTACTTGCATGAGGACAGAGAAGATGGGTCTTTTTGCTTGGTAACTGGAAGAATGTTTACTTAAACTACTAGGCAGGAATGCATCGGCTGAGGGGGAAGCAGATAATTCGAAGGTGAAATACAGTTCTTGGCAGAGAGTAAGCTGATGTCAGGCTTCGTGAGCAGCGCAGAGAATGAGACAAAGTTCATGGTCACAGATGCAGGCTCGGGCTGGAGCTTTTAGAGGCAGAAGGCAAGAAGAGTTTGATGACAGAATCAGGGCCTACTTGCCTGGACTGAAAAATGGCATAAGTGAACCATATAAAGCCGGTGGCCTTTCATATTTAAGAATGGAATATCCGGCCTATTCATGGCGGATCTGGCAGAGGACATGTTGACGGTGGACACGCATGTGTTTGCGTCATCAATACTGGAACTGGAGGGAACATACATGTACTTGCGACATGCACTTAGAACCGTTGGGGTCCAAGATAGGGGACATAACTGACCAGGAAAATCCATATTTCCACAAGGCTAAACTCTAGAGGGCGTGTTAAGCCAGCTGTTTACCATCACATATACCCCTTGAACACCAAGTGAAAGGACACCACACAAGTTGTTATGAAAATAAAAGGATATTTATTTATAACAAGACTACCCTGGCTCTTTATGAGTCAGGGAGCTAAGCACACTACAAAACTCTTAGGAGAATACTTCAGTTGCACAATTTACACAAACGCCCGAGGGGCACGAGAAACCATCTACACTAACAGTGAAATGCGAATGGTTAGAGTCTGGAGGTACTGATTCCGGAGTATTCCGATCAGTGGGACTAAACGAAAAAGGAACTGGACACTTGTAGAGCGAACCTGCGATGGAGCACCGAAATGCTCGAGTTACCTAGCCCAGAGGCTGCGGCTGCGTGAAGTTCGGCAAGATGTCGGGAGTCCTCGTTGTAGTCTCAGGAGCCTGAAAGAAGAAGTTGCTGGCAGGCGACCAGTGACGATGTTCAGCAAGATCCAAGCCTGGATCGGTGATGAAGGAAACCTGAAAGCAGAGGGGACTCAGTTCTCAACCGCTAGCCAGCGATCGTGTGGGTACCAGGAGGGTACCGGCTGAAGTCACCTCGACCAGGTGAGTGGATGACGTCGGACTCGGCTGTTCCTCGGACCAGGAGGCGCGGCGGCGACCAGGATGGAGGACGAGCTGTCCCACGAAGGTGTCTGCTGTCGATGATGCTGGGCCCAGGAGTGGGGCAGCGGATCTTGGCAGTGGCACCCCAAGCGGGGGAGTCACGATGGCGTCTGGAGTGGACCAGGAGGGTCCGTGGTACTCCTCTGTTGAAGGGGAGCAAGAGCCAGTCTGGAGCAACCAGACCGGTGATGAAAATCTTGGTGCGTCGTGAAGAGGGCCACAAGCCGGTCGGCAAGTGGTCGGACAACGCGGTGAACAGCAAGGAGCGGAAGGGCCCCCACGCAGATCTCGTGGATGCTGGGGAGGCAGACTTCGATGCTGGAGCTGCTCAGGGTTAGGGCTTCTCAAACCCTAGGTGCACTCACTCGAGGGTCCCTCGGTGGGCGTGCTAGACAAGCGTCGTGCAGGTTCTGAAGATAGCCGGTCCCGCAGGTCTCGTCACACCTACGACTCTCAGCTGGGCTGATGAGGTAGGTAAAAGGTCAGAGATGGCAGGGAACTCGGGTCTCGTCGAGCTGGGCAGTCTTGATCCGTAGGAGAGACTTACAGCAAACCGCAAGCGCTTAGGTGGTGCCTGCTGGTGCAGGGTGGCTACTCCTTAGCCACAAGGGAGAGTCTTCAGAAATAGTCAAGAGTTCCTTTCGTGGAAAGTAGTTCAAGATTCAGAATTATCCAATTTGGGAAGGGGACTCGCTCCTACCTTTATTCTAAGAAAAGGGGCTGGCCCGTGACTAGGTTCTACCTATGGGTGGAGCCAGGAGGGGGATGGTTACACCCCTCTCCTTTGTCCGGCTTCGCCCCAGCTCAGGGGCTGGTGTGCCCACGAAACTGGTTTGAGCCGGGCTATGCACAGTGAGCACCGGGGTGCCACTGGCAATCACCTTCCTTTCAGCCCTGCCTACCTGGGATACACAAACCCTGTCTGGGATGGTGCCAACACCGCCCTCGACAGGAAACCCTTTGTCCAAGCTCCCCTCGCTGGAAGGTCTCCCAGCAGCAGGAGGTCAGACTTGTGTCTGGTGGCAGCATCCATTTTGTGATGCTGAGGCTTGAGTCAACTCTAACCGGGGTTCAAGGTTACTTCCATGTCGTGCCCCTCTAAAAGGGGGGAATGCTAACCCCGTCGCCAGAACTGGCGAGGGGTTCGTATTCCAATTCGTATGACACCTTACTCGACATGTGTAGGTGATGCGATGCCAAAGTTAGCAAATAACCGCGAGGATTATAATGCATTTAAAAGTAGTTGGCCCGCGTCACCATGGAACGGCTATTAGGACTTGGTTCCGCAAGCCGTCGACGGGCTCAGCTCGCGTCAGAGCACCGTCCCACATGATTCCCTGCACTCTGCCTTTAGGATTGATAAGGCCTGCCATAGGAGTGACTGATAGGAATCCATGTGTCCATGTTAGGGTTAGGTGTAGGAATACTACACCTACAGCAACGGGTGACTACACCACGTTGCCCCAGCTGTCGTGCAGCCAGTTGTGTCAGATTTGGGCGGCCATTCCAGGGGTGGCATAATACATGCTGCAGCCCCTGGTAGGCCCTGGGTACACCGATGCCCTGGATACCTGTGGTATGCTGAGACAGGGACTGACAAGGCGGCCCAGTTCCAATTGGTGGATGCACCTAACGTACCTGTGTTCAATTTCGAGAGAGAACAGCTAGGCTGTGGGTCTGATTGGCAGGCCCACAGCCGGGGAAAGTCATAAACCAATGAAGCAAAAGCAAAAAAATCTTGGTGATCATAGGATTGCAGACCCTACTCTCCTACATGACCCCCCCCCCAAACTTTGGGACAATAAGCTAACCTTGACCAGGTGAGTCTTCTTGCTCTAAGTGGAAATACCTGGAGAGCCCATCTGCATTGCCATGATCAGTGCCAGGTCTATGCTCCACTGTGAAGTCCATCCCCTGTAGGGAAATGGACCACCTAAGTAGTTCGGGGTTTTCACCCTTCATTTGATTTAGCCACAAGAGGGGCTTATTGTCGGTCTGAATCTTGAAGTGAGTGCCAAACAAGTATGGCCTCAACTTCTTCAGGGCCCAAACCACAGCAAAGGCCTCCCTCTCAATGGCTGACCAATTCTTCTCTCTAGGGGTCAGCCTCCTGCTAATAAAAGCTATGGGCTGGTCATGACCATCAAAATTCAGTTGAGATAGAACAGCTCCCACACCCAGTTCCGAAGCGTCTGTTTGGACAATGAATGGTTTGGAGTAGTCCTGACTCTTTAGGATAGGTGCTGTGCACATGGCCTGCTTTAGGTCATCTAATGCCTTCTGACAGCTTGCTGTCCACTGAACTTTTTTTGGCATCTTTTTGCTTGTCAGGTCGTTTAGCGGGGTCACAATGGATCCATAATTTCTGACAAATTTCCGGTAATAACCAGTCAGGCCCAAGAAAGCTCGAACCTGAGTCTGGGTGGTTGGAGGAGCCCAGTCCTGGATGGCCTGTATTTTGCTCTCCAATGGTTGAACCTGGCCTCCACCTACAAGGTGGCCCAGGTATACAACCTGTGTCTGCCCTATCTGGCACTTGGTGGCCTTGATAGTAAGGCCTGCCTTTTGCAGGGCCTCTAACACTTTCCTCAGGTGGACCAGGTGATCCTCCCAGGTGGAGCTAAAGACAGCGATATCGGCCAGATACGCCGCACAGAAGTCGTCCAGCCCAGTGAGAACTCGATTCACCAGCCTTTGGAAGGTGGCAGGTGCATTTTTCAAACCAAAGGGCATTACCACGAACTGATAATGCCCACCCGGGGTAGAAAATGCTGTTTTGGGCTTGGCCTCCTCAGCTAACCTGATTTGCCAATACCCAGCTGTCAGGTCAAACGTACTTAAGTAGCTGGCCGAAGCCAACCGGTCGATAAGTTCGTCTGCTCTTGGTATTGGGTGGGCGTCAGTCTTAGTGACTGCATTGAGACCTCTGTAGTCCACGCAAAACCTCATCTCTTTCTTACCGCCCTGGGTGTGAGGTTTCGGCACGAGCACTACGGGACTAGCCCAGGAGCTGTCCGAGGGTTCAATGACTCCCAGCTCCAACATTTTCTGCACCTCTGTCTTGATGCAGTCTCTGACATGATCAGGTTGCCGATAGATTTTACTCTTTACGGGCAGACTGTCCCCAGTGTCGACCTCATGGGTACACCACTTGGTCTGACTGGGTGTCAGAGAGAACATATGTCGAAAGGATTGAAGAACCTGTTTACAATCCTTTTGTTGATGTCCAGAGAGGCTGCCACAAAAGACAACACCATCTACTGACCCATCGTCAGGGTTCTGAGAGAGCAGGTCCGGGAGAGGGTCACTCTCCTCCTCCTGTCCCTCGTCTGTGGCCATGAGCAAGCCCATGCCCTCCCTGTCGACATATGCCTTGAGCCTGTTTACATGGAGCACCCTGTGGGGGCTCCGGGGAGTTCCCAGGTCTACCAAGTAGGTGACCTCTCCCTTTTGCTCAATGATCGTGTGGGGCCCAGACCATTTGTCTTTGAGTGCTGCCGGGGCCACTGGCTCCAGCACCCACACCTTCTGTCCAGGCTGGTACACAGTCAGGACAGCCTTTTGGTCGTGCCAAGCTTTCTGTAATTCTTGGCTCGCCTCAAGGTTTTTAGATGCCTTTTCCATGTACTCTGCCATCCGCGAGCGGAGACCGAGCACATAGTCCACAATGTTTGATGCCGGCTTTCTGAGAGGTCTCTCCCATCCTTCCTTTACCAAACAAAGGGGTCCCCTTACAGGATGTCCGAACAGAAGCTCAAAAGGGCTGTAGCCAACCCCCTTCTGCGGAACTTCTCTGTAGGCGAACAAGAGGTAGGGTATCAGGACATCCCATCTCCGCCGAAGCTTTTCAGGTAGTCCGTGAATCATCCCTTTTAGGGTCCTGTTGAATCTCTCAACAAGCCCATTGCATTGTGGGTGATAGGGTATGGTGAACTTGTAGTTGACACCACACTCCTTCCACATAGCAGTCAGATATCCCGACATGAAGTTTGCACCTCTGTCTGAGACGACCTCCTTAGGGAAGCCCACTCTGGAGAACACTCCAAGTAGGGCCCGTGCCACCACAGGTGCTGTAGTGGTCCTAAGTGGAATAGCTTCAGGATACCTGGTGGCGTGGTCCACCACCACCAGTATAAACTTGTGCCCTGATGCTGTCTGGGGTTCCATTGGTCCGACAATGTCGATCCCCACTCGTTCAAAGGGTACCCCCGCCACCGGTAGTGGTATGAGGGGGGCCTTTGTCGTGCCACCTGACTTACCACTGGCTTGGCAAGTGACACAGGAGCGGCAAAACTCCTTCGTATCTTCGGACATGCGGGGCCAGTGAAAGTGTGGAACAATTCTGTCCCAAGTCTTATTCTGGCCTAAGTGACCTGCAAGGGGAATCTCGTGGGCCAAGGTAAGAAGGAAACCTCTCAGAGACAAGGGGATGACCAGCCTCCTGGTCGTGCCAGGTTTGGGGTCTCTTGCCTCGGAGTACAGGAGTCCATCGTCCCAGTACACTTTGTGGGTACCTGTGGCGTTCCCTGCAGCCTCAGCAGCAGCCTGCTGTCTGAGGGGTTCAAGTGAGGGGCAGTCTAACTGTGCCTTCCCCAGGTCTTCCCTGGAGGGTCCCCCTGAGCCCAGAAACTCAACCTGACCAGGTTCAAGCTCTTGCGGCTCAGTTTCCCTCAGTTCTTTAAGGTCAGCCTCCTCGGAGACTTGATCCACGACCTGGGGCAAGGGGGAAGGCGAAGCCTTACCCTTACTGCTCCTTTTCTTGGAAGGTGTCTGGTCCGTTCTTCCAGGATCCAGCACCTGTTCAGTGGGGCATCTTTTGGCCTGTGACCTGGTCACAGCAAGGACATGTGCTGGCAAGCCTAACATCTCCATGTGAGTCCTCTGCTCCACTTCTGACCATTGTGACGTTTCCAAATCATTGCCCAACAGACATTCTACGGGGAGGTCTGAACTAACCACAACCTTTTTCGGGCCACTTACCCCTCCCCAGGAGAAATCAACAACTGCCATACTGTGATTGGTAGTGACGTTGCTGGCATTGGTCACTAGGTAACTGGTACCTAGCATGATCTGTCCAGGGTCCACAAAGTTAGGCGTCACCATGGTGACACTGGCACAAGTGTCCCTGTAGGCCTGAGCCACTTTTCCATTAATCAAAGGTGTCTGTCTGTATTTGCCCAAAGTATTGGGACTGGCATCAGGGGACATATCCATATCCCCTGTACAGACAAGGACGGCCTGAGTGAGCGTGCCGACTAAGTCGTCACTCTCCTCGGTTCCCAAGGTTAACCCAACTAATGCCTTGGGAGGCGCACTACCACTGCTGACTGTACTAGGGGGTGCAGGTGCCTTAGGGGCTGCAGTGGTAGGAGTTTGCCCTCCTTTCTTGGTGCACTCACTAAACCAGTGAGTCTTACTTTTACAGTATTGGCACCACCTTTTTGACTGGCCTTCTTGAGTCTTCTTCTTCTGTGAAGCCTGACCCCCACCCTCTTTGGTTTGTTGGGGACCTGTCGAAGACTTCTGGTCACTTTGTTCATTCTTGTTACTACCCTTCTGGTCTGCTTTCTTCTGACCACCCTGGTTCTGATTCTGGTTCTGCTTGACCCTTGTTCTGACCCATCTGTCTGCCTTCTTTCCCAATTCTTGGGGAGAGGTCAGATCCGAGTCGACAAGGTGCTGATGCAACAATTGGTTCTGACAGTTTTATAAAATCTGTTCTCGCATGATAAGATTGTACAATCCTGTGTAATCAGTAACCTTGCTGCCCAGCAACCAGCCTTCCAAAGCCTTAGTGGCACAATCGACAAAGTCAGCCCAATCCTGAGACTGAATTTTCTGGGTGTCCCGGAACAGCACCCGGTACTGTTCCGTGGTTAAGCCGAACCCATCAATCAGATTCGATTGTGTGTGTGTGTGTCAGTGATACCTCGTCCTGAGGCGGAAGCCGGGACTCTGTATGCACTCTTTGTAGAATTGCTAATTTTAAATTCGTCGCATTTTTAAAAAGTACCACGAAAAATCTGTCATCAGCACTTTATTTACCTGCTCACTTTGTTGTATCTTGGCGCTTTTAATTACTCCCTGAACACAGATTCGCTCTTAAAAATAGGGGATCTCTTGGCTGCTGATCGCGCTTGATCTCACCCCTCGCAGCCGATTGGACGCTGCTCGGGGGGCCGCCATCTTAGGTGAGGAGCCGGACCAGGGTCAGCATTCCTGTGCTTCGCCCCTCCCGCCCTCCCGCCCTCGATCACTACAAAAGCCCTCTTAACCCACACCACGATTGATTCGATTGTGTGTGTGTGTGTCAGTGATACCTCGTCCTGAGGCGGAAGCCGGGACTCTGTATGCACTCTTTGTAGAATTGCTAATTTTAAATTCGTCGCATTTTTAAAAAGTACCACGAAAAATCTGTCATCAGCACTTTATTTACCTGCTCACTTTGTTGTATCTTGGCGCTTTTAATTACTCCCTGAACACAGATTCGCTCTTAAAAATAGGGGATCTCTTGGCTGCTGATCGCGCTTGATCTCACCCCTCGCAGCCGATTGGACGCTGCTCGGGGGGCCGCCATCTTAGGTGAGGAGCCGGACCAGGGTCAGCATTCCTGTGCTTCACCCCTCCCGCCCTCCCGCCCTCGACCACTACAAAATGGAACCCCCATTCTGTCGGCGCAGCGGACGGGCGCAGCGGGCGCGCCAAAGGCGAGCCCGTCTTCGCCCGTCCGCACCCGCACGGGCCCAGGGGCCAGAACCCCTGGCCCCCTCATCACATACCCTGCGAAAACACTCAGGGACCTGCAGCTTTCCAACTGCCCTTTGCCGCCTGGTGTGTGGGAGCGCACTGCCCTCCTGGAGATCACTAGTAAGCTGCCTGACCCTGGCACTCACTCTGACCATGGTCTTGTCCATTCTTGTCCTATGGCCCCCCCTTTGGCATCTAACAATGACACCCATCTCCGTGTGCTCTACCTTAACACTCGTTCCATGGTGAAGCATCAGCTTGATTTATTCTTGCTGCTCAACATGGATAAACCCGACATCTTGCTTCTAACGGAGACCTGGCTCACGCCGGATTCCCACCCGGATATCCTGGCGACCCTCCCCCCGGACTATTACATCCTCAATGTAAACCGCCCTCTTAGTCGCCTGGGAGGGGGAGTAGCGGCCATCATACACAAGAATCTCAGATTCCTCACCTCCGCCTCACTTACCCTACCAGGGGCAGATAACATAGTTATCAGCGTGGAAACCTCTGGGGGCGCCTTGGCGATTGTACTCCTCTATCGCCCCCCCCAGCCAATGCCATCATTTCCACTGTCCTTCAGTGAGCAAGTAGCCGACCTGCTCACCCACCATTCCCGACTCGCCGTATTTGGCGACTTCAATTACTGGTTTGACGATGACCAAGCCGGACCCCACGCCATTGAACTGTTTGAAATCTTGACAAACCTAAATCTGTCCCAACACATCTCTTCCCCAACTCATATCAAGGGTCACATTTTGGACCACATCTGGACTCACAACCTCGTCCTGTCTTGCCCAGTCATCTCCCCCTGCCTCTGGTCTGACCATCACCTGATTGACGTCACTATTTCAATTAAAGGGAAACTTAAGGCTCCTCCCCTCCCCGGGGGACTGAGTCGCAAATGGAATTCTTATGATTCCCAGGGATTTATTGATCACCTGACCAACACCTACCCCACTACCCTCCCCGAATCAGATATTGATTCTATGTCGGATGGGATCACCACCTGGCTGTCATCAGCCAGCGACATATTCGCCTCTCTCACCAAATTTGCTCATACTAGACATGGTAACTCTCATCGCTGGTTCTCAGAGGAACTGAAAGTACAGAAACTTAAACTGCGTCACCTGGAACGAAACTTGAGACGGGGCTACTCCAAGGAGGACCGCACCGAGTTTGTGAGGGCCCGGAATGAATATAAGAACGCTATTACTAAAGCAAAGGCCTTACACATCACGGAAAGAATCGATACAGCTAGTGATAAATCTAAAGAAATCTTTAAAATCTTCAACGATTTCTCATCTGACCACAGAGTACTTCCAACCCAGGCCCCCACCCAGGAAACCTGTAATTCGCTCAATTCTTATTTCATCCAAAAAATTATAAACATCAAGAATGCTATTCCTCCCTCTACCCCTCTTAGCCTTTCTGACTCCCCCCCTTTTAACCCTTGCTCTTTCATCCAGTTCCCACCAATCACCGCCAGCACTCTCGCTGAGCTTACCACTCGTGTTAAATCTGGATCTCCTAGGGACTGCTGCCCCCCCCAAGTTCTTAGGGCAAGCTTCTCTGCTCTGCCTGATTGTATTCTCCCCCTTCTGAATACCTCCCTCAGCTCCGGCTCGGTCCCCAGGGCTTTTAAGGAAGCCATATTGGTCCCCCTCTTAAAGAAGACAGGAGCCGACCCCGCCAATCCTGCCAACTATAGGCCCATTTCTCTTCTGCCTTATATCTCTAAACTTCTCGAGGCCTACGTCACCACCTGCCTCTCGGCATTCGTCGAGAGCTCCGGGTTCTTGCTACCTAACCAGGCAGGCTTCAGACCGGCGCATTCAACCGAAGCAGTCATTCTAAAAGTTTTGGACACCCTTCGGGAGAATGCCGATAGAGGGTCCCCTCAGGCGTTGGTCCTTTTGGACCTCTCGGCCGCCTTCGACACGGTGGATCATGACATCCTTCTCCACCGTGTCGGACAGGCAGGCATCAAGGGACCCGCCTGGGAATGGATCAAGTCCTTCCTCTCGGGCCGAGCTCAAACAGTCCATCTAGGCCCCTTTACCGCCACCCAGGTCCCCACCACCTGTGGAGTCCCCCAGGGCTCCTCTCTGTCTCCATTATTGTTTAATTTATATCTGCGCCCACTTATCCATTCACTGAGCTCTTGGAATTGCACTGTCCTCAATTATGCTGACGACATGCAAATCATTTTTCCATTAGATTCCCAGGATGCTGCACCTAACTTTCAGGGAGCAATGCTGCATATCCAACAATGGATGATCTCCAACCAGCTCAAATTAAACCCTGAGAAGACGGAACTCCTCCTGCCTGGTACCAGCCTTCTATACTGGGGCCCTCACTTCTGGCCTAAGGAGCTTGGCATTCCACCTAAACCTTTGAATTCGGTAAAAAGCTTGGGCGTTACCATCGACACTGATCTCTCTCTTAAAACTCATGTTGGTACCACCATTTCTGCCAGCATGTTTCAGCTACGCAAAATTCGCAAGATTTCCCACTTATTCTCCCACGAATCCCTGGTGCAAATTGTCATCTCCCTCGTCCTCTCCCGCCTGGATTTTTCTAATTCAATCTACTGGGGGCTACCCAAGTCCCTCCTCCATCGTCTCCAGCTGGTGCAGAACCAGGCAGCTAGACTTATCTGCAAAACTCCCAAATGGCAATCCGCCAGGCCTCTCCTGGCCAAGCTGCACTGGTTGCCTATCGAACAGCGAGCTGCTTTTAAAATTGGCTGCCTGGTATACAAGGCCCGGCAGTCCAAGGGCCCTGCCTTTTTAGAATCCCTTCTGAACCCTCATTGTCCGGTTCGTAACCTCCGCTCTGCCCATCTTCATCTTCTCACCACGCCCACGGCCAAACTAAAAAAACTGGGCGGCTGTAGATTCAGCTACTTGGCACCCAAATTATGGAACTCCCTCCCTCTTCACATTAAAACTTCTGGTACCCTACTAAGCTTCCGAAAGAGCCTAAAAACATGGCTCTTCTCAAAACTCATGTAAACTATGACTCCCACCTCCAATCTCAATCATAGCGCCAGGAAACCTTTGGTGTCAGTGCGCTCTATAAATATAGCATAAGATAAGATAAGATAAGATAAGTGTGTTCTTCAGGACTTGGTAGTTGTTAGCATCCTCAGCTCTTGTAGTGAGGAGCTTGTCCCTTCCTTTACCTTCAAAGGAAAGCCACAGTATAGCTGCCCACTGACTTGGGGGGACGCACTGGACAGTGCAGGCCCTCTCTAAGGCAGTTATCCACTTGTGGATGTCGTCCCCTTGTTTAAAGGGGGGCACTATTTTACTCAGGTGTCTAGTGTCTATACCCCTGTCTTTCTCTCTATTGAGAATGCTGCCACCAGTGGTATCTAACCCACTTAATTTCTGCTCTCGGGCCAGGGCAAGTCTTTCTTTGGCGAGGGCAAGTTCTTCCCGCTCGATCCTCAGATTGACTTCCCGCATCTTCGCTTCATGCTCCCTTCTCTGAGGGGACGTCATTCCTCTCTGAGAAGATGCCTGAGAGACATGTGTATGAACCGATCTGCCAGAGCCTCTGGAGAGAGACCTAGCTCGTCCGTTCCCAAGGTTAGGCCTGCTTGAGCGTGGGCCCGGGGCTCCCCCAGTTCCATTCTCATGCCTGCTTAAGTTGGTCCTTGTAAGCCTGCCGACTACCACTGGACCTTTGTCTGCCTCGTCTCCTGATAACTCGTCCTCGTCCTCCTCCTCTGTGTGGAGGTCGAGGTCTGGGTCACCGAGGGTTCCCTCTAAGGGAGGCATGTTCCCATCAGCACTGGGGGGACCTGTGTTAGAGGACCTCCTAGCATCGTACGCCTCTAAGAGACCTATCAGTATTGCGATGGTAGGGTTAGAACCCTGGTTTAGCTTCCGGGAGGCACACAGTTGTCTCATCTCCTTGAAGCTAAGAGTTGCATATCGTGACACGACCTGTGGAGGGTCACTGACCACTAAGGGAGTCCCTGCAGACTCTCCGTGGACCGACATGCTTTTCTAGTGAGGTGTAAGTGTTGCACCTACCTACACTATGGGTTTACCTACTGATCCCTTGCTAAGAGTTGTAGTCAGGGTGTGCTAAGCCCTGTTACACTACAACAGCCGGTTCAGTAGAACTCGGAGTATTCTAAGTTAAGTTATATGTACCTGGGTACTTATGTGATCTTTCACTTCGATATTCTTAGGATACGTGTGTGGTAAAACAACAGCAAGCTCAAATCCCAACCGCTGCTCACCAATGTGAGAAGTTGGCCTGATATGTAGTGCTCACTATTCTAGTGATCACTGTGTATCATTCCAAACGACCCTTATTGATGATTGGTTGTAAGTCAACCTTATAGACCAGCTATCCTAGTAGCGTGGATACGAGCAGTCTTAGGCTAAACTCTAGAGGGCGTGTTAAGCCAGCTGTTTACCATCACATATACCCCTTGAACACCAAGTGAAAGGACACCACACAAGTTGTTATGAAAATAAAAGGATATTTATTTATAACAAGACTACCCTGGCTCTTTATGAGTCAGGGAGCTAAGCACACTACAAAACTCTTAGGAGAATACTTCAGTTGCACAATTTACACAAACGCCCGAGGGGCACGAGAAACCATCTACACTAACAGTGAAATGCGAATGGTTAGAGTCTGGAGGTACTGATTCCGGAGTATTCCGATCAGTGGGACTAAACGAAAAAGGAACTGGACACTTGTAGAGCGAACCTGCGATGGAGCACCGAAATGCTCGAGTTACCTAGCCCAGAGGCTGCGGCTGCGTGAAGTTCGGCAAGATGTCGGGAGTCCTCGTTGTAGTCTCAGGAGCCTGAAAGAAGAAGTTGCTGGCAGGCAACCAGTGACGATGTTCAGCAAGATCCAAGCCTGGATCGGTGATGAAGGAAACCTGAAAGCAGAGGGGACTCAGTTCTCAACCGCTAGCCAGCGATCGTGTGGGTACCAGGAGGGTACCGGCTGAAGTCACCTCGACCAGGTGAGTGGATGACTTCGGACTCGGCTGTTCCTCGGACCAGGAGGCGCGGCGGCGACCAGGATGGAGGGCGAGCTGTCCCACGAAGGTGTCTGCTGTCGATGATGCTGGGCCCAGGAGTGGGGCAGCGGATCTTGGCAGTGGCACCCCAAGCGGGGGAGTCACGATGGCGTCTGGAGTGGACCAGGAGGGTCCGTGGTACTCCTCTGTTGAAGGGGAGCAAGAGCCAGTCTGGAGCAACCAGACCGGTGATGAAAATCTTGGTGTGTCGTGAAGAGGGCCACAAGCCGGTCGGCAAGTGGTCGGACAACGCGGTGAACAGCAAGGAGTGGAAGGGCCCCCACGCAGATCTCGTGGATGCTGGGGAGGCAGACTTCGATGCTGGAGCTGCTCAGGGTTAGGGCTTCTCAAACCCTAGGTGCACTCACTCGAGGGTCCCTCGGTGGGCGTGCTAGACAAGCGTCGTGCAGGTTCTGAAGATAGCCGGTCCCGCAGGTCTCGTCACACCTACGACTCTCAGCTGGGCTGATGAGGTAGGTAAAAGGTCAGAGATGGCAGGGAACTCGGGTCTCGTCGAGCTGGGCAGTCTTGATCCGTAGGAGAGACTTACAGCAAACCGCAAGCGCTTAGGTGGTGCCTGCTGGTGCAGGGTGGCTACTCCTTAGCCACAAGGGAGAGTCTTCAGAAATAGTCAAGAGTTCCTTTCGTGGAAAGTAGTGGGGACTCTCTGCTGAACCACACGCTTTGGATGCTACGCTGCTTGCTGGGGGCTGGACGCTGGTTGATTCACTCACGGGACTGCGAGGACCACGGAGCATTGCGCTCCTCCAACTCTGCTCACCTGGTTCCTCTTCCCGCCTGGTTCCTCCCTCAACCGCCACGCCTCGCGGCCCCCGCTGCGCGGGAGCCGCTCGTTGACCCCTGGTGTATAAAACCTTGGCTGGGGCACTTCTACGGTGGGACTCTCTGCTGAACCACATGCTTTGGACGCTACGCTGCTTGCTGGGGGCTGGACGCTGGTTGATTCACTCACGGGACTGCGAGGACCACGGAGCATTGCGCTCCTCCAACTCTGCTCACCTGGTTCCTCTTCCCGCCTGGTCCCTCCCTCAACCGCCACGCCTCGCGGCCCCCGCTGCGCGGGAGCCGCTCGTTGACCCCTGGTGTATAAAACCTTGGCTGGGGCACTTCTACGGTGGGACTCTCTGCTGAACCACACGCTTTGGACGCTACGCTGCTTGCTGGGGGCTGGACGCTGGTTGATTCACTCACGGGACTGCGAGGACCACGGAGCATTGCGCTCCTCCAACTCTGCTCACCTGGTTCCTCTTCCCGTTCACGCCCCTGACTCCTCCCCCGGGCTTATCTCAGCCTTCGCCCTAGCGCGCTAGCGGTACGCGCGCGGGACGAGGCCCGGGGCGAAGACCGGGCAAAGAGCGGGCCGTTTGTGGCCGTTCGTGGACGGAAGTGGACGGGACGGGCCATTACTCTGTACTTAGGCTGTGTATAACCTTAGCCTACCTGTCCCAGACCCAAGTCCTACTTCCAAATTGCCGTATACAGCGATGTCGTCACTGAGGTCAGGTAGGAAACTAGCACAGAGTAGTACCGGGGGTTGTGTTTCGGGGACATTAGATAACTTTATCACCAGAGCTGCCCGGATTCTTGAACGAGAAATAGATTTAACAGAAAAAAGACTGTCTCTTGAGCTGTCCTCCAAAAGATCCTCTTTGGGCAGCCTTATGACAGTCTCCTCTCCCATTCCCAGGCCCCCACAACCTATTTCTGTTCTTACAGAGCGCGTTGGGCTTGGCTTGGATATCGGCTTAGTAACAGGCCCACTGGTTAACACTCCACTTTCTACATCTGGTTCTCCTCCCCTCGGTTTGCCCTCTACCACTTCAGACAATCCTTTACAGCCTCCTCCTGATTTGCCTGGTCCCGCTATCTCGTCACTGGGTGTCTTGTCACCGACAACCCAGCGGACGAATTCGTGTAGGGAAGCGCATTCCAAGGGCAATACAGCTAATAGTATCAAAATGTCCTCTATTTCTGCTCCCAGTCTCGATCCCATCCTCCCAGCGCCACAGGTTAACTTTGCCACTGACGAGAGTTCCGCGCCCATTTCTCGCCCTGTGCCCCCAACCACTACATTCCCTTTTTCTGCCGCCCATATTGAGGTCTTAGAGCAGCTGTTCAAGGCTTTCTTTACTCCACTATATGAGAAGGTTAATCGTCTTTCCCATGTGGTTGAAAAACTAGAGGTTACGATGCACGCCAATTTGGCAATAACAGAGAAGCTTTCAGCTCCCTCAGTGCCTACTGGGTCCACTACTCCTCCTGATGTAACCACTGCGGTTGAGGTCGTTTCTAATGACATCACCCCCATGTCTGGAGCTCTCCCTGATCCCTCTGTTCCCACTGTCCCTCTTACAACCACTCTTCACCAGCCACCTTGTATCATTTCTCACCACATTCCAGATAGCAATGCAAATAACAATAGTAACCAACCTATTATTAATCGTTCCCCCGTCCAGGTCTCCTCTCCATCCTCTGAACTCCCTCGTATTAACCTTCCGCCTGAGTCCCGTCCTTATACTGCTATTCTGGTGGGTGTTCCCAGTCTTATGCAGGGTAAGGCCGAGACTCACAGTGAGTTAAAAAACAAGGTTACTCACTGGTTAAATCGTAACAGGCCTCTGCCCGTTTCTACTTGCGCAGAAATATTGCTTGTTCGTAGGGTATGTTGGCTGGGTAGTGGGGTTAAGGGAGTGGAGGGGGACTGTGTGCTTGTAAATTTCCGTGATCCCCGGGTGGTGCGTTACCTATGTTCCCACCCTAACATCCTGGGTGCCTCGGGAATTTTTGTTACAGATCTATCTTACTTTTATCCCCCTGCACTTCTCCAACAGTTCAACTCCGGGTCACTTGGTTGGGAGATGGTCTCTAGGGGTCCTCGAAGAGTACAGGGCCTGGATTTCCATCTACCACTATTCAACCCATACGCCCCGCTGAGCGTCTTGAACGGGGTTGATTGACCTCTTTGCAACCATAGCCCCGTGCCTTATAGGACCAGTGGCCGGGGCATGCATGGTAGACTTAGCCTGGTCAAGGGGATCCCATCCCCCGGTCTCTCATGTGACCGCTTACACACACACCCCCATAAGTCCGCTGCACCACCCGCAGTTCTGGAGAGCTTAGATTTATCCCTGCCATGTGCCCCCATTATCACCAGTAGCACATGCTCTGATGTGGTATCTGATATTGGTGGGTTGCTCCTAGTACCTCCATCCCCCGCATTAATCGCTTCCTGTAACCCTGGAATTAACTTTACGGGTTTGGATGGTGACGATCTCCCTCCCGTGTTTTCAACTCCTCTATGTCCCCTGATTCCTTTGGAGTCTTCCAGTTGCCTAACTTTACCTTGCCCCCCAGTTCCCTTGGCCTCCCCTGGCCCCCCCGCTCTTACCCTGGCTTCCTGGAATATTGCGGGTCTCCGTAGTAAATTAACCAACGAGGATTGGTCCGCCTGGGTCTCTACCCACGATATCCTGGCTTTCCAGGAGACATGGGCTGTCGACCCTGTGTGTTATCCTGGATACGTTAACTTTTTCAAGGGGGCAATAAGTAACCCCAGGGGTCGTCCCTCTGGTGGTCTCTGTTTTTGGGTTAGGCAAACCTTGAAGTATAGCCTAACCGAAGTGTCTACAGAAAATCCTGACCTTCTGATTATCTCCTTGCAGAGTAACGATGAACCCTCAATATTATTAATTAATATTTACAACCGGGGTCTTCCAGGAGGGCGTGGAACCAACACATTCCTTCAACTGGACGAGTTCCTTGAGTCAGTTGATCCCAGTTCCAACGTATTCATTATAGGTGACTTCAACTGTTGTTTCGAGCCACTATATCCAGAATGTGATTCTTTGACCTCGGAAATCGATGTTATTTGGAACATACCTTTTCTCGCCCTCACTCCTATTAAACGCTGGAGTGAATCTGCTGTTCAATGGACGAGTTTATGCCTTGAACGTGGTTTTAGAGCAGCCAATGGACGAACCCCATCGGACCCGTCTGGCAAAGCGACCTTTTCCGATGGCCGAGGTCGTAGTAGTCGAATTGATTATGCTCTTATAAAAGTGGAGTACTGGCATACTCTGGGAGATATGATGATATGTGAGCGAATTGAGAGCGACCACAATCCCTTGGTTCTGACACTCCTGCTCAGTCCTCAGTTTAGAAACACTCAAACTGAGATACTGACTGCAAACGCCCTTTTAACCAATAATCATCGCAGAGTGCGATGGGACAGGGTTGCCCTTGACAGTGCCTTACTTTCTGAGATTGGTGACAAAGTCCTTACAGCAACAGTAGCCTTACAGTCACTTAGGCTCGAAAATGGCGACTTTGCCAATGCCACTAATATACATACCAATCTGTTTTTGGACCTAAAATCCATCTTTTCAAAACCCTGCAAGGCCATGCACCCCAAGATTCCCAAGCAAAGCTCTTGGTATAACAAAAACTGCCGAGACTCATATAATGCTTTGAAAGCTGCCATCGCTTCTAAGGATCAGGCCACCATAAGATCTATGAGAAAACTCTACACCAGGGCCAAAGCCCAGGCGAAGCGTGACTGGGATAATGACCACTGGAGTGCCCTACTGGCAGCCAGCAAATCAAGGAACCTAACATTATTCTGGCACACCTTGAAGTGGGGTAATACCTCTAACTCTCAGGCTCCCACCAACAACGTTTCTCCGGACAACTGGGTATCCCATTATGAATCCCAGTTTTCCGACGTTGACATGGCCGTTACATCTCCAGATTCATTTTGCCAGGACTCGTTTATATCCCCTAACTTTGAGTTTGATGTTGATGAAGTCAAGATGGCAATTTTAAGGGTTCCTAACGGTAAGGCCCCAGGTATCGACTGTGTCCCCGCGGACCTCTTTAAATCCGACCCTGGAATTTGGGCCCCTTACATCGCCTCTTGGCCAATGCACTAGTTAAAGGAGCCCCTATCCCTGACTCATGGAAGGGCGCCGAAATCCTGCCCATCTTTAAAAAAGGCGACCGCTCGTGCCCGGGCAATTATCGCCCCATTAGTCTTATTGACTCCGTTCAAAAGATTATAGCAAGGATGATTTTGGTAAGGGTTCAGCTCTGGGCTGAGCAGTTTGATATCATTTCACCCCTTCAGGCAGGCTTCCGCTCATGCATTAGTACCATTGACCAGGCTTTTAAATTCCAACTAATTGTCTGGAAAACGGTTTATCTTTGCAGTGGTACAATCTATGCAGCTTTCGTAGATCTTCGGTCTGCTTTTGATTTGGTCAATAGGACCAAACTTTGGGGTGAATTAGCGGAGCTTGGGCTATCTCCTGACCTCTTAAACATCATAATTAGGTTACATGACAATAACTTTGCCCAAGTCCGCTGGGGTAACCAAGGGCAGGTCACTGATAAGTTTAATGTCAACAGAGGCGTCAGACAAGGGTGTGTACTTGCACCTACCTTGTTCCTACTATTCATCAATAGAGTTGTTCAATACCTCTCCGATAAATCCACAGATGCCCCCACACTAGGAGGGTCAAAGGTTCCGTTGCTTATGTTCGCGGACGACACCCTACTCCTCTCACAAACCCTGTCAGGGTTGCAGTCGGCTTTGAATTTATTTTCTTCTTTTTGTTCCGACCACGACCTGTCAGTTAACGTTTCAAAAACCAAATATATGGTTTTTAATAAAGGGAAATCTGTGAGGGGCCAGGTGACCATGGATAGTGGTGTTCTGGAACGTACAAATGTTATGACCTACCTAGGTGTTTTGTTTGAAAATAAGTTGAACTGGGGACCTCAAATTGATGCTCTTTCTCTCAAATTTGCTCAATTATCGGGCAGTCTGATCAAGGAGCAAAAACGATCCCAAGCAAAAATGATAGGCCCGCCTATCAAAATTTTTGAAGCCAGAATCAATTCGGCAATTTTATATGGCGCCGAACTATGGGGTCATGTAGATCTTTCCTCCCTGGTTATAGCCCAAAACAAATTTTTCAGAAAGTTAACGGGACTCCCCAGCTCAACGCCAGTGAAACCACTTCTTTTGGACCTTGGTTGTTGTTCATTTGATGACATCGCCAGGTTCAAACCTCTGGCTTACTGGAGGAGGTTATGGACAGTCCCCGAATTGGCTCCCTTTGCCAAAGCTTTTATGGATGTTCGTTGTATTTTGGGGGCGGGTGACCTCCCTTGGTGTAAACATGTCAGTCTCCTATTGTCCTCTATGGGCTTAGATACCCTCTGGAATGACCCAGCTAATAGTTCTTTTCCCCCGAAACAAAGTTTTAAGACCCTCTATTGGTCCATGATTTTTCAAAAACACATGTTATCTATTTCCCCTGAGTCCCTGACCGGCAACTTTTATGGATTTAAACAAACCCCGGTTTCTGAAGAGTATTGGGATATCATCACCAGGCCTAGCGACAGGAAACTATACCATCAATTCAGGGTAGGCTCCCTACCCACCAACTCATTTACTAAAAAATGGAAGGGTGGCTCTCGAGATACCTGTAGGTGGTGCTCGGATTGTGTCGAATCCGTTGGCCACATATTCTTTGCCTGCCCGGCCTATGTAGCACCCCGGGCTAAATGGCTAAAACCACTCTGCCAGAATATGGGCACCCGGCAAGGCTTTGTAGCACTCAACATTTTGAGAATCGATACTAGTGAGTGCGTTGTAATTGCTGTGCCTAAATTCCTTGCCTGGGTCTGGATTATTCGTAATAAGTCCCAATAGTAGCCTGGTATGATGCTGTGATTTTCCTCCCTTCTTACAGTGTCACATGGTTTACGTTCTTTTTTATCTGTTTTTAATGATTTTGTATTTTACATTTTATGTCTGCAAAATGTCTTTCATGATGAAATTTTATCGAAATAAAGACTATTTGAATTGAATTGAATTGGAAAGTAGTTCAAGATTCAGAATTATCCAATTTGGGAAGGGGACTCGCTCCTACCTTTATTCTAAGAAAAGGGGCTGGCCCGTGACTAGGTTCTACCTATGGGTGGTGCCAGGAGGGGGGTGGTTACACCCCTCTCCTTTGTCCGGCTTCGCCCCAGCTCAGGGGCTGGTGTGCCCCCGAAACTGGTTTGAGCCGGGCTATGCACAGTGAGCACCGGGGTGCCACTGGCAATCACCTTCCTTTCAGCCCTGCCTACCTGGGATACACAAACCCTGTCTGGGATGGTGCCAACACCGCCCTCGACAGGAAACCCTTTGTCCAAGCTCCCCTCGCTGGAAGGTCTCCCAGCAGCAGGAGGTCAGACTTATGTCTGGTGGCAGCATCCATTTTGTGATGCTGAGGCTTGAGTCAACTCTAACCGGGGTTCAAGGTTACTTCCATGTCGTGCCCCTCTAAAAGGGGGGAATGCTAACCCCGTCGCCAGAACTGGCGAGGGGTTCGTATTCCAATTCGTATGACACCTTACTCGACATGTGTAGGTGATGCGATGCCAAAGTTAGCAAATAACCGCGAGGATTATAATGCATTTAAAAGTAGTTGGCCCGCGTCACCATGGAACGGCTTTAAGGACTTGGTTCCGCAAGCCGTCGACGGGCTCAGCTCGCGCCAGAGCACCGTCCCACATGATTCCCTGCACTCTGCCTTCAGGATTGATAAGGCCTGCCATAGGAGTGACTGATAGGAATCCATGTGTCCATGTTAGGGTTAGGTGTAGGAATACTACACCTACAGCAACGGGTGACTACACCACGTTGCCCCAGCTGTCGTGCAGCCAGTTGTGTCAGATTTGGGCAGCCATTCCAGGGGTGGTATAATACATGCTGCAGCCCCTGGTAGGCCCTGGGTACACCGATGCCCTGGATACCTGTGGTATGCTGAGACAGGGACTGACAAGGCGGCCCAGTTCCAACTGGTGGATGCACCTAACGTACCTGTGTTCAATTTCGAGAGAGAACAGCTAGGCTGTGGGTCTGATTGGCAGGCCCACAGCCGGGGAAAGTCATAAACCAATGAAGCAAAAGCAAAAAAATCTGGGTGATCATAGGATTGCAGACCCTACTCTCCTACACATATCAGCTCCTATGTGGGAAGTGTGGGGGTGATTTGTCAAGGGGGGTCCGAGAAAAAAGGGGGGGTCCCAAAACGTGTTTTCTCCATGTTAATTTCTATAGGAAACTTTAGACAAGGCTACAGGTTGAACGGGTGAACAGAATTGCCCCAGATTTGGCAGAGAGAAGGGTCTTAGTCTAGAAAGCACGCTTGTGTTATTTGGTGTAAATCCGTTCAGTAGCTTTGGAGAAATATCAAAATGTACAGATATCGATATTTGGGAATTCTGCCATCTGATTGGCTGAGGCGTTACGAGCATGAGCTTGCTGCTTATTGGTTGTGAGCTCTGCGAGCGCTTGCAACTAGGAAGTGTTGGTTGCCATTTTGTGATTCCATTGAAGCGAGTAAGGGGAAAAAAGGGTGAAAGGAATAGGAAACAGGAGGATAGGAGCACTGTAACTTCTGTGGGGGAGTGTGAAACAAAGTAGTCACACCTACCGGTCTGAAAGTGCGGTGTTGCTCAGAGTGACATGGTGGTGAGATGAGATGCTGCTACAGTCGGGTATGAAACCTAGAGCCTAAACCGGGAGGTCATTGCTGTAAAGTGATGTGCTCTGGTGTTTGTAGGATACCTGTGGAAGTAGTGTTAGTAGGCGTTTATACCATACAGGGAGTGGGAAGCGAACTACTGAGCTCTACCGTGTGTTTATACTATACCGGAAGTGGGAAGTGAAGTACTACGCCTACCGGTGTGAAGACTCAGGGATCAAACCGAGCTGATTTTTGTAAAGTGATGGGCTGTGGGCGCTGTAGCATACTGGCCGTTGTAGTATAACTGTAAATAGTGTTAGTATACATTTATACTATATAGGGAGTGGGAAGCAAACTACTCACCCCTACGGGTCTGAAGACTCGGGGATTAAACCGTGAGCTCATTGCTGTAAAGTGATGTGCTCTGTGTACTAGTACAATATTAGTATGTAATGATACTATAATGTAAATATGTAATGTTAGAATGTAGGGCTGTCATGAGGGGAATCTTGGGGAGTTTGTACAGTGCTGGAGAAGACGGATGGCTTGGTGTCTGGTCCTGTTGTTGGCTGTTTAAGCTGTTTTATTTTCCTGCAATAAATCTACTTATCGGATCCACTGCTGTCTTCCTGTTCACTACATAAATTTGGTGACGAGCGGGAGAAGGTGAAAAGAAGGCAGCACTCACCAAGATTTTGTGCTTGCTTGCGTTGTGCTGAAAACCCGTTTTCTTGGTGAATCTGTTTCTACTCATCCCAGGGTCGTGTGCTGAAGACCCGTTTTCTTGGTGAATCTGTTTCTACTCATCCCAGGGTCGCCGGCTGATCGAACTATGTGATCCTACCTCTGGTAGGATTAATATTTTTTGATTTTGGGCTTCCTCTGCCTCTTCACTACACTCTGGTTGCTGTACACATGTGCAAGTAGTGTTAGTATGTGTTTATACTAATTCTGGAGTTATGCATTAAACAAAGCATCATGGTCACATGGAGCGCCACCTCCCAGGCGCAGGTCATACAATGTCCCGGGGTGTGCATCCGCGGGACATTTATGTTTGCTATTACAGGGCGGGAGCATTGCTTCCACCCTATGATAGTAAATTATTGTTTGCCTCGTTGAAGCAAGAGGAGGAAAACCTCGTATTGTTTCAATAAAGTGGAACCGGATAGTAAAAATAGAGGAAAAATAATGAAGCGGGGTCTCAGCCGTTCATTTAAATGAGCCCACTGGTGGGTAATGGTCCGGGGCCAATCCTATTATTATATTGCGGGGTCTCTGCATCACTGGGGATCTTAATCTCACATGTAAATTAGGCGCGGGAGGGCACAGAGACGTTTTGCAGACTAGGTGATCGACACCTCCCTGGGTATGGGCTTCAAGGCCAACTCAAGACCGGGGATTGGCAACCTCCGGGACTTTATTTAAATATGCAGGGTGGGCCTCGCCAGTCCTTGAAGCCTCGGTGGCCCTAGTCAGTGCGTTATTGGTTCTGAAATCACACGAGCAGTACTCATGGTGTTATAAAGTGATACACTCATAGAACTCTTGCCATTGTACAATTACCAAGGCTTAATTTATGTAATAGTCTGTTAGTTTATATTTGGTAGGTGCATCGGAAAATTAAACAAAATTTCCCTTATAACCTACTATCAACCACCGATTTTCACAATAAACTACAGACAAGTGTTGTCAGAAAAAGAAGACCCATACACTCAGTTATTTATTGGTAATAAAAAATAACTTTTATTAACACAACACAAATAAATGGAAATGTAAGTTTATTCAAACAACAGTAAAACATGAAAGAAGTGGGTGGGACTCCTCCGAAAGCAGTGTACAAAACCTGTAAGACAAAAAAGAAACATAAGTATGTGTGCAATGTCTAAGAGAAAAAGAAAGGTAGTAAGAATTAATGGAGGAAAGTGAGAATGGGACAGAGAGTGAGTGGGTGGAAGGGAGAAGGGGAGGGAGAGTGAAAAGAACAGAGGGAGGAGGAGAAAGAGCGCCTGCCTACTGCACCCAGCCCTCACTGTTCACCTCCCGTCACCCGTGTGTCCGGGACGCTGGGGTCCGCGAGAAAGAGTGCAGTCCAGCAAGCCCTTAAAATGAAACAGAGATATGAATGAGGCCAGAGATTACATTATTATCTATGGCAACATCGCTTGCCTGCACCTGTGCACCCAGGCTGCTGCACCCCAGCCCCTTTCTCCGAACAGTGCTCAATTGCAGCTCCTGCGTGCCGAGGCTTGACTGCTCACCTGCCACAACCAGTGTGTCCAAGGACGTGCTGGTGCGAGTTCCAACTCCGGGGTGCCGCTATCAGGGTGGCCCAGCAGGTCTCCGGTCGGGGATGGTGTCTTGATATCACGGTGTAAGGCGTCAGAATGCCCAGTGCATCATCACGGGGTGAGCACCCGCTCCGCCCATTTTGGCTCCACTAACCCAGTGTCTGAAAAGGGAGAAAAAATATAATGTTGGAAACGTCTTGAGGTAAATGAAGGTTTCTTTCAACGTTAATACTTTTCATTTTAAACTTTTGGCATAGGCGTACCCGCCGACGCTACTTCATGGACCACAATTCTTTGGGGTAACACGCTGGTAGGACTAGCAGATTGCGGCCAATCGGATTTTTGTTTACATTCAGGCTCCATTGAGCCGGTGGGGCTGACGAGCCCAGGGCTACCCACCTGCGCACCTTGAGTGGTACTTTACCTGAGAATATTTTTTGGTAGCCTACGCAGCAACCCTACACACATACCTACTCCCTGCTGACGAGAGGCAACTACCTCGAAACACGTGTCCAGGGATGGCTAACGCGACACTTTTCATTTTAAACTTTTGGCATAGGCGTACCCGCCGACGCTACTTCATGGACCACAATTCTTTGGGGTAACACGCTGGTAGGACTAGCAGAGTGCGGCCAATCGGATTTTTGTTTACATTCAGGCTCCCTTGAGCCGGTGGGGCTGACGAGCCCATGGCTACGCACCTGCGCGCCTTGAGTGGTACTTTACCTGAGAATATTTTTTGGTAGCCTACGCAGCAACCCTACACACATACCTACTCCCTGCTGACGAGAGGCAACTACCTCGAAACACGTGTCCAGGGATGGCTAACGCGACACTTTTCATTTTAAACTTTTGGCATAGGCCTACCCGCCGACGCTACTTCATGGACCACAATTCTTTGGGGTAACACGCTGGTAGGACTAGCAGAGTGCGGCCAATTGGATTTTTGTTTACATTCAGGATCCCTTGAGCCGGTGGGGCTGACGAGCCCATGGCTACGAACCTGCGTGCCTTGAGTGGTACTTTACCTGAGAATATTTTTTGGTAGCCTACGCAGCAACCCTACACACATATCTACTCCCTGCTGACGAGAGGCAACTACCTCGAAACACGTGTCCAGGGATGGCTAACGCGACACTTTTCATTTTAAACTTTTGGCATAGGCCTACCCGCCGACGCTACTTCATGGACCACAATTCTTTGGGGTAACACGCTGGTAGGACTAGCAGAGTGCGGCCAATTGGATTTTTGTTTACATTCAGGATCCCTTGAGCCGGTGGGGCTGACGAGCCCATGGCTACGCACCTGCGTGCCTTGAGTGGTACTTTACCTGAGAATATTTTTTGGTAGCCTACGCAGCAACCCTACACACATACCTACTCCCTGCTGACGAGAGGCAACTACCTCGAAACACGTGTCCAGGGATGGCTAACGCGACACTTTTCATTTTAAACTTTTGGCATAGGCGTACCCGCCGACGCTACTTCATGGACCACAATTCTTTGGGGTAACACGCTGGTAGGACTAGCAGAGTGCGGCCAATCGGATTTTTTTTTTTTAACGTTAATAGAGAACACCAGTTGAGTGCATCCTTACTTCTTGAAGTACGATCTTCGAATTGTTAGTGGTAATCGTGTTTCAAAGAGGAGTTGGAGTGCACGAGAATACACAAGGTTAAATAATAATATGTTATGCCAACGTTCACATACAAAGGAACAGAGCGCATGGTAGAAGCATAATGTGGGCGTGTAATGCAGTGGCACAAGCCTGTGTGCATGTACACTTAGTAATCAGCCCCAGTGCACCCAGGCCCCACTGCTCACCTGCAGAAATTGTTGTGTGTCCAAACACGATGGGCAGCAGAGTTCACAATTCAGGTGCACTGCTGATTGCGACGATGGTGTACGCCTTATGGATCCCTTTTTTATTGCGCATTGTGAAATGTGAGGTGGATGTGGCCATATCACCTGAGGCAGTGCAGAAGAACTGGGACATGTGGCGTCTTCGTTATCCTTTTTATACATACGCAAAGTGGGCTGGGCTTGCATACACCCGGCGAGCGTAGGGGTGTGAATAATAGTTCCGGGGACCTGGCCGTTGTTCAGTTCCTGCCTGGCCAGGAAGTGTACTTATGTGTGTTTCTGTTGCAGTTTTGACATCGCAGAATGCGCAATTTACATTAATGTAGCATGTACTGGGAGGGCGGCAACTATCGCTAATGAGATGCTGTTCGAAAACATTGAATGGCCAACATCACATGTCGTTGTCAAGGTTGTGGATATGCGCAGACACTCAAGTCAATGGTGTGCGGTATTATTGAAAGTGTTGCTATCACGAAGCGCACACATGTGAATGTGGTCAGATGGAGGGAGGATCAGCAGTGAGGCTACGTCATAAATAGTAATAACGTTCAGTATAGTCAAGCAATGCATGCCAAACGTGAATCTGAAAGTTTCACATATGACACACTACTATACTGGTAAAACCTGACAACAGAGAATACAGCAATACAAATGTACAAATTACTGTTTGTCACATGTGATCTAGGATGTGCAGAGTTTGAAGGGAGTGAGCAGTTCCTAGTTGGGCATGGGGAAGGAGGGAAAGGCAGGTCTTTCTTCATAATGCCCTCACACACCCCAAGGGATGTCATGCTTCATCATTTGGGCATTTGCCCCTCATCAGGCCGGCGCTGCAATGTCTGACGGGCTCCCGAAACCGGGGCTCTTTGTCGGGATCTTTTAGAAGAAGCTGTTTGGTGCATGCGGGTGTGAGGGCTAGGTAGTGCACAAGGAGTGAGGTGGGATAAAATAGGTCTGGAGCAGTCCTGCTTAAGTCACGTTTTAATTTTCAATTAGCTCTAGCCTAGTTAAAAGTGGTACGTGTGCCCCTGTATTGGAATAATGTTCCTAAAGGGCTGGTAAAGTGTAGATGGTCAACATGTTTCGTGCCTAGTCTGCCCCTAACGGGTCAATTCGCACTTCGTCAGGACCGAGAAACTAAATGTGGAAGGTGCACTACCGTCTGGTAATATGAGTCAGTTATACTAAGGATGGTAGGGAGTATCCTAGTAGACTTGTACTGGGGAATACTTTAGACCTGTGGAGAGGGGGGGAAGAGGGGAACGAACAACCAGGGGAAATAAGAAAAAAATTAAACTAAATTCAAATAGAGGCAATTGCCAACTCTATGGCAACATGTTCATATTGAGAGAACAGTAGTGACAATTCAAATAATCAAAATGAATGTAGACACACTCTTACGCGTCAATATAAATGTAGATGTACTTGTCAAGAGGGTTGCTGGCCCAAAGGTGGTGTTTGAAAAAAAATATATATATCAGAGCAGTCAATGCGTAGTAATAGCTAGCAAAAGACGCGGTATATTGGAAGTGAAGCTAGTACAGTGACTGGGTGTCTAGCAATACAATGGCTATGGAGGTATCACGATCAAGAGGGCACACGGGAATTCATGCAAAGTGTGGTATGTGGCATCGTGAGTATCGCAATGGCGTATGTTGGCTGCTGGGCTTAAGTAACATCTCTGGATTGTAATGCAGTACACCATAACTTTGCGGTAAGGGTACAACCAGACGATCAACCGTGGACGCCTTGAAAGCGCACTGTGATGAAAGACGCGCATGGTCATGCGACAGAGGTGGAAAAGAATATCACGCGCTAAGGCTATGTATTGCTCGCAAGTTGAGGTGAAGCGGTAGCTCCAAAAATGCTCGCCAGTGGTGGAGAGGTAACGTGAACTAATTGTAAATGCGGATGACCATAAGAAGGCACACATTTAAACCGTCGTACCCCTAGACAGGCGGGTGCTCAAAGATTACTGACAGCGAGGGAAAGTTGTGAATAGGTGGTGCCGAAGACTTGGCAAGGTAAAGAGTGAAGTGATCAGGGAGGGGCGGTATCACGTACTTTGTGGGTAATGTCACAAGGGTGGTATCTCTAAACAACAGAAACAATAACAAGGGAAAGGATACAGTTACACTCTCACCCCTAGCTAAACAGGGTGTGAACCCTGCCCGTGCTGATAATACCCCTTCGGGCCAGCAATACCCAGGCCGAAAGGCAGCACAATAATGTGCACACACACACACCAGGGGCATCGTGTAACACACATTTGATTTTTGATGTAACATTTGAGATGCATGGGCATCACACCTGGATGACTAATGTACAGACCATGAATATTGATCAAGATGATCATTGCATGTTGTGTGTAGTAGAAGATATGTGTACACAGCAAAAAAACTTTTCAAAAAAGCTCTCTAAGCAGAAGGGGTGTGTCTCATCAAACGCTGTAGAGAGAATGACTAAAATGGGTGGGGTCCTCCAACTGTTACAATGGGAAATGTTATGAACTAATCAAATGCTTTTTTTTAAGGTCACATGGCAATCGCGCATCGAGGGCGCAAGGAGGTTGCACCTGACAAGATTTTGAGAAAATATATTTATCATAATATAAGTTTATTACAGTTAGAAATATATAAATGTTTAAAATATTTTAGATTATCGCTTGCTCTCATGTACAGTTTAAAGTTATTTAGGTATAGTTTTGAGACATACAAAAAAGAGGGAAAGGCGTACCTGGCGCGACACCATACGTCTATGACGTAACACAGGGCCTGGCAGCGTGCACTCGTCGCATACGCAACGTGCAGCAGGCGCGACCCCATACGTACATGACGTAGCGCGTGGCTTGGTACTGCGTACCTGTCGGATACCTATGTAGCAGCTGGCGCGAGCTCATACGTATATGATGTTACTTGGGACGCGGTGCCACTAATCCGTCGGATATGAAATGTGCATCCTTTCCGAATTTAGCAATATGGCGGATAGGATTCGCATGATGATGGAGCTTGGTACACTACCGGTATGGGAGTGCAGTTTTCTCAAAAAAAAAAAAAAGATATACATATTTTGGGGGAAGATATAAAACATTACTTAATTTTTAGAGTTTAAAAAAAAAAAAATTTTAATAGAGTTATTACAAAAAAAATAGAAAAAATATAGGTTTTCTAAACATTAAAATATGAAATTAACATTTAAAAAACTTTCGAAATTCGCTGAAAAAAACCATAGGTTTTACAGACGTTATAGTTAGGAATTAGCATTTAAAAAACCTTTGAAATTCACTAAAAAAGCCATAGATTTCAGGGACGTTATAGTTTTTATATGAGTATTTGGCTCATATAAAACCAGAGAAATTCACCTGTTATAGTTAGTTGAGCTAACTATAACTCGCGCGCCCGTAATGCACTGCTGATGATGTCACATATTACAACACTCATGACATGGTCAGTGACATCACTGATGACATCAATGATGACATCTCAAATGACATCACTGATGACATCATCCACGTGATAATCTGATGCACATACTGATGCCCTAATATAAACTTTGATACACCCATTCTAAAATGCAGACTACAATTTTTGAAACTATACACACAACAATGCCATATACTACATACCACTCAGTGTTTCCTAGGTCTACACACACATCCAGTCACTTATACATGTAGTTACTCATCAATGAAGTAGTATAATATGCACTCATACATCTCTACATGCAGTCACACTCCGCCGCTCATCCATAGAGTTACTCACACACCTAGTCAGTAATGCAAAGAATCACAGATCCATTTACTCATGTATACAGTTATACACACCAAGTCCGTTATTTATAGATACACCATATCACTTATTTATAGAGATACTAACACATATTTACGGTCTTATACAATTACTGATACAAGCAGACACTCATTTATACACAAACTTTTCAAATAACTTACTCTCATGTATAGGCATTTATATACTCCAACACTCACATATAGTGCCTTAAAACATATGTAGTTAGTCACACATATACCACTGAGACATTTCTTCACTCACCAACACACCCATACACACAGTAACTCATCCATACAGCCCTTCCCAGATGCGCTTTTGAATCCATACAACCAGTGAATCACCCAATCAGACATCTATGCACAGAGTCATACACCCCCCCACCCACCCATACAGACACTCAGGGATGCATACAGATACTCAGACAACAAATCAATAACCCATATAGATACCAGCCGCAGTCGGTAGTAGGAGTAACTGCAGGGCGGTGACGTGAGGAGGGGGAGGGGCAGGGTGAGGGGCTGTAAACTATGGATTACGGAGGTTTACAGGAAAGTTAACATATAAATTAATAAAATGAATTTCGTTGCGTGCACTGCATCGCATTTGGGGATGCAGTGCATGCAACGAAATTTGTTTTATTAATTTATATGTTAACTTACCTGTAAACCTCCGTAATCCATAGTTTACTACCCCCCACCCTGCCCCTCCCCCTCCCCACGTCACCGCCCTGTAGTTACTCCTACTACCGACCGCGGCTGATAGATACTCATGTAGCTATTCAGCAACCCATGCAGTTCCTTACACACCAACTGAGAGACTAATCGAGACTTTCACACAGTGTAGTCACTAACCCATGCATTCAGTAAGATATGTTCAATCACTCACTTATACAGTCAGCCATGCACCTACTAAATAATTCCTTCAGGCAGTTGTAAATGCATTCATTCTTCAATACACCTTGGCATAGATATATATGAAAAAGATTTAAACTTTACAGAAACACACATTCACTGGATGATGTCATCAGTGATGTCATTTGAGATGTTATTAGTGATGTCATCAGTGATGTCACTGACCATGTCATGAGTGATGTAATATGTGATATCATCAGCAGTGCATTGCAGGCGCGCAAGTTATAGTTAGCTCAACTAATTTTAAGGTCAATAAAGCAAACTGAAATAATTTCAACTGTGCCAGATTCTCAAAACAGCATCCACTTACATGTATATCAATATGAACTACTAAATAGATAGTCCAACTGTCATTGCGAATGTAGTCACGTGTAAATATAGAAAAGCAATTGCATATGGTGATGAGCTTGACCAGATATACCAAGTACACAACATTAAAGTGTATGTGTAAAACCGCTAAATAGTGCATAAGTGGGTTATAAAGTGTACTGTGCCAAATTCAAAAGTGAACGATTCATAACCAGTTCCAATAATGTAGAGAGGACCAGTCGGCCCCCTTCCCAATGTGATACTGCAATGGCATATGCATAAATATATATCAGTCCCAAGTGGGGACCCTCTTTGGATTGATAAAGGGGACAATGCCCTAATTACCGCCAATTGGTACACATGTTAATGGACTGGAAAGTGTATGTGACACACCTATACTTAAAACCTCAAATAACAAAATAAATGACACTAACATACAAAATGCAACTGTAAAGACAGAATTACAGCAGAAAATAGTAGAAGCAAAGGGGGGATTATACCCCTATATGTGTTGCCAATTCCTCTTCCCTATTCATACCAAACGGGGCCCTAGTGTTAAGGTCAATAATATACCTTGATTCTAGGATGCGCAATTGCTTCTCTCGGTCACTCCCTCAGATATTCTTCATAATGTGATCAAATCCCATGTTGCTTAAGAGCTGACTGTTGCTGTTGTGGACATTATAAAAATGTCTCGCAACTGGATAATTAAAATCATGATTGATTATTGCTCTTAGGTGCTCTAGGATACGTTTCTTTACAGGCAGCTTTGTGCTGCCTATATAACGGAGTCCACATGGGCACTGAAGGCAGTAAACGACAAACTACGTTGTGCACGTAATAAATTTAGATATTAATCTTTCTTTGCCATTAGATGTTATGAAGGTTTTACAACTCCGGCTATTAGTGCACGCCTTGCAGGCGTTGCACTTGAAACATCCTTTGCTGCTATTTAACCAGGTTGGTGGGACCTCCGTTTGATAGTAACTGCTGACCAATTTGTCCCTGAGAGAAGGTGCTCTTTTGTATGTTATCATGGGGGAATGACCGACTGCATGACCAATTACGGGATCTGATTGCATTAAACCCCAATGTTTTTTCATAACATATTTTAATTTGTTGGATCTAGCATTAAACATGGTAATCATTCTTGAGGTGAAGGAAGATTCTCTCTTGTCAATGATGGCCTTAGGCTTAAATAGGAAATCTTCTTGTTTAGTATCTTTCAATTTTGAAGCTGCCTGTATCAAAACCTTTTCTGGATAACCTCTAGCTTTAAATCTGCGTAACATTAGATTTTGTTGCTCATTAAAGCTAAGGTCTGTACTGCAGTTTCTGCATGCTCGCAGTAACTCCCCATATGGTATGCTGTTAAGCAAAGACTTGGGGTGATGACTGCGGGCATGTACTGTGCTGTTTTCAGCTGTTTCTTTTCTAAAGAGATTAGTCACCAGTCTATTATTTTGAACAGCTACTAAGGAGGTGTTGTGCATGGATATGAATGCCTGGGAGACAGAAAGACAGGCGGAAGCATTATCCCTATTAAATGAAAACATTGATACTGGTCATGCTGATAAGGATACGGAGGTGACAGTTGGTGGAGCCGATTTGACCGTCAAACAGAATTTGAATTCAATTGGAAAAACTAGCCAGAAGAGAACTCAATAAATGGTGGGAGGTTACATCATTAACGAACTATATTGAGGTGGGACGTGTTCCAAGAGGATTACGAATAGCCATTATACCCACCTACGGAAATCCGAATCCGTTATTTAAGCCGTCTGGCTGTGGGTTAAAGATTTTTCAGTACATTACTTTTTTTTTTTTATTTCAAAAGTTTTTTATTGGTTGTTACAGCATAGACATATATAAAGCAAGTCCATTAGTGTAATATGAGTCATAAATTTACGAATCAAAATTACTGCACGCTACAGTACATCATAGTAAATGTCAGTACAAAAGTACAACAGTAGAGCACGTATCACATACTCACAACAATTCAGTAACATACATTGTATTTCAACAGCATTTTACTCATTCATTAAGGACAATTATTTACGGTGGCTAGGAGTGCAATGAAGGCAGTCGGGCAGCATATGTTGGTGAGTCGTGGACGGTGTGTGGGCCCATCTAAGGTGGCTTACGTGTCGTGAAGTATTCAGTACATTACTTTGATGAAATAATGCGTGTATATATTTGCACATATATTAGGTATTTCCACAGATTATATTTATAAATACAGATGAAATTACGAACATGATATTTTTCTGTCACGTGATATTTTGACCAAGAATTGCTGGCTCTATATGTTCTCTCGTAATTGTTTACTATTGGTTATTTCTACAATTATGTATTTCTTTGTAATTTTACGATAATTGATTGAATTTATTTCTAAAAGATATGAGAACTGAACCAGTATGTTTTCAGTGTCTACTGCTGACGTAAATGCATTTAACAGTGACGTTGAGTCATGACCTTTGAACTTGACGAAGGCCGACAGGCTGAAACGCGTCATTCTCTTTTTTGCACATTAAAACCTTCTAGTAATGACATTGGCGTGCCGCCTTCTTTTCTGATCGAAAGGATTGTTTCGGATATATATATATATATATATATATATTATCTACTGGCGATCGCCAATAGATAGTTATAGTTAGGACCGTGTTTCTGTTAGGGTCTGCCGTCAGGATCATGCTTAATCTCATGAAAATGCTGAGTAATATTTGTATCTTTACATGTTTGTTTGTTCTGCCTTTTGATGCTTTGTTTTGAATAGCCAAATTGTTTTTGATTCATTGGTAACATTCATTTTGGGCTAAACTGTTATTGTGCCTATTGGTAACTCATACACGTGATGCTGCACATGATGGAACTATTATTGCCAAAAGATTTGGTTTCTGCTTCATTTCGTGTTTATGCACGTGTTACTGTTCAGGAGCAAGTTGCCGTTAAATAGCACGTTGCGCTTAGGCGGTTGACACGGGGCTTGCACTAAACATGTGCGTTCGCTTGCACGTTTCCTTGGTGCAGGCTTCGGTAACCTCACGGCACGTGTACACAGTGTGCCAAGAACCCCACCCAGTCAAGAAACTATTTAAACCCTCTGCAAGCTGCAAACGCTGCTTGCGCTCGTCCTACGATACCCGCTTACCCGAAGTCCGAAGTCATCCCGTCTTCGTCTGGAGCTTCCCTGCGCATCCCGTCTTCGTGTGGAGCTTCCCTCCTTGGATCGCCTTTCACTCGGCGTCTTCCTGCTTCCGGATCCAGAGGTCAGGTTCCGGTCCTCTCTCATCAGTCTTCCCCCTCGGCAGCAGTCAGGAAATCCAGCACCCAGGCATCCAGCTACGCTTCTTAAAGGAGCCACGTCCTGAAAACAAAAGAAAAGACAGTGAGTAGTGTTTTGCGCAAAACGAAGAAAAAACCAAGTAAGTTCAAAGCATTTTTATAACAACGTTGGGAGAAAAGAAAGAACAATACTTATCTCTGCAAACTCTTTCCTCATTTTGGTAATCAGAGTTTTAGGAATACATATATATATATGTTATGTGTGAGTTTCCAAAGGTATTAGAGTTAAGGTAAAGTTTGTTTATGTTACAGAGATCATTCAACATATAGAAAAGTCTGCATATTTACCAAGAGATGTTCTGGCAGCTATAAGACCAGAATTAAGAGGTAAATGAATGTCATCTTAGTTGATTAGAACTTGCACAGAATTGTACGTTTTAAACATTCATACATGTTTATTTGTGTCTTACTATCCAGAGACAAGAAAGCACCCGAGGCAGCTAAACCCTCACACCAGTAGAAGAGTGGCGTGTTTCTCTCTCTCTCTTTTGTTATTTTGTCCACTTCCCCCTTCCCTTAGGTGTTTGCATTCAGTAAACCATCATTCGAACTTGGTTTGCTGGAAGTAAGCTCTTGGGGGCAGCCGAGAAAAATCTTCACGTCTCTCAAGGTGACACCCCGGACTTCAGGTGAGCGAAGGTTTGACAGTTTCCATAGGAAATCTGAAAATTCTATTTTGAATAACTTTGGCGCCGGTTGACGAATCCTCGCTAATGTTTCAAAATAGATGGGGCGCTCCGCTCCGCTCCTACCCTGAAAGTTTCGGGGTGATTAGTCAAGCGGGGGCCGAGAAAAAAGGAGGGTCCCAAAACGCGTTTTCCCCATGTATTTTTCCATAGGGACCTTTAGTCCAAGGTACAGCCCGAACGGCTGAACAGAATTACTTGAAATTTGGCAGAGAGGTAGTCCTCAGGTCAGGGATGTGCCTTTTGAATATCTGGAGTCAATCTGTTCTGTAGTTCCTGAGAATATTTCAGTTAAAAGTACATATATATCTATAAGCGCGCACCGTGCGCGTACGGTAAGCTTATCGTACGCGCACGCTGCCGTGCGCGAGCGTAATTCTGATTGGTGGTTACATGACAGTAAACATTCCAGTCTGTCAAAATCAGGAAGTGTCGGCCGCCATTTTGTGTGTCTCACACTAAAAAACAAAGGTGGAGAACGACGTGAAAAGGGGGCAAGGTAGAGAGTTGCAGACCCCCTAGCCTTTGTCAGGGGGTCCAAAAAGGACTCAGCAGTGTGAAAAATACATTCTTTTTTAAATTGCGGGGTACGCGTACCGTGCGCGTACGGTAAGCGTACGGCCGGAAAAAAAAAAATAGAATAAAATAAATTTTACAAAAATTGTGAGGTAGGGTGGCTCTTAAAAGAGCCCTTGTGTTAATACAGGGACAGAGGAAAGAAAGAATGGGAATATTAGAAGGAACCGCACTTGTGCTGCTCAATCTTATTATCTATTAGAGGAATACTAGATTCCCCCACAGCAATAAGAGAGTAACAAGCGATGCACCTTATTTGTACCCTCTGAAACCGAGGGTAGATATCCAGAGGAGCAGAAGAGGGTGATGCTCCCACCGCAGAGGAAGTGCTCGGCTGAGCTGCCGAAGATGTACTCGGCTGAGCTTCTGCGGATGTGCTCGGGTGACTTACTGAAGGGTTTGCTTCAGTATGTCGAGCAAAAGTCCTGGGATGTACATCCCTAATGTGTCACAACATAGTGTGATTACCAAAGGAATACTTCTTCCTTGGATTACCTCTAGATAAGACATGCTCACAAAGTGAGCAGGTGACTAATGGAGCATTTACCTTTTTCTGCCCCTCAGGAAAAGTGAAATACTCCCAAACAAAAGAATTCTTCTGTTTCCTCCTTCTCTGTCTAATGATGCTGCTGCCCTGCTCACTCTCAGAAGAGGACTGCTGCTCTGCCATTGTATCCCAAAGACAATTCAGCTCCTTCTCCTAAGGAATCACAAGCAGTAATGAGGGGAATGGGTGTGGTGTTGGAAGTTTCTGGAAATGAAACAAGTTTAAACCAATGAAAAGTGTTGTTTCTGGATCACATGACCTACCGTGCGCGCTCCGTACGCTTACCGTACGCGCACGGTAAAAGTACGCATGCGCGTACGCACGCACGTACGGCGGTTCCGCGTAACGTGCGCGCACGCGTGCGCGTAGGGAGCAAGCGCTTACTCATCGCACGCGAATTACGGACGCGTACGTAAATCGCGTACGCATGCGCACACGGAGCATAAACATTACGTACGCGCAACGTACATAAAACGTACCGTGCGCGTACGGTAAGCTTACCGTACGCGCACGGTAAAAAATCCTAAAACAAAAGGTTTGTAGAAGATATTAACTATGTTATTCAACTATATCTAACCATTTTTTTAAAAAAGGTGAACCTTTCTATATTGCAGGATACAGTAAATCAATGATTATATACATAGGTAGCATATTGTTTTAAAAAAAGAAATCCAAAGAAAAAAGAAAAAGAAAAAGAAAAAAAAAGGATTTAAAAAAACCTTACAAATTCACTTAAAAAACCATAGGTTTCACACACGTTATAGTTAGGAATTAGCATTATAAAAACCTTGCAAGTTCACTAAAAAACCATAGGTTTCACACACGTTATAGTTAGGAATTAGCATTTAAAAAACCTTGCAAATTCACTTAAGATAACTATAACTCGCGCGACCGCCACTCTATCACAAGGATGATGTCATCAGTGATGTCATGAGTGATGCCACTGACCATGTCATGAGTGATGTAATATGTGACGTCATGAGCAGTGGATTGCGGGCGCGCGAGTTATAATTATCTGAACTAACTATAACGGGGGAATTTCATTGGTTTTTTACGAATGAAATATCCACCTAACTATAACATGTGTGAAACCTATGGTTTTTTAAGTGAATTTGCAAGGTTTTTTAAATGCTAATTCCTAACTATAACGTGTGTGAAACCTATGGTTTTTTAGTGAATATATATATATAGGATTTACATCCGGAAAGCAACGTTTGTACGCAAGCCCCTCAGTTGAATGATTCGACTATGAGTATAAATGAACACACTCCATTTAAGCCCAAATCAACATTTTGCCCCATTATGTTGAGAGACAATTTGGACCTGTTCAATGAAAAGGTAACAATGGAACTTAAGTCTCTCTATTACAAAATCACACATTCAGTGAACAAATATAACAAGCAAAACAGTGATTATTACAGACTGATCAAAAAACTTCAAGAGCAAAAAAACATCATTATCCGACAGTCTGACAAAGGGGGCAATATTGTATTGTGGCCACATGAAATGTATATGGAAGAAGCATATAACAAACTCAACAACGTGGACTGCTACAAACTAAGCAATTTACAAACGGTAACTACAGCACGTAACGAATTTTACAGCAAACTGGTGGCATGGAAATCTGCTGGTTTACTCTCTAATGATGAATTTAAATTTTTTTAAAATGACCACCCAAAACTGCCAACTATCTACTTTATCCCTAAAGTTCACAAGTGCATTACCAAACCTCCGGGCAGACCTATTATATCGGCCTGTGGCGGCCTATTGGAAAATACCTCACGCTATGTGGATTTCTTCCTGCAAAACCACGTAAAGAGTCTCCCATCGTACATACAAGACACTGGAGACTTTTTGAGAAAACTGAGTGGTACTGTATGGAAAGATGACTATTTACTAATAACTTTGGATGTTACAACGTTATATACTAGCATCAACCATCGTGATGGTATTAGGGCAGTCCAATACTATTTGAACACAAGATCTGAGGTTGTGCACTTGCACAACAAAATGTTATCTACCATGATTTTAACCTGTCTTGAAAACAATTTCTTTTTATTCAACAATCAGATTTTTTATCAAATCAGAGGCGTTGCAATGGGGGCCTGTTTTTCTCCCACTTATGCGTGCCTCCATATGGGATACTGGGAGGAACAGGTCCTGAGAACTGAATATTTGGAGATTGTAAGAGACCAGGTTTTATGTTGGTATAGATTCATTGATGACATTTTTTTAATATGGAAGGGAACAGAAGTTAATGCCCAGAAGTTTGTGGAAAACATCAACTGTAATAATTTTAATCTTGGTTTTACAGCACAAATAAGTAAGAACACAATTTGTTTTCTTGATGTAGAAATATACATTGTAGAAAATAAGGTGGAAACAAGATTACACAGTAAAGCAACCGCGGGAAACACAATTTTACATGCCACCAGTCACCACCCTGTGCATCTGATCAATAGCATCCCCTATGGGGAGATGCTTCGCATTCGCAGGGTATATAGCAATGATAATGAGTGCAAGATAGCCCAATTGCAGAGTAAAAATAGGTTCCTGGACAGGGGCTACTCAGAAAAAATACTCGATACTGCAATAAATAAAACTGCTACTTTAGACCAATCTACTGCACTCTTAGTACACAACAAGCCCCTGACTGCGCCTGATGAAACTGCCACTAGATTGATTTTGACATATAGCCTACAACATAAAGCTATTCGCAAAATTATTAATAAGAACTGGCCATTACTAAAAAGTGACTCTATTTTGAGCAACCAGATTACCCGGTCAACGTGTATAACATTCACGAAAGCCCAGTCAATGAGCAATTCCTTGGTAAAAAGTAGTCCGGAAGTTCTGGCCTCTAAAACTTGGTTAAGTCCAAAAGAAGGCTTTACACGCTGTAATACATGCAAAGCGTGCAGATATGGGGTTAATAAAATAAATTACACTACACCCTTTAAACCCAATCCAGTACCTATTACTAAAAGTCTCAACTGCAGAACAGAATATGCAGTTTATGTGCTGGAGTGCTCATGCAACTTGCAATATGTAGGGAGTACGAAATTGCAAATGCATAAACGAGTACTCCAGCACTTAAGAGCAATCACAAGCCAGTTCTTATCACACACGTGCACAAGAAGTGACAACAGCGCCACATAAATATACATATTCATCTACAGCATATTCACTTCTTCGAAGTTTCCCTCACTGAGGTACACTTTTCGGCAATAATTCAGTGCTTCCATCATCCACTCGCTCACTGTGAAACTAGCTCTCTGCTACGCACGTTCACTCATGTACAGTCACTTATCCATTCATTCTAGCACCTATCACTGCTGCACTCCCTTGCTCCTGCTCACTACTTCCTTCATGTATTTATTCAATGCTGCATGCAGTTACACATTCTCTCACTGTTGCACTAACTGACTGAGCCTCTCACTTTATTCTGCCCTCATTCACTCCCATACGCCCACCTATTCATTCCTGCACTTGCTGGTTCACTTCTGCTCTCAATCACTCCTGCATGGTCACACATTCACTCCACCACACCTATTAATTGATGTACTCTACACTAATACCATACACACTTCAGCATTCACTACCTCACTGGTTTGCTTATGTACTCACACTTTAACTTCTATAATCAGCCACCTGGTTCATTCAGTCATTCACTGCTGCAATCATTCACTACGTGCGCTCATTTTTTCTGGTGCTCTTTCACTGATGTACTCATTCACCCCTTCACTCACACATTCACATTGATTCCATGCCATAATCATTCACCCTATGAACTCATGCATTCCATGCTGCACTCATTAATGCCTGCACACTCATTCATCTCTGCATTTTTATTTCAGTGCTACATTCGTTTCGGCATGGCTCTTGGGGACGCCTCATGTCTTGTCACCTGAGTGCAGCCTGTCAGTGCTTTTCGAATTCCTGCCTGCCCTACAAGGACTTCTTCCTTGTCATGAAACCAGAAGGTGCCCCTGCCCCCACCATGCCCCCTCCTAGGCAGAAGGAAACATGTACTTTACAGCCGTCAAACTGACCTAGAGAGGAACCCTCGTCTGCACCAGGGCTTGTACTTTCCTCCTCGCTGATCAATCGTCAAGCCTTCTTTCTCTCATTCCACTGTTTTCTTTTCTCCCTCTACCTTCTCGCCCTTCATGCACTCTGTTCTTATTCTTTTCTTTCTTTTCTCGTTATATTCTGCATTTCTTTCTCATTCTGTCCTTTCTTCTACTTTCTTTCGCCTTTGCTTAGGTACTCCTTCAGTCCTATCTCCCTTTCCTTCTTTCTTTCACTTCATTTTCAATCTTTTCTCACATTTTTGTTTTTTCAGTTGCCAGTTCGTCCTATTTACTCACATTTCTCGTCTTCTTTTGCTCTTACTTTCCTTTTAGTGGTATGTTTTAAAAGTCACAGGATCTCCCAGAGGTACACAATTTCCTCAAATTGCATTTTTGCTCCTACCTCTGTTTGGGATTCTGTATAATTAATACTTACTGCTTGTCGTAAGTCCTTACCCTACGGTGGGGAAATGAGCTCAATTTTCTTTACTCTTTCTGTTTATTAAAGAATCCTCCTACAATATCTAATTTGTCAGTGCCCCCCTACTGAAGTACCCAATTAGCCCCAATTTCTCATGCACTGCCACCCTCCCAATCTTGGTGTTGTCCAGATTCAGGATTTTCACTGCTCGCTCTTCACTCCATGCCTCATAGAGGTCTATGTGCAGCTGTCTTCTCATTTACAGAAGATAAGTACATGTATGTGTGTT
This sequence comes from Triturus cristatus, assembly GCF_964204655.1. Classification (NCBI taxonomy): domain Eukaryota; kingdom Metazoa; phylum Chordata; class Amphibia; order Caudata; family Salamandridae; genus Triturus; species Triturus cristatus. The sequence continues at coordinate 229,788,437 of NC_140580.1, read as the reverse complement.
GTGTGTGTGTATATTACCTACTGGCGGTCGCCAGTAGGTAGATATAGTTAGGACCTATTTTCCATAGGAAATCCGCAACATTCTATTTGGAATAACGTTGGCGCAGATTGACGAATCTTTGCGAAATTTTCCAAACTTTTGGCCAGCTCCGGTCCGCTCCTATCCTATATTTCACGGTGATTCATCAAGCGGGGCCGAGAAAAAAGGGTGTCCCAAAACGCGTTTTCCAGATGCATTTTCCCATAGGACCTTTTGACGCAGCTACAGCCCGAACTGCTGAACGGAATTACACCAAATTTGGCAAAGAGGTAGTCCTCAGTTCAGACTCGTGCCTTTTGTTTAAATGGTGTAAATCCGTTCAGTAGTTCCTGAGAAAATCAAAAGTAAAATCATAGATATATCTATGGCCTCGGAGGATCCGCGCACCCTCCCCGCACCCAGCGTGCACCCTGCCATGCACGAGCTGTATTCTAATTGGCTGTCAACACTCCAGATCAGGAAGTGTTGGCAGCCATCTTGTGCCTCGGTAGAACCGAGGCACAAGAAACCTATAAAACAAAGGCGAAAAATGCAAAAAGGGGGCAGGGTAGAAACACCCTGACCCCCTAGGCCTGCTCAGGGGGTCCCACAAGGACCCCCAGGGCCCAAAAAAGCATTAAAAAAAAAATCGGTGAGATTCACGCATCCATCGTGAATTTCGGCTGAAAATAAAAAAAAAGAAGCACGGGGCTCCCGCGCTTCTTTGGTAATTGGCCCCCGGGGGGCCAAATCAATCCCGGGAGCAGAATTAAAAAAAGTGGGGGTGGGTCCCAATCCCCCCACACTGCCCCGTGGACCGCCACCCCCGGGGCTCAAAGAGAGTATATGTGGGGGGCTTACGTCCCCCCCAGCCCCGGGGACTGCCACCCCCTGGGGCAACATGTCAGTGTGGGAGGGGGGCCACGTGGCCCCCCTCCTGGAGCCTTGAATAGGCCCTGGGGACCGCCACCCCCCAGGGCCGGCTCCTGCAGTGACCCGGGGTGCCCACCCCCGGGACACTGTAGTTTGCAATGACAGGGCGGAAGCCTCGCGGCTCCCACCCTGTCATTGCAAACTGCTTTGCTTCATTGAAGCGAGAGCAGGGAAACCTGCTCTCGCTTCAATGAAGCAAAGGTGATTGCTTTTCCACATGGGGAGCAGCATGTTAGCTGCTCCCATGTGGAAAAGCAATGCCGGCTCCCGCAGGACGCGGGGAGCCGGCTGGGACCGTGGGGGGATTGGGGACCCCCCCACAGCCCCCAGCAGAGGCCAGGCGCCGGGGGATGGGGTCCCCGGGGCCATAAGTGGCCACGCGACCCCCCTCCCAGATTAAGAAATAAAAAAACAATGGCCGGCCCCGGGGGATGGGGTCCCCGGGGCCATAAAGTGGCCAGAGGAGGGGGGCTTCGCAGACCCCCTCCATAAAAAATAATAAAAAAAAAAGGCCCATGCCCCGGGGGATGGGGTCCCTGGGGCAAATTATGGTCTCGGGAGGGGGGCCACACGGCCCCCTTCCCGATTTTTTTTTTTATAAACAAAAATTGGGGGCAGGCCCCAGGGCCAAAAAAATGGAAAAAAGAAGGGGGGCTAAACAGCCCCCCTTGTAAACCCTTATAAAAAAAAAGAAGAAAAAAAAAAAGACCGGGATCGGGCCGGAGGCCACGCCTCTCCATACACCACTCTGCAAACGCGCCCCCTGGCGCGTTTGCAGAGGGGGAACTAATTCCCCTTGAATACTGGGGGTCCCTGGGGGCCAACTAGCGCACCAGGAACCTCCAGTATGCGCCAGGGGGCTGCGTTGTAGAGAGGTGTAATGAGGCCACACACCTTTTTACACCTCTCTGCAACGCAGCTCCGTGGCGCTTACTGGAGGTACCTGGTGGCCTAGTTGGCCGCCAGGGGACCTCAGGATTCAAGGGGACTTAATCCCCCAACTTAAAACGCGCCACGGGGTGCGTTTGCACAGTGGTGAAGGTAGGGGGCAGGGCCTGAGGTGATTCTGTGCAAACATGCCCTGTGGCACGTTTTAAGTTGGGGAATTAATTCCTCTTCAATCCAGAGGTCCCCTAGGGGCCAACTAGCCCACCAGGTACCTCCAGTAAGTGCCACGGAGCTGCTTTGCAGAGTGTTGTAAAAAGGGGCATGGCCGCTGAACACCTCTCTGCAATGCAGCTCCCTGGCGCATACTGGAGGTACCTGGTGGGCTAGTTGGCCGCCAGGGGACCTCAGGATTCAAGGTGACTTAATCCCCCAACTTAAAACACGCCACGGGGTGCGTTTGCACAGTGGTGAAGGTAGTGGGCGGGGCCTGAGGTGATATGTGTGCAAACATGCTCTGTGGCGCGTTTTAAGTTGGGGAATTAATTTCTCTTCAATCCAAAGGCCCCCTAGGGGCCAACTAGCCCACCAGGTACCTCCAGTAAGCGCCACGGAGCTGCGTTGCAGAGTGTTGTAAAAAGGGGCGTGGTCTCTGAACACCTCTCTGCAACGCAGCTCCCTGGCGCATACTGGAGGTACCTGGTGGGCTAGTTGGCCCCCAGGGGACCTCTGGATTGAAGAGGAATTAATTCCCCAACTTAAAACGCGCTGCAGAGCGTGTTTGCACAGGTCACCTTAGGCCCCGCCCCCTTCCTTCACCATTGTACAAATATTCCTCTAAAATCAGCCGAACCACAATTCCGATTTACTCACCTGTTAACAGGAGAGAACCCAGTGCAGCATCTTTTAGCCCAGCACTGACCCTGAAAAGTAATTCTAAGCGTACTTACCAGTAACTTGTATTTCCTTCCATAGGAATACATTGTGTGGTTTTCACCAGAAAAGTTTCTAAGTGTCCATTTTTGAAACGTACAAATATTCCTCTAAAATCAGCCAAACTACGAATTCCAATTTACTCACCTCTTATCAGGAGAGAACCCAGGGCTGCATCTTTTAGACCAGCACTGACCCTGAAAAGTAATTCCAAGCGTACTTACCAGTAACTTGTATTTCCTTCCATAGGAATCCATTGTGTGGTTTTCACCAGAAAAGTTTCTGTGTCCAATTTTGAAATGTACAAATATTCCTCTAAAATCAGCCGAACTACGAATTCCGATTTACTCACCTGTTATCAGGAGAGAACCCAGGGCTGCATCTTTTAGCCCAGCACTGACCCTGAAAAGTAATTCTAAGCGTACTTACCAGTAACTTGTATTTCCTTCAGTAGGAGTCCATTGTCTGGTTTTCACCAGAAAAGTTTCTAAGTGTCTATTTTCACAAACTAAAAATATTCCTAAAAAATCGTCTGTATGACTTAAACACATTCTTTCAACTGTTTACAGGAGATTGGCCAGTGCTGGATCCAGGATCAACCACTGAGTAAGAAAAAGTAGCGATAACACTACTTACCTGCTAAGTGAATTTTCTGCCATATGATAACATTGGTGATTCTATGTGAAAAATTTTCTAAGTGTCAACTTTTAAAATACAATAATATTCCTTAAAAATCACTACTGTAACCAAAAGGCTTTTACTCAACTGTTTACAGGAGATGTCCAAGGACTGAATTTTGGATCCAGTCCTCTGGTTAGAAAAGTAATCCATAAAGTAACTAATTGCATTTGACTAGAAATTCACATTGAGCTCAATGTTGCATTGTGTTTGAAATTGTGTTGTCCATTGCAACAACTGTAACTACTGTACTTAAAAGTCTATTGCCTATTTGAAAAGTATTTAAACTAAAGTAATTCATTCTGAGAAAGTATATTTTGTATTGTAATGTATAATGGAATTAAAAAATAAAATATCTAAAAATAAACAGTTTACAAAATGTAGTAAATCAGTATCAAAATAATCAGTATAACAATTAATACATTAAAAATTGTCATTTACAAAACCTTTGAAATTCACTGAAAAAACCATGGGTTTCAGGCCTGATATAGTTAGGAATTAGCATTTAAAAAAACCTTTGAAATTCACTGAAAAAACCATCGGTTTCAGGCCTGATATAGTTAGGAATTAGCATTTAAAAAACCTTAGAAATTCACTGAAAAAACAATAGGTTTTAGGGGTGTTATAGCTAGCTGGACATTTCACTCGAACAAAACCATTGAAATTCCTCCGATATAGTTAGTTGTACTAACTACATCTCGCGCGCCCACAATCCACTGCTGATGATGTCACATATTACATCATTCATGACATGGTCAGTGACATCACTGATGACATCTCAAATGACATCACTGATGACATCACTGATGACATCTTCCACGTGACAATCAGATACACCTCATCATACACTAGTATAACCCTTTATCACTCACTGTAAAATACAGAGTGCCAGATTTAAAACCATTGACACACCAATACAAGTTTCTAAACACCCACTCAGTGATTCCTAGATCTATACACACATGTAATCACTTACCTATAGATTCACTCATACATGCTGTCAAAGATCAATAGAACACTATCAAATATACTTATACACCTACATCGACATTACACACCAGCACACATCCTAGTCACTTATGAAGTCATCCTACTCACTTATGCAAACAATGGATCACTTATAAAAACACCACTTCATCTATTCATATAGATAATAACTCATACTTAGTGTGTTATAAAAACACTATTACAAGTATACAGTTATCCATACAGTCACTCATACAATCACTGATTCTTATGTATACTTATTTATATACAATAACTGACACATACACTGGCTTTTATTTTTCTGGTTTGTTGGACATGTACCATTGAGACATATATTTGCTCATCGCCACACCCATAAAGATATTCACTCACCCAAACAACTGTTATAACATGTAGTTTTAACTTCATATACCTACTGAATCAACCTTACACACATCTTTGGGCAGTCACACACTCCCCACCGAACCACACACACACATTCCCTCTCCATTACAAATACTCAGTTATCTAATCAATAAATAATATAGACTTTCACGTAGCTAGTAACCAACTAGTGCAGCAGTTTACACAACAACTGACAAAGTGATACAGATATTCACACAGTTTAGTCACTATCCAATATATTTAGTGAGACACTATAAATTAGTCAAGTAAACAGTCAATCACAATGCTACTAAATCCTCCATCCAGATATTTATATTTATATATCCACTCATTCTTCAATGCAAATTGCTAGATATATAATACATATTTAAATAACGAACCAAACCACATTCACTGGATGATGTCATCAATGATGTCATCAGTGATGTCATTTGAGATGTCATCAGTGATGTCACTGACCATGAAACAGAGTTGGTATGCAGTTCATAATAGTGTCGCAGGTTGTGATTAGTAAACAAGAGGTGCCGGGGCGTAAGTCAGGGGGCAAGCAGGAGAAGGATACACTCCTTATGGAAAGGAGGACCTTTTCAGCACATACCCTCATACACTTAAGAGTGAGAATTTGCGTTTCACTTTGGTTTTAATCAGGGTAGTGACCACAATTCATTAAAATAGTTTTGAGTGGATCACTAACTCCTGTTTTATTTCACCCACCCTACACATGACCTTCACCTACACTAGTTATTATAAGGGCCCTCACACGCACTACACCCATCAGCATTGGAAAAAAGATCTCCGCAAAGAAGGCCCCGTCTGAGTGCCTGCCTGGTGTATTGCACCGCCGACCCGATAAGGAGCTAGACCCGATGATGAAGCAAGACACCCGCTTGTAGCTATAACACCCCTAAAACCTATTGTTTTTTCAGTGAATTTCTAAGGTTTTTTAAATGCTAATTCCTAACTATATCAGCCTGAAACCTATGGTTTTTTCAGTGAATATATATTGATATATCACAAGAAAGGTTGCCCAATGTGAGAACGTCCTACTCGGAAACTATAACCTCTAACAGCAAGGTCAGTCCTCTGCTGAATCGCAATATCAGCGGCTTGATGCGTTTCAAAATTACTTCCTTCTTCACAAGCCTTAAATGAGCAGTCAACAGCAACTTGGATAAAAACACCTGCGTTTATTTATAAAGAGTCCCGCCCTCTCGGGCTTGTTCTCCCGCCCTGATGGGCGTGCGCTGAACCAACAGCACTCTGGTATTCGCTTCTCAGTCTATTAGCATACGACTGCCACCTGACGCGTTTCGTAGTTCACTTCCTCAGAGGCACCGCAGTCGAAGGAAGCAAGCCGGGCCACAGCCTCCTTTTTAATCCAATCGTCCGCTGATATGCAGCTGCTCTGGATGAGACAAAACGCAATGATTAATGGGAGATGTAGTCCGTAATTACTTATCCATAGATGGTTGCTTCCTTAATAATTGCCAAGTTCATACCTCTACATTGAGCCCCAAGGAGTGAAGCCGTGCTCAATCCACGCGCCGTGCTCCACATTGAGCCCCGTGCTTCGGAACTCGTGGCCCCCTTCACATGGGGTGGTGTTCGCTCAGCGGCTGGTCTGCCGCTAGTTACATCAAGGCTCGTTGGGGTGACCAAAGGGCAAGCAGCACTCGAACACGACACTCTTTTCCCCAGTAAAAGCATTTATTTGGTATGCTCAGCTTCGCTTCTCAGTCTATTAGCATACGACTGCCACCTGACGCGTTTCGTAGTTCACTTCCTCAGAGGCACCGCAGTCGAAGGAAGCAAGCCGGGCCACATCCTCCTTTTTAATCCAATCGTCCGCTGATATGCAGCTGCTCTGGATGAGACAAAACGCAATGATTAATGGGAGATGTAGTCCGTAATTACTTATCCATAGATGGTTGCTTCCTTAATAATTGCCAAGTTCATAGCTCTACATTGAGCCCCAAGGAGTGAAGCTGCGCTCAATCCACGCGCCGTGCTCCACATTGAGCCCCGTGCTTCGGAACTCGTGGCCCCCTTCACATGGGGTGGTGCTCGCTCAGCGGCTGGTCTGCCGCTAGTCAGGTGGCAGTCGTATGCTAATAGACTGAGAAGCGAAGCTGAGCATACCAAATAAATGCTTTTACTGGGGAAAAGAGTGTCGTGTTCGAGTGCTGCTTGCCCTTTAGTCACCCCAACGAGCCTTGATGTAACTAGCGGCAGACCAGCCGCTGAGCGAGCACCACCCCATGTGAAGGGGGCCACGAGTTCCGAAGCACGGGGCTCAATGTGGAGCACGACGCGTGGATTGAGCGCGGCTTCACTCCTTGGGGCTCAATGTAGAGCTATGAACTTGGCAATTATTAAGCAAGCAACCATCTATGGATAAGTAATTACGAACTACATCTCCCATTAATCATTGCGTTTTGTCTCATCCAGAGCAGCTGCATATCAGCGGACGATTGGATTAAAAAGGAGGATGTGGCCCGGCTTGCTTCCTTCGACTGCGTTACCTCTGAGGAAGTGAACTACGAAACGCGTCAGGTGGCAGTCGTATGCTAATAGACTGAGAAGCGAAGCTGAGCATACCAAATAAATGCTTTTACTGGGGAAAAGAGTGTCGTGTTCGAGTGCTGCTTGCCCTTTGGTCACCCCAACGAGCCTTGATGTAACTAGCGGCAGACCAGCCGCTGAGCGAGCACCACCCCATGTGAAGGGGGCCACGAGTTCCGAAGCACGGGGCTCAATGTGGAGCACGGCGTGTGGATTGAGCGCGGCTTCACTCCTTGGGGCTCAATGTAGAGCTATGAACTTGGCAATTGTTAAGAAAGCAACCATCTATGGATAAGTAATTACGGACTACATCTCCCATTAATCATTGCGTTTTGTCTCATCCAGAGCAGCTGCATATCAGCGGACGATTGGATTAAAAAGGAAGATGTGGCCCGGCTTGCTTCCTTCGACTGCGGTGCCTCTGAGGAAGTGAACTACGAAACGCGTCATGTGGCAGTCGTATGCTAATAGACTGAGAAGCGAAGCTGAGCATACCAAATTAATGCTTTTACTGGGGAAAAGAGTGTCGTGTTCGAGTGCTGCTTGCCCTTTGGTCACCCCAACGAGCCTTGATGTAATTAGCGGCAGACCAGCCGCTGAGCGAGCACCACCCCATGTGAAGGGGGCCACGAGTTCCGAAGCACGGGGCTCAATGTGGAGCACGGCGCGTGGATTGAGCGTGGCTTCACTCCTTGGGGCTCAATGTAGAGCTATGAACTTGGCAATTATTAAGGAAGCAACCATCTATGGATAAGTAATTACGGACTACATCTCCCATTAATCATTGCGTTTTGTCTCATCCAGAGCAGCTGCATATCAGCGGACGATTGGATTAAAAAGGAGGATGTGGCCCGGCTTGCTTCCTTCGACTGCGGTGCCTCTGAGGCAGTGAACTGCAAAACGCGTCAGGTGGCAGTCGTATGCTAATAGACTGAGAAGCGAAGCTGAGCATACCAAATAAATGCTTTTACTGGGGAAAAGAGTGTCGTGTTCGAGTGCTGCTTGCCCTTTGGTCACCCCAACGAGCCTTGATGTAACTAGCGGCAGACCAGCCGCTGAGCGAGCACTACCCCATGTGAAGGGGGCCACGAGTTCCGAAGCACGGGACTCAATGTGGAGCACGGCGCGTGGATTGAGCGCGGCTTCACTCCTTGGGGCTCAATGTAGAGCTATGAACTTGGCAATTGTTAAGGAAGCAACCATCTATGGATAAGTAATTACGGACTACATCTCCCATTAATCATTGCGTTTTGTCTCATCCAGAGTAGCTGCATATCAGCGGACGATTGGATTAAAAAGGAGGATGTGGCCCGGCTTGCTTCCTTCGACTGCGGTGCCTCTGAGGAAGTGAACTACGAAACGCGTCAGGTGGCAGTCGCATGCTAATAGACTGAGAAGCGAAGCTGAGCATACCAAATAAATGCTTTTACTGGGGAAAAGAGTGTCGTGTTCGAGTGCTGCTTGCCCTTTGGTCACCCCAACGAGCCTTGATGTAACTAGCGGCAGACCAGCCGCTGAGCGAGCACCACCCCATGTGAAGGGGGCCATGAGTTCCGAAGCACGGGGCTCAATGTGGAGCACGGCGCGTGGATTGAGCGCGGCTTCACTCCTTGGGGCTCAATGTAGAGCTATGAACTTGGCAATTATTAAGGAAGCAACCATCTATGGATAAGTAATTACGGACTACATCTCCCATTAATCATTGCGTTTTGTCTCATCCAGAGCAGCTGCATATCAGCGGACGATTGGATTAAAAAGGAGGATGTGGCGCGGCTTGCTTCCTTCGACTGCGGTGCCTCTGAGGAAGTGAACTACGAAACGCGTCAGGTGGCAGTCGTATGCTAATAGACTGAGAAGCGAAGCTGAGCATACCAAATAAATGCTTTTACTGGGGAAAAGAGTGTCGTGTTCGAGTGCTGCTTGCCCTTTGGTCACCCCAACGAGCCTTGATATATATATATATATATATATATATATATATATATATATATATATATTCACTGAAAAAAACATAGGTTTCAGGGGCGTTATACCCGTGCAGATATCTATAAATTCATACGCAAATTGAAATTGAAAAAGTATCACCATCAGCGCAGTGCCAGGGGAGGATTTGAGCAAGCTGAAGGAGCAATTCAGGCCTCAGAGATGCATGGCCTGCGGGGGTCTGACTGTGTGATATTCAATGACCTGCGAAGCCTGGAAAGAGGAGACTTGGAGGCCACAGATATCCATAATCAGTCCCAAGGGGCAGTTGGGTCAACTAACGTGCAAGCATCCCAGATTCAAGGTACAGATATCAAACCATGGACTCCATTTAAACAAAAATCTAAATTTGTCCCTATTATGGCAAGAGACTCCATAGATGTTTTTAATGAACAGATAGTGACACAAATTAAGAGACTTAACATTGCTATCAATAATGCCAACAATAAGAAATTTACCAATCACGAGAGGAGATATTAGCAATTGATTAAGAAATTGAGAGAAAATCATGAGATCATCATACGTAACTCGGACAAAGAAGGCAATTTGGTGCTATGGCCACTAAAGGAATATTTGGAAGAAGCATACAGCCAATTGAACAACACAGAGTGCTATTGAAGGGTCTCACCTGTTAAATTCAAGGACACACAAGAGACATTGTTTTCTCAACTTGTAGCTTGGAGAAGTATTGGTTTACTCAGTTGGGATGAATTTAAATACCTTAAAAAGGAGCATGCTATCATTCCCGTGATTTATTTCATACCCAAACTACACAAAGATATGAATAAACCCCCAGGACGTCCCATTATTGCTGCGTGTGATGGCCTGTTAGAGAACCTGTCTAGGTATATTGATTTTTTCCTGCAAGACTTTGTAAGAAATTTGAAGTCCTTTGTGCAGGATACAAGTGATTTCTTGAGAAAAGTGCAGAACATCACATGGAAAACTACTTATTTAATGATAGCACTTGACGCGTCCTCATTATATACTTGTATCAGGAATAATGATGGTATGAGGGCTGTGGAATATTTCTTGATGAATAGACCGATTGATTTTTTTCATCATAACAAAATGCTCCTTAAAATGCTTTTATTCTGCTTGGAAAACAATTTGTTTCTGTTTAATGGTAAAATGTACCAACAGATCCAGGGAGTTGCTATGGGGGCCAGCTTCTCTCCTAGCTATGCCTGTTTATTTATGGGGTGGTGGGAGGAGATGGTCCTCATGCAACAACACGAGCAGACTTTTACTAGGAGAGTAGTTACCTGGCTCCGCTATATTGATGATCTGTTTATAGTATGGGATGGCGATGTTGAAAGTGCCACATCTTTCATTGAAGTGTTAAATGACAATTCGCTCAATTTGAAATTTACTTCAGATATAATCAAAGAGAAGGTCACATTTCTGGATGTGCAAATCCAGATAACAAACAATAGGTTATCTACGACCCTTTTCAGGAAACCTACGGCAGGTAATACATTACTTCATGCCTCCAGTGCACATCCTCCACACCTCATTAAGAGCATCCCCTATGGGGAGATGCTCCGCATTAGATGCATATGTAGTGAGGAGGAAGAATGCAATATAAAACAGAGGGAGAGCCGTATTAGGTTCCTGGACAGGGGATATAGCTCAGATGTAATTGAGTCTGCCATTATTAAATCTAAGTCTTTGGCTAGACATGATTTGTTGAAATATAAAGATATTTCAGCTAGCCAGAAAAGAGGAGAGGAACCCATCAGGTTGATTTTAGGATTCTCACGTCAAGAAAAGCAAATAAGGACTATAGTGAGAAAAAGCTGGCCCATTGTGAAAGATGACCCAATAATTGGAGAATTATTACCCAATAATCCTTCAGTCACTTTCAGGAAAACTAATAGCATGGGTATGGCACTGGTCAAAAGCAACCTGGAGACGGGCAGTAAAGGCTCATGGCTGACGACGAGAAAGGGATTCTTTAAATGTGCATCATGCAAGGCATGCAAATATGCAATCAACACTAAGACCTGTATTACAGCATTTGGGTCCAAAGTATGTGAAATTGGGCATTTCCTTACATGCAAGTCAGAATATGTAGTTTATGTGCTCACTTGCAGCTGCAATTTAAAATATGTAGGAAGCACAAAATTGCCTGTGCATAAAAGAATCCTTCAACACATACGAGCAATATGCAACAATGATGAGAATTATCCGGTTGCAAGACATTTTAAGATTAACCATAACAGTGACGCAAAGTATTTGAAATATTATGTTATTGATACTGTTACCCCACAAAGAAGAGGAGGGGATAGGGAATCTGAACTGAGAAGGCTGGAAACAACGTATATTCTGCAGTTTGATTCCAAATACCCCAGGGGTCTGAATAACCGTGAAGATCTATACACATTTCTATAATAGTTGGGCAAAGGTCATATATTACCCTTTGGGGAATCAAAACATAATATATAGGACACAAGAAGGATAATATTGTTCTTTATTACTGGTTCTTCCTATAAAGGTGCACATTATCGATCTTCATTACAAAAAAAGATATTTTAAGGCAAATTTTAGGATGATATTTATGTATTTATATATTTATAATGTTTTAGGATTGATTTTAGAAATTGGTAAAGGAAAGCATATTGTATGCTTCCACCTATTTTGGAATGATTTCTGGTAGGGTCTACCTAATATATTTAAATATTTATTTATTGTCATCCTGAGTCTATTTGCACTTTAAAAATACTCTTGCTGTTTGCACATCCTTTCAACCCACATTAGAGCTGATACGATGCAATAAGTGGGGTTGGTAAGGTATTGAGATCTGGATTGGTCACCTTTTTGATAACCTGAAATTTTGTATTGTTTATTATATTGATATTGGGCTATTTGCACTTTATTTTAATTTTATTCTGGCAAGCACTTCTGTCAAATGTTAATTTTGGACACAATGAAACATGGAATGAATACAAGCATTTATGCTAATATTAGTACCTCAGGATATCTAGGAAAATAGTATCCTTGGGGCAATGTTGGGGTAAATATATATATAAAATTATGTTTGCATTTATGAAAAAATGAAAAGAAGGGAAATTTGAATGTTTACATTTATGTAATTAATGTACCGTTTACAGTACCTCTTCGCTACATTGTAATGTTTTTTCTATGTCCATTAATTAAGCCACTTGCACTTTAAATAGTGTGGTTACGAGCTAATGAGTTGTCATGTGATCAAGGGCGGGATCGCCCGAAACGCGTAATGGCGGAATTGGCTAAATAAAATACAGCACAAGAATTACTGGGACTGCGCTTTTTGGTTTCATCAGGAAAAGAAAGTGAAGACGAGTTGCTGCACATATATATATATATATTACCTACTGGCGGTCGCCAGTAGGTAGTTATAGTTAGGACCCCTTTTCCATAGGAAAACCTCAACATTCTATTTTGAATAACTTTGGCGCCGGTCGATGAATCCTCGCGAATTGCTCAAAATAGGTGGGGCGCTACGCTCCGCTCCTACCCTGAAAGTCTCGGGGGGATCCGTCAAGCGGGGGCTGAGATAAAAGGGGGGTCCCAAAACGCGTTTTCCCCATGCATTTTTCCATAGGACCTTTAGAACGAGCTACAGCCCGAACGGCTGAACAGAATTACTCGAAATTTGGCAGAGAGGTAGTCCCTAGGTCAAGGAAGTGCCTTTTGTAGGTTTGGTGTAAATCTGTTCAGTAGATTCTGAGAAAATAGCCTTTAAATCAATATATATATCTGAGCCCGCTTACGGTACGCTTACCGTACGCTTACCGTAAGCGTACGGTGGCGTGCGCGAGCGCGATTCTGATTGGCTCTTAGATCTTAGTAAACATTCGAATCGGCCGAAACCAGGAAGCGGCGGCCGCCATTTTGTGTATTTCACTCAGAAAAAAAAGAGTGAAAACAAGAAAAGGGGGCAATGAGGAGAGTTACAGACCCCCTTACATTTGTGAGGGGGTCAAAGAAGGACTGTAAAGTACAAAGAAAACATTTATTGATTTTAAAAAAAATCACGGGGTACGCGTACGGTAAGCTTACGGTAGAAAAAAAAAAAAAAAAAATGAAAATCAGATTTAAGTGTTTAGATATTAGGGGGCTCTAAAAAGAGCCGTTGTGTTTATGAAATGATTTTTTAGTGGTACCTACAAGTAAGTACCGATGCAGAGTCTAAGGTTCAAGAGGAAGACTCTGTTCCCTTCATCATTGAAGTGCACACCATCTCCTCTATAAATGTCTTGCATGTCATAACGCAAGTTGTTGTGGTAAATGGCACCCATACCATAGTCACGGAGGAAAGCAGAAACAGATTTGTTGACATGCTTTCTTGCTTTGTCATCGCACCGCGTGCCCACCGTGCGTGCACGGCACTAACAGCGTAAAGTGGGCGCGCGGTGCGCGAAGCGCACCGCGTGCTCACTGTGCGCGCACGGTGTGCGAAGCGCACCGTGCGCGCACGGAACGAACTGCGTTAAGTGGGCGCGCACGCCACGAATGGCGTAAAGTAACTTAGCATTTAAAAAACCGTACAAATTCACTGAAAAAACCATAGGTTTCACACACGTTATAGTTAGGAATTAGCATTTAAAAAACCTTGCAAATTCACTGAAAAAACCATAGGTTTCACACATGTTATAGTTAGCGGAAATTTTACTGATAAAAAACCAATGAAATTCCCCCGTTATAGTTAGTGCAGGCAACTATAACTCACGCGACCGCAATCTTCTGCTGATGACATATGTGTCTTTATGAAAAAAAAATATTTGTAATATATGTATAGCTAAAAATGTTTGGAAGAAGACATGGGCAAATAAGTGTCTAAATACAGTATTAGCATCAGCAGAGGATTGCGGTCGCGTGAGTTATAGTTGCCTGCACTAACTATAACGGGGGAATTTCATTGGTTTTTTATCAGTAAAATTTCCGCTAACTATAACATGTGTGAAACCTATGGTTTTTTCAGTGAATATATATATATATATATATATATATATATATATTCAGTGAAAAAACCATAGGTTTCAGGGGCGTTATAGTTAGCTGGACTTTTCACTCGTACAAAACCATTGAAATTCTCCCGTTATAGTTAGTTCAGCTAACTATAACTCGCGCGCCTGCAATGCACTGCTGATGACATCACATATTACATCACTCATGACATGGTCAGTGACATCACTCATGACATCACTGATGACATCTCAAATGACATCACTGATGACATCACTGATGACATCTTCCAGTGAATGTGTGTTTTTCTGAAAATTACATGTTTTATATATGTATATCTCAAGGTCCATGAAAGAATAAATGGATATATAAGTGTCTAAATGGATGATTTGTTTTTTAAAAATTGATTGTGTAACTGACTGATTAAGTGTATCTTAGTGAATACATGGCTTAGTGAGTAATGTTTAAATATGTAAATATCTGTATCAGTCTCTCACTTTGTGTATAAGTGGCTGCATGGGTTGGTGAGTAGCAACATGAGTGTCTATATAGGTTATTAGTTGGTTTTTTGAGTATCAGTATGAGTGTCTGAGTGTCTGTATGGTTCGGTGGGGGGTATTACATAGTGCATAGGTGCATGAATGTGTGACTCACTGTTTGTATGTGTTGAAGACAGCATGTGTGCAGGACTGTATGAGTGGATGAGTGTGTGCATGGGTGTGTTAGTGAGTGAATGACTGTCTCAATAGTGTCTTTATGAGTAACTACATATGTTTTAAACTAGTATATGTGACTATTGGTGTATATAAGTGAGTATATGTGAGAGTGAGAGATTGAAAGAGTTCCTTAATGAATAAGTATGTGTTTCTATAAGTGATTGTTTAAAAGACTAAGTATGTGTAAGTTTCTGTAGAAGTAAGTGTGGTGGTGTGTGTATAACTGTATATGCAAGTAAATGGATGTTTGATTCTTTATTAGCATGAGTGACTATGTGTGTGAGTAACTCTATGGATGAGTGGTGTTGTGTAACAGGATGTATAGGTGTATGAGTACATATGATGAGTGAGTACATGTATGAGTGACTGTATAGGACTGTTGGTGAATGAGTGGATGTGTATGTGGATCTTAGAATTACTGAATAGGTTGTTGTAACTGATATTGGTATGTCCATTGTTTTGAAAATGTTAGTTTCTATTTTTGAATATGTGTATCAAAGGTTATATTAGGGGGAGAGGAGGTCTGCCACTCTATCACAAGGATGATGTCATCAGTGATGTCATTTGAGATGTCATCAGTAATGTCATGAGTGATGTCACTGACCATGTCATGAGTGATGTAATATGTGACGTCATCAGCAGTGCATTGCGGGCGCGCGAGTTATAGTTAGCTGAACTAACTATAACGGGGGAATTTCAATGGTTTTGTACGAGTGAAAAGTCCAGCTAACTATATCGCCCCTGAAACCTATGGTTTTTTCAGTGAATTTCTAAGGTTTTTTAAATGCTAATTCCCAACTATAACATGCCTGAAACCTATGGTTTTTTCAGTGAATTTCAAAGGTTTTTTAAATGCTAATTTCTAACTATGCCTACAGAGATAGGACATGTGAAGAAAGAAGAAAAAGCGCACAGAAAGAAAAAAAAGAAATGCAGAAAGAAGCAACAGAAGTCCTCAAAGACGAAGAAAAGTGCAGGAAGAAGGATAACGTTAAGAAAGAACAAACAGAAGAGCAGAAAGAAGCCTTGTTGCAAAATCATCCTGTACCCTCAACTTTTTCAGATGGATACTGGTGGTAACTGAGTCTGACTAACCAGTCCTAGAGCCAGTGCTATGTTAAAAGACACTCAGAATACAATGAAAACACCTACATACACTAGGGAGCACTATGCGTTGGGGTCCCCCTGTGATCAGCATGACCTCCTCTGTAAGCCCCTAGTATATAATAGGGCAGTGGATTAAAACTACCTCTTAAAACGCGCCACAGGGCGTGTTTGCACACGTCACCTCAGGCCCCGTCCCCTCCCTTCCCCACTGTGTAAACACGCCCTGTGGCCGTTTTAAGTTGGGAGATTAAGTCCCCTTGAATCCTGAGGGTCTCTAGGGTCCAACTAGACCACTAGGTACCTCCAGTAAGCACCAAACAGCTGCGTTGCAGAGAGATGTAAAAAGGGGCACGGCCTAGACCACCTCTCTGCAATGCAGCGCTGTGGCGCTTACTGGAAGCACCTGGTGGGCTAGTTGGCCCCCAGGGTCTCTCAGGATTGAAGGGGAATTATTTCCCCAACTTAAAACGCGCCACAGGGCTTGTTTGCACATGTTAACTCAGGCCCCGTCCCCTCCCTTCACCACTGTGTAAACACGCCCTGTGGCCATTTTTAGTTGGGAGATTAAGTTCATTTGAATCCTGAGGGTCCCTAGGGTCCAACTAGCCCACTAGGTACCTCCAGTAAGCGCCACAAGGCTGCGTTGCAGAGAGGTGTAAAAAGTGGCACGGCCTGGACCACCTCTCTGCAACGCAGCTCAGTGGCGCTTACTGGAAGCACCTGGTGGGCTAGTTAGCCCCCAGGGGCCCTCAGGATTGAAGGGGAATTATTTCCCCAACTTAAAACGCTCCATAGGGCGTGTTTGCACACGCCACCTCAGGCCCCGTCCCCTCCCTTCCCCACTGTGTAAACACGCCCTGTGGCCATTTTTTAAGTTGGGAGATTAAGTCCCCTTGAATCCTGAGGATCCCTAGGGGCAAAATAGCCCACTAGGTACGTCCGGTAAGCACCATTGCAGAGAGGTGTAAAAAGGGGCACGGCCTGCACCACCTCTCTGCAACGCAGAGCAGTGGCACTTACTGGAAGCACCTGGTGGGCTAGTTGGCCCCCAGGGTCCCTCAGGATTGAAAGGGAATTATTTCCCCAACTTAAAACGCGCCACAGGGCGTGTTTGCACATGTCACCTCAGGCCCCATGCCCTCCCTTTACCACTGTGTAAATGTGCCCTGTGGCCGTTCTAAGTTGAGAGATTAAGTCCCCTTGAATCCCAAGGGTCCCTAAGGTCAAACTAGCCCACTAGGTACCTCCAGTAAGCGCCACAGAGCTGCGTTGCATAGAGGTGTAAAAAGGGGCGTGGCCTCAGATTACCTGTCTGCAACGCAGCTTCCTGGCGCATACTGGAGATACCTGTTGGGCTAGTTGGCCCTCAGGGACCCTCAGTATTGAAGGGGAATTAATTCCCCAACTTACAACTGGCCAGGGGGCGCGTTTGCAGAGTGCTGCAAGGAGGGGGCGTGGCCTCCGGCGCGATGCTGGTCTTTTATTTATTTTATTTTTATAAAAAGGAGGGCTGTATGGCCCCCCTTTTTTTTCTAATTTACTGGCCCTGGGGACCCCATCCCCCAGGGCCTGCACCCTAATTTTTTTTGTTGAAAAAAATAAATTTGGCCCTCTCAAGGCCTTAATCGGTCCCGGGGACCCCAACCCCCGGGTCATGACATTTATTTTAAAAAATTCTTTAGGAGGGGGCTGCGTTGCCCCCCTACTCAGGCCACTTATGGCCCCGGGGACCCCATCCCCCGGGGCCGGCCTTTGTTTTTTATTATTTTAAAAAAATATATATTTATAGAAACACCTAGGACATGCTGGACAAACCGTATGTACCTATCACCATGACGATTTGCGTGATATTCATTAAAAGGCGACTATGCATAGAATGAATCCACATGGAATATATTTACACCGCTAGTGAAGCTCTGACGTGTCTGACACCCTACCGTGCCTAATCTCAGCACGCCCGCCGGTGGGTACTCTCCAAGTAGACACCCTTGTCGTTTATTTATACAAACATGGGTAGCTATTGACAGGCACATTTAATATACACGCATACCAAGCCATTCAAAGGGGAATCGACAAAAATTCGACCAAACTATGCAAGAAATCCCCCTCACGGTTAATAAAACACACATCCACCGCCGGATGTGTAATACTTTTTATTTTACTCTCTGGAAAGGAGGCAAACCTCACTTGAGAGTCACAGCGTGCTCCTGGCTGAGCCCAATGCTATGTTACACCCACCAGTGCCCGCCGAGTGCCTCACACCTCTGTGTTGTATTCCACCAGCTAGTGCGTATGCTATGACACTCTCTAGCCCATGTGCACTGTAACACCACCCCGTGAATATGTCATGCCACACTTGCCTTCGCACGGGTTATATTACCCCATCTAACGTGCCTTCCTCTATGCCTATGTTATAACGCACAGCGCTATGCCATACATATTACAATCTGGGATCCATATCTTTGTCACAGTGCATATGCAACGTTACACTCCCCAGCACATATTTTATATTACAACTTTAGAGACTAGTTAGGTTACACAACACTGCCCTGTGCATATTACTCTCCAAGGCGCATATCGCATAGCACGCGCTAGTGCCTGTGCTATCTCACGCTCTCCAATGAATCTGTCATTGCGCACAATGTATTGCATATTATATTTCACGCCCCGGTTCATCTTATATCACACTTTTTGGTGCATAGTTTATACCATATACTATATCTAGTTTTCATTTTCAATCGTGCTCTCAGGACTATGTTCTATAGAACACTGCGTCCACCTACCCTTTTCACGGGCATTACATTTTGCGATGGGGGGTGGAGGGTCAGGGGGTGTTTCTGCCAAGTGAGCCCGGAGTCACAGTCACAAACGTCCTCAACTTCCTGAATAAAAGTGAGATTATGCTGCATACTTGTCCATATTTTAAGTAGTTTGCACAGTCACACATTTTAAAAACAATAAAGTTCCTAATACCCACCTTCTCTGAACAGTTAGCTTGCTGCCCCATCCACCTCCTCCCTATCCTCTGTTGTCTGAATCCATGGACTAGCCTCCTCCCTCCTGCCATGCATGGTCTGATGTGCTGCTGCTGGAGCGGGTTGTGCAAAATTTTTGTATACCCATCCCATTTTGCATGTCGTTTTATTAATTAGATTAATTAATTAATCATAATCGTACTAATGGTTTGGAGTGATGTGGAAATAACTAATCAACCTTATTAATGACCGAAATACACGTGGGATTTGCATCTGCATGGCCTAATTAATGACGTGAACTAAATTTCGTACGCATATTAATGATAGATAATTATGATTACTACACACCAGCAACCTATACTTCCTTGCACTGCACCAGCTATAGGCTCTCCTACCATTTCCCAACCCCCTACTGTTGAAGCCATATCTCAGGGTAGGGTAACACTCAAGCTGAACCCAAGGGGGAGGATCAGTTCAGCGGATCGGCTCCCAGGGAGGGACTTGACACTACACTTACCTCCTGAGGCCTGCCCCTAT
This sequence comes from Triturus cristatus, assembly GCF_964204655.1. Lineage (NCBI taxonomy): Eukaryota > Metazoa > Chordata > Amphibia > Caudata > Salamandridae > Triturus > Triturus cristatus. Next base: position 229,768,789 of record NC_140580.1, on the reverse strand, counting down.
TCTATTATTTTAGCTAATGTTCCAAAGCTCGTGGACGGGAACAGCGAACACTGGTCCTCATTAAAAAACAAAGCCCTTCACTATTTGTCAAACAAAACTGTATTGGGGCAACATTTACACAATAACTTTTTGATGATTAGACGTGTACCTTGGGTGGGTAAGACTAACAAGTGCTTAGATGGTGACTGCATTGTCATAAGTTTTAGATCTCCCAGGTTGGTTGAGGACATTCTAAGGCAGGCAGGTTCTGCCAGAGTTCATCATGATTATGTTAATGTCTTCCCCCTGGGTTTTTTCTATCCCCCCGCTCCTGACCCAAGGATGACCGATAATTTCCAAAAGAGCAGCACACACTTTGATTATCGCGTACCTATCTCTAATAGATATTCTGCCCTATCCTCCTTGGATGACAATGAGTGACTAGGGCAGCTAGAACTAAGTATAGTGCCTGAAACTCAGTCAGCAACCCCAGACATGGTTTCTTTGACAGTTAATAGTGCCTGTAACGGTCCCACAGGCCCTCTAACCAAATTGGTCTCTTGGAACATAGCAGGGCTAAGAAATAAGTCAGATGACCCGGCCTGGAGACAACTTATCGCCTCAGGCGAAGTTATCTGTCTCCAAGAGACCTGGGATACGGACAACTCTCTGAGTTTAGATGGATATAAAAGCTTCTTCGCTCCTGCTGTACCGTCTCATATGGGGAGGGCCAAGGGAGGCTTGGTCACCCTGATCTCAGCTAGCATTCCCGGCTCGCTGACTCAACTCGATACAGGTTCATGTAACTGTTTGGCAGTTCAGATCTCCCTCAATGGGGGCAGTAATTTTTTAATTGTTAATTTTTACAATTCCTTTTATAGAGACACCACGGTTGACCATCTTACCGCATTACATTGTTTTTTGACTAATTTTAGAGAGAAAATTGAGACAACATGTCCTATCATTATCATGGGCGACTTTAACATCCACAGATGCCTAGAAAAATGCTATCTGGTGGATCCTCTAGGCCCAACTGAATCACGGGAGGCCCACTTTGAGCACTCTTCACAGGGTGCATTTTTGGAAACAACTCTCGCTGACCATGGCTTGTTACTCCCTGCCATGGTGGATGAGAACATCCCAACATTTAAAGGGAATGGGAAATATTCTGTGATCGACTATATCTTTATCAGTTCAGGATTGAGGAACTCGACCAAGGAATATTCGGCAGTTTGGACACATTTTAGTGACCATAATCCCGTGGTCCTAATCCTGTCTGATCTTTTTTTACAGCCTGCTATAGTCGACGATAGAACGGACAAATCTCACATTCGTCCAACTGATCAGGATCGCAGAATCAGATGGGATAAAGTTATCCCCGATGATTTTTTTGCAAATCTGAAAAAGAAGGTTGGCCTTGAGTTGACCACTTGCCTTGACCTGGAAGCAGGGAACTTGGAAGTATTAGGGGCGTATTCCGCAATCTGCTCCCAGATCTCAGCTGATCTCCGGTGCCCAGCGAAAACAAAGGACAAGGCAGATTTAGGCTGGTTTGACAAAAATTGTTCCCTGGCCAACAGAAAATTGAGGGCGGCCTTGAGCAGTAAACCTTTGAATCGGTCTAACATAGTCCAATTTAGGAAAGATTATACTAAAATTTTGGATACCAGGAAAAAGGAGATCCGGGAGGACGCTTGGGAGGAACTTTCTTCCGTTGACGTCCTTCGCAACAGTGCTAAGTTCTGGTCTGTTGTCAATAAACCTTTCTTTCGCGATCCCTGTAATACTCAATTAGATTGCGGTATTGGGGTTCACCAGTGGCACTCTCACTTCAAGTCAGTCTACGAAGTGGGTATGAACGGCGGATTAAATCCCCCTCTTCCCACTATAAAACAATATACTTTATTCGTAACCAAGGGCGAGGTGGTTGAGGCCATCGGCAAGATGACGAGCAATAAGGCTCCGGGTCCCGATGGCGTCCCCTCGGACCTTTTTAAATCAGACATTGAGACTTGGTCTATAGTTTTGCTGAACGTTTTTAACAGGGTCTGTGTCGCAGGCATTCCGGACACTTGGTCCGAGTCCGTGATCATACCCATTTTTAAAAAGGGTAACAGAGGGGACCCTAGTTGCTACCGCCCCATCTCACTCATTGATTCCGCAGTTAAAGTCCTGGGGCGTGTAGTCTTGGGCAAATTAACAGATTGGTTGGAGGATACCAACACCCTTTCGTGCCTACAATATGGGTTCCGTAAGGGCCGTGGCACCATAGACCAAAGCTTGAATCTTTACCTCTTAATAGGTAAATACACTATAGCTAAGAAAGGGACGTTATACCTGGCCTTCATGGACTTATCCTCGGCTTTCGACCGAGTGAATCGGTCGAAATTGTGGGAACTCCTTCTCAAGCAGGGAGTAGACGAAAATCTTGTCTACTTCCTAGCAGATCTCCATAGAGATCTCTCTGCAACTGTCAGATACGACCGATTGGGTAACTGCACTGGTAAGATCGGAATCTCCAATGGTGTAAGACAGGGCTGTATTTTAGCTCCCCTCCTTTTTACACTTTACATCAATGACCTTGCCACTGCCTTAACAGAGTCTTGTAAAGATATTCCTAAGGCTGGGAAGTATCAAATCCCTGCACTATTATATGCAGACGATGCTGCACTGTTAGCGCGCACAGCAGTAGGGCTTCAAAGTCTTCTAGACACATTTGCCGACTTCATGAAAAGACTTGACCTAAGCGTGAATTTCTCTAAATCTCACGTTATGACTGTAGGTTGTAAACCCAAGAAAATAAAGACCATGCTATGTGAGGGCCACGTTTTATCTAGAATCACCAGCTTCCCATACTTGGGTGTCATCTTTGATGACAAGTCATCTTGGGCCCCTCAATTAGTTGCAAAACGTAATGCCTTTGCTAGATCCATCATAGGCGTTCTGGACTTTGCTCGTAAACTGGGGGTGAAACCCATGCAAGCCATACTGAACATTTATGCAGCTAAATGCATTTCCATAGCCATGTATGGTGCAGACCTGTGGGGTTTTAAAAATGTGAAGGAACTTCAGGTGGTAGAGGACAAGTTCTTAAAATCGATTCTATCGCTTCCCCAGGCCACCTCGGGTTATATTGTACACCAAGAATGTGGGGTTGGTTACCTAACTGATCGGATAGCTTTAGCCCCCCTATTAAAATGGCTTTCAATCTGGCTAAATCCGGAACTCGATTTAAATCGCGAAATCATAACAGACTGTTTATCACTTGAGTTCGGAAGGGCCATCCCATGGCTCCGTTATGTTAAGAACTTAAGTGACGATATAGGTCGCCCAGATATATTCGATAATCCCAATAATCTATCAAAGGGAGACCTTAATTGGGTAAAAGATATATATAAGCGCAGAACCACTTTAGCCAGAGAAGAAAGGGAGTTAATAAAACCTACAGTAAAGGCCCATCAGCTATTAATTACTACATGCAGCATTGAGCCTTACCTGACCATTGTGAACAATATGAATCATCGCTTTTTATTGACAAGGTTTAGACTGAACAAATATCATCTTTTGTTCTCCGATTCCGCAGGATGGATGAAGGACAGGGACTTAGAGATCTGTTCATGTGACAGATACTCTCTTAAGGATACTGTTCATCTTATCTTTTTTTGTAAACATTTGTCCCCTCTCCGTAGAAAATTCATCATCCCCCTTATCAAGAATAAGGGATTTAGACAAGTCAAACCTGCCCTTTTGTATCTCCAGCTGCTAAGTACTACTTGGGAGATTTTTAACATTGCTAATTTTTTGACTATCGCGATGAGATTAAGGAAAAAAATCAAGTGGTCCTAGTCTTGTTTTTAAAATTGATTGTGATTCATGAGCAAACCCGACCTTGTCTTATTTTAATGTAGTGTTTTTAAATCATGTGCACATGTCTATTTTAAATGTAATATATATTGTATTTATTGTGATGTTTTGCACTTTTATGGCTCTTGATATGAGCCGAATAAAGTAATTTTGACTGACTGACTGACTGACTGACTGATAGATAATTAGAACATTGCATGATATATGTCGCTTTGGTGATGAAATTGTGATTCGTGCTTTATTTAGTAAGTATAAACGGCATTGAGTGTTGCTTTTGGCTAGATAAATACACACACATATGGGTATTAGCGAGGGAATAACATTTAATTAGTCATTTCTATGTATTAATTACGTTTTTGTGTGTCTTTGCTGAAGTTGACTATTCTGGCCTATCAAATGATGGCTGCTTTTGGTGCCTAACCCAACTGCCGAAGCTGAACCAGGCTTGGGTGAAGTGCGCCTGCGCTAAAAGATGAGCAACAATGGCCCTGTCTTGACCCCAGGTAAGCTGTACTTATCAAGGCCACTGGGAAAGGTGCCAGCGCTACAGACAAAAGGCTTTATTAAAGAACCGGACCAGCAAGTATGCTGACAACATGGACTAAACCTTATGGGATTGGAGAGGTTGACCCCTGATCAGCCAATCAGAACAATTTAAAACTCAATATTGTTACATTTTGCTATTGAAATTATTATAAAACCCATAGAATAGAGAGGTTGGAGGGTCGCTCCTTCGATTTCCTGATGATATGCTGACGAAGAGGACGGTGACACTGCAGGACAGCTGTTAGCCTGAATCTTTGACGGACTGAATTAATGCCAAAAATCCTGATGAACTTAACCTGCTAAATTGATGGGCATAGATTTGCGAAATTGCCAGATTTGACATAGAGGACGACTTTAGCCAGAATAGGTAAATATGAATGGCAACTTGATAAAATGAATGATTTAATCTGCAATATTAATATAAATTTGGATTTGAACATCTACAGAAATGAGTTGGGTTGTTTATTCATTGAAATGTGTTAATGAAAAGGTTAATTAGAGTATTAGAAATTCACTTAAATCTACAACTAACAGATCCATCCCGGTCATGAGGGGAATACCAAATGTAGAATCTAGGGCCTAATGAGTATAAGAAGGGTTTGTAGGTTTGTTGCTCATTAGGGTAAAGTGGTATCTTCCTCCCTCTTTATCCAGCACTTGGAAGGATAATCGCCTCTCGTACGGACTGATGGTGAGTGTGTGTTGGTGTTATGGGCGCACCAGCGAATGTATGGTTAGTGTGCGTGTGTGAGATCTTTTGGTCCGCAACGGTAGGGAGGGATTTTGCACTCCGCGCTGGAGCACTGCCACTGCCCTCCATTTAGCATGATGTACCAGTCCACTCCTCCTGCCCTCCATTGCCCAATTCTATGGCCCATCATTGACCTCCTGATTAGCCTCTGTGCTTAGCTTGCTGCCCCTATTCTCCTTCCCCCTGCCCTCCGATGTCTTTGTGCATGCCCCTGCTCCATCCTTTTTGCCCACCATGTTCCATGGACCTGCCACTCCTATCTACTCTGAGTGTTCTGTTGAGCTGCCACTTCCCTCCCACCTGCCTAGCATTGTCAGATGACTGTAACCTGTCCCTGCCACCTCCACCCTGCCTGTCCACATGCCATGCCCCTATCCCCTTCCTCCTGTCCTCCATGGTCCATTTTACTGCCACACCCTTCTGCCCTCCCTGGTCTGTTGTGCTGCAACTGCACCTCCTGCCTGCCCATGCGGTCTGTTGTGAGGCCCCTTCCCCTGAACTCTCTTGTCTGTGCCCAGGTCCTGACCCTCCCTTCTATCCTCCATGGTCCTTTGTGCATGCCCCTGCACCTTCCTTCTTGCCCATCATAGCCATTGTGCTGCCACTAACCCTCCCGCTTGCCATGCATGGTCCTCTGTGCTGCCATGGCCCCTCCCACCTTCCCTGTGTGGTCAGCTAGCTGCCCCTGACCCCCTCCCACCTTCCCTCCATGGTCTGTGTGTATGCCATCATAGTCTCATTGTTGCTCTCCATGGTGTGTTTTGTTTCTAGTGCCCAACCTGCCTGACCTCCATGGTCATCTTGCTGCTCCTGCCTTGCCCCTTGCCCCCAGCCCTCTGTTTCCATGTGCAGACCCCTAGTCCCTCCCTCCTGGCTTGTCAGTTCCATTGTAATGCCCCTGACCCGTCCCTCCTGCCCTTTATGGTCTGTTCTGCTGAAGCTTTCTCTCCTGTCTGCCCATTATGGTCAGCTAGCTACAATTGCCTCTTTCCCCTCTGTTCTCTGTTGTCCATGTGCATGGTCCTGTCCCCTCCCTATTGCTTTCTATGGATTGTTGTGCTGCACTCCTGTCCCGCATGCGCTGTGTGGTGTATTGTGCTGCTGCAAACCCTGATGCCTGCCCTGTAGGGTCAGTTTGGTGCACCTCTCCATGTCCCTCCTGTCCTCTGTTATCCAAGTCCATGTCCCTACCCCAATTCCTCCTGCCTACCATGATCCAATGTACCATACTTGCGAACATTTTAAACTTGGTAAGAGGGAGATTTTGAAAAAAAACTGGGGTATTGAATTTCCCCTTTGAGTTACATTGAAAAAGAGGAGATTGTAGACAGGAGAGAGATCAAATAAAGCCCATTTGAGCTTAAAAACATTGGACGTTTCCTGGCTGAAACGGGTCTGTTGGCATGTATGGTTGTATTACCACTGCCTCTTCCTTCTGCCCACAATGGTGTATTATATTGCCACAGCCTCTCTTGCCAGTCCTGTATTGTTGGTTTGTTGCCCCTGCCCCCTTTCCACTGTCCTCCATAGTCTGTTGTGCTGCCACTGCCCTTCCTGCCTGTCCAGTGTGGTCAAATTGTTGCATCTGCACTCTCCTACCTGCCTTCAATTTTCAGAGTCCGTGCCCCTGGCCTCTGCCTCTCAACAGTATCCCAATGAACAACTAGATTGCTAACATTCTATATTTATTACAAAAGTGTGGAACGCCTGACGTCATCTTGATGTAATCAAAACTGTAATACCTAGAGCATTTCTTTTAGAAATTACATATATGAGAGGGTCTTATTTGCATCAAAATTATGGTTAGTGCTCTAAAAAAGTAAAATGAGGACATATTTTCTGAGTTTTCAAATAGCGACAAAGAACTTTTACATTATTTGTATTCTTTATGTGTTTTTTATACAGTTGACCACTTGATTAAATGTTGCACCTAGGGGAGAGGATGTGGTGTTACTTCCAGAGCTGCAGACTTTGCAACTGGGGAACCAGATTGGAGTTTCTGCTTCAGCTCAACATTCTGTGATTCTGGTCAAATCACTTAATCTCCCCATGTCTACAACCAAAATGAATTTGGTCTTGTGTGATGTAACCAATGCTCATGTAAAGCACTCCAATACCTGACAAGTCTGCACTATATAAAACTGCAAATACTCAAAAAATAAGTGTTTTGCACACTTCTGTCATTGGGCTACATGTGGACTACATCTGGGTGATATTTGTGCTGCATTTGGGCTCTTTTGTCTCTGGTGGCCGTCTTGGGAGATTTATTTGTTATGAAGTTTCCTAATTTCCTCATTTACTGCAGTCTCCTCAGTAGGAAATGCTTTCAGTTTTTTACTTTGATTCCATCAAGAAGGTATTCAGATATGTCACACATTTGCCATAAATTCTGAATGTTAGCACTCTAGTTGCTCATTAGATCACTGTAGTAAAGCTACTGCTCACCACGGAAGTCTGCTGCTGGTATTAAAAGTGCATGTTTCAGTCTGCATATCAGAAGTTTTTAATGAAATAGAGGAGGATTTGAGAAGTCAAAATGTGCCCTAATTTTTCTTTCTACAGCACTAATCATAATTTCTATGGCAAAATGAACCCCCTCATTTTGTTCCTTTGTAAATTAAATGTTTTAAGTGTTACCACTTTATTCCAATCAAGATGGCTTCAGGTGTGCCATACTTTTGTCATAAGTAAGACTGTTAGCGCTCTAGTTGTTCTTTAGAACACTCTGGGAAGCTACAGTAGAACACAAAGGAATCAACTGACAGTCTCTGGCCTTGTTGGATGTACATGTTTTACTGAGAATGTCAGACTTCATTCTCACATGACTGAGAAAGATAATGTGAATGAAAAAAAATATTCTCGTAGTTTAACTTATAGCTCACCTTCCAAACCTCTGTGGGAAAAGCATGAGAAAATAGTTTCACATGGTAAAATCACCTTAGAACACACCACAATTCCTAAAATGAGTATGGTACCATCAACAAATGATTTATAATGTAACTAAAGTCTTAAAACCTTCTATTAACTGCAATGCTTTTTAATGAGGTGCTATCATGTATATTGGTCCCAAGATGGCTGCCAACACTTCTTGGATGAAGTGCTGACAGCCAATCAGATCTCACGATGAGATGTGTGGTTAGGCTCCGCCCAGATATATCTATCTTTTTAACTCTAATTCTCTCAGGAACTACTGAACGTATTTACACAATTTAAGCAAAAGGCACGAGTCTGAACTGAGGACTACCTCTTTGTCAAATTTAGTGTAATTCCGTTCAGCAGTTCGGGCTGTAGCTGCGTCAACAGGTCCTATAGGAAAATGCATGGGGAAAATGTGTTTTGGGACCCCCCTTTTTTCTCGGCCCCCGCTTGACGAATCACCGTGAAATTTTTAGGAGCAGACCGGAGCTGGCCAAAAGTTTGTAAAATTTCGCGTAGATTCGTCAATCGGCACCAATGTTATTCCAAATAGAATGTTGCAGATTTCCTATGGAAAATAGGTCCTAACTATAACTACCTACTGGCGACTGCCAGAAGGTAATATATATATATATATATATATATATATATATATATATTTTCACTTAAAAAAACATATGTTCCACACATGTTATAGTTAGCTGGACATTTCACTCGTAAAAAACCATTGAAATTCCACCGTTATAGTTAGTTCAGATAACTATAACTCGCGCACCCGCAATCCACTGCTCATGACGTCACATATTACATCACTCATGACATGGTCAGTGGCATCACTCATGACATCACTGATGACATCATCCTTGTGATAGAGTGGCGGTCGCGCGAGTTATAGTTATCTGAACTAACTATAACGGTGGAATTTCAATGGTTTTTTACGAGTGAAATGTCCAGCTAACTATAACATCTGTGAAACCTATGGTTTTTTAAGTGAATTTGTAAGGTTTTTTAAATGCTAATTCCTAACTATAACGTGTGTGAAACCTATGGTTTTTTAAGTGAATTTGTAAGGTTTTTTAAATGCTAAGGTATTTATGTTTTATTATATTTTTTAATATATTTATTTCTTTTTTTAAAGGTTTTTCACCGTGCGCGCACCCTGCAATTTTTTGAAAAAAAAATAAAATGTTTTTTTCACCCTTCGTGGTCCTTCAGGGACCCCCTGACAAAGACTAGGGGGTCAGGAACTCTCTACCCTGCCCCCTTTTCACGTTCTCCACCTTTCTTTTTCACTGTCACACACAAAACACACAAAATGGCGGCCGACACTTCCTGATTTCGACCGATTCGAACGTTGACTGACATGTAACCATCAATCAGAATTACGCTTGCGCACGTTAAGGTGCGCGCACCGTGCGCGCCTATAGATATTTATGTACTTTTAACTGCAATTTTCTCAGCAACTACTGAACAGATTGACTCCATATATGCAAAAGGCACATCCCTGACCTGAGGACTACCTCTTTGCCAAATTTCAAGTAATTCTGTTCAGCCGTTCGGGCTGTACCTTCGACTGAAAGGTCCTATGGGAAAATGCATGGGGAAAACGCGTTTTGGGACCCCTCTTTTTTCTCAGCCCCCGCTTGACGAATCACCCCGAGACTTTCAGGGTAGGAGCTGAGCGGAGCGCCCCATTAGTTTTGAAAATTTTGCGAGGATTCGTCAACCGACGCCAAAGTTATTCAAAATAGAATTTTCAGATTTCATATGGAAACTCGGTCCTAACTATAACTATCTACTGGCAACCGCCAGTAGATAATATATATATATATATATATATATATATATATATATATATATACATATTCACTTAAAAAACCATAGGTTTCACACATGTTATAGTTAGCTGGACATTTCACTCGTAAAAAACCAATGAAATTCCCCCGTTATAGTTAGTGCAGGCAACTATAACTCACGCGACCGCAATCCTCTGCTGATGACGTCAGATATTACATCACTGTATTTAGACACTTATTTACCCATGTCTTCTTCCATTAATCTTTAGCTATACATATATTATCCAAAAGAAGATGTACCCCTGTCGGAGAGCGTAGCCCTTCGAGGGGTGGCACAGTGCCGGTGGAGTAACCCGGTAAAAAAATTTTTGCAAAAAAACGGAGTTCCAACTGTGCTCTCAGGTCAATTGAAAAGACAACACACCGCTCCAAAGATACTTCAAGGGGGGTTTATTTGCTTCATAAACCCAACGTGACGCGTTTCACCCTCCTCGGGCTTGCTCACACAACGTTATGCCCCCGGACCATCGTTAACATACAATGTTTGTAACATCATGGACATAAAAAGAGGACTGTCATACAGGTTTTGTTGCGCCATCTTGAAAGAGTAAAATTGTATCTGATAGTGATACTCAGTGTGCGCCATTACAGAACGGTATGTGACAACGTACAAAGTGGCAAATAAACATATTTGGTCACCTGGTTCTTTGACAAATACATCCATATGAAAAGTAATTTCCCTCATTATAAGCGTGGTGCGTCCAACCTAGCCACTGCTAAATGTCCTCATGCAAGACCTGGACTTGTGTCCTCCAACACACATAAAAATTAATTACAAAATTATAATTGTTGAACAAGAGTTGGCGTCTCATGACTTTCTCCCGTAGTGGGTATAATTTCTTAAAATTAGTGTTGATGGCAATAGGTCTGTGGACTAGTGTGTACTGTGGTGACAGCAAAATCTGTGGTTTGCCAGTGTACGTTTCGTATTGCACCCCAATTGTCAAGAAATGCTCCCATAGTGGGTACAGCCATTGTTGGAAAAGTCAGTAACATTTTGAAAAGTCATGCTAGGTCTCTTGGCTGTTGCATACTAACACCCTGTAGATTTGATCTCATGTTGTTGGGTATCTTTAAAGATTAATATTCTTGTGCAAGGTCTCTTGGATACAGTATCTTGCTAGTACATCAAAAGGAGCAGGAAAAATATGGGGGCTGCCTGCAATTGTTCACTCGTTCAAACATATAGAAGTCCATGCAATAGTATCTATTTAGTCCAGATGCAAAATATACATCGTATAGCATTGGTCCAATGGTGCATCCTTAATCAAAATCAAAACAGACTCAAATGTAATTAAATCAAATTATAGAATTAAAATTGAATTGATCTTATCTGTCCACTGGAAAGCAGCATGGGAAGAAAAGGGTAGGGATCCTGTGTCGCTGTCCCAAGACATAGTCCCTTCCTTTCTTCCTGTAAAGAAAAACAAAGTCTGTTTAATCACACTGCAATAGACATTCTGGAAAGAGTCAAAGTGCAAATCATTCATTATAATGACAATTCAACGCTGACCCTTCTGGGCCTAAATACAACCACCCTCACTGTCCGACCTCATGAGAGTATCCCACCTGTTCTTAATTATGATCATGTTTGTGGCCTGTCTACCATGTATGAAATCTAATATCCCATTAGTCACCATATAGGTGTATGGCCATCTCCTCATCCATGTTGTGCCCATTGGGGTATCGGGTACCCATCCCAATTATGTGCCGTGATTCACGTTGTCTTAGTTTTAGAGTGCTGTTGCCTCCTCTTTTATTAGGTGTTACTCGTTCTATGGCATAATAGGACAATTTAGTATAATCCGAAAAATGTTTTGTTTCAAAATGACGTGCAATGGGGTACTGCTGGTCCTTGTTAGTGATTGCCCTCATATGTTCGAGGACCCGTTTCTTAGTCATGTGTGTGGTGCTTCCTACGTAACTAAGTTGGCAAGGGCATTCGAGCACATAGACTACATTGGGACTACTGCATGTAAGGAACTGTTTAATATTGATCATGCTGTTCGTACTGCTGTTCCAAAATTCTTTACGCATGCGGCTGTTCCCGCATGCCTTGCAGTGTCCACAAGGGTAGAAGCCTTGTAGGTCGATGTTATTGCTTCTTGCCTTGCTTGGTAACTCACTGTGGACTAACAGATCTTTTAAGCTGCGTCCCTTCCTGTAGCTTATTGATGGATGTGTTGGTATCATCTTACCTATAACAGGATCTCCTTTAAGGAGATTCCAATTACGGGAGATCATTTTCTTTGTTTGGTCTGAATGTCCATTATATGTGAGTATCAGCCTAGTTTCTGCGTTCTCATTGTCTTTTTGTGGGTTGGAGTCAGGGGAGAGCTCCAGAATTGTGTCTCTGTCTATTTCTTTGACCCTATCCATAGCTTTTTTCAGTACCCACGTGGGATATCCTCTTTCTTTGAATCTTTGTATCATGATCGTTTGTTCCTTTTGAAAACCTTCCTCTATACTGCAATTTCTCTTAGCTCGGAGCAGTTCCCCATAGGGGATGCTCCATTTCAGTGTGTTAGGATGACTGCTAAGAGCATGGAGTAAAGTGTTACCTGCTGTGGGTTTGCGAAACAACACTGTTGTCAATCTATTGTTCGCAATTTCTACACAAGTGTCGAGATAATCGACCTTTAAGTTACTAGCAGTGTATGTGAGGGTTAAGTTGTTGTTATTCTGATTGAGTCTGGTGATGAAGTTATGGACTTCTTGTTTGCTACCTTTCCAGATAACAAACAAGTCGTCAATGTATCGTAGCCAGAGTATGACTTTTGTGAAGTCGTGCTGCAACCTAGTTTCCTTCCTGATGTCCTCCTCCCATGCTCCCAAGAAGAGGTTGGCACAGCTGGGTGCAAAGCTGGTCCCCATCGCCGTGCCGAGGGATTGTTTGTAGATCACATTGTCAAACATGAAGAAGTTATTCTTCAGACAATGTTTGATGATTTCCAGAATCATCAATGTGTGTTCCCTGAATCTAATGTGTCTGCGTTTGAGGAATCTCTCGCATGCTTCTACACCTTGTTTGTGATTAATGATGGTGTAGAGGGAATTAACATCCATGGTTACCAATAAGAAATCTTCTTCCCAACTTAGATCGTGTATTTTGGCCAAGAAATCCTTCGTGTCCTTGACGTATGACGGGAGAGTGATTACAAACTCCCTGAGGAAGTGGTCAGCATAGCGAGATAGATTTTCCAAGACACATCCTCTGGAAGAAATAATGGGTCTACCTGGGGGATTGTCCTTATTCTTGTGTATTTTGGGAAGCAGGTACATAACAGGGAGGATAGGGAAATCTTTCTTCAGATAACAGAACTCTTCCCATTCAATCAAACCCCTATCCTTCCAATCACCTAGTTTCTCCCAGATCTGTACAATACTGTTATTATAGTCTGCACGGTTAGATCTGGAGTATGTACTGGTGTCACTCAGTTGTCTTATGGCTTCTGCTACGTACATTTCTCTAGATAGAATGACAATATTGCCCCCCTTGTCAGCGGGTCGAATGACAATACTGTCGTCCTCGGCTAGTTCTTGTACAGCCCTCCTCTGTGCAAGGGTAAGATTGTGTTTAAAGGTTTGCATTTTCTTGGCCCAGTTTTGTTGCCTGAATTTCAAAAGGTTCTGGCCCACCTGTTCTTGAAAAGTATCGATGTTGTCGTGGCTCATTGTAGGTAAAAAAGTTGATTTGGGTTTAAAGCCCGAAATGGTAGATGCATCGCACCTGATTTCCATTTCGTTCAAAATGCGTTGAGCCTCAATATTGGCCTCTCCGCTGCCTGCATTGTTTTGTAATTCATACATGGCAACTAACAGGTCAATATCCCCTATAGTTAATTCCTCTTCTGGCACAGAGCTCTCAATTTGGGCCCTAGCTCTGTTTCTTGTTGGTTTCAATGTGTGCCATTTTTTAAGTTTTAATTTCCTGCAAGATTTAAAAATGTCAATTCTGTCATTAACATAATCCATAGGGGTTGATGGACAGAATGAGAGTCCCAGACACAGAGTCTTTTTGTCTTTCAGACTAATGCTTTTCATGGAGAGATTAACAATAGTTTGGTTTACCATGTTCTCATCCATTATAAATTGGTCTTGGAGCGTGTCTGTTGTCTTCCCACTGGCTCCAATTCGTAGTCTTTTCTGTCTCCTCTGTAGGATCCTCTTCCGCCTCTTCCTCTTGGTCCTCTTGTTCTTCCTCTTCCCCTTCCCCTTCTCGTTGGAGTTGCTTCTCTCTGATTCTCCTGGTTTGTTTTCAAAGTTTGGCGGCTCCGTCTCATGAGCCGGTATTCGTCTAAAAAAGAAGTTGGACGTGTGGTGGTTTCCCCCTCCGACGTTGATCCTTCGGACGGCGGTGTCGCTTCTGAGCCTTCTGTGTTCGTATCGCTTGAATAGATGATCTCGTCTTCCTGATCAGTTGGTGGCGTTGTGGTTGTTAGTACGTTCTTTTTTGCATCCTTCTCGTAAAGATGGTCATATTTTCTACTGTGCGTCAGGATTCTCCCTGATTCGTAATCACCACAATCTCTATGGAGTTTCCTTTGCTTCCTAGCTTTTATGTCCTCTTCCACCAGTTTTAATCTCTTTTTCATTTCATCCAGAAATTTACAGATTAATTCTTGTTCTGGGTTAGAGTCTAATTCCTCCTTAATGCGTCCAATCTCCTTTTTGATGTTATCTCTGTCCGACCAGGCATATTTCACCAAAATCCTTAGCATGTTGGTGGAGCTATTGGCGCCGATTGACCAATCCTCGGGAATTTTTCAAAATAGGTGGGGTGCTCCGCTCCGCTCCTTCCCTGAAAGTCTCGGGGGGATTCGTCAAGCGGGGGCTGAGAAAAAGGGGGGTCCCAAAACGCGTTTTCCCCATGCATTTTTCCATAGGACCTTTAGTCCGAGCTACAGCCCGAACGGCTGAACAGAATTACTTGAAATTTGGCAGAGAGGTAGTCCTCAAGTCAAGGATGTGCCTTTTGCAGGTCTGGTGTAAATCTGTTCAGTATTTTCTGAGAAAATAGCATTTAAATCAATGTATATATCTATAGGCGCGCACCGTACGCGCACGGTGCTGTGCGCGAGCGCGATTCTGATTGGTTGTTAGATCTTAGTAAACGTTCGAATCGGTCAAAACCAGGAAGTGTCGGCCGCCATTTTGTCTCTCGCACTCTGAGGGGGTGAAAAACAAAGGTGGAGAACGTGAAAAGGGGGCAGGGTGGACAGTTCCTGACCCCCTAGCCTTGGTCAGGGGGTCCCAGAAGGACCCCCAAGGGCAAAAATGTATTTTAATTTTTTTATGAAAAATCGCGGAGTGCGCGTAGCGTGCACGCACAGTAGAAACGGAAAAATTCCGTGAACTACGTAACGTGGGCGCGCAGTGCGCAAAGCGCACCGTGCACCCACAGCGCGTGCACGGTGCGCAAAGCGCACGCTGCGCGCACGCTGCACGCACGGTGAAAAACCTTAAAAAAAATTATTAATAAATAAATAAATAACTTAGCATTTAAAAAACCGTACAAATTCACTGAAAAAACCATAGGTTTCACAGCATTTAAAAAACCTTGCAAATTCACTTAAAAAACCATAGGTTTCACACATGTTATAGTTAGCTGGGCATTTCACTCGTGAAAAACCATTGAAATTGCCCCGTTATAGTTAGTGCAGGCAACTATAACTCACGCGACCGCAATCCTCTGCTGATGACGTAAGATATTACATCACTGATGACATATGTGTCTTTCTGAAAAATAAATATTTGTAATATATGTATAGCTAAAAATTAATGGAAGAAGAAATGGGTAAATAAGTGTCTAAATACAGTATTAGCATCAGCAGAGGATTGCGGTCGCCATTTTGTCTCTCGCACTCTGAGGGGGTGATAAACAAATGTGGAGAATGGGATAAGGGGGCAGGGTGGACAGTTCCTGACCCCCTAGCCGTGGTCAGGGGGTCCCAGAAGGACCCGCAAGGGCAAAAAATGTTTCTATTTTTTTGTCAAAAAATCGACGAGTGCGCGCACTTTGCGCGCACTACCCAAACGGAAAAAATTCTGCGAAGTTCGCGCAACGTGCGCGCACTCCATGATTTTTCAAAAAAAAAAAAATGTATTTGGCCCTTGGGGGCGAAGCGCTCCGTGCCCATCGCGCGTGCACGGCCCTAACTGCGAAAACTAGGAGCGAGGCGCGCGAAGGTGCAGGAACTGTGTAAAGTGGGCGCACGGTGCGCGAAGCGCACCGTGCGCGTGCCGAGGAAAAGTTTTGTTTAAAAAAATATATTAATAAATACATAACTTAGCATTTAAAAAACCGTACAAATTCACTGAAAAAACCATAGGTTTCACACACGTTATAGTTAGGAATTAGCATTTAAAAAACCTTGCAAATTCACTTAAAAAACCATAGGTTTCACACATGTTATAGTTAGCTGGGCATTTCCCTCGTAAAAAACCAATGAAATTCCCCGTTATAGTTAGTGCAGGCAACTATAACTAACGCGACCGCAATCCGCTGCTGATGACGTCAGATATTACATCACTGATGACATATGTGTCTTTCTGAAAAAAAAAAAAAATGAAATATATGTATAGCTAAAGATGAATGGAAGAAGACATGGGTAAATAAGTGTCTAAATACAGTGATGTAATATCTGACGTCATCAGCAGCGGATTGTGGTCGCGTGAGTTATAGTTGCCTGCACTAACTATAACGGGGAATTTCATTGGTTGCGAACAATGCTATAATAAAGTGCAAGTGCCTCATTATGTGCAATCTTATCACAATAAAGTGCTAGTGCAATACAGTACTAATAAAAGATCCATCAAAAACTTTTTATCGAAGTTCTATCAGTATCTAAAAACTCTCCTTATGACAATGTTTTTACAAATAAAAACACATAGAAGGAACAATCATTTGTGACTTGATATAAGTTAAAATAACAGAAAAGATTAAAACCAAAACTAATTGATAACGGTACCTCTATTTCAAATGTACATGTAAGTCTTCTTCAACATTCATACCGTGAGGACTTTTCGTATTAAACATGAGTATATATTTTGACTCCAATTTTCTTAGTTTACTTTCTCTGTCGCCCC
Source organism: Triturus cristatus (assembly GCF_964204655.1). Classification (NCBI taxonomy): domain Eukaryota; kingdom Metazoa; phylum Chordata; class Amphibia; order Caudata; family Salamandridae; genus Triturus; species Triturus cristatus. The sequence continues at coordinate 229,751,788 of NC_140580.1, read as the reverse complement.
CTCTTTGATCTTTGGGAACTTGATCAATAGCAAAGTACACCAGTTCACTCGTGTTTCCCTTGTGAACTTCATTTATGTGACGAGCAACTACATAGTTTTTATCATTGTTACTTATTGCCCTAAGATGTTGCAGGATACGTACGTGGACCATGTGGATAGTACTACCTACATACATCTTAGGGCACGAGCACTTCAAAACGTAAACAACAAAGTCACTTTTACAATTAAGAGGTTTTCTTAGTTTCCAGGGGCTGTTTAAAAGAGGGGATATTATTTGTTGCGTGTTCTTGCCATGCCTACAAGCTTTACACTTAAAACATTTATGGAAACCTGGGCTAACTTTGAGCCAACCACCTCCTTTTTTGGTTTCCATATTCGTTTTAAACAAATCATCTCTCATCGATTTAGCACGATTGAAAGTCACCAAAGGATATCTAGAGATTTTCCCTTTAAGAATAGGGTCCTGTCTGACAAGGTGCCAATGTCTACTCAGGCTGTCTCTCACTCTAGCCTGGTAAGCACTGAAACCTGTAATCATGCGGATTTGACTCTCAGTATGCTTCCTCTTTTGTTCCACTTTTTTAGCATCTGGTTTTAATAATGCACTTCTTTCCATATTTTGTACTTTCAATTTTGCCTGATTTAATGTGTCCATCCTGTATCCTCTCTGAAGGAATCTATGGGTTAAGGCTCCCTGGGCCTGGCCCAGAGCAGCCGGTTTACTGCAATTTCTTTTCATTCTTAGATTCTCTGCATAAGGGATACTCATTTTGAGTTTATATATATATATATATGAGAAATTCACACTCCTGGTATGCCAGCAGGACAAATACGTACGGACCACAGCGTGTTCGGGTTTCAAAAGCAGTGCTCTATTGCGTGTAAAATTAAATCAGCATCACAGAAATGCAAAGACTAGTGTTATGTTATGTCATGTTATGTTATCAGGAATGTATAAAGCGTGCAGCTACTCCCAAGAGTGTCCCGCGCTGAGATAAAAGACCACCATAACAACCAACAGAGATCCGCCCTAGCCACAGAAACGGAGAGACCTAGAGCTGGAAAAGCCACGTCTTCAGATTCCGCCTAAAAGTGTAAGAGGTCCGGGATCTGTCGCAGTGGGGGAGGAAGGCTGCTCCAAAGACAAGATGCTAGTGCTTGAAAAGATCTTCCCTCAAACCGGTAGAGCTTGACCTTCGGAGTCGAGATCAGGCGCTGGGTAGGAGGACCTCAAGGTACATGGAGGAATGTAAGGCTGAAATCTTTCTCTTAAGTAGGGGGCACCAATCTTATGTAAAGTTTTGAAAACCAGGACTAGAGCTTTAAAGTGAATTCTTTTTCGCACCGGAAGCCAATGAAGTGCAGACAGGAGATGAGACATATGCGTCCTGGGTATGGTCAAAAAGATGGCCCTGGCCGCCATATTCTGAATAATCTGTAGTCGTCCGAGTAGGTACTCAGGAAGTCCCAAGTACAAAGAATTTACGTAGTCCAGTCTCGACATCACGAGGACCTGGCCAACTGTTTTCCGGCGGGAGACTGGAAGTAGGGGGAGAAAATTCTTCAGCATTCTCAGCATCCCAAAACAGGTGCCTGCCACTGATTGGACTTGCGCCTTCATGGAAAGTGCAGCATCCAATTTGACCCCAGATCTTTTACAGTAGTGACCTCAGACGAGGGGGGGACATGTCCTGCGGCCACCAGGTATGCCAAGCTTCAAATGGACGAGGACGAAAGAAAATAATCTCTGACTTATCAGAGTTGCACTTCAAGTGGTTACGAATGAACCAAGAAAAAACCTCAGAGAGGCAGTTATTTATCCTAGACCCATTGAATTCAAAGCCCTTCTCGCACGTGAACAACAAATGAGTGTCGTCCGCATATGACACTATTTTAGCGCCATGCTTTTCGGCGAGAAGGGCAAGGGGGGCCATGTACAGATTAAATAAAGTGGGACTCAGAATTGATCCTTAGGTGACCTCAATGTTCAAGGGGAGGATTTCTGCAGTGAAAGCTGGTGACCAGACTGTTTGAGAGTGGTTACTTAGAAAGGATGTAAACCATTTCAATACCATGCCTCCGAACCCACCCACCTCAAGTCTGTGCAGAAGTCTATTGTGGGGAACGGTATCGAATGCAGCGGAAAGGTCTAACAACACCAAGACCGCGTTACCTCCTCTGTCCAACGTGGCTTTAATTTTCTCTGCGACTTCTGACAAGGCAGTTTCCGTGCTGAAGTTGGCTCTAAAGCCAGATTGGCTCAGGTGCAGGAGAAGGTTGTCCTCTACATATTTCGTGGTAACTTCGTTCACGTATTTCTCCAGGAACTTAGAGAAAACAGGGCAGGAGGGAGATAGGCCTGTAATTGCTAATGACCTCAGGGTCTGCCGTGGGTTTCTTTAAAAGAGGGAGGATTTTGGCATGTTTCCATATTTGTGGCATAAGCCCCACCCGCAGTGCTGTGTTTAAGATCGAGTTAACAACTGGGTTGATCACTTCAGCTATGGAAGACAGAACTTTTGCTGGTCAAGGATCTGAGGCTGGGCCTGACTTAAGATTTTTCATAAGTGGAAGAGATTGTTCAAGGGCAATCTCCAGGAATTGCAAGAGATGGGAATCCGTGTTGCGACAAGCAACAGGGGGTGGATTACTAACTTCCTCAAGCTCTGATGGAAGACCAGCGAAAGAGTCTTGAATGCTTAAAGTTTTTCCATGGAAGAAGCTGGCCATACACTTGGTCCAATCACTCGTGGGGACGAAAGGGCGACTAATAGATGAAGGAGACAAGAAACTTTTTACAATATTAAAATGTTCTCTACTTTTGTTTGCCGCCTGCTCAGTTTTAGTGGCGAGGAAAGATTTTTTTCCTCTCAAACTTTCTTATAGTGTTCTTTTAATGCTTGCTTGTAGATGGCATTGTCCGATGGCCTATAGTTCCTCCGCCTGACTCTTTTAAATGTTTACACAAGCTTTTGCTTTTTTTTTAGTGTATCCATAAACCAGGGGGCAAAGGCTCTGGTAAATTTGACTGCCTTCATAGTAGAGGGGCCGAGTTCCATCGCCTGCCGATTAAGCCAGTGCTCTCGGGAAAGCACATCCCGCTCGATCTGACTACTGAAGTGGATAGGATGTTGGCGCAGAGCACTCTGTATTGCCTCAGGAGAAATCAGATGAAAGGGTCTGAAATTACTGCGGGTGAGAGTTTTTCCCAGAGGGTATGGCTTGTCTAGTTCCCTGCTGATATTAAAACTAATCAGGTAGTGATCCGACCAGGTTAAAGCCAGGGGAGCCTCAGTTTCAATCCGGATTGAGGAAAAGACCTGGTCTAAGGTTTGCCCTTTATCATGAGTGGGAAGATTAAGATATGGGGTTAGGTTAAGAATATCTAGGGATTCGTACAGTTTTATGGTTTCTGGATCTAGACCATTGTCCATATTGATACTGAAATCGCCCAGAACCAGGCATTGACTGTATTTGGCCGCTATAAATGCAGACACGTGGCGGATAGACTCTAGGAATTACCCCGCCGGGCCGGGAGGGCGATAAATCAAAACCCCCGCAATGGGCAGAGACGATCAAGAGGAAGCCCCGCTCTCTGCCCCTTCAAAATCCGGAAACGGTAAAGGAGTACAGCTGAGAGAGCTCCTAAAATTTAAAGCTAATCCACCCCCCCTTCCCGTAATACAGTCCTTCCTTAAAATCTGGTAACCTGGGGGGATGGCATTAGCGATGGTGGGGTTAGAAGCTTCAGTTAACCATGATTCCGTCAGAAACACCAAACCTGGATTGCGGTCGGCTAACAAATCATATATTTGGAGCTCATGTTTTTTTGCGGAGCGTGTGTTTAATAGAAAAGCCTTTAGGTATTCGCCTGCATACCCCTACCGAGGCCTATGTGAGGATATGACATCAAGCATCCCCAGGTTAGGTGAGGCTACCCAGTTGCAATCCTTGCAGCCGGGGGAGGAATTACTCCCACATGAATGATAGTGAGGCCTACAAGGCATACGGCTGCCGATATCAAGGAGGTGATGTCTGCTGTACCTGATCTTTATGGGCTGCTCTGATGGCAAACCGGCAGCACTTCCAGCCCCGGCCGCCTCCCGGACGCTGACGGGCGCAGACGGGCTTGCCTTTGGCGCACCTGCTGCGCGCCCACTGCACGCTCGCACAGTGTCCCGCTTTAATGTGGCCCGATAGTTCCTATGTATGTACCACATATATAACCGAATGTCAGAAGACATAAAATACAGGTTAAACGTGAAATAACACTAATAGATATATGACTGATAAAATAAGTGTATAAAACTTGGTACTACAAACTTTATATACAGGAAAAAAACATGAATAAAGTGCTAAATGCATAATGCATAATTAATCAAAAACATAGTGGTTAATCATGTCATCTCCTGTATTGAATACAGTTCCATCAGTCCTGGAGCATAGATTGGGCTTTCACTTCCTAACAACCCATGAGTTAACAAGATGATACAAGCTCCCACATAAAGTGCATGGATTTAAAGTGCAAGTGCAAAATAGTGCAAAAAAGGCTAAATATGTGCAAAATATACATTTAATAAATTTTTGGCCAGTAATACGGCATCAGTTAGAATCTCTGAGTACTAAAGTGCAAGTGCACGATATACCCATCGGTTGAATGCAAAGAGGCAAAAATCTGACATATTGTGCTTAATGGGCAATGTCTAAGACAGCATGGTGAATTAGGGCTTCAGAATAAATAGCCAGAGTGAAAAATCAGAGTAAAAATAAGAGTCAAAACCAGGGTCAAAACCAAGAAATACAATGTGAGTATATACATCAGTGCCAAATACAGTACCATACATGGAAATAAGGGACGGAATAAAATAACATCCTAGAACACTGGAGAGAGACTGCGCAAGTGAACCTAGACAGTAAAATCAATCATAGTTCATTCACGAAAAGTTGTGAAGGTCTTCACTAGTGTTAAGACTATTGGGCATGCAGGTGTTTAATAGAACAATAAAGTATGATTCCAACCGGCGCAACTCTTTCTCCCTATTTCCACCACAAAGGGACTTGGGTACAGATCCAATCACATAATACCTAAGGTCATTAAGATTGTTGTTATGGACATGTTTCAAGTGCCTGTCTACTGGGTAATTTGGATCTGAGTTAACTGCAGCACGAAGGTGTTACAGAATACGTTTAAAGACCTGGAGTTTAGTACTCCCTACGTACTTGAGTTGGCAAGTGCATTCCAAAATATACACTGCGAACTCTGTACGGCATGTGAGATGCCCTTGGATTTTAGTAGGTCTGTCATGAAATGCTGCGGTGTACTCGGTGATGTTTTTACCAAACTTACACACTCTGCACGTATTGCACTTAAAAAATCCTGACCTAGGAGACAACCAATTGTCGAAAACAATTATCTCAGGGCTGCTCTTGACAAGTGCATCCCTCATCGAGGGTGCACGTCTAAATGTGAGAGTAGGAAGTTTGGGCACAATTCGAGATAGTGTTAGATCTGATAGCACTATCGGCTAATGTTTGTAAATAATTTTCCTGATTTCTCCCTCCTGGCAGCTATAAGCAGTTATCTGTCTGACTGTATCAGGGGTATCAGAAAACTGCTTAGGAGTTATTGGATTCACATTAGTGGTGGCCTTTTGACCCTGAAGAAATTCCTTTCTGTCTTGTTCGTTAGCCCTGTTCAAAGCCTGTATGAGCTCAGTCTGCTCATAACCCCTGGGTAGAAATCTGGCTAGAATTTCTGCCTGACATTTGGCAAGATCCGCGTCTGAACTGCAAATTCTTCTAATGCGTAGGAAGTCCCCATAGGGAATACTGTGGATTAGGTGGGGTGGGTGAGCACTACTGGCGTGAAGCACAGAACTGTCAGCAGTGCTCTTCCTGTGAAGTCTGCTCTGGATAATGTTCTCCTCTACATATAACTCCACATCAAGTAACTGCACACACCTACTACTAATGTGCGCAGTGAAATTCAAATTAAGATTGTTGACATTAATGTTTTGAACAAATTGATGTGCAGATTCCTCACATCCTCTCCATATGATACAAACATCGTCAATAAACCTCCACCAATGGATGACATGTGCATCATAAGCCTCCCTGTGGTCGACCTTGAAGAAATGTTGCTCCCACCAGCCAACGTGGAGACACGCATAGCTGAGGAGAAACATGCCCCCATGGCAACTCCCCATAGCTGTTGAAAGAACATTTTGTTAAAGAGGAAAAAATTGTTACTGAGACACATTTCTATCATGGTTACAATCATCAGATTATGCTCATCTAGATGAATACTTCTACTGCCCAAATAATATTTGACTGCGTTAATACCGTCTACATGATGTATGCTGGTATATAGTGAACAAATGTCCATTACGATGAATAAGCAGTCATCATCCCAATTTACAGATTGCAATTTGTACTGGAAGTGGCCAGTGTCCTTTATGAACGATGGGAGGCCCTCTACGAATTCATGTAGATAATAATCCACGTACTTTGACATAGGCTCAAGGAGACTCAGTTGAGCCAAAATGATCGGTCTCCCTGGCACCGGTGTAACTTGTTTGTGTACCTTCGGGATGAATTAAAAACACTGGAGTGATTGGGTGTTCGTTCTTAAGGAAACAGATTTCATGCTTAGTTATGAGGCCCTTGAACTTCCATTGAGCCAGCTCTTTATACACAGTGTCTCTTAATTGTACCAGTTCAGTGGGTAAAGTTTCCTGTAGCAATCTATGTCATTTAGGTGGCGATCAGCCTATTGTAAATATAGATCCCTAGGCCACAGGGCAATATTGCCCCCCTTATCCGCCTGATTCAAAATCAAGTTCTTGTTGGTCCTGAGTTCATGCACAAGTTTAGAGTATTGTATATCCTGATACTTCCTGCGTGTTTTCTTGCGCATGATCTTTCTATTTAACTGTTTTAGATCCTCAGTGACAACATCATTGAAAACATCTATGGCGTCCTTGGGCATCCTAGGCACGAAACTGGAAGTTGGACGAAAGGGACTCACTGAAGCAGAATTACTGCTGATGCCGATGTATGCCATGTCCCATTGAGAAGACTCTGGTGTTATTTCTTCCTCCTTAGATAGGGACTGTAAAGTTCTTAATGTGTTGATGTCAGAGACTTGTAATGTGGAGAAAGTATAAGGAGGTTGTTTAGGACCTGTGACACTGTTGAAGTGCCCTTGAGCTCATAAAATTTCAGCAATGTGAGCATTCTTATAAATTTGAACAGGTCCACCCTCGGTTGAACATATTTGAAGCTGGTAGGAGGGCAGTATGATCAACCTAGAGATAGCAACTGTATTTCAGAAGCAGATAGAACCGTTTCAGAGAGGTTGCTCACTGTGTTATCAGCACCAGTTATCGTGAGACCATTTCTTCTTGTAACCTCCCCTGCCGCCATTGCTGTTTTCAGAGTTTGCGCCTTTGTTTTCTGCGTCAGTTCCTCCGTCTCCTTGTTTCTTGGGGTGATTGCGAGGTCGTAGCATTTGGCGCCCGTCCCATTGTAAAAAAGTGAGCTCCTCACCAAGTGTAAAGTTTGAGGGCACGATGTCTTGGCCACTGGCACCCCTACTGATGTCAGAATCACTACTGCTGAGTTCTGAACTCAAGTACAAAGTAGATGGTCCTGGGCCTGAGGTTGCAGTAGATACTGTCCAAGGGGGCTTGATGGCTAATGCTTGCCTTTTCACAGTGTCAACTTTTTTGGAAAACACAAAAATCCTCCCAGATTCATAGTCATGCTTGTCTCTAGTGAATTTATAGATTTTGCGTGCTTTAATGGTGTCCTCCAATTCCTTTCAACAGACATCTATTTCCTCTCTGCCTCTTTTGATCTGCTCTTTGTTCTCCTGAATATCAAGTAGGCTGTTGATTTTTCTCCTTGAGGATTTCAAACCTGTCAACTTCAGCATATTTGATTAGGATGGACACCATATTCATCGAAGCTTCTAGGTTATTTGTTGCCCACTCTTTCATCATCAAAGGGATAGGGTTTTCAAAAGTTGGTGCAATCATTATTCTTAACCCCCTTGGGATTCTATTTACTTCAGGGTATTTTTCTAAGGATTTTTTTCTCCCACCATTTATTAAGTTCTGTATGTAAAAGTTTCTCTAAGCTCTTTAATAGTGATTTCACGTCATTATTAATGTTAGTAACCTCCTTTCTGCCACTATATATATATATATATATATATATATATATATGAACTTAGAGCATTCGTCAGCTTTTCACAGGAAAAAGAATGCACGAACTCCACTTCGTCGGTGAATACTTATTTATTTATAGTATTAATAGCTCCCTTTTGTCTGCCATGACGCGTTTCGGCCGGAAAACGGCCTTGATCACATGACGCTAACTTTGCGTGTGACAGAATTTAAAATGATGACACCCATATCACATGATGGAAAGACATAGAAGATATACTACAAATTTACGTATGCATTACCCTGCACTTAAAAATGACAATCATGATAGTTGCGTAATGCAGATGAAAAATGTCAAAACAAATTCGATAAAATAACCGATGTTGCAATCTGAGTTTTACACATAATAAAGAGTCTAAATACTGTTGACTTGACAAACTCAGAACACATGAGACAAATTTGTTACCAAAGTTGGATCGTAAAAGGCTAATGTGCCTCCCAGATCAGATCTCCTACAGAATAACATATGGTAAATCCCAGCTAGCTAGAAACAATTAAAACTGAATGTGCAAATACTGCTGGGAATATATCTGAGGACCTGTAAACAATGATGTCACTTCAATAAAGACCAAAGAGCAGGGAATATGTATATTCAATAAAGTTGTATGTCAATCCATTTAAAGGTGTTTTGCCTGGTGGATTTCTATCGATGCAGATAATAATATCTAATTTATTATATTTATTATTTTTTATGTGTGTGTACTCAAATGTAAGTGCATATGCCTAAAAGTGCAAATTGAATTTATAAAGTGCAAATAGTGCAAGTAAATGTGCAAATAAGCAATAAATGTGCAAAATGTATAGCGCCAGCAAAACACATACATTTGAATAATGCATCATGATGGAATCCAATGCCAAATAGATAAATTGTATCAAATATTCATATGGGTGTTGTGAATAATAAATAACAATAAAAGCGAGGTCAAGAGAATGCCCAAATAGAAATATATGTGTGGAGACAAAGAGAATGATGATTGCACATTAAGTAAAATGCAGTAAGTTAATTTGAAAATCAAGCAAGTAAACACTTATGATAGAATCAAATCAAAAAGAGATCATAAGAAATTGTGCAAATCCTCCGTTGTATTGAGCCCGTGCGGTGCCTTACTATCTAGCTCAATAATGAACCGAGTCTCAAGTTGTCTCAACATACGCTCTCTATTTCCACCATGTTTTAATTTAGGGATGGCATCTACCACAAAGTATGAGAGACAGTTTAAGTCATTGTTGTGAACTGCTCTAAAATGACGGGCCACGGGATAGGTGGGATCATTATTAACGATGGCCCTGAGGTGCTGTAAAATTCGGGCATATGCCTGCAGTTTAGTGCTACCCACGTACTTAAAACCACAGGTGCAAGTTAAAATGTACACTGCAAATTCAGTACGGCACGTGTAATGTCCCCCAATTCGTATTGGTGTAGGACTGAAAGGAGTGTTGTAGTGAGTGGTGTTTACCCCAAATTTACATGCCCTACAGGATGCACATTTAAAGAAACATTTAATGGGCTGCAGCCAACTCGTTTTAGTTGTGACTTCTGGATTCTTAACAACCAACTGGTTTCTCATCGAGACGCCCGTCTGAAAGTGATAGTGGATGTAGATGGTAATCTAGGTGCCAATACTGCATCTGTTTTCAGTATTGGCCAATTGTTATTCACTATCCTTCTAAGCTGGTTGTGTTGCTTATTGAACGCAGTGATAAGACGGGGTACATTGGTATCTTCAGGACTGTTAGTCAAAGGTGTCTTAGTGCCCCTATTGGAAATAAGAAGGTCTTCTTTAGGTTTGAGAGCCGCCTTCTCCTGGGCTTGCAGGAGGATGTTACTGCTGTATCCCCTTATATATATATATATATTCACTGAAAAAAACATAGGTTTCAGAGATGTTATAGTTAGAAAAATGCATTTAAAAAACCTTAGAAATTCACAGAAAAAAACCATAGGTTTCAGGGGTGTTATAGTTAGCTGCTCATTTCACTCATACAAAACCATAGCAATTTCTCCGTTATAGTTAGTTCTGCTAACTATAACTCACGTGCCCGCAATGCACTGCTAATGATGTCACATATTGCATCATTCATGACATGGTCAGTGACATCACTGATGACATCACTGATGACATCTCAAATGACATCACTGATGACATCACTGATGACATCATCCACTGAATGTGGTTTAGTTTGAAATTTAAATATGTATTATATATATGCCAATCTGTATTGAAGATTGAGTCTATATATAACTGTCTGGATGGAGGATTTAGTAGCTGTCTGACTGTCTTTTTAAGTGAGTAATCAAAAGTGTCTCACTTAATACATGGATTAGTAACTAAACTATGTGAATGTGTGCAGCACTGTCTCTGTTGTTGTATAACATGCTGCATCAGTTGGTCACTAACTACATGAGTGTGTATATTAGTTATTGATTAGTTGGGTGAGTATTTGTATGGGACACTGAGTTTGTGTGTGGTTGGATGGGGTGTGTGTAACTCCTGCATAGATGTGTGAATGGTTGATTGACTAGGTGTATGGGTTTAAGAGTGCATGTGGAAACAGTTGTTTGGGTGACTGAGTGTATTTATTTGTGTGTTTGTGAGCGAATATATGTTTTAGTTGTACATCTTCAACAAAGTAAAAAAATAAAAGGCATTGTATGTGAGAGTTGGTGTATATAAATAAGTATGTGTAAGAGTCAGTGATTGTGAGAGTAACTATATGAATGAGTGTATAATTGTAATGGTGCTTTTTTAACATATTAACGGTGAGTTACTATGTATTTGAATAAATGAGGTGTTGTTGGATAATTGTGTAAGTGAGTAAATTTAAATGCGATACATTTTTTTCATGAGTGAGTAGGATGACTGCATAACCGACTAAGATGACTGCTGATGTGTCAATGTCTATATATGTGTACACGTGCATTTGATAGTGTTCTATTAATTAATGACTGCATGTATAGATGATTCTGTTGTTGAATGGGTAGTCGTGTGTGTAGACTTTGGAATCAGTGAGTGGGTATGTAGTAACTGGTATTGGTGTGTCAATGGTTTCAAATATGGTACTCTGTATTTTACAGTGAGTGATGAAAGGTTATACTAGTGCATTTGAGATGTCATCAGTGATGTCATCAGTGATGTCACTGACCATGTCATGAATGATGCAAAATGTGAAATCATCAGCAGTGCATTGCGGGCACGTGAGTTATAGTTAGCAGAACTAACTATAACAGACAAATTTCTATGGTTTTGTATGAGTGAAATGGGCAGCTAACTATAACACCCCTGAAACCTATGGTTTTTTCTGTGAATTTCTAAGGTTTTTTAAATGTTAACTTTTAAGTGTGATAGTAGTTATATCTATTTTTTTGTATTGATTTTTTTAACTGTTTATTTATAAATATTTTATTCATTAAATAACATTATATATTTTTCTGAAAATTGCACAAAATTCTTTTTTTTTAATTAAAACTGAAATATTAATTAATTTTCTTGTTTTCATTTTTTATTTTATTATATTTATTTTATTTTCTTTAAAAAAAAATCCAATTTTTTTCGGAGTCGCGCACTCAAAGTGTACACATCACGGTGGGTGCGCGCATTCTAGCCGCCATTTTAGAAAAGTATGGTGTGCGACGGCTGAGTGTTTTTCAGTTACATCATATACATTTAATATCACGTGATATGCGCGATTGGTAGGCGACCAGTCTGCGACTCCTGCTCCCGCGCATTCGCGACACTTGCCCATTATGGTATGAGATGTTTGCGCGGTTGCGGGTCCACCGTGACATCATATACGTGCTGGGGAGCGCTGGGTGCGCGACTCCCGCAAAAAAAATGTATGTTCCAAAATGATATGTATGTGTCTTTAATATACATATTAAGGCAAGAGATTATGTAAGACATTCATCAAAATAATATATGTGTACTTATAATAAACGTATATTATTTTTAAATATATTTTCGTGAAGTCGGGTGCGTGCATCGTGAGTGCAAAAAACCAGGTCAGCAGGGCTGCTGTAGAGCCAGAGAACCAGGTCAGCAGAGCTGCTCTAGAGCCTAAGAACTAGGTCAGCAGAGCTGCTCTAGAGCCAGAGAACCAGGTCAGCAGAGCTGCTGTAGAGCCAGAGAAACCAGGTCAGCAGAGCTGCTTTAGAGGGAGAGAACCAGGTCAGCAGAGCTGCTTTAGAGCCAGAGAACCTGGCCAGCAGAGCTACTTTAGAGCCAGAGAACCAGGTTAGCAGAGCTGCTTTAGAGCCAGGGAACCAGGTCAGCAGAGCTACTCTAGAGCCAGATAACCTAATCAGCAGAGCTGCTTTAGAGCCATAGAACCAGGTCAGCAGAGCTGCTTTAGAGCCAGAGAACCAGTCAGTAGAGCTGCTCTAAAGCCTAAGAACCAGGTCAACAGCGCTGCTCTAGAGCCAGAGAACTAGGTCTGCAGAGCTGCTGCAGAGCCAGAGAAACCAGGTCAGTAGAGCTGATTTAGAGTGAGAGAACCAGGTCAGCAGAGCAGCTCTAGAGCCAGAGAACCATGTCAGCAGAACTGCTTCAGAGCCATAGAACTGGGTCAGCGGAGCTGCTTTAGAGCCAGAGAACCAGGTCAGCAGAGCTGTTGTAGAGCCAGAGAACTAGATCAGCAGAGCTGCTCTGTAGCATAAGAACTAGGTCAGGAGAGCTGCTCTAGAGCCAGAGAACCAGGTCAGCAGACCTGATGTAGAGCCAGAGAAACCAGGTCAGCAGAGCTGCTTTAGAGAGAGAGAACCAGGTCAGCAGAGCTGCTTTAGAGCCAGAGAACCAGGTCAACAGAGCTGCTCTAGCTGACACTGACTGAGTGACACTGACTGACTGACACTGACTGATTGACACTGACTGACACAGATTGACTGACACTGACTGACACTGATTGACTGACTGACACTGACTGACTGACTGACACTGACTGACACTGATTGACACTGACTGACACTGATTGACTGACACTGACTGACTGACACTGATTGACTGACACTGACTGACACTGATTGACTGACACTGACTGACTGAGACTGACTGACACTAACTGACTACTCTCTACTACTCTACTACTGACTCTCTACTACTCTCTACTACTCACTCTCTACTACTCACTCTCTACTACTCACTCTCTACTACTCTCTACTACTCACTCTCTACTACTCTACTACTCTCTACTACTTACTCTCTACTACTCTACTACTCACTCTCTACTACTCACTCGCTACTACTCTCTACTACTCACTCTCTACTACTCACTCTCTACTACTCACGCTCTGCTACTCTCTACTACTCACTGTCTACTACTACTCTCTCTACTACTCACTCTCTACTACTCTCTACTATTCAGTCTCTACTACTCACTCTCTACTACTCACTCTACTACTTTCTACTACTTTCTACCACTCACTCTACTACTCACTCTCTACTACTCACTCGCTACTACTCTCTACTACTCACTCTCTACTACACACTCTACTACTCTCTCTCTCTACTACTCTCTACTACTACTCTCTACTATTCACCCTCTACTACTCACTCTCTACTACTCTCTACTACTCACTCTACTACTCTCTGCTGCTCTCTACCACTCACTCTCTACTACTCTATTACTCTCTCTCTACTACTCACTTTCTACTACTCTCTCTCCACTACTCTCTACTACTTTCTCTCTGCTACTCACTCTCTACTATTCACTCTCTACTACTCACTCTTTACCACTCGCTCTCTACCACTCAATCTCCACTACTCACTCTCTACTACTCGCTCTCTACTACTCTCTACTACTCACTCTCTACTACTCTCTACTACACTCCCTGCTACTCACTCTCTACTACTCACTCTCTACTACTCTACTACTCTCTACTACTCGCTCTACTACTCACTCTCTACTATTCTCTACTACTACTCTCTCCTACTCTCTACCACTCACACTCTACTACTCTACTACTCACTCTCTACTACTCTCTCTCTACTACTCACTCTCTACTACTCACTCTACTACTCTTTACTACTCACTCTCTACTACTCTCTACTACTCACTCTGTACTACTCACTCTCTACTACTCATTCTCTACTACTCGCTCTCAACTACTCTCTACTACTCACTCTACTACTCACTCTTTACTACTCTACTACTCTCTCTACTTCTCACTGTCTACTACTCTTTCTCTACTACTCACTCTCTACTACTCTCTACTACTCACTCTCTACTACACACTCTCTACTACTTGCTCTCTGCTACTCGCTCTCTACTACTCTCTAGTACTCACTCTACTACTCACTCTCTACTACTCTCTCCTACTCTCTCTCTACTACTCCACTACTCTCTACTACTCACTCTCTACTACTCACTCTCTACTAGTCTACTACTCTCTACTACTCTCTCTCTACTACTCACTCTCTACTCCTCTCCCTCTCTACTACTCACTCTCTACTACTCTCTACTACTCAGTCTCTACTACTCTCTCTCTACTACTCTCTACTACTCACTCTGCTACTCACTCTCTACTACTCTCTAATACTCTCTCTCTGCTACTCACTCTCTACTACTCTCTACTACTCACTCTCTATTACACACTCTCTACTACTCTCTACTACTCACTCTCTACTACTCTCTACTACTCTCTACTACTCACTCTACTACTCACTCTCTGCTACTTTACTACTCTCTTCTACTCTCTCTCTACTACTCACTCTCTACTACTCTCTCTCTACTACTCTCTACTACTCACTCTCTACTACTCTCTACTACTCAGTCTCTACTACTCTCTCTCTACTCTCTACTACTCACTCTGCTACTCACTCTCTACTACTTTACTACTCTCTTCTACTCTCTCTCTACTACTCACTCTCTACTACTCTCTCTCTACTACTCTCTACTACTCACTCTCTACTACTCTCTACTACTCAGTCTCTACTACTCTCTCTCTACTCTCTACTACTCACTCTGCTACTCACTCTCTACTACTCTCTAATACTCTCTCTCTGCTACTCACTCTCTACTACTCTCTACTACACACTCTCTACTACTCACTCTCTACTACTCTCTACTACTCACTCTCTACTACTCTCTACTACTCACTCTACTACTCACTCTCTACTACTCTCTACTACTCACTCTCTAATACTCACTCTCTACTACTTACTCTCTACTACTCACTCTACTACTCTCTACTACTCACTCTCTGATACTTTCTCTACTACTCTTCACTACTCACTCTCTACTCTCTATTACTCGCTCTCTACTCTCTACCTCTCTACCTCTCTACCTCTACCTCTCTACCTCTACACCTCTACCTATACACCTCTACCTCTCTACCTCTCCGTACATGCACACATATACACATATATATATGCATTTATATCTATGTATGTGTCTATATATATATACATATATAAACATATAAATATAATCTGCATATCTATATAAATATAAATGCATGCAAACATATACATATACATGTATGCATACATATGCATGGTATGTACATGAAAGTTTGAAAAACTCTAATACAAGCAAAGCTAAAAAGCCACCTAATTACAAACAGAATTGCTTTAACTTAAATGAGGGTGAGACCTATTGCATTTTCAATGCTTGTTTACTTTGCTTCCATCAAGAAGTCATTCAGATGTGTCAAACATTTTCCATATATTCTGAATGGTAGCACTCTAGTTGCTCATTAGATCACTGTAGTAAAGCTACTGCTCACCAGGGAAGTCTGCTGCTGGTATTCAAACTGCATGTTTCAGTCTGCATGTCAGAATTGTTTAATGAAATTGAAGAGGATTTAAGAAGTCAAAATGTGCCCTAATCTTTCCTTCTGCATCACCAATCATAATTTCTATGGCAAAATGAACCCCCTCATTGTGTTCCTTTGCAAATTAAATGTTTTTAATGTTACCACTTTATTCCAATCAAGATGGCATCAGGTGTGCCATACTTTTGTCATAAGTAAGACTGTTAGCGCTCTTGTTCTTTAAAACACTCTGGGTTATTCTGTCATTGGGCTATACTTGGGATACATCTCGGTGATATTTGTGCTATATTTGGGCTCTTTTGTCTCTGGTGGCCATCTTGGGAGACTTATTTGTTTTAAAGTTTCCTAATTTCCTCATTTACAACAGTCTCCTCAGTAGGAAATACTTTCAGGTTTTTTACTTTCATTCCATCAAGAAGGCATTCAGATGTGTCACACATTTGCCATAAATTCGGAATGTTAGCACTCTAGTTGCTTATTAGATCACTGTAGTAAAGCTACTGCTCACCAGGGAAGTCTTCTGCTGGTATTGAAAGTGCATGTTTCAGTCTGCATGTCAGAATTTTTTAATGAAATAGAAGAGGATTTGAGAAGTCACTCAAAATGTGCCCTAATTTTCTTTTTTCCGCACTAATCATAATTTCTATGGCAAAATGAACCTCCTCATTGTGTTCCTTTTAAATTAAACTACTCACTCTCTACTACTCACCCGCTACTACTTTCTGCTACTCACTCTCTACTACTCTCTCTCTACTACTCTCTACTACTACTCTCTACTACTCACTCTCCACTACTCACTCTCTACTACTCTCTGCTACTCACTCTACTGCTCTCTACTACTCTCTACTACTCAATCTCTACTACTCTACTTCTCACTCTCTACTACTCTCTACTACTCTCTCTCTACTACTCACTTTCTACTACTCACTCTACTACTCTCTAATACTCACTCTCTACTACTCTACTACTCTCTACTATCTACTACTCACTCTCTACTACTCACTCTCAACTACTCACTCTCTACTACTCTCTCTACTACTCACTCTCTACTACTCTCTACTACTCACTCTACTTCTCTCTACTACTCTCTACCACTCACTCTCTACTACTCTACTACTCACTCTCTACTACTCTCTACTACTCTCTCTCTACTACTCACTCTCTACTACTCACTCTGCTACTCTTTACTACTCTCTCTCTACTACTCACTCTCTACTACTCACTCTCTACTACTCTCTCCCTACTACTCTCTACTACTCACTCTCTACTACTCTCTACTACTCACTTTCTACTACTCTCTCTCTCTACTACTCTCTACTACTCACTACTACTCACTCTCTACTACTCTCTCTCTACTACTCTCTACTAGTCACTCTGCTACTCACTCTCTACTACTCTCTAATACTCTCTCTGCTACTCACTCTCTACTACTCTCTACTACTCACTCTCTACTAACTCTCTACTACTCACTCTCAACTACTCACTCGCTACTACTCTCTCTACTACTCACTCTCTACTACTCTCTACTACTCACTCTACTACTCTCTACTACTCTCTACCACTCACTCTCTACTACTCTACTACTCACTCTCTACTACTCTCTACTACTCTCTCTCTACTACTCTCTCTCTACTACTCACTCTTCTACTCTCTACTACTCTCTCTCTACTACTCACTCTCTACTACTCACTCTCTACTACTCTACTACTCACTCTCCACTACTCACTCTCTACTACTCGCTCTCTACTACTCTCTACTACTCACTCTACTACTCACTCTCTACTACTCTACTACTCTCTACTACTCTCTCTGCTCCTCACTCTCTACTACTTTCTACTACTCACTCTCTACTACTCACTCTCTACTACTCTACTACTCTCTACTACTCTCTCTACTACTCACTCTCTACAACTCACTCTCTACTACTCTCTACTACTCTCTCTCTACTACACACTCTCTACTACTTGCTCTCTACTACTCACTCTACTACTCACTCTACTACTCACTCTACTACTCACTCTCCACTACTCTCTACTACTCACTCTGTACTACTCTCTACTACTCACTCTCTACTACTCTCTACTACTCACTCTCTACTACTCTCTCTCTTCTACTCACTCTCTACTACTCATTCTCTACTCCTCTATACTACTCACTCTCTACTACTCTCTCTATACTACTCTCTACTACTCTCTACTACTCACTCGCTACTACTCTCTACTACTCACTCTCTACTACTCACTCTCTACTACTCACGCTCTACTACTCTCTACTACTCACTGTCTACTACTACTCTCTCTACTACTCACTCTCTACTACTCTCTACTATTCAGTCTCTACTACTCACTCTCTACTACTCACTCTACTACTTTCTACTACTTTCTACCACTCACTCTACTACTCACTCTCTACTACTCTCTACTACTCACTCGCTACTACTCTCTACTACTCACTCTCTACTACACACTCTACTACTCTCTCTCTCTACTACTCTCTACTACTACTCTCTACTATTCACCCTCTACTACTCACTCTCTACTACTCACTCTACTACTCTCTGCTGCTCTCTACCACTCACTCTCTACTACTCTATTACTCTCTCTCTACTACTCACTCTCTACTACTCTCTCTCCACTACTCTCTACTACTTTCTCTCTGCTACTCACTCTCTACTATTCACTCTCTACTACTCACTCTCTACCACTCGCTCTCTACTACTCAATCTCCACTACTCACTCTCTACTACTCGCTCTCTACTACTCTCTACTACTCACTCTCTACTACTCTCTACTACTCTCTCTGCTACTCACTCTCTACTACTCACTCTCTACTACTCTACTACTCTCTGCTACTCGCTCTACTACTCACTCTCTACTATTCTCTACTACTACTCTCTCCTACTCTCTACCACTCACACTCTACTACTCTACTACTCACTCTCTACTACTCTCTCTCTACTACTCACTCTCTACTACTCACTCTACTACTCTTTACTACTCACTCTCTACTACTCTCTACTACTCACTCTGTACTACTCACTCTCTACTACTCATTCTCTACTACTCGCTCTCAACTACTCTCTACTACTCACTCTACTACTCACTCTTTACTACTCTACTACTCTCTCTACTTCTCACTGTCTACTACTCTTTCTCTACTACTCACTCTCTACTACTCTCTACTACTCACTCTCTACTACACACTCTCTACTACTTGCTCTCTGCTACTCGCTCTCTACTACTCTCTAGTACTCACTCTACTACTCACTCTCTACTACTCTCTACTACTCTCTCTCTACTACTCCACTACTCTCTACTACTCACTCTCTACTACTCACTCTCTACTAGTCTACTACTCTCTACTACTCTCTCTCTACTACTCACTCTCTACTCCTCTCCCTCTCTACTACTCTCTACTACTCACTCTCTACTACTCTCTACTACTCAGTCTCTACTACTCTCTCTCTACTACTCTCTACTACTCACTCTGCTACTCACTCTCTACTACTCTCTAATACTCTCTCTCTGCTACTCACTCTCTACTACTCTCTACTACTCACTCTCTATTACACACTCTCTACTACTCTCTACTACTCACTCTCTACTACTCTCTACTACTCACTCTACTACTCACTCTCTACTACTCTACTACTCTCTTCTACTCTCTCTCTACTACTCACTCTCTACTACTCTCTCTCTACTACTCTCTACTACTCACTCTCTACTACTCTCTACTACTCAGTCTCTACTACTCTCTCTCTACTATTCTCTACTACTCACTCTGCTACTCACTCTCTACTACTCTCTAATACTCTCTCTCTGCTACTCACTCTCTACTACTCTCTACTACACACTCTCTACTACTCACTCTCTACTACTCTCTACTACTCACTCTCTACTACTCTCTACTACTCTCTACTACTCACTCTACTACTCACTCTCTACTCCTCTCTACTACTCACTCTCTAATACTCACTCTCTACTACTTACTCTCTACTACTCACTCTACTACTCTCTACTACTCACTCTCTGATACTTTCTCTACTACTCTTTACTACTCACTCTCTACTCTCTATTACTCGCTCTCTACTCTCTACCTCTCTACCTCTCTACCTCTACCTCTCTACCTCTACACCTCTACCTATACACCTCTACCTCTCTACCTCTCCATACATGCACACATATACACATATATATATGCATTTATATCTATGTATGTGTCTATATATATATACATATATAAACATATAAATATAATCTGCATATCTATATAAATATAAATGCATGCAAACATATACATATACATGTATGCATACATATGCATGGTATGTACATGAAAGTTTGAAAAACTCTAATACAAGCAAAGCTAAAAAGCCACCTAATTACAAACAGAATTGCTTTAACTTAAATGAGGGTGAGACCTATTGCATTTTCAATGCTTGTTTACTTTGCTTCCATCAAGAAGTCATTCAGATGTGTCAAACATTTTCCATATATTCTGAATGGTAGCACTCTAGTTGCTCATTAGATCACTGTAGTAAAGCTACTGCTCACCAGGGAAGTCTGCTGCTGGTATTCAAACTGCATGTTTCAGTCTGCATGTCAGAATTGTTTAATGAAATTGAAGAGGATTTAAGAAGTCAAAATGTGCCCTAATCTTTCCTTCTGCATCACCAATCATAATTTCTATGGCAAAATGAACCCCCTCATTGTGTTCCTTTGCAAATTAAATGTTTTTAATGTTACCACTTTATTCCAATCAAGATGGCATCAGGTGTGCCATACTTTTGTCATAAGTAAGACTGTTAGCGCTCTTGTTCTTTAAAACACTCTGGGTTATTCTGTCATTGGGCTATACTTTGGATACATCTCGGTGATATTTGTGCTATATTTGGGCTCTTTTGTCTCTGGTGGCCATCTTGGGAGACTTATTTGTTTTAAAGTTTCCTAATTTCCTCATTTACAACAGTCTCCTCAGTAGGAAATACTTTCAGGTTTTTTACTTTCATTCCATCAAGAAGGCATTCAGATGTGTCACACATTTGCCATAAATTCTGAATGTTAGCACTCTAGTTGCTTATTAGATCACTGTAGTAAAGCTACTGCTCACCAGGGAAGTCTTCTGCTGGTATTGAAAGTGCATGTTTCAGTCTGCATGTCAGAATTTTTTAATGAAATAGAAGAGGATTTGAGAAGTCACTCAAAATGTGCCCTCATTTTCTTTTTTCCGCACTAATCATAATTTCTATGGCAAAATGAACCTCCTCATTGTGTTCCTTTTAAATTAAACTACTCACTCTCTACTACTCACCCGCTACTACTTTCTGCTACTCACTCTCTACTACTCTCTCTCTACTACTCTCTACTACTACTCTCTACTACTCACTCTCCACTACTCACTCTCTACTACTCTCTGCTACTCACTCTACTGCTCTCTACTACTCTCTACTACTCAATCTCTACTACTCTACTTCTCACTCTCTACTACTCTCTACTACTCTCTCTCTACTACTCACTTTCTACTACTCACTCTACTACTCTCTACTACTCACTCTCTACTACTCTACTACTCTCTACTATCTACTACTCACTCTCTACTACTCACTCTCAACTACTCACTCTCTACTACTCACTCTCTACTACTCTCTACTACTCACTCTACTTCTCTCTACTACTCTCTACCACTCACTCTCTACTACTCTACTACTCACTCTCTACTACTCTCTACTACTCTCTCTCTACTACTCACTCTCTACTGCTCACTCTGCTACTCTTTACTACTCTCTCTCTACTACTCACTCTCTACTACTCACTCTCTACTACTCTCTCTCTACTACTCTCTACTACTCACTCTCTACTACTCTCTACTACTCACTTTCTACTACTCTCTCTCTCTACTACTCTCTACTACTCACTACTACTCACTCTCTACTACTCTCTCTCTACTACTCTCTACTAGTCACTCTGCTACTCACTCTCTACTACTCTCTAATACTCTCTCTGCTACTCACTCTCTACTACTCTCTACTACTCACTCTCTACTACTCACTCTCTACTACTCACTCTCAACTACTCACTCGCTACTACTCTCTCTACTACTCACTCTCTACTACTCTCTACTACTCACTCTACTACTCTCTACTACTCTCTACCACTCACTCTCTACTACTCTACTACTCACTCTCTACTACTCTCTACTACTCTCTCTCTACTACTCACTCTCTACTACTCACTCTTCTACTCTCTACTACTCTCTCTCTACTACTCACTCTCTACTACTCACTCTCTACTACTCTACTACTCACTCTCCACTACTCACTCTCTACTACTCACTCTCTACTACTCTCTACTACTCACTCTACTACTCACTCTCTACTACTCTACTACTCTCTACTACTCTCTCTGCTCCTCACTCTCTACTACTTTCTACTACTCACTCTCTACTACTCACTCTCTACTACTCTACTACTCTCTACTACTCTCTCTACTACTCACTCTCTACAACTCACTCTCTACTACTCTCTACTACTCTCTCTCTACTACACACTCTCTACTACTTGCTCTCTACTACTCACTCTACTACTCACTCTACTACTCACTCTCTACTACTCCCTACTACTCACTCTACTACTCACTCTCTACTCCTCTCTACTACTCCACTACTCTCTACTACTCACTCTGTACTACTCTCTACTACTCACTCTCTACTACTCTCTACTACTCACTCTCTACTACTCTCTCTCTTCTACTCACTCTCTACTACTCATTCTCTACTCCTCTATACTACTCACTCTCTACTACTCTCTCTCTACTACTCTCTACTACTCTCTACTACTCACTCTCTAATACTCTCTACTACTCACTCTCTACTACTCTCTCTCTACTACTCTCTACTACTCACTCTACTACTCATTCTCTACTACTCATTCTCTACTACTCTCTCTCTGCTACTCAGTCTCCACTACTCACTCTCTACTACTCTCTACTACTCACTCTCTAATACTCACTCTCTAATACTCTCTACTACTCACTCTCTACTACTCACTCTACTATTCACTCTTTACTACTCTCTATTACTCTCTACTTCTCACTCTCTACTACTCTCTACTACTCACTCTCTACTACTCTCTACTACTCACTCTACTTCTCTCTACTACTCTCTACCACTCACTCTCTACTACTCTACTACTCACTCTCTACTACTCTCTACTACTCTCTCTCTACTACTCACTCTCTACTACTCACTCTACTACTCTCTACTACTCGCTCTCTACTACTCACTCTCTACTACTCTCTCTACTACTCTCTACTACTCACTCTCTACTACTCTCTACTACTCACTCTCTACTACTCTCTCTCTACTACTCTCTACTACTCACTCTGCTACTCACTCTCTACTACTCTCTAATACTCTCTCTCTGCTACTCACTCTCTACTACTCTCTACTACTCACTCTCTACTACTCACTCTCTACTACTCTCTAATACTCTCTCTCTGCTACTCACTCTCTACTACTCTCTACTACTCAATCTCTACTACTCTCTCTACTACTCACTCTCTACTACTCTCTACTACTCACTCTACTTCTCTCTACTACTCTCTACCACTCACTCTCTACTACTCTACTACTCACTCTCTACTACTCTCTCTCTACTACTCTCTACTAGTCACTCTGCTACTCACTCTCTACTACTCTCTAATACTCTCTCTGCTACTCACTCTCTACTACTCTCTACTACTCACTCTCTACTACTCACTCTCTACTACTCACTCTCAACTACTCACTCGCTACTACTCTCTCTACTACTCACTCTCTACTACTCTCTACTACTCACTCTACTACTCTCTACTACTCTCTACCACTCACTCTCTACTACTCTACTACTCACTCTCTACTACTCTCTACTACTCTCTCTCTACTACTCTCTCTCTACTACTCACTCTTCTACTCTCTACTACTCTCTCTCTACTACTCACTCTCTACTACTCACTCTCTACTACTCTACTACTCACTCTCCACTACTCACTCTCTACTACTCGCTCTCTACTACTCTCTACTACTCACTCTACTACTCACTCTCTACTACTCTACTACTCTCTACTACTCTCTCTGCTCCTCACTCTCTACTACTTTCTACTACTCACTCTCTACTACTCACTCTCTACTACTCTACTACTCTCTACTACTCTCTCTACTACTCACTCTCTACAACTCACTCTCTACTACTCTCTACTACTCTCTCTCTACTACACACTCTCTACTACTTGCTCTCTACTACTCACTCTACTACTCACTCTACTACTCACTCTCCACTACTCTCTACTACTCACTCTGTACTACTCTCTACTACTCACTCTCTACTACTCTCTACTACTCACTCTCTAGTACTCTCTCTCTTCTACTCACTCTCTACTACTCATTCTCTACTCCTCTATACTACTCACTCTCTACTACTCTCTCTCTACTACTCTCTACTACTCTCTACTACTCACTCGCTACTACTCTCTACTACTCACTCTCTACTACTCACGCTCTACTACTCTCTACTACTCACTGTCTACTACTACTCTCTCTACTACTCACTCTCTACTACTCTCTACTATTCAGTCTCTACTACTCACTCTCTACTACTCACTCTACTACTTTCTACTACTTTCTACCACTCACTCTACTACTCACTCTCTACTACTCTCTACTACTCACTCGCTACTACTCTCTACTACTCACTCTCTACTACACACTCTACTACTCTCTCTCTCTACTACTCTCTACTACTACTCTCTACTATTCACCCTCTACTACTCACTCTCTACTACTCACTCTACTACTCTCTGCTGCTCTCTACCACTCACTCTCTACTACTCTATTACTCTCTCTCTACTACTCACTCTCTACTACTCTCTCTCCACTACTCTCTACTACTTTCTCTCTGCTACTCACTCTCTACTATTCACTCTCTACTACTCACTCTCTACCACTCGCTCTCTACTACTCAATCTCCACTACTCACTCTCTACTACTCGCTCTCTACTACTCTCTACTACTCACTCTCTACTACTCTCTACTACTCTCTCTGCTACTCACTCTCTACTACTCACTCTCTACTACTCTACTACTCTCTACTACTCGCTCTACTACTCACTCTCTACTATTCTCTACTACTACTCTCTCCTACTCTCTACCACTCACACTCTACTACTCTACTACTCACTCTCTACTACTCTCTCTCTACTACTCACTCTCTACTACTCACTCTACTACTCTTTACTACTCACTCTCTACTACTCTCTACTACTCACTCTGTACTACTCACTCTCTACTACTCATTCTCTACTACTCGCTCTCAACTACTCTCTACTACTCACTCTACTACTCACTCTTTACTACTCTACTACTCTCTCTACTTCTCACTGTCTACTACTCTTTCTCTACTACTCACTCTCTACTACTCTCTACTACTCACTCTCTACTACACACTCTCTACTACTTGCTCTCTGCTACTCGCTCTCTACTACTCTCTAGTACTCACTCTACTACTCACTCTCTACTACTCTCTACTACTCTCTCTCTACTACTCCACTACTCTCTACTACTCACTCTCTACTACTCACTCTCTACTAGTCTACTACTCTCTACTACTCTCTCTCTACTACTCACTCTCTACTCCTCTCCCTCTCTACTACTCTCTACTACTCACTCTCTACTACTCTCTACTACTCAGTCTCTACTACTCTCTCTCTACTACTCTCTACTACTCACTCTGCTACTCACTCTCTACTACTCTCTAATACTCTCTCTCTGCTACTCACTCTCTACTACTCTCTACTACTCACTCTCTATTACACACTCTCTACTACTCTCTACTACTCACTCTCTACTACTCTCTACTACTCTCTACTACTCACTCTACTACTCACTCTCTACTACTCTACTACTCTCTTCTACTCTCTCTCTACTACTCACTCTCTACTACTCTCTCTCTACTACTCTCTACTACTCACTCTCTACTACTCTCTACTACTCAGTCTCTACTACTCTCTCTCTACTATTCTCTACTACTCACTCTGCTACTCACTCTCTACTACTCTCTAATACTCTCTCTCTGCTACTCACTCTCTACTACTCTCTACTACACACTCTCTACTACTCACTCTCTACTACTCTCTACTACTCACTCTCTACTACTCTCTACTACTCTCTACTACTCACTCTACTACTCACTCTCTACTACTCTCTACTACTCACTCTCTAATACTCACTCTCTACTACTTACTCTCTACTACTCACTCTACTACTCTCTACTACTCACTCTCTGATACTTTCTCTACTACTCTTTACTACTCACTCTCTACTCTCTATTACTCGCTCTCTACTCTCTACCTCTCTACCTCTCTACCTCTACCTCTCTACCTCTACACCTCTACCTATACACCTCTACCTCTCTACCTCTCCATACATGCACACATATACACATATATATATGCATTTATATCTATGTATGTGTCTATATATATATACATATATAAACATATAAATATAATCTGCATATCTATATAAATATAAATGCATGCAAACATATACATATACATGTATGCATACATATGCATGGTATGTACATGAAAGTTTGAAAAACTCTAATACAAGCAAAGCTAAAAAGCCACCTAATTACAAACAGAATTGCTTTAACTTAAATGAGGGTGAGACCTATTGCATTTTCAATGCTTGTTTACTTTGCTTCCATCAAGAAGTCATTCAGATGTGTCAAACATTTTCCATATATTCTGAATGGTAGCACTCTAGTTGCTCATTAGATCACTGTAGTAAAGCTACTGCTCACCAGGGAAGTCTGCTGCTGGTATTCAAACTGCATGTTTCAGTCTGCATGTCAGAATTGTTTAATGAAATTGAAGAGGATTTAAGAAGTCAAAATGTGCCCTAATCTTTCCTTCTGCATCACCAATCATAATTTCTATGGCAAAATGAACCCCCTCATTGTGTTCCTTTGCAAATTAAATGTTTTTAATGTTACCACTTTATTCCAATCAAGATGGCATCAGGTGTGCCATACTTTTGTCATAAGTAAGACTGTTAGCGCTCTTGTTCTTTAAAACACTCTGGGTTATTCTGTCATTGGGCTATACTTTGGATACATCTCGGTGATATTTGTGCTATATTTGGGCTCTTTTGTCTCTGGTGGCCATCTTGGGAGACTTATTTGTTTTAAAGTTTCCTAATTTCCTCATTTACAACAGTCTCCTCAGTAGGAAATACTTTCAGGTTTTTTACTTTCATTCCATCAAGAAGGCATTCAGATGTGTCACACATTTGCCATAAATTCTGAATGTTAGCACTCTAGTTGCTTATTAGATCACTGTAGTAAAGCTACTGCTCACCAGGGAAGTCTTCTGCTGGTATTGAAAGTGCATGTTTCAGTCTGCATGTCAGAATTTTTTAATGAAATAGAAGAGGATTTGAGAAGTCACTCAAAATGTGCCCTCATTTTCTTTTTTCCGCACTAATCATAATTTCTATGGCAAAATGAACCTCCTCATTGTGTTCCTTTTAAATTAAACTACTCACTCTCTACTACTCACCCGCTACTACTTTCTGCTACTCACTCTCTACTACTCTCTCTCTACTACTCTCTACTACTACTCTCTACTACTCACTCTCCACTACTCACTCTCTACTACTCTCTGCTACTCACTCTACTGCTCTCTACTACTCTCTACTACTCAATCTCTACTACTCTACTTCTCACTCTCTACTACTCTCTACTACTCTCTCTCTACTACTCACTTTCTACTACTCACTCTACTACTCTCTACTACTCACTCTCTACTACTCTACTACTCTCTACTATCTACTACTCACTCTCTACTACTCACTCTCAACTACTCACTCTCTACTACTCTCTCTACTACTCACTCTCTACTACTCTCTACTACTCACTCTACTTCTCTCTACTACTCTCTACCACTCACTCTCTACTACTCTACTACTCACTCTCTACTACTCTCTACTACTCTCTCTCTACTACTCACTCTCTACTGCTCACTCTGCTACTCTTTACTACTCTCTCTCTACTACTCACTCTCTACTACTCACTCTCTACTACTCTCTCTCTACTACTCTCTACTACTCACTCTCTACTACTCTCTACTACTCACTTTCTACTACTCTCTCTCTCTACTACTCTCTACTACTCACTACTACTCACTCTCTACTACTCTCTCTCTACTACTCTCTACTAGTCACTCTGCTACTCACTCTCTACTACTCTCTAATACTCTCTCTGCTACTCACTCTCTACTACTCTCTACTACTCACTCTCTACTACTCACTCTCTACTACTCACTCTCAACTACTCACTCGCTACTACTCTCTCTACTACTCACTCTCTACTACTCTCTACTACTCACTCTACTACTCTCTACTACTCTCTACCACTCACTCTCTACTACTCTACTACTCACTCTCTACTACTCTCTACTACTCTCTCTCTACTACTCACTCTCTACTACTCACTCTTCTACTCTCTACTACTCTCTCTCTACTACTCACTCTCTACTACTCACTCTCTACTACTCTACTACTCACTCTCCACTACTCACTCTCTACTACTCGCTCTCTACTACTCTCTACTACTCACTCTACTACTCACTCTCTACTACTCTACTACTCTCTACTACTCTCTCTGCTCCTCACTCTCTACTACTTTCTACTACTCACTCTCTACTACTCACTCTCTACTACTCTACTACTCTCTACTACTCTCTCTACTACTCACTCTCTACAACTCACTCTCTACTACTCTCTACTACTCTCTCTCTACTACACACTCTCTACTACTTGCTCTCTACTACTCACTCTACTACTCACTCTACTACTCACTCTCTACTACTCCCTACTACTCACTCTACTACTCACTCTCTACTCCTCTCTACTACTCCACTACTCTCTACTACTCACTCTGTACTACTCTCTACTACTCACTCTCTACTACTCTCTACTACTCACTCTCTACTACTCTCTCTCTTCTACTCACTCTCTACTACTCATTCTCTACTCCTCTATACTACTCACTCTCTACTACTCTCTCTCTACTACTCTCTACTACTCCCTACTACTCACTCTCTAATACTCTCTACTACTCACTCTCTACTACTCTCTCTCTACTACTCTCTACTACTCACTCTACTACTCATTCTCTACTACTCATTCTCTACTACTCTCTCTCTGCTACTCAGTCTCCACTACTCACTCTCTACTACTCTCTACTACTCACTCTCTAATACTCACTCTCTAATACTCTCTACTACTCACTCTCTACTACTCACTCTACTATTCACTCTTTACTACTCTCTATTACTCTCTACTTCTCACTCTCTACTACTCTCTACTACTCACTCTCTACTACTCTCTACTACTCACTCTACTTCTCTCTACTACTCTCTACCACTCACTCTCTACTACTCTACTACTCACTCTCTACTACTCTCTACTACTCTCTCTCTACTACTCACGCTCTACTACTCACTCTACTACTCTCTACTACTCGCTCTCTACTACTCACTCTCTACTACTCTCTCTACTACTCTCTACTACTCACTCTCTACTACTCTCTACTACTCACTCTCTACTACTCTCTCTCTACTACTCTCTACTACTCACTCTGCTACTCACTCTCTACTACTCTCTAATACTCTCTCTCTGCTACTCACTCTCTACTACTCTCTACTACTCACTCTCTACTACTCACTCTCTACTACTCACTCTCTACTACTCTACTACTCTCTACTATCTACTACTCACTCTCTACTACTCACTCTCAACTACTCACTCTCAACTACTCACTCTCTACTACTCTCTCTACTACTCACTCTCTACTACTCTCTACTACTCACTCTACTTCTCTCTACTACTCTCTACCACTCACTCTCTACTACTCTACTACTCACTCTCTACTACTCTCTACTACTCTCTCTCTACTACTCACTCTCTACTACTCACTCTGCTACTCTTTACTACTCTCTCTCTACTACTCACTCTCTACTACTCACTCTCTACTACTCTCTCTCTACTACTCTCTACTACTCACTCTCTACTACTCTCTACTACTCACTTTCTACTACTCTCTCTCTCTACTACTCACTACTACTCACTCTCTACTACTCTCTCTCTACTACTCTCTACTAGTCACTCTGCTACTCACTCTCTACTACTCTCTAATACTCTCTCTGCTACTCACTCTCTACTACTCTCTACTACTCACTCTCTACTACTCACTCTCTACTACTCACTCTCAACTACTCACTCGCTACTACTCTCTCTACTACTCACTCTCTACTACTCTCTACTACTCACTCTACTACTCTCTACTACTCTCTACCACTCACTCTCTACTACTCTACTACTCACTCTCTACTACTCTCTACTACTCTCTCTCTACTACTCACTCTCTACTACTCACTCTTCTACTCTCTACTACTCTCTCTCTACTACTCACTCTCTACTACTCACTCTCTACTACTCTACTACTCACTCTCCACTACTCACTCTCTACTACTCGCTCTCTACTACTCTCTACTACTCACTCTACTACTCACTCTCTACTACTCTACTACTCTCTACTACTCTCTCTGCTCCTCACTCTCTACTACTTTCTACTACTCACTCTCTACTACTCACTCTCTACTACTCTACTACTCTCTACTACTCTCTCTACTACTCACTCTCTACAACTCACTCTCTACTACTCTCTACTACTCTCTCTCTACTACACACTCTCTACTACTTGCTCTCTACTACTCACTCTACTACTCACTCTACTACTCACTCTCTACTACTC
Source organism: Triturus cristatus (assembly GCF_964204655.1). NCBI lineage: Eukaryota > Metazoa > Chordata > Amphibia > Caudata > Salamandridae > Triturus > Triturus cristatus. The sequence continues at coordinate 229,720,941 of NC_140580.1, read as the reverse complement.
CCTACTACTCACTCTACTACTCACTCTCTACTCCTCTCTACTACTCCACTACTCTCTACTACTCACTCTGTACTACTCTCTACTACTCACTCTCTACTACTCTCTACTACTCACTCTCTACTACTCTCTCTCTTCTACTCACTCTCTACTACTCATTCTCTACTCCTCTATACTACTCACTCTCTACTACTCTCTCTCTACTACTCTCTACTACTCTCTACTACTCACTCTCTAATACTCTCTACTACTCACTCTCTACTACTCTCTCTCTACTACTCTCTACTACTCACTCTACTACTCATTCTCTACTACTCATTCTCTACTACTCTCTCTCTGCTACTCAGTCTCCACTACTCACTCTCTACTACTCTCTACTACTCACTCTCTAATACTCACTCTCTAATACTCTCTACTTCTCACTCTCTACTACTCTCTACTACTCACTCTCTACTACTCTCTACTACTCACTCTACTTCTCTCTACTACTCTCTACTAATCACTCTCTACTACTCACTCTGTACTACTCTCTACTACTCACTCTCTACTACTCTCTACTACTCACTCTCTACTACTCTCTCTCTTCTACTCACTCTCTACTACTCATTCTCTACTCCTCTATACTACTCACTCTCTACTACTCTCTCTCTACTACTCTCTACTACTCTCTACTACTCACTCTCTAATACTCTCTACTACTCACTCTCTACTACTCTCTCTCTACTACTCTCTACTACTCACTCTACTACTCATTCTCTACTACTCATTCTCTACTACTCTCTCTCTGCTACTCAGTCTCCACTACTCACTCTCTACTACTCTCTACTACTCACTCTCTAATACTCACTCTCTAATACTCTCTACTTCTCACTCTCTACTACTCTCTACTACTCACTCTCTACTACTCTCTACTACTCACTCTACTTCTCTCTACTACTCTCTACCACTCACTCTCTACTACTCTACTACTCACTCTCTACTACTCTCTACTACTCTCTCTCTACTACTCACTCTCTACTACTCACTCTACTACTCTCTACTACTCGCTCTCTACTACTCACTCTCTACTACTCTCTCTACTACTCTCTACTACTCTCTCTACTACTCTCTACTACTCACTCTCTACTACTCTCTACTACTCACTCTCTACTACTCTCTCTCTACTACTCTCTACTACTCACTCTGCTACTCACTCTCTACTCCTCTCTAATACTCTCTCTCTGCTACTCACTCTCTACTACTCTCTACTACTCACTCTCTACTACTCACTCTCTACTACTCACTCTCTACTACTCTACTACTCTCTACTATCTACTACTCACTCTCTACTACTCACTCTCAACTACTCACTCTCTACTACTCTCTCTACTACTCACTCTCTACTACTCTCTACTACTCACTCTACTACTCTCTACTACTCTCTACCACTCACTCTCTACTACTCTACTACTCACTCTCTACTACTCTCTACTACTCTCTCTCTACTACTCACTCTCTACTACTCACTCTTCTACTCTCTACTACTCTCTCTCTACTACTCACTCTCTACTACTCAGTCTCTACTACTCTACTACTCACTCTCCACTACTCACTCTCTACTACTCGCTCTCTACTACTCACTCTATTACTCACTCTCTACTACTCTACTACTCTTTACTACTCTCTCTGCTCCTCACTCTTTACTACTTTCTACTACTCACTCTCTACTACTCACTCTCTACTACTCTACTACTCTCTACTACTCTCTACTACTCTCTCTACTACTCACTCTCTACAACTCACTCTCTACTACTCTCTACTACTCTCTCTCTACTACACACTCTCTACTACTTGCTCTCTACTACTCACTCTACTACTCACTCCCTACTACTCCCTACTACTCACTCTACTACTCACTCTCTACTCTTCTCTACTACTCCACTACTCTCTACTAATCACTCTCTACTACTCACTCTGTACTACTCTCTACTACTCACTCTCTACTACTCTCTACTACTCACTCTCTACTACTCTCTCTCTTCTACTCACTCTCTACTACTCACTCTCTACTACTCTCTACTACTCACTCTCTACTACTCTCTCTCTACTACTCTCTCTCTACTACTCTCTACTACTCACTCTCTACTACTCTCTACTACTCACTCTCTACTACTCTCTCTCTACTACTCTCTACTACTCACTCTACTACTCATTCTCTACTACTCATTCTCTACTACTCTCTCTCTGCTTCTCAGTCTCCACTACTCACTCTCTACTACTCTCTACTACTCACTCTCTAATACTCACTTTCTAATACTCTCTACTACTCACTCTCTACTACTCTCTACTACTCACTCTACTATTCACTCTTTACTACTCTCTACTTCTCACTCTCTACTACTCTCTACTACTCACTCTCTACTACTCACTCTACTACTCTCTCCTACTCACTCTCTGCTACTCTCTCTACTACTCTCTACTATTCTCTCTCTACTCTCTACTCTCTATTACTCATCCTCTACTCTCTACCTCTCTACCTCTCTCTACCTCTCTCTCTACTACTCTCTACCTCTCTGCCTCTACCTCTCTACCTCTACGTCTCTACCTCTACACCTCTACCTCTCTACCTCTCATTACACGCACACATTTGCACATATATGCATATGCATTTATATATATGTATGTGTATATATATACATACATATATAAACATATATATAATCTGCATGTCTATTTAAATACAAATATAAATGCATGCATACAGATACATATATGCATGTTATGTACATACAATTTTGAAAAACACTAATAAAAGCAAAGCTAAAAAGCCACCTAATTACAAACAGAATTGCTTTAACTTAAACGAGGGCGAGACCTATTGCATGTTCAATGCTTGTTTACTTTGGTTCCATCAAGAAGGCATTCAGATGTGACACATTTGCCATAAATTCTGAATGGTAGCACTCTAGTTCCTCATTAGATCACGGTAGTAAAGCTACTGCTCACCAGGGAAGTCTGCTGCTGGTATTCAAAGTGCATGTTTCAGTCTGCATGTCAGAACTTTTTAATGAAATAGAAGAGGATTTGAGAAGTCAAAATGTGCCCTAATTTTTCTTTCTGCAGCACTAATCATAATTTCTATGGCAAAATAAACCCCCTCATTTTGTTCCTTTGCAGATTGAGGTGCCAATTACGATCCTGTAAAAACCGGGTACGAACCGTCGGACGGAGCATATTCTCCGTCCGACGCGTACCCGGTCGTCAAAATTTACAAACATGGAATTACGATTCGCACGGGAACACCATTTCCGTACGAATCGTAAAAAACCCTGACCGAACAAAATAAACCTACAAATGCGATCCGGGAAAGCGCCGACCTGACGTCGGGACGCTCGCAGCCTGCCATTCACGAACCAGGAATTACGATTCGCACCGACGTCATCCCGCACGGTGAATATTTTCCGGCTGCCAAAAACTGCCGGGAAATCAGGACGACGCGAACAAGGACCACCAGTACGCGACGGACAGACAGGACGACGCGAACAAGGAGGACCAGTACGCGACAGGACGACGCGAACAAGGAGTACCAGTACGCGACGGACAGACAGGATGACGCGATCAAGGAGGACCAGTACGCGACGGACAGACAGGACGACGCGAACAAGGAGGACCCGTACGCGACGGACAGACATGGACCCGAACCTACGTGTCATCCCGGCCCTCATAGCAGTCGACCTCCTCTACAGGTTCGGAAGCAGACGGCGCAGAAGGTCAGAACAACTAAGGGAGGGGGGAAAGTGGGGTGGGGTGGGGGTGGCAGGACCAGGGCAGGCCACAAACCCCCCACCAAAGTCACACAGCACACATGCCCAGGACATACCTGACTCCCATGCCCTGGTCACTACGAGGGGGTGGGGGCGTGTCCAGCTAAGCCAGCGACCGCCACAACGGAAGTCCGTCACGACGCGAACCGGAAACACAACCAGACAGGTACGTCCCGTACCCACGCCTGAAGAGCGTGGGTACGAGTCGTACCACGCCCACACCCACGTCACCCCAACAATGGCGGGACGGCTCGTACCCACGTGGCAAAGGCCTGGGTACGGCCCGCACAAGCATCACATAGCGTGGGGACGGATATGTACGGACCCTACCCCCACCCTGTATGCATGGAGCGTACCCCCACCCCAACAGTGTAAGTACAACCCGTACCCACACCCGCGTACGTATGGAGCGTACCCCCACCCCAACAGTGTAAGTACGACCCGTACCCATACCCGCGTACGTATGGAGCGTACAGCGTACCCCCACCCCAACAGTGTAAGTACGACCCGTACCCACACCCGCGTACGTATGGAGCGTACCCCCACCCCAACAGTGTAAGTACGACCCGTACCCCCACCCGCGTACGTATGCAGCATACCCCCACCCCAACAGTGTAAGTACGACCCGTACCCCCACCCGCGTACGTATGCAGCGTACCCCCACCCCAACAGTGTAAGTACGACCCGTACCCCCACCCGCGTACGTATGCAGCGTACCCCCACCCCAACAGTGTAAGTACGACTCGTACCCCCACCCGCGTACGTATGGAGCGTACCCCCACCCCAACAGTGTAAGTACGACCCGTACCCACACCCGCATACGTATGGAGCGTACCCCCACCCCAACAGTGTAAGTACGACACGTACCCCCACCTCGAATGCATGGAGCGTACCCACATCCGTGTATGTCATGAGCGTACATATTGTGAAATTGGAGAGGTGGGTGCAGAGTCCTCCAAGCAGTGCCCTGAGACAGGAGGGGTGGGTGCAGAGTCCTCCCAGCAGTGCCCAGACACAGGAGGGGTGTGTGCAGAGTCCTCCCAGCAGTGCCCTGAGACAGGAGGGGTGGGTGCAGAGTCCTCCCAGCAGTGCCCTGAGACAGGAGGGGTGGGTGCAGAGTCCTCCCAGCAGTGCCCTGAGACAGGAGGGGAGTGTGCAGAGTCCTCCCAGCAGTGCCCTGAGGCAGGAGGGGTGTGTGCAGAGTCCTCCCAGCAGTGCCCTGAGACAGGAGGGGTGGGTGCCTATCACTCCCAGCAGTGCCCTGAGGCAGGAGGGGTGGGTGCAGAGTCCTCCCAGCAGTGCTCAGACGCAGGAGGGGTGGGTGCAGAGTCCTCCCAGCAGTGCCCATGGAATGCAAAGGGTGGAGTAGTCACAGATACCATGCCCACAAATGTCAGTCAGGTGCACAAAGACCCTGCAGTACATGTACCACATGTCTGCGAGGCTGGGAGTATACGCATGCATAGCGCAGAAAAGAAAACATGTACACATGAAGTCATGTCAATAGGCCACATACACAAGTACAATGCCTACCAAGGATGCCACGAATGATGCAGGTGGAGTCATCGCTCAGCATGCATGTGCAAAGGTGAAGGACTACGTCACACACCCAGCTAATGGACACACAGCTCAGTGCCAAAGTCAGGGGACACCCTGCAGGGAAGAAGTCAGGGTACACAGAGGAAGGAATACACCTTGGGACAATTGCAACATGCAGCAACTGCTTACATGAATGGAGAAAGGTAGCAAACACCGTGTGATGGCACACAGATCCCAGGGTCCCCCCTATGAGCAGCACACTACTACATTTCCCACACACCCAACACATGACCAACACCCACAACCATGTAGCAGCCCCACCAACAGCAATGCCAGCAATGCAGGAGTGTTCCAAGGGCAAAAAATAAATAGCTTTATTCAGCATGAGCAAAAAACTAGTATGACGTAAGTCCAATATTAACAAAGGCCATAGGGCAGTCCAGGAGTCCCAGCTGGATGGGGGACACAGTGGGATGCGTGTCCCCTAGCTTGCCTGCACAGTTACAATCCGTTGTCTTCCACAGGGGTCAGGGCATCATGTGGGGGGGAAGAAACAGGCACCGCAGGGACAGGAGGGTGAAGGGTAGGCATAGTCGGTGCAAGGATGGAGGACTCCACCACAGGGGGTGGGGCAGGGCCAAAGGCGGAGGCCAGGATCTCGCTGCACACCTTAGCAAGGTCCTCCAGGGACTCCCCTGCACCCGAAGGAACCACAGGCCCCAAGGAGGGGGGGGGGTCAGAGGGATGGGTCGCAGCGCCACTGGGGGAGGGTGTGGACAGGGGGGGGGGACTCAAGCACCCTGACCGGGGACCTCCTTGACCGCTTGCGGGGTGGTGTCACTGTGGGGCTAAGGGACAGAGCGGCCATGAAGGAGTCTTTGGGGGAGATGTGGCCAGGAGAGCTGAGGGGAGGGGATTTGGAGGGAGTGGATTGGGTGGAATGCGGACTCCCACTCTGGTTGCGTGTCACACGTTTGCCCCCCGACCCAGTGGGTGTGCCTACTGCACCCTGTGTGTGCGTGTCAGGAGGTGTGCGGCGGACCTTCCCTGCTGGTGTGGTGCCTGTGTCTGTTGAGGTGGGTGCATGCTTACGTCTGGGTGTATGTGGGACAGGCATGGGAGTGGGAATTGTGGAAGGAGCAGGGGTTGGGGGTGGGACGTAGCGCTGCAGGAGACCCACTGCTGCAGTCAGTGTGGAGTCTATGGACCTCAGCAAGTTGCGTTGGTCAGCCTGCGATGAATTAATGCCCTCCAAGTATGCCTCCATGTTGTTGAGGACCTGGCTGTGGCCATGGAGGACATTAAGGATCGCAGTCTGACCAATCTGCAACTGCCGCTGGATGTCCACAGACTCAGCATTGGCGGCAGCAGTGGAGACAGGGGCAGGGGGTGCGGTGCCTGGCAGGAAGGAGACATGTGGTGACCGGACACGTTGGGAAGGGACACGAGCACGTGGGAGGCGGCTGATGCCAATGGAGGGGGCGGTGCCAGATGTAGGGTTGCTGTCAGATGGTGGTGCAGCCACCGCCCACTCGGAGAGATCATCCTCGGACCCATCAGCTTCATACTCTGTCGTGCCAGTCGACAGGTCCCCGGGTTCACTCTCCTCCGCCTCAGTCCCACTCGAAGTGCCAGCCCCGATGTCACCGCTGGCACTGGTGCTCGGTCCCTCCGCGCCGTCTGTGTCCATGTCTCCCTCCGTGTCCCCCGACGATGCTGTGGGCAGGGTGAAGAGACAGAAAGTAATCATACACCTGTATACATATGTCACATGAGTACAATCTACGTAGGTTACAGTGCATAGCCTGAAACAAAGGATGAGTTACAACTACAAAACAAGGTACATACGTAGGCCCTGCAAGACACAGTTGTGTGACCCACCATGCCATGGAAAAACTATGGAGAGCATGACACAATAGCAAATGAGATGACATGGTATTCTGACTGAGGAGCAAGGCCCTGGGGACAATACAGCACTGCATCTGCACCACACAGCGTGGCAGGAAATTGGGATGAGCAGGGACAAAATCCAGGAACTAGAGGCACATGCAGCATAGGTAATACTGAGAACATGCCCACCCTGACTGGCACGCTGCACCTTGAGTGTATGTCCAGACAAACATCACACACTGGCCAGTCCGAGCAAGGAGATGACAGGTCTTGACATGTAGGCCATGGCCGCCCCACCCACCCCCTACATGAGACAAATCTGTGGAGACACAGGAAGCACTTACATCTCTTAGTCTGGGTGAAATACACATGGGATGCAATAATTCAAGATTGCACACCAAATACCCAAGGTGCGCCTGTCCAAAGAATCATGTACAAATGGGCATCATCAGATGATTGCTACAAGACACACAGGCAATGGCCACCGTGAGTATGTACTTGGAAAATCAGGTCAGGCTGGACAGTGGACACTTGTAATACATCTCACGTCAATAAACATGGTGCCAGGGGACAATGGCACAGAGCACAACCTATGCTGTAGACACAGAGATTGTCGACATTCTCGGATTACACACATGATACCTAGGAAAAATGCCCCTGGGGAGAGTAGTGGCCACACAACTCCATGCTCCTGAATGGAAATGACTGCAACACACGCTAACATCCCTGCACTATGCGTAACGCACACTCATGCACATCATGTCACAGGCCACCACATGGGACATGCCTGCTGGAAGGCCTCGCACTCAAGAGATTAACTCCCATGTCTGAAATCAGCATTAGTGCCAACTGACATGGAACCCACAAGTCCAGAACTGGACAGGTCACAGGCAAGGTCACTAAACCTGTTACACACCACCCCCACACATGATGCTGCAGGCATTGTACACTTGGAGAAGGTGTCAGGCTACATAACTTTGTGATGGAGTGACTACACAGACCAGGGAACACATTGCAAGGTGGGGAAGGGAGGCAGGAGAGGCCTGCAACACTGTGGGTAACAGGATCTGCACAGCACCATAAACCCTGGAAGTGTATCCATTGAACAGTGCACTTACAAATGCTGGTGAAACACAACAAACACACACATGTACCTACCCCCTTCCGGCTGCTGCATGTCCTGTAGACACCTGTCCAAGTCAGGAAAGACCACCGCCAGCACACGTTTCTGGATGTGGGAGAGACGGCGGCGCCCACGGTTCTTGTGGCTCACAGGTGAGTCCCCCAGCAGGACCTGTGCGATCCTCCGCGTCCAGCACCGGATATCCTGCCAGCGTTTCCTCACCTGGGACAGGTGCCGCCTCCGACCATCCGCACTCCTCACGGCGCTGACGGCGTCCAGCCATATCTGCTCCTTGGCAGAGGCGTCTACCTGTGAGGATGAACAAGTGACACTACATCAATACACCTTGCACATGTCACGGGGACACAGATTAGAACACATTTGCTGTTTACAACAAGGCATAGTATGCATCCAACGCATTGCACCTTTGTCATAGGGACATGATCCTGTGGGGGAAGGCCAAAAGCAGTACGTGCCATTGAAAGGACACAGGTGGAATGAGGGCAACTACACAATCAATGATCCAGGCTCACACTGTGCATCACACCCACCCCTCCTGTCTCAGGGCACTGCTGGGAGTGATAGGCACCCACCCCTCCTGTCTCAGGGCACTGCTGGGAGTGATAGGCACCCACCCCTCCTGTCTCAGGGCACTGCTGGGAGGACTCTGCACACTCCCCTCCTGTCTCAGGGCACTGCTGGGAGTGATAGGCACCCACCCCTCCTGTCTCAGGGCACTGCTGGGAGGACTCTGCACACTCCCCTCCTGTCTCAGGGCACTGCTGGGAGTGATAGGCACCCACCCCTCCTGTCTCAGGGCACTGCTGGGAGGACTCTGCGCACTCCCCTCCTGTCTCAGGGCACTGCTGGGAGTGATAGGCACCCACCCCTCCTGTCTCAGGGCACTGCTGGGAGGACTCTGCACACTCCCCTCCTGTCTCAGGGCACTGCTGGGAGTGATAGGCACCCACCCCTCCTGTCTCAGGGCACTGCTGGGAGTGATAGGCCCCCACCCCTCCTGTCTCAGGGCACTGCTGGGAGGACTCTGCACACTCCCCTCCTGTCTCAGGGCACTGCTGGGAGTGATAGGCACCCACCCCTCCTGTCTCAGGGCACTGCTGGGAGGACTCTGCACACTCCCCTCCTGTCTCAGGGCACTGCTGGGAGTGATAGGCACCCACCCCTCCTGTCTCAGGGCACTGCTGGGAGTGATAGGCCCCCACCCCTCCTGTCTCAGGGCACTGCTGGGAGGACTCTGCACACTCCCCTCCTGTCTCAGGGCACTGCTGGGAGTGATAGGCACCCACCCCTCCTGTCTCAGGGCACTGCTGGGAAGACTCTGCACACTCCCCTCCTGTCTCAGGGCACTGCTGGGAGTGATAGGCACCCACCCCTCCTGTCTCAGGGCACTGCTGGGAGACATCAGGCATTCCCCCCCCGGGACCCCCCCTACAGTACATAGCATGTGTGTCACACCTGGACACAATGGCAGAAGTCACAGTCACTAAAAAGGGACACAGTCTGTGCCAGTGGACACTGAACTCACCTGATAACCTGGTCGCCCATACAGCATGGGGTACCGTGGGAGGATCACATCCACCAAAGCCATGTTCTCCTCCAGGGTGAATGGCTGTGACCTCTCCACAGCCCTTGACATGGTTCCAGGGAATCAGTAGCAGCAGCTGGGTCATGGAATACAAAGATGTGCAGGCAAGTGCTCCCTCATGGGACCTGGCTGCCTTATATCTGCCTTGCTGGCCCATCTCATGCACAGGAGTACAGAGTGATTGGTCACTCACATTTGCATCCTATGTTTCCTCCAATCCCTTCAAACCTAGCAGTCTGTGTGTTCTCTATCGGTTTCATTCTCCTGCATGATGTCAGCCCCACAAACACATTGCAACAAAGTAGATTAGTTCCAACTGACTTCTGCTGTGCACCTTCCAGAACACATTCAAAATTTGAACTTGGTCTCCATGACAACCAGCATGCATGTAGGCCTTAATACTTGTCCCTCATGTGTCCCCTATGTAATTTGGAGCTTCACACACAGGTACGGTGCGTTCCGGGGCCCTAGGGCACCCCAAATGCATTGCAACGGCCCGTACACGCGTGCCTACGTTCACTATCACTATGGGTGTCCTCGCGTATGCGTACTCGTAGTGGTACGGGCCGTACACACGCCTGTACGCTCCCTATCACTATGGGTGTCCTCGCGTATGCGTACTCGTAGTGGTACGGGCCGTACACACGCCTGTACGCTCACTATCACTATGGGTGGCCTCGCGTATGCGTACACGTTGAGATAGGGAGCGTACAGGCATGTGTACGGCCCGTACCACTACGAGTACGCATACGCGAGGCCACCCATAGTGATAGGGAGCGTACAGGCGTGTGTACGGCCCGTACCACTACGAGTACGCATACGTGAGGCCACCTATAGTGATAGGGAGCGTACAGGCGTGTGTACGGCCCGTACCACTACGAGTACGCATACGCGAGGCCACCCATAGTGATAGGGAGCGTACAGGCGTGCGTACGGCCCTACCACTATGGGTGTTCTTGCGTATGCGTACTCGTAGTGGTACGGGCCGTACACATGCCTGTACGCTCGCCATCACGATGGCTACACAAACGGCAGCACTCCCATAGTGATATGGGAACGTACACAGGCCCTCTTCGCAGCAGTACAGCGGTTTTCACACATCACAGTGGTGACAGGCGGCACACAGGTAGGGATAGGGCGGACATACTTGTCCATGGATGGACATACTTGTCCATGGATGGACATACTTGTCCATGGATGGACATACTTGTCCATGGATGGACATACTTGTCCATTAATTGACATCAAGGCATCGTCTGTGCATTACTACATGTGTGGGGCACAGGTGTGACGGCCTGTGATGTGGAACATTACTCCTGAGTCGAGAAGGCACCAGATGTATGATGAGATGTCTACAGATGTACTGTGTGATGGTGCAATGTGTGCCAGGCATGCCCTTGACTCCTTTGACATGTGTGCATGTCGTACTGCACACTTGGGGTGAGCGTCACTGGCATGGCACGGACACCAACACACGGAAGTGTCCCCTGATGCCCGGTACAGGGGTTACCACACCTGACTTGTCACTACCCACGGTGCACAATGTGACTATGTCATGTATGTGTGGGGGCTTCCCATCAGGTTGATGTTGGAGCACCCTCAAAAGCTGCAGCCGTTGCAGCAACCAACATGTGTCTGTGTGTAGATTGACATTGCACACTGTTCCGCACACCATGCCACATGTGGTATCGGATGTGAGGTGCACATGTATGCATGGGACACGGAGTAGCGTGACAAGGACATGTCTGCATCCTCACAATGAATGTGTGGTGAGTCATGACATGTGCACCTTCATGGCAAGGTGTGTGGGCTGTCCTAGTGTAATGTCATGTGACCTGTGGCTCTAGTGTTCCGCTACCAGTCTCTGCAATCGGCATCCTACTTCTGCTGATGTGTGGGCGTATGTCACTCCTGTCTTGCGTCTGGCTGTTCACTTGCACTGGGACACAGCTATTTCCATGGCATGGCATGGGGAGGTTCTCAATCTCCGTGTGTAGCTGGGTCTTGGTAGGAGTGTCACCTTGCATCCATACGTGTCCTGGGCATGTAGCACATACCTGACTCCCTATGTAGCATATGTGTATTGACAGATTGACATGTGCTCAGTACATATGAATTGTTGTCGTAGTGCACTCACTCTTCCTTGTCACTTCCAAATTACTGCAGAGCGCCGCCTCTTGCCCGACCAATTCCGGACTTGGCTGCCATGCGGGAGAATGACAGCATCCGGCTCTACCGCTTCCCCCAACCGTTGATTCTGGAGTTGACGGCGAGACTGGCACCACACCTGCAACCGCAGCACAGGTATCCTACGGCACTGACACCCCAGCTGAAGGTAATGGCTGCCCTACATTTTCTTGCCACGGGTACCTTTCAAAATACCATAGCTCATGTTGGTGGCATGTCCCAGAGCATGTTCTGCCGTGTGCTGCATGATTTCTTAGAGGCCATGTTGATTCACCTGGATGACTTCATCAAGTTCCCAACCCCTGAACAGTTGACTGCGGTCAAGCGTGGATTCTATGCCCTGGGAGGGATGCCCCATGTCATTGGGTCCATAGATGGGACACATGTAGCTTTGGTACCACCACACGCACGGGAGGTGGCGTACCGCAATCGAAAGCACTACCACTCCATCAATGCCCTTGTGGTGTGTCAGTCCAACATGGTGATTTCACATGTCTGTGCTCGTTTTCCAGGATCAGCACACGATGCCTACATCATGAGGCGTAGCAGGATGCCTGAAATGATGATGCAGCTGCGCAACGAAATAGCATGTGTTGTTGGTGGGTACAGTCTGTCTGTCCTGTATTTTGCATAGCCTACCAGCACGACCGCTTCACCACTTCTAACGATGTCCATGTGCTTCCCATGTAGGGGACGCTGGCTATCCCAACATGCCATGGCTGCTCACACCTCTCCGCAACCCCATCACGCCAGCCCAGCTCCGCTACAACACCGCCCATGGCCGGACAAGGCGAGTGATAGAGAGGACGTTTGGCCTGCTGAAGAGCCGATTTAGGTGCCTCCACAAGACCGGCGGCGCGCTCCCATATGCCCCTGCGAAGGTCTGCAAAATCTTCATGGTCTGCTGCATGCTGCACAACATGGCAGTTGAGAGAGCTGTGCCACTCATTCTGGATCAACATGACGAGGACCATCCACCCGTGGAGGACGAAGGGCTTGGCAATGGGGCTAGTGATGTGGAGGATGTGGAGCCGCAAGAGGACATCCGGACTCGGCTCATACGCGACTTCTTTGCTTAGTGGTGAGTACCAGTGTCTGAGTGTGCACGCATTGGTCCCCGTGTGGCATGTGTTGTGATGTGTGTCTCCACCTGCATGTATGGGACGTGAGTCAGAGGTGTGTGTGGGTGTGTCACTGGAGTGATGGTGGCAGTGATGGTTGTATTTCCCCAGTCATAATTGTGACCTAGCATGTTGTCATCCATACATGTGTCGAGTAAATGCACATGCAAGTGGCTGTGCTTTTTGTGGCTGACTTCTTGTGTGTCTCTCTTCCCCAGGTACTTGCGCATGCCGTCTGCTGCTTGCATTGTTGTGGCACTGCTATTCCTCATGGACACGTCATCGTGGGCTGACTCAGCGTTACAGGCACGGACACGTTTGGAAGTCTCCATAGGGTAAGGGATGCATCAGGGGTGTATTGGGTGTGGCAGTTGTTCACGATGTATGCACACTGCCCCTGTCGATGTTTGGTTCCTCTGCAGCCATGTAGCATCACCATGGGACACGACATGCAGCTGTGTACACCTGAATAGATGGTCTGCCTGGTTGACAGTCATCAGTGATGGGATAGTGGATTGTGATGATGGCATCAATGTGTGTGACACTGCCCTCGGACACATACGGTTAGCTTTGGCTTGACATGGTGTGGGACTTCCACATCAGCGGATCAATGGTGTATGGCAGTCTCTCCGTGAGCAGCTGTGGGTGTTTAGCTGTTAGCCGACAATTGTGTGCCAGTTCCATGGCTAACATGCATTTGTGCTGCAGAAGGGGGGTTCCAGTGTTGGACCCACATGTTACTCCACAAGATGTGTTCATGTGTACTTCAAGTTGCCTCTGCAATCCCGAAAACATGAATAATAAAGGTGTCCCTATGCCTCCAAGGTGCCTCTTCTCCGTCAATGCTGGTGTGTTGCCACGGTGCATCCAGCATGTCTGGCCTGGTTTTCCCTGATAGTGGCTATGTGTCTATGTGTCGAGTAGCAAGATGCAAGCTGTGTGTGTGGGCTGAGACTGTGTATTGGGCATGATGTCCATGACTGTGTGGGTATTGTGACATGTGCCATCCCCATGCATCCAACGTTGGCCAGGCCCCCATTCTCTGCATCCACCGGACTCAAGCTTGCAGGACATGGTTCTGCCACCTGTCTACACATACCTGGGTGCCCCCCAGGACCCTGGACATGATCCCTGACCTCTGCGCATGACTGTTGCTGTACTCACTGTGTCTGTCAGCACGGTTGTGCGGCCACCCCCTCAGCTGGTTGGGCCCATCACGGGTGTGTATGGTGCTCCATGTCTGTCTTGCCTAATACACTGTGACCCGTGTGTCCTGTGCCAGACTCAGGCCCCAGGGTGTGGATGGTTGGAGTCAAAAGAGAGCTCAGGCATGTTTATACTTTACAACACACATGTAAGGTAATAATGCAACCAGCAGGCATCTTCTCTTCATGGTGTGAATTTTTATTTTGGGAGGGGGGGGGGGATAAAGTGAGGGGCTTTCCGGGAGTTTGGAATCCAAAGTTCAGTAGGGGAGTTGGTGTCCTTGCCATTGGAAATACTCATAGTCCATGCCACAGTCTTTGTCAACAATGGTCAGACAGTGACCAGCAGGGCCATGTGGCAGAGAATGTCTCTTGATGCTGTGATGCTGTTGCTCCAGTGGGCCAGGTGCCAGGCCAGGTGTCCTGGGAGATGGTGATGTAGCACCGACCCTCACGGTCCTTTCCGTGGACGACCCGGCCTCCTGCGGGGACCCTCAGCAGCAGGCCGTGACGATGTTTGGGATGCTCCGTCGGATGTCTCCTCCTCCTCCTGATCCCTCCCTGTGGGTGGTGATGTTCTACGCCGTCTGGCACAGGGAGGGTTGCCCATGTTGTCGGCCATCCGACGGAGTGTATCGTGAATCCCCTGGAACACCGTCACTTGCTCAGCCTGTCTGTCCTCCATCCTCCGTTGGTGTTGCAGTAGACAGGCATGTTGCTGGGCCTGCTGGGTCTTGATCCCCTCGAGGATGGACACAACCTGGGCCATGCCCGTGGTGTCCTGCCGGTATGTGTCCATGATGTTACGGACATGGGCAAATACCGGTTCCCCAGCCAACTGGTCAGGCTCGCGCCTCCGCCGTCCTCCACTCCCACCACCCCTGCCCACTTGCACCTGGCCTGCCCTTGTGGGTACATCGGGTCTCCGGGACCCCTGAGGGGTGGCATTGGCGTTGTCGCCTGCCTCCTCCTGGGTGCCCGGGACACCGTGTCCCTCCTGGCCAGCCTGGCTGCATTGTGGTGGTGGGGCAGGGATCCTGGGTGTCTCCTGGGATGTGGCAGGAGTGGGGGTGGTGGTTGGCACAGTTGTACCTGACGCAGGTGCTGCAGGTGGTTGGACACCAGAGGTGCCAGGTAGGTCGGGGTCGTCCACAGAGTGGTGAGAGTCGTCGCTGCCGGTGGGATCGGGCTCCCGCAGATCCGGGTCCTGTGAGTCTTCCCCCCCAGTGTTGGGGGGTGAACCACGACATTGACCTGTGTGTGAGAGAGACAATGTTAATTTTGGTCCATGCAACATCCATGTTTCATCAGTTTCAAAGTTGGCACTTTTCCTCTTGGAATTAGGATCTGTCTTGCATTCCACTCACAGTGCACTTGTGCATGGGTGTGTCCCTTGGGCACCACTTTGGCCCCTTTAACTATGTGTGGCACAGTCTTACTTGCTGCGTCAAGTGTGACTGCAGTCAGCAGTGGAGTGGGCAGGTGTGGCGAGCCATGCATTGGCGCCTTCCGTGTAGCACTGTACATGTGCACATGGAGTGGATCCACACACTTATATAATGCAGGTAGCTGTCGTTGTGCTCGTGAACAGGTTGTGACATGGCCCTGTGTTTTGCCATGGTGAAGAGGGGGGGTTCTGGCACTGGCCACCCTTGGCTACATGCACGCAGTCTACCTGCTGACGAGCAGACATTCCCACACACCACACGGCTGATTTGCTCTCCCTGTGTCTCCCTCCCTCTCTGTCCCCCTCTCCCTCCCTCTGTGTGTCAGCCTCCTCCCTCTGTCCGTCTTCCTGTGTCTCCCTCCCTCTCTGTCCCCCTCTCCCTCCCTCTCTGTCCCCCTCTCCCTCCCTCTCTGTCCCCCTCTCCCTCCCTCTGTGTGTCACCCTCTGTCACCTCAGCCCAGCTTCCTAGACACACACTTTTTCCAGTCCTTTGAATGGCCCTTGGCTTGTTGCAGTGAGTTTGTTTCTGATCTCCAGGCACCCATTGGGTGTAGTGTCTGTGTGTGCGCTGCTGCTGTGGTTGTGTGTGCTGCCACTCTTTCACAGTGTTGGCTGTTCATTAGCTGCTGTCATGTGCAAAACAGTGCCTTCACCCCCATGTGTTGATGAAAGGCGTCCGCCATTTGCTGGCGAGTCTTTCCTGTGTGGGGACACACTGTTTGTCTGGCTGTGACCTGGGCCATATGGGCAGAGGGCATTGTTGTCTGCTTCTGAGTTGCACTATGTGAATTTTGGGGCCCACCCTCCCGCCATCCGGGTTACGGTGTCATGTGTTGGTGTCTTCTGTGGCCTGTGACTTGACATTGTCCAGCTGGGTGCATGGGGCATGGTGGCGGCAGTGGCATGTGCGTGTTCATGGAGTGTGGTTGAGTCATGCGATAGCTTGGGGTGGTTGCGTGCCTGTTAGTGATTTTGGTTGTGGATGAGGTCCCCCCCATGTGAGGTGCGTTGTTCATGTACTCACCCGGGTCTCGGAGTCCTCCTAATCCTTCGACTGCCTCCACTGGCTGTATGGCCATCACCCTCTCCTCCCAGGGCTGGTAGTGTACGGGTCTGCGGGAGGGCCCTCCTCCAGTGGCGTTGGCCTGGTTGTGTTCCTCCAGCATCTTGGCTCGGACCCTCCTCCGCAGATCGTACCACCTGGCTTGGCATTCCTGCCTGGTCCTTCTGGTGTCCACAACAGCATTCACAGCATCGACGATGGTCTGCCACATGGCTGTTTTTGCTGCAATGCTGGTCTGTCTGACCAATGTTCCAAAGAGCTGTGGCTCGACTCTGAGGATTTCATCAACAAGTACCTCCAACTCTCGGTTACTGAACTTTGGATTCTTGTTAGTGGGCATGGTGAGGGGTGTGGGTGTGGATGGTGGGGGGTGTGTGTGGATGGTTGTGGGTGTGTGGGTGTGGTTGTGCAGGTGTGTGTGTGTGAATGTGATGAGGGGGTGTTTGTGGAGGTGGTTGTGTGAAGGTGTGCAAGTGTAAGGTGTGGTGAGGCTTGTAGTATGGTTCTGTGATGTCTGGCAGCAGTGAGTCTGTTGCAAAGGCTCATGGTTTGTGTGTGTGGGCCCTTTTTATTGGTCCATGGGTGGGTGTTGCTGTGTTTGAAGTTTGGGTGGGTGTGTTATAAGGAGTGGTGGTGTTTTGGGCCTCTGTTTGTTTTTGGCAGTTGCAGGTCAGTGGATGTGTTTTTTTAGTGTTTGTTGGCCATGTTTAGTGGCTTTGTGCCATTCGAATAGTGTATTCTTGAGTTGTTTTGTTTTGTCCTGGTTGTGTACGTGCGTTTTGAGCGTGTGTACGGTGTGTACATGGGCCATTTGGTTGTACGGTGCTGTCCTTGTGTGTGGCTTGGTACGACTCGTACATGCGGTTGTGATGTTGGGGCCTGGGGTGCGCTCCGTACTTAGGAGGTAGTGTTGGGGGTGCGACGGGAACGTACTGGGGTGTACATTGACGGTGGTACGACACGTACAGGGGTGGGGGTTCGACTCGAACGTACTGGGGTGTACATGGACGTTGGTACGACACGTACAGGGGTGGGGGTACGACTCGAACGTACTGGGGTGTACATACATGGGGGTCGGACACGTACAGGGGTGGGGGTTCGACTCGAACGTACTGGGGTGTACATAGACGGTGGTACGACAGGTACAGGGGTGGGGGTTCGACTCGAACGTACTGGGGTGTACATAGACGTTGGTACGACACGTACAGGGGTGGGGGTACGACTCGAACATACTGGGGTGTACATAGACGTTGGTACGACACGTACAGGGGTGGGGGTTCGACTCGAACGTACTGGGGTGTACATAGACGTTGGTACGACACGTACAGGGGTGGGGGTTCGACTCGAACGTACTGGGGTGTACATAGTCAGTGGTACGACACGTACAGGGGTGGGGGTTCGACTCGAACGTACTGGGGTGTACATGGATGTTGGTACGACACGTACAGGGGTGGGGGTACGACTCGAACGTACTGGGGTGTACATACATGGGGGTCGGACACGTACAGGGGTGGGGGTTCGACTCGAACGTACTGGGGTGTACATAGACGGTGGTACGACACGTACAGGGGTGGGGGTTCGACTCGAACGTACTGGGGTGTACATAGACGGTGGTACGACACGTACAGGGGTGGGGGTTCGACTCGAACGTACTGGGGTGTACATGGACGTTGGTACGACACGTACAGGGGTGGGGGTACGACTCGAACGTACTGGGGTGTACATAAATGGGGGTCGGACACGTACAGGGGTGGGGGTTCGACTCGAACGTACTGGGGTGTACATAGACGGTGGTACGACACGTACAGGGGTGGGGGTTCGACTCGAACGTACTGGGGTGTACATAGATGGTGGTACGACACGTACAGGGGTGGGGGTTCGACTCGAACGTACTGGGGTGTACATGGACGTTGGTACGACACGTACAGGGGTGGGGGTACGACTCGAACGTACTGGGGTGTACATACATGGGGTCAGACACGTACAGGGGTGGGGGTTCGACTCGAACGTACTGGGGTGTACATAGACGGTGGTACGACACGTACAGGGGTGGGGGTTCGACTCGAACGTACTGGGGTGTACATGGACGTTGGTACGACACGTACAGGGGTGGGGGTACGACTCGAACGTACTGGGGTGTACATACATGGGGGTCAGACACGTACAGGGGTGGGGGTTCGACTCAAACGTACTGGGGTGTACATAGACGGTGGTACGACACGTACAGGGGTGGGGGTTCGACTCGAACGTACTGGGGTGTACATAGATGTTGGTACGACACGTACAGGGGTGGGGGTTCGACTCGAACGTACTGGGGTGTACATACACGGGTGGGGGTGTACATACACGGGGGGTACGTCTCAGACGTACGGGGGCGGGGGGGAGTGTTGGGCGCGTATGCGGGCACATGTCTCCATGGTTGTTATGGGAGTTCGGTGCGGACGGTGTTTTTTCCATACGGTTGTAACATCGGATGCACAGGATGGATCGTGATTCCTCGGTCGGACTTCACCTTTCACATTTGTACGGTGAATCGTCCGAGGACGTGTCGGACACATTTTCCGACCCGAGGACGTGTGGGAAATCATTCCCGATGCGGTTCGTATGGACTTTTTACCATGCGAATCGTGATTGCCAGTTCGTACGGCACTTGTACGATTCGTACGGTAAAAAGACCGGATACGAGTCGCACGGGGAATTTTTTTACCGGATCGTAATCGGCACCTGAGTGTGATGGTACTTTATGGGTGGATGGTTCGTGTTTTAAGCTTCCAAACGGTGATACGACTGCTGCATATGCTATCACGACTTTGCACACGATTGTGGAAAATGCACGTGTGCCACAAAATTCGGCTCAAGCAGCAGAATTGATTGCCCTTACGAGAGCATGCGTGTTGTCTGAAAGAATGAGAGTGAACATATATACGGATAGCCAGTACGCCTTTGGCGTGGCTCATAGTTTTGGGCGATTATGGAAAGAACGTGGGTTCCTGACTTCGCATGGAGCTAAGATTCAGAATGGCAAGTTGGTGAATGATCTCCTTGAGTCACTGACCCTACCTTTACAAGTTGCGATTATGAAATGCAGTGCGCACAAAAAAATCACTGATGATGTTGGTCGTGGTAATGCGTTTGCTGATGAAACCGCGAAAGAAACAGCAAAAGATGTGAAGACTCGAATGTATGTTGCAGGCCCTGCAAGATGGGTTGGTGATGTTGGAATGTGTGAAAACACAATAGAGAGTGTAAAGTCCCTTCAAGCTGAAGCCACAGAGAAAGAGTTGAGCAAGTGGAGAGAAAGTATGGGTAAGTTGGATGAGAATGGTTGTTGGATTGATCTGTCAGAACATAGGCGATGGTTGTTACCTGATGCATATGTGCTTCCAGTGGTTACGATGGCACATGGAATGGCACATATCAGTATGAAAGGAATCTGTAAGTTGTTGGCTCCAGTATGGCAGAATGCTGGAATTCCTAAGTGTGCAGAGAATGTGGTCAAGAATTGTATGGTATGCTTGAAGTACAACCCTGGTAGGGGAACCCCAACTCCAGCTGGTCATTTTGCGCCTCCATCATATCCATTTGAAGTTTTTCAGCTAGATTTTATCCACATGGAAAGGTGCAACAACCTGAAATATGTATTGGTGGTTGTTTGCGCTTTCTCAAAATGGATAGAGGCCTATCCCCTAAAGGACAACACTGCTCTATCCACAGCCAAAGCCCTTGTGAAGGAATTTTTCCCTAGGTTTGGAATGCCAAGAATGGTGTGGAGTGATAATGGGAGTGAGTTTGTGGGTCAAGTGATGAAGAATGTGTGTGAGGGATTAGGGGTTAAGCAAAAATTCCACGCTGCAAATCACCCCCAATCAGCTGGTTGTATGACATAATTTCGACAGACAGAAAATCGACCTACAAATATATCGCAACAAAAATATCGATGTCAAGAATATCGACATCCTATCTACAACATGGTAAGTACAAAAATATCGAAAATTAAATATCGATGTCAAAAATATCGTTATTAAAAATATCGTTTTTCTTTTACTTTAAAAATATATGTAAAATAAACCAAATTATACTTAGAAATTAAATAAACATAATTAAATATATTGTATAATATTTAAAATATATAATTAATATATATAATTTAATAAAACTTTAATTAAACATATACATATAATATATAATATATATACTTACTTAATAATTAATTTTACTAATAATTTCTGTTACGTATAAATTATTAAATGTTTTTAAAAATTACCAATACATCTATACACATAAAATAATAACATTAATAAATATTTAATAATTACATATAGCAAATAATAATCAATATTTTTAATGTGAATAATTGTTATTATTAATGATATATTACAATAGCAAAAATAATACAAAACATATGAAATATCAGACACAATAAAACTACTAGTCCAACTCCAACAAAACCAACAGTAAGGAAAATGTTGGATACCGTAGGGGTAAAAATTACTATTCCAACTCCAAAGAGTGCAACAGTAGGGAAAGCGTTGGATAGCGTAGGGTTAAAATTACTATTCCAACTCCAGAGAGTGCAACAGTAGGAAAAGCGCTGGATAGCGTAGGGGTAAAAATTACTATTCCAACTCCAAAGAGTGCAACAGTAGGGAAAGCGTTGGATAGCGTAGGGTTAAAATTACTATTCCAACTCCAGAGAGTGCAATAGTAGGGAAAGCGTTGGATAGCGTAAAGGTAAAAATTACTATTCCAACTCCAGAGAGTGCAACAGTAGGAAAAGCGCTGGATAGCGTAGGGGTAAAAATTACTATTCCAACTCCAGAGAGTGCAACAGTAGGAAAAGCGCTGGATAGCGTAGGGGTAAAAATTACTATTCCAACTCCAGAGAGTGCAACAGTAGGGAAAGCGTTGGATAGCGTAGGGGTACAAATTACTATTCCCACTCCAGTAAGTGAAACAGTAGGGAAAGCGCTGGATAGCGTAGGGGTAAAAATTACTATTCCAACTCCAAAGAGTGCAACAGTAGGGAAAGCGTTGGATAGCGTAGGGGTAAAAATTACTATTCCAACTCCAGAGAGTGCAATAGTAGGGAAAGCGTTGGATAGCGTAAGGGTAAAAATTACTATTCCCACTGCAGAGAGTGCAACAGTAGGGAAAGTGTTGGATAGCGTAGGGAAAAGAATTACTATTCCAACTCCAGAGAGTGCAATAGTAGGAAAAACGTTGGATAGCGTAGGAGTAAAAATTACTATTCCCACTCCAGTGAGTCCAACAGTAGGGAAAGCGTTGGATAGCGTAGGAGTAAAAATTACTATTCCCACTCCAGAGAGTGCAACAGTAGTGAAAACGCTGGATAGCGTAGGGGTACAAATTACTATTCCCACTCCAGTAAGTGAAACAGTAGGAAAAGCGCTGGATAGCGTAGGGGTAAAAATTACTATTCCCACTCCAGTAAGTGAAACAGTAGGGAAAGCGCTGGATAGCGTAGGGGTAAAAATTACTATTCCAACTCCAGAGAGTGCAACAGTAGGAAAAGCGCTGGATAGCGTAGGGGTAAAAGTTACTATTCCAACTCCAGAGAGTGCAACAGTAGGGAAAGCGTTGGATAGCGTAGGGGTACAAATTACTATTCCCACTCCAGTAAGTGAAACAGTAGGGAAAGCGCTGGATAGCGTAGGGGTAAAAATTACTATTCCAACTCCAAAGAGTGCAACAGTAGGGAAAGCGTTGGATAGCGTAGGGGTAAAAATTACTATTCCAACTCCAGAGAGTGCAATAGTAGGGAAAGCGTTGGATGGCGTAAGGGTAAAAATTACTATTCCCACTCCAGTGAGTCCAACAGAAGAGAAAGCGTTGGATAGCGTAGGAGTAAAAATTACTATTCCCACTCCAGAGAGTGCAACAGTAGTGAAAACGCTGGATAGTGTAGGGGTACAAATTACTATTCCCACTCCAGTAAGTTAAACAGTAGGGAAAGCGCTGGATAGCGTAGGGTTAACAATTACTATTCCAACTCCAGATAGTAAAACAGTTGGGAAAGCACTGGATAGCATAGGGATTCTATAAACATAATAACCAATTAAATAATTAGTTATAAAAAAATAGCATATTAATAATTAATTTACAAAATATGTATTATTAAATACCAATTATTTAAAATAAATATTTATATAAATAACTTTAAATTACATCCCACACTATTCCCCCTTTAACACACAACACACTACACATACAAAATACACAATACATTTAAATATCAGTTTATCTATTATTTACAATTAATAATACATTCTTTATAATTAATATACTTATTATTTACAAATTTATACATATTAACTACCAAATTACAATTATTCACAAATTAATTATTAATTAACAATACATTAATTAGCAATAACAACAAATAACATGGAATAATAAATTATTTATATTTACTATATTTAACTTACTAATAACAATTAAATACCAATTAATAATTAATCAACAATTAATTATTATTAATTACAAATAAATAAAAATTATCAGTAATTATTTGAATTTAATTACATCCCACCCTATTCCCCTATAAACCCACAACCCACTACACATAAAAATTCACATAAATAATTTAATCATCAATTAATCACTTAATAAAATTAAATCACCAATTAATTAGTAATTAACAATTAATTAATTAACAATACCAATAAATAAATATTAATATTAAACTAATTATAACTTATATAATTAACCAATTAATAAAATTAATTTACAATTAATAATTAATTAACAATTAATTAATCAATTAATATATTTAATTAACAATTAGTAATTAATTAACAATTAATTAATCATAAATACCAATTAAAAAATACATATTAATTAATTAATTATAATTAAATTACTTCCCACCCTATTCCCCTATAAACCCACAACCCGCTCTGATACTAAAACGCTAAATTATATTTTAAATAATTATTAATCTCTAAACATTTATTTTTAAATGTATTAAAATACATTACAATAATCTTTAACATACAAATAAAATACATATTAAAATACATTACACTAATAAAATATTGATATTCTTGACATCGAAATTTTTGATTACGATATTACTTACATCTATATTAATGACTTCGATATTATTAACTTCGATAATACTTACCTTGGGGTCGATATTCTGTCCATCGATATTCTTGACTTCGATATTCTTTACCTACGATATTTACAACTCGATATACTTGTAGTTCGAAATTTAAAACTCAATATTTAGACTGCTCACCCAATCAGCTGGATTAGTAGAGCGCTACAATGGCGCTCTAAAACTGAAACTGGCCAAAATCCAGGCGAGCTCAGGTCATAAATGGCCTGACGCTCTGCCTCTAGCACTCCTGTCCACCAGAATGACCGTGCATTCACGAGTGGGGCTTAGTCCCTACGAGGTCGTTTTTGGCCGCCCGGCCAATGTATGGGGTGTGCCAAGACCGACAAAATTCAGTGAAATCGAACATCCAGTACTGCTTGATTACTTGTATGAATTGACGGCTAAATTACGTGTTTTACACCAACAGGTGCACGATACTCTTCCCCAGGCCTATGAGGCTCCAGGACACCCTATTGACCCTGGCACGTGGGTTTTGGTAACAAATTTCCAGCGCAAGAGCAACGATGAGCCTCGTTGGATCGGCCCTCATCTCGTACTTCTGTCTACAAGATCAGCTGTTCGAGTAAAGGGGAAGAAGAACTGGATCCACGGCGCCCACGTGAAAAGGATCCCTTTGCCTCTGCCGTACGACCAGTGGGTCCAGGAGGGTATCGCAGACTCTGAAACAGACACTGTACCTCGTTTTGTGCCGTTCAGTGATGCACGCATAAAAGGCACAACTTCAGCACAACAGAGTGACGATATTTTGCAAGAAGCTGTGCCACCGTCAATTCGATTGGACACTACAGAGCCTGAACTCTTGTTTCAAGATCAAACAGTACCTGGCCGTCTCCACTATAATCTAAGACCAAGGCCTATGGACAAATAAATATTCTCTTTCTTTTGCCTTTTTATTTTTTGATAACCAGAGCTCTCCCATCTGAAGGACTTTCTTGATTTTTGTTTTTCGAACCACCATCCGGGTTCAGCCGCAGGGTCGCGGTGCCAAGACTTTGGGGTACAGGCCGAAGACGTTAGGTCAACGGTTCTGGTTGGTCTAGGGCGTTCCCTGGACTGACAGGCGTACTCCTTAGCAGAAGATACTCACCCGCCGCGAGCGGCACGATTAGAGGATGGAGTTTTTCAAGATGGAGAGACCCGCTGAGGAAATGAACTTTAAAGCAAGAATGTGTAAAATAATGAAGAGCAAAAGTTTTGTATTTTTATGCCTGTTTGTATTATGTAGTATGGTAGTGTTTACTGTAGGATTTGTATTCTTCTCCTCTCAAGAGCCCATTGCACCCACTGTACAGCCTATACCTCCTCCTACTGTCTCCTCACACTCTTTTCACCCTCTGCCTGAACACGAACAAGCTAGACGATCAGAGTTTGTGAATAACTCGTTTATTCAGCTCCTGCACCAGCACCAACTAGTCATGAATACAACCAATTGCTGGGTGTGTGGTTTAATGCCACATACCATTAATAAGGGTATTCCTTATCTAGTGCTGCCGTTTAGTTACAATGGATCGTCATGGGCATTCCAGACCATGTTTCTCTTTGCACTAGATGCGTACTCCCCGCGACAACCGCGTTCCATCAGACCTAGCACCAATAACAAAGCTTTAATGAAAGGAGTTGCCGATATGAGCAGAGATATCGATGCATACTCATCTATTCCCAAAGAAGAATTGAGAGCTTATGTAGGGTGGAACGCGACGGGGTATAGTATTAGTCTGGGTGAAAGACAGCGAAAAATCTCATCCCCAATCTGGGTCGTACCCCACATAGGTCGGTTCTGTTTGCAAGGTAATGGTCAGAATCCTAGAGCTCAACTGGGGAGAAGTGACTGTACTGAAACGTACACTTTTCCGTCACAGTTTTCCCCTGCGTTTTTGGCTGCCAAGGGTACATATTTTATCTGCAATGACCGAGCGTATACATGGTTGCCCCCTGATTTCTCGGGCACATGTTATATTGCAAATCTGCTACCGCCAACATTTACTGCCGCCTCTGACTATCACAAGACCAGAGTTGTGAGAGGCGTGATTAGTAAGGAAGATACTGCCGGTCAGGAAGCGGGAGATTTCTTTTTGGGTTTCCTGCCGTTTTGGGGACCTATGGTCAATAGTAGGAACCTGAGACAACTGACTCGTGTGGTTGAATCCACTGTTAATGTTACGGCTGGTGCCCTTGGTAATTTGACAGCTGAGCTCCAAGCGGATCTCCTCATGACTTTGCAGAACCGCATGGTTCTAGACGTCATACTTGCAGACCGCGGTGGGGTATGTAAGGTTATCCAATCTAGTTATTGCATTTTCATACCAGACAACGCTCCAACAGTTTATCAAGCCATCTCCAAACTACATAAAATATCTGAGTCCATACACGTGGATAAAGGAGATTGGTCACTGGTGGGGTGGTTCTGGGAACTGATATCTGCCTGGGGTTGGAAAGTTCTGATGGTCATTGGAATGATCTTAGCCATCCTTTTCCTGTTCTGTCTGTGCATACAGTGTGCTCCTGCGATATGTGGCCTCTGTGCTACATTATGTGTAAGGAAACCTGTATCGAGGGACGAGCTAAGTAATAGGATGATGCTACAGCAACATCTCCATGACTTCGTGAATATTGACCTAGACTCGGATTGAAATGAGTATAGTTATTGCCTATGTAAGGGCAAAAGGAGGGCCTGTCGTACTTTAGAATTTGGGACCGTGTAGGAGGCAGGGCCCTACCCCTGTCTATCCCGGTATTAGCGAACCGCGAATGGTTAATGCGGTATGTACAAGTGCTTTGTGTAACGTTTTAGCTATGAATGCACTGTGTATACGCTATTATACATCACTATGTGGGTTCCATTTTAGAGCGGCGGCCATCTTATGGTTGCCCTCACATAGGCTACATAGCATGAAGCAAATACAGGCCTTTTAGAGCACATGTGCCTTTCTTTGACTTTTCTTTGACCTGGGCAGCTTGGCTCCGCTGCCCCAGGTCAGTCCGGTCTCACGAGCTCCCCGTCCTCCGGCCACCTGTGATTAGCATCAGGGCTTAACACACCATAAAGCCTTTACATTAAACACGAGCCTCCAGCTAATCTCTTTCACACCTGACTGTTCCTGCTTTATGGCTTGTTTTCCCAAACAGGAGATGCTCATGTTTATAGGGGCCTATCGATATCTGATGTGGGATCTGAGCCTTGCTGGGTAAATAATTGTGGGCTGGTTTGACTGGAATGTGGGATGGTCATCATGACTCTGCCTTTTCGTTTGAAATGTATACATCCAAATGACCATGCCATAAAACTAGGAATGTATGCCTGAAGCAGGATATTTTGTATTTAAGGAGAAGCCCGTTTCTGTGATTTTCAGCAGTCTCCTGAGAACATACACGCTGTTGTACTTCTAGGATACCTGTAATTGGTCTGCAGCCAATAAACTGATCTTTGACTTCACCCAGAAGTCTCTGTGTTTCTGTAGGTCTGAAACAGGAAGAACCCGAAGTCATAGGGTGTGTTCCCCTGCACCGCTGGGCTTAAAATTCCCAGTACTTCACTGTCGCCCAGCGGACAACAACTAACATCAACATTTTGCGCAGAGAAATTAGTCCTCGTTGTAGGAAGCTGACTCTGTATACATTATGCCAAAGTAAGGTATAGTGTGCACAGAGCCCTGGGAGTCCCCAGAGGTACAGTACAGACTAAATTAGGTAAGTACTAACAGTTGTCTTTGTGGTAGTGTGGGCAAGCAGTTACGTTTATCCAGAGGGTGTGTTAAGTATTTATCGTATTCACTCACTCACAGACTGGTTACACACACTCACAGAACAATTGGATAAGTATAAAAAAAGGTATACTTGTATTTTATTTCTAGAGCCTAGCAGGACTTGGTACAGGCAGGTAAAATATACTTTCAATTGTAAAACTTTCTACAGAAATACAATTGGGAATGGATTTGCAGTTGTTACAGGCTGATAAGGTTTCAAAAAGCAGTTTAAATTACACAGTAATTACTTTTGGGATGCGTTTTGATTACCACACAGTGGGATCTCACAATACACAGTAATTAAGACTTTTGAAGCTTCGCAGTTCAGTTACTCTTTCTCCATACAAACATCAGTTCAACACTTAAAATATTTTTGGCACAAAAACTCATAACATGGGTTCCTATGGGAGATAAATGGTTATTGGTTTCACAGGTAAGTAAACATCACACAAATGGTAGTTTTGAGGGTTAGGACCAGGGTTCCTCAAGGTCTAGGTAGGCACTCAAGTTGCACCACCAGTGGCACTGGGGCGGCCGGGTGCAGAGTGCAGGGGCCCAATGTTAGCCAATGGGGCTTAGGGGGCCTTCGGTTAGGGACTGCTTATGATCAGGCCACACTGGTGTGGGAGCAAAGCTCCTGGGGTTAAGGTCAGCACTGCAGGGGCCAACAATCAGCATAGGAGCTGCACCACCAGCGGCACAGGGGAGGCCGGGTGCAGGGTGCCAAGAGTCCTTCGGGGACCCTGTGGTTTCCAATTGAGACCTGTGGTTCGACAAAGTTTCTGCAGGCTCGGACAGGGAGACTTTCTGAAGGCGCCCACCAGCTGGAGAGGCAAGTTGTGTTCTTGGGGGATGCCTTGACACCATTGGTTGGGCCACCCATGGCCATGGGGCGTCGGGTGCAGTGGTATCTTCTGTGGTCAGGACTTCTTACCAGCTCCGGTCACAGGACGGGGAACTCTCCAGTTTGAGGCTGCAGGCATCGTCTTGAAGCTTGGGGAGGTCAGGGATCACCAGATCCTAGGTCAGGATCACTGGGGTGACCTCCTCGGGGTGTTGGGCCACTCGTACTTGGGCCGTGGGCGTCGGGTGCAGAACTGCGGATACACCTGAGTCTGGGTTCTGGTTTTGGAGTCTTTGTTGAGCAAATCCGGTGCCCGCATGAGACAGTCTGTAAGGTGAGTGCAGGGCAGGTCCTCCGGGCTCTAAGGGGCTGCTGAACATGCCAGTTCCTTCACTGTAGGTAGGTCAGAAGCGGGACAGGCCAGTAGGGCGGGGGCCAAAGCAGTAGGTGTCCTATTCTTCCTGGGTCAGCACGGCTGTTCGGTCATTTTTGTCTTCCTCGAATCTGAAGAGACAAGGTTCAGGGTTGCCCCCAATTACTAAATTTAGTGGTGTTAAAGGGGTGTGTCAACTGGGACCAATGGGTTCAACGCTTATTATGCCACCCTCCAGTGTGAATGGGCATGGGCCTCTCCCTAATTGGCTGGGTCCCCCCATCTTCAAGATGGAGGGGAACTGAGATGTGTGCTTCAGCTCGCCTCCCCACCTGAGTGGTGGGGTTGGCAAAGATGGGCACACCTCTCCTTCTAGCTTGGTTTTCCCACCGATTCTACCCTGCCCAAAGTGGGGGGTAGAACTGGTGGGAGCAAGTTGCTAGGGTTCAGCAAAAGGCAGGGACAACTTCCAAAGATGAAAGGCCTTTGAAGCTTCCCTTCTCATGGACCCAGCCCATCCGGGGGGAGGAGGCATGACACCTCTGCCCAAGATGGTCTTTGTTACTGGACCAAGAGAATGGAGGCTCTCTACTCAGGGGTCCACACACCTGTCTGGTGGTGGCAAATGGCAGGTAGCCATTCAGGAACCACACAAGGGCTGGTCGTTTTTCAGGGAGCATCTCTAAGATGCCCTCTGAGTGCATTTTACATGAAATCCCAAACTGGCATCAGTGTGGGTTTACTGTACTGAGATGTTTGCTACCAAGCTTCCCATGTTCCCCTACCTGTGCCAAAGATTGAAGTGAAGCAGAGTCCAGGAAGTGGTAAGGAGGCAGACTAGTGCTGTCTCTTTCCTAAAAAATTTAAAAGCGATTTTCCCTACCCTGATTGCATCATCTCTTCTTTTTTACATTTCTTTAACTGTCTTTGCCTGTGTTTGTTACGGCTTAAAATTGTAATTTTAACCTGCCTGTGCTTGCATAATTTATCACTGTTTTTGTGTTTAAACTTGTGGTTTTTCCTGCCCGTGACTACTTCCATTTAACCTGTTGTATTGTGGGATTTGCAGTCCAATCTCTGTCGTTTTTCCCTCTCATTCCCAGTGGCTATCTGTTTTTCCCTCCAAATTTCTCCTTTGCTCTGTGCTAAAACCTGTATGTTAGGCAGTGCGCCAGCAGACACCATTTTGTGTTAACAAGTCAGTGAAACCAGCCACCCTTCCCCACCTCCCCCAGCAACAGGGATATTCTACATCAGAGGGTGCGCTGAGACACCAGTAATCTGCTGTGAGCTGTTTAAACTGTTTAATAGGGAATGTGTACTTTGTTTTTTGGCCAGGAGAGGGAGTAAAGTTTTACACAAACAGTATTGTTAGAGGACAAGTTTGTTAGGCCCTTACCTGTAGATGTCCAAAGTGTGGATTGAGCCTGTCTGTCTCCTAGGAGATTTCTGAATAGAGGAGCGGCTTCAAACTCCCTGGACAGCAAGCCTTGTCTGAGGACGCTGGGACCTTAAATAGTCTGCTATTGGTTGGTACATGTGTACACTGATTGGTGGTTGTATCGGCTGTTTCTATTGGATTAGGGTTAGTGTCCTCATTGGTTGGTTATTTGAGGGTTCTGATTGGTTTCTGGGTTTGTGACTCAACCAATGTAGGGTTAGGACTAGGGCTAGGGCTAGGATTTCTACTGGAAGTAGGGACTAGGGATTCCTGTGTGATTGGTTGTTGAGACTAGGGCTAGGGTTAGGCCTTTAATTGGAAGTAGCGATTAGGGCTTCTGGTGTGATTGGTTGCTGGACTACATGTGGGACTAAGAGTAGGGTTAGGCTTTCTATTGGAAGTAGGGACTAGGGCTTCCTGTGCCATTGGTTGCTTGGACTTGGGACTACTGGTAGGGCTAGGGCCTCTATTGGAAGTAGAGATCAGGGTTTTTTAACTGATTAGTTGCTTGGACTAGGGCTACGATTGGCTGTAATGTCCTGGTCTCCTATTGGTTCTAGATTTTAGGGCTAGTGTTATATTTGAATAGTGTTAGGGCTAGGGTTCCCATTGGCTGATGGGTTCACCTGACTACTAGGGCTATAAAAGGCCAAGCCTTAGGGCGTCTCATCCCGGGCGTCGAGGCTAAGGGCGGAGAGGACAAGGGCAGTTGCATGTTTGAGCCTGTTAAGGGCAGAGAGGGCAAGGGCAGTTGCCTGTTTGAGCCTGTTAAGGGCGGAGAGGACAAGGGCAGTTGCCTGTTTGAGCCTGTTCGAGACTTGTCAGGACCAGGGCCAGAAATGCTTTCCATTTTCCCATTCAGTAATACCCAGCACACACCATCTACATTCACAAACATAGTAAAACACTCACACCAAATGTACACCTCACATAACCCTATGCACAAATCAATGTACTAGCATACACTACAAAACCAACCAAACCACATCTATACACCCTTCTATCCCACCTACCACACATACCCACCATCACCTAGAACCAGTACACAACTCTATCCTATACCACTAACCAATCCACTCATCACTAACACAACGCTGTTCAACACCACACATAACTATATCGCATCCAGAAACACGCTCCCTGCTCTAATTACTCCTAACCGACCACCTTTTATCACTAGCAAAAATATAATCAGCCTTCCATCATTTGTCCAACCAACACCCTCCTCTTCTTTCTACCATAATAACACTAACCCACAACACATACACTGCACACCACCACACTTTTTAACTCTTGCACACCAGTCTAAGACAAACACTCTTACCTCTACTTCATTCCCTCCTACACAAAACATACACTCTACTCATAAACACATCACCACCCCTCTACCTTACAACCTCCTCTCACAAACAATACTATACAACCAAATCCATTGCATGAAACAAATAACCAGCACCCCTTTTCACTGCTCCTCAAAAACAAAACATATCACACACACCAGCACAACAAGACCTTCAAAGCGCATCATCTCATAATACTTACTATCACAAAATACAAACATACACCCACCTTTCAAACCACACAAAGGAACAAACTCCAATGCCAAGCTTTCTCTCTTCTGCCACACCTAACACAGATACAGCGACACAACAACTCTCTTCTAACCGCCTCTCATCCATTGGACAATTTAGAACCTTACTACATGACCCACATGCTGCACCACCACCCCTGACTCATACACGTTCCGCCCGAAACACACGCAAACAATATAAGCGACGTGCCACACCTCAGAACTTTGCTTCCCCATGCCTTCTGCACAACGTTACACCACGAAAACAACACAGCACACCAACTCACTCTCAAACACCATCTCCACCCCATACACAGGCAGACCCATCAAAATGCCTTCTTAGCATGCTGGATGAGGAACATGATACAGAACAGCTACACCATTGCTATCCTAATACAACTGATGCCAGCTCCAAAAACACACCTGCTACAAACCCACACAATCAGAGCATTTGTAAACCGCACTACTCACCCGTGAGGGTCTCAAGGCGCTGGGGGGGGGGGGGGGGGTGGAAATGCTGCTACTGCTCCAATAGCCAGGTCTTGAGTCGTATCCTGAAGGTTAGCAGGTCCTGGGTCTGCCGTAGGAGGATGGGGAGGGTGTTCCAGGTCTTGGCGGCGAGGTGGGAGAACGATATGCCACCGGAGGTCGCTCTTCGGATGCGGGGGACGGTGGCGAGGGCGAGGTTGGCGGAGCGGAGCTGGCGGGGCCTGGGTGACCGTTCTTCTTGTTTTGGTGGGGATTCACCTGTAGATCTTGCGGAGCATGTGGAGGGTGTTGAAGCAGGAGGACGATACGGCGTTGACCTGCTTTGTCATGGAGAGAGTAGAGTCGAGGATGAACCCCAAGTTGCGTGCATGGTCGGTGGGTGTTGGTGCTGTTCCCAGTGCGGTTGGCCACCAGGAGTCGTTCCGTGACGAGGTGGTGGAGCCGATGATGAGGACTTCTGTCTTGTCCGAGTTCAGCTTCAGACGGCTGTTCTTCATCCACTCGGCGACGGCTTTCATTCCTTCGTGGAGGTTGGTTTTGGCGGTGAGGGGGTCCTTGGTGAGGAAGATGATTAGCTGGGTGTCATCGGCGTAGGAGATGATGTTGAGGTCGTGCAGTCGTGCAGTCGGGCGACGTGGGCGAGCGGTGCCATGTAGATGTTGAACAGTGTCGGGCTGAGCCCCGGGGTACGCCACAGATGATCTTGGTGGCTTCAGAACAGAAAGGGAGGAGGCGGACACTCTGGGTTCTGCCAAAGAGGAAGGAGGTGGTCCATTCCAGAGCCTTGTCTCGGCTCCCAGCGTTGTGGAGGTGTGTGCGTAGGAAGCAGTTGCAGACAGTGTCGAAGGCAGCTGACAGGTCCAGGAGGATGAGGGCCGCGGTTTCGCCATAGTCCAGCAGGGCCCTGATGTCATCGGTGGCGGCGATTTGGTGCTGTGGTTGCTGTGGAACCCGGACTGGGACGGGTCCAGGATGCAATTCTCGTCGATGTAGCGAGTCAGCTGTCTGTTGATGGTCTTCTCGATGACCTTCGCCGGGAACAGGAGAAGGGAGATGGGTTGGAAGTTCTTGAGGTCCTTAGGGTCGGCCTTGGGTTTTTTGAGTAAGGCGTTGATCTCGGCATGTTTCCAGCTCTCCGGGAAGGTTGCTGTCTCGAAGATGTTGATGGCTTAGTGGAGATGGGGTGCGATGGTGGCGCTGGCTTTGTTAAAGATGTGGTGTGGGCACGGGTCTGACGGAGAGCCGGAGTGGATGGTGTTCATGATTTTGATGGTGTCCTCATCGCTTATGTTGGTCCAGGAGAGCAGGGGATCGGTGCGGATGGTGGCCGTGGGGTCGGAGGTCTCAGTGGCTGTCGGGGCGGTCATGGCGTTGAAGTTGTCGTGGATGTCTACGATCTTGTGATGGAAAAAGGTGGCAAGGGAGTCGCACAGATCTTGCGAAGGTGGGATGTCGTTGGTGTCGGAGCTGGGGTTGGAAAGTTCCTTCACGATGTTCAAGAGCTCTTTGTTGTTGTGTGCGTTGTTGTCTAGGTGGTTTTTGAAGGAGGCCCTTTTGGCACATCTGATGAGGTGATGGTGTCTGCGGGTGGCGTTTTTGTGGGCTGCGTAACTGTCCAGTGTCTGTTCACGGTGCCATTTCTTCTCAAGTTTTCGGCAGGTTTGCTTGGAGGCCTGGAGGTCCTCGGTGAACGAGCTGGCTTTCTTGTTGGTGTGTCTGCTGGAGGGTTTCTTGATCGGAGCGAGAGTGTTGGCGCATTTGCCGATCCACTGTCTGAGGTTGCGGGCGGCGGTGTCGGGATCGGTGGGATCGGCGGGTGTGCTCCGGGTGAGGGTGGTGGTTAGCTGGTCTTCAGTGACTTTGCTCCAGCAGCAGCGATACTGATCACTCTTCTACAAAACAAAGTCTTACTATCACCAAAGGCCATTCTCTAAACTGTCTACTAATAAATGCTCGAACCCCCTCTAAAAACAAACATCACATCTACGACCTTCTCACAGATGCAAAACCAGACATACTATTCATAACTGAATCATGGTTGGGAGATGATATGACTTCAGTCCTGCATGAAGCCGTTCCTCTAGGCTATCAAATGATCACCCAAAATCGTACAGGCAAAAAAGGAGGTGGTCTAGTTGTTGTGTTCAGGCAAACATTACATATCACTAAAGTTGATGGCATCTCCATAAAAAATTGTGAGGCTCTTCTAACAAGATGCAATCCTACACCGTCTTCCTCCTGTAACTTCCTCCTCCTTTACAGACCTCCACCTAGCAAGGCGACATCCCCAGACGCACTTCTAGACAGAGTTTCAAACCTGATAACAATACACTCCAACCTATGCGTTCTGGGTGACCTCAATAATTGGGTTTGATAAAACCAAATATGAACCATCCAAAAACAATAATCACTGGCCCAGATGCACTGAACCTGCATCAGATTCTCCACATACCCACACACATCGCTGGACTTATCCTAGATGTCATTTTTGCTAATACTGAACTAGTTACCTTTCAAACTATAACTCCAGCCCATGGTCAGACCACCACTTGCTTGCTTTCCAACATAAAACAACACTAAGCGACTCACCTAAAACCACCTTACATCCATCCACCTATCGGACGTAGAACAAACTCAATTTGGAACACTTAGAAACACAACTAACATCCAGTACAAATTTGGAAACAAAAAATTCTGTTCAAAATCTATATGAGTGGCTACAGGAAGCTTTTGACATCCTGATACCACTCAAAACCACACAACAGAATAAAAGAAAAAAGCGCCTTGGAGAAACATAGAATTAAAAGACATAAAACAACAAATTAGAAAGCTGCAACGTACCTGGCTCAAAACAAACGCCAAACAAGACAAACTTCATCTACAGAAAAAATTAACAGATTATACAAGTCGGCTATCAAAAAATCTAAGAAAATTTACTATTCAGACCGAATTCAAAATGCTAAATGTGCAAATAAAGAATTCTATAAAATACTCAATGAATTTCGCAAACCAAATTGCCTAGAAGGAACTCATCCTGTTACTTAAGATTTTACAGACAAACTGGCAAGTCATTACGCGGACAAAGCAGACACATTGGACTTGTACTTAGAACAGAAAAAAAGCACCAGCACTAACCCTTGTACAAAACAACACTCCAAGAATACTCTAACCCAGCCTCTCCGTTCCTTCCAACACATCTCACATGATGAATTTATGGACCTGGTCAAAGCAAGCAGGCCTGCCGGGAGTCATTCTGACCCCTGTCCAGCACAAACTTTCAAGACAATTCTTTTAGCAACCTCTGCTGCCACTCCAATAAGAAGAATCATCAACAATTCCTTAACTACTGGAATATTTCCAGAAGAACTCGAAAAGTCACACATACGCCCTTTACTGAAGAAAACAAACTTGGACCCGGACAACTACAGACCCATTACAAATGAACCTTTCCTGGGCAAACTGATAGAAAGAGCAGTGTTCACCCAGATTTCACAATTCATTGAATACAGTAGACCGCAACGGGGTTGCTGCACTACTCCTCTTGGACCTCTCGGCTGCCTTTGACACGGTTGACCATGGCACTCTGAAACAAAGATTCTATGAAGCCGGCATAGACGGAACTGCTCTAGACAGGATCACGTCCTACCTTCGATATAGAACTAATGTCATCCATACCCCACCTTTCTCGTCCAAATCGTACTCCACAAAAGCAGGGGTGCCTCAAGGCTCTATCACATCGCCCATGCTTTTCAACATCTACATGAAGTCATTACCGGTACTGATCAATCAACTTCACCTTGTGCTATAACTATGCAGATGACACGCAAATACTCCTTCAACTGGAATGCCCCAAAGACATTGGAAAATACCCAATTTTCAGTTGTCTCAGAGCCGTGGATCAGTGGATGACTTGGAGCCATCTCAAATTGAATGCTTCCAAAACGAAAATACTCACGTGTGGCAATTGGAAACGTTATGACCCGCTTGCCGCCTGGCCTGATGAACTGGGATCACTGCCTAAGGTATCGAAGGAAGTAAGAAACCTCAGAATGACCATGGACTCCAAGCTGTTGATGAATGCCCAAGTGGGCAAACTAGCAAGATCAAGCTTTGTCACTATAAAAACGCTGCAACAAATATTCCCTCATTTGGGATTTTCACACAAGGTCCAAGCTACCATCTCCCTTGTTCTGTCCAAACTCGATTACGCCAATAGCCTCTATCACGCATCACCTTTAACAACCATGAAAAGACTACATCGGATTCAGAACTCGGCTGCCAGACTACTCTTGCATATCAAACCGCAAGACCACATCTCACCTGCCTTGAAAGCCCTGCATTGGTTACCCGTTGCCCGAAGATCCGCGTTCAAGCTACTTTGTATCACCCACGAAGCAATACATGGAATGGGACCGCTCTAAATCAGGAATAAAATAACCAAACACATTCAACAAAGGAACCCCTGCTCTAAAGCGGCATCTCGCCTCAAAATCCCAAGATACAAGATAAAAACCATGGGAGGCACATCCTTCTCTGTCCAAGCAGCCAAACTATGGAACTCTTTACCCCCAATATAAGATTCACCGACAACTACCTTATCTTCAGAAAACTACTCAAGAATTGGCTCTTCCCCACATAAGCACCATACGCAAACAGAAATGTACAGCATAGCCCTCTAGATATAAGCATTTATTTTCACTATAGATATGTACCTATCTTTGTTTATTGCTTTGTATAAGCATGTAGAATAATGATGTTGTTAAAATAAATAAATAAATAAATACATTTTAAAAATCAGCTTTGGTCTACATGTACTTGCTTCCATTGTGCGTCTATGTAGCTTCCATGTACTTGGATCTGTGTATCTGTTACTTTTCTCCTTAAAAAGCATATCCAATGCTGTTGCAGGGATTCGGCAATTACACTGAACTTTGCGCAGGAAACCAGGACCTCGGTGTATTGTGGTGTACCAAAAAACCCACCTCAGTGCCTAGAACCCCAATCCGACTAGCAATAGTGTCTCATTCGTTCTCCGTACTACAGCGAAGCTATCAATGATTAGACAACCTAGAACATGCGACTTTGTTCCTCTCAGGAGTAGTGGGAAACAAGAACACTCTTTCGTTCAAACTCTCATACTTGTCCACAGCATGAGTAAACAGAGGCACTGTATATTTTAAAATGTTTATTTTAACTAACGTGCTGTATAATGCAGTACACAAGCCAATACTAGCAGCAAAATGCATAAGAACAATATAATCAGCATTGTTACAATTCCTTAAAGCACAAAAGGGGAAATCAAATTATAATGACAGTGGAAACAGGACTACAGCGCCTTACCACCCTCCCCACGCTAAGAGCTAGTTTATTATAATTATAGAAGACCTCTAGGCTTTGTCAGGGGTACCCCATACCTCCAAAGTTAGATGCAATGAATTACATCCCAGGACAAACACACCTCTTCTTCGTTGGAAAGGTTTTCTCCAAGTGCCTTCTCATGCATGTAATGCCATATTAAAAGCACCCGAGTTTCAGTAGTGCAGCTGTGCTTCATGTTATGTCTATGAGCGTGGGGCTGGCCAAAGTGAATCAACAGCATACATTATTTTTCGACCTTGAACACGCTGTGCAGACGAGGAGCACGGTGTACAGCTAGATATGTGAAAGGCAGACAGTTCTCATGCGAAAAAGCGCAAGCAGAGTATTTACGAAAACAGAGCCATGTAGTGTTGTGTGCAAAATGCGGCAGAATGGCGGCCAAGCATATACTAACTTATGCTAACTTAGCAATGTCCGCAGTTAATCCCATGTCCTCACTACACCCTCCCATGGTCAGGCCAACGGTCAGTGGTCTTTGGTGAATACAGAGTTCAAGAAGTGCAAGCAAGAATCAAGAGCATCTATATGGATGTGAATTCAAATTGAGGCAAAGAGAGTTAATTTGCAATTTGGCACAAGTGTCTGAGGGAGAGCAAAAAAATTAATTTGTATTAAAGACCACAAATATATTTTAAAAATCCAGCAGACAATGGGCGCAAGCCAAGTTAATACATCAAGGTGTATGAGCAGAAAGTTGCAACAGCCTCCAGGAGGAAGTCATTGTTATTGTCAGAAAAAAGAGACGCCATCCAGTCGAGTAAACAGAATGAACATACGAGTTTCTCAACAATGGGTGCCTCTAGCACCATTACTGGACAACTTGCATGATGCTCTATAAAACTTCGTTGTAGGAAATCCTGTGCCACTGCACAGATATCCCATTGCGCCAAAACTCCAAGCGCAGCCGCGCAGGCCATAATCCCAACACCAGAACATTCTTGCTCATGAGCCACTAAGGAACTCAATAGCAGATCGAAATCCGGTGCAGGAGACACCGTATTGGAGAGGCAAAGATCCAATGCCCATTCAAAAGAACATTCGAAGCGGGTGAAGACTAGTTGCATGCAAGTGTAGTATGCGACACAAAAGGATAATTCATAAGCCACGCTGAGATTGGCCAGGGGTAGAGTGCCGTAGCATTCAAGCATACGGCTACGAAGCATCAGTAGCCGGTCTGGGCTGTGTAGGGCCACAGGAGGAACAGCCATTTCGCAGCAGGAAAATCAACAGCAGAACTCCAGAAGCTAAGGCAAGTAACAGTGGCAACCCACCGAAGATACTGAAAAAATAGAATGAATAAATGCCGGTATCACAACAAATATAGTTTGGAAAGAAGTCACAAGGCCAGAGCCCACAAGTTAAAAAAAATGGGCCATGCCTGTAGTATGAGAGGCATTGAAAATGGTATGAATCAAGACACCGAAATGCAGTGGGAGGTCAGTATTAAGAAGGGCTTGCACTTTGTCCGGGTATTTGCCACGTGAAGGACGAATGTCTCACGGGCAGATGTGAGCACGACTTCGTTTTGGGATAATAGTGCTCTTATTCTGTTCAATTTATTGAACTCTGCCTTCAAGGTCGGAATGGAAGGCCAAATTGAGAGATCAAGCCTCCCGTGTGGGGGTGGAAAAAGTAAATTTTTACAGCAAACCAAACGTTGTGAGACTGTCACATTAAGGGATGCCGGCAAGCATGCCGCAGCAGTCCTCATTATTTAACAGCAGATAACTACCGTTTGCGAGCAGAGTAAAAGTAAGTGTAATAGCTGGCACTGGATTATCCTTTAAAACACACGTCAGATTTGGGGCCGTAAGGTTACAAGCGCCATGCAACTGTATATTTTTTGCAAACAAGAAAATGATCTGGCGATGAATCACATGATTCCCCAGTAAGGTAAACCTCTTTGTCATCCCGTAGGCATCTGTATGTGAATGGTAATGACCACACCTCATGAAGGAATGAACTACCTAAGGGTTCAAAGCGGCCGAGGGGATAATGTTTCATACATGAACTACATTTAAACAAAGTAAAAGGCAAGGGTATTACCCCATGATGAGCCAGAAAGCTGAGTCTGTTTCGGCCACAGAGAATGGTAAAGGGTCCAACTTTACAATATGTAAAAGAGTGTATGTAGCATCCTGCATGGACATAACTGCTGTTTATCTGTCAAGTTAAAAGGTAAAAATAAAGATGACGCGTTCAAATAATCCCATCGAACTTTCCCCATCTTCAGAGTCTGCAATGTCCATGCAAACTGCATAATTGAACGCAATTGATTTTGACCATGATACAAAACAGACACTTCATCATGTACAATATCAACAACAGATGAAACAATATTATCCAATGTATAAATGCGGGAAGAAAGTGTGTTAATACTATTATCAACAACTGCAAGTACTTTCTCTAAATTAGCCTGGTCTATCGCCCTGAGTCAAGAAGCAGCTTCAATTTGGGATAGCTTCCAGATTTCATTGTAAATTGCATAAATAAATATTTTCAACCTAGGACCAGGAGGCCCGTTTATAAAATCTGTCAAGTCAACGTCACCTAACAACAACGACAAATGTTGTTTTACTGACTTTAGTGTTGTAACCAATTCTGACATAACTTGACTACTGAATAGGTAGTAACTGAATGGGAGCTAGAAAAACATGAATCAGGTCGATCTTGTGTATATCCAGGGGCCTTGCCATGAAAATGGAGTTGGGCTGGACTGTTCCTATGAGGCACAGGGTCAGACTGATTTGCATATGGCCATGTCTGAACTGGGGTGGCAGAGTGGGCTAAAGAACGGTGATGGATCAAACCCAGATCTGTTGACTGGGTGTGAGTGTTTGATTGGTTCTGATGCTCCGTCCATCACCACCCCCTTTTGTACCGATGAAAATGGAGTTGGCAAGAATCAGAACTTGCTTGCCAAACCAACCAACCTAGTGGATCTGAACTAGAAATATTAAAGGTATCATTTGTAAACAACGATTGCAAATCTTCAATGGCAAAATCGGTATGACTGCTCCAGTAGCCAGAGCAGGAATTGTAGGGGCATTCCTTTGCTTTGATGTAGCCAATCTTAAACAAGTAGTCTAATAGATCGAATTATTTAAAAACAGAATCTGAGTTGGGATGAGGCACGCGCGATGTAAAGCTTCTGTGCCCTGCACCTGCCAGGATCTAGAACCCCAGACATATTTAAAATCTACTGTACCTTTCCACAGTTCATAGCCACCCACCAACAATTTATCAATAAAGGATTTGGAATACACTAATTTAGTGTGGGTGAGCATCACTTTAGAATTGGATGAAGTATTTAATCTGAAATAGAAGGACTCAGGTTTGGATTTGTTAAAATCAGTAAAATAGGTACATTTCTTCAAAATCTGCCTTCCAAGGGAACCGGGCAATTTTCCCACTGTGTGTAATTAAAAACATTTCTAAATGTATTAGCTTTATGCAGATAATGATGTCCATAATGCTGGTAGCAAAACAAATCAGTTTAATTTCCAGTATTCAAATCTAAATCTTCAGCATCAAATGCAGCACAATACTTCAAATCTGAAAACAAAGATTATACAGCCTGTACATCCCAATCATCAGAGCGTATGTTGTGTTTCACTACATCTCCCATAGAAACATGAAGAACATTTGGAACATTAACCACCTCGGTAGGGTCATGAATTTAGAACTTCACTGCATCCCAAACTATTCCATCCGCAACTGGCCAGTCGGAGATGTTGACAAAAGTCTGGTCTCTTTTCATGATGTGAGAAGAAGAGTGCGGAGCCAAAGTTCCATCAACCAGTTTTACAGCAGAGTGTTCAGATAGGTAGTGACCATTGATCAGAAGGAAACAAAATGTCACAAATCTAATTGACATGAACAAAAAAATGGCGATGAGCACCAACCAGATGTATGTCCAAGGTGGAACCAAATAAGTTTGTTTAAACCAGGTGACATAAATAGAGAATAGGGTAGGGGATATTATTGATGTGGAGTTTGAGTCAAAAGAAAAACGTGACTGGTTAAGGGTATCCGATTGTAAACCAGGCAATAACTCTGTAGTGGGATAAGCATATTCAGTTTCTTCATTTGGACTGGAAGCCGGGGGGGTTTTCAAGGGATTAGTAACAGAGTCCATCTCTATGGCAGCGTCACGCTGGGTGTTGTTCGAAGCGGCCAAAACTGGGGTCCTAGATATTACTGGATGGGAAGCAGCTGGTGTCATACTATTTAGGATCGGCCAGACGTTGTAGCTTGACATTGTCCACTGAGATGTATCTGTTGTCTTTGCGACCAGGAAGTGGTGGTAAAATGACAGGTCAAGCACTGGGAAAGGTGCACGATAAGACAGGCCAAACTCTTTTTTGTTCTCCACCTACTCTCGGACCAGGTCTCCGAATTTGGGTAGCCAGCCGACTACCGGAATCTGCAGCACAGCATCAGTGGCGGAGGGTATGCGTTCCTTTGCAAGACTGTCACAAGTCTCTTGTAGTTTCTGTAATACAGCAGAATGATTATCTACGTCAAAGGATGCGGCAGCCGCTGCCATGTCTAGACCATCAAGGTCAGGCACAAACATTTTCATGCCAAAGAGCATTTCGTATGAGGTCCGACCACCCAGAGATCTTCTAGGGAGATTATTTAGTGCACGTAGTACGCTATATCAATGGGTGAACCAGTTCCTGCCAGTACCTAAAATTCTAGCTGTCAAGGATTCCTTTAAGTCACGGTTCATTCACTCCACAACTGAGTTGTGCTCAGGCCTGTATGGAGACGGAAATTTGACCTGCACTCCCAAAGACCTCATGGCATCCTCGTACGCCTTAGAGGCGAACGCGGGACCCTGGTCTGAATGAAAGGTGCCACATGCGAAAATTCCCACAAAGACATGCAAATCCCTGATGACAGTTCGTGTGTCAGCACTGCATTGTGGCCATACCCAAAGAAAATGTGTGCACGAATCAACTGCAACTAAGATGAATTTATGGGCAGTATCTTAAGAAAATGGACCGCAGTGATCTAGATAAACACATCAGAAAGGTTTATTAGAAATGCACAGCTGTGTTTGTGGTGGGAATGTCACCGTCAAAGGTTTAATCTGCTGACAAATGTCACAAGAAAGCACAAAATTACAGGTTTGCCTATATAAACCACGCCACCAGTAAGTCTGCTGTAAAATAGAAACAGTCGCAGAAATGCCAGCATGGGCTGAGGCCATGCCTTTGTGTGCGGCTGTTATCAGAGAAAGTCTGCGGTCCGCGTTGGGAATCAACCTGTCATCAACGTCATGAATTCTCACATAAGGAACTTTATTGGGACTTAAATGATCAGAGTATTTTGAAGGGAAACACTGTGGGTAATTACCTCCCTTCTCAGTAGCAGCTATCGCTGCCAAAATGTCATTATTTTTTTTTTTTTATTATTTTTTTTTTTGAAACCGTTTATTACAAAATTAAAAAAATATACAAAGATGGGCCTACAACCTTCAGGCCGGCCGCTAGCAAACAGAAGGAGCATATGGTACAAACAATAGCGCGCATGCTGCGGCAAAGGGAAATGCACAGGAGTTAGCAGCGTTGATAGCCACACCATCCGGACCCCATATAACGGTTTCTTTTTGATATAAATACCAACAGGAAACAAATCCACAAGGCAACCCACAATCGGAAACAGCAACATGTGCTCCCCTAGAAGGGGGACCCTACCAATCCATAGGAGTATCAAGGGGGGGAAAAGGTCAGGACAGGGACTAGGTGGACTCAGTGCCCGGTACCGGGGCGTTAAACCGGCTAAGGGGACGGGGCCGGAGACGGATCGGGCAATAATGGCGGGGTACAGATTCCCCCGCGGTAGGCGTTCCAGGGGCCCCATACTTTCACCCATGTCCCAGGCTTACCTCTCGCAACATACACCACCTTTTCCCGAAACATGCACCAGTCCATGTTGTCCTTCCAGGCCGAGACGGTCGGCGACCTCTGGGAACCCCACAGTTGGGCAATGTCGCGTTTGGCCACCATATATCCCAGAGTCACCCACCACGTCTGTGGCGCCGAGTAGTCGGTTGGTTCCCACACATTCAGAAGGCATCTCCTCGCTTCAGGCAGCAGCGACACACGCGTAACCACCCGCAGGACCTCATGCACACCACGCCAGAATCGCTCCACCTCCGGGCAGTCCCACAAAATATGAAGAAAGGTCCCCAAAGAACCACACCCACGCTTACACAGCCCGTCCACAGCATAGCCCATACGCAATAGCCTGGGCCCCGTGACGTAGACCCTATGGAGTATCTTGAGCTGGACGAAGCGAAGGCGGGCCGGTATGGCCACCTCTTTCGGGGAGGCCACCGCAGAGACCCAGTCCTCGTCGTCCAGCTCCAATCCATCGGCAACCCATGCCTCACGAAGGCTAGTTAGCAATCCCGCGCGGTCATTAATAAGTTTTTTATAGATTAGTGAAATCGTGCTTTCCGGT
This sequence comes from Triturus cristatus, assembly GCF_964204655.1. NCBI lineage: Eukaryota > Metazoa > Chordata > Amphibia > Caudata > Salamandridae > Triturus > Triturus cristatus. The sequence continues at coordinate 229,676,503 of NC_140580.1, read as the reverse complement.
ACATGTCCATCTAGCACTCTGTCCTCCAGAGGGGAATACTCCGGGATGGAGGCAACATCCGGGAAGACGGAGCCTAGCGCATGACGGATCTGCATATACCGAAAGTACTCCCTGTCCTGCAACTGGAATTCCGTCTGCAGCATCTCGAACGTTTTGAATCCCCCCCTAGTCCAGAGATCACCCACCCTGCTGATGCCTATCATGTCCCACCTCTCGAAGCCCTTCGAAGTCCACAGGGTGCCCAACTGCTCAGATGCGTATAGTGGCGACGCCCGGGTCAAACGATCTTTCCACCCCATCGCTACATTAGCCGCGTGCCACACTCGTACCATGACATGCGTGGGGCCCGTCAGACGTGCGTCGAGCGAGCTGGAGTAAAGCGCTCGGTTATAATCACCACCCGGCAGTAACATCTTATCCATTTCAAAGGCCGGGTTTAGAGCGGGCCCGTACATGCCGTGATTAATCACAGCCAGCTGGGAGGCCCAATAATACCGTTTGATATCCGGGAGGGCAATCCCCCCGTCATACCACGGGAGCGTCAGCTTCGCCTGGGCGATACGCGGTCTCCCCTCCCAGAACAGGCGGCGCTGCAAACTCTCCACTTCGCGGAAGTAGCGCGCCGGGACGACGTCCATTGTGTTCTGCAGAGCGTACAGGAAACGCGGCAGCGACATCATCTTAAACAATGCCGCCCGGCCGAGCGGCGAGAGCGGCAAGCGCCTCCAACGTGCGACATCCTCCTTCAGGCGCTGGAGGGGGGGAAGCAAGTTCTGACTATATCGGGCCTCCGCATCCAGGGTAATGAAGACACCCAGGTACCGAAATCCCCGCGGGGCGATCTGGATAGGACAGCCCCGCGGAAGGATAGGATCCTCCCCAGAGAGAACATAGATGCACGATTTAGCCCAGTTGATGACAAGGCCGGAGTTAAGACCAAATGAATGCAATACATCAACCAGTACTATCAGTGATTTACGTGGGGAAGCCAGGTACAGGAGAATATCGTCAGCGTATAGAGATACGCGGTCCTCATACTCGGGGGTCCAGCGGAGACCACGAATAGAAGGTTCCCACCGCAGCCACTCCGCCAGGGGCTCCAAGGCGAGCGCGAAAAGGAGCGGCGATAACGGGCAACCCTGCCGCGTGCCTCTGCCCAGCTCGAACGGAGCCGATACTCTACCGTTCACGACCACCTGTGCCAGCGGGCCAGAGTACAACAATTTCACCCAACTGATAAACCCAGGGCCAAACCCAAATTTCACGAGCGTCGCCCAAATATATGGCCATTCCAGTGTGTCAAACGCCATAGTGGCGTCCAAGGACGCCAAGATGGCCGGCTCCCGTATGTACGGGACACGTGCGAGCACCCCATGCAAACGCCGCAGGTTAAGCGCTGTGTTGCGATGGGGGATGAAGCCGGACTGATCCTGGTGAATCAAGTCACACACTACGCCGACCAGCCGATTGGCCAACACCTTGGCAAGAATTTTGGGCTCCGCATTCAATAACGAAATGGGCCGATAGGATGTAACTCGGTCCCGCGGCCTCCCCTCCTTGTGGATAACCACAATTGTAGCCAGACGCTGGTCTAGCGGGAGGGAACCCGTCGAGTGGGCCGCAAGGAACATAGCACGGAGATGTGGTGCCAGCGTATCCGGTCGCAGTTTATACAACTCGATGGGAAGACCATTAGGACCCATGGCCTTGCCGGAAGCAACCGAGCGTATGGCGAGGGCAATTTCTTCAGAAGTTGGAGCGGCGTCCAACGACACTCTGTCCTCCTCCGAAAGGGAAGGCAGCACTATATCTCTGAGCAGGGCATGGGAATCCTCTTCAGAGCGGGAGGACACCGGGGAATACACCCCCCGGAAATAGTCTGCAAAGCAAGAAACAATTTCTTCCGGTTCAGTGACACACACACCATTCTGTTTCTCAATCAAAGGGACAACTCGACTCGCTCTCTCCTTTTTGTCCAGCCACGCAATCAATTTACCAGCCTTCTCACCCACATCGTACAGTCTCCCCTGTTGCTCTCTACTGAGGCCCCTGGCCGCCTCCGTGACGAGGGCCTTATAGGCCGCTTGCTTGAGTCGGAGAACATGTAATTTATCATCCGTCACCCCATATTCTAGATCACCCTCCAACTCGGTTATCTCAGCTTCAACACGGGTCACCTCCTCCTGCTCGCGCCTCCGGGAGTGGGAAATAAGGGACAGGGCCTCTCCCCGGAGTACCGTTTTGAACGCCTCCCACAGTGAGACCGCCGACGACACAGACCCCACATTCTCGTCAAAGTAGCGCTTAAGGGATTTAACCAGCTCCGCGCGAATGGTGGGGTCACGCAGGTACCAGGGATTAATCGGGGCCACCCTACCCTCTCCCCTCGAAAGAATATCAAAGCGCAACAAGAGCTGGGAGTGGTCCGAGATACCCCGTGCCAAATGGCTCACCTCTCCCACCCTCCCCACATGAGCCGCCGGAACCAGGACATAATCTAGCCGTGAGAGACTACCATGAGCCCTGGAATGGAAGGTGTACTGTAGCTGCGTAGGATGTTTCAAACGCCAACAATCCACCAGCCCCAAGGTATCCAAGAGGCCAGGCAACCACGCCTGGGCCCGGGGGAGATCCCTAGGGGGGTGACGGTCCACCGTTCCGGAAACCACAGCATTAAAATCCCCCCCCACCACTAGAATCCCCTCCGGAAGGCCAAGGAGGAGGCGCCCCAGGTCCGCAAAGGTGGTCGTCTGCAGCCCCGGCGGGATATATACTGACACAAAAACGACCACTCTGCCCTCCATTCTGCCCACCAAAACCGTGTAACGTCCCCTGTCGTCATGGAGCACCTCATCAATCTCCAACGGGAGCGAGTTCTTAACCATAATGCCCACACCCCTTGAACCAGACGTGAAGCCCGAATGGGCCACAAGGCGGTAGCCCCGTCGATTCATAGCACGAAAGGAGTTGCCAATGAGGTGTGTCTCCTGCAGAAAAACTATATCGGGCGAAATTCGCTTCAAGAACTGCAGGACCACACCTCGTTTTATCCTGTCCCCCAGTCCATTAACATTCCAGGACAACAAACTCAGTCCCCTACCCCCCATCATAAACAGAAGCCATCACTCGTCCCCCAGAGACCACTTTAGAGATAACACAATGATACATTTGCCTTGTGGTGTAAACGAACAACACCCCACCCCAACCCACCCGCCCCAACAAAACTCCCCCCTCCCTGCACCCCTGCACGAGCCCGGACAGCCCCCCCAACTTGCAGTGTGCCTGTCGCCCCTATATAATGAAACTAGCTAGACCCCCTAGAGGAGGAAAGAGTACCCCTTCCAGACCCCACCCAACTTCCATGGGAGAGGAAAGAACAAAGACAGAAGCTTGGTCGAAAGTGGCATCATAGTCGTCCAGAGTGAGGACCAATATCAACCCCTCAGTCCCGATCCAGTGGGCCGTCTCCTCCCGCCGCCCCCCCCCCGCCACCTCGATCACGATCCCCAGACAGAGTATCCAGCCAGTCCCCGGCCGCTTCGGGACGATCAAAAAAGTGCGTGCGACCATCCACCTCCACTCGCAGCTTGGCCGGGAAGAGCATGGCATATTTTAGGTTCATGTCCCGAAGTCGGCGCTTGACGCCCAGGAAGCTCAGTCTCTGCTTTTGGACCGCTTGGGTAAAATCAGGGTAAAAGTTCACCTCCATATTTTCCAGCTTAATCGGCCCTTGCAGTCTGGAGGCTTGCAAGATCGCGTCCCTGTCCCGAAAGTTAAAAATCCGGGCAATGAGAGGTCGCGGAGGGGCTCCGACCTTCGGCCTTCCCCCGGGAACTCTGTGGGCCCTCTCCACGGCAAAAAATTTACTCAGTCCCCGAGGCTGGAGATGGGTAGCGATCAGGTCTTCCACAAATAGATCCGCCGCTGCTTCCTCCCGTCCCTCGGGTACCCCGATGATGCGGATGTTGTTCCTCCGGGCCGACTCTCGGAATCCTCAAGGCGCCGATCCATAAGTGCACTCGCCTGACGAAGTCGGCGCACCTCCGATTGTAGGGCCGCCACCTCAGTCGTGAGGCCCGATGCGGTTTGGGCCAAAGAATCAACCCGGTCGTTGGTCTTAGAGAGATCAGCCCTCACCAGGCCAACATCCACGAGGACCACGTCGATCTTATGTGCCAGGGTATCGAACCGCTGGCCCACCGAGGCCTTCATCTCGGCAATGGCGCCCATGACGTCTTGCAGAGTCAGATCCGTGGGCAAGTCCGGGGCATCAGAAGGGCCCTCAGAGGACTTGTGTGGTCTGCCAGGAGATCCCCTCTGGAGGGTATAGCGGTCCATGATGTTGGCCTGATGTACGGCGCCACGCCGGGTCGACTTGGTCTTTGATTGATCTCCATCTTGTTTCGTGGCCATCGCCACAGTTCTCACACTCGCACCAGCGACGCCGTAGAGGGCAGGCAATCGGGGCCACGAGCTCCGGGGGGGGCCACCCCAGATCGGCGGGGTGGGTCACAGCCGGCAGGCAGGCAGGGTCCCCCAGCGAGGCCACACCAACGCAAAGAGCTCCGCGATCTCACTCGCAGAGAAGGCGAGGGGGTGCGAAAGTGAAAGCGAAAGTGCGGGGTACGCGACCCGCCAGGCCCAGCCCGCCGTTGTTGTTCACTTTGCCACCAGGTCACCCCCCAGCGCAAATCCGGGGTCCGGCGAGGAGAAGGCCGCAAACTTCAATCGGTGCTCACTCCGGCACCCGAGGTCCGATTTGAGAACGAGAAACGGGTACCACCTCAGCTCAGGCTCACCAACACAGTCCCCTCAACCGAGGCAGGATGAATACAGGATAAATGTAGGAGGTTGCGGAGGTCCTCGGGAGCCTCGCACCTACGCGGCCATCTTGGTTGCGCGCTAGGCTCCTCCTCCCAAAATGTCATTATTAATCTTATTCATGGATCATGTAACTGCGGTAACTGAACAAGTGGCTACTGCTGATTTAGCTGCTTCATCAGCCTAACTATTGCCGATCACGTGTACTCCTACGTGCTGGTGGCCAAGAGTATGAATTACATGTGTGAGAGGCAGACGTTCTTTAAGATCTGCGACTCAAACCCAAAGCATTTTATGCTTAATTGCACTGCCTTTAGAATCACTATAGTCATTCTGAGACCAAAAGAATAAGTTGTCATTAAAAGACTTAACACAGTAGTAAGAGTCACTTGCAATCAAAGTAGGCACATTAGGATCAGCAAACTCCAATGCAAGAACCAGAGCGCGCAGTTCCGCTAACTGGGCGGTACAGTCACCTAGTGCCTACGTGTGCACAACACTGGACTTGAACTCTCCATTCACTATGGTACCTGCCACAATAGCGCATGCTGCTGCATACGAATGCTTTGACCTGGTCGCTGGTTGTGCTGAACTGTCGGTGTAAATGATACAATGGTACTCCTCAAGCGGGCGTATTGACAGAGGAGGAGGATGAACAAATTCCTACTGTAAAAACTCCTGAGTTTGCAGCGAGGAGTCGAAGATAAACATGACATTAGGAGAGGTCAACGAAGTAGCCCATTGTATCCAATGTGGATGCAAAGCCTTTGAGTTCGGTACACTTGCTTTCGTCACTGCTTCAAGTGCAGGATATGATGTCACAACCAACATGCGTTTCCCCTGCGCCAGTGCGCGTTCCTTCAGGATCGCCATCTGGACCACAGTCAAGACTTTTTCAACAGTTAAAAAACGCAGTTCAGCCGAAGTGTACAAATGTGATTTGTAAGCAATAGGTACAGTGGCACCTTCATTAAATGTCAAGTAAGTGAAGCCCACTGCGCCTGGCACAATTCGTATCACCAGGTTTGTGTGGTTATCACGCCTTAACAAGTATTTAGATTCAAGAAGATCAGACTGCAAAGATTGCAGGATAGTTGAATGTTCCGGAAGCCAGCAGGCTTTTGAAAAGTTAGGTTGTATCGAAGCATACAGCGGCTTGATATGCTGGGCATATTCGGGAAAGTAAGTTCGACCGAAGTTCAAAAATCCCAGCAAAGACTGTAATTTTTTCAGGGTTGTAGGAGATCGCAAACGTGCGCATTTCTCCAAGAAGTGTGGCGCTAAGCCTCTACCTTCATTATTGAGCTTGTAGCCCAGGAACAACACTGTAAATTTATAGCCGTAGTCCGCAAACAAAACTATGATACGGTCCACGCGACAAAGATGCGGCCATAATTCATCGTCCGTGAGATAAATATCATCAACGTACGAGTAGGCATCAGGGTCTATGCCGTCTAACAATGAGACGACACAGGCGGCAAATATGCCCGGGCTGTATTTATAGCCTATGGCCAAACGCCAAAATTGTTTTTGTTTTCCACCGGCTGTAAAACCAGTCCATTGACTGCTTGTGGGTGACAGATTATGACTGACAAAGCCGTTGGAAATGTCCAGCGTAGTTTTATATTTTTTACCTACAAGACTGTCTACTAGAGCAGAACTATGGGTATTCTGAACCGCAAAGATGCAAAAATGAGAGTTCAAATGCCGGTAATCCAAAACTAAGTGGTACGACCCATCGGGTTTGGTTACTGTAAAGAGAGGGTTATTCATCGGTGACACACATGTTTCAGTCACTCCCTGATACTCTAATTGATCTAGAATCTCAGAAATGGGAGCTTTTGCCTCACGCCGTAGAGGATATTGGGATTGTGGCTGTGGCATAGACCGCAATGGTATCTCATGCGGGGAAGAGTCTTTATCCCAGCCCACCTGAGTACGGTACAGAGCCGGTGCAAGCACCAAAGTCCACTCTTCTGCAAAAGCCATCGCTTGCTCTTTGGAGACGTTTTGTGAAAAACTAGGGAGGATTACCGCCTCCCCTCGCGGAGTGGCCAGAACAAAAGTAAGGGGCCAGTCTGCCTCTGCTAACAAGATTTCATATGAAGAAGTCAGATTTTCCTTAACAAAATCCCTTTAACTACATGTTGTATATCACCTTCAATCAGAAGTACTATATCATATAATCTGTCAGGGGGAGCCACTCGGGTGTCAGCCGTTTCAACTGTAATGAAAGTCTCGGTTGTTTGCCGCACTATTGTAACCTCTACTGCACTGTCTAGCAGCGTTACTGCCCATGTTAGGTTCCGGAGCCGGGTTCTCACCGTCTATGGCATATCTCGCTGTTAAAGCAGCAACTTTCTTTTTCTGAAACATTGGGCGCTGATGAGGAAAATCGTCTTGCTTTCCTTTTCCGTCAGTCTGACGAGGTTGCTCACGTCTTTGCGGGGTACCTCGACCTCTGCCGCGCTCCTGGCTTTCTCCGCCACCGGCCTGTGAGCCTGATGTTTCCTGTGAAGAACGAGGAGAACGCTGATCAGGAACCTGAAACCTGTCAGGAGACCTAATTCTTGTGCGGTCGCGCCAATCATAAGTGCGCTTAGAAGACTCGGGTACCGGTGACGCTGCAAGTGACCCTTGTTTCTGTTGTTGCTTCCCCTGCTTTTTATTTTTCCAATTCTTTTTATGAAAAATGGGACGGTCGTCTTTAGTAGACTGCGCCGTCTGTGTTTGCTGTTGTGCTGGTATTCTAGCAAAAGGCTTAACACCCAAACTATTGCATCCAATGGTCTTATAAGCATCTGCAATAATTTTAGGTCATTCACGGGGTTCCTCTTCCTCTGGGACAAGACGCAAAGCATTAGACACTTGAAAGTTAACTGCATCTCTCTTGGCGTTCGCAAGGATGAGATCAGCAACTACGACGAACACTCTGACTAGCCTCATTCCTAACTCAACCACCACCTCCAGAGCGTGCTCACTTTGAACACGCTTAATCACGGAGGGTAGCACAGTCATAGAAGGTGTGCCAAACACTTTGCATATACCGCCGCAAACACTTTACCCCAATTTTCACAATCGGTTACCTCTGGTATTAAGTCTTTCTGCAAACTAATTGTTAAAATTCCGTGTTTTTCCATAGGAGTGGTACTTGGAAATACCGCTTCCAGCTGGTCAAATTTCTCAGCAAGCCAGTAAGGTAAATCATCCTTATTCTGGATGCTTGCCCATTACCGAATTAACCATTACGGGACTAATAGTCAGTCCGCAAGGTCCAGCTGGTTGCGCCGCCATGCCAGGTGCTCCCACCTGGAGATTGCGGGAAACATATTGTACTAGAGCCCTATGCACCTCGTTTAAGGAGGTGTGCAAGACACGCAATTCGTCTACTGGGACTGCTAGATAACGTGGATGTGGTGTGTACCCGGCCAAAACTGGCCAAGTGGCCGTGGAATGAACAAAGGGCCTAAACGGACCTGAGTCACTGTGTGGGGTAGGGTGCCAATAAACCAAATATGGTGTTGCCATGCCGAAATCGGAACTTCAAGCGTTCTATATGCCTATACGTTAGGTGTTGCAGTGTGAGTGTAAACATGGAACAAGTTATCATCTCCATTCACTGCCGGAAAGGTTACCCAAGAGTAAAACCCCTCAAAGCGGTAAGTTGGATCAGCACCAACCACAATAATAAGTGTGATACCCGCGTCAGGCACTCCATATGTGTTCAAATGACGGCGGAGTGGTGTGCGGCTATGTGCCGCAATATCAACATCAGCCATAAGGACTAAGAATTTAAAACAACTTAATGTGTGGCAGCGCAAAAGGGTAGTAATTCAAAAGAATAATAAAACCTTTTAACAATATCGTGGACAAGCACAAGTACTACTAAAGTGCCTCGTCAATAAGTACCAGACCAAACGTTGGGCGCCATGTTGCAGGGATTCTGCACATACACAGAACTATGCACAGGAAACCAGGACCTTGGTGTATTGTGGTGTACCAAAAAACCCACCTCAATACGTAGAACCCCAATCCGACTGGCAATAGTGTCTCATTCGTTCTCCGTACTACAGCGAAGCTACCAATGATTAGACAACCTAGAACATGCGACTTTGTTCGTCTCAGGAGTAGTGGGAAACAAGAACACTCTTTCGTTCAAACACTCATACTTGTCCACAACGTAAACAGAGACACTGTATAGTTTAAAATGTTTATTTTAACTAACGTGTTCTATAATGCAGTACACGAGCCAATACTAACAGCAAAATGCATAAGAACAATATAATCAGCATTGTTACAATTCCATAAAGCACAAAAGGGGAAATCATATTATAATGACAGTGGAAACAGGACTACAGCGCCTTACCACCCTCCCCGTGCTAAAAGCTATTTTATTATAATTATAGAAGACCTCTAGGGTTTGCCAGGGGGACCCCATACCTCCAAAGTTAGATGCAATGAATTACATCCCAGGACAAACACAGCGCTTCTTCGTTGGAAAGGTTTTCTCCAAGTGCCTTCTCATGCATTTAATGCCGTATTAAAAGCACCCAGGTTTCAGTAGTGCAGCTGTGCTTCATGTTATGTCTATAGGCGTGGGACTGACCAAAGTAAATCAACAGCATACATTGTTTTTTGACCTTGAACACGCTGTGCAGAAGAAGAGTACGGTGTACAGCTAGGTGTGTGAGAGGCAGACAGTTCTCATGTGTAAAAGCACAAGCAGAGTATTTACGAGAACAGAGCCATGTAGTGTAATTTGCAGAAAGTGGCAGAATGGCGGCCAAGCATATACTAACTTATGCTAATTTAGCAAGGTACGCAGTTAATCCCATGTCTTCACTACAATGCACTACCCTATTTCTCATCCTGTACCTCTATCAGTATCTTTAATCTACATATTCTTACCTCCTTTATGCATCTATATACTTTCAATGTACTTATGGATCTATATATTTATCACTTTCTTCTAATTTAGCATTTCCAATGCACTACCCTATTTCTCAACCTACACTTCTCTCAATATATCTTCTAGCCCAACTTTCTGACCCATCTCAAACTTCTTTTTACTACTCTTTCCAATGCACTACCCTATCGTTCACCCTATATATCTATCAATATATCCTCTACATCCACTCTCTCAGTTATCCCAAACCCCATACCACTATTATGATCCCCAAAATATCCCTTTCTAGATTCTCTCCTACTCTACCCCTCCTTGCATCAACTGACACCTCTTTTACTATATCGAACCCCTCAAAACAAACCTTTTTAAACTCTTCCCTCTGACTCTGCCCCTCCAAAATCCCTTTTACTCATCCAAAAGCCTCCTCCTACTGCTATGACCTAAAAAAAAAATCAAAATCCTTCACTCCTCTATCCTTCCACTATCCTTTTCAATCAAAAACACACTAACATGTTCACTTCTCAAATTCCATATTCCACTATACTAATTCACCACTAATCCTTTATGGGTTCCTGAGTAGCGTGCTACTCGCCAATAAAGCATTTTAACACCCCATCAGGGTTACAAGCGCTATATAAATGCAAACCTTTTTCCCTTTTATACCCCTCCCTATCCCTTCTCAATCCAAATAACTGACTGACATATCCACCACTCAAATTACTTTCATGTTTTACCCTACTAATTATACACTAATCCTTACGGGTTCCGGAGTAGCGTGCCACTCTCCAAAAAAGCGCTTCAAAACCCCACCAGGGATAGCAAGCACTATATAAATACAAACCTCTTTCCCTCTTCTATCCTGCCACCTACCCTTCTCTATCCAAATAACTGAATAACATATCCACCACTCAAATTACTTCATATTTCACTATACTAATTTTCAACACTAATCCTTTATGGGTTCCGGAGTAGCATGCTACTCGCCAGAAAAGCAAGTGCTATATGAATGCAAACCCTTCTAACTCTTCTATCCGTCCGCTATCCTTCTCACTCCACATAACTGACTAATATCCACCACTCAAATCACTTTCATATTTCACCATACTAATTCACCACTAATCCTTTATGGGTTTCCGGAGTAGCGTGCTTCAACACCCCATCAGGGGTAACAAGCGCTATATAAATACAAACCTTTTTTTTCCTCTTCTATCCTTCTGCTATCCTTCCGAATTCAAATAACTGACTAACCTAACCACCACTTAAAATTTACTTGCATGTTTCACTATACTAATTCAACACTAATCCGCTATGGGTCCCGGAGTAGCGTGCTACTCGCCAAAAAGCGCTTTGATGCCTCGTCTGGGGTAGTAAGCGCTATATAAATTCAATTATAATACAATACGATACATCACACACTGCAGCTCCCTCTATCTCCCGAACCCAAGCCTCTCTCACCCCTCCTACCATAACCCTGTCAAACCCAAACCAACCCCTCCCAAGAAAGATCCTTGAGGTGCCTGCTCTGTTCCCACAAGATGCCCCTTCCTAAGGAGGTTCCCCTTTGGCAGTCTGTTTAGGAGGCAAGTTTGGGGCAACATTTCAACGTCTTTGTGACATTTATACTTTTTTGACTTTTTTATGTTTGAAAATCCATTAATCTTGATTTGAGAGACGTATCTCATTTCTAAAGAAAAAATATATTTGTTTCACCAAGTTTGTCCTGAGATTATTTTACTTGTATTACTTCTTTGAGTCCTGGAACTGTTAATGACTAAAATTTGATTTACATATTTTAACTTGAATTAAGGTATGTGATGGACATTTAAAATTTGGTGCACTTACACCAACAAATGGATGTGTCATATTTTTGTAAGTGTTAATACAGTTGTGTTTATGGCCCGAATTACATTTATTTAAATACAGGAAATGGACTAGACAAGGTAAAATGTAAAATTGATAAATATATTAATTGATTAAAAGTTTAGAACTGACTTTGCTTTTACAGTTATTTTAAAACAAACATTTCACCTTGTCAAGTGCAATTTTTACATTATATTACATTTTAATTATCCCAAATAATGTGTAATACATATGGTTATGATTGCATAACACACCTGTATGGTCAGTGTTAGATTTCTGGATTGATGTCCATTTTTGTGTAAGTGTACATTATCATGAAGGCAACTTGTACCAAATTTGAAATTGCAATAAAGTTATAGAGGTGTGTTTGTTTAAATTTCTTATACCCCGTGCTGTAGCGGGCGGAAGTAAAATGCGACTGCCAGCTCTAAAGGAAAGTCCCATCATGATCAAAGGCGAGAAGTGTTTCCGTATTTTAAGACTGTAAGGCACAATATCCCATAACACGAAGACGCGAAGAAGAAACTCAGGCATTAAGCAAGGGATTATTCTGTGCATTTACCACATCCAGTAGACCCCGGATCCAAAACCGAGTCCTTGAGCAGCAGAAAATCATTCAGGCAGATAATAACTTGCCAGTGCACCTGAAAGGTGGTGTGGGTGATATCCTTCTCTACCGAATCACCATGACTCTGTCTCTGCTTGAGACACGCATTTGGATTCGGTGAGGTGCACGGAGGAGCACGCAGCACTTTACTCTCTACCCCTGCCCCAGGACACTGGAATTGAGCACAGAGCACTTTAGAGCTGCTCCTTTAGTTTGTGGATGGCGAGGGGAGGGGCTCACAACGCCACCACCGATCGAGCGCAGGAGTGCTTTTTAAACTGGTGAGCAGTCCCGCAGTGCGGGTTGTGATTGCAGAGACGCGCATTTGGATCCGGTGAGGAGCACGGAAGAGCACACAGCACTTTACCCTCTACCCCTGCCCCAGGACACTGGAATTGAGCATGGAGCACTTTAGAGCAGCTCTCTTGGTTTGTGGCTGGCGAGGGGAGGGGCTCACAACGCCATCACTGATCGAGCGCAGGAGCGCTATTTAAACTGGTGAGCAGTCCCGCAGCGCGGGACACGCGTGGGACGTGCTCAGACGAAGCCCGGGCCAAGGGTGGGCCCGTCTGAGGCCGTCAAAGGTCGAGGGAGGCCGGGCAGGGCCACGTTATTTACCTTTGAACGTGTGGATATACATGGTCTAGTCCCAGACTGTGATATAAGGTATAGGGGGCGAACACTTTGTTTATAAGCTTTGTGTATACTGGCCTAGTGATGTAGGAGAATAGGACCTGTTTCACATGTTTAGCCCCTTCTTTTTGCTGATGTTTCACTGTTTTTCGACTTTAGTCTGGCTGGGACCCTGCTATTCAGGGCCCCAGCCTAGCAGTTACCTCTCTAAATTGATTGCATGTACTTTAGGTACACCACAGATTGGATCCTGAGGTACCCATGTGAGTCCCTAGTACACCGCTTTCCCAACTTTTCATGTTGGTGACACACCTTTTTGGTGAATTTGTTTTAGGGACACAGTAATGCGAGCGAGCATAGCGAGCAAGCCCGAGCCACCTAAGGGGGTTTCGGGGGAGTTCTCCCCCCGAGAATATTTTTTAAAATTATTGGGCAAATGGTGCATTTCCAAGCAAATTAGAGAAAACAGGAAGGTTAATAAAGCAATTGTTAATCTGTTCAAACAAAGACAGTGACTGGCAAAACTGAGTGTAAGCAAGGTTAGGTTTGTGCATGAAACAAGAATATAATCATGCACACATTGACACATGCCCCAGTGATTTACGGCACAAAAAGGGCAGGTGCACGCACTGCCAACCCTTTCAACCACACACAAAGTTCGCCTGCTGCCTTGCTGAATATGAGTTATACAAAAATCCGTTCAGGAAGGGGGAATTGTGAGTGATAAAACAATCATGCAACTTATCTACTGGTCTCTGCACATTGAACTCAGGTGGGACCGCTTTCCTCTGCGCAGTCTGCCAAAAGGCAACAGAAAATAAGAAGAGTCATATGTTTTCCATTCAGCACTTTGAGGTAAAATTAACTGTCTCTCATAGCACAAGAATTACAAAATATGAATAAAAACAACAGCACTTGTCTTACTATTTTAATGAGATATATGAGGCTGATAGGATGAACACACATGGTCAATACTTGGTTGAATATTTGATAAAGACACTCGCATTTCATCATCAAGCATTTTCAAGCATCCACGTTTCAGTGTCTTTAAGTTAGTCATCGTTGAAAAGGATACTTCACAAATGTATATAGTAGAAAACTGCAAGAGAATTTGTAACGCTTTTTTACCTAGGTTTGGATGCATTTTTGTAACACGAACCCAAAAGCTGTCTAAATCACCCTCTGCATGCATTATGAACATACTTCGATCATTTTTTATTTCAGCTTTCTCTCCGAGCAATGTTAAATGGTCAACAATCAGCAGGCTGATATCACATTTCATCTGGCATTCATCTGTTTTGGACAACATTTCAAAACTGCCTTCTTTCACTTTCCTTTCCCAAATTTTTATTTTGTCTCTCACAGCACAAAATGTTATCTACTGCTGTTAAGATATTTTCTCCCTTTCCTTGCATACTGGTGTTAATTTTATTCAAATGTTCAGATATGTCAGCAAGATATGCTAATTTTGTGCACCAAAGTTTGTTTTGAATTAGACCGCAGAATTCGTGCTGCTTATTGTCCTCAAAAAGTTTCAGCATCATTTCCCGCAATTCGTATACACGACAAAGCACACGACCTCTTGAGAGCCAACGAACGTCTGTGTGCAGTAGGAGCTTTTTAAACCTTGACCCCATTTGTTCACAAATATGAGCAAATATTTGTGATTTAAGAGGTCGGCTTTTAATGTAATTGACCATTTGAATCACTTTGTCCATAACTTCCCTTAATTCATTCCCAATGATTTGTGCGACTAGTGCCTCGCGATGTAAAAAGCAATGAGTATATATGATATTTTCATTTTCTTTCTTTGCTACAGCTATAAAACCTTTTGTTGAGCCAACCATTGATGGTGCACCATCCGTGCATATCCCGACACAATTTAACCAGCGCAAATTATTTTCCTTCATGAAGAAATCTAACGTTTGAAATATATCCTCACCTCTAGTTCTCAATGGAAGTTCTAGGCAACACAGGAATTGCTCAATAATTTTGTCAGTATGAATGAAACGTATAAAAACCAGTAATTGAGCTAACCCACTGACATCTGTTGATTCATCTAGTTGCAATGTAAAGATCATATTGTCGTCTTGAAAAATATCCTTCATTTGCAGCTTAACGTTAGCAGACATATCTTGAATCCGTCTTCCAATTGTGTTATCTGCCAAAGGGATTTTATTAACTTCAATCTCAAAATCTGGCCCAAACATTGTTCGAACAATAGCAATGCAAGATTGCCTTATGGTGGTTTCGGCAACTGTGTGTGGTTCCTTGTTTTTGGCAATCATTTGAGCAACCAAGTAACTTGCCTTTTGAGCTTTCTCTGATGTCTTCATTCTATTTGTGAATGATGCAGACTGCTTCCTTTTAGATTTTGCAAGCTCAATAAAGTATTCTACTGTTTTTTCTGACAAATGGCTGTGTTTTGTGGTAAAATGGCGTTTTAATTTATTTGGTACCATACTTTCATTTGCAAGTATTTCCCCACAAACTAAACACTGGGGACAAGGATGGTTTTCATTACCAGAAAATGTGAACCCCAGTTCCATATAAGCTTTATTATATAAACGGGGATTGACGATTTTCCCTTTACACTTCTTACGTACTGAGACAGACCGTTCAGTTGATTCTTGCATACTTTGCTCAATAGCTGCTACATTTTGTTCTTCGCAAACGGCATCGTCACCAGCTTTTCGATTCCGAATTATAAACTTATCCAATTTGAGTTTCTGTTTGCCTTCCAGGAAAATGAAGAAATGTGGAAATCTAGAGATAGGAAGAACATGAGATACGAAGTTTAACAATCTTATGCCTTGCTTACAGTCTTCATTCTCTCCAGTAACATTTCAGGATTTGAGTAGCAGATAATCATGTGAAATCAGAGCTCTCAGCACAAGGTGGGACAGAAGTAATAACTGCATCGATGCTGGCTCTGGCAGACTCAGGATGCCAAGTGAGCTGTCCTGAACCCACCAATATATTTCCATGCCATGGTCTTTCCCACCAAAATAGATTGCTTACTTTCCTAAAAAAACAAATCGATGTCTCATTTTTAATCTACTTATTTGAACTGGAAGCAATCAAGAGATAATCCCATAAACAACCACATATTGCTCTGCTATGATACTGGAGCCGTTTTGACTGGATCAGAGACAGGCAACCTAAATAAGGTAGCAGTGCGGCACGCGGAAAACAGGTCATTGAAGGTGGAAGCACCACGCCAACATTGCCCATGGGAAATTCTAATTAAGTTGGAGGACCACGTTTCTGAAACCTCTAAAATGGTTGGAAAATCAAACTGTTGCCCAAGCCGTGTTGAAAATAATGGCTGCCATCTTTCAAGAATCTAGTACCAATCTAGTCAATAATATCATAGGACTTAAGATTGGCCTATAAAACAATAAAGCAAACACAAGGAGATGGTGGACTGAGTGCTGAAAATGTACAGACACTCCCCCCCAGGCACAGATCTAGGTTGAATCCATCATCATTCTTTAGCTCACTTTGTGAGACGGTAAAGATGTAAACGTATGGAAAGACATTTCATTTGTTTTAAAGTTTTTTCGTTCATTGATATGCTTCTCTCTCCTCCCACTCTCACCCTCCCACTTTCACCCTCCCTAAGGAACCAAAGCATGCACAGGTAAGTCTAAATCTCAGGCTGTCTGGCTTGGGTTGAGTGCTGAGCGCTGAAAATGTACAGACACTCCCCCCCAGGCACAGATCTAGGTTGAATCCATCATCATTCTTTAGCTCACTTCGTGAGACGGTAAAGATGTAAAGTATGGAAAGACATTTCATTTGTTTTAAAGTTTCTTTCCTTCTTTGATATGCTTCTCTCACCTCCCACTTTCACCCTCTCATGTATTATTTTATTTGTGTTTTTTCATGGCAAAATACTGACCCACTGAGTTTTTTTATCTGATAGATATTAGGCTGATAAAAGGTTGCTTAACCTCATAAAGATAGTACCTAGCACCAAGATAGAATCATGTAGATGAATGTCAATAGATAGTTTCCCATAAAATACCAAGAAGAGTGAAGTGGGAAATAGAAACAAGCATTGCTGAAGCCAATAGACCGCACCAATCCGAGAGCTATTGGCATTGTCAATGTCATTTAGCCATGTTGAAGAGCAGCGCGTCTGCTGTTCAGCATGGTTGAAAGTCACGTAAAAAAGCCATATGACCCAGCCTGCACTGTATTCTCCAGGGGAGAATCAGTCACTGAGCATGCCATGGAAGACAGATGGACGCCAGTGGACTGGTTCAAATTGGATCAATATGCACATTTACAGGATCTACCTGGGCAGGGGAGCACAGTAGGAGGGCCAGTGAAGAAGAATAGGGATTGGCCTCAGAGATTCTCTTTCCTTTTCAGGGGTTCGGGACCAATAAACCGGATACTTGTCACTCTCTCCAAGCTGCTGCTGTCCAGGCATGGTCTTTCAGAACCCCTCTTAGTACTGCCTTTCTAGTGAGGTGCACCAAAAACAGATTTTGATGCGACATGACATGCAACCACCCGCCTTTCAATTATAGTTATGCTCCAAATTGGGGATTACCTCACAGGCTTCCAGGAAATCTAAATTCTGGCACTATAATTCACTTGATCAACAGACATCCTATGTAGAAGAGAAAAGCCCTCATGCTGACTCCCTCTTGGTTAAAGAACAAATAAAACGTGCAAGATGGTTTGCACGGCCTTTGCACACATTCAGATTTCTGATTCACACTGATACGCTGCTTCGGTATGAAAAGTTCATGCTACCTATCAAATAAAAAAAATATATATGTGAACTGCATTGAGCGCGGTTACTGGATCCCTAGAAAATTACTGCACGTCCAATATACACAGATTTGCATTTACCCTCCTCTAAATAACAAGCAGGCAAAGATGCTCTTTTCTCCACACAAGGACCGTCGTTGAACTCACTGCTGTTAGTATAAAATGAAAACTTACTTACCGAGTGAGTGCCTGGGATGGTGGGGTAGAGGCGGCTCCGATGCCACTGTGTAACAGCAAGGCGTGCGCTCAGGGCTGAGCTGTGAGCAGCGTCGTAGCACTCCCGGAAGGGGGGGAGGTCAATACTTCCACCGGCCTCTCGCTGTATCCAGGCCCGCGTCACTCCGCCACTGAGACCGCCAATGGGACTCTGACAATGCCCCCACTGAGCCTCGGTATAGAGGAATCGAGCTCCTGACCACGAGGCTCTGCTCCGCTGCTGCTGCGCCTTCCGCTTGCACGCCGCAATCACTGAGTGAGGCTCGAGTCGCATTCCCCTAATCTCTGCCTGCAGACGTCATCGCATCGCATTGCGTGACACACCTACGCATGGGGCGCAAAACAGTAACGTGTCGCGCCACACAGTTTGGAAAGCTGTGCCCTAGTATATGGTATACTATGTACCAAGGGCATAGGTACCCCAGAGGCCTACCAGGGGCTGAAGCATGTATTATGCCACCCCTGGAAAGCCACCTAAAATGACACCACAGGTCTGCTACTGCAGCCTGGGTAAGGTGGTGTCAGCACCCCTTACTGTGATATATCACTATATATATATACACACATATAAACCTATGTCACTCCTATGGCAGGCCTTATCAATCCTGAAGGCAGAGTGCTTGGTTCTTATGTGAGAGGGTGCCCCTGCATGAGCAGAACCCCTCTGTAGCATTCGGAGACCCTTCTCTGATGCTGTTTGTAGTGCAGCCTGACCATATACTCTTAAGTGCATTATAACCCAACGGTAAATGCTAACTTTGGACTGGCTGCACGGAAACATGTCATGTTTGGTGTCAAACACCTTGGAATCCTACCCCCACACCAGGAACTGGTGTGGGAGTATGATCCCACCCTTCTAGAGGGAGAGACATGGCAGCACTGGTATACCCGGTAGACACTTAATAGAGCCCTGGCATCACAAAATGGATGCTGCAGCCACAGACACAGGTCTGGCCTTCTGCTGCTGACCGAAACTTCGGCAGGGGAGGCCTGGACAATAGTTTTCCTGTCACAGGGAGGTGTAACCACCTCCCAGACAGGCTTATGTGTATTGGGGCTGGGTCTGAGTGCTTTGAAGTCATGCACTGGGGGCACATTTGGTGTCCCTGTGCATAGTCCAGCTCAAACCGGTTCAGGGGCTTCCAGCCCCTGCTCTGGGGCGAAACTGGACAAAGGAAATGGGTGTAGCCACCCCTCTTTCCAAACCCTCCCATAGGTGGGTCCCCAGAGTTAGTCCAACCCCTTCCTTAGGTATAAGTAAGGAAACCCTGTAACCAGAACTTTAGATATCCCTGGACGAAACTCTGAAGCTGAATCCTGGAACTTCGACGCTCTACTCAAGACTGTCGGACTGAAGAAATCTCCCTTGGGGTCAAGGAATGACTCCTCTGCTTGGCAGACACCAACGAAGTAATTTGCCAGTCTGCATTTCGAAGCTCCCGCCGGACTCCGAAGTATTTGCAGCCCAGGAAGAAGATTTCCAGACATCTCACAGGCCGACCCGAGTCCCCAGCAAACCTGAGACCCGCAGCCCTCGTGAGTAGTGTGGTCACCGTGCACTTTTGCAAGTGCATTGACTTCTCAACGTCTCCTGAAGTCGTGCTTGAGCTGACTTGTAGCCCCCATCTCGAGCACTAAATCCCCCAAAGATTGTCAGCCTGGTCACTCCAAGTGACCCGTGGGACGCCATTTTGTGTTTCGTCTCGAGGTCCCTTCGCGATCCCTGGTCTGTCAACTGGTGGGACCCTGTGAGGGTAACTTTGAATTTCCTTGGGCTTTCCTGGTTGCTCCAGACGTGCCCTGACTCCCTACCAAGTGGTGAGTCCCACAGACCTTGCTGGTCTGCACCGAAGCATCTTTCTCATTTCTGCATGGGTTGCTGTTGCCAAGACTTGTTGTGTCCAATCTGGGCACCGACACTGCAGCATTCGACATCCTTCGTGGGACAACTCGAATCCAGCTCCTGGTTGACCTCGACGCCTCCTGGTCCTCGTGGCTGAAGAGTCAAGCGTCACCTCCTTCACCTGAAATCACCTGACATCGGTGGGCATCTGCCTTTCGCCTTCCTGGTCACTGGCTAGTGACCCAGACTCTGTCCCCTCTGCTTTCAGGTTCTTCTCATCTTCGATCCAGGTTTGGATCTCTTCGGACACTTTGCATCTTCCCGGCAGCAGCACTTCTTCGCCAGCTCCCATTGAAATCGACGACGCGACCCGACACCATTTGACACCTATGCACCCGGTTTCCCTGGGTGAGGTAACTTGAGTACTCCGGTGCTCCTGTGGGTGTTGACCCAAGAACTTCCTAAGTCCCAAAGGTTTTGGTCCTGACTCATTTCTAAGGGTCCCTAATCTTTAAAAATCTAACCGCGACTTTCCCCATTGAAGCTAACGGGAGCTCACGGCTGTGTTCACACACTGCACACGGCCCCCGTGGGTCCCCTGTGTCACTACCTGGTGTGGTTCCTTGGGATCCCCGCAATTCTACAGGCTCTAGGCCTTGTGTCTAGTTAAGTCGTGGTTTTGATACCACTATTTTAATATATGGTTTGGCTCGCCCTTAGGGCCTGACGTGTATTTGTGCTATTTTACTGTCATATTTGAAGGGTAACTTATGTGTTTTGACCTCTAGTCTCATAAAGAGACTAGGAGGGTGTGTTTAGTAATAAATACATATATTTTATATATATATACCTGGTGTGGATGTCTTTCATTTAGGCACTCAAGAGATTATAGACTGGTAAAACAAGCTGCTTTACATTCCTTCAAGACTTAGCCTGAAGGCTGCTCGCCATAGCTACCACTAGGATAGCTTTCAATAAAGGTTGTCTTTTTAACCTATAACCAATAAGGGGTTGTTTGGACTGGTACAGTGTGGCCACTATAACTAGTGGTACAAAAGGGGGTGGTGAAAAAAAGGGGGTGGTGATGGACAGAGCATCAGAACCAATCAAACACTCACACCCAGTCAACAGATCTGGGTTTGATCCATCACCGTTCTTTAGCCCACTCTGCCACCCCAGTTCAGACATGGCCCCTTTTGTACCGCTTTGTTCGCCATAAGTTGGCAGGGTATGCTCAGACGTGAGTCCCTTGCTCACTTTGCCACTGTATTCAAGCAAGCCTGGCTGAAGACGGCTGAAATGCCAGAAACCGGTCCTAGGAAGCTTGTTTCCGGTCCAGGGAAGGCATGGCTTGGCAGTTCGGGCTGGACTGTTCCCATGAGGCACAGGGTCAGACTGATTTGCATATGGCCATGTCTGAACTGGGGTGGCAGAGTGGGCTAAAGAACGGTGATGGATCAAACCCAGATCTGTTGACTGGGTGTGAGTGTTTGATTGGTTCTTACGCTCCGTCCATCATCACCCCCTTTTGTACCGCTTTGTTCGCCATAAGTTGGCAGGGTATGCTCAGACGTGAGTCCCTTGCTCACTTTGCCACTGGATTCAAGCAAGCCTGGCTGAAGACGGCTGAAATGCCAGAAACCGGTCCTAGGAAGCTTGTTTCCGGTCCAGGGAAGGCATGGCTTGGCAGTTCGGGCTGGACTGTTCCCATGAGGCACAGGGTCAGACTGATTTGCATATGGCCATGTCTGAACTGGGGTGGCAGAGTGGGCTAAAGAACGGTGATGGATCAAACCCAGATCTGTTGACTGGGTGTGAGTGTTTGATTGGTTCTGATGCTCTGTCCATCACCACCCCCTTTTGTACTGCTTTGTTCGCCATAAGTTGGCAGGGTATGCTCAGACGTGAGTCCCTTGCTCACTTTGCCACTGGATTCAAGCAAGCCTGGCTGAAGATGGCTGAAATGCCAGAAACCGGTCCTAGGAAGCTTGTTTCCGGTCCAGGGAAGGCATGGCTTGGCAGTTCGGGCTGGACTGTTCCCATGAGGCACAGGGTCAGACTGATTTGCATATGGCCATGTCTGAACTGGGGTGGCAGAGTGGGCTAAAGAACGGTGATGGATCAAACCCAGATCTGTTGACTGGGTGTGAGTGTTTGATTGGTTCTGATGCTCTGTCCATCACCACCCCCTTTTGTACCGCTTTGTTCGCCATAAGTTGGAGGGTATGCTCAGACGTGAGTCCCTTGCTCACTTTGCCACTGGATTCAAGCAAGCCTGGCTGAAGATGGCTGAAATGCCAGAAACCGGTCCTAGGAAGCTTGTTTCCGGTCCAGGGAAGGCATGGCTTGGCAGTTCGGGCTGGACTGTTCCCATGAGGCACAGGGTCAGACTGATTTGCATATGGACTTGTCTGAACTGGGGTGGCAGAGTGGGCTAAAGAACGGTGATGGATCAAACCCAGATCTGTTGACTAGGTGTGAGTGTTTGATTGGTTCTTACGCTCCGTCCATCACCACCCCCTTTGTACCGCTTTGTTCGCCATAAGTTGGCAGGGTATGCTCAGACGTGAGTCCCTTGCTCACTTTGCCACTGGATTCAAGCAAGCCTGGCTGAAGACGGCTGAAATGCCAGAAATCGGTCCTAGGAAGCTTGTTTCCGGTCCAGGGAAGGCATGGCTTGGCAGTTCGGGCTGGACTGTTCCCATGAGGCATAGGGTCAGACTGATTTGCATAGGGCCATGTCTGAACTGGGGTGGCAGAGTGGGCTAAAGAACGGTGATGGATCAAACCTAGATCTGTTGACTGGGTGTGAGTGTTTGATTGGTTCTTACGCTCCGTCCATCACCACCCCCTTTTGTACCGCACTATAACTAGTGGACAGCATATACCAGGCCAACTTCTCACAATTGGTGTATTGAATGATGAGTAAACGAAAATCGTTATCAGGCTAGGGAGTTGTAGGGACCCTGGATGCGTTTTTACTGAGGGCTGAGTCAGCGTTAATTCACGAAATTGCTCTTACTGAGCGTAGATTATCCTTAGAGCCTCAGCGCTCATTAAGCCATCTGGCAACAACCTCTCCATTGGTACATCCTAATTCTAATTCCCCCTAAGCAAGGAGCTGCACACTACAGTGTCTGAAACAGGAACTAATGGGGTCCCGGAGTTAACATATAGTTCATTAAGACCAATAGTAGTAACCAGGGCCCAGAAAGCAAAAATTAGCCAAGGGAGTAGCCCCGCACCTTCATCCAAAAAAATTAGGGGGCAAAGCTCAAATAGGCAAAACCACCCCCTCCCAAAGAGAGGCCGTAAATCTAAGATTGTGGAGAGGGAATCTAGTCCTGGTGGTGACACGTTACATAATGTCCCGGTATCAGGAGCTCCAAACTCAACTCATGGTAATGATAGTGAAGAGTTTTGGAAAAAATTAGATCTGGTTGTCGCAAACTATTTGAAACCTTTAACGCTTAGATTGTCGCATTTGGAGGCGACTGTGGGGAAATTAGAAGCATTTATTAGTAATGCTCTTTCAGCTCCGACT
This sequence comes from Triturus cristatus, assembly GCF_964204655.1. NCBI lineage: Eukaryota > Metazoa > Chordata > Amphibia > Caudata > Salamandridae > Triturus > Triturus cristatus. The sequence goes on along the minus strand of NC_140580.1, from coordinate 229,653,285 downwards.
GACATCTGCCAATGTAGAACAAAGGCTGCCGCATTAAGCAGTAATGTCATCTTAACAGCTAGTCAGAGTAAATACAACACAGGGAATGGGAATACATCCCAATGAGCCTCCTTGGACTCTATATCTAAGTCCAATACCATGGCCCGGGTGTCGACAACAAACCTAGAAGAAACATCATCTACCCAAAGACAAGTAGAGCCTGCAAAGGATATGACCCGTGAGAATGACCAGCTGACTAATGCTCGAATTGGTGCCCTCCCTGTTAGTAATAAGGGGACACGCATTGAGAGAGCCCAGCCCCTAAGTGAATCACAGCGCCAACACTCGTCCCATGGTAATTTGTTTCACCATAATAGCCAGCAGTCCCCTGTATGCCCAAATATTTTACATCTGCCTCCAGCAGTGACACCATATACTATTGTGTTGGCCAATGTTCCCCCTCTGCTTCCTGGAGTGGTGGAGCATTGGTCAACACTGAGGAAAAAGTAATTGCACTTACTTAGTGAAAGGACAGGCATAACAAACCTGCTATTTGCAGAGTTTAAGCTGGCACGGCGGATTGGATGGGTAGGTGGCTCCAACAAGTCCTATTTGGGTGACTGTGTAGCTTTAACTTTTGGGTCGCCAGACCTTGTCTATACTATACTAGATAAGGTGGCCAATATCCCAGTTAGAACTAAGGGGATAAATGTTCTACCTCTGGGTTTCTTTTACCAACCAGTCAGCCCCCCTCAGTGTACACCAGTAGATTAGAGATTTTGTGGGTTAAGACAGTACAGGTATGCAGTTCCAGTCAGGAACCACTTCTTTTTAACACAATGGAGGATATTGACTGACTGGTTCCCCCAAGCAGGCACTTAAACCAGGTTGACGGTTCACCTAGGGGTGGTGAGATGGTTACCTCATTAAACATCTGTAATCCAGACCTAGAGAAAATAGAGACTGGGTCATCCCCTTGTAGATATTTAAATCATGTTGACGGACTACTTAGGGGTTGCGAGGTGGCAACATTAATAAACGTTTGTAATCCAGGTCAAGAGGTAATAGCGACTGGGTCAACCCCGACTATAGATAAACAAGGGAGTGAGACCCTTGATATCAGTTCAGGCTACCATCTTGTACCGGGTGAATTACCAGCTGAAGCCCGAGTAATACCCAACAATGATAGTCCAACTCCCTCTATCTCAGCCCCAGCAACACTCTTGTCTAATGATGAGCACTCTCTATGCAAGATTATTTCTTGGAACATCGCAGGGCTGCGTAATAAGATAGAAAATCAAACTTGGCACGAGTTTATATCACATTATGATGTACTATGTTTACAGGAAACTTGGTCTAAAGAACCGCTCCATATAAATGGATTTAGAACATTTTACACACCTGCAGTGAAGGGGTTAGGGGGCAGAGCAAAGGGAGGGCTCTGTACATATATTTCAAACATGTTGATATTTGACAAAATAGAATCAAAGCTGGGGGACAGTCAGTATCAGTTGGTCACATTGCATTTACGTTTGTCCCATTGTGTTATCCTGGTTAACTTTTATAATAACATCCATCCAGATGCTCTTGACAAAGTTTTAAAGAACCTTGGTGGTGATCTAAATTCCATCAGTAATGCCAGCAAAAAAGATGTTATGGTGATTTTTGTGGGGGATTTCAACTGTGTTTTATGCCCGCATGAGGACAGAAGAATCTGTGGACTTCATGATGATGATGTAATACCCATTTATGCCATACTCCAGTGGGAGAGCTATTTAATAAATTGATGTTAAGCTTTTTTTCTAATTTCAATATACTTTTTATTGTTTTTTTTTACAACATATGACATATAACATATAACATATAACATGTAATCCTCAACGCTTTGTTGTTACAGGGCAGCCAAAACTGGCTGAATTAGCTGAAGTACATTTTCGGTAGCTTGACTGCCCCCCATTCACTGTCATCATATGGGAAAAGGAAGAACTGGAATGGGCAAAGATAGGGATTAGGGTAGAGAGAGAAAGAGATAGCATGCCAGAGTTATTTTTAGTTTTTTTTCAATTTCCTCGCTAGTGTCAAGTTTTCGTGAGGTTGTGCTTTTCGAGTCGTTCTTCTAGAGCTACTCAGGGCGGCTCATATGTGTCTAGGTACTTGTCCAGGGATGCCCACATACGCCTGCAGGGCTGTCTCCATGGTGAGTCTCGTAGGGCAGATGTGTCAGCGCCTCTGAGATACGTCACCCAATTGAGCCATCCCTTGAACGTTGCCTTGGAGGTGTCTTTCCATTTAGTGAGTATCATTTTGACTCCCGCTGTTAGAAGGAGATCCAGTAGGTCGCTATTATGTTGTGGGTCTACCTCTGTTGTAATAAATGCAGTTGCCAGGGTAGCGAATTCCGTTTTTAGTGTGCAGCCTAACATTTTGTTTAAGAAAGTGAAAATCTTCTCCCAGAATTTTTTGACTTTGGGACAGTGATAGATAAAGTGTGCCAGGTCCCCCTTTTCGTCATTGCAATTCCAGCACTGATCATTGTCCATCAGGCCCAGGCGAGCCGGGGTCCGGTAGGTTTTGTGTAATAGCCAGAATTTTGTCTGAGCTCAAACCGGGGATATTTTATTTTGCGTAAGGGAAGTCCATAGCATCTGGATCTCTTTCTCGCTGAGTGTAGCTCCGAGTTGAGACTCCCAGTAAGTGAGTGTCTTTTCATTGAGTTTGGTTGAGCTGGGTCGTAGTAGTCTGTAAAGGTGTGATACCTGGTGGCCTATTCTGTTGAGGTTAGCCATGTATTGGATGATTGAGGGCTTGTGATTAGAGAGTTTCACTTTGGTCAGGGCTGTTTTGATTTTAAGGAAGTTGTACAGTTCTATGTCTGGTAAGTTATGTTTGTTTTTTTAGCATGCTAAAAGTGGAGGGGCTTTCTCCCTCTTCAAGCTGGACAGGGTAGGAGATACCTATTTTTTTCCATGAGTCAAAAGATAGCGGTTTACCTCTGTATTTTATCCTTGCGTTAGCCCACAGTGATTCCCATCTTGAGATTTTTATGCTGTGTTCTATCTTTTGATCTACTTTTAGTAGGGCATTTCTCATGTTTTTTAGTATTGGGTTTGCTGCCAGTATCTGTTTATTAGCTGTTAGAAGAGCTAATGGCTCAAGGTTGTTTAGCATGGCTCTCTCAATTCTAAGCCAGACCGGTGTGTAGTCCTGGCTGGGCAGGATCCAGTAGGTTCCCTGTTTCGCTAAAAATGCAGTTTGGAAATTGTTGAAGTCCGCCAGATTTAATCCCCCCAGTTTTTTGTCTAGCCTTAATTTTTTAAGGCTTATCCTCGCTTTTTTGTCTCGCCAGATGAATTTATTTAACATCTTGTCTATTTTGCGATGGAAATCATCCGTGAGTATGAGAGGGAGCATATTCAACAGGTAGTTGACCATTGGGGTGATCATCATCTTCACTGTGTCTATCCTCCCCCACCATGTTATGAATTTGGGCGACCAGTCTTCCAACAGCGTCTTTGTCTTGTCTAGCATTAGTTTTTCATTTTGTTCAAGTGTGCTTTTGAGGTCATTACCGAAGTGTATACCTAGGTATTTATTGAAACCGGTTTGCCAGGCAAGGCCCGAAAACCCCAGTATCTCTCTAGTGGTGTAGATGTTAAGTGGTTTACATTCTGACTTGTCCTTATTTAGCTTATATCCAGAGAGGGTTGAGTACTTCTCTATGGTCTTCATGAGGGCCGTGATGGAGGATTTTGGGCTTTCTGTGACAATGAGAATGTCATCCGCGTACGCGGCTAGTTTGACTGTGACCTCATTAATGGTGACCCCCTTCATCTCCTCATTGGCCTCGATATCCCTGATCAGTGGTTCTAGGGCCAGTAGAAACAGCGAGGGGGACAGGGGGCATCCCTGCCTTGTCCCTCGCTGTAGGGTGAAGGGTTCTGAGACCGCCCCATTGACTACAATTCGAGCTCTGGGTTTTTCGTATAGTGCCATAACTTTTCGTGTGTATGATTCCCCCAAGTTGTATATCCGCATGCACTGCTCCAGGAAGTGCCATGATACCCTATCAAACGCTTTCTCGGCGTCTAGTGTAATGGTCACCACTGGTTTGCCAGTCTTGGCGGCCCTTTCGAGTATATGGCACAGGAGTCTGGTGTTGTCATGTGACATGCATGTCTTTAGGAATCCTACCTGTGTGTTACTTATCAGCTGTGGTAGAACCTTGCTAAGCCTTGTTGCCAGGATTTTGGCGTATACTTTGCAGTCAACATTTATTAGTGAGATGGGCCTGTAGTTTTGGGGCAGCTGAGTGTTTTTGCCTTCCTTCGGGATAACTATTATATTTGCTTCAGACATGGTTTGTGAGACCATCCCCGCCCCCTCGCAGTGGTTGAAAACTTTCTTCATAATTGATTGCAGGTGAGTTAAGAAAGTCTTATAGAAGGTGGCTGTGTACCCGTCTGGCCCGGGTGCTCTGTCATCTATAAGAGACTTCACTGCCATATTGATTTCTGTTCAGTTTATCTCCCGTCCCAATGTGTGTGCTTCCTCAGACGTTATCTTCGGGAGGTTTAGTCTGTCTAGGTATTCAGTGCAACCACCTTCGTCCAAAGATTAGTCTTTTTTGTAGAGATCTGGCTAGAACTCACTGAATGTTTGTAGGATCTCCTTGTGTCTTGTGTGTGTGATGTTTTGTGAGTCCGTGATTGATAAGATGGTATGCTGTCTTTGTTTGTGTTTCAGGAAAGAGGCTAGGATCTTCCCTGCTTTGTTAGCCTTGCAGAGGTTAATTGCTTTATATTTGTTTATCCACATTCCGGCCCTTTCGCTCAAGATTCTGTTGTATTCGTATTTTTTCTTTGTGAGTTCTGTCAGCGCGCAAGCATTCTCTGAATCTGTGATATGGGTTGCCTCTAACCTTTTGATGTCCTATTCTAGTTGGTCTAACTGTGCTTTCGCATTTCTGTTAATTTTGGCTTTAATATCTATAATTGTGCCCCTGATTGTGGCCTTTAGTGCGTCCCACATGGTCTTAGGATCCATGCCCGCTGTGTCATTAAATCTGACGTATTTCTTAATGGCTTCTTCTATTTTATCTTTGTTGGGCTGGTCTGACAAGACGTCGCTATTGAGTCTCCATCTACGTGGATGGTCTTCATTGTGTCACCCGCACAGCAATAGGCTGATGCACGAGTGGTCCGAGACAGTTCTTGTCGCAATGTCAGTGTGCTCTATTAAGTGGGTGTGTGTTCCTGAGATTAATATGTAATCTATCCTGCTGTATGAGTTGTGTGGGTTGGAATAAAAGGTGTAATCTCTAGTGTCAGGGTGTTGTAGCCGCCACGGGTCTTTAAGGTTGAACCTGGTAAATATGTTTTTTAGTGTAGTGTGTGCGTTTGGGGGGAGTGAGTGGCAATTTGATTGTCTGTCAAGAGTGTCATCTAGTGCTATGTTGAAGTCGCCTGCCATCACTGTTAGGTCATTTTGTGGAATTGCTTCCTGTCTTTTTGAGATGTCCTCCCAAAATTCGGAGTCATCAGCGTCGGGGCCATAGATGTTCACTACATGTATGCTTTCTTCCCCCCTTTTCAGATGCGTCACAAGAATCCTCCCCTCTTCATCGCATTGTTGTTCCTCTATTGTCACTTTGGAGTTCTTGTTTATCAGGATAATCACCCCCCGCTTTCCTCCCTGTGGCCGGAGAGCAGGCCATCTGTCCGATCCATCTCGCTCTAATTCGTTCGGCATCATCTAAAGATAGCCTGGTCTCCTGTAGCAGGGAGACATCTCCTTTTGTTTTAGCTAGGTAATCTAGTATTTTCTTCCTCTTAACTGGGTGGTTGAGACCCTTGACATTAGGGAGACTATTTTTAGGTTGGACGCTAAGGATTTCGGGCTGTCTAGTGACATTTGTTTACGATGGATGTTCGCTGTTCTCCCAAAACCTCCCTTGCGTTGTGTTTTAAACTCCTCCTTCCCCCTTTGGTATTCTGCCTAGTGGATGGGTACTGTCTGTGTCTCCCCCTTTTGGGCCCTCTTCTGTACTCCCCCCCAGGTCCTAGTGGCAATTTCTTTCTTGCATGCAAGTGTAGAGAGAAAGATTAAGCTAGGATAGAGGACAGTGGATAGATTCCAAGTAAATATACCTGACATACAGTACAGACATAACAAAAACAAACCCTCCCTTCCCCCCTCCCCCCACCCTCCCTGTCCCAAAATATGGTATTCTAGACGTGCGACGGCAAGATCCCGCTCCACTTCCCCTGGTATACTTTGATTCTTTATGCTAGTGTTGCTAATATAGATACCCCTCCTCCTTCTTATCTGTCTTGCTCTCTGTTGTCCTTATTTACTAATATAGGTATTCCCTCATGGTTACTTCGTTTCCCCTTATTTCGCTCCTTTAGTTTCCCTCCCCAAAAGGATATAGTGTTATTTTGTTCTCTGCTGAGTCCCGTCGCCTGGTGTTATTCAAGTTACAAACTCTGTTTCTTTAGATTCTCCGATCTCACCACTTCTTGTGCTGGTCCGATTTCTAGTTTTATTCTTGCAAGTGGGTCGTCCATTCGAGGTAGATATTTGTGAGCTTAGGTTTCGCCTGAGGTAGGTCATGTGTACTGGGGTAGAAATGGTTTCAGCTCCTGAGTGTGCCTAAATGTTCAATTTTTAGTCTTTGCTCCTTCCGTCATTCCACTCTTGGTTCCGGCGAGGCTCGCCTCTTGCTTGTTCCTGCCTGCGAAATTTCCATCTCTTGCTGTGTTGGTCCTTGTAAGTATCTGGACAGCTCTTTTGGGTCTTCAAAGACGCGCGATCTTCCTTTGTCTCTAATTCTGAACTTTGTATGGCCTACAAATGATAAAATTATGTTCTCCTTCCTTAGTTTGTCTCACTGGGCCAGAAACCCTTTTCTTATGTCAACTGTGGGCTTAGAGTAGACTTGTGTGAGGATTATTTTGTGACCGTTCCACTGCATAGTTTTTTTTTTCTGGCCACAGCAAAAATAGCTTCAGTGTGTTGCAATCGGAGTGGTTTGCATATTATGGGGCGTGGTACCGCCCTCTTCGTGGGTGTAGGAAGGTGGAATCTGACTGCATGGTTGCCCCCACTTTTTTCCTGGTGGTTGAATGGTTTTTGACTAGTCTGGCTGGGATCCTGCTATCCAGGACCCCAGCCTATCTGCTTACTCCCTTAAATGACTGGTGTGCAGATTAGATGCACTAGTGATTGGATACTGTGGTACCTTATGAGCCCCTAGTTTATGGTACCTTAGGTACCAAGGGCATAGGTACTTCACAGGCCTACCAGGGGCTGAAGCATGTATTATGCCACCCCTGGGAAGCAGACTGAATCTGACAACATATGCCTGCTACTACAGCCTGGGTGAGGTAGTGTTAGCACTCCTCACTGAGGTATAGGTTCCTATATGTCACCATACACACACATATAAACCTATCAATCACCCCTAAGGCAGGCCCTATCAATCCTGAGGGCAGGGTGCTTGGTTTACAATGTGAGGGGGTGCCTCTGCATGAGCAGGACCCCTCTGCAGCTGGCAGAGACTATTCTCTGTGGCTGTTTGTGGATGCGGTTAAACCATATACTCTTAAGTGCATTATAACCTCCCGGTAAATGCTAACTTTGGAATGACTGCATCAAAACATGTTGTGTTTGGTGTCAAACAACTTGGAATCATACCCCCACACCAGTAACTGGTGTGGGAGTATGATCCCACCCTTCTAGAGGGGACGACATGTACCCACTGTGGAAACACAGTAGAAATCTGAAAGAGCCCTGGCATCACAAAATGGATGCCACCAGCACAGACACTGGGCTACCCTCCTGCTGCTGACTGAAACTCGCAGTGGAGGAGGCCCAACAATAGGCATCCTGTCACAGGGAGGTGTCACCACCTTCCAGACAGGATTTAGTGTATTGGGGCTGGGTGGGTGCACTCCTAGAGTGCTTTGAAGTCCTGCACTGGGGGAGCAGTAGGCTCCTCTGTGCATATGCCAGCTCAAACCGGTTCAGGGGCTACAAAGGGAAGTGGGTGTAACCACCCCCTACTCTGACCCTGCCAGATGAGTGGTCATAAAGCTAGTCCCTAACTTTCTTTTAGTATAAGATAGGGAACCCTTGCCATTGCAAAATAGATTACCCTGGACGACGCTTTACAAGAAGAATCCTGGCCCTTCGACGTTCCACTACCTTTGGAAGACGGAAGAATCTCCCTTGGAGTCAAGGAGTGACTCCCCTGCTTGGCAGGCACCCAAAACTCTAATCAACGGTCGCAAACCTTCCCGCTCCCACCAGATTCCAAAGTCCCCGCAGCCCTGGAAGTGGATTTCCTGACTTCTTGACGGCCATTGTGAGTCGCCAGCAAAGCTGAGGTGAGTGGACCCCACGAGTGACGAGGAACAGCAATACCCGGGAACCGTGCACTATTGTCGAGTGCAACCCCTTCACGGAATTCTACGAACTTGTGCAGTGGACCATTTGTGGCCCAAGTCTCCAGCAGGTTGTGCACCGAAAATCAGAGGCCTACCCCGTCCCGAGTGACCGTGGGCTCCTGTAAAGCATTTCCTCACGAGGCGTCTTAACGATCCCTTGCCCGCTGGCTTGTGGGTCCCCTGAAGACTTTCTCATCAAACCAAAGGGCTTCCCTGGTTGCTCCAGTCCTGCCCTCACTTACCCTCACTGGGTGAGTTCCTCAGACCTTGCTGGTCTGCACCGCTGACTTTCTTCAATTTCCATGAGACTTGCTGTTGCCAATGCTTGTTGGGTCCAATCCGGTTGCCGACACCTCCGTAAGCTGCAGACTTTGTGGGACACTCCGAATCCAGCTCCTGGTTGTCCTCGACACCTCCTGGACCTCGTGGCTGAAGAGTCAAAACACCCTTGATCACCTGAAATCACCCGACATCCGGGGGCATCCATCTTCCTGGCCCCGGGTCACTGGCAAGTGACTGTGAACACTGTCCCTTCTGCTTTCAGGTCTTCTTCATCTTGAATCCAGCCTTGGATTCCACCGGACACTTCTTCAGTCTTCACAAGCAGCAAAACTTCTTCAGCTTCCATAGAAAACGACGACGCGACCCGACACCAAAAGACACCTATGCACCCGGCTTCCCTGGGCGAGGTAACTCGTGCACTCCGGTGCTCTAGTGGGTGTTGGCCCACGAACTACTTACCTTGTAAGTGACTTGCTTGTAGACTTAAACTTTAAAAATTCAACCGCGTCTTGCTCCATTGAAATCAATAGGGAACCCGTGGCTGTGTTCTCACACTGCACGCGTCTCCCGTGGGTCTTTTACTTACCTACCTTGGGTGGATTAGTGAAGCCCCAGCGATTCTACAGGCCCTAGGCCTTGTCCCTCTGCAAGTCGACTTTCCTAAACCTCTTTTTTAGTATATGGTCTGGTACGCCCCTAGGGCCCCAGCCATATTTGTGCTTAACTTATTGTGAAACGTTGATATTTGAATGTGTTCCTGACTTCTAATCTCATAAAGAGATTAGTAGAGTGTGTCTACTAATAAATACTTATATATTTGATATATATACCTGTGTGGTGTCCTTTCATTTGGTAATTCAAGAGATCATAAGGTAAAACAAGCTGCTTTACATTCCTCAGAGACTTAGCCTGAAGGCTGCTCTCCACAGCTACCACTAGGATAGCTTTCTTTAAAAGGTTGTCCTAAACCTATCTACCATAAGAGTTGAATTGGACTGGTGCAAGGTGACCACTATAACTAGTGACCAGCATATGCCAGGCCAACTTCTCACATTGGTGGGCAGCGTGTGGGATTCCAGCTTGCCATTGTTTTACCAGAAAATCTCTATTTGAATTACTAACTGAAAACCACTAAAGGTACTCAAGGTACATATAAAAGTCAAGCTTAGTATCAATAAGTTCTACTGAACTTAGAGCTGTTTGTGAAGGGATAGCACACCCTTGCTACAGCTCAAGCTAGGATCAGTAGGCCACAAACTAGTGTAGGTAGTACAACACTGCACAACACTAGAATGTCCTCAAAGGGTGGGGCCAGTGGGTCCACTCAGCCTCAGTATAAGGACATGACCTTCTTTGACCTGAAGGCCATGTGTGTTGCAAGACACCTGAAGCTAGGACAGAGTCCCTCCACACTAGGCCTGATAGATCTGCTAACAACAGATGATCTGAGGTTGGCTCTAGGAGCTAACAGATCTGAATCAGGGAGTGGGTCAATTACAGTGTCTGGGTCAGATGATGAAAATCATGATGACCAGGACTCTGTGATTGAAGGGCCAGATCCAGAAGGATCTGAACAGGACAGAGGAATTCTCCCCAAGAGAACTGACAGAGTAGAAGAGAGGGTTAGGTCCCCTTCAATGGAATCTGACTACTCATATCACTCTGGAAGAGAATCTGTTCATCAGAGGAGCTCATACTTTAATAGAAGAGAGACCTCCACTGAAAGAATGTACAAACTGCTACAGTATGAGGAAGCAAGATTTGCATTTAAGGCCAAGCAGTTGGCATTAGATGAAGAAGCCTTTGAGCTCCAGAGAGCTTCTAGAAAAGAGGGGTTAGAACCCCCTGGTGGCAGCAACAGTGTCCCTAGAATCAGAGATTATATCCCAGATCATAGGAACCTGTCCAAGGTTGTTCCTCCCTACCAGAGTGGGGATGTTATCCACAAGTGGATAACTGCTATGGAGAGGGCCTGTAAAGTACAACAGGTCCCCCAGAAACAGTGGGCAGCAATCTTGTGGCTCTCCTTTTCAGATTAAGGTAGATACAAGCTCCTCACTGTTAGAGAAGAGGATGCTGATGATTATGAAGCCCTGAAGAGTGCATTGATAGATGGGTTTGGCTTAACCACTGAACAGTACAGGTTGACGTTCAGAGATACCCAGAAGGCACAGACACAGGACTGGGTGGACTTTGTAGATTGTGCTACCAAGGCTCTGGAGGGTTGGATAATTGACAGTAGAGCAACTGACTTTAAGGGATTGTATAATCTAATAATGAGATAGCAGATGCTTAACAATTGTCAAAACCAGCTCTTACACCAGTACCTGGTGGACTCTGATCTGACCTCTCCCCAAGAATTGAAAAAGAAGGCAGACAAATGGGTCAGAACCAGGGTGAGGCCCAAGAACCAAGGTGGTGACCAGAAGAAAGATTCCACTAAGCCCAAAGAGAAAGGTGGGGATAATAAAAATACAGAAATGTCCTCTGAAGGGCCCCAAAAACCCAGTTCTGTGGGTGGGTCCCAAAATCTTTCCTCTTCCAATAAGAAACCCTATTGCCATGTGTGCAAACAACCTGGCCACTGGAAAACTGACTCCAGCTGTCCAAAGAATGGCAATAAAGAAAATGTTCCTCCCACTGCAGCTCCAACACCTCCTGTTACTACTAGTAGTAATCCTCCAGGTGGTGGGAGTGCACCCAAAAACTTAGTTGGGTTTTCTTGGGGAACTCAGGTGGAATCTGGCCTAACCAGGTCCCCTACACAAGCAACTCTAGTCTGTGATGGTGGCATGGGGTTTGCCAACTTTACCATGAGTCCCAATATTTTGGGCAGGAACAGACAAGAGCCCATGATCAATGGTCAGTAGGCAGTGGCCTACAGGGACACAGGGGATAGTGTCACCATGGTGACAAGGAGACTAGTGCCCCTAGATCAGCTTTTACCTGAGTTTAGATACCAGGTGACCAATATTGATGGAATTAGGACAGACCATCCCATGGCAATGGTAAATCTCAGCTGGGGAGGGGTCACTGGCCCAAAGAGAGTGGCAGTGTCCCCAACCTTGCCTGTAGATTGTCTACTGGGGAATGATCTGGAGATCTCAGCCTGGGCTGAGGTAGATCACAATGCCCATTTAAGAATGTTAGGCATCCCTGAGAGAGTGGATGAGGCCCTGAGGGCCTCACCCCCACCCCAGGAGAAATTAAGGGAGTGAAGCCTGAAATAATGGATCACTCCACACAAACAGAGAGCATAGGGGGTGAGGAACAGTCCTCCGCCCACCAGACTAAAGGTAAGGGTCAGCTTCCTAAGGTAACTGATCCTGCACCTTGTGCAGTAACTGCCCCAGAAGTGGTCAGGCCTGTCCTGACCACATCCTTGATGGAAGGGGATCCTTCCAAGGTGGTACCCAGTCTGGAGCAGGTATCCTGCAGCTCTCTACCCTGCCTCGGTCAGCCCAGGACTGCAGAGGTCAGGGAGGTCAGTGGACCCTTAGTGGGCCCCTGTCCAGAGGAACCCCCTCATCAACAGATTAGGGACACCCAACAGAGGAGTTCTAGCCAGGTGAATATTCCTCTACATACTGAGGGATCCCCCTTACCCCTATGTACAGGTATCCCACAGATGGACTCTGTTGGGCACAGGGAGACCTGGGACATAGTTGCCCCAAACATTCCAATGCCCTCCACTGTTCCAACCAGAGGGACCCAACCCCCAGCTGTAGGAAGCCAGAGGTTGACCCTTAGCGCCAGATATGACACAGTCATGGACAGAAAGGCTTCCATGGTGACCAGTGTCCTGAGGAAGTTGAGACCACCCCAAATAGGGCCTCACTTCCAGACTCAGACACCCCACCAGCCTGCTTCTGTACCAAAACACAATACAGGTAATTCCCCTAGACTTTGGGGAAACTCTAGAACCCCTTGGGGTAGGATTTCCCAAGTGGACCATGAGACAGGGAGCAACCATGCTAGTGCAAGTTCTTCCTTATATGGCCACTCAGGAAATAAAGGCTTATCTGGACAAGGTTAGCCTTATCTCCTTTCGTTTGGGGGGGGGGTTATGTAGGAAGGTGGAATTTGACTGCATGGTTGCCCCCACTTTTTTCCTGGTGGTTGAATGGTTTTTGACTAGTCTGGCTGGGATTCTGCTAGCCAGGACCCCAGCCTATCTGCTTACTCCCTTAAATGACTGGTGTGCATATTAGATGCACTAGTGATTGGATTCTGTGGTACCTTATGAGCCCCTAGTTTATGGTACCTTAGGTACCAAGGGCATAGGTACTTCACAGGCCTACCAGGGGCTGAAGCATGTATTATGCCACCCCTGGGAAGCAGACTGAATCTGACACCATAGGCCTGCTACTGCAGCCTGGGTGAGGTAGTGTTAGCACTCCTCACTGAGGTATAGGTTCCTATATCTCACCATACACACACATATAAACCTATCAGTCACCCCTAAGGCAGGCCCTATCAATCCTGAGGGCAGGGTGCTTGGTTTACAATGTGAGGGGGTACCTCTGCATGAGCAGGACCCCTCTGCAGCTGGCAGAGTCTATTCTCTGTGGCTGTTTGTGGATGCGGTTAAACCATATACTCTTAAGTGCATTATAACCTCCCGGTAAATGCTAACTTTGGAATGACTGCATCAAAACATGTCGTGTTTGGTGTCAAACAACTTGGAATCATACCCCCACACCAGTAACTGGTGTGGGAGTATGATCCCACCCTTCTAGAGGGGACGACATGTACCCACTGTGGAAACACGGTAGAAATCTGAAAGAGCCCTGGCATCACAAAATGGATGCCAAAATGGATGCCACCAGTACAAACACTGGGCTGCCCTCCTGCTGCTGACTGAAACTCGCAGTGGAGGAGGCCCAACAATGGGCATCCTGTCACAGGGAGGTGTCACCCCCTTCCAGACAGGATTTAGTGTATTGGGGCTGGGTGGGTGAACTCCTAGAGTGCTTTGAAGTCCTGCACTGGGGGAGCAGTAGGCTCCTCTGTGCATATGCCAGCTCAAACCGGTTCAGGGGCTACCTGTCCCTGCTCTGGTGTGAAACTGGACAAAGGGAGGTGGGTGTAACCACCCCCTACCCTGACCCTCCCAGAGGAGTGGTCATAAAGATAGTCCCTCCCTTTCTTTTAGTATAAGATAGGGAACCCTTGCCATTGCAAACTAGATTACCCTGGATGACGCTTTACAAGAAGAATCCTGGCCCTTCGACGTTCCACTACCGTTGGAAGACGGAAGAATCTCCCCTTGGCAGGCACCAAAAACTCTAATCAACGGTCGCAAACTTTCCTGCTCTCGCTGGAGTCCGAAGTCCCTGCAGCCCCAGAAGTGGATTTCCTGACTTCTCAATGGCCATTGTGAGTCCCCAGCAAAGCTGAGGTGAGTGGACCCCACGAGTGATGAGGAACAGCAATACCCGGGTACCGTGCACTATTGTCGAGTGCAACCCCTTCCGGATGTTCTATGAACTTGTGCATTGGACCATTTGTGTCCCAAGCCTCCAGCAGGTTGTGCACCGAAAATCAGAGGCCTACCCCATCCCGAGTGACCGTGGGCTCCTGTAAAGCATTTCCTCACAAGGCGTCTTCGCAATCCCTTGCCCGTTGGCTTGTGGGTCCCCTGCAGACTTTCTCATCAAACCAAGGGGCTCCCCTGGTTGCTCCAGGCCTGCTCTCACTTACCCTCGCTGGGTGAGTTCCTCAGACCTTGCTGGTCTGAACCGCTGACTTTCTTCAATTTCCACAAGGCTTGCTGTTGCCCAGGCTTGTTGGCTCCAATCCGGTTGCCAACACCTCAGTAAGCTGTAGACTTTGTGGGACACTCTGAATCCAGCTCCTGGTCATCCTCAACGCCTCCTGGACCTCGTGGCTGAAGAGTCAAAACACCCTTGATCACCTGAAATCACCCAACTCCCGTGGGCATCCATCTTCCTGGCTCCGGGTCACTGGCAAGTGACTGTGAACACTGTCCCTTCTGCTTTCAGGTCTTTTTCATCTTGAATCCAGCCTTGGATTCCACCGGACACTTCTTCATTCTTCACAAGCAGCAAAACTTCTTCGGCTTCCATAGAAAACGACGACGCGACCCAACACCAAAAGACACCTAAGCACCCCGCTTCCCTGGGTGAGGTAACTTGTGCACTCCAGTGCTCTAGTGGGTGTTGGCCCTCGAACTACTTACCTTGTAAGTGACTTGCTTGTAGACTTCCTAGAAGTACCCTTAAACTTAAAAAATCCAACCGCGACTTGCTCCATTGAAATCAATAGGGAACCCGCGGCTGTGTTCTCACACTGCACGCGTCTCCCGTGGGTCTTTTACTTACCTGCCTTGGGTGGATTAGTGAAGCCCCAGCGATTCTACAGGCTCTAGGCCTTGTCCCTCTGCAAGTCGACTTTCCTAAACCTCTTTTTTAGTATATGGTCTGGTACGCCCCTAGGGCCTCAGCCATATTTGTGCTTAACTTTTTGTGAAACGTTGATATTTGAATGTGTTCCTGACTTCTAATCTCATTTATTTATAGTATCTGTTTATTGGCATTTCTCAAGGATTACAGCACGTATAAAAGCCAGAGCAATGTTGAGCATGAACAATGTCCACGGCATTAACCCCAGCAGAAACACATAGCATTATAAGACAGGCATAACTCTTGAAGCAGTAGTTGAGGCGTTTCGGCTGTGGGGAACCATAAAGTCCCTGCCAATTTCTCGCCACCAAGAAACTTTCATCCCATCGGAGCCTGTCAACATATCTGCTACCTTCCCCAGAAGCCATTCCATAAACAGTTAGTGAACCAGGACATAATGGGGTAGAACATCAGATACCCAAATGAAACAACAACAGCCCCAGCAGCATCTGACTCATGTTTTCCCATCGCTGAACTCAGACCCCCAATCCATCCTCCTGCGTAACTACTCAGTTGGCAACGTCCTATTCACTGCGCGCCCCACCCGCGTGACTATGTCCTCATCGCCACACTGTCCACCCCAGCCCTGGGCTGCCCACTATCAGGCCTCTCTAGGGGAGTGCTTATCCCGCGATCGAGACCGACCCCCGTACTCTCCTCGTCTGGTCTCACCTTGGCCTGCAATAGTGTCTCCCACTGATGCGCTATAGGCGTCTTCCTGAGGCCCAGTATTTCCTCCCGTGAAAGAGCCATCCCCTCCGCCTTGGCCCACACTAGGAATGATCCCCGCCACGCCCACGCATGGGGCGGGTCAGCCGCTTTCCATCGCTTACTGAGCAGTCGCTTCGCCACCACCATCCCCAGGTCAATAAACCGGGTGGCGGTTTTCGTGGAGGGAGTCCTGCGGAAAAGATGCAGCAAGTAGGTGCGCCATTCAAACGGGATGGCATGCCCTGTGCATGCGTAGAGTGTCTCGTGTACCACCTGCCAGTACGAACACAGCGCGGGACAGTTCCATAACATGTGGACCTATCCGGCATCTAGTTCCGCACAACGAGGACAGCCCGCGTCTGCACGATGGAAATATCTGTTAATGGATTCGGGCGTGAGGTACGCTCTATGTAAAATAAACAATTGTATTTGGCGGAAGCGCATGTTCCGGGGAATCTTTGTCGGACCCTGCAACACTCCGCTCCACTCTTTATCAGTCAGGGGTCGGGCCATATCCGCCTCCCACTTACTGCGCAGTGGGGTAGGCTGATCACCGAATGTGCGCGCAGGGAAGCCGCGAACCATCTGACCAGGTGCCTCCCTCGCCCCATCACATGAAGGTATTGTATCATGAGATGCTGCTCTGGCTCCTCCCAAAGATCTCCCCATCGATTCACAAGCGTCTCCACCAGGGACCGGTGGCGAAGGAAGTGGCCAGGCAGAAGCCACGTCTCCTCCACCAGAGAGGCGAACGGGAGGAGAACACCATCTCGGTAAAGGTCCCCCATCGTTTGTATATCTGCCGCGGTCCAGTCCGCCAGTTCCAGGGCACTAAGCACACCCAGCCCGCTGGGAGAGCCCTCAAGCGGTATAGCCGGAGCGTAAGGGGTAGGTGCCCGCGTAAGGTAAAGAGCGCGCCGGTAGCACTTGTAGGCCACCACCATAAGGAGGGGCACAGGCCTGACCGTTTTTGCAGCTGGGTGGAACAGATTGAGGAGACCAGCCAGAGGGAGGGGCCGCGCCGTGGTCGCCGTATCGTCCCGCCCTCTATCGGCTAACCACCGGGCTATACATTGCAGCTGTGCGGCCAGGTAATAATGCTCAAAACAAGGCATCGCAAGGCCAGTCAGGGGGGAGATATAGCTTAGGCAACGAAACTCTATGACGGGCGTTACCCCCTATAAAGTCCCGGAGGGACCGTGTGAGAGTTGTGAAGAAGGAAGCCGGGATATAAATGGGCAAATTAGCGAAGTAGTACAGGAGCCGGGGTAGAATCACCATTTTGACCAGGGCAATTCGCCCCGTGACCGCCAGAGGGAGGGTGCCCCAAAACCGCATCTGGGCACCGACCGCTGTCACAGCCCTGCCCAGGTTGCCCTCTACGAGATCCACCGGTCGTCTATATATCTGGATACCCAGGTAACGGAAGGTGTCCGGCTGCCATTTAACCTGTACACCTCCAAGATGGTAGCTCGGGTCCTGGGTGTCGGCTTGAAACGCGTAGAGGCATGATTTAGCAGCGTTCACCCTGAGGCCCGAGAGAGTGGCGAAGTCAAGTAGAATTCGCTCTAATTCAGCCGGGATGTGTGCCACATCCCTGACAAAGACCAGCAGATCGTCCGCATAAAGCGATACCTGATGTGTCGCGTCTCCTAACGGAATTCCAATGGCCAGCACCTTGCGAAGCGTGGCGGCAAGGGGTTCTATTGCCAGTGCGAACAGGAGGGGTGAGAACGGACACCCCTGCCTGGTGACACGACATATCTGAATGGCGTCCGATATATTTGGCCCTGTTCACACCCTCACTGTGGGATCCTTGTACAAGAGGGCCGCCATTTGTAGAAACCCGAGGCCTAGCCCAAAGTGCAATAGTGCCGCTACCAAGTAACCCCACTCCAGGCAATCAAATGCCTTCTCAAGGTCTAGGACCAGGCAGCCCGCCCTAGGCCACTGCCTTGCACTGTCATGCGCCACCCGGAAAAACCGCCGCAAGTTAAGAGAGGTGCTATGCTTGGGGACAAAGCCATTCTGGTCCCCATGCACCAGCGCCGACACCGCCGGGGCCAGTCGTTCCGCCAGCACCTTAGCCAGAATTTTATAATCCACGTTAAGCAGAGCGAGGGGACGATATGATCCCAGGCTGGTGGGATCCCGCCCAGGTTTGAGCAGTGACACCAAGTGGGCCTCTCGCATAGAAGCAGGCAAGGTGCACTCCTCAAGGGCCGCAATGTAAAGAGCATGCAACCTGGGTACCAGTGCTTCCCGGTAATTCTTATAGTATTCGGCTGGGAGCCCAACCGGCCCTGGCGCCTTCCCAGAGGCCAGAGCGGACATCGCATCCCCGATCTCCTCCATGGTGAGGGGGCCTTCTAGCACTTCCTGATACTCCTCAGGGACCGTGGGTAGGCAGGCATCCTCCAAAAACCTATCCAGTTCTTGCGCCTGCCTGCGCCCCGTCGAACGGTATAGGGCCGCATAATGTTCCATCATTACCTGATGTATTTTCCATTGCGTGTGTACAAACGACCCATCAGGCCTGCTAAGTGCATCTATCGGCACATGAGCGGACTCCCGCCGGAGCAGCCAGGCCAGCAATCGTCCCGCCCTATCCGACGTGGAATGGACGCGAGCCAAATGGGCAGCGTAATTGTGGCAGCGTAAGCGCTCCAGCAGCTCAGCATGGGGCGCCCGAAGTCGCATCAACCGCGCCGAGTCAGGACCCCCGCCCGCACCATGACGCTCACAAGAGAGAAGGCGTGACTCCAAACCCGCAAGCGATAGCGCGAGCCGCCGTCGGATATTCCACGTTGTACCCAGACAGTGTCCCCGGATAGTGGTTTGTGGGCATCCCACTCTACTAACTCATTACTCGCCGTCCCCTCGTTCAGGTCAAAGAATTGTTCAATCGCTGTGCCTAGGGAAGTGCGAAATTCAGCGTCCTCCAAGGCCGGCGGTTGAAGCCGCCACGTAGGGACAGGGAGCCGTCCGGCATCCCATACTAGACGCAACCTAAGAGGGTTGTGGTCTGAATGGGTCCGACCCAGATACTCCGCCTGTCCCATCAGGGGAGTCAGAGAATGAGAGCCCACCACCCTGTCTATACGAACGTGTAGGTCATGCACTGCTGAGTAATACGAGTAGACGCGGTCGTCAGGGTGTAATGTGCGCCACAGATCGTATAACGCCCAGCGCGACAGCCAGTCGTTGAGAGTCCGCGCATTAGAGACCGCCTGTGTGTTGTGAAGGGGCGGAAAGGACCTATCCAGTCGTGTGTCTAGGACAGAATTGAAGTCCCCACCCAATAGCCAGGGAAGACCCGCAAATGGCGCCAGCACTGCAGACAAGTGGGCCAAAAACTACGGTTGGTCGACATACGGGGCGTAGACTGAGCCCAGTAACATATGCTGACCGTTCAGCTTCCCACGCACCAGAGTGTACCGCCCAGCTGTGTCAACCACTAACTCCATGCATGTGAACGGAGTGCCTGCCCTCATCCAGATTAATGTACCACGAGCATGTGCAGAATACGAATAGCTGACCCCTCCACCGAGCGTGCAGCCGGTCGAGCTCGGGCTGTGTCATGTGAGTCTCTTGGAGAAGGGCAATGGCCACCTTATGCCGCTGCAAGTAAGCGTAAATGGAATATCGGCGTGCAGGGGTATGCATCCCCCGTATATTCCATGTGATTACGTCAGTGGCAGCCATCTAGAGTGATTGAGATCCACCGCGGTCACTGGGGCGGGGGCGGGTTGGATGGTGGGGCGAATATATACTCTACGTGTCATGTCAGTGCGCTGTGACAGAACCCCCCCGAACAAAAGAACACTTACGAACTGCTGTATGCATATAATAAAGAACGGTAACAGCGAAACTACCAGGGCAAACCCCAAAACAGGCATTCGTCCAAACTGCAAGCGAAAACGCTTATCAAGCAAAACTAAGCCAGTGAATGACTAACGGGTGCACAATGTGACTGCAGCTAAGGCAGTGGTTCCCAAACTTTTCACTCCCGAGGACCCCCATTGAGTCACTACTAGAAGCCGGGGACCCCCAGGCAATTTGTATGATTTAAATGTCAAATATTAAAACTGTAATTTGAAGAAAAAAAACCTGCACATGTGTGCACATCAAACAAAGACTAGACTTGAATTACTAAAGATTTTAGTATTTTTATATTAAAAATATTTGCAAAAAACGAAAAATCCTAGTAGGAAGGTTGGTGCTGCGTCTCGCAACTACCTTTACATTGTTTGGTTTTATTTTGCAGCCCAAGGCTCCTACTCCTGCCTAGGCTGGACTGGAATCTTAAAGCTGCTCTGGCAAATGTTGTCAGACCTGTCCCCGCACAGTGCACAGCGAGTGAGCCTGACCCGTACAAAGGAGGTTTTGGGGGCCTCTCCACCAAGAAAATTTGGGGTAAAATTGTGTTTTTACAGCACATTTGTCATTATATATTGAATTGTTTTAGCTTTCAAAGCATAGTAAATAATGACCTTACTATGCACCAGGATACAACAATCTTTTGTCAATCTTTAATGATTGACAATCTTCAATGATTCCCTCACTTCTGCACCCCAACAGTGCCTCTCATCTCTCCATAGCCCCACTGTCACATGTATTTAATTTGTTTTATAGCACATCTCATACCACTGTAGGGTGTCAGAGCACTTTACATCACACACATACAGAGACAATTAATCATGCATGTGTAAATCAGTGAATAGAAAATGTTACATAAGGCAAAGGGTACAACAAGGTGTAGGATTCACAAGTCATCCATACTGGTAGGCATTTTGTAAGAGTGCTTGGTCTGGAGAAGCACAAACTCAGGATTCAGAAAATAACACAAGGGTTAGCATTGACTTTGATAATAAAGATTTATTTCTCCCCAAACAAACCTTTTTAGCAGCATCGGGATAATGAAAGACTGGGAAAAAGCATAACTTACTAATTTGTACCATGCAGTTTGCATGCAGCTCTTTGATGGCAGTGAACTTACGAACTGCACAATAACAAAAGAGTCTCTGTGGCAAAAGCAGGAACGCACTGAGCTATGCACAAAACAAAATACTGTTTTTTTAAAATATTTTTTGCATGGTAGACATTCTTTGCAGCAGGCATGTTAACCATCTGGGCTTCCTAATATGAGTCAAAGCTGCCACTGGGCAAAACCCCCATCTCTCTCCAGCAAATTCTTTAATCACCTGAGTTATCTTGACACTTTTATTGCTGCCCAAAAACTACTGATTATGAAAGGAACTTTGCAGTGCTTTTAAAACTGCTCCCTGCGGACCCCCTGGGAATGTGTCACGGACCCCTGGGGGTCCACGGACCCCAGTTTGGGAACCACTGAGCTAAGGCAACCTGCACTTTTTCCCTGCGCTACACTCACATTCACCGGGCGTGCCTCTGATAACACCAGTGGTGCAAAGCGTGCGTGAGTGGCCCCGCCGCTCCTCCCGACGCCGCCTGCCGCCGACCCCCCACCGCATTCAATCCCCCCCCGGGGGCTAAAGTTCCCATCCCCACCCCATCCACCTAGCGGGATCTAGCAGTCTTGTGCATGTCCACATCCAACACTGCACCACATCTTACAGGAGGAAAGGGAGAGATCCCCCAAACTGTCTCCACTGCATCCTGCCCCAGTTAGACCGGTCCTCAATCCAGCAGTTGCCACCGCCCCAACCCCCTGGTCTCATACAGTATGGTCAGCAGTTTGGGGCGTCACCAGCGGGAGGACCTGATCATCTGAAAGTACGGTGGACGGGGAAGACGATCTGCTAGCCTCTGATTCACTATGTTCATGACCAGCTGCCGCACCCCGGCTGCTCGTGGACCCCAGGCTCGCCACCGCTTCCAGGGCTTCCTGACGCTCTCATATCACATCCTTTCCGGGCTGTGTGCCACGGAGGGGCTTGGCCCCGCTGCTCTACGGGCCTCCCTCCGCCGTCGTGGTCTCCTCTCCTGGCGGCAATTAGCTCCCGGGTCCATAGGTCTCCGGCCCCCGCTCAATCCTGCCTCCTCCAGCCAGTCCCAGACGTCGGATCGGGCATCGAAGAACCGGGTTCCGTCTTTCGTAATCACTCTGAGACGTGACGGGAACAGCAGGGAGTATGGGATCCCCAGTTCCCGCAACTGGTGCTTCACCGCTAGATAGTTACTTCTCCGTTTTTGGACTGTGGAAGTGTAATCCGGGAATAGCATCACCCGACCTCCGCCTACTGTGATGGCGTCCAGCTTCCTGGCCTCACGGAGCACCACATCCCGGTCTCGGAAGTTGAGGAGTCTGAAGAGAAAGGGCCGTGGGTGCGCCCCGGGCTGAGGCTTCTGCGCCGGGCACCGGTGTGTGCGCTCCACCACGAACTGCTGAGAAAGCACCCCCGGGGGGAGGATGTCACGAATCCACCCTTCAACGAACTGCTCCGGATTCCGCCCCTCCGCACCTTCCGGCAGACCCACCACTCGGACATTATTGCGCCGAGAGCGCCCTTCCGCATCCTCAGCACGGTCCTCCAAGGCATGGACACGGTCGATCAAGTCCTGCAAGGCCGCAGTGTGGTGGCGCACCACGGGGTGGACCTCCTGGAGCGTTTGGCGCTGCTGGGTGACAGAATCCGCCAATTTACGATGGTCCGCGTGAAGGAGGGTGAAGTCCACCGTGACTTTATCAATCTGGGACTCCAATGAGGCCCTAGTCTGCTCCATTGTAGTACCCAGACGCTCCACCGCCGCCAGTACTGTGTCCATTTTCGCCTCGAGCGCCGTCGCCGGGAGCGTCATGTCATTGTCCGGACACCCAGGTGTGGCGCCCAGCTTCTCCATCTGTGGCCGGCCCACGGGCAGCTTGTTCCGTAGTCGGCCCATGGCCAGTTGCTGTGCAGAGGGCATTCGACGCCAACACCCGTCCCCGGCGCGCTGACCACTCGCCTCTGTCCGCCCTGCCGAGGTGCAACGAACAGATCACCACAATCTCCTTGCTGACGCAGGAATAGGGGGGGCACCAAGGGGAAGGCAGAGACCCCCCCCCGGGATGACTCGGGCTCCTGCTGCCCAAAACCCACTTCTCTGTATCTGCCAGGCCCCGGGGCCGCCGGTGTTACCTCACAGCGCCCACGTCATGGACCGGTATCCCTGGCTTGGCACCGCTCCTCCAACACAGCACCTGCGCCCGCAGCTGTCAGACGAGTCACTATGTCAACTTCACCGCCAGTGCCCTCTGCTCCCGGGCCACTAGCGAGCTGGTCGCTCTTCTTTTATCGCCAACGGCATCTACATGGCTGCGCGGTCCGGGTATGGCCTCGAGCGTCGTCCAGGGCCGGGCCTTCTACACCATCGCCCCCAGCTGGAACACCCCCCGAGTGCACGGGGTGCTCAGGGGTGCAAATCACTCCGCAGTGCGCCAGCCTCATGTAGTTGCTCACCAAACGCCGCCACCAGTCACGTTTTGGGCCAAGTCGCACCCCTCAGCCTCCTCCGCCGTGTGCCACTGGTGCCGGTTACAATGGACAGGACACCAGCCACCAGTCCCGCAGGCCGTTGGACCTCAATGCTATGTCTGTCAGGAATGGGGCGCCCTGACACTCCCCAGTCGGTCGCTGCAGCAGTCGCCACGCCGCACCTCCCACGATGCCGCAGTCCTCAAGGAGGGCCACCTCACTCCCGGGCCCTCCCGCCGCGACTGACGCCCCCTCCGAGGTACTGGGGATAGGCCCACGCCAACTCACCCGTGCAGTTCAAGCAGGAGGGGAAGGCGTCCAGATCACTCCACCCAGCTCACAGGGCCAAGATCGTGCGTAGGGCCTCTGGGGCGGCCTCCCCGACCCGTTCCGCGGCAGCACTCCGCCTGCGCAGGGCCCCCGGGGCCTGCAGTGAGCCTCGGTCTCGCTCGGATGTGCGCCGCCTGCTGTGCCACTTCAAACCTGCCGGCTGGATCTCCGTGGCAGCCGGCAGTCACCAGGGCCTTCGCTGTCCTCTTCCGCCAGCCTCCATGCCCCTGACGGCCGATCGCCACCGCGACTCCACCAGCGAGAGCACCGCCCCTGCGGCCTAGCCGCCTCGGGGCAAGCCGCGAGCTGTGGTAGCTCCTGCGGCCGGCCGACGTCGCGGCCTCGCTTCTCGCCTCCTGCCGGCTCCAGTTTCAGCGTGGCTCGGCCGGGACCCACAGGCTGTCACCAGTTCCGAATGCTGCCCTAGAGATGCGGGAGGAATCTGGCCCGTGGCCGGCAGCGTCTGTCGCGGCCACCCGCACCGCAAACAGGAGATTTGCCAGGATTCCGGCACCCGATGAACGGAGCTTCACGCTCCGACGTCCATCTTACTAGCGCGCCACCTAGCGCCCCCCCCCCCGACTTCTAATCTCATAAAGAGATTAGTAGAGTGTGCCTAGTAATAAATACATATATATTTGATATATATACCTGTGTGGTGTCCTTTCATTTGGTAACTCAAGAGATTATAAGGTAAAACAAGCTGCTTTACATTCCTCAGAGACTTAGCCTGAAGGTTGCTCTCCACAGCTTCCACTAGGATAGCTTTCTTTAAAAGGTTGTCTTAAACCTATCTACCATAAGAGTCGAATTGGACTGGTGCAAGGTGGCCACTATAACTAGTGACCAGCATATGCCAGGCCAACTTCTCACAGTGGGGGTGTAGGCTGGTACTCTGTAGGTCTTGTCCAACTCGAGAGGGTGGTCGAATTTAAGGTTCGTGATTTTGGGGATCATGTCTTCTATAAAGGCGATGCATGACCCAGTTTTGATTCCTCCCCCTCTGGGACACCCAGGATGCTAATGTTGCCCCTTCTGTTTCGATCGTCCAGTTCAGCCATTTGTCTTTGGAGTATTGCCGTTGTTTTGGTTAGGTCTAGCAGTGCTTTGTTTATCTTTTGTTCCCCATCTTCTATGTCGCTAACCCTCTGTTCTACTTCCGTCAGTCTATTGTTTGCCGCGTGTATTCCCGCTCTAACCGCGGTCAGTTCTGGTTGTATTGCATCCGTAGTTTGTTTAGTTGTTTTGGCTAGGTCGTGGACCTATGCCAATTTTTTCAGAATCATGTCCAGTGTGCTATTGATATCAGGTCTTTGTTTGATGGGGGAATCAGTTAGCGTGTCGCTCCTGTTCTTCTTTGACTGCTGCGTGATTTTCCCGTCATTACCAGCCATGGTTGGTAGCCCTCTCTTCTCTTGTTGTAGTTTGAACCTTTCACCCCTTTCGATGGTTTGATGTCTCTGCACTTGTGAGGTTTCCTTACGGCCCTTTTTGGTTTTCAAATTCTCTTCCAGCCACGTTTGTCGTGTGTCGCCGCCTTGTTGCTTTGTGGGGGTCTTTTGCGGTCCTTTGTCCAGGATTGGTTGTGCTATATCGGGGGCCTTGTCCTGATGCTGTCCTTGTTGTCTACACTTTGCCCTTGTCGACGCCACCCCTTCTATTTGCGTTGGCTGGCTGCCGCTCAATCCTCCTCGTGCGCTGGCTTACTGCTGTACTTGCACCTTATGGGCACTTGTGCGCTTCTTGTCTGATCTTTCCATTAGTTGTTGGGTGTGGTGGTCACCTGTATTGGGGTCTGTTCTGTCTTCTTCTATGTTGGACGCGGTCGTGGGCGTCTCCTGTAACCTAGTTCTATAATACTATGTGCCCTGTTGGTGGTGTTGTTGTTATCATCTTGGTCTCCCTGGATAGGCCCTTCACGCTTGCAGTGTTCTACGTTATGCACCCCACTGAGTTTGGATTTTGCCTCTTTTAAGATGCGTAGTTATAGCTCTCTACGGGTTTTGTCTCATGTGTTGGGTGGCCTTGAGACAGTTCACGCTTGGTGTGGCCCTGTTTTCACCTTCCTGCAGGTTATTTCGATGTGGCACTGTGTTTATTGTGCGGGCATGGTGGTCTGTGTCTTGCGGACCTGAACCCCTTTTAAGCGTGTGCCCGTATAAGCATATGGGAATTAGAGGCAATTCAAACCACACAGTATACGCGTGCATCTGGATCGCTCCTCCTAGACAATGACTTTGTTACACTTCTTGCTGGTTGCACAGTGACATCCTGTGTCTAATTAGGAGGCTTGGTGATCTTTTGCCGTCACTCTTTTTATTTTCCGCTGCCCCTCCAGACTGTGTGTTATAGTGCTCCACCCGTTTTTATGGTTCTCTCTGTCCTTCGTTGTGAAATACTATGAACATATCCTCATGTTGACGCAAACATCATTGATCTTCTTATACTCTCGTCTCTGGCGCGCGCTGGTTTTCCTGCCGCTTGTTATCGTGTTTCGTTTTGCAAATGGCGGCCCGCACTGGCTGTTTCAGTTTCGCTTCTGACCCCTTTTGCTATGCCGCTAGAGGACTGGCGTTGTCGGCGGTGGTCTTATTCTCTGACGCGCGCTTGTTATATGTGCACACAAAAACTGTTCTTTTGTTTCTGAAGTCCCCGCTTCTCATGTTCTCCCACCATCGGAAGTCGCACTCCTCGTATTTCTTGTCCATCCGCTTTTCACAATCGGCCCTAAAATGGCGGCCCCCTTTACTTGGTTTCAGTTTCGGTCTAGGGGAAACGGACGTCTCCTTCTCGCACCACCCGTCTGCTGGTGTCCAGGTAAGCCCCCGCAAGAAACTCCCCGCACTGACCTTAGGTGCGCTGACTGGTGGGAGGCACTCCGGTGTTTGTTTTGGGGCACAGTGTCTCAGCTGCAGTTACGGCGGCGGCGGCGGCGGTGCTTTCACTGGGTTTCGCGAATGATTTATTGGCCAGTCCTAATCCCATGTCACCTACATTTAACGGTAGAGGTTTATCCTCAACTATTGATTACATGCTCATATCAACAAATGATGCTCCCAGGCTGTACTCCTTTATGGTTGATGATAATGCCTTGAGCGATCACTTCCCCCTGTGTTTAGAGATTAATTTACCAGCACATAGATCTGGAAGGGTGGATAATGGGGTTGAGGCATTAAGCAAGGTAAAACTAGACAAACTTAATGGCTATACTCTATGATGGCCCAAGGTAGATCATCATGCAATTTTGCAACAATTAGTAGTAAAGTGCAATACTGCCGTTGACACGTGCTTGAGTGAGTCAGCCTCCCATGACCAGATCCTATTGGCCTTCCAGAATATAGCTGCTGGGGTGAGGGAGATATTATGTGTACAACTCCGTAATAAAGTTAAAAAACAGGGGTGGTTTGATACAGTATGCACAAAAGCATATACCAACCTAAAGAACGAGTTACATAGGGAGCCTAGAAGTCCAAATAAGGTTAAGCAGGCAAGAATCGATTATAGGCTGGCCCTTAAGGAAAGAAAATCAGCCTTGAGAACTGAAGCTTGGGAGTCCCTACATAGTGCAGCTCAGAGGAAATACGGTGTCGCTTTTTGGAGGGCAGTGAAAGCCCCATTTTGCAACCTCAGGGCGGACCTTCTATAGAAATAGCTATTCCGGCGGAATCGTGGATTGATCACTTCTCTAGAGTTTACAATGGGCAGGACAATTCCATATTAACAGACAGTAATACACCAGTGGTTGAAATTGCTTTCGAAGATTTAAAGTTCACTTTGGAGGAAATAGAATGTGCTCTGTCTTCGAGTCAGGGCGGCAAACCCCCTGGCCCGGATGGAGTCCCAGTGGATCTGTTTAAGTCTAATATTGCCCTATGGGGCCCATTGTAACACAGGTCATAAATGCGAGCTGTGCAGCTCCAATGCCCAGGACCTGGAGGGAATCCATCATTGTCCCAATCTTTAAAAAAGGTGGCCAAAATGAGCCTGGTTGTTAGAGACTCCATGGTCAAGGTAGTTGGACGGGTTTTATTAGAACTAGGGGTGGGCGGAATTTGCGGAGTTGCCTTCCGCAAACTTACGCGAAACGGCACGAAATCTCGGCGAACACGCGGAATTTTGCATGCTCGTAGAGATTTCTTGTTGAGTCCGTTATGTGCCCATGCACACACGAACACATGCACTCATACACACCTCATGCACACGCGTTCACCCCCTGCCAATAGGTCTCGCTTTTGGGACCTTTTTTTTAAACTTCACCAAGTCCCTTGTAGTTCCTGCCAGAATCATGAAAATCCTGGTTCGGTGCTGGAGCTTTGTGTCTGTAAAACCTGGTTGCTGCACAGATGAACATCCCTTATCGCCTGTCTCACAGCACTCACAAGTACCAACAAACCAGATCTACAGGAAACAAAGGCCAGAGACACGTGCGAGGAAAGGCCAATCATAACAACACTGCTGCCTTAGACTTTGGGCAGAGATCACGTCTAGTGCGGAGAGGGGGGCTTACTATTGAGCCCCCTCTCTTTCTATGCTCAGCGGGTAGCCTGGTTCGCCTGCTCCTTGAAATGGGCTTTAAAATATCTGTGGGCGTAATGCAAGGAACTGCATGAGTAAACTGAAAGAGAGTCAGTTCCTCCGTCGGTCAGTTGGACAGACGGTCTTTCACATATTTCCGGGAGAGGAGGGCCTCTGTGCTTAGCCCTGATGGAAAGGTCACAACTCACTTGTAGGATAACAGCAGCAATTTATATTTTTGCAGTGTGTTGTTTTAAATGCGTGTAACCTCGGCCCAAGGGCGTTGGAGCGCTTTACACGAGTCCCAGTCATACTCATAGAACACAAGGTCAGGTTGATTTTTAGGGTCGGTGAGATTACTTGATTTGCCCAGAATCACGCTAGGACTCGATCCTTGCTCTCCAGTTCCTAGGTCACAGCTCTGGTCTACAAACCTCCTTTTCAATTTTAAAAATGTATCTTTTTGTGTTTAACTGGCGCCCAACAGAAATATTGGTCAGTCCCAGCTGTCTGCCTCAAATTCTACCAGCATGTGACAAGCGGCTTGCTCGCTCGTCTTGTATGTGGGCACAAGTATTTTTCAGCAAGGCCTTCCGTGTACTTCGGGCCTTAGGATGTTAGCCACAGGGCATACAAGGAACCCGCACACTGCCGCACACAGACTGGAACACCCTTTGTAAAAAATTATATATTTACTTTCATACATACACAGCTCAAGTAAGGATTCGACACCGGTGTCCAGAGTATGCAGAATCGCAGACTTATCACTCTTTTCTTGCCCTTCCTTTCCACTTGTCCCCGCCGGTAACCCGTCATCTAGCATTAACTTTATGGAAAACCTGCGTCCGCAGCTGGCCGAGTTTAAAAGGGGAAGTGGGGGGAAGGTCATGTGCAGTCCGCGGGATCTCCAGGACCAACGTTTGGTGCTCCATGCTCTTCTTGTCTTCTTTTTGGTCTGCTCAGTTAGCCAGCATGGTCAGCCACACAGCTCACGCAGTGCCCCCAATTCCTGCCTCCACACACAGACTTACAAATATCTTAAGTGCTTCCTCAATGCCCCCGAATTCCGTTACGCCGCTGATCGCAGAAGTTCATTTCCGCGTTCCGCGCCGAACACGGAAATGACGAAATTTTGCAAGTTCCGCGAGCGGAACGGAATTTGCCGCCCACCCCTAATTAGAATGCATGCAAGCTTGGGCTTAAGAAAGTGCAGTTTTATCTGATCTCCAGTACGGTTTTAGAGAGGGGCTGGGGCAGTGCTTAATTTGTGCCGGTGCTTTCCGGTGCTTAGCACCGGCACTTTTATTTTAGGGCCGGGTCTACACACGAGATCAGCTCACTACGTGCACACCCGGTGAAGAGCTGATAGCACACAGTAAATCCATACCTGGCTTTCAGTGTGATCTGGATTTGTGCGTAAAATATGTAAATGTGAATGCTGTTACCACCCGCCTTATACGGAGGCACACGTTGGGCACACAAACCTCCAGAAACTGCCTGGGCGAGGTCCCTGCTTCAGTCTAACTAACGGAAATCATAGCGCTAGTGCGCTACCAATGCCTGCTTGAAATGGATTATTAGCCCGACCCCCTCCCTCCTTGGAGAATTGTCAAGTGTTTACACCCAAGTCGGACCAATGCGGATTACTGTCTCCACTTTTCGCCCGCCCGAGCGCACTGCGCAGCTGCAGCAATAGTCTGTCAACTGAAAAAGAAAGCAGCATGTCACGCAGAAGCAGGCCTATGATTAAATGTTTTAAACCTGAAAGGCAGTAAGTAATGATTTAATTCTCCTAACGTGCATTTATGTCTTGTTTAATGTTTGAAGTAGGTGCCTGGTAAAGTGTAACCTTTCGTTTCTTGTGCTTGTTTTTATATAAAAGTACCGTAACTTGATTTGCAAATTCCACTGCAGATAACCTGCCCTTCAATCTTGTTTGCCCAGCTACACGAGTGAAAATAATGTGTCTGCGTGGTGTTTCTACAGTAACCAGCCTTCCAGCTGCGTACCCTCTCTTTCATTTCTTGATGCGCACCGTGTTGTGTTCTTTATTACTGTAGTTTGCAGATATTTGGAAAAAGCACGCAGAGCCGAGATCTAGGGCATATAAAGAGAAAGTGAAACCAATGGTAATAGGGAATGAGGAGGACGAGTTTGCTTGAAACATAGATGCTGGAGATTGCAGTATTTGTGACAGAAGAATTTCAATTACTAAACGATAAACCAAGTCATAATTGCAGTCAAGGTTTAAACTATGTCCATAAAAGAAATATTTTACATTGTATTAAACAATGCTACAATACACACATTTGGTAGACGTGAGTGCAATCGAGTATGTCAAAAATGTGTCTTGGAATCAGTATAATGAAATCGCAGCTCATTACAAGGCACATTTAATAGATTCTACGCACAATAGCGTCCACTTTGTCATCAGGACATAGGTCTAAGAAGGAAAAACTCCAGCTTTAAAGTGTCAGGTGTGGTATAGTTACCAAGATAGTGGTTTCCCCAGCAATGGTAACCATGTTAAAAGTGTTCCCCAAACTATTCTCGTGGCTTATTCACCAGTTCTGAATTTTGGAAAGGTGGGCAGTTGGGCTGATCACGAATAACTGATCGAATGAGCCTGCATTCTTCACGATGGCTGCCCACCACTTATGGTGCTCAGAGGCATGGCTAAGGAATTCATACAGTTCTATACGTGGTCCATGTATAGGGTATTTGGATGACTTCTTGTAACTTGCTAGACAGGACTCTCACCTTGGATTTTCTTTAACATCCTATTGCATTCTGGGATCTGTAATCTTGGTTTACTTTAATTATACCCATTGTACTAAAACTAGATTAAACAGTTTACTAAAACAAAAGCACATGACTGGATTAGCGTTTCCCTAATGACGAAGAGCCATCAAGTAAATACACAACACCCTCCCTTTAGATGGATTTTTTTAGCAACACCAGTATAGTACCTTGGTTTCCATGGGTGACGTTGGGGTGATTTATTCCTGCGAATAAAGCAAACCATCACTTGATCTGGCCATCAACCTTTGCACCATACAAAACCAGAGCGCACCACGTCATGAGCATCATTGTTTTTTAGGTCTCGCCTGACCAGCGCTTTAGCGCTGTTCTGGCGAGACTTATAGTAAGAGCGTTTTGGAAGTGCAAACAGTGGCTTTGCAGGCCTCCAACTACAGTGCATGTGACCCGTCCGGGCGCGCGCACCATTTGGAGTCCTGCAACCACTTGTTTGCTTTCACTTTAGCCGTGATTCATCGCACCATTTGGCAGCCTGCGTGCCCGCCCCCACTCCCCCTCCCACTCCGTCAGCTTCAGTGCGCGCTTGTTCTTGTTTAACTTTTATTCGTTCACTAAATTTTCTAAACTTTTGTACCATATATAGAATCTATCTAACTTTTTGAATTACGTCCACAGGGATTTTCTATGGATTTTTTGTATTAGAATTTATCATCAATTTTAGCTCGACGAACAAAGGAGCAATACAAATTCTTTTCATGAGAATAGACACACACCGTTCATCACACACTCCAATATGGCAGCTATTCTTGATGTTTACTTTAAGTCCTTTCTCCATGTTGTTTTCAAAAGAGTAGGAACCTACGTAAGATGCACATCCGGCGTTCTAAACTTAACGAGGGAATTTCGATCAAGAATGAGCGTATACAGCTACTAGACACCTGGTAACGTCACGGAGGATACTTTGATACACATAAGGTATGACACGCTGTTTCTGTACCGATATATTCAACGAGATTGTTGCGATCTATAGATCAACGCATAGATATACTGTGGTTAAACTACGTTCTTGTTTGGTGTTTCACTTAGGCTGTAACTATAGCCTGACCGGGGGGATCATTTTGGTGTCACGCAAATGCATATATATAGCTTACTCAGTGCGCATAATTCAGTTTAGAATTAAACATGAGATATTATGGTTATCTACAGAGAGGGGTTTTCTTGTTGATAATTTTGTTATTAGAGACGGCTAAATGTATGGCCCTTTTCTAGTATGAGCATTTTTGTGATTTGTACGCATACTCCTCTGGGTTTCTATTTTGATGTTGCCTAGAAGTTTTACGGTCTAACCGCTTTTGATTTCGCCAATGTGTGAATACTGCTCACCTAGAAGACTGGTGGCATTTCAGCATTCAACTTTGGTTATCACGTGAACAGTGTTTGTGTCCGTTTGCATATCCCATATGGCTAACAATTGTTACATTTATTGGACGCTTTAGAGATTCACACTTATATGCATTAGGTACTTTGCGTTTTATTTTACCCTCCTAAGCCATTTATGACACATTAGCTGTCAGCAATCTTGTTAAATTAATTATTGTTCATTCTACAGCACATATAATCTCGGAACTGGACTAATTAAAACCAGGAAATTCTCATCCCAATATATAGATGTTACCACAACAGAACCCATTGCGGTTTGGAAATATCACCGCATTAACAAGTATGTTTTTTTGACTTAATTAGTTAATTTATTTTTTTAATCATGGCCACTGAATATCAAACTGACCTAGCATTCTTAATTTTCCCTTCTTCATTTTCAGAATTAACTGATACACAGAATTTAGGTAGTTACAGGTTCAACTCTTATTTTTCTTTAGAAACCTTACCCCATACTAACTCCACTCATTTTTTCAGACAATCGTCCACACATTTTAATCTTATCAGCAAATGAGAGAATTTATGTTCTCTCTGGTGTCACGATCACTCTAATAAACTTTTTCTCTCCTCGAAATCCTTTCTCATCCATCTCATTATATGAGATTGAGCTATTGAGCACTATATATCCTAAATGCACACTCTTGGGCTCTCCATCGCTATTAGGTTCATAGACCTTCTGTTCTGCAGAGGTATTTGTGTTAATTGTTCTGATGTTTCTGTCCTACTCCTTAAGATTCTTCACCTTCTAATTATTCTTCATCACACTGGTGATTTTATACCAAGATGGAGCTTTATTTGGATTGATTTAATGATGGTTGTTGTGTCCTAAATATATGTGCATTTTATATTTTGTCAATTACTCTGTGGAAACACACTTTACATAGATGTTATTTCCTAACAAGCATTTGCAATGCAATAGGTCTCGCATTTATACGAGTTTGAGCTATTGGCATTGTAAATGACAATGCCTTTTATTTATGTTTTAAAAACCCACACATAAATAAAAGGCATTGCCATTTACAGTGCCAATAGCTCAAACTCTTAACAACTGCGAGACCTATTGCATTGCAAATGCTTGTTTTAACCAGCAATCCACCGGGTCAGAGAGGGCATCAGTATTCTTTACAAAAATGTTATTGGAAAAACAATAAATAACTTTCCGCCTCCATTCTTGTGTGTCCGCCCCTTCTTTACTTTGCCACTCTTGTCTATATGTCTTTCTTTGCCAGCTCATCTTTCCCCAAGTTCCATTTTTTTCAACAGATGTACTCTATTTCCTTCTTTTTAGATTCTCTTCCTCTTTCTCCCATATGTCTCTATCTCTCTCTTTTGCTTCCACCCTTCATAGCACTCGCTCTGTCTTCATTACCGTGATTACTTTCTTTTCTTCGTGTTTGTCTCTCTCTTTCAGGCTCTGTCTTCTTCACTCTCTCTTGTTCTTTCAGGGAGCCTCCTTATAAAGCCAGCTCTGTTCTGCAGAGAGTCTTGACCTGATTACTGTGACTAATTCTTAAACAAGTTGTTTTAAATACCATTTCACCTTTTAATATGGGTGATATGTGAGAGTCTATTATGGACATTTTTCAGACATGCTGTATTTATTGTTAATGTAACTTCCATTAAAAAGTTTCTTTTAGACCAAAACACCACCTCTCAAATGAGAAATGGGAGGGCATCATTGAGATTATCTGCAGCAATATTAGTGCGCTGCTGCTGTGTTAAATATTGAAAACGCAAGTCATTATCCCTGAATATTCGATGTAAACACATTTAAAATGTGGACGAGTGTTCCTTGATCACATAACGTGCATATGCCTGAAGCATGCACTACTGGGCACTCATTGTCCACAAAATATGCGTTTGCCAAAGGTTTGAAGCACTAGGCTAATATAAACTGGCCATATAATATGAATATGCCAGAGGCTTGCAGAAGTGGTCAAATATCAGCTACCCATATGATGTACATATGCATAGGCTTTCACAACTTGCTATATATAATAGGCCAAGCAAACAGAAGCCTGCACATGTGGACATTTCTGACTTGGGTATGTGAGGTTTGCAGACCTCCATATATGCACTGTAATGCTTAAGTCATCTGCATATCTGAAAAGTATAATTTTCAGATACTTTACTACAGCATTACATACTGTGCATATACAATGGGTCTCAATTGCATACTTTAGGCATACCTGTGACATTACATTTTACATGAGCCTATAATATACACACATTTTTCGATATATGCATATAATCAGAGGTTTTACGTGTCCATATTGGGCATATTACACCACTGAATGATGTGTATAAATCAGTAACATACAATGCATATGCCAGAGAGATGCATAATGTGCATCTAGCGGAGTCCAATATGTTCTTCATGTGATAGATACCTTCATAGTGGGCTTGTTCCTCTCAGCTCTATAATATCATATATTCTTTGGTAACAAGATGTACATATATATCAGTGGAATGCGAATTCCCTAAATTCTCAGAGCAAAATAATTAGAAGTGTGTAAAGTGTGGTACTCTCTTCTACTATTAGCCTGTTTGGGGTCAATTTAGGGTGTTAGTTGAAAATCAAGCCTGGGGAGACACAAAAAAAACAGAGGTAGATAGTAATTCCAGCATTACTTTAGAGTCAGGTGTTTCATGGTCAGAAAAAGTTCATTATCTTTGGTTCCAAAAGTTATGACATCCAGCCTCTTTCGTGGGGCTGCCTTGATTTTATTAACGTGTTTTGCTGAAATTCAAATTGGGTATTACATCTGGCTTTCAGTGCCAGTTGAGGATGCGGGTGGAGCCAATAGAGTAAGGGGGTGGAGCCACTGGAGGAAGTGGGTGGAGCCGGTGGAAGTGGGTGTGGCCTCCTACAAAAGTTTTAGCACCTGCACTTAATATTTTACAAATTAAGCACTGGGCTGGGGACAACCGAGCAGAGCTTGAACCTGGCCATTCTTATGGGAAAATACACTAGAGCAAAGAAGGGAAGTTTGTTCTTGGTGTTCGTGGACCTCACCGCGGCCTTTGATTCAGTAATGCATTATAGGCTGTGGGAGGTTCTCGAGGACGCGGGGGTGGACCCTTACATTATTCTCTTTTTAAGGTGCCTGTATAGTGATGCAACAGCCAGCGTGCACTTTGGATTGGGTGGTGAGCGCACAGCGGCTTTTCCCATCAGGAGGGAGGTCAGGCAGGGGGGTTGCGTGATGGCCCACTTTCTTTTTAATTTGGATATTAACGGTTTGGGCACGGCATTGCTAAAGAATAATCAAGACTTTCCTTCAGTGAATGGACGACCCATACCTGCTCTCCTTTAAGCGGATGATGCAGTTTTTATGTCACGAACTCAAAATGGTCTCCAGAGGGTTTAATTTTATGAAGGATCTTAGCCTTGCTATTAATATCTCCAAGACATTTACTATGTCCTGTGGCCATAGGAGCAAGAGGTTAAAAGGCATGTTTGTGAAGAGGCAGAAGTTGGTGCAGACTAAGAGTTTTACTTACCTTGGGATCCTATTCGACCAAGGCGATGCATGGGCCCCCGCGGTAACTGCGAAAAAACTGGCGTTTATAAAGACAACAGCAGCGCTGGCTTCTTTTTAGAAGAAGTTAGGCAGGAAACCGCCAGGTGAGCTTATCCAAATAGATAAAGCTAAATGCATAACCAGTGCAAAGTATGGGACCGGTGTTTTGGGCTTTACCAACACCCACACATTGCAAACTGTAGAAAACTCTTTCTTAAGATACATTTTATCGGTCCCAGCTAGTACATCTTCACATGCATGCCACGACGAGTTGGGCCTCCCCTATATCTCAGACCTTATAAAATTGGAACCTATACTCCTGTGGCAGAGGATCTGGTTAAAAGAGCAGACTACGCTAAATAGGGAGATTTTACAAGACTGCCTTAAACTGGAGGGGGCCTTGAAGATCCCATAGGTGAGTTTTGTGCATAATTTTATGAGTGACCTAGGACATCTAGAATATTTTGGTCCATGCAGTCAATAACCAGGAAGAACCTAAGGAAGGAAGGTCTTCACCTGTTGGCCACAATAAGAATGGCAGGAGAGATCTTAAAGCCAAGTGTAAGCCAACATAAGCTAACTGTCACTACTTCACAAATGGAACCTTATCTAGCATTTGTGCCAGGTGGCTATGATAGGCAATTACTAACCAGGTTCAGATTTGATATTGTCCACGAGACTTATGACCTTTTCCAAGTGTGAACGATTGGTCACATAAATTACAATCATGTCCGTGTGGCAATCAATCTGCCCAATCTACTATCCATTTAGTCTTTTTTTGCAAATTTTATACGGTCTTAAGGAAAGCATGGATTTTACCACTTTTAAATCGGTAGGGGTTGCGGCAATGCCGCCCGGCACTGCTCACATTACAGTTTTTAGAGGGCGAACATTCTGCCTGTTGTGTGGCTATGTTCTTAAAGAAAGTACTTTATCCAAGGAAGTCTATTAGAATGGACATGCTATAAATGTTAAGGCATACGCCACTCTATAGATGGGTGTTTTTTTAAACGGTGTGTAAACCTTTAACTAGATTATTAATATTTTTTCTGATGTTTGTAATTATGTGATATGACTGTATTTTTAGGTTCTTCTATGATTGTTACTATAGCAGTCGAATAAAGCGTTCCTTGCTTGCTTGCTATACAACAACAGTATACACATAAGCATTACACATTGGTATGTTATTGCTTGTTAGAGAGATTTCAACATGCACGACTATAGATCAAAAAGACAAGTCAAAAGGTAACAAGTTATAATAGTAGCATACCTTTTATTCCAGCGGCGACTGTGTTGATTTGCTTTGTGGTCATGTAGCAGCAGCAAAGGCAGGACTTGGAGGATCAATTTCATGACAGTAAAGGAAGTGTGAAACAGAAAGAAGGTAAGTTTCAGCCTTATATCCATTCCAACCCACAATATCCATTCCAAACCGCCAACTCAGGTTTGGAGGTTCCACCCTCCAACAGTCACATCGGCGGGATGGCACATTTTGATAGGTTCGGTGGACAAACTGGCTGTAATCCCTCCGACAGTCGCTTTTGCCTTTGGCCTGTTAACGCGGGTGAACAAATGTGGCGGAGTCAGCGGCACTCCAAAGGTCTTTCATCCCTGGACCCGCATCATCTAAATAGAGCAGGCGGACTGCCTAGTAGGCAGGCAGGGAATAGACGTTGGGACCGATTCTGCCACGATTTAAATCAGGACCTAAGTGTGATCTAAACAATACAGCTGCCTTTTAATTTTGTAAGGGATTGCATTACCCAATCAAATACTGTTGTGGTATACAGCAAACATTACTGCGGTATAACGGCACATTTTATCACTAACTTATTGTGAATTATAAGCATGATTCACAATGATAAATGTACACTTTTGTGTGAGTTTACCATTGTTTGCTATTCACTAAGGTATTTTCAAGGTATTATCTTTATGACTACGGAGTCTCCACACATGGAAAGATAGAACTGTCCTATCTTTTTATATGCGGAGACTCCACAGTCGTGAAGATACTACATGCAAAATACCTTTGTGAATAGCAAGCAATCGTTAACTTACACAAAATACCTTTGTGAATAAGACCCTACACCTTTAAACTACTGACCCAATTTAGAACGACTACCAAAAAGGACCCGTTACCCCCCATGATCTAACACCACTTCAATCCACTGTACCATACACTACTCCACTCTATGACACATCACTCCACTCTACAACACACCACTGCATTGTACGACAGTCCACTCCACTCTATGACACTCCACAGCACTTAAATCTTCACCACTCCACTCTACTGTACAACACCCCACTCTACACTACGCCACTCCATTCTACACCACTCCACACTACACTATTGCACTCTATGCCACTACACTCTCCCACACTCTCTCTATGCCACTCCA
This sequence comes from Triturus cristatus, assembly GCF_964204655.1. Taxonomy (NCBI): domain Eukaryota; kingdom Metazoa; phylum Chordata; class Amphibia; order Caudata; family Salamandridae; genus Triturus; species Triturus cristatus. Next base: position 229,615,037 of record NC_140580.1, on the reverse strand, counting down.
CTGTATGTGACCCCACTCTACTCCACTCTACCCCCCTTCACTCTACACTATTCCACTCTACACCACTCCTCTCTAGCACACTCTACTCTGTACCACTCCACTATCAATCAATCAATCAATTCTTGCTTTATTTCGATTATAAATTTCAAATCATAAAAGCGTACAATAATACAATCACATATCATAACACTATTTACAAGTTAAAATGGGATTAAAAAAAAAAAAATAACAACTAGTTAAAAGCGAAAAAAGCAAAAACTTGGGTATCCAAAGTGATACATCAATCTAAAATCTTGCGGTATTTGACAATGGATTTCAAATAATTTGCTAATACGAATACCAAATACTCCCCCTCCAACAACTGTAAAAATAATAATGCTGGGCGACATTGCCTGAAACCAGTTCGCTTCAAATACGGAATAAGCCATTTTTTTCTTAGATCCGTATAAATTTTACAAAAAAGGATAGTATGCAAAGTCGATTGTTGGGATTTTTGATCACAAGGACAAGAGGGGAGATGTTTGGCCCAATTATTTTGTACAGGGAATGTGACCATTCGGTGGAAAAAATTCATTCTAAATCTTACCAATAGGTAACGCTCATAGCTTGTCGTATTATAGGTAAGGTACGGCTGTAATGTAGGGACCAACTGAATCAATAAAGAATGGGTAGCAGAAGGTTTAGCAATTTCATTCGTCAGTCTTTGTTCCTCCAGATGGGCAAGGGCTTTGTTTTTTAAAGTCTTCCTCGTGATCTCACTTATTAGGGAAGGATTGTGATAGTATGTATCCCAGCCCAGATCATGGAAAAAACTTGCGATATACGAGATCCACCTAGACCTATGAGCGTTATCCATTGAAAGGCAGTCAGACAAAATAGACTGGGAGAGGGTTGCCTTGTCAGAGGTCCAGATCTTACGCCATAATAAGAGTGGTTCGATTTTGGCTTGGTCCGAGACATGAGCAAGGCCCAACTCTATGTGGCAGGCAAAAGTGCCCGCACTCCGGGGGACTGCGAGAATGTACCTCAAAAAAGAATTTTCCACTTTTTGAATACAGTCTGTGGTCACAAAACCCCATAAACCCGCCCCGTACAGAGCCACAGATAAGCATTTAGCTTTATAGATCATAAGAATTTCTGCGGGAGCTCTATTTCCCAGCTTCCTGGTAAAATTAATAAGGGCTGTAGTTGATTTTAAAAATAAAAGTTTTCTTGCTTCTACAGCCGGCTTCCAGGATAATTTATGATCCATAATAATACCTAAATAGGGATATTTTTCTGTGGTGGCTATTTTTTTTTGATCCAGGTGGATACCCCTCATTTTGGTGGTACTTTTTTTTTGGGCGAGACGTGCCCTCATTACAAACGTTTTAGAGACGTTGATCTTAAGGTCAAGGCCCGCCATAAATGTGGAGTATCTGTTCAGGTTCTTTTGCAATACACGGGGGGGTACGGGCTAAAATCACGGTATCGTCAGCATAAAAAAGTGCGGGTATGGGACGATTATTCACCATAGGGAGGTCCTGGGATCCCCTAGTCATCTCTTTCTCCAGACCATTTGTGTACAATGTAAAGAGAAAAGGGGCCAGGACACACCCTTGCCTAACCCCTCTTTCTACTGAAAAGGCTTCCGTCAACTCTCCCCCTACCCCATAACGTACTCTTGCGGTAGCATTGGCATAGAGTTCTCTAATAAACTTAACCAAATTTGATGGAGCCCCCATATCAGCCAATAAAGCCCAGAGCTTAGAGTGGGAGACACAGTTGAATGCGGCTGATAAGTCCACATAGACCATATAAAAATCTCCGCCTTTAATGTACACATATTTGTCTATTAGAAGTGAAAGATTTAATGCCTGTTCGATGGTCCCCAGGCCCTGTCGAAACCCGTATTGCAAATCTGAGATAATCCTGCCATCTTCCGCCCAAGCTTGTAATTGGTCTAAAATGACTCTACCCGCCGCCTTTCCCAGGGAGTCTAAGAGAGAGATTGGGCGATAGCAGGTTACTGATTCTCGATCTCCTTTTTTGAAAATAGGAACCAGTACGGATTTCGACCAAGAAGGGAGTAGGCCAATATGACAAGAAGCATTCAGAACTCTTGTTAAAAGAGGGGTCCAGAGATCTATTTGATTTTTAAACAGATCGATAGGTACACCATCTGGACCCGGTGCCTTTCCGTTTTTACTTACACTCAAGGCAAGGGCAACTTGGTCCAATGAGAACTGTAGATCAATTGGATAAATACTACCCAAATCATTCTGAGAATTGGTGTTTGAAGAATTAGAATTCTGAGATGTTAAATTCGAATGATTATTTGACTCTGTGCTAATTGAAAACATTTTGGAAAAATGGAGAACCCATTCCTTTTCTTGTATAGCTAGGTCTAATTTAGGTTGGTAAGCATCATCATTTAGAAAAGGAGACTTGACCACTTGCCAAAAAGCAGCCGAGTTTTTTTGGGAGCAAGTTTGATGTAATTGATCCCAAAGTTGGTTTTTTAGATCCTTTTTCCTTGTTTTTAGTGCAGAGTTATAAATTTTCCTTAACACTGTTATCTCAGATGGGACCCTAACTGATTTTCTTAGAGCAGCCTTCAGATTTGAATAGGCGACCGTGCAGTCATGATTGAACCAACCCTTCTTTTTTTGTTTATGTTTTACTTCTACCCACAGTGCCTCGTTGATTGCTTTAACAATCAACTCAAAGCTTGTAATCACTTCTATATGGGGTGTATGTAAATCAAGACATTTCATGATGGGAGAGTTAGCCTTCATAATCACTTTCTTTGTTACCTCCATAGGGTCTACTTTCACCCATTTAAGGGAGTAGCCATTTGTTCTGCCTAGTACCAAGTTGTTTTGTGATAAAATGGAGCTCAATCCGTTCTTCAATTTGGTGGTCAGTGAAAAGGAGATACTGAGGGGATAGTGGTCACTTAGTGGAATAAGATGTATATTAAATCCTGCATCTAAAGTCCTCACACTGTTTGAGGCCAAAATGTAATCTATTGTAGTTGAACAACCTCTACCGTGAAAGGTAGGAGCCAATGTTAATTTCATATCTTTCAGGGTATTTACCTGGGACAAGTCCAACTCGAACAAAATTTCATTTAAATAATTGCCTAGAGGAGAATGTCTAAAATGTGGAGTTGGACTACCAAGTTCGTCAAAAATGCCACAGATGCTGCCAGTTTTGGTAATAGAACATGGTCCCAGATTAAAATCCCCCCCCCCAGACAATTATCTCTTCGTTTGGGGATTTCCTTATAGTATTTTGTAATATAGAGCGGATCTTAGATACCGCGCTGATTGCCTCAAGATCAGAAAGATTGTTATAAAAATTCACTATAAGGAAACTATCCTTGTTACTCAAAGCCAGTTTAAGAATCTGGAAGTTTAGATCCAGATTTATGACAACTGCTTCATTTAGGTTAAGGAGGTTTGAGACGTAAATTGTTAGACCTCCTTTTGGTCTGCCTGAGGAGGAGGGTAAAGCGGGAGTGAAGTAAGTTTTAAAACCTTCCATATGTACCACGTCAATGGTCCTAGTCTCTTGGAGTGCGATAATATCAAATTTGGAACTAAATTCAGTCCATATTTCATTTCCAACCTTCGACCGATGGCCTGCTATGTTCCAAAATAGTACTTCAATTCGTAGCTTAGTCTTAGTCTTTTTTCCTAATTCCTGTATGTCTGACAGTCGATCAATCATGGAATTAGGGTTTGGTTCTGGCTCTGGAACCGAGACAGAATCAGTCAGACTTAGGTCTATAGTCTTAGCTAATATATCAGTAGATATAGGGAGGGACTGATTCAACTCTGGGTTAGATCCGTAAGATAGATGTGAGATTTTTTTGGGAGTTACTTCTGTGGGTGTACAAGAGACCTTTGGAAAACTGTCAGCTAGTTCTTTCTTGACTCCCCAAAAGTTAAGTCAATCCACACCTTCCAAGCCTGATAATGGTGCAAAGCGGTTATAGGAGAAAAAAGATTGGTCATCCTGGTGGAAGGTTGTAAAGCCAGTATAGTCATAATTTTTAGGACGGGACCTAAAGGGACGTTCTTGATACTGAAACTGAAATGGGGACCTTAAGTACTGATTCTGATATTGATTTGAAGGAGGAAAAGAATCAGCCTGAGAGGAAAATTGAAATCCAGAAGAATAATTCTGGTTTTGACTTTGCGGTGGAAACCTACAAGTATCCCTCTGAGGACAACGTGAGGGATTACAATAATTTGTCTTTCCAAGAATAAAAGAGCTGGGGCAGTCCTCCGGATGTTGAATTGAGTAGATATCTTGATAAGCTTGATGATTAATTGAGGACCTAGAGTAGCCATCCCGAGGTTGAATTAAGGGTCTAATGCATTCATCCTGCGATTGAGATAGTAAATTCAAATTGCTCTCCTTTAACGGGAGTACTCTTGGGTAAAAATAGGGCAATTCAAGGGGTTTAATGATGTTGGAAGAGTTCAAGGGAACCCAATTAAGAATGTATCTAACTGCCCTTTTATCCCGAAAGTTGATTATTATAATATCCCCCGTAATATCCTTTTTCCTGTAACCCAGCCAAGGAAGACGCCTAACGTGTAGGATTTCTCCGTTTATGTCTGGGGGGAGTGGACGATTTTGTCTAAGCCAAAATATGACCTTATTTTTTAGCTGGCTGTGGTCTTCTTTTATACCAGCTTTTAAGGAAGGAACTCCCGTAAGGACTACCACGAGAGGAACTGCCTCCGGGGGCAGATCCACATTACGAATTGGAAAAACAGAAGACCTTGCGTGGTCTTCATTGCCACTATGATTTTGAGGTATTTGTTGGGAGTATGTTTTTTCACCCACCTCCACCTCTTTTTCCTTAAATGTCACAGTTAAGGGAGATTTTAGACGGGGAATTAAATCGTCAGACTTCAGTACTGGTTGATCCGTTAACTTTCCTCCCTTTCGATCGATAATGTTTAAGGCCGATGGAATGGGTGGGAGCGTTGGTACAAGGTTTGATCGATCCCTAATTTCTTCTTTAAGTACCCCGATTGTCTGTTCTAAATTCCCCAAGTGGGAAACAATAGTTTTTAATCTTTCTAATATTGGAAGAATAAAGGATCTAATCATTTTCTCAATATTCTCCAGTAGATGGATATCTGAGGTTTCAACCACTGGAGGATATAGAGAAACTGCCTTAGTAGATGATAAGGGTTTTTTTGATGAAGAGATCTTAGGCTTAGCAGGCTTCGTTAATTTGGGCTTATCTCGCCTTGGTTCACTTCCCCTCTTTTTCCTTTTTTTGGGAGGTGGACCTTGAAGGCATAGAGTCTTGGAGGTCTTGGGGGTACCAATAGTTTTCCTCGCCGCCTGTGCAGGTGTGTCTAATAAAGCGTCTGACTCGAATATTGCGTCAGACAAGGAAGAAGATAAAGTAGTGATTGAATCTTTATTTCGGTTAGAAGAAGGAGTGGTGTCTCGAAAAAGTAGCGGTGTGTTGTCAATGAAGGATATATCATCATGAGTCTCTACTTCACTAGGAGTATTAAATTCCGAAGACATGGCTAACTGTGGAGAAAAAAGGGATGAGGATTTATGTTTTGCCGCTTCGACAGAGCGACGTCTCTCCGCCCGTCGCTCGTCGAGAGCAAAGTCTCTATCAGATCCAATGGGTACCCTAATCAGAAAATTATCCAAAGTCCCTCTTTTAAGTACTCCTCCCCCTAACGATGACACTTTGGAAACAGGAAGGGTCATTTTACACACTACAATCAGTCTGAGCTTTAAATTAGAACACTATACAATTCAGCGATAAGAAATAAGTAATAATACAATATTCACAACCAACAGTTAATGGAGAGTCTTATACAGAATGGCTTACTGTTTGTGGTTCTCACATAGATAGAGACCGTCCAGTGTTAGATAGATTGTGAATTACGGTCGATCACGAAAACAAAAAGAGAAATAAAAAGGAGGGGGCCGACTCAACCTCTTTGTGACTCTAAGGGCCGGCCCTTCTCCCGCTCGCAGTCCCAAAAAGCAGTAGCGCCGCTGGAAATGCTGGAAAATGTAGTCCCCCTCCACACAGCGGCCGCGTTGGAGTGGCGGCGGCGGGGGGGAGACAGGCAGCAAAGTCGATGATTACATCCAAGGAATACGAGTAAGATGTCACAACTTAATCAGGTTTACTGTCGCAGACGTCAGAGGGAATGCCCAGCCCGGCCTCAGACGGTCTTCGACGGGCAAGGACGGGCCCGCCCTTGGCCCGGGCTTCGCCCGGCGCCCACCCACGCGCATCCCGCGCAGCGGGAGCGGCGAGGAGCTTTGAACCCCTTGCAGCGGTCAGCTGCAGCCAATGGACAACTTCGCAAGCCCTCCTGGGCAATGGAGTCCGAGGGATGTCCGTTCAGGCAGCCATGAAACACTCAGGACACAAAGCGGCTCCCGCGCAGCGGGAGCGGCGAGGAGCTTTGAACCCCTTGCAGCGGTCAGCTGCAGCCAATGGACAACTTCGCAAGCCCTCCTGGGCAATGGAGTCCGAGGGATGTCCGTTCAGGCAGCCAGGAAACACTCAGGACACGAAGCGGCTCCCCATAGGAAAACTCCTAGTACATCTGGCCTTCAGTTTGTGTTAAGCATATTAGGCACATACAAATGATTGTCAGGACCCGGTACTATTATTTAATGATGAAGATTGCTCGGACCCGTATTTCGTATAACACACGTCTCGCTGCAAGTAATGAAGAAATGAAAAAAATATCAAAAGAGTGCCGCCCGAAATTATAATGCCCTTGGTTCTCTGACCCCTATAAGAAAGAGAAACTCGCCCTTGGCTCAAAAAATTGTGCGTTGTTTCAAAACTCCAACGTAAATGACCCGCCATTGATACCACTCCACTATACGCCAATCCACTCTACACCACTGCATTCTTTGCTGGTCCACTCTATGCCACTCCACCTTACACCACTAGACTATACGCCATGCCTTGCTATTCCACTCTATGCCACTCCAGTCCATGCCACACCACTCTATGCAATCCACTCTACTCAATCCAATCTACGTCACTCCACTCTATGCCACTCAACTCTATCGCAGTCCACTCTATGCCCCTCTGTTCTATGCAATTTCACTCTATGCTACGCCATTCTACACCAATTCACTCTATGCCACTTCAATCTACGCTATTCCATTCTATGCCACCCCACTGTATGCCACACCACTCTGTACAGCTCCAGTCTACGTCACTCCACTCTATGCCACTCCACTCTACGCCGCTCGACTTTGCACCACTTGACTCTACGCCACTCCACTCTATGCTATTCCACTCTATGCCACTCCACTCTATGCCATTCCACTCTATGCTATTCCACTCTACGCCACTGTACTGTAAGCCGCCTCACACTATGGCACACTATTCACTCTATGCCATGCCACTCTATGCTGTTTAACTCTACGTCACTCCTCTTTATCCCATTCTGCACCACTCCAGTCTACGCTACTCCACTGTACAATATTTAATTCTATGCCACTCACTCTATGCCATTCTACTCTATGCAGTCCACTCTATGCCACTCCACTCTACGCCACTCTATGCCACTCCACTCTATGCTACTCTACTCTAGTGGAGAAGTGTGGTTCAATGGTTAGAGTGGCAGACCCTGATGCAGAGGTCCAGCCCGGGACCAGGGTTCAATTCCCGCTTTGGCGGGTCTTGGGCTTAATTTCCTCAGACCTGATATTTCTCGCCTCTGTGCCTATTCTAATCATGGGTGCAACTCTGGGCAATAGCTTGCTTAATCTCCACAACAGCGCAGGGGATACCTGGCTGCACCTTGGGGGTGCCCAGAAGTGGACACTTCACAGGGAAAGCCAGGATGGGTTCCTCTGTGGTATAAGTACAGCGCCAGGACACCTCCGTTGGTAGGTAGTTGCATGCTTTACAAATGCCAGATTATTATTATTACTCTATGCCACTCAACTCTACACTCCACCCCACTCCACTCTATGCCACTCCACTCTATACCACTCCACTCTATGCCACTTAACTCTATACCACTCCCCTCTACACCACTCCATGAAATTAATCAATCAAATCAATCAATCAAGGGCTTGTAAAGCACAGCTACTCACCTGTGAGGTTCTCAAGGTGCAGGGAGAGGGGGGCTGCTGGTCGACTGGGTGGAGGATCATTCGAAGAGCCAGGTCTTGAGGTCCTTCCTGAATTGGGTCAGCGACGCTAATTGGCCTGAGGTTCAGGTGCAGTGTGTTCCAGGTCTTGGCAGTGAGGTAGAAGAACGACCTTCCTCCAGTTCTGGTCTTCTGGATCCTGGGAATGGAGGCAAGGGAGAGTTGGGAGAATTGGAGTTGTCTGGTGGGTAAGTGGAATGTGAGGCGGTGGTTCAGGTACACTGGTCCTTCGTCGTGTAAGGCTTTGTAGGCGTAAGTGAGGAGTTTGAAGGTGACTCTCTAGTTGACTGGGCGCTAGTGGAGTTGTTGGAGGTGTTGCATGATGTGGCTGTGGCAGGGGATGTCGAGCACCAGTCTGGCAGTGGCGTTTTGGATGTCCTGTAGTTGCTTGAGCTGTTTCTGGGTGATACCAGCGTAGATTGTGTTGCCATTGTCAAGTCTGCTGGTGAAGAGTGTGTGGGTGACCGTCCTTTTGGATTCTGTGGGGATACATCTGAAAGTCTTTTGGCGCAGGTGGAGCGTGTGGTAGCAGGCTAAGGAAACTGCGTTGATTTTGCGGTTCATTGTGAGCAAGGCATGTAGATGTTGAAGAGGGTGGGGCTCAGGGAGGAACGCAGAGGTACTCCACAGTTGATCTCCGTGGATTCTGAGAGGAATGGTGGTAGTCTGACTCGCTGGGTCCAGCCGGTGAGGAAGGAGTGGATCCAGCCCAGAGCCTTGTCTTGGATGCTGGTGTCGTGGAGTCTGATGGTTAGGGTGCGGTGGGAGACTGTGTCGGAAGCGGCAGAGAGGTCTAGTAGGATGAGGGCTGCAGTCTCGCCTCGGTCGAGGAGGGAGCGGATGTCATCTGTGCTGGCGAGGAGTGCAGTCTTTGTGCTGTGGTTGCTTCGGAAGATGGATTGGGAGGTGTGCAGGACGTGGTTCGCTTCAATAAACTTGGAGATATGGGCGTTTATGGCCTTCTCGATGATCCTGGCTGGGAAGGGTAGGAGGGAGATCGGTCTGAAGTTCTTGAGGTCTGCCAGTTCTATGGATGGCTTCTTCAGCAGGGGGTTGATCTTCACCTGTTTCCAGTCATCGGGGAAGGTGGCGGTTTCGATGGTGCAGCAAAGCTGGGGGGCGATGGCAGCGGCTGCTTTGTGGAAGATGTGGTACAGGCATGGGTCCTTTGGGGCTTCTGAGTGGATGCTCTTCATGGTCTTGAGTGCGTTCTCTGTAGTGAGCGGGGTCCAGTAAAGCATTCTGTCTTGGAGGGCCATATTCTTAGTGGTTTGCACTCTATACAACTCCACTCTATGCCACTCTACTGAACGTCACTTCACTCTGTGCCACTCAGCTCTACACCACTGCACTTTAAGCCACTCCACTCTACTTTGTTCCACTAGACTTTACGCCACTCGACTGTACACTAAATCACTCTACGCCACTCCACTTTACGATATGCCACGCTACGCTACTCTACTCTATGTCATTATATTGTACGCCACTCTACTCTACTGCAAGCTACTACAAGCCACTCCAATCTTACCAATCTACACTATGGCACACTACTCCACACTATGACACTCCACTTTACAACACTCCACTGTGCACCACTTCACTCTGTACAACACCACTCTATGCCACATAACTTTGTGCAACTCCACGCTATTCCAGTCTCTGCCACTCCACTGTGCACCACTCTACTCAATGCCATTTAGCTCTACACCATTCCATTCTACAATATCACGCCAGTTCACTCTATGTCACTCTATATCATTCCACTCTATGCCACTTGACTGTATGACACTCCACTCTGCGCTTATCCACCATATGCCACTATTCTGTATGCCTCTCCACTAAACTTCGTTCTACCCCACTCTACACTACGATATTCAACTTCACCCAATCCACTATTCGTCACTCTATTGTACGCCACTCCACACCTTTGCACTCTTTGCCATTTTACTCTATGCCAGTTTACTGTACACTATTCTACTCTAAGCCACTCCCTTCTATGCCACTCTAATGTATTCCACTACACCCTATGTCACTGCATTCTACACCAGTCCACTCTAAGTAATACCATTCAATGCCATTCCACGCTATTAAACTCTATGCCACTCCACCGAAACGTATCATGGATTCAAGCTATCATGGATTCAAGCTAACCTGGCTGATGAGGGCTGTTAGCCCGAAACCGGTCCCAGGATGCTTGTTTCCAGTCCAGGGAAGACATGGCTTGCCAGTTCGGGCTGGACTGTTCCCATGAGGCACAGGGTCAAGACTGATTTGCATGTAGCTGTGTCTGAACTGAGGAGGGAAAGTGAGCTAAAGAATGATGATGGATTCAACCCAAATCTGTGACTGCGGATGAGTGTTAAAAAAGTTTCAGCACTCCGTCCATTATCTCCTTGTATTTGCTTTGTTCGCCCTAAGTTGGCAAGGCATGCCCAGACGTGGGATCCTTGCTCACTTTGCCACTGGATTCAAGATAGCCTGGCTGATGAGGGCTGTTAGTTCGAAACTGGTCCCAGGATGCTTTTTTCCGGTCCAGGGAAGACATGGCTTGGTAGTTCGGTCTGGACTGTTCCCATGAGGCACAGGGTCAAGACTGATTTGCATATAGCTGTGTCTGAACTGAGGTGGCAAAGTGAGCTAAATAATGATGATGGATTCAATCCAGATCTGTGACTGGGGGTGAGTGTCTGAAATGTTTCAGCACTCCGTCCATCATCTTCTAGTGTTTGCTTTGTTCGCCCTAAGTTGGCACGGCATGCCCAGACTTGGGTCCCCTGCTCACTTTGCCACTGGATTCAAGATAGCCTGGCTGATGAGGGCTGTTAGCCCAAAACCGGTCCCAGGATGCTTGTTTTCGGTCCTGGGAAGACATGACTTGGCAGTTCGGTCTGGACTGTTCGCATGAGGCACAGGGTCAAGACTGATTTGCATATAGCTGTGTCTGAACTGGGGTGGGAAAGTGAGCTAATGAATGACGATGGATTCAACCCAGATCTGTGACTGGAGGTGAGTGTCTTAAAAGTTTCAGCACTCCGTCCATCATCTCCTTGTGTTTGCTTTGTTCGCCCTAAGTTGGCAGAGCATGCCCAGACGTGGGTCCCTTGCTCACTTTGCCACTGGATTCAAGATAGCCTGGCTGAAGAGGGCTGTTAGCCCAAAACCGATCCCAGGATACTTGTTTCCGGTCCAGGGAAGACATGGCTTGATAGTTCGGTCTGGACTGTTCCCATGAGGCACAGGGTCAAGACTGATTTGCATATAGCTGTGTCTGAACTGGGTCTGAACTGGGGTGGCAAAGTGAGCTAAAGAACGATGATGGATTCAACCCAGATCTGTGACTGGAGGTGAGTGTCTGAAAAGTTTCAGCACTCTGTCCATCATCTCCTTGTGTTTGCTTTGTCCGCCCTAAGTTGGCAGAGCATGCCCAGACGTGGGTCCCTTGCTCACTTTGCCACTGGATTCAAGATAGCCTGGCTGATGAGAGCTGTTATCCCGAAACCGGTCCTAGGATGCTTGTTTCTGGTCCAGGGATGACATGGCTTAGCAGTTCGTCCTGGACTGTTCCCATGAGACACAGGGTCAAGCCTGATTTGCATATTGCTGTGACTGACCTAGCGTGGCAAAGTGAGCTAAAGAATGATGATGGATTCAACCCAGATCTGTGACTGGGGGTGAGTGTCTGAAAAGTGGCCATCTCCTTTGTGTTTGCTTTGTTCGCCTTAAGTTGGCAGGGTTTGCCCAGACGTGGGTCCCTTGCTCACTTTGCCACTGGATTCAAGATAGCCTGGCTGATGAGGGCTGTTAGCCCGAAACCGGTCCCATGATGCTTGTATCCGGTCCAGTGAAGTCAAGGCTTGGCAGTTCGGTCTGGACTGTTCCCATGAGGCACAGGGTAAAGACTGATTTGCATATAGCTGTGTCTGAACTGGGGCGGCAAAGTGAGCTAAAGAACGATGATGGATTCAACCCAGATCTGTGACTGGGGCTGAGTGTCTGAAAAGTTTCAGCACTTCGTCCATCATCTCCTTGTGTTTGCTTTGTTCGCCCTAAGTTGGCAGGGCATGCCCAGACGTGGGTCCCTTGCTTACTTTGCCACTAGATTCAAGATAGCCTGGCTGATGAGGGCTGTTAGCCCGAAACTGGTCCCAAGATGCTTGTTTCCGGTCCAGGGAAGACATGGCTTGACAGTTTAGTCTGGACAGTTCCCATGAGGCACAGGGTCAAGACTGATTTGCATATAGCTGTGTCTGAACTAGGGTGGCAAAGTGAGCTAAAGAATGATGATGGATTCAACCCATATCTGTGACTGGGGGTGAGTGTTTGAAATGTTTCAGCACTTCATCCATCATCTCCTTGTGTTTGCTTTACTCCATAGCAAATAGCAGCTGTCTTATCTCAGTGTCGGCCTCCATATACGCTTTGATCTGTAAGTTACAAATTAATTCTGTAGTAAAACATTCTTTAAACTAGTTTGGTATTTCAATGTGTTGCAATTGATAGGCATTGCCAAAATTACTGACCACATTTCCTGATCTCTGAAGAACTGCCAAATTGTTGCTGCTGTCTGGCCGCATCCTCACACTGGGCTAGAATGTCTCCCAGGTCCAGAGCTGCCAACTGCCTTCTTACTGAGATGGGGGATGGCACAAGCCTCAACTGGTGTTGTTGACGGCCTGGGCTGGTCAAGGTCGTGCTTAAACACTTGTGCAGTTTGCCGACCAGAAAAGGCCCTGGATCCGGAGAATAGACAAACCCTGTGCCCCTTTCCCGAAACCTCATGTGATTGAGAGCTGCGAAGCTGAGGTAATGTGTGGCCAGACGGTCTGGTTAAGGGCTTAGGAGGGCATGGGTCCAGGAGGCTGCAATCCAACACCATGCACCACGACCCTCCCCACAACACTGTAAGGGATCGGACGGCACTGAAAGCAACACTTCTTGTCTGCTGATGGCAGGCGCTGCAAAGAAGGACAAAGCTGCCGCCCGCTATTCTGTCTACCTGGGGCTAATCTGCGAAGTGTGCGATGCTACTGGGTGTTAAAGAGCCACCCCTTAGATGGCCAGCAGTCACACACGTTGCAGGAAATAACAGGCATGGCGCAGCCCCATGGATCACCCATGCCCTGAGTAAACTCCGACGGAAGCAGGCCGTGAAGCGCAGGGCATGGCTGATCTGTAAAGCCCAGGCCTCACCATGTATGTTACAATTATAGTAAACGCTCAGTTTCAGCTCCGATTATTCAGCTACAACATTGTACGAGTTACCTGAAAAATAAAATAATTTTACTTATTCAGCATTACAGTTCTCAGAGTTGAGCAGCAGGCTCACCATGGCGAGCGAGTCATCCGCCGCTAGCGCCGGGGGGTTGAGTGAGCCTCAGATGGTGCAGCCCGCCCACGAGTCCATTCTGCCGCCGCAACTGTGATGGAGGCAGCATGCTCAGCTGCACTGCCTAAATCCGACGCACACAACAGCGGAGCAGCCTGGCCAGTTTCTAAATTTGAAATGCCGCCCTCTCGCGCCGGCCTGCCCGCCCTATTAAAATGAGTCTCACAATTTGGCACTGACTCCTCTTCTGACGTCAGGCCTCGTTGTGGTACATTTTAACACAGGAGCAAACGAACCAGCCCCCAAGCCTGCCAGAGAAGCGCACATCCCAGTACTACTGCGGATTTCAATATTGGTGCATTAAGGCTCTCCAGCTTCACAGCTGAGAGGCCTATTATGTGTGGCAATGCATTTCAGTGCCATGATGCAGACCGCTATACTAAAATGTGTTAGTCTGATGCCTGTTGCGTGGTACTTGGCAGGGATGAAACAAGCATTTGCAATTCAATAGGTCTCGCATTTACCCGAGTTAGAGCTATTGGCATTGTAAATGACAATGTCTCTTATTTATGTTTTGGTTTTTAAAACATAAATAAAAGGCATTTTCATTTACAATGCTAACAGCTCAAACTCTCGCAAATGCGAGACCTATTGCATAGCAAATGCTTGTTATTTGTTAGGCCCGGGGAGATGAAGTGTGAAGTGATTTGCCCACAATCGCAGGCTGTTGAGCGTCCCTACTGAGACACGAACCGATTCACTAGCTTCAAGGTGGAACACCCAGCCGTTAGGGGGCCACATCCTCTCCCCAATACATAGAATGGGGTTCAACCCTTACTGGTGAAGCATCAATGTCAGTGCGGGTGTTCCGTTGGAATTTGTGTACTGCCACTTTTATTTTCAAATGAATGATTCTTAAATTGAAACATTTTCTACAAAACTGTACTTGTCAAAAGTCAAACGTCGGACTAAACAAAAGGAGAGCATCCCGCTTAAAGATGGCCGCCTGACTGCGAGGGGATGTGTATTGCAGGCCTCTTTCTATGTCGGTGGAATATCATGGTGAGGCATTGGTTATGAATCACGTGATGTAGCAAAAAAATTCGCGCCAGTTCTGAGCAATCTCGCGGAAAAACTCCCTCACTTGAGGATTAGGGAGTTTGTCGCGGCAGCTAAATCGATATTTCATAAGCAACTGCAACTCTGGAATTTGGAATAACGTGGTAGCTGACGTGCAGCCCTGACTGTGAGGCTGTATTAGCCTGAACTTTGGTTGTCAGGAGTACCTGTTACGCTTTTCCTCTCCGTGATACTGTTACATCTGATATTCGCGCACCACCATGCCGGTAGAGCAGCTGCACGCCCCCGCAGGTGAGGCATTTTAGTAGCCAAGTTCGCACACCTCTTCTCATCCTTTAGTCTTACCGTGTGGTCGGAGTGTGAGGCGTGTATTTGGTATGCATTAGGAGTTGAGTTGGTGACGTATTTTGTAGAAGCACGGGTAGCCACGACTAGCCTGAGGGATAGAGGTGATACTTGGGGGCACCTCGGCGCTTGCTTTGCATTTCTGTCCGTGCCTGCTAATTATGCTCGAATGACACTAACCGTGGTGACTGTGCCTCATACTTTTTGAAGGGTTGCTCATTGCGAGTGTCTCGAGTGAAATTTTTTTTTGTTGCATATTTATATAGCGCGAACTCGACCCGAAGGTATTCGCTTTACATACCACCTTATTTACATTACACATTCAGGCACGGGGAGATTAAGTGATTTGCCCAGAATCACAGGATGTGGACGCGACCTCGAGGCTCGAACCCTGGTTTCCTGCACCGGAGGCGGCAGCGTAGCCGACGGATTTAGCAATTAACATTATAATCTTTTGTTGCCTAGAGGGTCAGCGTCGGTGTCTTCCCCCAGCCCCCCCCCCCCAACTCCTTTATTACAGAGATGCTGACCTACACTTTTTTTTTCTCAACCCTCCGCCAAGTATTTTATTTTTCTCGAACTATAACTGTAGCGGTTCTCTCAATTGAGAAAATTGTTATTATATTCTGAAATAGTTTATGCAAATTGACGTAAAATCTGCAGAAGCGAATGCAAACGATACGTATTTTCGCCATTAATGAATTAATGCTTTGTTTTAAGATGGTTGACAAAGGTAGAGAGGAAAGACGAGGAGGCGTGGGGTCCGTGAAACAGGCGTGTTTTTAAAAGCAAACCAAGGATCCAAGAAACGTCGTCTATGGTTAAGGGAGTGGTTTAAAGAACTTGAATTAAAAAAAAAAAGCTGTGCTCCACAAAGCTTGCCAGATGGCCAATATTTGTAATTGCATCTTGGCAGATCACACACACCAAAGAACATATGCCTGAAACAATCCAGACTTTTTGTCTTTTCTAGTGCTTGTTGGCAGTACCATATAAATTAATTAAAAACAATCATTTTGTTGTGAAAAATTAGAATTGAGCTTTTTGAAGCCATGGACACACAATACTGCTATTTAAACATTGTAAAGTTCTGTGGGATGGGTAGCTATCTATAGTATATTTGTCACAACAATTTGCCGTTTTACTCCGCTTTGTTAGACACGTCTTCCCTTCCCCCCCCCCCCCCCCCTGTGAGAAGTTGGCCTGATGTATGTCACTAGTTATAGTGTACACCTTATATCAGTCCAAATACCCTTATGGTGATTGGTTGTAAAGTCAACCTTATAGACCAGCTATCCTAGTGGTAGCATGGACAAGAGCAGTCTTAGGCTAAACTCTGAATGGCATGTGAAGCCAGCTGTGATACCATATGTAATCCCTTGAATACCAAATGAAAGGACACCACAACAGATATATATATAAAATAAAGTGTATTTATTCTAAGCAAACCCTCAGCACTCTTTATGAGATTAGAGGTAAGTACAACACAGTCTTATTAATGCATACAGTAAGTCACACAGGTAAGTAATACAGTTAGGCCCTAGGGGCCACGCAAACCATATACTAAGTAAGTGGTATAAGAACCACTGTCACGGAAATAGAATAGGCCTAGGGAATCGCTGGGGCTACACTACACTAGCGTTAGTTAGGAAGTGGGAGGCCCACGGGATTCGTGTGCAGAGTGGAAACACTCACGCGTAATGCGTAAAAGTCAATAGCAATAGTACAGTTTTAGAAACGGTAGATTTAGGACACTTCCGGAGTAGCTAGGAAGTTGAGACTTGAAAACTAGACACTAGGATAGTCACTATCCTGATGAGCACCGGAGTACCCAAGTTACCTAGCCCACAGGCTGCGGGTGCATAGGGGTGAAGATGCGTCGTTTTCGTCGTCGACTCCTATGGATGCCTGAAGAAAGATGCTGACAGGCAGTCAGTGAAGAGTGTCCGGTGGATCCCAAGGCTGGGATCAAGAAGAGAAGAAACCTGCAAGCAGAAGGGACAGAGTCAAGGTCACTAGCCAGTGACCACGTGGAACCAGGAAGGAACCAGGCGATGTCGTGAAGAGTTGCAGGTGAAGGTGAAGCTTGTCGCTGCAGCCAGGAGGACCAGGAAGCGTCGAGGGCGACCGGGACCAGGAGGCGAGCTGTCCCACGAAGGCTCTTGCTGTCGGCGGCGTCGAAGTTGGACTAGGACTCACCAAGCCTTGGCAAGCGGAACCCACGAAGAACGAAGGACTTGCTTCTGGTGCAGACCAGGAAGGTCTGGGGTGCTTCTTCTTTGCAGAGAAGCGGGAGCCAGTCTGGAAGAGCCAAACCAGCGCAGAAGATTTCAGGGTGCGTCGTCACAGAGGCCACTAGCCAGCGGGCAAGCAACCGGACAGACGCGGCAAGCAGGAAAATGCTGAAGGGCCCCACGCAGGACTCGTGGAGTGTGGGGGGCTGATCTTCGGTGCAGATGGTGCTTGGGGTTGGGGCTTCTCAATCCCCGGTGCACAACTTCGAGGGTACCTCAGAAGCTGCGCTGTAAGTTACTAGCCACTTTTCCCAGGTAGCCGGTCCCACGTCGCTCGTCGCCTCCACGGATCTCGGCTCTGCTGCAGATGTGGATGAGGGTCGGAGAAGTCTGGAAGTCAAGGCTCTGGTCGGGCTCTGCAGTCGGTTCCTCGTAGAACGGTCGCAAAGCAAAGGGTAGTCTCTTGATGGTGCCTGTTTGCACAGGGTAGCCACTCCTTGGCTACAAGGGAGATTCTTCAGTCTTCTTCTTTCGTCGAAGGTCCAGAGTTTCTGTTCAGTTTTGCAGGTTCAGGATAATCTAAAGTCTTGAGGCCCAACTCCCACTCTTATACTAATCTGGGGGGCTGGGATACCTGCTAGGTCACGCCTTATGGGTGGGACCTGGGAGGGGGTGGTTACACCCACTTCCCTTTGTCCAGTTTCGCGCCAGAGCTGGGGCTGGAGTGCCCCAGCGCCGGTTTGAACTGGACTATGCAAGGAACACCTTGTGTGCCCCAGGCATGTCTCATTCCTTTCAGCCCACCCTGCCCCAATACACTAAAGGCTGTCTGGGGAGGTGCTAGCACCTCCCCAAGCAGGAAGCCTATTGTCCAGGCCTCCCTGGCTGGGATCACTCCCAGCTGCAGGAGGTCAGACTTGTGTCGTGGCAGCAGCATCCATTTTGTGATGCTGAGGCTTTGGTCAGAGGCTAACAGTTGAAGTATGATTTTAACATGTCTTTCCCTCTAGAAGGGGGGAATAATATTCTCATGTCCAGAAATGGCATGGGGGTATTATTCCCTAGTGTTAGACACCTTACACGACATGTTTTGATAAAGCCAAACCATAGTTACCACAACCGTCTAAGATTATAAGGCACTTTAAGAGTATATGGTAGGCTATGTCATAGAACAGCTATAAGGACATGGTTCCGAAAGCTGCAGACAGGCTCAGCTCATGCTAGAGCACCATCTCACATGTTACCAAGCACTCTGCCTCCAGGATTGTTAAGGCCTGCCATAGGAGTGACTGATAGGTACACATGTGTCTATATATAAGGGTAGATATAGGCATACTATATCTAAGCAAGGGGTGATTACACGACCTTGCCCCAGCTGAGTGATCAGCCAGTTGTGTCTGATTGGAAGGCCAGACCAGGGGTGGCATAATACATGCTGCAGCCCCTGGGAGGCCTAGGGTACACCTATGCCCTGGGTACCTAGGGTACACTGTACAGGGTCCAATAAGGTGATCCTTACCAATTGGTTATGTGCCTAGGGTACATGGAGTCCATTTTACAGAGAGAGCAGACAGCCTGAGACCCTGAATGGCAGGATCTCAGGCCAACTAAGTCGAAAAACCAGCTAGACACTAGGCAAAAAGTTGGGGGTAACCATAGTCAGATATCCACCTTCCTACACCCCCTATATGTTTCTAAAATCCGTTATTTCCATATCTTGCATGCAATCTTCATACTTCCCAGCACTGTTTTCACTGTCCTACAGGTACTTCTGCATGTACCTTCTTGTGTGAACTTTCACCGGGCCTGCTGTCATAAACACACCAACTGCCTGACCTATAAACACAGTTTTCAGTATAGTTGTCATTAGTCAGCCTTGTACCTCCACCCACTTTGACACACAATGGTAATTACCATTGGAAAATAACTGACCATTGCTCAGTGCGGTATGCTTTGAGGTTTAAGGATTGGATGAGCACATAGCGTCAACACCTCTAGGATGCAGTGACCGGCCCTGTGAGAAACTCTTTTCCTGCCACGACTCCAGAGCTCTGTTATCACTATTCACACAATACTTCAAATCACCCACCCCTAGAGGTCAGTTTACATTATGTTCTATAAAAGTCATACCAAAAAAAAAAAGACCAATACAAATCCTGGAAAAGGCGAAGAGTTTTAGGCAATGCAAGAAAACATGGACTGCTTTTCTCACATGTTAAAAATTTAATTTCTCCATGTTAAAATCGGTGCCACCTCGGAAAGGGTTAGTATCTCCTCTATGGTATAAACTAAACGATGAAAACTATCTGAAAAGATATAAAAATGCTCAAAAATGTTACTAGACCTTCAGGTCTAGTGACTTGAATAATCTACTCCACCTAATTATAATGCTCTTGACCCATAACGTGGTTTCAAATTGTGTGATCCTGGGCTAGTATTTTAATTCACTGAGACACTATTTTCTTCTTTATCACATAAGATCATCTTCAAATTTGCGAGTTCGGCATGTATGCTGTACAGAAAACTCTTGTTTAGTTTAATAGATTAAACTTTTGCTCCACATATAATACAAATCGAGCCAAACGTAGGATACACATGACCTTGGGTCATTAACTGCATTGTCATCAGTGCAGGGGCAGGAATGTTTCTGAACTTGTTTAAACTGTCACTTTTAATAAATACATCACTAAAGCATAAAGTAGTAGTGCATTATTTGCAATCAGCAAATATTACCTTGAAATGCACACAGACGTGGTTTTAAAACTACACAGTGTACAATGTCTGAAATCGAATTTCTGCAAATAATTGGCATTTGCCCATTACCAAGTGAAGTGTTGTGATGTGTTTTGCTCCTATGTAAACTTTGTTTGAATCACACTTTTGAATGACAAAATTAAGTTTTCATAATTCCTGATATCATTCAAAATAATTGAACTTTTCATTTACAAGCTGTATAAATGTCATGTTAGAAAAAAAACTGACATGTTCAGGCTTTTGTTTTACAATTATTGTCGGATAACTCACTTGACAAAAGGCACGAACTATAATAAGAGAAAAGTAAAAAATCATTTTCCAGGAACAGATGAGCATCAATTAGTAAAAAGACAAACTGACATTTGACCTTTGTCCTTGAACAGACAGCAAATCTGTCAAGAAAAAAATAAGATTTAAAGGATTCTTTATTGCTCATTTACTTTCTGAATGAACAGAACACCTGTTTCTTCCCTTTAAATTAACTCGCCAGCAATGTCGAGTAAATGTTAAAAATAGTTCGACCTGATAAAATGTCACTCAAAATTGCGAGTGAATTTTTCAAGGCCTGAATGTGTTCTCCATGTAACTATAAATACATTATATAGCTTTCTGTTTCTCATTCTATATCTAGCTATTTACTCCACTGTTTGTCACATGATAGACAACCGCATTATATGCCTGTCACAGCCATCTTGAAGGATCTATTTTGCTATTGTCCTAGAATTCATAAATTGATCTAAATGAACTAAAGTTACAGGTATAAACACAGTGCAGGGACAAGCCAAAATTAATGGTAGATATTGTTCTATGTGCTTGTCTACTGGATAACCTAAGACAACAGTAATTAAAATAATCCACACCCCAAAAAATATTTGTGTGTATATAGAGATATAGAGCTATAGAGATATATATATATATATCTCTCTCACAGGTCAAAGTCGCAAATAACATGACATCACCCTGTGACTTATTCCCATAGGCTGTGGAGTATTCAATTATTTTATCCATACTATTTCTTGCTGAACCTATCTTTTATTGTGAACTTTAAATGAGAAAGGAACAACTTCAAACAGCTGAAACATGAGCTGCAAAATGTTAAGTTTTTGATCTTGCCAATGGGTGGCAACGCTGGAGTTCCTGTTAGTTGTAGATATTACCATTATGTTCTGTGATTTGCATATTACTTTTCGTTCATTTTTACCAACATAATAGACTGCAGGGACACTTCAAATAGTATATGCAGTTCATGGTTTTTTATATTTAACTGTATGTTTTAGAATATATTTGTGTCCTTTCCTAATGTTTCTAAATTTCCTGTGAAACTCATTGTTGAAAATTTAGACTTTAATGTGAATTTTTGGTTGACTGTGTTCTTCGTTATATTTAACAATTTTGCTCTCAATATTCTGGGGTCATTCCACTGATTTTGCTGTACATTTGGTTTTATCAAGTTCTAAATCTGTCCTTGTATTCTTCTTGTATATGCAGTTATTACTCCGATATTCTTTTCAAAGTAATAAACTGAGAAGTTAAGGGGAAATCTCCTGGGATGAACTTTGTTGTACATTATATGAAGCGATACTGCAAAAGGTGGTTACGTACGGGTACAAGAAAACGTGCTGTCTGACAGAATATGTAAGAAAGAAGTATAGTGTCATTGTACTTACCAGAGTCTCTAAGCAGAGCGTTACGATCTCTGTACCGGGAGAGGAGACCCAAGAGTAAGCACAGGGGTTGTGCTTACTGTGCTGGTCGATACCTGAAGTGGTCTATGACCGAAGCTCACAGCTCAGAACAACTCCAGAGGTCTCCAACAAGTGAAGGGATCCGATAGACTGAGGAGAAGCTCACCATTTCATCGATTGTACATGACTACTCTGAGGCTGATCCATCGCAAGGCCTCAGAAATGAGAAGGGTCAAATGGACAGCTGATGGGAGCAGAAAGAGCTCCACCCTCAAGGTCGACCATTCTCATAACTAGTTATGCTGCCGCCTTCTTGAAACAACCACCACCTTTTGTACCACTGAAAAGCTAAATATTGGAGATAGATGGCCCGTGTGGATAGACATTTGATGAATTCAGTGATGCACTTAAACAAACTGATAAAAGGATTTTCAAGTATCTCAAAATTTTTGCTGGTGATGGTGTGAAATAAGTAATAAAGAAAATGCAGCAAACTGATACAATTACATATTTTCAGATTAAAGAAACGCTGAATCTCGAGTTTAATCCAGTGCCAAACGTTTATAACAAAAGATGCATTTTCAGTCAAGAATGCCAAAAAGTTAGTGAACCCATTGATGATTTTGTGGAGAAACTTGATATGCTCGTCAAACACTGCAAGTCCAATGAATTTAATGATGAGGAAGCTATGCGATTTAGTTATTGATGGATGCTTGTCAGATTTCTTCAGATGTCAAAAGCTGAGAGAAACTCTTAGTTTGGAGTGAGTGTTGATGGCTGCCAGAATTGAGGAGCATGCTGAAAGACAAGCTGCTGCTATGGAGGTGCCCAGAGTGAATCAGTCACGACTATATAGTAAGCCAAAGCAAAAGACTGAAGGACGCACAGTGATGTCTACTTGTATAGAGAAATTATGTTTTAGTTGTGGATTTTGTTTCCCACACAAAGGTAGCTGTCTCACCATTTGACAGATATGTAAAGGCTGTGTGGGAAAGAACCATTTTGTGACTGTAAAGCAAAGGAAAAAGTGCATCCCAGCATGAAGACAAAATGGCCGCCTGAACATTCCAGAGACCATGTCTGATGCACCTTCAAAGGCCCAGCGGTGACATCAATTGAGGGAAATTGATGGTGAACGAAGTCATCTAAATCATTGTCCAACAGTACGTCCACCTCAATATTAAGTGAAAGTGAGGAAGATGGTTGCACCATGTCTGTGTATCTTGGAGAAATTGTGCGCATGTCGGACTGGCTGCATGTGAAGAAAAATGTCTTTCAAAAGAAAAGTTGACATGCCAGAGCACCAAAGTCATTCAAACATTGTCTGAAAATAATTGATTGCTCAATACCTTTCATGATCGACTGTGGTGCATCGATAAACGTAATGCCTGAAGAGAAATACAATTAACTATCTTCATTGCCTCAACTTAAGCCATCGTAAACCAGAGTGTATACCTGGGCTGCATCGACGTCCATAAAAAGTCAAGGATCATTTGTAGCGATATTGAAACGCAAGAAAACAAAGGTGCAAACACCCATCCATGTGCTTCAAGGTACAGCGGCAAGTGCCTGTCTGCTCAGTTTCAGTACCGCTGCTGATATTGGACTGATTCTGTGAATTTCAGTGTGAATGCTCACCAAATAGTAAGCCAATTTCCTTCATTGTTTCAATGTTTCGGAAAGCTAAGGCTTTGAAAGTAAAGTTGCATATTGATGACTGTCCATTGTGTTGCTCAGAGACTTAGACCAGTTGCTTTTCATTTACAAGAAGCTGATGAAAAAGAACCTAAATAGTTACTTAAACATGCCATTATTGAGCGTTCAACTGATCCGTCGCCATGGGTTTTTCCCATAATCATGATGCTCGAAAGGCGTTGATATGCGCTAAGCAAAAAAAGGCACTTCAATGAGAATGACTTCTAGGTCCGCACATCGCTGACATAAAGCAATTAAGTGGTTCAAAGGTCTTCTCTCTCCTTGTTTTAAATGAAAGTTATCATTAATTGGAACTCTAAAAAGATTGCAGATATATTGCAACCTTTTCTGCATGTCGATGTGTTTTGATACAAGACTCCTTTTTGGTGCATCTTCGACTGCAGCACTTTTCCAAGACTTTATTCGATGTCTTACAGCCGATTTGTGAATGTGTTCAATTATAGTGATGCCATTGATTTTTGGAACTGCACAAAAGGAGCATGATCAAGCTCTCACTCAAGTATTTAATTTACTGACTGATGCAGGCTTGACTTTGAATGTATCTGTAAACAAGGGGTAGAGTTTGGGCAGTATGTAGGCCATCCTTGTCCCAATGTAGTAATGAAATAATCAACTGAGACGGTCCACTAGGGAGTGGCTAGGTCAAGCCGGTAGTGTCTGGCACCACAAGGGCTTTAAAAAGAACCCTCACACACCAACCTGGTTGGTGTCATGCTTCATCATTGGATTCCCAGCTGGGTAGCCAAATGCTACCCAGCTGTGCTACAACACCTGATTACAGTGGAGCGGGTTTTTTCTTGTTTTTATGTGATGGTGCTGGAAGTGAAGTGTGATTAAAAATCCCTCTGGGAAACTCACTAACCAATACTTTATTCCCAGGGTATATTAAAAACGCGAATGAGATGGATAATGTTTCAGAACGACTATTTGTCTGGATTATCCCTTGGTCAACATGTTTCAGCTCTCGGCAAAAATAAAGGAGCTTTCTTCAGGACCTCTCTATACTAACTTTGGTGAAAAGTGAGTGGTAAAAATCATAACCACGTGTTGATGCATTTTTGCACACTGGCTAAGGTGTGTATCATGCTAGATGGACTAACCGTGTGTCTGGGTCCATCAATGTTAAAATACCTGTGAAGAGAAAATGGACAAGACAATACAACATATAAAAACAATGACTTTTGTTTATCAGTTCCATTCTTTTATCGCCCAAGTGGTACTAGAAACAGTCGGTGTCACTCATACGTGCGTGTCCACTCATACATATGCAAAATATACAGCGTTTTCCATGCATGATTGCAACTTTAGTGAACATGCTTGCGATTTTTGACTAGTCATAGGTGCGCGCTGCACCCTGTGTCAACTGCTGCCGTGAAATGAGCGCGATTGTCCGCTGTTGACGAACATTCTTGTGGCCAATTTTGGTGAGTATGCCAGTATATTATTACGAATAGGCGCTGCGTGGAGTGTCGACTATCGCTAAAAACGTAAGTGATAATGACTGATAATGGTTATAATGCGCTTGCGTTCGTGACTAGCAAGTGCACTGCGCGTGCTATGTTATAAAGATTTTAATTTGTGAAACTGATAAAACTGGATCTCTCAATATTATTTACGTAAATCACGTTTTTTCATAGCCGTTCGGTTCCAGCGAGGGGTGAGCTTCTAATAAGTACTCTGGATGAGGATTAAAAACATAGATGAGCAATCTGCCAAGAGTCTGTGTCCATAGATGGTAGATTCAGAAATGTAAAAGTATGTGCCACAATTGGATTCTACATGGAAAGATCTTGCTTTGTCTCAGTGCTCGCCTGCATCTCCACCTAGTCCGCTATCCTCTGGAACTGGATATGCCTCGAGGGTGGTTACCGGCGTGTATTTAAAAAAATTGCTGGGCGGGTGCACTTCCTGAATAATGACATCGTGCGTTCCCACGTCACTGAAAACACTAGGCCGCTGGCCTTCACTGTGCGCCAGGCTTGAGGTGGTCTCGTTCGTCTTGAGTATAGTGACTCCATGAAATGCGTTTAGATGCCTGATCTTGTATTTTGTGAGCTGGACTGTTTCCTCGGTGCGCAACATGCGCAGAGTGAACTGTCCAGATGGACGGAAGCCACTTTGCCTAATAGTAAAAATGCGCTTTGGTGCCTGATTTTGTATTTTGTGAGCTGGACTGCTTACTCACAGTGCGCAACTTACGCTGCGTGATATGTGGAGATTGCAGGGAGAACCTTTGCCTAAGTAGCGTTATAAAGGTTTTAAATAATGCTGTTTGCAACATGTTTGTGCTCATGTCAGTTGGTGGGAACGATGATCCCAACCCTACTGATCGTAAATTAAATGTAATTTCACTTTGCGAAATCTCTAATTCAGAGCATATCCCACTGCAGGACGGCATGATACTTATTCGTTGGGATGTGTATGGCGGGGCTTATTGCAGAGTGCATGTTGGTGAGAAGTCTGTGGGTAGATACAGGATACCAGGAGGTAATGCCAGTATTATGTATACTGTTGTCAGGTGTTTCTATCTGCTTGGACTGTTCCACGGTATATTGTCATTCAACCCTCTCATATGAGTGAACACCCGATAGATCCATTGTTGCTCCTTTTCTAGCAGTTGTTGTTGGATGTTGCCGCTCCCCACTTCTAGATGTTGAATCGCTACCCATTCCATATCATTCGTGGTGTGACCTTCTAGGAAATGATTTGTCATGCGAGTTCTATTCCGTTTGCACCGAATTGTGCTTCTATGCTCAGATTCTTGTCTTTACTCTTCGGCTAGTCATTCCTACATACCTAAACCCACATGGCCAGGTAATGAGGTAGATGGAATTCTGTGTTGCAATTCGTATGTGTACGAATCCCCCACACTTTTTCTAGTTCCAGGTTAAGAGTCTTGGTTGGCTTGGTTAAATAGCACACACTGCTGTCTCTGCAAGGGTAATGGCCGGTCACCCTAGGGAGACCCCATGCGTTGTGTATGGTGTGTTTTTTAAAAAAAAAATTTTTTTTTATTGTTTAACCAGTTGCTGCGGTCTTGTATGCACTAGACTGTCTTTGAGACTTCTACCTCTTCTGTACGAGAACAGTTTTTTTTCCATTGTTGGTTTCCAGTGTTTAGTATTTGCCAGTGCTTTTGAACGATTTTTGACACTTGGCATGAAACTGGATTGTATGTGATCACACGTCAATGGGATTGAGGTTTCTCCTTTGGGATTATTTTCTAATAGGCCCTCTCTGTTTTGATTGCGAGCCCTCTTCTTTGCTTTGTTGGTAATCCTATCTGGGTACCCATGTAGTTGTAATTTAGTAGTTAAGCCTTGGGCTTGTTGCTTGAAGTCTGCTATATTACTATTTCTGCGCAGTCGCGGTACTGCCCATAAGGTAAGTTCTCCCTTAATGTTTGAGGATGAAAGCTTGTGTAATGCAGTAATGAGTTCTTAGCAGTTCCTTTGAAGTGAGTTTTGGTCTCCAATGTCCTATTGGCATGAGTGATGTCAAGGTCCAGAAATGTGATCTTCTTTCTACTGATTGTGCTGTTAAATGTCAGATTAGTGTCGCATCCATTTATCCAGATGTGGTAATCTTTTAGAGCATTCTCCGATCCCTCCCAGATTAGGAAGATATCATCGATGTATCTTTTGTAAAAGCGAATGTATGGTGACAGTGGTGTGCCAAGGTTGAACAGGTAAGTTTTTTTTCAAAATTAAAAACATACAGTCCAGTCACACTTGGGACGAAAGTGCTGCCCATTGAAGTGCCGTACGTTTGCAGGTACAGTTGGCCTTTATACTTAAAGTAGTTCTCCTTTAGTGCAAGTTCAGCGCATTTCAGGATGAATGATTTTGGTGTTGCAAAATCCCAGGTGCCCTTATTCAAGGAGGATTCCAGTACTTTCAGGGCATCATCTTGTGGTAAACTCGTGTAGAGGCTTTCTACATCGAGGCTTACCAAGAAAGACGTGTTCAGATTGAATGATAGATCCTTTATCTGCCCCAGTAGGTCTTTGGTGTCTTGAAAGTAGGTAGAAGTAGCCTTGACCAGTGGTTATAGTTAGAAATCGCAAAATTTTGAGATCAGTTCAAGTACAGACTATGGGGCGTCCAGATGGCGGTACTTTTGGAATGGTATAAAAATACGGAATTCTACTGGTGGGGGTAGTGAGGAATTATGCTTCCTTTTTACTGATGTCTCCAAGGTTTTCTGCTTTGTTCACCAGATCGTGGATGGTTAATTTGAGCCTGTCTGTGGGATCTTCCTGTAGGGGTAGGTAGTTGCGTCTATCGCTCAGACGTAAACATTATTTTTGATATTCCTCTTTGTCCTGGAGAACTATCCCTCTCCCCTTGTCCGCTGGTTTGATTACTATTTCGTTGTTGTTTCTCAGGGTAGACAGTGCTTCGAATTCTCTTTTGCTCACACTTTTGCTCACACTTTTGAAGAGCTTTTTTTCTTGGAGATTTTCAATGTCTTTGAACACTGCTTGTTTGAAAGTAACCAGTTCACAGGGAATTGAGCTTGGCGGTGGTATGAACTTGGATTTGATTTTGAAAAACGTGTCTGTCCTTTTGTACTGAAGTGTCCAGTGTCGCTGGTTGGTTTGCGAAGGCTTTAAGTTTTAGTTTCTGGAAAAATTCCGCCATCTCGCAATGTAGGCGACATTGGTCTAGGTTTGCTGTGAGGACTGGTTGCTGATCCCGGGATTTGCTCCGGATGTGTGCACCTTGGTTTTGCTAGTCTTCCCAATGGACTTGTTGTTGCCTTCTGCGGCCATTCCCTAAAAAAAGAAAGCGCAGAATCTGGTTCATGTATGGGTTTTGCATCGGACTGAACTGGGGGTTCCAACCAAACATCATCTGTGGGAAACCCTGTTGGAAATGCATTTGGTTCCCTGTTGGTCCTTGTGGCCATGGCTGTTGCCAATTGCTGGTTCTCCCTCTGTCGGTTGCGGTAGCTTCCTGTGCTGGAGTTACTGCTGTCAGAAGAATCATCTTCGGAACCTTCTGAAGAGTCATTGCGTTTAGGTGGTTGATAATCCGCTTCAGCATAAGGATAGGTCTTGGAGTACGAGAACTTTTTGAGATACTTTCTGGATTTTCGACTGTGTGATTTTCCCTGTACTCCTGTATATCTTTCTTGACTTCATCTAGTCTTTTCTTATAAGCGGTCAAAGTGGTCTTGAATTGATTCTCAGTGGCTTGGATTTCGATGACTATGGCGTCGGAGAGTCTTTTCGCCGTTTGCATTATCAACACGATCCAGTCTCTGGTAAAATGCCATGCACTTTTTGCCCAGTCTCTCCAAATCTGTGAGCACAGAAGCACAATTCGGTGCAAATGGAATACAATTTGCATGACAAATATTTCCTAGACTAAGGTCACACCACAAATGATATGGAATGGGTAGTGATTGAACATCTAGAAGTGGGGAGCGGCAACATCCCACAACAACTGCTCAAAGGAGCAACAATGGATCTGTTGTCTGTTCACTCATATATGAGGGTTGAATGACAATATACCATGGAACAGTCTAAGCAGATAGAAACACCTGAAAACAGTATACATAATACTGGCGTTACCTCCATGATGCCCTCTATGAATGCCAGGTATCCTGTATCTACCCACAGATTTATCCCATTAACATGCACTCTGCAATAAGCCCCGCCATACACATCCCAACGAATAAGTATCATGATGTCCTGCAGTGGGATATGCTCTGAATTGGAGATTTCGCAAGGAAAAGATTTCGCAAAGTGAATGTTCTTTTAATTTACGATCAGTAGGGTTGGGATCATCGTTCCCTCCAATTGACATGAGCACAAACATGTTGCAAACAGCATCATTTAAAACCTTTATAATGCTACTTAGGCAAAGGTGCTCCCTGCAATCTCCACATATCACTCGGCACATGAGTAAGCAGTCCAACTCACAAAATACAAGATCAGGCACCAATAGGCATTTTTGCTATTGGGCAAAGTGGCTCCCGTCCTTCTCGAACGACCAATCTGCGCATGTTGCGCACTGTGAGGAAACAGTCCAGCTCACAAAATACAAGATCCGGCATCTAAGCACATTTAATTGCGTCACTATACTTAAAACGAACAAGATCACCTCAAGCCTGTCGCACAGTGAAGGTCAGCGGCCTAGTGTTTTCAGTGACGTGGGAACGCGTGACGTCATTATTCAGGAAGTGCACCCGCCCAGCAATTTTTTAAATACACGCCGGTAACCATCCTCGAGGCAAATCCAGTTCCAGAGGATACCGGAATAGGTGGAGATGCGGGCGAGCACCGAGACAAAGTAAGATCTTTCCATGTAGAATCCAATTGTTGCACATACTTTTACATTTCTAAATCTGCCATCTATGGACACTGACTCTTGGCAGATTGCTCATCTATTTTTTTTAATCCTCATCCAGCGTACTTAATATTGAGAGATCCCGTTTTTCAGTTTCACGAATGAAAGCCTTTGAACCGACCACACGCACTGCAATTGCTAGTCTCGAACGCAAGCGGCATTATATCCGCTATTATCAGTCACTATCACTTTAATTTTTAGCGATAGTAGACCCTTCACGCAGCGCGTATTCGTAATAAGATATACTGGCATGCTCACCAAAATTGGCCACAAGCATGCTCGTTGCCAGCGGACAATAGCACTCCTTTCACGGCAGCAGTTGACACTGGGTGCAGCGCGCACCTGTGACTAGTCAAAATCGCGAGCATGTTTACTAAAGCTGCAATCATGCATGGAAAACGCTGTATATTTTGCATATGTATGAGTGGACACGCACGTATGAGTGACACCGACTGTTTCTAGTACCACTTGGGCAATAAAAGAATGGAACTGATAACAACAAAAACTTCATTGTTTTTAGGTCTCGCCTGGCGAAAGCGGCGAATGCGCTGCTCTAGCCAGGACAGCACCTTTTGTAATCAATTCCGCGAGGGCTCTCATGCACATGTCTGCAATGGACAAAGATGGCTGCTCTCGCTATTTGTCCATTGCAAACAGCATGCGCGTGTCCCTGGGACTGTGGACAGTCCCACGCCATTTTGTTTCCATGGCTTTTTTTTTTTTCTTTTTTTTTTTTTTGTGAGTCCCCCCGGGGCACAAGCAGGCATCCACTTCTGTCTTTTTGCTGAGATCAGCTGTCCTCACAGAAGTGGATGCCTGCTTGTGCCCCGGGGTAACTGCAGGGCAGCCATTTGCATTTGCAATGCAATAGGTCTCGCATTTATGCAAGTTTGAGCTATTGACATTGCAAATGACAATGACTTTTATTTATGTTTCAAAAACGAAAACCAGAATAAAAGCCATTGCCATTTGTAATGTCAATAGCTCAAACTCGCGTAAATGCAAGACCTATTGCATTGCAAATGCTTGTTATATGTTATGTTGTATTGGCTTGTCCATTTTCTCCTCACAGGTATTTTAACATTGAAGGACCCAGACGCACAGTTAGTCCATCTAGCATGATATGCACACCTTAGCGAGTGTGCAAAAATGCATCCACACACCACAGTTAGTATAGAGGTCCTGAAGAAAGCTCCTTTATTTTTGCCGAGAGCTGAAACATGTTGACCAAGGGATAATCCAGACACATAGTAGTTCTGAAACATTATCCAACTCATTCGTGTTTTTAATATACCCTGGGCCACTGGGAATAAAGTATTGGTTAGTGAGTTCCCCGGAGGTATTTTTAATCTCACTTCACTTCCTGCACCATCACATAAAAACGAGAAAACCCGTTCCTTTGTAATCGGGTGTTGTAGCACAGCTGGGTAGCATTCGGCTACCCAGCTGGGAACTGTGAGAAAGTGCCATCTTTCTTGCATGGTATGCCCCCACTTTTTGCTGAATTGCTGAATGTACTTTGACTGAGTGTGCCCTGGACTCCTGCCAATCAGGTGCCCAGGGCCTATGTTCCTTCCCTTAACACACAAAACCCAAATTGGCAAACCCTGGCCACATGTCAGCCCCTGGTAAATGGTACCCTAGGTACCCAGGGCCTTGTGACCAGGGAAGGCCTCTAAGGGCTGCAGCACTCATTGTGCCACCCTTAGAGGCCCTGTACCCTTACACACCCACACTGCCCTTGCAGGCTGGGTGTCTGGGTACAAGACAAAGCAAAGAGTCGACATGGCACACATCCCTGTGTACCATGCCCATCACCTACACTGCCATGGCATATATCAGCCACCCCTCTAGCTGGGTGCCTTATGCCAATGGTGTGGACACAGCAGGTGCCCTGTGCCCCTACCGTACCCAGGTCCATTCCTGGGCACTGTAAGTGCAGTGCTGCCATTTAAGAGTACATGGTGCTGAGAGCTCGTCAAACACGAACTCCACAGCACCATAATGGCAACACTAAAGACTGAGAAGTTTGGTATCAAACTTCTCAGCACATTAAACCCAGACTGATGCCAGTGTGGGATTTAATGTACCAAGCACCCCAGAGAGCATCTTGGAGATGCCCCCTAAAACCTAACCTACAATCCACGTCTGTTTTGAGGCTGCCTAGGCTGCCACACAGCAGACATGTTGCTGGACCCCTGGGTAGGAGAGCCCCTGCTCTCCTGGGCCTGCAACAATGCACATCTTGGGCGAGGTGCTAAATCTCCTCCCCCAGGATGGACAGGGGGAAGCTTCAAAGGCACGCCGCCTCTGAGCTTCCCCAGGCCACTGCAACCCCCCACTCTGGCGGGAAGCTTGTCCGGAAACTCCAAATAAGGACAGGGGATGTGCCAGCCTGCCACCCCAACCCCTCAGGTGGGGGAGGAGAGGTGAAGCACATCTCCGGGCTCTCGCCAATTTGAAGATGGGAAGCCCTACCCTATCAGGACTAGGCTACTGCCCCCTCCCACAGGAGAGAGGCAGGATAGGGGGTGTACCCACCCCAGGACAGGGACCCATTGGTCCCTGCCCTTCACCTACCTGTAACGCCCGTAAATCTAGTATTTAGGGGCACCCTGAACTTTCCTTCCCCATATTCCAAAATCCGAAGAAGAGCTAGAAGAAAGAAGACCTGCCCTGCAGCTGCTAAGAAGAGGATGCCACCAACTGCTTTGGCCCCAGCCCTACCGGCCTGTCGACCCTCGATCCTGCTCCAACCCGGCATCTCTTGTGGCCAGCAACCTCACAAACCCCGGAGGACCTGGCTACCTTTTGACTCCAAACCCCTGGGACTCCCATGAGTAGAGGCTCTACTCAAAATCTACTTCTAATCCCTGGCTGCAGCCCGGAACCGCGAACCCAGCACACTCTGCACCAGCCAAGCCTGGCCTGTGGTGGAGTGAACAAAGACCACGAGGACGACCCCACGGCGACTGTGGCCTGAGTCCGGCACCCAAGGACCTCCCTCGACACTCCTAGAGAAGCCTGCAGCCTCAGAACAAGGTGTCCCCCACCCCCAACCGCGATCAACAGAGGGTAAGATTTCCCGACACCAAAAGGCACCCCTGCGCCTCGCGGCCCCTTGTGCCCAATCCCGGGGTACCTACCTAGCCTCTAACTTGCCTCTCGAAGGGGTGGGGACACCCGAAGAATCATCGTCCCCGAGCTTGCAGTCTTTTTCTAAACCGGAGATTTCCCATTGAAATCAATTGAGCACCCGAAGGCTCAAAAGCACCCTGCACCCAGCCGCCCGAGTGGCACTGGCAGTGCAACCTCTACACCGATCTACTTTCCCACTTGCCCTGAGTAAGTGACCAGGAGACCAAGCTCCCACAGCCGCGTGGCCTGCTAGTCAGCAGCCACCAACCAAGGCCCCCTACCTCTCGTAGGATAACATTGGGCCTCTCTCTGCACCCGGCTGCCCTTGTCGCTGAGGGTGAACCAACTGTACCTACCTGACCCTGGGAGACCCCATAGTCTATGCCCAGAACCTTAACTCTGCCAGTCGAGTACTTACCTTTAAACCAATATCTCAATTTTCTGCATGGGGTAACATTGACTGGCTTTTTCCTGAAATTTCTTCCAAGTGTGGACTTTTCAAAACTTAAAATATTCACCAAAAATCAGCCGAGTAACAAACGAAAATACTCACCTGCTCTTAAGTGAGCTCCCAGTGCTGGATCTTGGTGCCCAGCACTGACTCTGAAAAAATACTTACAACTGTACTTACCAGTAACCCAACTTCCTTCCATAGGAAATCATTGACTGTTTTTCTGTGAAATTTCTTCTAAGTGTCAATTTCTGCAATATTTAAATATTTTTTAAAAATCATATATCTAAAAACGTAATTACTTACCTGTTTTGGATAAAGGTCCCAGTACTGAGTCTAGGCACCCAGTACTGGATTACAAAAGTAACGAGAACATACTATACCAGCAACTTGAATTTTCTGCCATAGGGTATCATTGAAATTTTCTATGAAATGTTTTCTAAGATATAGCAAAACATTGTCTAAAAATCATCACAGTAATTAAGTCGACTTTTATTACTTGATTCCACGTACTGACCCAGGACTGAATCTAGGATCCAGTCCTGGAATTCCAAAAGTAATCCCAAAAGTAATCTGTGGCAAATAACTTAAAACTTCCATTGAACTCAATGCATTCTTGTATTTAGAATTGTGTTGCCAATTGCAACCACTTGTAACTGTTTACAAAAGTCAATTGCATATTGCAAAAGTATTTATATAAAGCATCTCATTCTGAGAAAGTATATTTTAATACCCATTGTTGGTTCTAAAATAAAACCAGCATATATATATTTTTTTTATATATAAGCCATTTTCCTAGAGTTCAGTTATTGAGTGTGTGAGACCATTTGCTGATTGAGTGTGTACAACAAATGCTTTACACTGTCCTCTGATACTGCCTTACTGCTCAACCAAGCTACCACTTTAGAGAGTAAGGTTATATCTAACTTTGGCCTCTGCCAAGCCTCTGGGGACTGTGGACTCTGTACACCCTGTACCTATTTGGGAACAGTATATACAGAGCCACTTTCTCACAGGAACCCAATGATGAAGCATGACACCAACTAGGTTGGTGTGTGAGGGTTCTTTTTAAAGCCCTTGTTGTGCCAGACACTACCGGGTTGACCTAGCCACTCTAGTGGACTGTCTCAGTTGATTATTGCTTGACTTTGAATGTAGACAAGTGAGTTCCACAAGGCAATTAAAATTCTTTGGCAGTATTTTTTCAGGTGGGTGTGACACCAGATCCTGCCAAAGTGCAAGCCCTGTCAAATGCGGATCCCCTCCCCACCAGATGTTCCTATGATACGTTCTTTTTTTTTTTTTTGGCCTAACCAGTTACTGTTCAAGATACATAGGTGACTTTGCTACCATAAGTGCTCCCTTACGAGAGTTAACGAAGAAAAATGTTGCATTTAAGTGATCACAAGTGTGAAGTTTCAAAAACATCAAACAAGCGATTGAAACGGCTACTGAAATGACCTATTCCAATCCAAGGCTTCATACAGAGGTTGTTGATTTTAATATCTGTAAATGAAATGTCTGATCAAATTAATACATTGGGTGATGACATTTCCACGCATCTTTTGTGCACTGTATATGTTTACCAGTAAAACTTTGTGAGTGCAAATGTAATGGCCATTTCAATAAAAAATGTGTTCTGTAATGGCAGTAATCTACCATACTACTCGTACTCCACGTTACCCCAATCCACTCTAATCTGCACCACTCCACACCACTGCTCTCTACTCTGCACCACCCCACTGCACTCTTCTCTGCACCCCTCTACTCAGCCCTACTCTGCCAATGCACTCTACCCCACACTACTATGCGCCACACCACCCTGCTACCCTACTCTAAAACCCTTCACCCTATACCACTGCACTCTACGCCAATGCAATCTATGCAACTCTGCTTGGCAGCCCGGTGCTCTGCGGCGCTCTGCTTGGCAGCCCGGTGCTCTGCGGCGCTCTGCTGGGCAGAACTTTGAAAACTAAAAATGTATCGAATGACTGGGTTACTAATTGCAACACTTATAGGCATTTTAATGTTTATTTTATGACGTGGTGTTTTTTTTCTTTGTTCTTAGCCAGTTTTGGTACAAAATTAGTGAGTTCACAAATCTGATTCATTTTGTTAAGTGATTTATTTTTGCGTAATAAAGAGGCTGCAGTTTATCCAGTATTCTCACTGGCTATTCATATATTTCATCTGCTGAGGCAAGTCCATTTAATGAAGTGTACCTCAAACAGCTCATTGGCCCTGGTGCCACTGCACCACCATTGAAATCATGGCCATATTGACTGCTAGATAACTGCACTTGTGACTGCCTATTTAGTAGTAAAATTTAGCAATATTCTGAGTTTTAGTGGGGTCCCTAGACCTTTTGGCACCAGTATCGCTGCTCCATTCAAATCAAGCCCCCTTTAACTGAAGGATAACTACAAATGTCTGCCTGTATATTAGTAAAATATCGCAATATTGGGTGTTTAGAGGAGCTCTGACAACTTTTGGGCCTGGTGCACCTGATGCACCATTCAAATCATGTCCTGTTGTCTGCAAGGTAACTGCACTTGTGTCTGCCTGTTAAGTTGTAAAATATAGCAATAATCGGTGTTTAGTGGTGTGCTTGGAGCTTTTGGTCCGGGTGCCAATGCACCTGCTGCACTATTAAAATCATGACCCTAGAACTTGCTAGAGAACTTCACTTGGGACTGCCAGTTTAGTTGTAAAATATAGCAATATTAGATGTTTACAGTTCTGGCAACTTGTGGGCCTGGTGCTACTGCATGTGGCGCACCATTCAAATCATGACCCTGTTGTCTGCAAGGTAACTGCATTTGTGACTGTGATCCAGCGATCCTAAAACAGATCCTCTGCTACCGTATGC
Source organism: Triturus cristatus (assembly GCF_964204655.1). Lineage (NCBI taxonomy): Eukaryota > Metazoa > Chordata > Amphibia > Caudata > Salamandridae > Triturus > Triturus cristatus. Next base: position 229,578,914 of record NC_140580.1, on the reverse strand, counting down.
TCACCTGGGCCCATAAACACACAAATTGAGTAAACCGCTGGGTATCAAGTTGTTTTCACAAGTGTTTAGGATTAGTCCAAATACCTCCATTCTCTTCCAACTAACCCTTCATGGATCAAAAAGTTTGTTCCTCTGGTCGATGGACCATTAGTTGAACTAGTTGCTGGTGACCATGACATAAAACTAACTTACTTATTCTTTAATTCAAATGAAATAGCCACGAACTCCTTTAGAATTTAAAGCTTTATCTAAAATTTTAGAGTATGTGAACCACTTCAAAAATACAATACATTTGCTTTCATTCGCTGGAGAGAAAAATCCAATCAGACACCATACATTTACCACGGACTCGAGCAATGATCAACGCTCAGAGAGAGGACTGAGGAAAGATAATTCACAATTAATGAGAAAAATACTTTACCAAGGATGGTGTGAAAGACCAACCCCCCTGGCCAAAGGGCTGGTGAGGGTTCCCTAAGATAGATTCAGGAAACCAAGTCTTCAGGACAGTGATCAGGATAGGATAGTTACCACTCTAGAATACCGACTATTTCTCCGCACCCCTCTCTGACACACACTTCCTCCTCGAGATTCTTCCTGAAGTCTTCTAACTCAATTAAATTAGGAAGGAAAGTTCTGCTTCAGATTCTAAATTTGATTCTTCATCCGCATCGCCCGCTACACCAACAGCATATCACGCTCTGCAGCATTCAGCAAATTTTCTTCTCGAACTAAAGCTATCTTAATTATACCTTTCCTTCTGGTTGTTCCACCCATTATTTTTTCAATATCGTAAAAATAAGAATTATGATTGGTCAGACAAGGGGGAAGCTCCATCACACCATGCTTACATGACAGCAATACCTATTAACTATTCGCAAACCCATCCCCTTAATTTCTATTCATAGGTTTTATTTCCCACCTGTAGTCACATTTCATTTGCAACATTTGTTAAAATCTATCACTAAGTCCATTCCGTTGAACTTTTCACCGTCCGGTTCCCAGGTCAGGACACTTTGCGACCTTTGCTTTAATTTATCTCGATGGTGTCATTCGGAGTTAACTTTCAGTAGACATGCGCAGTGGTTCATGACTCAGCCGTCTTCAGCCGTACACGAGAGGCCCAAATGCGCACTAATGATAAAAATCAAAAGACCAATATTAGTTTAATGAATAAAGTGCTCACACTGTATACCACCCACCTCTACTCTATCCCATTCTATTTGTTAACACTTTCCCTAGCGTTAGTAAAATAGCTTATTTTCTTTCATCAAAGCATATGCCATGCACACAGGTCTTCAAGCGGCCATGTTAGTGCCTTCTGCTCATGCACAAAAATGTCCCTCCAAGCGACAGCTCGTCGTACTACGTAGATGCAGTTGACGCATGCGCAGTAAAGATTCCCCGTTAGAAGTGTTTTTAGTCCTTCGTTTGTGTTAGTTACATTAGTAAAGACATAAGCAAGCTTCACTAACTCGTGTGTTCATGTGGTACGCATTAGTTTTATACAAAACAAATTTAATAACTGGTTAGTAAGTTAATGGAGCGGATTGCGTACGAGCAAGTCTCTTTTCTACGAGTCCTTGCTCCAACTGCCTGTTTAGTAGTCAACTATAGCAAAGCTCTTGTATATTAACTTTATTTTTAACGTGCAAGGTTTATTACATTATGAATTTGATCATAATTACCAACTAGATCAAGTTAAAAAAATCAATCCGAAAATGCATGCAAAGAAGGGTACTGGGACATGAATAGGAGATGCCACAAAGTTCCAAGGCTAAAGCATGTACTTTACACAACTAAGTAATAAAAAGCATCCCAGCATACTGTTAGAAGCTGTCTGCCTTTTTTTGTGGGAGGAGATCTTATCTTAACTTTGAATGGGCTTTAAACAGTGTGAACAGCTTTAGAAGGTTCGTAAATACATGTAGGGGAAGTTAACAAAAAAGAGTTCCACACAAGTGAATGAACAAAGTAATTCGGCCTTGGGAACTGATGAGCCCCCTTTAAGATATATTAAATGCACGAAATTTCACAAGCACCAGGTGAAACCTAAAAACAGTAGAACCATTACCCCCAGCTTAATGCTACTTATTTTGCCAACTTTCTCAAGGATGGAGTCTAACTCGAGACCTGTAATTCACTGCTTGTTTCAACCTAGACTGTTCAGCTTATGCGTGTTTTTAAAAAAACATTTTTTTTAAACTTTTAATTACGTAAGGCTGGCGAAACGGTAAAAGCTGCTCTAGCACGGACCTATTTACTGCTCCTATCGAACCTTTAAGAGCTGCAGTAAATGACTCTTTTTAATGCCTAGTGATTTTAATATGTGAACCCATTTCGGATATGAAAGGGTGTATGCAGTCTGGGAGAGCCTTTTCAATACACTTTTTGCTTCTTTATTGGAAACAGTACCAGGTCTGTTTTACATGTCATAGCTGTTCAGAAACTTTCATTTGGTGGAACTGATGTAATACAAACTGGCGAGCGTTTGTGTTTTAATATTTTAATACTTTGCCTCACTGAAGGTGATTTCAAAGTGATGAAGCAGTAAACTCTTTAACTTGATGTTTTTCAGTTTTAATATTGGTCTCTCTTAAAACATGTTTTTGACGTGCTTCTGACCAGTTTCTATTGTATGTACCAAGAATCCTTAATGTTATGTTGTGTCCTTATTATAATGGTTAGAAGAATTAATTTGAGTTAATACTTTAAAAGTAATGCAGACTTTTCCAACCATTGGTCTTTCACAAATGTCTGCAGGAATGGATGCGCAGTTGGACGAAGTTCTTATAACCCCTTCCATGGTGGAGGAGGAGGAACAGTTGGAGAAGGCTGCAGAGGAAGAAGAGAGGGTAATGTTGGAAAAGGTATGGTTCCTGACTGGAATGGCCGTTTATTCGGGTTGCTGAATGTGGGTTATGATTTGAAAATATGACCCAGTATGTTCAAAATCTTTCCGGTGTTGCATCATACAAGTGCAGCTTTAAGATCTGTCAGTACTTGTGAAGCAGTTGCTTGAAGATCAGCCGTCTTGCTAAGAACCTCATCACTATCTTTCAGCTTCTTATGAGGATTAAACTGGGAGCTGTCGAGTTTTATAGTTATGTAGCATAAAACAGTAAACTCCTTTTTAGGTCTCGCCTGAGCCAGCGCTTTAGCGCTGCTCTGGCGAGTTTTAGTAAGCGGGATTTGGAAGTGCAGACTAGTGGCTTTTCAGGCCTCTAGCTACAGTGCATGTGCGCCGGGCGCGCGCACCATTTGTCATCCTGCTTGATCACTTTTGCGGCCGCTTTGATGTTCTCAGTGAGCCGCGCGGCCACTGAGAACATCAAAGCGGCCGCAAAAGTGCGCACCATATGCTCTGCTCGCATCTCCCTCCTCTCTTTTCGGAACATGGTTTGTGTGCGCTAGCTTTCGTGACTTGTTTTCTGTGATGTCTCCTTTCTATGTCTAATAATTTGAACATGGCGGCAATAGTGCGGAGGTGACAGTTTCTCCTGGTCTTTTGTGGTTGTAGCTATTTTCTGGCTTCTGTTCCACCCCCCTGCTCGGGGATGTGGACGCTGCGGCTTCCTGGTGGGATTGGAGTGGTTGAAGACTTGTCAGATTTGACCCTTTACACACAGGGAGGCTGCATGGGTTCTGTGTCGATGGCAGCCGGTGCGAGGTTTGCAAGGGTGGAACCCATTCAACCGTGGCCGGTAGCGGGAGTGGAAGAGCCAAAATAAAACTGTGCTAACTTGTATTGCAGCAGCAGCCGTGGGCATGGTGGGAATGTCCTATGCAGCAGTGCCGCTTTATCGATTGTACTGCCAGGTACTACTCTTAATTGCTTCCTTAATCTGTCGGCTTCTTTATACCTCCACATAACGTCACTTTTTAAAAAAAAATCTTTTTTTATTTAATGCGATTTTATATAGGACTAACTTTACCCAAAGGTGTCAGAGCGCTTTACTAAAGGACCAGTTACATTACATAAAATCACTCACCTGCCGTGAGGGGAACGGCTCTCTTCAGTGGGGTGCTTCCGTTTTGACTGTGGACGCTTCGATCATTGCCGTGAGGGGAACGGCTCGCTCGGACTTCAGCCCCCAGCATCCTTGGTGAGTGGCGCTGGCGGTGACGTCACCTGGCAGCGCCGGTCCACTACTTAGGCCGCCAGGTGTCACCGCTGCGCGGGACGCGCGCGGGCGGCGCCCGGGCCGGTAGAGGCTGGGCTGGGCTCCTTCTCTTGGATTTTGAGTTTATTGTATAGTAAATTGTATTGGGGCCCGGAGGCTTTACTTGGTATTAGGGTACAGCGCTATTGGTGGGCTGTTTGTTGTGTAGTGTCCCCCTCAACATGAGTAAAAGGAAGTTGGAGGGAAGGATAGCGGGCACTCTGGATGATTACCTTACAAGGGTTGAATTAGAAATAACTGACAAAATCCTAGCTGTGGAACGGAGGCTGTCATTGGATCCATTGGCAACCTTGACCAGTGTTGCCCCTGTTGCCACTAATGACATCCTGCCGGACGCGTGCTCGGCTCCCTGTTTATTGGGGGGCTTGTCTAATGCGACCTCATGTACTGGTCATATTGATCTATCTCCTCCTTCTAGTCTCCCTCCCACTCCTGTAATGGTATCCACACGTGCGAATAATAGAGCAGCTGGTTCTAAAGCCAGAGAACCCCCTTGTAAAAAGAGGAAGAGCAGGGTACAATCTAAACTTCCCACTTCTAGAGTTCCCACAGGCCCACTGGATATGCAGCCCCCAACCCAATTCATTGCTCCTATAAGTACAAGTAACTTACAGTGTCCAGGCCAACAGAGCTTTGAAAGTTTAAACTCCTTATTGCGGGACCAATTAACGTTACTGATCCAACCAGTCCTTGCCAAGCTTGATACTGTGGTAACTAGACTTAACCACATAGAAGATAACTTGGCGAAACTCCAATTGCTAGCAGTAACTACATCCGCGCAGCTTACTGTGGAAGGGACCAGCAGTACTAATGCTAGGCCTATGATGGCACAAAATGCTATAGGACCCTACACAAATAATTCTGCGACCATAACTTCTCCAAGGGCTCAACCTCTCAGACCTCCCACTGCTCATAATGTTGTTAGAAGTCCTCTGACCAATCATCAGCCTACCGAGGAATTGACAAGGCCTGTACCACCAAACTTAGTGGCTTTGGAAGAACCAAGGAGTCTTCATCTCCCCCCCAGAAGCCACACCCTATACAATCATCTTAGCCAATGTCCCACACCTGGCGGAGGGGTCTAGTGAGCATTGGTCTAATTTAAAAAATAAAGCTTTGTACTTCCTAGGTAGGAAGTTTGGGGCGACCCAACCACTTTTTGAAGAGTTTAAAATGGTCAGGCGTGTGCCCTGGGTTGGGCATGATCAAAAGGCCATAAGAGGTGACTGTGTTGTACTAAGTTTCAGGTCTCCCCTACTGGTAGAACGTATCCTGGAGCAGGCAACACACCTTGCTCCCTCCCAAGAAGAGATTCTAATCCTACCCCTAGGTTACTTCTACAGGCCAGTAAGGGTATTGACCCATATGTCACTACGTGGGTCCCATTGTGGCCCTTTATTGGGACCTCGTCCAATTAGGTTAACTAATCGCTTTGCTGCACTGTCCACTCTGGAGGACAACGATTGACAGGGGGATAATTCAGTGTCGACCTGTCCTGTGTTAAACGGGAGCTTATTGCGGGTCTGTAGGGAGCCAGTTCTTCCCCTACAATCCTTGTCACAAGACAACGAACTGGCCCCTTCTGCTACACCTGTACCCATGAGTGTATCCCCCGTCTGCCTTATTAATGACCCCCCAACGGAGGCACAGTTAGTAAATTCGTCAAATATTAATGCCTGCTCATCAATTTCTTCCTGGAATATAGCCGGACTTCATTCTAAACTGGCTTCTCCTGACTGGGTGGCGTTTGTAGATCGGGTGGACATTTGGTGCTTCCAAGAAACATGGGCAGTTGACCCAATTTATCGAGTAGGGTACCTAAACTTTTATAAAGCAGCTACGAGGGGTATCAGAGGCAGACCGGTGGGTGGCTTGTCAATATGGGTACGCCAACGTGAAGGTGTAGAAGTAAGGGAAGTCCCCATGGATAGCCCTGATATATTGGCCATACATATTTCCTCTACTAGGGGCCTCAACGTTTATATATTTAACATCTACCTTAGGGGTGTTCCAGGTGGAAAATGCCCTCCCCCCGTCTTTGTATTGGACCAAACTCTACGAATTTTGCCTAGAACTGGCCACAGGATAGTGGCAGGTGACTTTAATGCCTGTTTCGAACCGCTTGGCTTCGATGATGGGCTTCTTTCAGAGGCTGAGGATTCCGTGTGGGGCATTCCCCAATTAGAATTAAACCCCATAGGCAAATGGTCACAAATAGCCCTGTTCCTAAAAGGGCTCTGTTTGGAAATGGGGTTGCGTGCTGTCAATGGAAGAACACCATCGGATAGGGTTGGCAAGTTCACCTTTGATAACGGAAGAAGTAGGAGCAGAATCGACTATATTTTAGTTAATTGTGAGCTATGGGCAGATGTCATTGACATGGTTGTGACGGACAGGCTAGAGAGTGATCACAATCCCCTGATGCTGACCCTTTCCGATAGCAGTTTTTCAGGAGGTGCTACGGATGATGTATGCTCCTTTCAGGTCCAAGTCACCTTGTCAAACGATTTGAGAAGGGTCCGTTGGCCTAAGATTGCCCCTGATCCTACTGCTAGGGCTGCTATTAGGGTACTGGTTAATGATGCACTGTCTAAGTTGTCTAATTGTGACTCAAAGGAAGAGATTATTAACTGCACCCCAGACATACATTGTGAATTATTTACTGCTCTTAAAATCTTTTTCACTAAAAATGTCCCAGCCACTGCTAAACCCATTAGCCAGCGGGAAAACACGTGGTTTGATGCAGGGTGCAGAAAGTCACGTAAAGCCCTAATTCAAGCAATCAAATTAAGGGAGCCGATATTGATCAGGAGCTGTAGAGCCGCATATAAATCCGCCCAAAGGGCAGCTAAGTTAAATTGGGATGAATCTCGCTGGCGTGAGTTATTTGAGGCTTGTGTGGGCAGAAACATGTGCCATTTTTGGCACCTTTTGAAATGGGGCAGTAACCCGCAGGCTATGACCCCGGCCAACCATGTTGTACCCGACCAGTGGGTTAGTTACTTTGAAAATCAGTTTAAGTCCACTAATACCTCACTTAATGCCTCGCTGCATCTCAGTGATGCAGGTGTGTTAGAGTTTACCTGTAGTGAGGTGACTCTAATTCTAAAATCTCTCCCCAACGGTAAGGCCCCAGGTCCTGACTGCATACCTGCTGATTTATTTAAACAGGACTTGGATCTATGGGTCCCCTATCTAAAGAACTTAGCTAATGCCCTGGCCTGTGGTGCGTCGGCACCGGAATCTTGGTTCGGGGCTGAAATTTTGCCAATTTATAAGAAGGGCGATCGTTCAGTCCCCGCCAATTATCGCCCAATTAGCTTAATAGATGCGGCCCAAAAAATTACTGCGCGGTTGTTGTTGGGCCGCATCACTAGTTGGATCACTGATAATAATGTCCTGACGCCCCTTCAGGCCGGGTTTCGGTCACATGTTGGAACCTTAGACCAAGCCCTTAGGTTTACACTTTTATATTGGAAGGAAGTCTATTTAGGGGGGGGTATGCTCTATGCAGCATTTGTCGACCTAAGGTCCGCATTCGACTTGGTGCCTAGACCAAAACTGTGGGAGGCTCTTCGGGAGATGGGCATGCCTGCCGAATATCTGAGGCTTTTAGTTAAATTGCACACTAACACATATGCACAGGTTAGATGGGGTAAGCCTGGGGAAGTGACTACGAGATTCAAAGTGTCTAAAGGGGTCAGGCAAGGGTGTGTCCTGGCCCCTACACTGTTCTCCTTGTTCATCAATGGAGTAATTAGATACTTTTCTGACTGCCCGACTGATGCCCCCTCGTTGGCAGGAATGAAAGTGCCCCTGCTCATGTTCGCGGACGATACGCTCCTCATTTCTAAAACCCGACAGGGGCTTCAATTGGCCCTCTCTAGGTTTGAGTTATTCTGCCGCGAACATGAGCTCGAGGTCAACGTGGGGAAAACCAAATTTATGGTTCTTCGTGGCCCACGCCCCGTTAAAGCTAGGGTTGAAATGGGTGGTGCAAGGCTGGAACAGACCTCTACATTTACATATTTGGGGGTCACCTTTAGTGATAACCTAAGTTGGGGGCCCCAGATAGAATTGCTTAGGTTAAAGCACTCCCAACTTGGTGGTGCCTTATTAAAGGAACATATGCATTCCTGCACTAAACCCATTGCACCTGTGATACAAATTTATGGTTCTAAAATCCTCCCTGCAGTCATGTATGGCGCCGAGCTATGGGGGTTTAGTAATCTTGACTCCTTGAGGGTGGCCCAAAACAACTTCTTGAGATCATTGATAGGGCTACCCCCCTCCACCCCACGTATCCCCTTGTTATTCGATCTGGGCTGCCAACCCATAGAGTATATGATCCGGTATAGGCCCCTGGCGTTTTGGCGACGCCTATGGACTACCCCGGAGCTATCCATTTATGCTAAAGCGCTGCATGAGGTAAAGGATATGAGAGGCTCCCATAGAATTCGTTGGCTTACAGAAATTAAACTTATTCTGACAGAAATGGGCATGGGTGACTTGTGGTCCAACCCTGTGTCTGCTGTGTTTCCCCCTAAAAAAATATATAGGGATGCCTACTGGCTTTGGGCCTCACAAAAACGATTTACTCCTTCTACTGGTGGTTCCCTGACCTCAATTTATTTGTCTATTAAGGATCAATCATCTTTAGAAGTATATTGGGACGTAATAACCAAAAAGCTGGATCGGAAATTATACCACCAATTCAGAATTGGTACCCTTCCTTTAGGTTCCTTTACTTCTAGCTGGTCCTTAAATGGCACTGATAAATGCCCATCCTGTAAAAATTTGGTCGAAACAGAATTTCATTTTTTATTTGTATGCCCGGCATATTACCAACCTAGGCGAGTCTGGCTGCGACCTGTGTGTCGTGAACTAGGTGTCAGATCAGCCCAGGCCGCTAGAAGGATCCTAAAGACTGATAAATCTTCTCTTGTGGTCATCGGTCTAGCCAAATATATTAGTTGGGCGTGGCTTATACGGAAAAGATGAAATTTTACCACTGGTTATACATACTATAGCGTAGCATTACCCCCAACTGTAGAATGAATTTCAAGTCAAAGTCTATGTATGTTTAATACTTTTTTATTGATCTTAACCTGTTATTTATTAAATAGCTTTTAGTCTCAATTGTTATAAATAATACATTAACTTTTTAATTGTATTTGATGAATTTTAAATGTCTTTTAAGATGAAATATTCGAAATAAAGACTGTTTTGACTGACTGACTGACTGACTGACATAAGGAGTTCCGAGTACAAGTTACATAAGATACAAACACTCCTTGAGATTTATTTCACTGCCACCCCAAGAACCTATGCTGGGTGGACGACTGATCAATCGCATTCGTGAGTGACCGAGACAATTACCAGGGGCCACAGTAAGCAAAAGGGAGGTACATGTAAACACCCATTGCAATCAAAACGAGCATTGGCATAGCCAATAGGTCTCGCCTTTGGGACCTTATAAGTGTTTAGCCATGCAACAGTTGATGATGTTGCACCAAGGATATTCTGCTGCATAACTAAATACTTATAAGGTCCCAAAAGCGAGACCTATTGGCTATGCCAATGCTTGTTACATAAGCTATAGGTGATAAGTCTCACTTCACTACACTAAGTATTACCACCAGTAAATGGGTGCTGACATTTTTCATTTTGTTTTTACCCTTACATGTGCTCCATCTGGGACATGTGACCTGTCTGCTATGCTTTTTCAGTCCCTGCCCTGACTCACGCCGGCCGCTGACTTGCCGCGGATTCCCTGAGTGTGATTCATTCGCCTCCTCACAGCTCCCATTGACTGGGTTCTCCGTCCACGTCCAATTTTACTTCACACGGACCTCCCATCTGTCTTGAGGCCGTGTCCTGCTGGCTGAGTCGACCCTCCGGTTGTTCTTCACACTGCCCCAAATATGTGTAAACAGTCCTGATGATGGCCTAGATCGTTACAGGCCGAAACGCAGTCTACCTCAACAGCGTTATTTTTGGCGCCCTTCTGGCATTGGACATTTGCTCTACTGTTCCTTGCAAACCTTCAACATTAATTGTTTGAATGCCCTAAATTTGCCATGATTTAATGTATCATTGTTCTTCCTGTTGCGCCCCTTTTCACCGCTGTACATACCACTTCATGTGTCACTTGCGCCGTCACAATTTTCACGAGCACTTGTGCACAGTATTTTGTTGGTTACATTGCCAGTAAATGTTACGCAGTGCTTCTTGTCCATATGACATGTACATATGACGTAATATGTTCATCATGTGTTGAGCAATCTTAAATATATGAACCTTTATACCCTCCGTCTCCCTGTGTCTTCCCTATGTGGATTTATTCCTCTAATGAGCACTCTATTCCTTGGTTTGCTTTTGTATAAACTTGTCCTCACAATGAATTCCGCATTGAGACGTTGTTTGTTATAATGCTTTCCTCTCCAGAAGATGCATTCATTGATTAGGTTTCACTTGGATTTTGATTTCTGGCTAAAACCTATAATAAGCTTTCTGCAGTGAAACAGAACAAAAACAATAGCTTTGAATTTCGAAACTGCATTTCTCGCCCCATTTTTAGATCTGATTTGACAGTGCAGCTGTCTACAAGACCTATTAAAAAAAAAAAAAAAAAAAAAAATACATGCATCTCAAAGCAGTATCTGCAAAGATGACTTCCTAACATGGTTACTGGTATAACTCCTTCCCCAGGCATATGAATCGCAAAAACATCACAAATCCAGCAAGTACACACTCGCTTGAATCCAAAGTAAAAATGTTGCTATTGTAGACGAAATGAGTCACGGGGTTCTCCTGAATAAATTTTTGATTTCTAAATCCCAACTAATCTGACAACTATTTTGCACAGTATTGCCAGGTTAGTTGCAAAACATCCTTGCCATTGCCCTCGCGTGTTCATTTAGATGATGCCCTTTTTAGTGGAATGGCGTCATGTCAGTTGATGACCAGATCATCATAAGTCCTGTATTTTAGTCACCCTGACTCCTGTTCTACTGGCTTGTCTGCGGGCAGTCATTGCACAGTTTGCTGCAGACGTTTCTTGAGCTGTTATAGAAATGTGTTTTTCTGTAGAATGAGGCTGTATGAAAATCGCCTGCCCACCATTTGAACAACGTGGGCTATAGTGCTTCGCAGCATGTCGTACACTGAAACAAACCGAAAAGTGGAATTCACGGAAAAGCGCAAACTAAGGGCTTCAGAACCATGCACTCATAGCCATCTTCTAGTCCTTAAGTTTTCCTTTGTACCCGAAGTCTGCCTCTAGACAAGATCTCACATTTGCTCTGTAGTTTTGGGCCCCCATTTGCATAGACCTTATGAAACTGCAATTTTAAATGATGTTAATCTCGGACGTGAATGCACACTGGCTTCTCCGACTATTTTGCGGTTTATTTGCAAAATCCTGGATGTCCCTTCCCCATATTGTAGATTTTATCTGGTGGGGATTTATCACTAGTAGTTCTCTATAGTGCACCAGACTGCCTACACCAAAGATCTAGATACTGAAATTCAAAACTAAGCTATATCGAATGAATCTGGCAGATGGGATGCTGGATAGTTCAGGAACAAAGATTTGAGATCATACTTCTGAAGTAGATGGTAACAGAAGTTTCCCTTCTGAATTTGCGGGAGCTTTTTTTTATCCATACTTATTTGTAAAGTTGCAATCTTGAGATTAACTAGGAATTTAATTTAAGGTAAGGTTTGTTCTTCAAGATTAGTCTTGAAGAAAGCATGGCTGTTCACAGATCACAGTAGCAGTGCATCATACTTAAAATTAAATTCAGTAAGTGTGTTCCTGTAATTCAGACCTAACGCCAAGGAATAAAACCATATTTTACTTAACTACTGCTTTAGTGTATTTATTAGTTTTATAAAGTGAGGCATGTCACCTTTTAGTTGCTGCCGGGCCTAGGACATGTGAAATAAGTTTGTGAGGAATACAAACTTGGTGTGATTTGCATCTCACACCAATCATTTTACAGGTAGTCTTTGAGTGTAATGATTTTACAGCCCTCAAAACATGATTGTGGTTTCCACATAGTGGGATATTAGACTCCTAGGGACCAGTCTTCATGTTTTAGGTGCCTTTTCGTCTTGGAATTGATCAAGTTCAAATATGGTGATAGTAAGGATATGCAAGTAACTGTTGGCATGGCACGAATGACATGATGGGACAATGTAAAACGCTTAACAGTACCTCAACAAATTTGTTATGGTTTTGTAGAAAGCAGGCTTGAGGAACGTTTTCTTCTAGTTGGTGAATGTCTAGGGTTGAACAGTGGATTTCTTAATCTGTGGGTTTCTTTATTTATTTATTTTTTTTCCTCTCCCTTTAGGCTCGCAAGTCCTGGGAGAAGGACTCCGGTGAAATACGGTACAAGAGGCTTCAACACTTGCTTGAGAAAAGCAACATCTACTCAAAGTTTCTGTTGACAAAAATGGAACAACAACAATTAGAAGTGAGTTTGTGGTGATACTTTTGCAAGTTATGTTCCTTGTCTCCTCACTTGAATTTCTCTGTGCATTTCCAAAAACTGCCTTCAGTTTATGAAGGAGACATTTTGAGAAAGAGACAAGCAAAACCTATCTATACCTTTGTGATCTAGTCCGTTTTTTTTTTTTACTGACTCCGACTGTTTGGATTTCAAATTACGTACTTGGATAACTGCAGCTTTTATCTCGACTTTATCACTTTAATTATATGATGTTTGTGTGTTTCAGTGTTACCCCCCCCCCCCCCCCCCCCAACTCCTCATTACACTAGTGCCCACCGAAGGGATATTGTTGACTTCTTAAGTGTCTGTATAGGTATTATAAATGTTTGAGCAATCGAGAGTTGTACCACATAGTCTTCATTAAAAAGTTGATATCTGAAACCTTCACTGACTTTAAATTTTGTTTGGCGAGTAGCTTGTACTGTCATCTTTGCTCATGTTTAATGCAGTCTCTTCCAGGCTGTACATTTTGCTGCCTATGGCAGTCACCATAGAGGGCATAATTTGGCATGTTTACATTATGAAATTACTTTGTCAATTGTCTTTTTTTTGTTTTTTTGTTTTGCATTTGTTTAGGCAAAACTTAACAATGGATGTGGTACATTGAAAAGAGCAAAACCTCACCAGGGCATTGACTCATTAATCCCTCCTACTTGATAAGCCTATAGTGTTGTCGCAAATGAACTGTGATCGTGGTTAGTGCTTCATGGCTGCTCAGAACAGTGTGAAGTGCTACTTTAAATGGCATAACTTTGGTGGGGACATTTTAAGGGAGAGACACTGATTGTAAAGTGGCTACATAGAGAATTTTGTCGAGTATACAAAAATAAAATCCCAGAAAAGTTGCATATATCTTAAATGATGCAGTGATTGCCTGTTCAGAACGCAGGTAAAATTGCTGCGTTTAAAGCAGAGTTCAGGAAGTTGGTTACCTTCCATTTGGCTGTGTATTGTCTTATTGAGTTATGAACTCTGTGATGAGGGATGGAAATGGGGTTCATAGTGGTAATTTTGTTGTCCTTGAATAGGTAACATGGAATAAGACCTCAATACATTGGTCAAGTGTCAGAGGAATGGCAGAGTATATCCAGTGGTGGAGAATGATCTCGCCCCAGCCATGTAGATTTCAGTGATGGCTTTACAATTAGTAGCAGTGCGTTACAATATCTGCACATCCAAACAAAATATAATGCAGTGTAGAAAAAAAAGTAGTGGGTTTCGGGGATGGTCTTGAAGTCAGTCTAGTTTGTACTAGGGGCATTTAAACATTAAATTACTGAAAGAAGGGACTGAACCTTTACTTAACAGTGTTTGCTAACAAGCAGGACAACAGACTATTCCACCCGTTTCGGAAAAATGTGGAAGACTGATTTTTCTTCCCGCACATGACACTGTCTGGATTGACTGGGTAGAACCATGACCCAACAGAAAGCGTGTCCTGATGTTGATCAAACTAGCTTTGGTTGATCAGCTCACATGCACACATTGCACAGATTTGTTTACCTGTGTATTGCAGGTACCAGTCCTAATGAAGTGGCACCATTCCAGTAGCGTTCTCTCAGTATAAACTCTGTTAGGGGCTGTGGATTTAAATGAGTGATTTTTAAAAAAAATATACGTGTGACGTGTTCTGGGCAGAGATGCGGCCAAAGCCAGCGGTGAGCAGTTGTGCAAGCCTGGTTACCCCGCCTGGCTTCTATGTCAATGTCGACATACTGGGGCTTTCCAGCCCCAGGACCCCCACTCACGATCTAAGCTCTGGTGTCAGCTGGCCAACAGCACCCTTTCCAATCCTCTGGCCTCCACAGAGCCCCATAACACTGTGCCATACTGTTTGGCAGTGTAAGTGGAGCTGGGTGTCGTGGCCAAGGAAAGGAGCAGGTGGGATTGGCGCTCCCATACTCTTGGTGTTCAGCCACAAATCTTTGGCGCTGCTGGAGCATGCACCATGTTGCGTTCTGAAACCTGGTGCACAACATTCATTTGCAGGACTTGGGCAAAACAGTGACCTACAACAGATGGAGGACTGTGCAACCAGAGCCTGCAATAGAGGTGAGAGTTGCTTAGACAGGCACTTTGTGTGCCGCATGGTGTCTCCACCGTGTAGTACGGTGATCCTTCGCAGGTTGGTGGGAGAAGCTGTCAGCTTGGGCTCATCAGCGAAAGGTGAGTACCTGCATCCATGAAAGCGTCCCAGCCAGGACTGGGTGTGACTTGCGGAGCCGGAGTACTTTCACTCCCGGCTCTTGCTGCAGACTTGTTGACCAGCGGAGGAAACGGTAGATGCTTCGCCCTCTCAGCCCACTGTATACTTTTAATTCAATTTAATCTTCATTCTTCAATTGTTACCATACTTGCTCCTGCCCATTAACTCAGATCTACCTTCAGTCCTTTGCCAGTTGGACTTCAAGTCTTGAAAGTCTGTGCATACCAATATCAAAGGCCTCAAATTCTTGCAGTTGTGGGTGAAGCAGTGATCACTTCCATTTAGGGGAGGAAAAGTAGTCTCTCTGTCCTAACAATTGAAAAGTTTAAACTGTACTGTTCTAATGAAGTAGCAAGGAACGGTGCAAACAGTAAAGAGAGGTGAGAAAAAGTATGCTCACATCAGCGATTTTAGAAGGCTTAACGTAGATTCCCTTGAACGTGATCTCTGCCAGATGTAAATATAAGTGGCCAACCGGACTGTGTCACCTGCATGGTTGAGAGTGCGTGCGTGGCGGAGAAAACACTGAGTCGCTATGACTACCGTAAGAGGACGGCCCTGTAACATGTCCAGGGCGATTGTTCCGGCAGACTGTTGGCATGGCTTGTTCGTGAGGAACACCAAAGCGCTCCCATTGTGGTGCTTTGCAACCATGATGGTGACCGTATTAACTCCCAGATGGTCATTAACGCAGACTTCTGTGATTACTACTGCAAACCGTATGAGGCATCTGCCTCTCCATCCCCGCATACTCTGTTCTGGTTCTTTGATTGACTCTCCCAACGTAACCCTCTGCAGCAGGCTGATCTCAACGAACCCCTACAGCTTGAAGAGTTCTGTGCTGCCGTTTCTCAGATTGTCCAAAACAAGACCCTGGGCACGGATGGCCTGCCGATAGATTATTATTCCACCTTTCCTGCACAGACTGCTCTGCACCTACTGACTATAGTTCATGATGCCAAGGATTGTGACTGACTCCCTTTGGGAGGCCCAGATTGTAGTACTGTCAAAGCTGGGTTGTGGCCCATTGTATGTTAGATCCTATTGCCCCCTCTCGCTGTTAAACCTGGATCGCAAGATTTTTAGTAAAATCTTAGCAAACCGCCTGCTCCCTGCTGTTCACACGCCTGTGCATGTTGACAAATCTGGGTCATACAGGGCCGCAGCATGTTTGTCAGTGTGGAGAGTACTGCGCCTCAAGTACAAAAAAAAGACGCTTACAACCAAGCGCCTGTGTCAATGGACATAGAAAAAGCCTTTGATACTGGTCAGGGCTCCCTGCTGTCCCCACTCATGTTTGTACTAGCCATGGAGCCACTCGCTTGCCGAATGCGGAACAGTGCGAGACTATGGGGTGTTCCGATACTAGGGGGTCACCATGTCATCTCACTTTATGCAGAGGACTCCTTGATCTATGTGCATAACGTGGAGGCTGCTGTACCTGACCTCCTGCGCCAGTTGCTCGACTTTGGGGGATGCGTGGGGCTTACTAGGGAATTAGGCAGTCCTATCTATTCCCTCTGGCACCGCTTGATGCCGCTTCAAACTGAGACCACGAGCATGTGCCTTCAGCGGTGCTACGACTCCTTCAAGTACCTGGGGGTGCAGATCTACCCCACACAGAGGGACCTCCAGGAGGGCAACCTTGATGGAGCAATTGGCTCGATCTGCCATTCTTTACGTTTTGGGCGATCGCTGCCCCTTTAACCACTGGGCTGTGGCGACATCTTTAAGGTGTTGGTGCAGCCGAGACTGCTGTACTTTTTTACAGCCCTGTCGGTTGTGCTCCTGTGGAGCTACTTCCAGATGCTTAACGACTTACTCCTTGAATTGATATGAAGTGCCGACTGTCGTTGCGTAGCTCTGGCAATGATCCAGCAGCCGCTTTTAGAGGGCGGACTCTGGGCCCATTACTTTAAATGTTACTACGCAATGGTGCAATTAGTGTCCAATTACCTGGATGTGCAACTCTACATGTCGGGAGCTACCCCTTATTTGAACGGTACAGTAATTTGAGCATGGCTGTCTGGTCTCTCCAGGCACCCTCGGCTGGAAACTTCTCAGATGACGGTGGCCAGCAGTTGCTGGTGATTTGTTAACATGGGGCGTGGGGTGCCTTCTTCCGTACTTGCTGGTGATTGCTGTCTGGTACCTACTGCCACTCCGTGCAGCAGTCCAGAATACTGTCCGGGACCTCTGGAGGAAGGCGGACATCGAGCAAGTAGGGGAACTCTATTTGGAGGGTGCCAGTATGTCATTCCAAGACCTCTTGGACACCTATGGTCTGCCTGCTGGTCAGTTCCTAAATCATTGCACCATACAATACTCATTGCGAGACTCCTGAGATGGCGGCGATGAGGAGCCTTCCACCTCTGCAGTACGGCATGCACTGTTATCCTCCGGTGGCACACGACATGCCATCACCACTCTATACATGACATTGCATGTGGCCCTGCCGAACCACGCGACTGGTGAATGTGCCCAATGGGATGCAGTGTTGCAACAACCCTTGATGGATGGAGCAGTTTGTTTGAGCTCTACAGTTGGTTGAGGTTGTGTCCTGAAACCCTAGGTTTATAGTTTAATTATGTACACCAAGCCTACCTTGCCCCTCATCGCATTAAAAGTATGTTCCCAACTCTTGCCCAGTCTGACTTACTGTGGACTGAAGGAAGAGGGATTTTACCATATGGTGTGGGATTGTCTGGTATTGCAACCAACATGGCACATGGTAGTAGCGACGGTGGCACACCTGGCCGCACACCCCGTCCCTCCCATGCCTCCCTCATGCCTTTTAAGACTGCACCCCAGTAGAAAAGGCAAGCACTTACATAGATGTATTGACCTTGCATTTGTTCTGTTTAAAGAACATGTAGCCATGGACGGAAGTCCCCCACTCTGCCAGATTTTCATAAAAGGATCCGTAACCTCCTGACATGGGCTTGTCCGAAAGCTCACGCACTTTGGGGACACACAGCACTGGGGATCTCCTGCACCAGCAGTGAGTGTTGGGAGACTTATCTTCTCAATGTGGAAGTCCAGAAAGATACAGGCCCGACCTGAACAAGCATCCCATCGATTCAGTGGACGGGTGATCACTGCGTCCTACATGAAACTGTCCAGAGCTTGCGACTATCCTCTCATATATGCACTGCGCTATTGCTCCCCCACACTAGCTTAAGATGGGCTCCTCTACCCCCCTCCCCCCCTGCTCACCGGAAGACCTATCTAAACGCATTACTAGTGTCTCGTGACTTCTTAGGTGCCTGTCTAGTATGCCCTCCCATCCCACCCCTCTTTCTTTAGGGCTGAACCTCTTACCTCACCCACACGGTCTCATGTGCTTATTTTCTTTCTCACATTCTTATTTTGATATTGTTTTGATTGCAATGCTGGTGTTTGTCATTGACACATTGATAGCAGACCTAGAGGTATCGCTGATGCTATAGCTCAATATATATCCTGTGCATGTGCTGCATGTTGCGGTGGATCTCTGACTTCTACGCAGTTTATAGCAACTTTCTCTTCATTTGAATAAAATCTGATACACATTAAAAATAAAAAACAGATACCTGAATTCTTTCCTACATTACCCTCCGCAATATCAGGAAATGGGAAAACCACAAAAGTAGGCAACGCAATAATAGTCACAGAGCTAAATGACATCGCAGCAATCAGCAAAGCAGATCAAGTGTCAAAAGTCTTGGAATGCAGAAATTAACAGCACCCCCCTCTCCACCATCGGCAGATATCTCCAGAAGTAGTTTCTATTCATGTCCCGCCAACAGATTATACACTACCAGACATGGATCTGAGCCCGCTCCCATATGCGTCGGGGAACAAACCACTGAAAGACACTAGAACTATTCAATAGTACACGAGCAATGCAACTGATTTAAAGCAAATCCATCTCGCACTACCAACTTTCCTCTAACATCATTTCATCCCGCAAAAGAACTTGTAATCTCAGTCACTAGAGTATATACAAAATCTATTTTAATACTGCTAGAAAAGGTTATCTCCAAATCTGAACAAACATTAGAATTTCAAACTGCTAAATTAATTTCCAACTAATCAAAACGATCTGTGAACTGCCACAAGGGCAAATAGTATAGCTGGAGACCAAACAAACTAGCGCATAATCATCTCTAAAGTACCAGCTATATGGAACTTTCATAAAGTCTTGTTCAACTCAAACCAGCAATATAATTCCAAATGAGAGGAAAGCGAGTGAGGAAGGAACAGTTAACTTCCTACGCAGATTATTTACAGAATCCTCTCTAGATCAGGAGTCATGTATTGACTCAGTCGCTCCTCCCTGCTACCCTATCTTCAATTATTCTAATGGTGTCGGTATCTCAACAAATCTTCCTCCGACTATTTTAACACAAGAAGTAGATCCGAGGAAAGCTTTTAGTAACAAGGTAAAAAGACGAATGCGTAGAAAAAGACTAGGGTAAATGACAATTACCAAGAGGAGGTCCTGGAGAAGAACGTATGCACAGACAGACGACCACTCTATTACTGGGGATAATGGGGCAAGTAGCAGAATATCCCAAAAGGCAACGTCTCCGGATGCGCAAGTTTCCTAGATGCCCCCCCCTTCCACCCCAATCCGGGAAAAAAAATACAAACCCGTTGGGCCTGAATTTAGCCCTATGCTTTTTTCCGAAAAACAGGCCATTCCTTCTAATTTAAATAGCCATGAGCGTGTTGGTGGTTGTGTGGATACTCACAGCACATATTCGCCAAGGAGGTAGACTGATCCGAAACCAAAGCCTAACCAAAGTGGATAATACAAAAATTGAGGTCTCGTTCTTGGCTTTCGAGGAGTTTAAATGGAAAAAAAAAGTGATTCCAAACTTCCTTTTTAGTGATAACTTTGAGATTGTCTCCTAGAATTTGGTTGGACTGGAAATATGTAAACTGAATAGCCTGATGCGATTTTGCCGAGCAACCATTTGCTTCTAAGAGACTTGGTCTGTAGCTAAATTTGACTGGGACAGTCAAATTATTGATGTTCCAGCCAGAAGGGTCAGGAAAGGCCATGCCAAGGGTGGCCTCTCGGTCCTCCTTAGAGTTGAGGTACCATGGGACTTCGAAAAAATTACTTTTCCCTGCAACAATGTGCAATGCCTCAAAATTAAAGTTCCCAAAGTGTGTGCTTATTCTGCAGATACATAATTTTTTTTAACATCTGTTTCACCCGGCCCGAAATTCAACTCTGCTTGAATGAGATTTGAATTACTAGAATCCATTATTGCTTCTGGAGGAAATTCCCAAATTAAATAATGGGTGATCTTAACGCAAAAATTTCAAATGTTTTAATAAAAGCCCATAAAAACGAGGATTTGGGAGACACCTGGTCCATTTCCGACCCAGTATTTCTGCCTACGGCAAAGGCAGACACACCTTTTCCCTTTCTGAAGCCGTACTGCGCCTCAAAGGGCCTTCTTTTCCCCTACCCTTTCTTCTAGCCTATTTAATAAAAGCCATCCCATCAATTTAGCTGTACAATCAAAGATATGGGTCTAATGTTTGGGATGGGTTCTATCCCCCTTTTTAGATATTGGTATAATTGAGTGGTTCCATGATATAAGGGGCCCCTTTTAATTATACTTATAAACCTTTGTCAATAGAGGACATCATAGAAGCTTACTTATTAAAACCGAAGTTGACAGGGACCCCATCGGGCCCGGAGCCTTCAAAGAGCACAACTGTACCAAGGCTCGTTCTATATCTACCACCACGAAATTCAAGTGAGGGATATCCTCCATGTGGCTAGCTGTGCAATTTATGAGCCTTCTGTATTTTGAAAGATATCTTGAAATTAGGTGACCCATCCCTCCTCCTCAATGTGGACATCTAACAATGGCTTCCCCCACATCTTTTAGAAACGGGGCATTTACCACCTTCCAGAATCCCCTACTATCATTGCTCTGAGGCTAGTCGTAGGTCTTCCCCATGCTTCCTCTTAGATGTTTTAACCTATTATCTCTTGCTTCTTATAGCGAATACATAGGGCCCGTACAACCGGAATGTGTCTGGGGATCCTACGCAGGGCATCACGCAACCTGGCTAGGAACTTTGAGAAATTACTATCGACCCAGCGTGCTTGTGATAGCGCTTTTTTTGGTGGTGGACTGGGTAAGTGCTAGTTAATTCCTTTCAGAACTTCCTCAAATGCCCCATCACCAACTCCGGGCTGGCGCTGTTACCTAAACAGATCATAACCTTACGAAGTTTACATGCAAGAACAGAGGTGACTATCAGCCTTATCCACTTTGTCCGACTTTTATGTATAGCTGTTTTTTTCTAGTTAACACGGGCTTTGGGACTCCCTTCCCCACCGATTTGCTATATCCCACCCATCTGAAATCGCAAACAAGTGGGGCATGATCACTAAAATCTAAACATTGTCTACATGTATTTGTTATCTCTTTGTTTCAGAGACTATGTAATCAATTGTCGACCCTTCCCCTGTGCTTTCAAAGGCCTTTTCTTTTGCTCCAGTCCGTCTATCCTGTTGCCAATCCCCAAATTCAATGTGACCGGGAAGCCTATTTAATACATTTCCGTAGGGTGAGCTACTAAAATGGATAATTGGATCTTCACTGTCTTAGGCTTGGGGTGTTGGTGGATTAAATCATTGATTACCCGTTCTATTTCTTCACCCACATGTACCATATTCCCAAAATTTTGAGGAGGTGGTGTGCATTGACAGCAGTTTTGAAGGTTGCATGGGTATCCAGGCTTTTGTTGTTCCTCCATCTCTTCTTGAGTCGTCTGCAGGTGCATCTGGACTCGTGGAGGGCGGGAGTGAACCACCTGGTTTTCTTGTGTTGCTTGCCTTGTGCCGGTGGGAGTGGGGAAGGCAAAGTGCATGCAGTCGAATGAAACCTTTAAGGATAAAGCAGGAACGTAAACGTCTAATAATTATTCCGAGATTGCACTGACACATTTTCAATGTTCTATCTCCCATTTGCAGTTATGGTCACCAGCACAACTAAAAATGTTTCTGAAAAATATGATTGTCAGACTATTTTACACACAGGATATTACACACTGCTCTCAGTTAAACTCTATTCAGGCAACCTATATTTGAAGCAGAATCAAGAATGCCTGAAGTTGGGAGTCCAGTATGGACTGGTGCATGTTCCGGGAAAAGAGTATATGTTGCTCAAGGTTGCCCAAAAAAGTGGTCCCGAATATGGACGCCTTGAAACTCTTATTGTGGGAATATGTGTACCGCCCCCCCGCAAGCTGTTACCTTGGATGACATGCTCCCTTTATGATTTGTCTTTATTGTATACAATGTGAATGACACTGCCTTATTTTGTCATGCCTATACTGATACTGCTTTATTACTCTGTATGCTGATAACTGTTAATAAAAAGATTTAAAAAAAAAAAAAATGCCTGAAGTTTACATCAGAACATAGTTCTAGGCGATTTATTATCCTGTTGAGATTGGGCATTTTACCTTTAATTTTCAAAAGCATTCATAAGACAGAGGACTGTAACATGTGAACTCTTTAAGGGTAGGATTCAAGATATTAAGCATGTTCTTTCGTCTGCCCATGCAAGACTGAGACGGAAGCTAGGAGTCGTTTAAAAAAAAAACTAATGTATTTAAAGCGACCCTTGACCCTGTCTTCAGGTCTCTCCCCCATGCCACACAGCTCCACCAGTGTGACTGTGTGCGCCTCTGCTGCATGACACCGCCGCAGGTACGACGCCCCTCTGTCTCGGTAGTCCAGTACTGCTGTATTCATTGTATTGTGTATTTTTGTCTCCCATTGACCTAACTTTGCCTCTTTTTCTTTTGTTATCTCTGTGCCCCCCCCCTTGTTTTTGCCTTCTGTGACCCCTCGTGCCTGTTTTCCCGCCGCTGCATCCCCTGCGGCCCTGCACGCCCATTCGTCGCCCCACTTCCGCATCCCAGCTGCTTCTCCCTCCCATCTCCCCTTATATGGCAGCCGCGCGGCGGGTCCACTGCTGGCACGCCTGAGGCAAGTCTGTCTGCGCCTGTCCACGCTTGGACCGCACCCAGCAACAGACACCCTGGTCCCCGCGACCACCACGACCAACACCACTACGACGCCAGCACCCTCCACGCTCTCAACACTGGACGATCCCACACCTGCTTCCAGGCCACTCCGAAGCGCACCCAGGGACCCTTCTCCTACCGGAGCTGCAGCTTCACCAGCCTCCGAGCCACCAACCCGCCCACCGAGACAGGACGCAACCATCTCAGATGCTTACTACTCAACACCTGCACCGCATGCAAACACGCCGTTGAACTCTGGGACCTGCTAGACTCATCCTCCCCGGACATCGCCTTCCTGACAGACCTGGATGAACACCTCCTCGGGGCCGGACATCGCCATAGCCATTCTAGACTGCTACAAGATCACCCGCAGGGGCTGCGCCAACTGAGTAGAAGGAGGAATCTCCATTGTCCACAGGAACACCCTCAGGGTCTCGACCAGCACAGACGACACCCTCAGCAGCGCTGAACACCTGCACTTCCAGAGCCACACTGACCTCACCACCACCCTCAGAGGGATGCTCATCTACAGACCCCCCGGACCCTGGCTACAGTTCAGCGACTCCATTGCCGACTTCCATCAGCACGCACGCACTCTCCTCCACAGAGTACATTCTCCTCGGAGACCTGCACTTCCTCCTCGAACGACAGCAACCCCCCCCCCCATCTTCTCCGCAAGCTCCCATGATGTCACCTTCAGCCACACCACCAAACTCCACTGGATTGACCATCGCTGCATCCGCTTCACCTTCTGGAAACCCACCACGCACCACCACACATCAGATCCCCCATCGCAGCAAGAGCAAAGTCACCGAAGACCCGCTTAACACCACCCTCGCCCTCCCGCCGACCCCGCCGCCCGCACTCTCAGGCGATGGATCGACGACTGCGCCAACACTCTCGCCCGATCAAGAAACCCTCCAACAGACGCACTGACAGGAAAGCCAGCTGGTTCACCACGGACTCCCAGGCCTCCAAGCAAAACTGCCAAACTCGAGGAGGAATGGCACCGCGAACAGACACCGGACAGCTATGCATCCCACAAGAATGCCATTCACAGACCCAATCACCTCATCTGATCCACCAGAAGAGCCTCCTTCAACGACCGCCTCGACAATGCACACAACAGCAAAGAGCTCTTCAACATCGTGAAAGAACTCTCCAACCCCAGCTCCAACCCCCAACGACCTCCCACCATCGCAAAACCTGTGCAACTTCCTAGCCACCTTCTTCCACCGCAGAACCGCAGACAACCATGACCGCTTAAACAACGGGACTGCCGTGACAGCCACTGACACCTCAGACCCTCCGGCCAACACCCCCCCCGCTCGCCTGGACCAACGAACGACACCATCAAAATCATGAGCACCGTTCACTCCGGCTCCCTGTCAGACCCTTGCCCGCACCTCATCTTCAACAAAGCCAGCACCACCATCGCACCCCATCTCCGCAAGGTCATCAACACCTCATTCGAGACCGCAACCTTCCCAGAGAGCTGGAAGCACGCCAAGATCGTCGCCCTACTCAAACCCAAGGCGAATCCAAGAGACCTCAAGAACTTCCCTGTTCCAGGTGAAGGTAATCGAAAAGATCGTCAACAGACAACTGACCCGCCACCTCAAGGAGAACATTTTGGACCCATCCCAGTCCTGGTTCCGCAGCAACCACAGTACTGAAACCGCCCTAATCGCCACCACCGACTACATCAGAGCCCTGCTGGACAGCGGTGAAACGGCGGCCCTCATCCTCCTGGACCTCTCAGCCGCCTTCGGCACAGTTTGCCACTGCATCCTACGCACCCACCTCCACAATGCAGGGATCCGAAACAAGGCTCTGGAATGAACCACCTCCTTCCTCTCCGACAGAACCCAGGGTGTCCGCCTCCCGCTTTTCCGATCCAAAGCCTCCGAGATCATCTGCGGCGTACCCCAAGGATCCTCCCTCAGCCCGACACTGTTCAACGCCTACTTGGCACCTCTCGCCCACGTAGCCAGACTGCACAACCTCAAAATCTACGCCGACGACACCCAGCTGATCCTCTTCCCTCACCCTCTTCCCTCACCAAGGACCCAGTCACCACCAAAACCAACCTCCACGAAGGAATGAAGGCCGTCGCCGAATGTATGAACAGCTGTCTGAAGCTGAACTCTGACAAGACGGAGGTCCTCATCCTCTGCTCCACCCACTCTGCCTGGGACGACTCCTGGTGGCCGACTTCTCTTGGAGCAGCACCGACACCCACTGACCACGCACGCAACCTGGGGTTCATCCTCGACTCCATACTCTCCATGACGAAGCAAGTCCACGCCGTCTCATCCTCCTGTTTCAACACCCTCCGCATACTCCATGATCTACAGATGGATCCCCATCGAAACAAGAACGGTTACCCAAGCACTCGTCGGCAGCAGACTGGACTGGACTACAGAAGCACCCTCTACGCAGGAACCTCAGCTTAACTCCTGAAACGACTACAACACATACAGAACGCCTCTGCACGCTTGATCTCGACATCCCTCGCCACAGCCACATCACACCCCACCTAAGAAACCTGCACTGGCTCCCCGTCAACAAGAGGATCACCTTCAAGCTCCTCACCCACGCACACAAGGCACAACACCGGACCAGCATACCTCAACAGATGACTCACCTTCTACACCCCGAACTGCCAACTCTGCTCCGCTGACCTCGCACTCATCCCCCGCATCCGAAGAGCCACCATCAGCAGCAGATCGTTCTCCCACCTTGCCGCGAAGACTTGGAACACCCTACCCATCCACCTGCGGCAGACCCAGGACCTGCTTACCTTCAGAAGGCTACTCAAGACCTGGCTGTTCGCTCCGTAGCAACACCCTATCCCCCACCGCGTCTTGAGACCCTCACGGGTGAGTAGTGCGCTTTATAAATGCTTTGATTGAAAGTCCAAGATCGAATTGCCTTAGTGAAGACCCCTTCTAATGAATTTGTGTGCTACAATACGTTTTTTAAATCATTTTTACTTGTGTTTTAACAATGCTTGTAATGAGACTTTAATGTCTTTTGTGTTTGTTTAATCCGTTATTTATAACTGTATATATTCTCTGAGATCTAAATTAATACAATTTTAAATTGGATTAAAAATAAACATTTCACTCCTAAATTGCAACAATGTTGGACCAAAGACCCGCAAGCGGCCCCTACATCATTTTGCAGTAAATATTTTATTTTTGCATTGTTGTAAAGAATTTATTTTGGTTTGCAGCTACAATAAAAATAAAAATAAACTTTAAATGTTTCTGCTCTGTCCCATCTAACATTTGAGTAGTTGGTAGGACAAGTAAATTCCTGTAAAATGTTGCCACATAATTGCTGTCCTAGAGTGAGTGAATTACTTGATTGGATACATAAAAGCAGCACTTTAATAGCCTTAGTTCTAACCTTTAGTGGCTATGGTTTTGTGAAATAAAATGCCTTTTTCAGTCTTTTTAGGTTGTCATTAAAGTATTTGAGACATGTTTCTTAATGTATTTGTCTGTTCTATTGTGCATCATGATCTGGAAATTTTATTGGTAGAGTTCGCCCGGCTTGCCCTAGAAACTGATCTTTAAGACCATAATTAAGTTTAGATAAGGTTTGCAATAATAGAAATATTCATGGATCACCTATTTCATGGAGCATGGGTAGGATGATAAACCTTGGAAAGTACTTTGACAACCAGGAAAAAAGAAAAGGAAGTTGCTCTGTAGCCAGCCTAGGGCCTGGTCTAATTCTAATGTGGAACTTGGAGAACAGCTTCACATCTGGGGCCTGCTTGAGCTGATATTGGCAATCATCAATATTACTGTTTGGAATCAGGCAGGTAGTAATTTAGAACCGTTTTTGACTTGTCTGCACAAATACTCTCTCCTGGTGCCAGCTTGACTGATAGCCCAGTCAGTCTCAAATCTAACCAACTGTAAGTTTCATTATTACTGGTGCCTGGACTGGATTCTGATATAGGGCAATCTAGATTTACATAATAGTAGCTATTTTTGTTGGTGGGCGTCGATGTACCACTATTTTGTGTGCTCTTGTGACGTCGCTGTGCCCCCCCTCCTCCCGAAGCTCCCACCTTTTGGTCTTCATCTTCAGAAAAGAGGTTTTATCTGCCATTGGGTCTGGATCAATACAGAAGGAGCTCCAAGTTTTGGAGGGAAGAATATATGAAAAAAATTGAAGATCAAGAATGGACAGGACATTGGAACATGGTACGGGAGGGCGCAGAGAGGGGGAATGAACAACCCTATCGACGACCAGAGAACAATGCGTGTGCAGGGGGCTCCCTGTGTGTGGTGATTGTAAAAACACAGTTCAAGTTCTGCCAGACCTGCCATCAGAAGTTCGCCCAGAAGGATCAACATCCAGTCTGTAACCTCTGCTTACCGGTAGACCAACAGTGAGCATTGCAACGCGTGTTTGGCATTCACTCTGAAGACCCATATGGTGGGAGAGCAGCAGAGAAGAGCTAACTACAACATGCAGGGCTAGAGTGCAGCACAATCGCTACGAGACCTGGGCCTCTCCAGCGAGGAGGACAATGTCGCAGAAGATCCAGAAGGAGAGACTGAGACAGACATCCAAGTGGTGGAGGTCGAAAAGTAGTCTTCTAGAGAGGTAAGAACAGTCTTCAAAGAAACTAGACCAGTCTCAAAACAATCAAGGGGCCTTGAAGGGAGCCTCGGCGTCCAAGCGTTCGGTGACCGCAGCAGTGTCTCGAGATAAACCTACAGTAGGAATCTTTGGTAAGTACTCTGTAGTGGGAAACCCCTTGAAAGATCCAAGACGTCGAAAGACGGTCAAGGAAAGGACTCATCGATGTCCAAGCAAGAGGTCCACATAGTACTTTTTAAGGCATTCTCTTATTTGGCTTTATCACACCATTTTCTCAGTTGTAGGAGCAAGACACATTTGTTCACACTCCATTGTACACAAATGTGTAGTGGTAATTAATGAAGGGTGAGCAAATGTTGATAGATGCAAAAGCCTGAGACTTTATTAAATTATTATTCAATAATCCTAAAAGTACATGGCATGAGAAACGCCAATCTTAGCATAAATTCATGATTAAAACACAAATATATAAAAAGATTAACACTGTAACAAGGAACATCTAAACCGCCCAGTTCAAGCAATTCATAAAATTTTCCTCTTGGTTTAGTACACTATTTACAAATTTAAGGCTGCATTCAGATAGGGACCTTTGTCAAGAAGAACCCAGCAGCAGTTATATTGGCAGGTTTGGCAAGCATCTGCAATTAGTAAAGGGCTTGTCTATACTGGTAGCAGCTCGTGGGCCTTAAAATGGGTAACAAATATCTGCGCCTGGGGAAATCATAAGCCTTGCAAAATAAGATTAGATGTTCCATGGTCTGTGGTGTCCCACAGGGGCAGATCAATATGGCTTTGGGATCATATTGTCCAGGTGGGAAACATAAACTGTGCTAAATTGTACCCAGTTGAAACTTAGTGAGCAAACATTTTGCCCATGGGTTTCTGACCAGGGAGAAAAGGCTCAAGGCAATCATTAGTTTGGATTATCATACATGCTCTTGAAATTGGCTTGTCCAGGGCAACATTCTCCTTCTCATCAACAGCCCATTTTAAGGATAACTTTTTAACCTTTTTTCCATCATTTTTATTAGGTTCGTATCCTGGTACAAGTCTGGGCAACCCAACAATACAGAAAGTGTTTCATCACAAGTCAGCCATGGGATTTCATAACCATATTCACAGAATAGGCAATCTTGGGTCAGTACCCTGTTAAAGGCGGTAAGTTCCCTGCTCCAAATCGCTATCCATAGGAGTGGGGCTAGTTATATGTTTGTCAGTGTACCCCAGGCTGGGCTCTTCATGTACAAAAAAACTAGAGCTTGCAGGACCTACTCAAAGTAGTTTTCAGCGGAAACTGTTCTTTTCCCGCCTTATACTCTAGCAATTTCAGTACCCTCAAACTGCAGCACCATAGGTTAAAACCAGTAAACATTTAATTCTATGAATTTGCAGCAAGGGAGACAGGTTTACTGGCAATCTTTGAGGAAAACCTAAAAATAGCACCGTATGCTTGATTTTAAAACGTTGACTTCTATCGGCCAAGAAGGGGGTCCAGCTGTTCTATTGATTGCCTAAATTAGAAAATGTAGTCACCCTTGAAATGACCTTCCCTTTAATGGTTATTTGGATCTAAATCAATCTCATCCATAATCTTAAACGGATCCACTGAACACCTGAAATCGTTCGAGGTACAAGAGCGCAATATCGCATCATCTGCGTATAGCAAGGTTGGGACAAAGATTTTATTTTGGCATGACCTTCCCGTTTGTTGCCAGAAAATCGTTCAATCCATTCATATGTAATAAAAAATAAGACTCTAGGACACAACCTTGCCTAACTCCTCGAGGGAGGCTACAAATCTGTAGTTTCTACCTCCTGGCCGCATCTAACCGAAGCAGCGATATCAATGTAAAGAGCCCATAAAAAAATCAGTTGATGCCTGAGGCATTCTCAGATCAATGTTCCACAGCTTTGACCTGTTGACCCGGTCACAGGCACTGCACGGGTCCATGAACGCTAGAGAAATGGGACTTTTTTGCCACAGCATATTTCCCGATCAGGTTGAGATTCAAGCACTGCTCCAGTGTTCCCTGCCCTCCCTAAACCCATACTGGACTGGACTGAGAATGTTTAGTTGGGCCCAATCATCCATTCCTTTCAGGATTATTCTGCCCGTCACTTTAATCATTGAATTTAATAGGGCTGTGGGCCTATAGCAGCATGGATCTTGCCTGTTCAACTGCTTAAAAACTGGCATGATAGCAACATTACAGGACCTGGTGATACCCTCTGAGGCAGTTGCATTTAAAACATTCACTATTGGAGGACCAAAAAGAGATATTGGCCTTGCATAGGTCCAGAGGGATCCCATCAGGCCCTGGAGACTTGTTGGAAGGGCTTGTCTGAACAACCAATTTTACTTTCTCCAACTCCTTGCGTAAGTTTTGGTACTACCTTATTACAATCCAGATATTCCATTGCTCCCATTGAGTAAATTGTTTTTGAAGTGTCACCCATTGTTCAGGAGTTATGTTTGTACCTAGGTTATCAGACAAAGGGAGACAGTTGTCTCCATGCTTAACTATCTCCCAAAACCCCATTGCATCACATGTGACACAGGTGTGCATTAAGCGGTCCTAAGCTTCCGCTTTCATGATTTGCTGCCTATCCCTAATGGCTACCCTGTAAGTTGCTCTAGCAAGGGCAATATATTTTCTATCTTCTTGGCCAGTAACATGGGTTTAAAATTTTTATGTAATGAAATTATTTTTTTTGTAATTGACCATGTTGGGTTCTGTATTATGGTAGCCACATATGATTTTTCAAACCAAAGTGTAACCTGATTATCTTTCTTTTGATGGCTTAATAGATTTACCACTTTCTTATGACAAACTATTTGCTGGGTTATTGAAAGCAGCACTCGGGGTGGAAAATACTTCTATTTGATTTGCTTAAAAGCGTGGGACACACCGCCATGATCTGTTCAATAGAAAGCAATTAATCTGGGTAAAAATGTAAGTAAAAATATTTATCTAAATAGTGAACCACACGATGCAAGCGATTCCAAGGACCAACATTTTTTAGATGAGACACTTCAGCCAATATTCTTTGAGATTGTTTGTAAGGGTGACTATGCCACCGATGTGATACAAAGTGCTTGTGCTGATGGGAAACAAAATACTGGAGGGGACTCCGCTGGTCTTCATGATGGGATGCTGATCTGTCCTTCACAAGTTCGTTCTCCGTTAAGTTCAGAAATGTTATGGTCTTATAAGGCAATTGAACAGATGAACCACCAAGACCTTTTATGACTGCCGCTACAAGTCCTTATTTGTTGTTCTCTCATAACTGTCCGTAAGAGGATCTTCCTCAAGGTTTGTAGAGCCAGACATGCATAGTAGATGCAATAGTGACTCTTTGCTGTTGCCACAAAGGCGGCAATCCATAGACGACCAGGTCCATTGCCATTTTGGAGTAAGGTCTTTTGTCTGGAAGGACCCCAGTCTCAGTAGGGTCAAGTTCTGCTTGTAATAGTCTGTGATGTGATTTTGTAAATATAGTTGGGGTTTCAGCTGTTTATAAGATGACCTCACCATCCATGCGTGTCTCTTGCAGGCCAATGAGGCTTTATCTATTTGCAGCGATTGTTGTTTAATTGCTTTATTGGTGATTTTGTTTAAATGCGGAGTATGGTAGTGGTGTAGGCCATGTTCCTCTAGCTCTAATGCTGAAAGAGCTTGTTTTAAAATTCGAAATATTGACTTGTTCAGCCTTGATTGTTTTTTGACCTCCTCCCAGCTGTTTAACGTGTTTTCTTCAGCTGCCCTCATTCTCCAATAATATTTGACCAGTGCTCCTAGTCTAGCCAGTATCTGGTTTTTTAAACCGTATTCCAGTCGTATCTGGGCATGACAAATATGATGTGGGATTTGGAACAGTTTCAAAATAGACTGGATTTGGCTGTATTTAGAATGTGGAGTCTTTAGTATTTAGCATTTCTAAGCCGTACGAGATAGATGGCAGGAATTTAGCTGCTACGACCTTTAATAAATGATTTGCTGAGCTGCTACTTAGTTTTTTCTGCTGGCTTCTAAAGGCAAATAATAGTTTTGGTATTGCTTGCCCAAGGTCTTGATGTTGCTTGTAGCTAAGCTGGTGATCTAGATGAACACTCAAATATTTATATACGTCCACCTGCGATAAAATGCATTTCACCTCCAGGCGAATTTGGGTGCTAGAGAAATAGGACACTATTTTTTTTAAGTTGATGGCTAGTTGAGCTTTTGAGGTGTATTGTGCTAGTTGAGAAATCAGCTGCTGCAAGCTACGAGGTGTTTGGGAGAGCAGCACAATGTCCTCTGCTTATTGCAGGCTTACTATTGGTGTATTTCCCTACTTGGGGGGGTTCGCCTTGTTTTAGACTAAGGTTGCTCTAAATCGGCTGTGTAGATGTTGAAGAGGCTGGGCGCCAAACCATCCCTATTTTAGCCTGTTGGTGGTCAAGATTTTCTTAGTTGGCATTCGGCCATCTTTTTTTTTTTTTTTTTTTTTTTTTTTTTTTTTTTTAATTTAAAATGTTTTTTTTTTTATTATTTGGACCCAGGTTTGCGAATACAAGTTGATGATTGCTTCCAATAAATTTGAAGGCGCTCCCCAAGCTTCCATTTTGGCCCATATATTGAATCTTGTTACTTTGTCGAAGGCTGCGTTTAAGATCTATGAAAAATGCGTAGAGGATATTTGAGTTGACGATTGCTTGATTGGCTAAAAGGCTAACTGATGATATATTTGTTAGTGCCCATACCGGCCTGGAATCCGGTTTCTGTTTTCGAGATTATATTTCTACTGCTAACCCAGGCCTGGAGATCTGCCAATAAGTTAGATGCGTAGGTCGTTGCCTCTACGTCAATGAGAGCTATAAGTCTATAGTTGTTTGGATCTGGACGTGTCCCTGATTTGTGTATGGGCTGAAGAATACTTCCCCGCCAGGAGTCTGGGATGATACTGGTCTCTAAGCTATGTGTAAACAGAGGAGTTCAGTGACTAGACCAGAACTCTAGATCGTTTCTGAACAAGGCATTGGGCAGGCCATTTGGGCCTGGAGCCCCCTCAGATCTCGGGTGTTCTATTCAATACCTGCTTTTGAGGAATCTGTACTCTATCTTCCTTTGGCTCGTGCTTAGTTGGTTCTCTTATTTTTATTTTTTTATTTTTATAATTCATTTTATTAAATACAATGAATCGGTAAACAGCTTACATTAAAGAGGAAGCAAATCAGGATTACATTAAATCACAATTACAGCATGTACACAGTAGTCGTACAGCAGGGAATACATCTTTTACGGTGATGGGGGGGATCGTCAAGGTAGGAGGCAAGTGGGGGGGGGGGTTACAAATGTTACCTCGGTAAGCGTCCCAATTACTCCAAATCATGGATCACTTTTTAGGGCATCCCTGTGCTACATGTACTGTTTATTCCCTGAACATGCACCAGTCCATGTCCATCTTCCAGGCTTTTACTGGATGGGTGGCCCTGCACATTTGTGCAATATTTCTCTTTGCAATCATCAGGCCCAATGTGACCCAGAGTTTACTTTTACTATTTAGGTCCGTAGGCTCCCACACATTCAGGAGGCATCTTTTCGCTTCGGGTGAATAGCAAGTTTGAGTACTTCACTCAGGATATCCTATATTTTGTGCCAATACTGCTGAATGTATTCACAATCCAAATGTATGTGCATGAATGTGCCTTCCTGCCCACATTGCCTTCTACAATCTCCATTTTCCCCATACAGACAAGGCCGGGCCCAGTAATGTAAACGCCATGTAGTATTTTAAGTTGGACGAGCCGCAATCTGGCAGAGATCGCTACCTCCATTGGGGAGGTGGCTGTTTCCACCCATTCTTCATTGTACAATTCAAGGCCGTCTCTCTCCCACTTCACTCGTGTTGGCTGGAGGGGGGGGGTCTATGGTGGTGTTAAGCAGTTTCTGATAAGTCCGTGATATGGCTTTCGTCGGTAAATGGAAATCAGTCAGCCTTTCTTGAAGAGGGGAGGATTCCGAAGAAGATGATCCTTTTGGTATGTGTGACTGTAATGCGTGACGAACCTGCAGGTTCGAAGTATTCTAAATTGGCTAATTCGTATTTTTGTTGTAGGGAGGCGAACGTTATTACATTGCCTTTAACCCACAGATCTCCTATTTTTGAGATCCCGATTAGGTCCAATTTGTCGAATCCTTTCAATGTCCACAGGTTGCCTTGTTTCTCGGTGTCCCATAAGGGAGTTGCCATCGTAAGTTTTTGCTCCCACCCCAGGATTCTGTTCGCTGCATGCCAGACTTGAACAGAATGCCTGGTCGGCCCTGTTAGGGGGACCGCTGAGTTTTCGAATATAGTGTCCAGTTATATTTCCCTCCCAGAAGCAGCCACCTGTCAATAGTAAATCCCGGGTCATCAGGGCGACTAAGTGCCCTGCTTGATGGCGGCAAGATGGGCGGCCCAATATTTTTTTAGGTCCGGGAGACCGATCCCTCCACCATTCCAGTTTAGGATGAGTTTTGTAACTTCTTGTTGAGATTCTCATTTCTTTTTGAGTTTTTTTCCTTTAATTGTTTTGAGAAGTTAACTAATACCTCCACTGGTAATGGACGGTTTGTGGGATCTGGATCCTCGTTAGTACTTGATTTCAGGTCTTTGGACTTGGTGAAAGAGCTGTTGTATGTTCTGGTCTTATTTGGTGCGTCGTAAATGCTTACTGCACTCGAGTGGGCTGTTTTATTGTATGTTACTTCAATGTGAGCCCTCCGTGTATGCTCCGTTATGTCTGAATTGAAGTGGCGATGTGTGCTGTTTAACAAAAGGTTGATGTTGGCCCTAAACCGTTAAGAATTTCTTTGCTTACTTGCGTAGTGCATTTTGATCTCAAGTTGCTCCTTATGAGGTTACTTGGCTGCCTTAATTTCCTGTTTTTAGATCCTTTTTCATTTTTTCTATTGTTGTAATCTGTTGAAGGTTGGGAGCCCTTGGTTCGTATTGTCCTTGGGTGTTAGTTTAGCCGTGTTTTTTTTTTTTTTTGGCCCGTATTTTGTGTACCAGGCCGACCCACTGGTCCTGGGTGGGTTTGTGGCTGGTGCAATCTCTCAAATGTATTATTTATATTGTTAACAAGTGATTCCCAGGCCTCTCTGATGTATTGCTCTACTTGCGATGAGGTAAGTGACGAGCGGTATGTCTCCATTATGGAATCTGTTATTTTTGTTCCAAGTTAATCCTTTTAAATTCTAGAGTTGCGTTGGTAATGTAAGAGGCTTAGCTCGCTCACTTATTTGAAATGATGGTTAATGTGAAGGTTTGAGGATAGTGGTCACTTTCTACTCGTTCCTGTATTTGATAATCCGTTCTATACGGAAATAAATTGGGGTCCGCTAAAATAGTCCATTGTAGAACCTGTTTTGCTCGTAACTCCCGTGAATGCTGCGGGACTGTCCAATGAACCTCTACCATTTAACATGTACAGGAAGAGGTCATCCAGTTTTGCCGCGTATTTCTTGCCCAGGGTGTCACGTCTATTTGTATTGCCCTGTCCTTGCTGTATGAAGCCCGCTATGTTTCTCTTCTGTCCATGCAGTAAGTTCATGTTTAAATCCCTGGTTAGTGTATTATTGCATGGATAGGTGAATTTCAGCATGTTGATTACAGCGATCAGTGCTCCAATCTTTGCTCTTTCTGTTTTTCCGCTGGATGGATCGGCCTCTTCGGACCCCCCCCCTCCCCCCCCCCCCCCCCCCCCCCAGGGATGGTGGTCTTTTCTTATACCCTTATTTCTGGCTCCTCTAGGTCTGCATATCTGCTGGTAGTTGCTTCTTGTATACTGGGGTTACTTGCGCTTGCTGTTTTACCCTGTGTGTTTAATCTTTTTGGTGAGTCTTGGATGGATGATTGTTTCCTGCCCTTCGTGGGGATTAAATATACTGTACATTTTCTTTATCTGAGCAGTTACCCTGTTTTGATGATTTGGGCTTTTTTTACTTGCTGCCTTTTTTATGGGGGGTATTAGGGGTGCCCATGCCCCAATCGTGGGCCGCCTGATTTGTTCAGTGTTCTCTGTTTTAAAAAAAAAAAATCTTTTGCATTGAGCGTTATTTTTTGAGACAGCGTTGCGTTTGTCCCTTGGTTGATAAGTTTGCATGTCCTTGCTTTGGTAAGTAACACCTCTTGTGCACCCACTTGGGCTTGTTCACTCATTTCCTCGGGCAGTCTTGAATCTTCTGAAATGGGAGTGCTTGGTTGCTCTGGGCCTTAAGAAATCACCTTGTCGCATAGGGTGCAACTTGGCATGCCTTTTCCTTTGTGGCCGCCTTGTTCGTCTATTGCCTGGTTAGTCTATGTGGGACTCTGTTGGAGGTTCCCTGATGACCTCCAGCAACTCTGACAGAGTTGGTACAGTTGCCAGTTTAGCAATTATTTGGGGGCAGTGGCAGATGTAAAATGTTGTGTCCCTGTCTTGCTTACCTTCTTGATCATGGTGTTCAGATCTTGAAACTTTGCTTCTATTCCCCTGGACTTGGATGGCTAAGATATTTAAAAGTTCGACTTGTGTCTAACTTGTCTGCGTGGTAGGTCATTGCGTTCCCGATCGTTTCCATGGTGTTTAGTAGTTGGGGCCAAATGAAGTCCGTAGGAGGACTTGTAAGTACTTCAATCTGTGATCAATTTAAATGATCTAAGTAGTCCAAGTGCTCCATATATTCTTTATCCTTGCTTGTTTTTTTTTCTTTGTGGAGCAGTGCGTACCATTGCCATAGCGGGTCTAGGCTCTTTAGCTGCTTGTGACGAGCACCCGCTTAGTATGTTTTGAGGTGTTTTGTGGTACTTTTGCTGGTTGGGGATTTTGGGTTCAGTTGATAGTGCGAGCATATCTTGATTTTGCACCTGCTCAAAGGACAACCTCTGTTCCAATGTGTGTGGATCTGTCGTTGAGAGAGGAAAATCAGCGGTTGCAAACTGACCTAATATGTAATTCTGCTGGAGCGTGAAATCTTCTGGCTTTTTCGTACTGGTTTGCGATGGCACTGTTTGTGATAGTTGGTTAGTGAAGATGTCCCAGCTTGTCAGCCTCCGTATGGACTAGAGCCTCCACTAGCTGGACGTGGTGAGCTTGAGGAATTAAAGGTGGATTTTGGACATTAGGGGTTAATGGCTTGCTTTGATATAATACGGGAGAGCGGTTGTGAATACTCACGAGCCTGGCGTTTCCTCATTTTTGTAGTCCTCGCTACTCTGGCTGGGTACCTTTTAAGCCTTTGCTTAGGGGACCCAAGATGTCATTACTTTGCTTAAATTCCTTGGGCTCCTTGAGGTATTTGTGTGCCATGGTCCGTATGATCCTTGTGGCTTCCGTAGGAGAGTCTGCAACATACTTTTAGAAAGTCTGTGATCAACGCCCGCTTGCTGGCTTTAGCGCCAATGCCATGTGTGGGGAGTGTGGATGGATCTTCATCTTTTGCTCCGTATGCAAACTTGTCTAAAAGTGTCTGTTGCGGCAACACTGGCGTCAGCAGTTGTTTGTAGCAAGGCTCATTGTCCCTCCCTTTGTGTTATTGAGGTGGATTGTTGTAACTTTTTCTTTGCCAGACGCTGGTTCTATCTCTGGCCTTGGCAAGTTGTTTGGGTGGTCCACGTCAATGTCCCACGACCCCCCCCCCCCCCCCCCCCCTCTTAGCCCTTCCCTGCATTTTTCTCCTCACCGCCTCTGGTTTTCCCTGATTTCATGATGTATGTTTTTAAGTATCTTGAGTATTTCTGGTCCTCTCTGGGGGTTGCTCACAGAGCCTACCTAAAGGCTCTGTTACTATACACCCCCCCCCCTCCCTCCTGTGGACGCTCTTCTCTGTAGAAGCTGAGAAAGCTGGCCTGAGCTGGGGCTTAGATCTGAGAGGAAAAGGGAAGGCTGAGCCAGAAGCAGGGCGGCGCGATGGTGGATTTTGCGCTTTAAAAAATATATATATATATATATATCTGAAAGAAACACGTTAGATTCCTCACCTTAGAATATCCCCAGGCGTCAGACTGGATCCGGAAGATTTTTGTAGCAATACCCCTTGCGCGTCGCTAGGCGTCGTCTGCGGCTCCGCATCCGTCGTTGGCGTC
The DNA here is from genome assembly GCF_964204655.1 of Triturus cristatus. NCBI lineage: Eukaryota > Metazoa > Chordata > Amphibia > Caudata > Salamandridae > Triturus > Triturus cristatus. The sequence continues at coordinate 229,541,238 of NC_140580.1, read as the reverse complement.
GTGCGCCGGAATGACGTCGTCGGAGTACTTTCAGTTCTTCTTTTTTCCACGCCAGTAAGCGCCGATCCGGGAGAGCTACCCCTTTAGTTAATTTGTGATTAACTTTTTCGACTCTTTTTGGTCACTTCTCGACTCTGGTGCCGGTAGGATGCCTGGTTTCAAGGTCTGCGACGACTGTCACCGACTGATGTCGGTGACCGATCATCGCCGCCGGTGCCTGTACTGCTTGGGCCTCGACCACGGCGCAGAGTCGGGCTCCGATTGTATGGCCCTGACCTCGAAAGCTAGGCGGGAGTGGTCCCGCAAGCTTCTCGAGCTTCGCCACTCGGCTCCGCTCCCCTCTCGATCCCGGTCCAGGAGGAGGTCCAAGGATCGGTCGCGGAGCCGCACTCGACATCGTCGCTCGTCTGGCTCGAAGTCTTCGGGTAAGTCCAAGCACTCCAAGAAGTCCAAGAGGCGACACCGCTCTTCAGACTCCCCTCAGCGGTCGCGCGACTCGGCCGAGGGTCCGGGTGGTTCCACCCCCGCGGCTCCGCAGGAGCCGTGCAAGTCCCCATACCCGCCGGTCCCTGGGACTGACGCGACACCGGAGGTCAGTGCCTTCCTCTCGGCCATGAGGAGCCTGCCCCGCCGTCGACGCGCGCCTTCGGGCCCCGCGGACTTGACTGGGCGACCTCGCGTGCCAGCAGCTCCGGCACCGTTGGAGGCTCCGGCCCGATGCCGCAGGTCCCCAAGGGGCCCGAGCCTGGGCCCCCGTCGACGCCGGTTGACCTAGTCACGCCTCCTCCGCCGGCGCCGACACCGGTACCACCTCTGACGCCGACACCGGTCGACGTCGATCCCCGGTTCAGCCCCTGTCCGGTCCTGACGCCGATGCGGCGCCGCCCGACGCCGCATCCGATGCTGCTAGAGACACACATTGTCTATCGACCGGCTCCGATCATTCCTCCTGCTTACCAGGAATTGGGTGATGGTGGCGAATGGGAGGGGTCTGAGGACCCTATGGCCCTTCAGGGACAACTTTCTCAGGACTGGGCAGATGAACTGGGGGAGGCCAGTGGATTGGATACCTCACCGGACACTGGATTAATCTCTCCTCCGACTGTGGCTTCGGAGGAGGGTGCAGCTTTTTCTGTGGTGCTGCGCAAGGCGGCCGCGGCCCTTGGGCTTGAGCTGCCTGCCGTGGCTGTGAGGACTAACATCCTCACTGAGGTGCTTCAGTCTGCCGCATGCTCCACTGAGCCTCTGCTGCAATTCAATGAGGCCCTCACTGACGTTCTGCAGGACACCTGGTCCAAGCCCCCCACAGTCCCTCCTGTGGATAGGAACGTTGCCAGGTGCCACCGCCCTGCTCCGGGTGACCCCAGTTTTCTGTCCCAACACCCCACCCCCGAGAGTCTGGTTATCCAGGCCTCTACCTCCCAATCCTCCTTCCCGTCCACTCCTCCGGACCGGGATTCCAAGAGACTGGAACAGTTCGGTAAGAAGCTGTTCTCCTCGCTCAGTTTGGGCCTGCGGTCTTTGAACACCGCCTGTCTCTTGGACCGTTATTCCCACTCTCTGTGGGATACGGTGGAGGACGTGCTGCCACTGTGCCCGGAGGAGGCCCGGGCGCGGCTTTCCTCGGCTCTGGCCGATGGGAGAGATGCAGCGCGCCATGCAATCCGATGTGGACTCGACACTACGGACTCGCTGGGTAGGGCGATTTCTACCACGGTGGAGCTTCGACGTCACGCCTGGCTGCGGTCCACGTCCTTTTCAGGGGATGTCCAGAGCACACTCATGGACATGCCTTTTGATGGCGCTCGCCTTTTTGGTGAGAAAGCGGACCGTGCGCTGGCTCGCTTCAAGGACTCCCGGGCTACGGCCACGTCCTTGGGCCTCTCGGCCCCACGGCCACAAACTTCCGCTTTTCGCTCCTTTCGTGGCCAAGGAAGGGGCACCTCCTCACGTCCGCCTAGCCACCGGCCGCAGAACCAGCCTGGTCGCGGACGTGGTACTGGAGGACGACGCGGTCAGTCCACATCCACCCCGGCAGCATCCGCCTCAAAGCCTTCCTAGTCCAAGCTTTCAGGCCCATTCCACGCCAGTGGGAGGCCGGGTTCGCTATCACCTGCTCCACTGGCGTACCATTACTTCGGACAGGTGGGTGCTGCAAATCGTCCGAAGGGGCTCTGCAGTGGGACCTGAAGTTTCAGTGGGCCCAGCATCACGGCAACCTGTCCGACCATGTCTTGATCTCGTAGGGCACTGCACAGCAGTTGCAGAGGTGGCTCACGGACCGCAATTGGGTCATGGGCAAGAGCCTCTCCCTACCCCTACCGGAGCATGTCGTAGTGATGGACCTTATACCTCAGCGCTAACGTGTAGTTGATGCTGTTGCTTTTGTTTTTGTTATTTTTAAATATTGCAACTCGCGCTGCTATCTTTGGCGCTCAGTACTTTCTGGGGCTTATTATTGCAGGGAATAGCTAGGTCATACTTGCATTTAAAACTTGACAACTCACCTGCACTTTGCGGGATCTAGTTGGATTCGGGGGGACTACTTGGGACGCGATCGCGGTGTTCCGGCCGCCATCTTAGGTGAGGCCAATTGGATCAGACTGCCTTCGGGTGCCATCTTTGGTGGGGCTAGAGGTGTGTCCTCGCAGGACTCCCGCGCGGATTATCGCCACAGTATATAAGGGATGTGTGTACCAGCGCGCAGCGTTGGCGCGCAGCGAGCGCGCCAGAGGTGCGCCCGAGGTGCGCCCGAGGTGCGCCCGAGGTGCGCCCGAGGTGCGCCCGAGGTGCGCCCGAGGTGCGCCCGAGGTGCGCCCGGAGCCGGGGACCCTGTTCCATTGTCCGATGCTCGGTTAACATATACTAGAGACATGCTGCTAAAACTCAATCTAGGTTCGAACTCGTGCCATCAGCTTCTTGCTACCGAGCGGTGTGTACAGCCCTTGTTGTGCGGTCTGCTGAACGTTAGATCACTGAGTAAACACCATATGGAAATTGTATTACTCATAGTCTGGTAAGTTAGACATTCTGTTTATGACAGAAACGTGGACCAGAGCGGACTGCACGGTGGAGTTAGGGTTAGCCTGTCCTCCTGGCTATAAGATCAGACACAACCCGCGGGAGGGAGCTAGAGGAGGTGGTGTGGGCCTTATATTTAGGGAATCGCTCGATGTCTCAATGCTTGACACTAAGAGTATTTTGGGCTGTGAGACCCTGGCCTTTTCCATCAAAGGGCACGGAGGTACTCTCTACTCTGGGCTGTTGTGTTATCGGCCCCCTGCCAGTATGTTGTCAGCAGTACCTGAGCTAATTGATACTATCTTCGAGCTCTCTAACACCCATGCTAGGACTCTGATTCTGGGAGATTTTAATCTTTGTCCTGATGGCCCTACAAGGTCTGCCCTCTCGGAGCTGGTTCAGGCCTGTAGTGATATTCACTTGCAGCAGTTGGTACACTCACAGACCCACACTAAGGGCCATACTCTCGACCTGATCTTTGCAGACACTGGACAGGTAGTAGTTCGAGACATCCTCCTTCAGTGCTGGACGGACCATGCCTTGTTCCTTTTCTCTGTTGCACTCCCTATGGCAACAACTGGGAGCGGAAGAACCGGCACTAGGACTAAGATGGGTAGGCAGTGGTCAAAGCTGCTTAAACAACCTTGCCTGCCATCCTTGCTGGGTGGTGTAATCTCCTTAGGAGATAGTGTGGATGCAAGCTATGAGTGCCTCAGCCGGAAAATCGTTAATTCCTTAGAGGTGCTGGCCCCTCTGCGCAAAATCAGAGATAGATCCAAGATCGCTATGCCTTGGTTTACCGCTGAGCTATCACAATTGAAGCTTTGCTGTAGACGTGCGGAGCGAGCTTGGAGAAAAAACTATCTTGACTCTGAGAAAGCTCTCTTTAAACAGGCCTTGTTGTCCTATAAAAAACAGATTAAAGCTGCAAAAGCGCGATTCCTGGAGGAGTCGCTCTTAAATGCATCGAATAAAACGCAGGCCTTGTTTAAGATTGTTGGGGACCTCTCGCGACCTGCCTCTGCTGCCAACGATATCCCTGCCTCCCAAGCTCTGTGTACCTCTCTGGCGCAGGCCTTTGAAGATAAGATCGCTCTGACCCTAAGCAAGCTTGCTTTAACGACTACATCTGTTATTCAGCCTGCACAGGGTCCCATATCAGTGACCGTTATAGAGATGAAAAGGGTAGTTGGTAAACGGGCACAGTTGGATAGTTTTCCCCTTCCATCCTTTGAGGAATTCTGCCTGTTGGCTAATAGTGTATCCTCTGGTTCCCCGTTGGACCCATTGCCACATAAATACTGGAAAGTATTCCAGGCGGAGCTTTTTCCTCCGTTGCATGCTATCTGTTGCCAGTCTCTTTCTTTGGCACGTGTCCACTGGAAATTAGCAGTGGTCTCACCTTTATTGAAGAAGGAAACCTTGGACCCTACCTGCCCAGCGAACTATAGACCTATATCGCTGCTCCCTTTTCCCATTAAGATTCTGGAGAAACTGGTTACTAGACATCTGTCCAGTTTTATGGAGACCAACTTCTGCCTGGACACGTCTCAATTCGGCTTCAGACCCGCACACGGCACGGAGTCTGCCCTGGTGACCGTTTTGGACGATCTTCGTTCGCGAGCCGACACTGGCCGAGCAGCCTTTTTAGTGCTGCTCGATATGTCGGCCGCCTTCGATACGGTCAACCACGACATCCTGATCAGAAGACTCGAGGATGTAGGGGTGAAGGGCTTGGCTCGTGACTAGCTGATCTCCTACTTGGGTGATAGGCAGCAGGTAGTGGCCTTGCCACCCTTCCAGTCGGAGATTAAAGCAGTTAAGCAGGGTGTTCCGCAAGGGTCTGCCATCAGCCCTATTTTGTTCAATCTCTATCTTCGCCCTCTAGTGAGTCTGATTAAATCCTTCGGCATCTCTGTTATTAACTATGCCGATGATACACAGCTCATCTTTTCCATCGAGGGCAAGGATGCGGTGCCTCTGGTGACTTTTCACCAGTGTATGGCGTCAACTGCAGAATGGTTGAGGCAGAACTCTCTGCAGTTCAATGGCTCCAAAACAGAGGTATTACACTGCTCGCTGGATCGGGTTCCTCGGCCGCTGCCTTTTTGTTTTTTGGCCTACCTCTTTTCCAGATGCTCCTTCAGCAGCGGCCTCCGCCAGAAATCTGGGCGTAGTGCTTGGGCCCAATCTTCATCTGGACCTCTTTGTAAATAAAACTGTGGCCACTTGTTATGATGCTGCTACGTATGCTGTGGAAGATTCTTCCGCTACTGCCGGCCCACGTTCGGCCAGAAGTTGTGCGTGGCACCATATTGAGCAGGCTGGATTACTGCAACGCACTACTGCTGGGAGCCCCAATTAATCTGGTGGCTAAGCTGCAACGTGTGCAGAATATGGCGGCTAAGTTGGCTTTGTCCCGGCGCCGTTCCGCTTCTTCTTCTACGGCACTAGTCTATCTTCATTGGCTACCTGTCCCGCAACGAGTCATCTTCAAAGCACTTTGTTTAGTGTTTAAAGGACTTCATGGGCAAGGACCTGCTCCGTTGCAGGATTTGTTCCAGTGGTATGTGCCCACTCGCTCCCTTCGGTCTTTATCAGCACATTTGGTGGTAATTCCAAAGGTAATGAGAGCTCGGATGGGCGGGAGAGCTTTTGGATTTGTGGCAGCTAAACATTGGAATACTCTTCCCCTGTCGCTGAGAAGCTCCGGGGACTTTACCTCCTTTAGGAAGGAACTAAAAACATTTCTCTTTCCTAGGTTTGATTAATTTCTTTTGACTGCTCTGTGTGGTGTTGGTATAATTGTCTGAAGCGCCAGGATACCCTTCGGGTGATAGTTTTGCGCTATACAAATACGCCATACATACATACATGGATGCGTCCCTCCTGGGATGGGGTGGCCATATGGGAGAGGCGGAGATCAGAGGCCTCTGGTCTCCGGCAGAGTCTCGCCTCCACATCAACTTGTTGGAGCTGAGAGCGATTCGACTTGCACTAAAAGCCTTCCTTCCCTCTGTCCGGGGAAGTGTCGTGCAGGTGTTCACGGACAACACCACCGCCATGTGGTATTGCAACAAACAGGGCGGGGTGGGGTCGTGGACCCTTTGTCAGGAGGCTCTGCGCCTCTGAACATGGCTGGAACACCAGGGCATCACCCTGGTGGTTCAACATCTGGCGGGCTCTCTGAACGCCAGAGCAGACGAACTCAGCCGCCGGTGCATGATGGCTCACGAATGGCGTCTGAACTCCGAGGTGGTCCGAGGTGGCGCAAGGGCTCTTTCCGCAGTGGGGAGAGCCTTGGTTAGATCTATTCGCCACCGACGAGAACGCGCAATGTCAGCAGTTCTGCGCGTTGGAATTTCCAAGGCGGCACTCGCTCGGCGGCGCTTTTCGTCGCAAGTGGAGTTGCGGTCTGTTGTACGCCTTTCCGCCTATACCACTTCTGCCCAGAGTGCTGAAGATCAGGCGCGACCGGGCCCAAGTCATCTTGGTGGCTCCGGATTGGGCACGAAGGTACTGGTATCCCGAGCTACTCAGTATGTTGACCGATCCTCCGATACGTCTGCCCCTTCGGGAGGATCTTCGGTCGCAGCAGCAGGGGACGGTCCTCCACCCGAACCTGTCCAGCCTCCACCTCCATGCGTGGAGATTGAGCGGCGGCAGTTGATGCCATTTGACTTGCCTCCTGAAGTCTGTGATGTCATTCTGGCAGCCAGGCGTCCCTCCACAAAGACGGTATACACCTGCCGGTGGAACAAGTTTGTGGCATGGTGCACAGCAAAGGCTGTGGATCCCCTTTCCGCCCCTCTTTCTGAGGTTCTCCTCTTTCTTTGGCCCGGCAGGGCTCTGCCCTGGGCACCTTGAAAGGTTATCTTGCTGCCATCTCTGCCTTCGTACGGCTTCCTGATCAGCCCTCTCTTTTCAAGTCCCCTGTAGTGTCACGTTTTCTTAAAGGCATTACTCACACGTTCCCTCCTGTCCCTTTCATAATGCCTCAGTGGGACTTGAATCTTGTCTTAACATTCCTGATGTGCGCTCCCTTTGAGCCTCTTCACAATTGTCCTCTTCGTCTTCTCACTCTTAAGACTGCTTTCCTGGTAGCCATCACCTCGGCTAGACGGCTGCGAGCCCATTCTACTCGGGCCACGGCGTTCACTACTGCTTTGGGACGGGGAGTCCCTTTGCAGGACATCTGTCAGGCGGCGACGTGGGCTTCGCTGCACACGTTTGCCAGGCATTATTGCCTAGACAGCCAAGTCCGGAGGGATGGCTTCTTTGGCCCTTCTGTCCTCCAGGACTTTCTGGTGTGATCTTGGTTCGCAGACCCACCACCGGGGTTGGTATTGCTTGGGTATCTATTCTAAGGTGAGGAATCTAACTAACGTGTTTCTTTCAGATGAACAAGTTACTTACCTTCGGTAACGATGTATCTGTAAGAAACATTAGTTAGATTCCTCACCGACCCACCCATCCTCCCCGTTCTGCGAACTGACATCTAGGGTTAAGGCTATCCCTTTCAGGGCCCTAGATTTTTTGGCACCAGTGTCGGTCTCTTGCATGGCTCTGCGTTCCTGGCGTGGAAAGCTATGTACAAGAACTGACGTCAGCGCGCGAGAGCGGCGTCCAAGTACTCCGTCATTCCGGCGCACGACGCCAACGACTGACGCGGAGCCGCAGACGACGCCTAGCGACGCGCAAGGGGTATTGCTACAAAAATCTTCCGGATCCAGTCTGACGCCTGGGGATATTCTAAGGTGAGGAATCTAATGTTTCTTACAGGTACATCGTTACCGAAGGTAAGTAACTTGTTCTTCTCTTTCGCTTCACCCTAGACCCTTTCCCTCAATTTGCTCTTCCTTGTCTTTCCCCTTGTCCTTGAACCTCTGTCCTTGATCTTTGTGATTGGCCCCCAGTGTGTTGGATCCTTATGTCCTTTTTCCGCTTATTACTTTTGTCCTGTCCTTTTTGGTTTCCACCCCCTTTGCGTACTGATCCCTGGCTTCTGCTCTTAAAGTCAGCCTCCTCTACCTTCTGGGGATGCCCTGGTTGTTCTTGGGGAAGGTGGGTGGGGGAGGGGTTTAGTGAGGCAAGTTTGTGCTGTGGGTTGGACAAGTTAACGGGCACGGCTTTGCAGGCTGTGCAGGCGAAACCAATTCTGCCTAGGACTAGCTATTACTGCCACCCGCTAAGGCTTGTTCAAATCAACTGCCCCAGGCACCCCCCCCCCCCACTCCCCCAAGTTGAAGTTGCTCCCTTGTCTCATTTTGTGTCCGCATGGTGATGGTGACTGGGGGAGGGAGGGGAAAGGCAGTGATTGGAGTTCCTTGTGTTTGCGAGTGGGCCTCAGGGCAGACACAGGCTGCACCCGGATCTAACCGGGCCGCCTCCGCATTAGCCTGTGGCACACGCTCGGCAGCTGCCGTCCGGCACCAGCACTTGCGGGCACACCCGGGTGAGACTTGTGAGTTATCAGGGTCGTCACCGGGGCCCCTGTCGGCCGCCAGCCAGCAGACGCCCCGCAAGATCAGCCAGTTGGCGGTTTGAGATCTTAACAGCGGTGGCTACGCTTCTCCTGCTCATCTGATTCAGCCCTGCCCTCTGCAAACGCCTTCTGTTAGAAAGAAAAGAAGTAGGAACCTCAGGGCAAAGCAGCAGTCCTCTAGATGGAGTTGTATGGAGAAATCAGTTTGAGTAAGTAACTTTTTTTTCTTAAGTAGTGGTATTTTTTTCCCAAATTTGAAACCACTGCCATCTTGATGGATACTAGTCTGATACCAATAGTCTTTAAGTGTATGGTCAGCAATGCTCTGCTTACTTTTAGGTCTCTTGCTGTTATGTTTGTCTCATATCTGTACAGATTTGGTTGGAAGCTAAATATTGAATGCATCTTTCTGTTTATGATGCAGACCATTTTAAGAAATGCAGTATATTGGAATGGCCTTCAAACTAACACATCTGTGGAAATGTTATCTACAGTTGCCTATACCAGAATTATATATGGTGATATTTTTCTTTTTAAAGGAGCAGAAAAGAAAGGAGAGGCTTGAAAAAAAGAAGCAGAAGGTCACCAAAGGGATGAAGGTGAATTCATTGATTACTGGTTTGGTCTTAATAGTTACACGTTGACTCGCATTTCTATTTTTTTTTATTGGACATCTTATTGGAATTTCCCATGTACAAGACCACTGCAATTCGGGCAAGTTTGTAATTCATGCTCTTTTAAACAAGAACAGGGCACTAGGCAAGGATGTCCTCTCTCCCTTTCCTTGTTCCTGCTGGCGATAGAGCCGTTCCTTTATCAATTTTGGAACAGCCATCAGATTACAGGAGTACGCTTCAACAAATGCACGGTCAAAATAACAGTTTACGCTGATGACTTGTTTATTGTCTCCGCAAACGCGGAGGAAGCCATAACTGCACTTATGACAGCAATAGAATTTTCTGCGGGTTTTTGCTTATAAACTAAAATAAAGAGAAAACAGGTAAAACTAAACAATCTTGGCGGCAAGGAAATAATCGGTAACTCTGGCCTTTCATGGCAACCAAATAGTATCAAATACCTAGGATTAGACTTTACCTAATTACCACCCTGCAGACGAATGAGAATGCCCTCATTAAAAAAAAAAAATCAATGTTACTGGATGGCTGGACACCAACATTTTTATCCTGGTGGGTAAGAGCAGAGACGTTCAATGATTACCCCACTAATAAATTATTTAGCCAGTATGGTACCAATGACACTCTAATGATTTCTGGACCAAGATTTATAAAATGTTCAACTCGTTCCTATGGCAAGGTAAGAGACCCAGAATTTCTCTGAATTTCAATTGACCAAAGAAAAAGGAGGTCTGGGCCTTCCAAACTTCAGGAACTATCAAACTGTGTATCTTTGCAAACCAGGAGTAAACTGGCTACATATATAGTGTTAACCGATTTTGGGCAGTGTGCTGAAAAACATGACTTGGAGGTTCTGCTCTTCAAGAAAAGTGCAACTGTATGCAAATTTCTGAATTTCAGGTATTCCTTAAAGTTCACCTGGAAACTAGCCACAGGTTCAGGTTTCCAGGCATATGACATAACATTTGTGAATTCTGTTTTTGCATAAATATACAATCCTATTTTGGGCATGTGAAAATATAACAGGCAAGTGCATAGTTGCTTTGTAAAAAATAATTTCTTTGTACAGTTCACTCCCCCAAGCCACTCCAAGAACTCATCGAAGACCTTGGAAGTCTGAGCCTCACGAACGAGTAAAAGGACCTGCCACTTTTCCAGACGACATCTGGACCCTCTTTTTACCACAGTCGACAGTGTCTGAGTAGACAATACCACAGTAAACTCACAGACCACACCCTAGGCAAATTATTCATCCCTGTCCCAATCTAGTGCTCATGCACCACCAGCCCACCACCCACTGACATGAACACAGCAGCAGCCTTCCCAAAGCCATTCAGAATCTCAACAACTGGACCAACGGCAGTACAACAAGTTCTAGACCATAGGCCAGTTGGTACATGGAGGAACTCAGAATGATGAAAAGCCACTGCAAACAAATGGAGAATAAGCAGGGGCAATGCAGACAGGAGCACATGCAATTCTGCCCGGAGACACTTTTTTATTAAATATTTTATTGATTTTTCCACACAATATAAAACTTGATCCACTTGTTGCATTTTACAGCATATTACTTGAGGGCATTTCCTTCATAGCATACAGTTTACATTCTTTCTATGTCGAGGATGCTATTGTTAAATGATCCTGACCGCCATACACGCTGGCATGGCAGACCACATTAATGTTAGCACCAACAGACACATTGATTGTGGCACCTCCAATTGTATTGTCCCTTTGCAGGACCTCTGCAACAATCTCGCTCAATTCTTCAGCAACAATCACTGCCATTTATAGCCACTTCAACCCAACAGACCCTACCAACCGCCTCCCATTCTTCTCTAAAGAACAAAATGCTAAACTTTAGCCTGTCATCACCCAGAAGAAACTGCCACCGTAATGAAGGCCATCTACTCGAGGGCTGTATTGGATCCCTGCCCTCACCACACCTACTCCAGATGACTGCAACACATCATTCTGACAACCTCCACCTCCTCCAGGACCTATCTTCCTGCTAACAGTCCCGGCCAATGTTCTAGAGAAAATCCTCAACCAACTCCTCACCCAATACGATTGTCACCACCAACTCCCTACAACCACCTGATCCTCACCATGGATGATAGCTGCATGACTGAATTGAAGTCAATGCATCCCTCATCTTCCTGGACCGCTCTGCAGACTTGGACACTGTCTCCTACCCTCTCCTTACCCAGTGCCTACATGACATAGAAATCCATGGGTGCACACTCCAATGGATCTGCTCTTTCCGGACTGGAAGGACCCAGTCGGTCAACCTGGCACTGTACATCTAAAAACCGGTGACCTCACCTGTGGAGTTCCTCAAGGACCTTCCTTGAGCCCAACCCTCTTAAGTGCATGCATGAGCACTCTAGCCAGGATCATCCTCTGTCACATCAACTTTCTCTCCTACGTTAACCATACAGAACCATACTCTTCCTCACCAACAAGAGGCCCAGTGTCCAATAAAGTTCTACGCCCTCTGGATGAATTTGGTCATTTCGTGGTCATTTCTTTAATCTCCTCCCGACTTGACTACTACATTGCCCTTTAACTGAATATTAACACAACCTCTTTGAGTAAGCTGAAGGTGGTGTGAATGCAGAGTCTTTTCTTCTTAACACCCCCAAATGACTGTCAGTTTTGGCATTTGCACGCGGTACTGGCACCCTATTAGGAAGCACAACCCCTTTAAGGCAATATGCTTGGTCTTCATAGCCCTTTATCATAAAGGGTCAAACTTTTTTCTGCTGTTTTTAATTGGTACGCTCAAAGTAGGATGCTTAGATCTCCCTCAGGTAGGAAAGTTATAATTCCCAGGTTTTGTCAAGTCAGATGGGGCAGCTGTTCCATTTCTGTGGCTGCCCACATCTCTAAGCTTTACTTCTTATTGTTTAAAAAAAAAAAAATCCTTTGAAACCTGGTTATTCTCATCTTAGCTTTTTTTAGGCACTGTAGCAGTTAGGAGGTTCTGCGTATTTGGTTTAGCGCCTAGAAACCATTGTGTTAAATGCACTTGTAATTGAATACGTTAAATTAACCAGCATTCTGAGTTGTCCCATAACATTTACTACATCTATAGTGGTCCCTAGGAATCGGTCACCTTTACTTAAATGGTCTTGCCCTAAAAAGATTAATTACAATTTATTTTAGATTACTGCCTTTCATGCATTAGGGGACTCCCAAGAATTCTTTAATTTCTCCTGGCATGCATCTCTATTCTGTGTATCCTCCATTAGCTGCCTATTTTGTTGTTTCGAGAACTCTTATCTGCTGCATGTTATTTTGAAGGCCTAGGTTTAATATCTCCATATTTTGCTCCAGAAGCCTTGTCTGCTCTGCTGAGTAATCTAATTTAGAGTCAAGGACTTTGCATGCTCTCTGAATGTCCCAGAAGTCTCAGTGCTAACCATTACATTGGTCTTAAGGTTTAGGATTGTACTTTTCAGTTCCAGACTGGGCTCACTTTTTTGGCCTTGAGGCTTTTCACAGGCACTTCTTTTCTCTTGCTCTAACTCGTAGCCTGACTCTCGGACCTGAAAGTCGCTCACCCTTGCGGTTGCATCTGATGTACTTGGGAGTTGTAAGCAATCCAACCGATTTGTTAGGAGGATATCTGCGCCTGACGTGATGGCCTGTGAGGCAACCTCTTGGGGCTCCTCTGGAGGGAGGGACTTTCATTCAATAGGCACAGCTCCCTCCCCCAGCTGCATTTGCATTTCCTCTGTACCCCCTCCATTATATTCTTGCTATGTCTCTCTCCCTCCTAATGTTCATGATTTTGAAGAAGGAATTTAGAGATGATTGTGCTTTTACTAGCGATCACCTTTAGGTCTCTTAGCTCTATTTTTTGGCTGGTTATACAGCCATGAAAGGGTATAGGGGATTCTCTTAATTATATGCAGCTTTTTATGGCAACACCCTAATTCTCCTTGCCTTTGATTTCTCCCCCCCCCCCCCCCCCGCCCCCAATTTAGCCCCCTTTCACGTGTTGACCTTGATAAATATAATCTTCTCACGGCTGCTGTAACAGGCCTTTAGTCATTAACTTTATTCTGGTGCAGGGCAGGATATCCAAAGTAGATTATTCCCCTGCAAGTGTAAGTGCATGGGTGGATGGTACCCCCCTCCCGTAAATCCATCATTCAGAGCACTGAAATCAGTTCTGCAACCTGCGTCCAGCTTGCATCTCACTCTAAAGACCTAGCCTTTCTCCCCATGGTTGCCGGAGCGGCGTCAATTGGCCGCCATATTCCCCGTCTTGTCCTTTCAGACTCTGTGATGGCTATAGTTTTTAAACATGATCCACACATCATGAAAAATGTAACCATGAGAGCAAATTGCACTTTTTAAAGGAATGGATCACCAACCAGATTCCATTATCTTTGTCTGTTCCCGATAAGTATCGATAAGTTAAACATTTTAGGCTTCCAAACGAGTAAACTAAGCGGATTAACCCAGTGGGCTGAAAAAATGTATTCTTTGGTCACAAATAAGAAAGCTAATGTATCTACTTGTCTTGGGAGGTATATTTCAGGGGAGAGTCTGTATAGGGTTTAGTGATTTCCCTAGGGAGTAAAGGACTGCTTGCATCACATGCGCGTGGTAGCTAACTGTGCAAGCTTGGCAGCAAGTTGTGGTTGTAATGCAGTATATTTACATGTTGATTCTCCCTCCGGCTTAAAGGGCTAATGGAAGGTAGCAAATTTGGTGGAAAAATGGTATAAATACGAAGTTCTAGTAAGATACTCAAAATGCATGTAGTTTGTGGTGGCTCATCTTAAGAGAATATTACGCTTCCCATGTTTGAAAATTTGGCATAAAGGCGAGTATAGGTAATCGTTTGTTGCTATTGTAAACATAGTGCTGCTCTTGTGGGGTCGTGTGTATGTATATTTTTTTTCCATAATCCTCCAAATTTAGGTGAGCCTCTGACCCTGCCGTCTACATGCGGTCATAGCTTAATAGTCAAGGCAATGTAGTGAGAACTAATTACGTTGATTTTGTCTACACGTTGAAGGAATGTAATTTTGTGACCAACTATGGGGGGAAAAATACTCTTATAGGAAACCTGCTCAGCCAACTTGTAGAAAAGGTACTACTGTAGCCTTGACCAAAATGAATTTTGTTGATAACCCTAAATTAAAAACCTTTCTTTCATCTGACTTTTTACTTTTGAAATAGTAAATGCGTACTACTTACATTTAAATGGACTGGTACATACATTTGGAAGAGGGAAGATCGATATTGGAACACAAAAGAAACTGATTCCAGTTTTTAGAACTGTTTATGTATCTCATTGAACTCTGTTACAAGTGAGATATATTTACTGAAAACTTTGCTCAAATGGAAATATAGCTAAGTAATGGGAATACCAAAGAAGTAAAAAGAAAATAGTAAAATTAAGAAAGACATCCGTTTACCTTCAGTTGAAAGAATGTTGTCTGTCTACAGCGTTAAACAGTTTTTTTGCAACACATTGCTTCACCATTGATCTACTCCATTACAAAACCGTGCCTAAATTTGTTTCACTGTATATTCCAATATAGAAGTGTGTAAAACAGATGTTTTCTAGGTGCTTGGCCCGGAGTTTTAAAAGTGAAACCTGCACCTTACTTATTGAATGCATGTGTTGGTTTTCCAGTGATATTTATGGTTTAGGGTGATTGTTCATAATACATTTACTCAGGTGAGTTTTTTTTTCTGTTTATCTTGCAGGCAGAAAATCAAGTTGAGGAGAACGATAAGCAAGGTACATTGATTTTTGTTCATTTTAAAAAAAAAAAAATCTCCTGCTTCTGTGTTTTGTTAACCTTATTAAAGCATATACAATTCCTTTTGCAGCTGCAAAAAAGAAAAGAGGTAGAGAAGAAGATTACCATATTTCAGATGTCATGTCAAAAGAGGTAATACTGTCAAGTAGTACTGAAGCCACATTTTGGGCTGTAGGTCAGTGTTTGTTTTGAAGCAAGATATTCAAACACCTAGTGATTGAAATGGATTTGTTGAAATTGCTTTAAATGTAGTTGTCCCTTTGATGGGCAATAGTACCCCTGACAACCTACTTTTTTGCAGATGATACATGTCCAGAGTACTCCCACAAATTGTAGGGAGCTTTTGTCAAGTCTTTGAAAGCTGTACAAAGCATATGGTGTATGCAGGGAGTTTGTGGTTTGTCATGTTGACTAACAAGGGAAGGTTTTCGGGTGAGACTGCCCCAAATTCTCAAGAAAAAGAATGACGTTACTTTTACAGACCAGAACCCAAATTGGCTACTTTGGCACAGGCCTAGATAACACGGAATAGTGCGGGAACAATCATTAGTGTGAGGCTCTACTTGAAGCAGTGTATTTTCTAAGGGCAGATTTTAGGCCAATGAATTGCACTTCGTCCCGCACTCCCAACTTTAAGTGTGGGGAAGCCACAGACATGCATGATACAATGGATTCTCTAAAACCCTTAATGAATTTCCAGTTTTGTGCAAAAAGCAAGATGCTCTTCTTGTAAGAGCATAATAAGGTGGGGTAAGGGTAGTGGTTTTGGATTAGGTATCCAGGCTCCCAAGTACATATAGTAGTTATGAGAGCAGCTTATTGGCCATTTCAAAAGAATTGCATAGTAAAGACAAGTGATATTTTTATTTTTTTCTGTAAACCGTATCTTTATTATTATTTTTTTTTAAATCCTACCTCCCATAATAGCTGAAGTTAATGTCCGTAATATCTGATTCATGTTAATGTTGCAGACCTGCCGTACAAGGAGCAGTAGTAATACCAAAATCACTTAAAAACAAGCATTGGCATAGCCATTAGGTCTCGCCTTTGTGACCTTTATAAGTGTTTAGCCATGCAACAGTTGATGTTGCACCAAGGATATTGTGCTGGATAACTAAACACTTATAAGGTCCCAAAGGCGAGACGTATTGGCTATGCCAATGCTTGTTTTCTCTCTGGGGCTCCACACATGCACTCGGCCTTCCCTGGAGAGGTTGCAGTGCTTCTTACTGATCGCTAGAGGCAGAGCCCTACTGCCTCGGGTGGTCCCAAGACCGGAAGTTGGTGAGCTTCAGGGTTTGGGAGGCCTCTCTCCTCCTCTCCAGTCGATTCCACCTTTAACTTTAAGTACCTAGTTAGTAGCCGAGCTGCACGCCATCCTGCTTGTTTTCCATCGTTGCATTTTTTTGGCAGCGCCTTCAATTATAGATCGGCGCGTCTTACTTGAGAGGTTTTCCTCCCAGAAATCATCCCGCTCCCCAACGCTCGGAGATGAGAACTGAGGCGATCGAATATGTAAGACGAAGGACAATGACTGTTAGCAGGAGGCAACAAGTAATTTCCATCATCAAAAGAAGGTATTTTAAGGATTATTTCTTTCTCTAGCCAGAAACTTAACTATCCGAAAATTTAGCGATTTTCGGCGGTCTATGAACAGATTCCCAGAAAAGCGTATGACCCTAACATTTTGTTTTAAATACCACTTTTTTTTTTTTGCAAAAACAATTTTTATTGCATTACTCAGACACAGTTGACATCCACAATGTTCATCTGGCCAGTGGCCGCCATCCGCATATAAAACCACGTCCAAGTACAATCTGGGCCACTTCCACCTACCAACGCGCTGTCCCCAAACCCTCCCCTGAACGAATACATCCCCCCCCCCCACCCACATGTCAGTGTGCCGAGACGACAACTACCAGGTTAAACCTCTCTCAGAAGTAGCCGTGTTAGGAGCCACGAGCCACCCCCCACCACCACAGACAGGCCCCAAGCAGAAAGGAAAAGGAAAGCCCCCGGCCCCCAGGAGCTAATCAGCTAGCCTCCCCCACCCCATGGTTCCTGCCGGGTGCTCCAGTGCCGCAGGGCCCCCCTCCCCCGCTATTCCCCACCCCTGGAGATCAACCACTAGTGCTTCCCATGCCCGAGCCATGGCCAGAGCCTTGTCATCGCTTCCCCTAAGCGCAAGCTGCAGCCGGAGCGTGCCCTCGCTACCCGCCCACTTGGTAAATGTCGCTCTCCACCTCGTGAAGCTGGGACCCGTCCTCGACTTCCAGTGGAGGGTAATTTCTCGTTTGGCCACCACCAGCCCCAGGTCGCAAAACTTGCTCGTGATTTTCGTGCGCGGCGTGTGCGGAAACCATAGCAGCAAACAAACTCCCATCTCCACCCGCAATTCCCGCCCTGTCACTTGGGCCAAGCAGTCGATGACCTCTTCCCAGTAGCCGCTTAAAGCATCGCAGGACCAAAACATGTGCTTAAAGTCAGCCCCCTCCTCCCCACAACGAGGGCATTGTGGTGTGGGGCCCCCAAAATACTGAAACAATTTAGCTGGCGTCAGGTATGCCCTATGCAGGGTGAAGTAC
The DNA here is from genome assembly GCF_964204655.1 of Triturus cristatus. Classification (NCBI taxonomy): domain Eukaryota; kingdom Metazoa; phylum Chordata; class Amphibia; order Caudata; family Salamandridae; genus Triturus; species Triturus cristatus. The sequence continues at coordinate 229,523,726 of NC_140580.1, read as the reverse complement.
TGCACCAGTTGAAACCGGGCGTTACGCGTGCTCTTCCAGGCCCGTCTCTGTAGTGTAGGCCACGTCAGTTCCGGGATAGGTTTCCCGATATCGGTTTCCCACTTATCCTTCAACGCAGTCAAAGGAGCTAGATGTTCCGTGGCCATTCTCTGATAGAGGCAAATAATGGCCTTGAGTGTGCCCACCGCCATGACCACATACTGACAGCCGGCCGCCGTCCGCGGTTCCGAGAGCCCCACGCTCCAATACTTCTATAGCGCCGCCACCAAGGCCGCGTGGAGGAGATAGTCGCCCCTCGGGATCCCGAAGAAGTCCTGCAGCCCCTAGAATGGCTGAAGCTCTCCATTCAGATACAGGTCCCCCACCATCTGTATCCCTAGGTCTTCCCAGCGGGCCAGCCCCGACCAGTCCCCGCCGTGGGGGAGGGCCGTGCACATACCCAAGGGGATCTCCGGGGCGTAAGGGCGAGCAGTGCCGGCCCTCCGCAGGCTTCGGTTCCAACACAGCAGGAGCGTTCGCTCTTCGAGCGTTAGTTGTGACAGCTCGAGTCGCTGTTGGAAAACTATAAAGGAAAGCACGTGTCGCGGGATCATTCTACCCTGCGGACCCTCGGGGCCTCTAAATTCCCGAGCCACTGCCTGCGTGAGCCATTGTAGCTGGGCAGCCAAATAGTACCACTCAAAATCAGGTACCGCGAGCCCTCCCTCGGCTCTGGGCCGGCACAGTGTGGCCAGCGCCACCTGCTGTCTGCCAGCCCCCCAGATAAAGCCCGTGACCATGGCCGTAAGTTTGCGGAAGAGTGACACCGGCACCCAGACAGGGAGCGTGCGGAAAAAATACAACAGGCGTGGGAGCGCCACCATCTTCAGCAGCGCCACCCGCCCGGCCACCGAGAGTGGGAGAGTGCTCCAGAATCCGATACTGCCCGCGATCGCCCTCCCCACATTCCCCTCCAACAGGTCGCGCTGGGTGCGGTAAACGTGCACTCCCAAATACGGCAGACAACTATCCGCACAGCGGATCGCCCCCAGGAAGGGGGGGGGGGATCCGCTCCCACTGAGTAATGAGGTAGACACAAGTCTTGTCCCAGTTAACCCTTAGGCCCGAGAGGCGCCCAAAGTCCTCCAGTAGCACCCTAGCGCCCTGGAGGGCCCCCTCCGCGTCAGCCAGGAAAAGCAATAAATCGTCCGCGTAGAGGGAAATATAATGGGTCTCTCCCCGCAGGAGCAGCCCAGCATACGCGCGTCCCAGTCGAGCATGGGCCGCCAGAGGCTCGATTGCCAGGGCAAACAGCAGCGGCGATAACGAGCAGCCTTTAAATACCACATTTTAGTGGTCAATATGTAGTTTTTAAGGTGACTGAACTACCATGGTGTGCACAAAACGAACCCTTAAATTGAGATCCACTAACTGGTTTGCTCTTATTGTTAAGTAATGTCAGGACCCACATTTTAGAACATACTGAACCGCATTTGTGGGACTGTCGGGGCAGTCCTGCCAAGTACCACGCATCTGGCGTTAGACTAACGCATTTCAGTGTGGTACTCCGCATTACCGCACTGAAATGCATTGTCACGTGTATGCATGGTCAGTCTCAGGACCTGTCTCTTTGAAGCACTGTCTAAGTGTGGCAGCTGGCAGCGCGCTGCCCGTGTGAAGGCTTGGGGCTCGCCTCTGAGCTAAGGTTGCTGGCAGGAAGGCTCACACTCACTGCTACAATGTAGCATAACTCGTTCATTATATTGTAAACCGGCGCCGCAGGGGAAGGACGTCACATCCTGCTGCCATCGGAAAGTTCAGTTTGTTGTAAGGGGCTGGCTATGCAGGCGGCGTCAAATTCAAGGGGCTGGCTATGCAGGCGGCGCCAAATTCCATCATGACGCTCGCAGCATTGCACTGCTTGAAGCAGCTTGCACTGGCCCGGGCCACAGTCCGCGTGCTGTCAGCTCCACCGCCAAATTCAATTAATTGTGGCAGCCGAGGGATTCAGTGACCCTGAGTGCAGCGGCCGCCAGGATACTCTGAGTGGACGGACGCGCTAAGCAGCCACGTAGCCCTGATACGTGCCACATCGTCGGCAGTCCTCATCTCGCCTATACAGTTACTGCATTTAACGCAGGAGCTGAAGGAGACTGAATACTGCAGCGGTGTGGGAGGGGTGAGCAGCTGAGTGCCCTGTTGGCTGAGGTACATCACACTGGTATCTGTGTCATGAGCGTGCACACTCACTTGAGGCACGCCACTTGCCAGTCTGCCGGGTGGAAGGTGTGTATTCAAGCTGGCGTGCAAATAATGCAAAGCAGGTACTGCAGGGTGTCCCACTTATTGCACAGTGTGATATAGTTCCTGACTTGGTGATGCGCCCCGACACTGTTGCTCCCTGTGAGTAGGAAAGTGTGACATACCGTTTATGTATTGGGGAGACTCACTGTACACTCTGGATGACACTGGAGGCTGACCGGGGCCCGGCGGCAAACCCCAATTGCTGCACAGTGGCTCGCAGCCTGAGCCTGCCAGTGCCTGTAGCCTCTGTATCGCCGCCTCCGGTGGAGCGCCACCAGTGTACGGACTGACTCATCTGCGGCCTTGGCCCAATTAAGTTAGTTACCAGCATGTGTTTGGCAGCGCACGATCAGGCACTGCCGGTATAACTCAGAAGGTGACCTAGGGACTTGCCCGGCGCCGCGTGAAGTGTGCAGCTGTGTTTCATGTTGTGGGGGCCTCTCCGACTTCGGTTCTTTGTTGGACTGGGCCACTCGCGTGGCGCCAGAGAGGCTCTGAGTCCTGATCTCCTGATTTTGCCAGGAACCAGGGCCCCCCACAGATGACCATCTGTGTTTTGTTTTTCTGCGGGAGTCGGCAAAGGCTGGAAACACCTGCCTTAAACACACGAGCGCAAAAAAACACCGCTCCCGACCTAATGTGCAGAGCCTTGATTGAATGTTGCAAAGGAGGCTCCTGATATTTGTATGATTCGAAGTATATTACCTGGACAAGTCTGATAAATGGAAGTCCTTTAACAGTTATTTCTTGCGCTTTGCACCAGTTAACTTAGTTTCTCAGTCCTCAAATGGGTTTAATTTCTCAGATATTTTTCCCTTGTCTTCATACCTTGATTTTGCATGTGAGAAAATGTCACTCATAATTACTCTAAAATTATAAAAATGTCATACCTCTCGTGTGAAAGAACCTGATATAGTGTCATTACATCATTAAGAAAACCATGCCTCTGTAAGTAAGGAATGGATTCAAAATCTTAATGATACCAACCAGAATAATCTTTGGAAGCTAATGGTCTGATTTAATGCAAACGCTTCACCAATGAAGCAGTTTGACCTTGGTGTTTCTTTTTAAAAGACCTTTACCTTTAGTTGTAAAAGTTGACTCCACATTTTGAGAGTGCCAGCTATGCTAATGTACTACTTCAGTGGCACTTGGATTTCTTTACAGTAAAGATCTGGCTTTGTAGACACTGTTGATAAAATACTACTTAAGTAACATATACAGCTCCCAAGTGGAAGCCAATGCATGCATTTGGGCTGTTTTTCTTTTTTATAAATTAATGTTTTAATCCTCAAATGCAAGAGGCTGCTTCTGTATTCTCTTAATCCTTGACTCTGTTATGCTCCCTACTCTTTAAATAAAATAAATAACTACATAAAAATAAGTTGAAGGTTTGGTGTGATGTTACCCTGTCAAACTGATCATGTTCTTTGCATGAACAGTACTTCTGTTAAAAACTCCTTAGTGTTTGCATGAGCGACATTTCTGCCTTTATTAAATGTTGCTTTCGGATTGTGATTGCAAGTGCATCGTTTTGCATCGGAACTAACATTTACAGAAAAAGGCTAATTTGTATGCTGTCCAAAGGGTCTGTTTACTTGCCATACACCCTTGAATAATTGGCATTGCCTTGACTATGGACAGCTGTTGCCTAGACCCCCAGCAATTATTCAAATTCTGATATTCCTACCGAAATGATTAGTGACATATCTGAAGAACTCAATATCCAACTTCATCCTTAAGGCCACCATGATTTCAGGGATATTTAGATGAGAGTTGAAATATTTTGAGAGTTTTAAACTGCACAGGGGTTGTATAAAAAGTTGCATGAAATGAGCATAATTGATTACGCTATTTGAAACCGCATAGCTATCTTTTCTAAATTTAAAACTCAGGTCCAAGACAACATTCCGAATCCTTAAGTTTACATTTCCTCCCTCTGGCAGGGGTAGGTCTGTTGTGGGTCCATTATCCCCCACCCTGTTAATTTGCTTGATCAGTGATAGTGAGGCTGGTTTGGTAATCAGACAGGTATGTGTTGGTTCGAGGCATGTGGGCTGCTGAATTCATATCTGTGCATAGATCGCCGCCTAGTGTTGGGTCCGGATGTTTGCACGTTGTTGTCCTGGAAGAGTCTTCGAAGTATCCTTGGATAGGTGACTCCTCCCCTGGACTACAGTGCGCATGGGCATCCTCTCCATCCTCAGATTGTTTTTTTCCGCCATTGGGTTCGGATGTGCTATCTTAGCTCAAGTTAGGAAAATATTTTGTCGAGGCCAAAAGGCCTTTAGTTCGCGTCGGTACTGTTTATCGATCGGTTTTCGATACAACCTTGTTAGTTTACTAACTTTCAGCACCGACTTTTTTCGCATTTACCTGTTCATCGACTACTTCGACGATGGAATCGAGGACGCCATTCAAGAGGTGTCCGGTATGCAATGCGAAGTACCCACATATCGACGTCCATCCGGTGTGCAACAAATGCCTTTCGCCGGACCACGACGAATCGACATGCATGGCCTGTGCCCGGTTCCGTTCAAAAAAGACTCTACGGAATCGACGAGCGGCGAGACTCGAAGCGCAGCACGCGGAACCGGCCCCAGCAGACATCTTCAACGAGGCCGAAGACGTCGAAGAATTGGAAGTCTTACCCTCCAGTCCCGTTTCCGAACACGGATCCGGATCGGACGAAGTCGACGAATCACTCTTCCACAGAGGTGAAGACGACACCGAGGTAGACGACGAGGAGGCCTTAGGGGCCGAAGAGAGTAGCTCCAATGATGAACAAGGCCTACCTGTTCACACCGAAGAAGGCCCAGTTCCACGGCCTATGGCTCCGGTCGAGGGATCGCCTTCGGGCCTTACCCGAGACCCATCCCGCAGTTCTTCGGCCCCGCCCTCGGGCCCGGCCTCGGACACCCAGCGGCAGCCATTACCGCTTAAACCAGCTGGTTTCCCTTCCATAAAACCGAAAGCTGCTCCGGTTCCAACGAAACCGAAAGTGGCGCTGGTCGGATCGAGGCCTTCGACGCCAGCGCGACGCGTCGACACCGACCGCACCAAGAGAGACTTCGGTGCCGAACTTGAAGCGGGCGACGTCGGAGTCGATAAACGGAAAAAGGCCTTCGGCGCCGACAAACCTACTCGGCTCCCGGCACCGACGCCACTGACACCGAGGGCTGCGCCGCCTGCTGCGCCTCGCATCGCTCCCTCGACGACACCAAAGCCTCACGCATCGAAGACGTCGACGGTCATCTCCGCACCTCGACTCGATGAAACACCGGCGCCGAAAAAGTCCACGGCCGCCTCTACGAACCTGGTCGGTGCCAAAGCCTCAAAGGCGCCCCAAGGACGACCTGGTGCGACACAAAGCAGCAAAACCAAGGCTGCCCTCCAGGACCCGTCGGGTTCCGGTCCGATCGAAGCTCCGGCAGCCTCTTCGGTGCCAGCCAACATTACCTTTGGCTTGCCTCCGTCAACAATCCCGAAAATGTTCCAACTCAGGACACGGGTCACCCAGACTACGATTACACCTGCTGAGACGTCTCCGTCACGTGTCATCGACGCCAACACTGGCAGGATGATTCTCCACGAGCGAAGGATAACTTCGGAACCACCGTTGGACCCTTTCAGGATCCCACTAAAAAGGAAGCTGCCTGTAGAATCAGAACCTCTCCTTTATGAACCTTTCCACTCATCCTACCAGGATCCACAACTATTCTCCCCCACACGTTCCGACACGGATGCGTTGGAGGACTACATGGATGACCAAGTCCCCTACCACGGAGACACAGACCCTGATGACCAGCAGGACCCTGATCACACTTGGGGCGACCCGGTAGACCCAGGTGCACCTCTCGATACACAGGACCCACAACTCTATGGGGCAAAAACCTCTCCCACAGAGGATACTGCAGCCTTCAACGCTCTTATTGAACGTGCTGCCAATAACCATGGGGTGCAGCTTCACTCTGACACCGTCGAAGATGACTTTCTTATGGACACTTTCGCATCCTCAGAACGGCATGTAAAGACTCTGCCCATGTTGAAAGGAGTCCTCAAACCAGCCAAGGACATTTTCAAGGAACCCACCAGGGCACGAGTGATAAACCCCAGGATTGATAAGAAATACCGATCAGCACCTGGGGACCCTACTTACATCAGAGGACAATTACCACTAGACTCCATTGTCGTAGCGACTGCTCGCAAGAGGGCACACTCGCAAACGACAGGTGACGCTCCTCCCCCGGACAAAGAGTCCAAGGTGTTAGAGACCTCTGGCAAGAGAGTTGCCGCCCAAGCAGCCAACATATGGCGCATAGCCAACACTCAAGCGCTCCTTGCTCGCTATGATAGAGCGCACTATGACACACTCGAGCAAATATTCCAACATCTCCCTGACCAGTTCAAGGAAGGCGCAGAAATGCTCATCAGAGAAGGACAGCTACTCACGAATGCTTCCATCAAGTGTGCACTAGATGCTGCAGACACGGCTGCCAGGGCCATAAACACAAGCGTCATGCTGCGACGACATGCCTGGTTACGAATCTCAGGATTCAAGCCTGAGGTACAAAACAATATACTCAACCAGCCTGTCAACCCCGACTATCTATTCGGGCCAGAGGTTGACACCACCCTTGAAAAGATAAAAAAGGACACGGACACTGCAAAGTCCATGGGCGCTCTCCAAACTCAGTCCTTTCGGAGCGGCTCCTTTCGTCGCCCCGGAAACAAGGTTGCAGGTAGAGGACAGGGGTCACAACAAACGTATAACAAAGGCAATACACAGACCACCTACGATAAAAACACCCGGGGTGGATATCGTGGCTCCAGTACAAAGGGCAGAGGACGCGGCTACGGCAACACCAGGTCCTCCCCCAAGAACAAGCAGTGACGCCCTCTCCCTTCCTCCCGACCACATAACACCTGTCGGGGGAAGGCTACAAAGGTTCCTGTCCACGTGGAACTCCATCACCACGGACAGGTGGGTCAAAGATATTGTAAAATACGGTTACTGTCTAGAGTTAACCTCCACTCCACCCACAATACCACCAAGAAACCGTCCTATGTCCTCAGAGCACTTAACGCTCTTACAGAAAGAGGTGCAAAGTATGCTTCTAAAAGGCGCTATAGAGGTCGTACCCATCCACGAGCAGGGTACGGGGGTGTACTTCCTCTACTTCCTAATTCCACAAAAGGACGGGTCACTCAGACCTATATTAGACCTGAGACCCCTGAACCAGTACATTCTTTCAGAGCACTTTCATATGCTCACTCTACAGCAAGTCCTTCCGCTTCTCAAGCAGGGAGACTTCCTAGCCACACTGGACCTCAAGGATGCGTATTTCCACATACCCATCCACCCCTCACACAAAAAATACCTCGGGTTCACTGTTCAGGGGCAGCACTATCAATTCAAAGTCCTTCCCTTCGGCGTGACAACAGCGCCCAGGGTTTTCACGAAGTGCCTAGCTACAGTGGCAGCACATCTACGGAGGCAGCATATACACCAAATGCCAAAGCTTCGCCGCCAGGTTCCCACATCCGCAGGGCAATGCGATATGGATGAACTGGTCCGGCAGATTTGCGTACGCTTTTCCCCCAGCGCCGTTGATACCGCTGGTGGCTCGCAAACTCAGACAACACTCCCTGACACTCGTCCTAGTTACTCCAACGTGGGCACGCCAGCCGTGGTACACCACCTTCCTCGAACTTTCCGTGGTGCCGCATCAAAGGCTGCGGATCAAGCCCGCGCATTTGACGCAGAACCATGGAGAGATTCAGCACCCAGATCCGCAACAGCTGAACCTGGCGATCTGGCTCCTGAAGTCCTAGAGTTTGGCTATCTCAACCTGCCACCTGACTGTATGGACATCATCAAGGAGGCCAGGAGACCCACTACAAGGGCTTGCTATGCAGCCAAATGGAAAAGGTTCGTCATTTATTGCGGTAATAATGACATTAACCCCCTGGACGCATCCATCCAAAACATCTGTTACCTCTTACACCTATACCGATGCAATCTGGCGTACACCTCTATACGTGTCCATTTGACCGCAATATCAGCCTATCTGCAAACCAGGCAGCACCTCTCACTATTCAGAGTGCCTGCCATCAAAGCATTCTTGGAGGGACTCAAACGAGTCATTCCACCAAGCCACCCACCGGCTCCAATGTGGAACCTCAACTTGGTCCTCACACGCCTGATGGGTCCACCCTTTGAACCACTACACTCATGCGAGATTCAATTCCTTACCTGGAAAGTAGCCTTCCTGGTAGCGATTACTTCCTTAAGAAGAGTTAGTGAACTCCAGGCACTAACCGTTCAAGAGCCATTCATACAGGTTCACGCCAACAGGGTTGTACTACGTACCAACCCCAAATTCATGCCCAAAGTAATATCGCAGTTCCACATGAATCAAACTATTGAACTGCCCGTTTTCTTCCAAAACCCACAAACTGTCGCAGAAAGGGCACTACATACACTAGATGTACGGAGGGCCCTCATGTACTACATCGACAGGACTAAACCCTTCAGGAAGACAAAACAACTGTTCGTTGCCTTTGCCCCGCACCACAAAGGTAACGCCATCTCCAAAGCAGGGATAGCCAGATGGATAGTTAAGTGTATTCAAATCTGTTATCAAAAGGCAAAACGCACATTAACTATTCCACCACGAGCCCACTCAACGCGCAAGTTGGGGGCTTCCATGGCTTTTCTAGGAAATATTCCCCTGCATGATATATGCAGAGCAGCCACATGGTCCACTACACACACATTTACAAAACACTATTGTGTAGACGTGCAGTCAAAACAGCAGGCAGCTGTAGGACAGGCTGTTCTCAAAACACTTTTTCAGACCGCTGCAGCTGGCACTGGTAGCCGCCGCTAATAGAGGGCACTGCTATGTATTCTATGCACATATATGAATTCAGCAGCCCACATGCCTCGAACTGAATATGCTACTTACCAGTATGCATCTGTTCTTGGCATGTAGGGCTGCTGACATTCATATCGCCCTCCCTCCTCCCCGGCGCCTGTAGCAGCTGCAGCTCTCAGAATTACTGTATAGCATGGTCATCACTTTCTGTATCTACTCCATCACTGCCACAATGGCGAAAAACAATCTGAGGATGGAGAGGATGCCCATGCGCACTGTAGTCCAGGGGAGGAGTCACCTATCCAAGGATACTTCGAAGACTCTTCCAGGACAACAACGTGCAAACATCCGGACCCAACACTAGGCGGCGATCTATGCACAGATATGAATGTCAGCAGCCCTACATGCCAAGAACAGATGCATACTGGTAAGTAGCATATTCATTCTACTCTGTGGGTGTATTGTTTGAAATACCTTGATTTCTGATTTGAGAACACAGCTATGACCCAGATTCCTCAATGAACAGCAAAAAAAAAAACTGATTTGAAGTAAGCTTTTAAATGCATAGCCTTTACATGAATTGTTCTGTTCAGATCTGCACATGCTTAGTTTAAGCTAACCTGTGTTTTATCTTTAGGAAATCCTGTCAGTGGCCAAAAAGAGTAAAGTGGAAAATGAGGTAATTATTTCTACATTGAACATTACTTGCAAGCCGTCAGCGCGTGAATTTTGTCTGCATTGTGATTAGTATATTATTGTATTCATTTCAATTGTGGATTTTGATTATGCTTAATATTCAGTTTGATTCTCATAGTAGTGAAGTTATTCATCCTGTTTCTCCTTTCAATTTAGGTCACTTAAAAGTTTGATTTAAACATAGCTTTTACTGACAGTAAATATAGATATGCTGGATACACCTTAAAGCAGTTTTGGAGTATAAAATTAAGAAGTAATAGTCCCCTATTAGCTAAATAACCCTTTTGTCTGGAAATAGTAATTCTTTGTGTAGTTGCACAAAGTAGTGTGAAATTAACTGGCAAGTGCTTTATTTTTATTTATTTAAATTCAAGCTTTAGTTCGACAAATGTCATAAAAGCTGCAAGTAAAATACATTGCTATTGTTTAAAAAAGAGAAAACCGATGTACAACATATTTGGTTAACATGGATGTTGGTGCAACCAAGTAATCAGTTGAGCCCTTTATACTATAATACATATGTCGTGTTTTTATTTCACTTGTGGCACCTTGCCTTTAATTGTGGTAAAATACCAGTTGCGTATAATTTCAAAAGTTGTTTTGCGGATGTCTAGATTTGACAGACTTGTACCAGTTTTAGACTGTGAATAAACTGTTATAACGACTTTCCTTTTTGCCTTTGTTTTTGCAGTGCTTTTGTTCAGTAATCACTTGGACTAGTCACAGCTGTATCATTCCGGTTTCAGTTTTGCCCTCAAAGATTGTCCCTTACATACTGCCTTACTTGCAGACGCCATATGTAATAATCTGCTTGGATGCTTATTGTGCCACAGGCTTGAATTTGTCATAACTATTTGCCATTAGAGTGACTTAATTTAGAGCGACTTAATTTAGAGCACATGCTCGCTACACACTGATCTTTCTCCGTCCATGCACCCCCCACCTTCAAGCAGTGCACTTAGATATTTGTACGGTAGGATGGATTGCTCATGCCAGTGATCAACGCTACTACATCCTTGCATGTCCACGCTCATGGATGCCCTGTCTGAAGTCTAAGTGCTGGAGCATATCCTTGAACACCACCTACATGTTCAAGTGAAGTCTTTCACCTATTGATTTACATGGCTGCAAATTAGGACCATACTTTGCACAAGAGACTAGTTAAATGTAAATGACAATATATTTACTTGGTTTATCAATTTTTGTAAATCTTTTCCATTTTTTGGCACTTATCGTTCAGGACCCAATTTAAATTAGCTTGTGTTTTTCATAGTGTTATTGATGGGTAGTAAGTTAGGAGTTTATTTTTCCTCAAATTCTGAAAGCAAGATTGAATGAATGTTGAGTCTTGTGTGTTCTTTTTTTTTTTTTTTCTTTTTCCGACTGAGGTATTTGGTTTCTGCAACTTTGTTTTTGAATAACATGTTTTTTTTCTTTCCTCTGATAGGGAGATTCCACTTCCCCCAGTAAACTCAGTAAAGAATACCTTGAAAAAAATGGAGATTCAAACTCTGCCATTAAGGACCGGCTTGCTCAAGCTGTGCGGCACAATGCCAAACATTTGCTTGATCCAGTGAGGAAATTTGATGGGAAGCCAGTTCCTTACCAACAGCCAAAGTACTTCACAGGAGGGCTAATGCGCTGGTACCAGGTGGAGGGCATGGAATGGCTCCGGGTATGTCCAGTGTAACTTTTGTTATCGTAGGCTCGTGTAGGTCTTTGTCTTGAACATTTAGTTGCAAAGCGGTTCTACTGAATTAATTTTTCACAACCTACTTATAGGGATATTTTCCTTGAAATTTTACAAACCAATCTAATGTCTGCCTTTGCCACAATCCCTATCTCAATTTGAGTCTTTAGAGATTAGTCTGATATCAATGTTGACTGAATTAGTACTTGGTGATATTTTGCGGGATATGGTTTCTTATTTCCCTTTGATGGTATATAAAGAGCCTCAAAATATTTGTAATTTTTCGAATGAAACATTACTTCTAAAATTCGTTTATGGTTTGACAGTTTTTGATTTGTCGTACAGCTTATGAGCCAACTCTTTGGTCCTTGGTTGCATCATTGAAATGTTGATCAGCCCACCTTAAAACCTTTGGTTGTAACTGTCAAGTTAAGTTTTATGGAGTTTTAGTCTTGTAGCCATTTTATTTTGGGCAAAAAAGGTTGATGCAGCTTTCTGGGTAGGGGTGTCTGGGCACACAGATCTGCACACATGCTTAGTGCTCCTCTGCCCCTTTCCCTCATCTTCTTTGTGCCTACAGTAACTGTTACCTCTGGCTTCACAGTCGGTAGTATCAGACTGAAGACCAGGTTGGGGCGGGGGCCCCGGAGTCTTACAGAGACTTGGGTAGCGGCTTCACTCTCTTTGAGTTTTAAGAGAAAAGTACTATTGAAGTGCAGATGCAAATCCAGCACAATGGACCTGCTTCCATCTATCCCATGTCACTTGTCAGAACGGTCATTAAAGCACCAGATGGTAGTGTTTCTTAGACCACAGTTATGCCCTTAAGCTCTACTATCATTCGAGCAGCTCCCTTTTCTTAAAAAAAAAAAGAAAAAAAAAACACAAAACAGTTCATAAGTAATGCATGCAGTCATGTATTTTGTGATCTGCGCTCACCAGTATATGTTTATGAAAAGACTTGGTCCTCACCCCATCAACTACGCTACCTGTAGAGAAACCCATTTTATGGGAAGGGAAGCCACATACGAAATTGGGACCTTAGGGAAACGATAAAAAATTTACAAAGACTAAACTAAGTATCATTAAATGGAAACCATTTTAGTTGTGCGACTTCATGAGTCTGTGAGGTGGAGCCAGCAGGTTCTGTAACTTTAAAGGTGAGATTTTGGGCATACAATATAGCTGGTACGAAATAGCAGCACTAGCACGGCATGTAAACACCATATTAACAAAGGAACCCATTTAAATGTAGGACCACCAAGCCAAATGTCATTTGAATCCTATTTAAGTTTGCTGTTAAGAGACACCATCCACAGACTGAGCTATCGGCCTCCAATTGTTTCTCCAAGCTCTGACTCAACCTTCTCTCCAGAACCTTAACCTTAGTTCCACTATGTACATCACACATAGATTACAGAACCCGACATACTTAAGGTTCAGTAACCTAATATACCACATCACTTCCTTCATTTACCCAAAACAAAATCCAAACTGTGAGCCCCCAACTAAACAAATTAAAGTATACTCTGTTACAATCACTTAAGCAAAAATGAATCCAGCGCATAAAACAGTTACACATAATCACAAAACTAAGCTGGTCTCTTCCTCACTAGTTTGGTTGGGCTCCTAGGTTTCTCAGGTAACTCCTCGTCTAGATTACACTTCTTGCAAGAACAGAGCTGCATTTGGCAACCCTGTTGATTCAAAATTTTATTTCGATCAGTTTTCACTACATTTCTGAACACATTCTTTACTCTACAAGGCTCACTGTATTTGGATATTGTCCCATCCGTTTTTGGAGACTTAATTTTTATCCTATTACCCACCTGCACACTTGTCTCTTTGACAGCCTTCCTCTGGTCATACAGCACTTTAGCTTTCAGTTTATTTTCCTCCTCTTTCCCTCCATCCTGTTAATTCACCAACATGCTCATCAACCTTAACTCTTTTTTCATTGACCCAAGCCGGAATAACCTCCCAGGTTGGCAACCTCCCTCTGAACAGACGAAATAGACACCCCTGTTGAATGCGAGGTTAGTCTGTTTCCTTGCTTTTCTTTTCACACTTCCCTCCCAGTTCATACCACACATCGGGGACTGTTGCAAACATTCTTTCAAGACCTTGATAAAGCGTTCACCTCCATTAGATTCAGGATGATACAGAGTGGCCTTGTGCTTCACACCTCTCTCCCTCTGATTCCTCAACTACTGCTGAGGTCAATTGAACTCCATTGTCTGTCAGAATGCTGGTAGGCAAGCCTTCTCTCTCTCACAAACAGTTCCTCTAAGAAACAAACCACATCCTTTGACTTGATAGAGTACACCACCTTGATCCCTGGCCAGCAGGAAAACCTGCCCAGACACACTAACATGTACTTCTCATGGGAACTTACTCTCACTGGCCCAAGTATGTTGAGTGCAATGTCAACCCATGGTCCAGACGCCTGCTCCCCAACCACCATGGGCTGTGTCCTGCCTTTTAACACTGTCGCATTGTGCACATCCAATGCAATCCTGTACTTCCATTTTGACTGCTAAGTCCATTGACAGCTACCAGTAGCACTCCCTAGCGCTCTCCTTAATTTTCAAGATACTCATGTGGCTAGCATGGGCACTTTTGCCCAAAATATTTCTCAACACCAAAGGAGGTGTGACATGGTACTTTATTGTCTAATATGATGACTCCTTTATGTTCTAAACAGAACATCACTATGTAATGGTATTCCTAATGGAACAGGATGATGTTGTGACATTCTCTTGGTGTCAGTTACTCTGGAGCAGTTGATGGCTGGGGTGAATAAAATGAACCAGAGACTTACTTGATCTGTGTGGGTCTCACTTCTTCAGAGAACACATTTATTTGGCGACGCAGGTGGTCTCACCCCAACATCAGGAAGTCCCTCGGCGCCCAATCTTCATCTTTTGTTTCCCGAATTTCCATTTAAAAATGAGAGAGAAGCGTTGCGCTGACCTTCTCCAGTGGCTGGACGAATGGCGAGAGGCATTTCTGTGCTTCTCTAGCGGGTGATCGTGAAATTCAGAAGGTGTTAGTAAATATTCAAACACCGGTGAGGAGATTTGCGAGAGGGGCATCGTGAAACGCATTTGTGCGTCGACTTAATAAGGCCTCAATCCTTTTGCTGATCAACGCGTGTTGGAGCGCATCTGCGTTCCAAGTTTAGTGACATTGGTGTTGTGCGTAGCCACGCATGGATCCATTTAAGAAAAAAAAAAAGAAGCTTGGCGCTACCGAACAACTAACTCCTAGCAACGCCACGGAGTTTGTGTCTTGCTGAAAGTTGGCTTCTTTGGTGATCAATTGCTGAATTTTCATCACGCTACGGAGTCATACAGTAATGACTAATATATGCGTATTTATTTAAAGATTCTCACACGTTAGAGATGGTTTTGAGAAGTTAATGCGCTAAAGTTAATTATTGCGCTACAGTGTTTTGCAGTAAGACTTATTTTTTTTGGATGAAGCTAATTTATTTAAGACATTACTTTTGTTTTGAAAGTCAAGTTATCCTTTACAGTGTGGTGTGGAGCAGCTTCATTTCAGCATAAAGGTAAGTCCGATTCTTCGGTGATTGGCACACCTCAGTCTACCTGTAAATTTGATGTGCTAATTTTTGTTGGTGTTTCTGCTAGCCAGTATAACCATGCAGAATGTCACACAGCCACCATTTTTCCTAACTAGCCTTGGTGAACCCACAGTAAAATGGCAGAAGTGGAAGAAGATTTTCACAAACTAAGCTAGAGTTTGCGGCACAAATTTGAGTGCTGAACGCCAACTCTTTACTACTCCATTGTCTTGGAGGGGAAGGGCATGAAGTGCTTGAACATTTGCCGGAACTTGGTGCTGCTGAACAGAGCATTAAATGAATATGAAGTTTGCATACTACAACTGGACAGGCATTATCTTCCCCGTGTAAGCACAATTATGGAGAGATCATTTTGGTTTATGTGAACAAAAAAGGAGTCTGTTGAATTTGTGACTAGGTTAAGAAAACTTGCGTCAACCTGCAAATTTGAGGGTGTGTTAGAGGAAAGGATAAGGTATCAATTTGTTTTAAAATGTTCACATGACACAATTGGGGAGGAATTATGGTTGAAGGATAAACCCCCCTTAGATGAGGTGTTAGTAATTGCCAAACGTGCTGAACACATGAAGTTTTGATGAATTAAGCACTGAGAAAAACAAGACTCATACCAGTGCCAATGTAGATGAGGTTGTGTATGCAGTAAAAAAATAGTCATCCAATGAGTCGGAGAGTAGTAAATTTACACGTCCAGTAGACCACTTTTTCACAAGAGGAAAGGTCCATGTTTTAGGTGTGGCAGATTTGGACATAGAGCTAATGCATCTTACTGTCCTGCTATGCAAGTCTATTGCAATACGTGTGGGAGGAAGGGACATTTGTGTTGCAAGAGCAATGTTAAGGGAACAATCTGTAGTCCAAGAGCATCCGCAAGTTAAGGAAATTCTTTATCATATTGACGACTCTAATGCTAAACATCCATCTCGTGTTTCCATTGAAGATGTTGAGCTTGAGATGAAGTTCGATTCTTGCTCACCTCTTACTATTAGCAAAGACATCTTCGTAGAACACTTTAAAGCTAAGGTTGCCCTTATGAAAAGAGATGTCTGCCATGGGTTATGGTGGTATGCCCATAAACATCATAGGGTATTTCATAGCGTGTTTTGGATTGAGTGGACAGATGGCTGCCTGGAAACTGTATGTGGCTAAAAAAGGTGATGCACTCTTGGGTTGGCCTCATCAACGTTTGCTGGGAGTTCTTCTTGGTCCTAATGCAGTGCCACAAGTCCAAGTACAGGTTGTAGACGATACAGCAACTATTCTTGCTCAACGTTTTTCTGATGTGTTTGTAGATAAGTTGGGTTGTCTGAGAGGTTATAAACATCGTATAAAATTGAAAGATGGTTCTGTACCCATTCTTGCAAAAGTCAGGAGAGTACCTTTTAATGAACAGCTTAGTGTGCAGAAAGAGATACAACGTTTGACTGATATGGGTGTTATTGAGCCTGTTGAAGCAACTGAGTGGTTGTCTCTCATAGTCGCCAAGAAGGCCAGTGGCAATATTAGACTTTGCATAGACTTGCATGCACTCAATAAGAGGTGGTTGTAGACAGGTTTCCCTTGCCCAATATAGATGAGATTGTCAGCACTTTGGCGGGTGCTAAATACTTCACGACTCTTGACTTAGCGTCTGCATATCAAGTGGAGCTCGAAGTCTTACCAGGATTTAACTGCATTTGTAACTCCAATAGGTACTTAGAAATTTCTTAGGATGCCTTTTGGGCTCACTTAGGCAGCATCTGTTTTTCAACGGATCATGGTTAATTTACCCAAAGGTCTCGGAGGGGTTCAGTTCTATCAAGACGATCTGTTGATTTATGGAAGTACCAAAGCTGAACATTTTTCGAGTGTGTGCTGTGGAAAGTCTAAGAAAAGCAGGATTGACACTTAAAAAAGAAAAGTGTAAGTTTGAGGTAGAAGAAGTCCATTATCTAGGTCATTGCATCCCTGGAAAGGTGTTTTTCCAAGAAAAGAACTTGTTGATACTATTGTAAAAATGAATGAACCTTGTAACAAGGAGGAGTTGCTATCCTTTTTGGGTATGATTGAATTTTACGCTAAGTTTATCCAAGGTTATGCTGACAAGACACAATCTTAGGAAATTAACAGGTGAAAATGTGATGTTTGATTGGAGTCATGAATGAGCAAGAGAATTTCTTTCTGTAAAGGAAGATTTAAAGAAGGCTCCTTCATTACAAGCATTTGTGCCTGGCCATCAGACCTACAGCTTCACTGATGCTTGTGCCAAAAGTATAGGAGCTGTTCTTAAAAAACAATTGTGGTGTAGAACGGTTGATTGCTTGTGCCTCCAGGTGTCTAAGGGGTTCAGAACTGAATTATTTGGTCATTGTAAAGGTGTCGCTAGCGTTTTTTTTTTTTTTTTTTTTTTTTTTTTTTTTTTTTTCTTTTTGGCTTTGAGAAAATATAAGAATTTGATTTGGGGTACGAAGGTTAAGGTTCTCTCAGACCACAAGCCATTAAAGGAAATATTCTCAAAAATAGGATTATCACTCTTCAAGAGTATGATTTTGAGGTATCTCGTTTGGTCGATGTTGATGAAGTTGACAAGTAGGAGGAATTTCTTTTGGATAATGGTAATGTCTGTGCGATTACCTTGGGTGCAATTGATGAGAATGAATGGAAATCTTTAGCTGGATATAGAAATTAAAACAGTAATTGAACTATTAGAATCAGGAAAAAACAAACACCTCGCTAAACCTTGGTTGTTGGTCTGTGATGAATTAGCTGTTATGAATGGTCTGCTTGTCCGTGGCACACGTCTTGTTCCACCTTCTGGTGTTCGCAGCAAACTTCTTAATCTTGCACATGTTGGGCATTTGGGCATTGTAAAAACAAAAGTATTTGAGGATGCAGTTCTGGTGGCCAGGGATGGACAAAAGTTGAGAGAATGGTTTGTGATTGCATGGAGTGCTGCTCCAGTGACTAGATTCTTGAAACCAAACAGTTACCTATGGTCTATAGAAAATTACCAAAACACCCCTGGGATGAAGTTGCAATTGATATTGTAGGTCCTTTGCATGGGGTCAGTGATACCCCATATTTATTTGTGCTATTAGAGCTGTATTCAAGGTGGGTGGAAGTGAGCTTAGTTGGGGACATTTCTTCAGCAAATGTTATAACATTTTTGGAGGAAATTTTTAAGAGGGGAAAGTTATCCCAAATGCATTCTTTCAGATAATGGTCCTCAATTTTTCTCTGCTGAAATGCAGACCTACTTGAAAGACAGATAATTCACAAAAGGAGCTCTGTGTATCATCCAGAGACCAATGGTGCTGTCGAGGGTTAAGAAAACTCTCAAAGAAAGCATTCAATTAGCCAGGGCAAGTAATCTCAATTGGAAGAATGTGTTACGAGATCGAATTACTGCTTATCGCATGTCTCCCCATACAACCACAGGGAGGTCTCCATTTGAATTATTCAAGGGTAGAGCTTCGAACTCTAAACTATGTCCAGGTTGGATGAGTTTAAACAAAAGTTTGAGAGACAACCAACCAGGTGGTTGGAGACCTAAGGAGTTAGAAAAGCAGTGGACAAAGAAAATCTATTTTGACCAGAGAAAGTGTGTTCAACTCAATGATGTAAAAGTGGGTGACTATGTAAAAATTAAGGCACCTGTTGGATGTAAGCCGTAGTCAAAGTACACGGGTGTAAGACGAGTTATAAAACTATTTAAGAATGCTGTGAAGACTATTGATGGTAGAATCTGGAATAAGAGCAGAGTAGTAGTGGTCAGCTCTATCCAGCAACCAGTTATGGATGCTGTGGTTAGCTCTCACTCATCGACAAGTCAACATGATCCTATTTCTCCAAGTTCTGGTTCTCTACCAGTTAATTTTAGACTGAGGAGTCGGAGAATTCAAAGACCACCTCTGTATATGAAGGATTATATTTGTTAAGTATTCTTTTGTTTGTTGTAAAGAAAAATGTGTGACATGGTACTTTATTGTCTAATATGACTCCTCCTTTATGTTTTAAACAGAACATCACTATGTAATGGTATTACTATTCTTAATGGAACAGGATGATGTTGTGACATTCTCTCGGTGTCAGTTACTCTGGAGCAGTTGATGGCTGGGGTGAATAAAATGAACCAGAGACTTTATCTGTGTGGGTCTCACTTCTTCAGAGAACACCACAGGAGGCACAAGTTTGTTCTCTCTAGAGTACCCCATCTACCACAGATCACTCATTGCGAACTTCCCAATATGCTAGGGCATGTACTTCACACCTGTTTTTGCGCGCTCAACCCTCCAAGACCATTTTGATGACCTATTGTATACACGCATTACCTTGCAATACCCTCTACCATTCTTGCTCCTGAACAATTCCCTCTGTTACAACACACACATTCACTTCCTCATCATACTTTTCCCACCAAACCTCTCTTTTTGCAAAGGTTCGTCCTTGTCCAAATCAACATGCAACCTAGAGTCAGTCAGCCTGTATATTGCTTGCTACAGGCACATACATTAGTTCAAACTCGAACTCCTGAAGCGCAACAACCCGCCTTTGAATAGGACTTGAAATTTGATCAATGCCTTTCTTCGCAAAGACTTCTTTGAGAGGCTTATGATCTGTTTTTAGCTCAAACGTACGTCCCCAAAGAAACTGTTAGCATACTCGCAGCCCCAAATACCCCAGGGCCTCCTTTTCAATATCAGAGTAGTTAATCTTCACACCTATCAGACCGCGTGAAATAAATGCAATGGTTCTATACATACCTTCTGTATCAATACAGCCCCCAAACTCTTGGAACTGGCATCTGTCATTACAATAACGTCCCTATTATCGAAACTTCTTCGGTCCAAGGCTTCCTCCAAACCAGATTTCACATCCTTAAATTCACTGACAACCATCACACTAGAAAAACGTTAATGGCGACCTGAGAGGTACTATCCTCTCAGCAAATTTAGGCACAATTTTGTTATAAAATTCTGCCATACCCAAAAATTCCGCTAGTTCATCTTTACATTTGGGCAAAGATAGATTCTTAATCGTGTCAACCTAGCCTTTCTTTAGGCAAATCCCTGATGCAGTGAATAAATGCCCCAAATATTCTATCCTGGGGACTTTAAACATGCATTTTTCACATTTAAGCACAAGTCCATCTTCCCTGCACATCATGTAACCTACCATTGTGTTCCCCTGTATCCGATCCAACCACTAGAATATCTTGAGAAACCTTCAATCTTGCCACTCCCTTCAATAATTTTTCCAATGCCCCATGAAAGACAGAAGCAGGTAACTGGAGCCCAAAGAACAGGAGTGGTAAAGTTCTGTGAAGCGTCAGTCGGATTTATTTGATGGTACGCAGAACTAAGGTCTAAAGAAAAGAGCTTGCCATCCATTCAACAAGCTTAGCATTTCACTGATGTTGGGGAGTGGTCTACAATCACAACCTTGTTAATCACCCTCAAACACATAAGCGAGCCTCGCCATTGGCTTTGCAAACTATAACCACAGACGCCAGCATTTCAAAGCTTCTACTTGCCATTAGCGATTAGTCTGTCCAGCTCATATTTCACATCGTCCTTGATTGCCAAAGGGACACTCCGAACCTTAGCCACTTTTGGGAGAACATGATCTGTCAACCTAATTTCAGGTACATAGTTTTTCAGGCACCCCAGCTCACTCCTAAAAAGAACTAATTCAACAAATCATCACTGCCTTCTGAGACAGTTGGCATTTCTCTCAAACAGCAGGATAAGCATTGGGTTTGAAAACATAATGATCACATTGATAAAACCAACTTATTAGAGAATCCCCTTTCACAGACACTTAACCTTTCCCAGGAATGATTCTATCCTTCAATTCTATCAACCCCCAGAAATATCCTGCCAACTTTATCAGTTCTCCGGCATATCCCTTGGGTTTGATGTCCGGCTTTAAGAGCCTTGCTTTGTTTTTAAGTTTCTCCTTATAAAAGTAGTGTGTAATCAATTTGATTTTGGCTCCTGAGTCACATTTTGGCTGCTTCTCCTTTGACCTGTCCACTTCCAAGGGCCCTTCCAAACCACCAACTTTGATTTGTCATTGGAAATAACTCAATGCTACTTCCTATCACTTCTTTTGAATGCAAAGGACATATTGTATAATGTTCGTAAATCTCTTCAGTCCTTGACTTGTCCACTTTCTCTATTTGACCACTTGAAATTTCAAAATCATCTTCTAAACGTATTACCTGTTCATCCACATTTACTTTTGTAATAAATATTGTTCTCTAAGATATAAGGTAGCCTTTTCAACTTTATTAACATCCACAAATTCTTGACATATTTTACGACTTTGTGGGTACACCATTTACTAAAATAACTACTGCCTCATCTTCCTCTTTCTCTCCAGCAATAGTTTCCATGTTTTTCTTAAAATCCAATGGTAAGTACACCACTCTTCCTTTCAGCCCTCTTTGCAAGTCTGTTGGTGGCAGTTTACCTGTTTTAGGCTCCATCCGAATTATAGTTTGAAAAGGATGAACAGATTGAGTTAGAACAGACTCATATGTATTCAATTTGGCCAGCTCCTGCGGAATAGCTACTAACTCCAACTTATTATGCACTGCTCTAACAGGCATTTTGTTCTCTTCTAATTTGTTGTAACAATATTTACATATACGTTGATCACTACCTAACTCAAATCGACCTTCCACCAACAAGTACGTTGCAAATTCTTCCCACTTACCATTGTTCTCCTTTTCACTTTTCAAATACAAATCAACATTCCTACTTTGACTTTTATGAGTACGTCGACAACAAACGCAAACCTAGTTTGGTATTTCAGCGTACACTACATTAAACTTTCCAATTTCTTCAAACTGATCAGTGCTAATCACTTTCTCATCTCCTCCAACATCTGTAATTGTCAAACTTTCACTTTCTATGAACTGCTCTTCTGAACCAAAATATTGCATCACACTTTTTTTGAACATCTGATAAAGAACCATATAAAAGACTTCCATTCAGTTCACTTAAACTTAATGCAGGACTTTTTACATAGTACAGTTTCTTTACAAAGTTCTGCATTTCTGAATGGTGTACTGCTAACATCCTCAAATGATAAACACTTTTACAAACTTTTCTTGAAAGACGAGCCAGAGAATGCCCATACTTCTCAGTATATTTTCTTACATTACATGGATATAGTCCTTGTAACAACTTAATCTTCTGTTTTATACTTTTCTGACTATATTCTCGTAGCAAATTTCTCATTATATCCATGGATTCCTGACTAATACTACAAATGCTACTACAACTCCACTTATACACAGGAGCTCGTGGACGTTTCCCTTGCACTTATTCAGCTATTAACTCTTCTGCACTTTTACCAACCATTTCCTCCTTTGGAAGAGGAACACCATCCTGAACTTTGCAGCAACGACCTCCAGTATCAACTGCAAATGATAAACTATTTTCCTGGAAGTAACTTTCCTCATTAAAAAAAGGCTCAGTACTACAAGTATGTCTCCAATGTCCACTAAAGATTTTACAAAAGTTGGTTCTGTCCACGTCTTTTTTTTTTTCGACTTTTGTCTATTTTATCCAATACTTGCATTCTCTTTAAAATCAAAATTAACCACTTCTGTTTCAAATTGAAAGCAGTATCCACTATACTTTCAATACACTGCTTCTCTTTGAATTGGAACATTCTTCTTTTATATTTGCAGCATGTTTTCAATAAATTCTGAATCACTCTAGATCGAAAAAGTCTCTGACAAATTTCTTGAAATTGTTTTTGTCTCCGAGTACCAGATACTATTTCTTTATCATCTTTCCTTTTCCTCGTATTTGAAATTGAACTTCGCTTCACCTTACTTGAAAAATTCTTCCTTTTGCTTTGTGTGATGTTTTTCTCATTAAATGTTCGTAACATTTAAAAAAAAAATGATCTTTGCTTATACAGTTCTACTAGTCGCTTTTTTTCTACTTCAAGATCTTTCCTTTTCGTCAAATATATATTCTTTTTTTTCACTTCTAGGCATTTCCAAATTTCAATCTAAACTAAATTTTCTGAACAACAAAAAATAGATTCAATTATTTGTCACATTTCTTCACTGTTAAAATAACATACAATTGCAAAACTTCCACTAACAACTTCCAGACCCAATGCTGCAACGTGATGGAGCACGACAGATGAGTACTAGGATGACAAGTAGTGCCATAGAACATACAGCAAGTATTTATTTACATACTCCTTTACAATTTATATATAACTGCACTACCTCATACTTTTCACCTCTCTGCCACACCCCACCACCCCACACCACTTTCTCTGCAACCCACCGCACACAACTTTTTATAAATAGTTTTTTTTTAAATCTTAATCGATGTACTTAGAATGATATTATCAACCAAACAGCACACATAAAAAATTTCCATTATTACCTAGCAATTTTATCAACTCCGCAAACATAACCCTGCACCCAGGGCTTTAACTGAAGGGGGTGTCTGTGGGGATGTGACCACCAGCACTTTATTTTTGGGAGCCTCGAAACAGGTCTTTATAGGGCTCTATTTTCTGACCTCACAAACTTATTCAGTTTTTTTTTCTTTATTGCACTGCAGTGACACTGAGAGCATGCACATTGCTCACTACTTAGAAGTGCAGACATCATGCCAAGTGACTCGCATTGTAGGAGAAGGGGAATCCTTTAAAGAGAGCCATTTTCTCTCAGTATTTCCCTTCTCTTTTTGCAACGCACCAGCAACGTCATCGTAGGGTGATTAGCAGACAGACCACCAGGCGCGCAATGCCCATTGCCCCGGACTCTCTGGCACAGCTTCCCGGGTGCACACACAGCCGCACCAGAGTACTTTACCGGTCTTCAAAACATCATTTTTTTTGTAAAGGAGACTGTTCTTTTTCACCCCCTTTTTACAACCCCTACACTCTGCCTATTGCTCAAAGAATTAGGCTCCCCCGAAATTTCCCTCTGGTTGCGCCTCTGCAAACAACCACAACAATGCAACTCCAGCACGAACCTGCTCTCACCTTACACACGGTCTTGTTTTAGTGCTACGAAAACACACACTTTGCCTTCCTCACGAAGTTCTCACACCCCCTCTTTAATATGAACATAAAAGTTTTCCAATTACTTTTATATTCCTATACTGTACTTCACATGGCAATATAGAACTCTAGGTTCTCACCACCCCAAATTAGCTCTCTGGTATACTTTCTCAAATATAAGAAGTACAGGTATTCAGTATCTGTCAGTCACGGCCACTTCAAAACAGTGTACCTATAAACAACTCGACAAAACGTTCTGTTTCTAAATTAACGTATTACACTTAAAAGCTCCTTTACATTTCTTTTGCTAGATGTACCTTTGTTTAAAACACCACCAGAGAAGGGTGTTGAAGTATGCTCCACAAAGAGAAACTCAAAGCTTTGCTATTCTTTATTAAAAAAACTGCCTGTCAATGCTTTTCGCAAGCCTTTTCAACGCCTTAAGAGGGTAGCTGGATGAGAATAATACGTCGTATTTAAGATCTGGGGCGGACGATGCACGGAAATAAGAACATATAGTTGAATAAAGGGCGTGTGGATGCATGGCCAGATGAATCAATGGATAGATGCATAGATCAATGTATGGATGGGAAAATGAATTAATGCAAAGACCAGTACTTGCGATAGACGGGTGGGCTGATAAATGCTTAGGATTGATTCTGGGACAGATAGATCTATGCATATATATGCGTATTGCTGCATGAATGGCACAGTGCTTACTAGAGGCGAGTACGCTCATAGATGCTTAACATAAGCGGACGAACAGATTTATGTGTATGTATGTGTGTGTGTGTGTGTGTATATATATAATCTACTGGCGGTCGCCAGTAGATAGTTATAGTTAGGACCGTGTTTTCATAGGAAATCTCAAAATTCTATTTTGAATAACTTTGGCGCCGGTTGACGAATCTTCGCGAATTTTCAAAACTAATGGGGCGCTCCGCTCAGCTCCTACCCTGAAAGTCTCGGGGTGATTCGTCGAGCGGGGGCCGAGAAAAAGGGGGGGTCCCAAAACGCGTTTTCCCCATGCATTTTTCCATAGGTCCTTTAGTCGAAGGTACAGCCCGAACGGCTGAACAGAATTACTTGAAATTTGGCAGAGCGGTAGTCCTCAGGTCAGGGATGTGCCTTTTGCATATATGGAGTCAATCTGTTCAGTAGTTCCTGAGAAAATTGCAGTTAAAGCACATAAATATCTATAGCCGCGCACCTTGCGCGCACGGTGTGCGCACCCTAACGTGCGCGAGAGTAATTCTGATTGGTGGTTATAGGTCAGTCAACGTTCGAATCTGTCAATCAGGAAGTGTCGGCCGCCATTTTGTTTATCAGTGCAAGAGTGGAAAAGGAAGGTGGCGAACGTGAAAAGGGGGCAGGGTAGAGAGTTCCTGACCCCCTAGCCTTTGTCAGGGGGGTCCCTGAAGGACCCCGAAGGCAGAAAAAAACATGTAAAACATTTTTTTTTTTTTAAATCGTGGGGGTGCGCGCACGGTGAAAAACCATAAAAAAATATATATATTTTAATACGTAGTTTATTGTAAAATAAATATATAAAAAAATACATACATAACTTAGCATTTAAAAAAACGTACAAATTCACTGAAAAAACCATAGGTTTCACACGTTATAGTTAGGTGGATATTTCACTCGTAAAAAACCAATGAAATTCCCCCGTTATAGTTAGTTCAGATAACTAGAACTCGCGCGACCGCCACTCTATCACAAGGATGATGTCATCAGTGATGTCAAGAGTGATACCACTGACCATGTCATGAGTGATGTAATATGTGACGTCATGAGCAGAGGATTGCGGGCGCGCGAGTTAGTTATCTGAACTAACTATAACGGGGGAATTTCATTGTTTTTTTTACGAGTGAAATATCCACCTAACTATAACATGTGTGAAACCTATGGTTTTTTAAGTGAATTTGCAAGGTTTTTTAAATGCTAATTCCTAACAATAACGTGTGTGAAACCTATGGTTTTTTCAGTGAATATATGTGTGTGTATATGTATATATGTATATATTAAAAGATGGTTGAATGGCGCAGTGCTTAGGATGCATGGATACTGCGCTTTAATTGTGCCGGGTCTGGGGACCGGCACTTATTTTCAGGCAGCCTCCAAACGACTCTACCAGGCTCTATTTTCGGCCCTCTCAAAGATAGTATTTTTTTTTTTTATTACACTGCAGTGACAGCATGCACCTCGATGTACGCATGCTTATTTTGCTCTCTACTGAACTGGAGACATCACGCTAGGTTACCCACGTTGTAGAAGAAAGGGAAATCCTTTAAACAATGTTTTTTTTTCCCGAACCTACGATAATTGGAGAGTGTCTATCAGCACGAAGATGTCTTACCCACAGAAATGTTGTGTAATTTCTGTACGTGTCTGCTGGAATACTCATCACCAAAACGTATTAAAACATGGGAATTTTCCAGAAAAACATATACCATACCATAAACTGATTCATAAATGGGCACACTGCCACTGCACCACCCTCTTCCCCCAACCTTCCTTAACTTCACAAAATTAAAGAGAGCCACACCAAACCTAGTAAACACTATACTAATACAAGAACTTAATTTCAGCAACATACAAATTTGCGGGTAAAACATATACCATGCCTTGGGGCACTTTATAAGTGCTCCCAGTGGTACTACATCACCTTCAGTAGCTCGACATCTGCATGTTACTAAATTCTGTGTTTTAATCAAACATACCCACCTCCCTCACACCCACCCCGCCCTTTAACCGTACGAAATCAAACAGAACCCCCCACCAATCCTAGTAGTGCCACTATACCCATACACAGGCTTAATTTTAACATGTGTCGAACACTTATCAAAAAGTATTCAAACATGCAAATTTGCAGGAAAAACATAAACAATACCATAGCACGGTTAATAAATAAGCCCACTCAAACTACATTACCATTACTAACTACACATGCCCACGTTACAAATGTCGGTCTTATAATCAGCAACATACGCACATCCCCCCCCCCACCCCCACTCATAGCCATGCTTAAACTTACGAAATCAAACGAGCCCCTGCATTCCCGTTACCTCCACTATAGCCATAGATAGACTTAATGTCAACAGGTGTCTGCCGGAACGCTCATCAGCAAAAGCTATTAAAACTTACAATTCTGCAACCAAAACATACACTATACCATAAGACGGTTTATAAATAGTCACAGTAACACTACACCATCTCAACACCCGTCCTTGCTTAACTTTACGCAATAAAAGAAAGAACCCAATCAAACGTAGAAGCGCCACTATAGCCATACACAGCCATAACTTCAACAGATGTCTCCTGAAAAACTCATCAGCAAACAGTATTAAAACATGCAATTTGCGGGTAAAACATATACCATGCCATAGGGTGCTTTATAAGGGCTCCCAGTGGTACTAAATCACCTTTAGTAGCTCCACAGCTCCACGTTACTATATTGTGTATTTCAAACAGTAACATAACTTTCTCCCCCACCCCCGCCCTTGGTTAACAGTACGAAATCAAACAAACCCCCCATTCCTAGTAGCGCCACTATACCCATACACAGGCTTAATTTTAACATGTCTACCGGAACACTTATCAGCAAAAACTATTCAAACATGCAAATTCGCGGGTAAAACATAAACCATCCCATAGCGCTGTTTATAAATGGGCCCAGTGAAACTACATTACCTTTAGTAACTACACATGCCCACGTTACAAATATCAGTCTTATAATCAGCAACATGCGCACCTCCTCCACCCATCCCTTGCTTAACCTTACGAAATCAAACGAGCCCCAGCACTCCCGTTACCGCCACTATAGCCATTCATAGACTTAATGTCAACAGGTGTCTGCCGGAACAGTCATCAGCAAAACCTATTAAAACCTGCAATTTTGAAACTCAAACATACACCATACCATTAGCGGTTTATTAATAGTCACAGTACTGTTACACCACCTCAACACCCGCCCTTGCTTAACCGTAGCAAATCAAACCAAAACCCCACCATTCCCAGTAGCGCCACTATACCCATATACAACGTTAATTTTAACAAGTGTCTGCCGGAGCACTTATCAGAAAAAAGTATTCAAACATGCAAATTGGCGGGTAAAACATAAACCATCCCATAGCACGGTTTATAAATTGGCCCAGTCGAACTTCACCACCTTTACTAGCTAGACATCTATATGTTACGTAAGTCGTTTAAACACTCTGTAGTGTATAGCAGGGCATGGGGAGAGTAAACAAAGTTCTAATTCCCAAACTTTTGATATACAGTCCCTTTACTGTAGCTATATTAAAGATGTTCAATGGAATGAATAAATTGACGAGTGTCTCAAAAGGGATAGTGAAGCTCACCATCAGTAAAACACGAACCACTTCAACACCTACATATATCCGCCTCAGTGACACAGCCTGACAAATAGTATCACTTATAATCACATGTAGTTCTCTAATGTCAACAAACTCATACAGAAAATATACCGCACATGTAAAATATTTATCTCACACATTTATAAAACATCTCTTCTAAAGAAGCACTCCCCAACTACTTCTATTCCATAAGAACAGACAATTAATACGTTTACTACTATATATTTTAGTATATCTACCTTTTTATTATTCACTAGTCAGACTACAAAAACTATTCACCATACACAAATGCAAACCAGAAACCATATTCATATTTATCTCAACTTAGGACCACATGATTCAAACTATGCGTACATATAAAAGGAACATATCACTTTTCCTATCTCCATCTCCTCTCCAAACACTGTACACGGGCCCACTGTAGTGCTCTAATGTCAAGTCATACAGAAAAGATACCGCACATTTACATTTTTTTATCTCACACATTTATAAAACATCTCTTCTAAAGAAGCACTCCCCAACTACTTCTATTCCATAAAAACAGACAATAATTAATACGTTTACTACCATATATTTTAGTATATCTACCTTTTTATTATTCACTAGTCAAACTACAAAAACTATTCACAATACCCAAATGCAAACCAGAAACCATATTCATATTTATCTCAACTTAGGACCACATGATTCAAGCTATGCGTACATATAAAAGGAACATATCACTTTTCCTATCTCCATCTCCTCTCCATGTAATCTCCAAACACTGTACACTGCCCAAATGTACAACAACCTACCATGACTTGCATTCAAACCTACCTCTCGGTGTCAAAAATAAGACCACAACCTGCCCAAAACATTTCTGCATTTTGTTTTATCGCTTTTAACTTAATAACACATACATCTCCTACCACCACCCCACCCCACTATTTCCACAAAGTATCCGCTGCAAACGTGCGACATTTTCTTTATCTCCCCAAATACATTACAAACTCAAATTAACGCTGTACCTCCTTTTCAAAACACTAGTCCTATAAAGATGACAAACTACACTTCTCTGTGAAAAATTCCTAAACATATATAAAATACTTGTATAACCGCTCAAACTTTATGCATATTTCATAACCAATATCAAACACCGCACTTTAATAACATTATTACTTTGAAACAAAAAATACTTTCAAAATTAAAAATAGTACCTCAAATACTTAATCAATACTATAAAACACATAACACACCTTGTTCATTTCTAACTCACCTATGTAGTTATTCAGATTTCAAATGATACGCATACAATTCTTTCTCACATAGTACATGTAAAGCTCCGACTTCGTCAAGAGTGAAACCAGGAATGGCACAACTTCTCTGTCGCTCCACACATAAATGCATGTAAAGAACAAATCCGAGTACTTAATTCCTTCGACATTCCAAAACTTACCTCCATTGGTTAACTTTGAATTTTCCTCCGAAAAGCTACTTATTATTCCGCGCCACATACAGGTCACAAGTTCAACCTATTTTATCACCACACTTTCTGGAACCTTCTACGACACCTGCAGGTTAAAAGTTCATCTTTTTTTTTAACCTAATTTACTTTTGCAGCATTTTATCGGCACGTGCATGTTTAAAGTTCACAATAGGGGTCAGTAGTTCATCAGCTTTATTCCCAATTCCAGCAGCACCTCCCCTTACGCCCCCAGCGCCATCAGACCCGTAGGAGTCAGTGCTTTCCACTTTCCAAATACCAAATTCATTTCATACACACTGATTTACCTTTGCACTCCCTATATAACACCCCCTAAGCACCATACACAAGTTACAATGTTCGAAACAAAAGTTCCTCCAAGTAGCTATAACTACATGCTGACACTACTTGCACAGATGTTGCACAGCGGCCAGAGCACATGACTTCACAGCATGTGACAGTTTGGGCTCACGCTTTCTTCCCCAAATCCGGCAGCAGCTCAGTAGCATGAGACTCTACACACTACCTCATATTTTCCGTACCCCAGAACTTTCAAACCAGTACGGGTCAGTAGTTCATCCTAGTAGTTATAAACACATGCTCACACTACTTCCACAGCTGTGCTGCAGTGGCCATGGCACATGACTTCACAGCATAAGACACACAATTTAGACTCGCGCTCTAATCCCAGAGTCCCGCACCACCTCACCTTAGCAGCATCACACTCTAGGCAATAGCTCATTTAATTTTCGTAGCCTAGCACTTTCACACCGGTAGGTATGATTAGTTAACTTCTCACCCCCTCTATGGCACGCCCTAAACACCCCACAAAGGTTAGTGCTCCTACCCTCCTCCTTCCCACATTTTTTTGCCTTTTTCCCCCCCTTACTCGCTTCAACGGAATCACAAAATGGCGGCCAACACTTCCTAGTTGCAAACGCTCGCAGCCAATCAGCAGCAAGCTCGTGCTCGTAACGCCTCTGCCAATCAGATGGCAGAATTCCCAAATATCAATATCTGTAAATTTCGATATTTCTCAAACTACTGAACGAATTTACACCAAATAAACAAAAGCGTGCTTTCTAGACCAAGACCCTTCTCCCTGCCAAATTTGGGGTAATTCCGTTCACCCGTTCGACCTGTAGCCTTGTCTAAAGTTTCCTATGGAAATTAACATTGAAAAAACATGTTTTGGGACACCCCTTTTTTTCTCGGCCCCCCCTTGACGAATCACCCCCAAACGTTCAACATAAAAGCGGATTTCAACTAAGAATTAGTTTTGATAATTTCACGAAGATTCATCAATCGGCGCCAAAGTTATTGCATATAGAAAGTTGCAATTTTCCTATAGTAACTAGGTCCTAACTATAACTACCTACTGGCGACCGCCAGTAGGTAATATATGTATGTTTTCTAAGTTTGGGCTCCTTCTGCCTTCCTCCGCCCTCTGCAGAGGATCGCTGAAAGTCGACGGAGCACACCAGACATATGAATCTTTTTCAAAGGCACAAGTAAAGCGATCACTCAGGTTTTGCAAACACCAGTGATAGATTTTATTCCAGGTTACGCGTTTCGCTCTCACAGCAAGCTTGGTCACTGCGATTCATGGGAAAAGATTTGCAATACATAGACGGTGTAGAAATCAAAACGACCAGTAAAAAGGTACAGTCTAACAGCCAAAATGGCATCCATTTTGAAGTGGAGTATCGTTACCTAATTCTGGAAGGTGTATTACATCATAAGTGAAACAGGGGTCCCCTAGTGATGATCAACAGTTAAACTCAAGTGATAACCTTTTAGGCTAGATACAATATACATTTGTATACTTTTGTCACAAGACAGTCCTGAGTTTCTATGGCAGCCATCTTATACCGTTACATATCTCCTGCAAGGTGAAAACAATTCAACTGATCTATTAGTGCTCCATGTTAGAATGCCGTTGTATGTTATACAGTAATTGAACGTTTTATTATAACTGCAAGGTGCCAACCCTTCAACCTTTAATCAACATATAATAATGCTCTGATAGAGTACCGTTGTATGCTATACAGTAATTTACCGTTCTATTTTAGATGCAAGGTGCAACATTTCAACCTTAAAGCAACAGTATCGTGATGCCTACTGTATAAATGTTTCCTAACTGAGCATGGTCAATGCGAGAAAGTAGGAACCACTTGTTCTAGTTAACTACACTTTGCATAGTGCCTGACGGAGCATGGTCATACATAAAATCAGTCCACTAGCAGTGAGCTGTATTGCTAGACAGAGAAATAATTTCTAAATTTCTCACTGTCATTTCTATCGGGTCTAAGAGTGTCAGTATGCGGAATACATCTATTCTGCGAAGTGCCATGGGTAATAGATCTTCAAGGATCTAGCCCTTACACTTTTACATGTATTGTCTTTGCCAGTACACCAAGACTACACCCAAGTGTCCAACGATCTAATAAAATGTGTAAGTGAAATATTAATAATTGACATCAGACTTAAGAGAATAAGGTTAAAAAGTCTTCTGTCTAGTCGGGCCCTCCACCATTGCGATAGAAGAAAAGTGTAGGGGTGGATTTCAGTGAAGGTGGTTCTCAGATTCTGCCCCTTCCTTTACTCCTGTGTAAAGAAAACATTAAAATCCGTGAGTGATCTCATTCTTTGGATTAAAACATATCAAACAAATACATAATTACACAAGTGTAGAGTGAGCAAGATAAGAGCGTCTTATGCATCAGGAAGAAATGTACAGTATTCATGCATTATACGTGTAAATGTATGCTCATTTCGTCATCTTGGTTAAGCCCTTCAGGGTTTTTAGTTTGTAGGTTTAATTGTCAGGATTCCTTTTTGCGCAGGTGAAGTACTCTGTTGCCCTCGGAGTACATTCAATCTGTTCAATGGCAAAGAAAGTCAGCAGGGAACTGTTGGAAAGATGGTAATCAGCGAAGTGTCTGGCCACAGGGTAATGGGGATCTTTTAGTTGTGGCCCTCGTATGTTCCAACACCCGTTTTTTAGTGGCCAAGTGGGTGCTGCCTACGTATCTTTTTTTACATGGGCATTCTAGGATGTAGATAGTAAATATCGTGCCACATGTGAGAAATTGTTTTATAGGTCTCTCCTCTCAGTGTGGAGTAAGTTTTCCTCATGGAACTGTTCCTGCAGGCCTTGCAGTGGCCACAGGGGAAGAAGCCCTGAAGGTTGATCTGTGAGTTCAGGCTTCTGTTGGTAATATCCCCTTTAACAAGGAAATCTTTGAGATTTCTCCCCTTCCTGTAGGTCATCTGTCGTCTTTTAGGTCTCGCCTGCGAACGCAGCGCAAAGCGCTGCTTTCGGCGAGATCTATTGTTGCTGACTTGCCTCGGAAGTGGGACAGGAGATGTGCACGCGCAGGCTTGTGGCGGATTTGAGTTGGTGTACGCGCTTACAGCCACGCGGCGTGCACATCTCCTGTCCCCCTTCCCTCGCAAGCCAGCATGCAGTTTCGCTTTCGATTGCCATTAACCCCATGGTCCCCTCCACAGGCCCGTGATTTCCGCTTCAAGAACAAGAACGTCTGGATACCTGCCCCCACAAACCAGCCCTCCCGCGGACGGAGCTCAGGCAAGAGCGCAGCTTCTGCCCCCCACCCCCATTCCTCGCCGCCTCACCTCTGGGGGCAGACTGGTCGCGGTGCTCTGCCGGTTGTTGTTGGTTCTCCGGCGGCGCTGCTCTCCAGGCCCGAGCAGAAGAGCTCGGCCATACGGACCTCCATGGCGTGGCTCCGACCCCCGGACTCCCCGCCCCCCACCCGGCAGCAGCGGCTCAGTTCCGCAGGCCCTCTGACACCAGGCCGGAGCCGGGCCTGCGAGATACACAAGGGGGCGGGGCCACAGCGAGCGCACTGGAGCATTTAAAGCACTGCTTCGACTGGCACTGATTTCGATGAGTCATTCCCATTGGCTGAGATTAATAACAGTGGACTGGGATGGAGCCCGAGTCCTTCCCATTGGCTGAGATAAGCAACAGTGGACTGGGATGGAACCTAAGTAATCCCCATTGGCTGAGATTAATTCTGGTCTGGGATGGGGCCCCGGGTAATTCCCATTGGCTGAGATGAATTCAAGCATTTTATCCATCACTGTTTTTGCATACTTAAGTGGAAAGTACCCCTCTGACACAGTGACCCCGGCCTCTCCTTCCCGGGTGGCACCCCCCTGCCCAGTGACCCCTGCACCACGCCCACGTGACCCAGACTCTGCTCGGGCCCTGCCTCCCTCCCCTGCAGGGTATAGAGCGCCCCTGCCCGTGGTAAAGACGAGGCTCGCTTGACGCATAGCTCCTGCTGCCGCCGCCTCTGGGCGCCATGAACCCGTCCGCTTCATCCGTCGAGGTGTTAATCCGTTCAGCGAGCTGCTAATGAGCAAGGGGCGAGGTGTAATGTGCCAGGAAGCGGGCCTGCCTGACCCCAGCGTGCAGTTAATGCCTGTAATGAAATAAGTGGCGGGAGGGGCCCGGGTGCGCTCAAATGATGCCCATTTGTTACAGGAGCCAGGGTCCCTCCGTGAAATGTCACCTCGGGTCTGCGCACCCGGCCTCCCGGGTCCGAGGCGCTCTCTACGAGTCAGTAGCGCCTGGATGTAAGCGCCTCCGGCGGCCGGCGAGGCTTCTGGGCGCAGAACGCTGCCTTCATTGAACCACCGCAATCTCAGAGGCGCTAAACCTGCCCGTGCATGTGCCGAGCCGGGAACGCGTTGGACATGTGTGGAGATTGCTTTTTGTCATATGTGCGTAAAGTGCCGGCTGGAGGCTCACTTTTGGCTTTTACAAGGAGGTCCTCCTGGAAACCGGAGCCGATAAATAAAGGCATTTTAGAATGAAAGCACAGGCGGGGGGGCGTTGTGCTCGATATGTCACATCAGGGGCGGGGCTGGTGCAGGGGCCTGTAGACCATGGTCGAGGGGGCCTGCTGCACCCCAAGATTAGCTGTGTTCCACCACCAAGCCAAGGGGTCCGGGGCCTGCTGGCAATAAAACCCCATGGCGCGCTTGCTGGGGACTGAATGTGCACTGGGTTCCGGCTAATCATGTTCCCAGTGCCTGTGTTCATTCCCAAAACATCAAAGGATACTTGTTTTTCTTTTTTTTTTTTTTTTTACTTTAATGAGCACAGCGCTATACAAAGCAATAGGTGTTGCTTTTGGTATAGTAAATAACAATGGCAAAAGGCATTGCCGTTTACAATGCCAATAGCTCCAAAACTCGCAGTTGCGAGACCTATTGCATTGTAAATGCTTGTTTTGTATGGTGTGGCCTATGATTGGATCGCAGGAAAGGATATTACAGTTCTGTGTCAGAATTTTAGATATGGCCTTCGATTCCTTATTGTAAGGATCACTCTGGTTGTGGTATCTTCCTCCATGTTGGTTGTGTCTGTCTCTCGTCTCTATCAATTTTATCTTTAGCTCTCTTCAGAACCCATTTGAGATGCCCCCTCTCTTGGAACCTTTTCATCATATTCTCTTGTTCTTTCAGGAAACTATCCTGTGTGCTGCAGTTTCTTCTCGCTCACAGCAGTTCCCCAAATGGAATGCTCCATTTCAGAGTATCAGGCTGGCTGCTGAGAGCG
The DNA here is from genome assembly GCF_964204655.1 of Triturus cristatus. NCBI lineage: Eukaryota > Metazoa > Chordata > Amphibia > Caudata > Salamandridae > Triturus > Triturus cristatus. The sequence goes on along the minus strand of NC_140580.1, from coordinate 229,488,111 downwards.
TAAAGACTGTTGCCTGCTGTCGTTTTCCTGCGGAGTTTGGTGTTTATCCTGTTGTCTATAATCTCCACCACTACATCTTGAAATTCAATCCGTTTCTTACTGATGGTATATGTGAGGGTGAGATTAAAGTTGTAGTTGAGTTCTCTGATCATGTCTCTAGCACTTTCCTCACTGCCCTTCCACACCACAAAGGTCGTCGATGTACCTGTACCACCTTATTATCTTGCTGTTACCGGGGTCTTGCTCTAGTTTTACTTAGGACCTCCTCTTACCATACCCCCAGAAACAGTTCAATATCTATATGCGCGCAGGGTGCGCGCACCGTGCGAGCACCCTAACGTGCGCGAGCGTAATTCTGATTGGTGGTGACATGTTAGTCAACGTTCAAATCGGTCGAAATCAGGAAGTGAACCCCCCCCCCCCCCAAAAAAACCATTTTAATACGTAGTTTATTGTAAAATAAATATATTAAAATAAATAATACATAAATAAATTAGCATTTAAAAAACCGTACAAATTCACTGAAACCATAGGTTTCACACACGTTATAGTTAGGAATTAGCATTTAAAAAACCTTGCAAATTCACTTAAACAATAGGTTTCACACATGTTATAGTTGGGTGGATATTTCACTCGTAAAAAACAATGAAATTCCCCCGTTATAGTTAGTTCAGATAACTATAACTCGCGCGACCGCCACTCTATCACAAGGATGATGTCATCAGTGATGTCATGAGTGATGCCACTGACCATGTCATGAGTGATGTAATATGTGACGTCATGAGCAGTGGATTGCGGGCGCGCGAGTTAGTTATCTGAACTAACTATAACGGGGGAATTTCATTGGTTTTTTACGAGTGAAATATCCACCTAACTATAACATGTGTGAAACCTCTGGTATTTTAAGTGAATATATATATATATATATATCTATTAGGTTTGCATGAATGATCTGTGAAGTAAAGGCACTCCTTAATGATACGCAATGTAAAGGTACTCCCAATACAATGTGATCACCAGCGAAGTAAAAACTGACTTTGTTGTTATACTTAATAGGTTTTGCTAAGTCGGGAATGCAGCAGACCTCCATAGGGAGGCATATGGCAGCGATATTTTGCAAGAAAAATAAGCCCTGTTTGGTTACCCTATTGCTTCAACCTTATGATTAGTGGTGTTCTGAAGGGCTAACTGCAGATGTTTCTGTAGTTCAGAAGACTAGTGCCAAGGTGGGAACTTGCTGTGGTGCCGTCTGTTAGAAGCGCTGTGTTAAGGAATCCATTTCCTGATGTTCTACACTTTGCCTAACTCTTAGGTACCTACTGCTTGGATTTTTATGTAGATACTGTATGAGGGTTCAAATGCTCTAAGATTAGTTAATTTCCAGTACTGGAGAACCACAGGGATGTGTGGCATAGTCACAGATTCACATGCATCTTTCAGTGCCTTCCTAACTGTCATTTGGTATGCAGGGTTACATAAGACCTACTCATTTGAATGGGATGTGCTAGAGGGGTGGGACCACAGTGCTGCAGGAGGTATGGGCAAAAGTCAACTCTGCTGACTGCAGGGGACCGCATCTTTTTTTCTAATTTGACTCATGTTTATACTCTAATTCCATGTTCAGATTTAACATACCATTACTGGAGAACCACCTTTATAAATAAGTAGCACATTTTCCTTGCGCCAATTTCAGGACTGCAAGGAATATTTATTTTTATGCACTCTACATCAAAGGGGTTTTCAACAGGCTAAGGAGCTGCAACCTAGCAAGGTCTAAAACGTGTTACTGACTACTTCCATCAGTAGAAGTGAACATTTGAATTTAATATTTTTTTAAACCGTGCATGCACTTGTTAGAAATGTTAAATAGTCTGTCTATTCTCTCTAATCTATTGCAGATGCTTTGGGAAAACGGTATTAATGGAATCTTGGCTGATGAAATGGGTTTGGGAAAAACAGTCCAGTGTATTGCCACTATTGCAATGATGGTTGAGCGAGGAGTGCCAGGACCGTTCTTTGTATGTGGTCCTTTGTCTACACTCCCCAACTGGGTGTCAGAATTCAAACGATTCAGTCCAGAGGTATTTCATATTAACTTTTATTTTCTCACCCCTCATTTCCGTATATCCCCCAATATTGTTTGTGCTGTGTTTTGGAGCATATTCATAGAGAATGTCCCAGCAGCTCCCCATCACACATATTAATTGTCAGTTTGAGTGACAGTATGTCAGGTAGTGTAGTGAACACTGGTTAGACTCAATACCCCGTCTCAGTGTAAGAACCCAGTCTTAATGTAAGTTTAGTTCATGTACAGTCATAAGGGAAAAAATACATTTCAGAAGCAAGCCCAGCACTTAATGTCACACCTCTAATTTGATTTTATTTTTTTTATTTTGTTTTCAAAATTGTCTTCCTTTTACGTGTTCATAGCGTTACTGTCAACACTTGTTTCACCCTTTTTAGTGGCCTGCAAGTCTGTGGCTTGCTCAAAACTGAAAAGGCTAATATTGCAGTAACCTAATATTGTCACTCCATAGGGTATTGCGTACATATCCTGTGGGGGTACCTAACTGAAATCTTAAGTTATGGTCGTAATACCCTTTCATGTGACAATAGTTTGATGATTGCAATTCTTATTGATGCTTTCACCCTTGAAAGGCGTAGGCTTGAATGCCATTATAAGGCAAAACACGTTTGCTGTACTGCCATGAACATGTATTAAAATTCAAGACTTCTAAGAGTATAGAACACCATTTTACTCTGTTTTGTCTAGAATTGTTTTATCATAGGACTCTACCTTTACCAAATGTATCTTCACACTCCTTTACTAAATTGTGCTGTAAACTGGGTTAAGGACGATTCAAAGCCAGTCTTAAACAGTTGTAAACTCATATTGTATAAGAATGCCCAGTGGAAAAATGGAAATAGTAACTTACGGAATCCAAATGTGTATGTATGTGTATGTATATATGTATGTATGTACATATTTCATAATTCTTCAAGGAATATTTGTAACAAAGCACTCAATTGATAGTCTCGAGATGAACAATGTCCAATCAGTGACTGCAGTTCGAATGTTTTTCACCATGGCATAGTATTGCCTAACTTCATAGATTTCATGTTAACTTACAAACTGTATGTATTTGAATATTACTCTAAATATAGTAATAACAGTAATGTACAAACTGAACTTAATAGTTTAAGCTTCTAAGACCCTTAACTAATTGGACCAAATAAGTCTCATAGGAGAAGTAAACTATGTGAGTCTCTAAAAGGCAAAGAGAGTAGAGACTCATAATAACGCATATAAATGTTGATGCATTTCTCTTAGGTTCCAATCTTGTTGTACCATGGAGATCAGCTAACACGTCGTAAATTGGCACGCAAAATTTCCAAACGTGAAGGAGTGTTGCAGACTCATCCTGTGGTTATTACTTCCTATGAAATTGCCATGAGAGATCGACCAGTGTTACAGGTGCTGTAAACTAAATGATCCTCTTAAGTACAGAAGTCAGATTTTTTTTGCTTCCTATTTAAATTGATTTTCATGCTCCATAAACAATTTGCTGTCTGAGGGTTTCTGAATGTCACCTGAGGACAGCAGTGTTTGCTCTCATATGCTGCTAGAGGTAGAGATTATTAAGCAACTGCCTAGGAAGTTTTTTGCATGATTCCATTGGTTGATGGTGTTGTAGTGTCTGATGGACATCAGATTTGACCAGCAACTTTACTTTTCACATTATGTACCATAAGGATGTATTTTCACAAAATGAAACTGCTCCACAAAGGGTTGATTTTGTTATTAACCACTGCTGCGAGCTGATTAGTGTTTCTCAGTTGAACTAAGTCACATATGGTGATCTTCAGAGGAAGGACTCAGATATACTCTTTTTAGAGCTCGCCTTGTTAAACTAGCTTTTAAATTGGTGCTGCTTATTCCTTAAATACAATATTACACGTCAGTTGACAGCTGTGGACACATTTGTCTTTTGCCACTCTAGCTTTTGCTTAAAGAATAAGAAGAATCCAACTCAAATGCACGACTAAAGGACTTTAAAAAAAGAAATAGTCTAGACCTGTTGGGGGTTTTTGGCTTTTGGTCTGTGCAACTGATCTGCCAGTCTGGGTCAATGAACGGCCCTGGGATGTCCCTTCCAGGGAGGCACTGGAAAAAGTAGGAGCTGGGCGATTTGCATGTAGAGTATCCACCAAAAACGTAATTATTGAAGAGAAGTAATTTTATTCTTTAAGGATTTTACATACTGCTGAGCAGTTGGAGTTCTTTACAAATAGTGGAACGATAATTGGAACAATTTTAGCCATCACTTCAGAATTTCACATATATTTACATCCCATATATTGCACGTTTGTGAGAAAGTGCCCTCTTTCTGTATGGTTGCCCCCACTTTTTGCTGATGTTCTTTGACGGAGTGTGCCCTGGGTTCTCTTCCAGGGGATACTCGTCAATAGTTATAAGCACTGAATAGTCCCGCCCACGTGCGGGGACCCCGTAGAAATAGCATGTGTGTGTGTGTGTGTGTGTGTGTGTGTATATATATGTATATGTGTATATATATATGTATATATATATATATATGTCAAGGTACTTATAGAGCGCACTGTCACCAGACGGCCGCCTTGCGGTGTCGCCTTTGCGGTTTCCTGGCGCTGATACTCATACCGCTGTGGAACCCCTCCAGGCTTTCCCTGTGAAGTGTCCACTCCTGGGCACCCCCAAGGTGAAGCCAGGCATCCTTAGCGCTGTTGGGGCCGGTGTGGAGGCTAAGCAAGCTTGCAGCGTGGGGCCAGTGATTAGAATAGGCACCGAGGCGAGAATAGACAGGTCCGAGGAAATTGAGCCCGAGCCCCGTCGAGGCAGGAATCGAACCCTGGTCCCTGGCCAGAACTCTGCTTCAGGGTCTGCCGCTCTAACCATTGAGCCACACTCCTCCACACATATATACACACATCCTGAAAACATGTTACTAGGCTAAAAACTGCCACAATTGCAGTGTAAATCTTTTAAATTTGAAAATCTAAAGAAAAAGAAGTCATGATATATATAATGAAAACTGCTTTGAGTTTGCTTTGAAACACACAACCTTTAAGGTGAAAAGGCAAGATCAGAGGCCGATTAGCCTAGAGAGGCTGCATATAGAAACAATTGGAAAACTGGCGCCGTGCCTTTAAGACCTCCAGGCTCCCATCATGCACCACAGTTGACAGGTCAGTTCTTTTTTCCGGCTCCTTCTGTGAGGATCCTGGAGCATTGAGCTCGCCAGTTAGTGTTTTTTTTAATCTGGTTTAAAGTGAAATTTTTGTTTCACTTGACGTCTTTAGTACTTGGCTTACTAATCCTGTTCTTTTTTTATTTTTGGCTATTTTTTCTTGTCATAATGCCGGCCTTATTTAATAAGTGCCCGGCCTGTGGAAAAAAGATGGCTAAGTCAGACCCACACTCGGTCTGTATTGCTTGTCTACCTTCATCTCACAAGCCAGACCAGTGTTACCACTGCAGCAATTTTTCAAAAAGAACCCTTCAGGAAAGGGAGAAGATTAAGCTGCACTCTATGCATGAGAGAGGAAAAGAATCAGCAAGTGGCAGAGAAGTACATCCCTCAAAGAAGCCCTCCTCCGTACCATGGCTGGAGCGCAAAGATAAAGGTGAGAAATGGAAACTCTGGTCTCACACGCTGTCGAGGGACAGATCGGCATCCAAAATACCTTTGTGCTCAGAGTCCGCGCCGAAATAGACGTCTAGGCGTCCTTCGCCATCGAAGCAACCAACTAAAGGTGAGAAGACCCATAGGACGAAGTCGACACCCACGCGTAGGAGGTCCAGGTCCAGTTTGCCTACGACGTCAAGGGACCGTGGCTCGACGTCGGCACATAAACGTCGAAGCTCACCGCTGAGAGGGTACTTGGCAACGTCGAACACCACTGACGTCGAGAGGTCCGCTTGCATCGACGTCGACCCGAACACCCAGGGCCTCGACGCCGGGGAGACAGTCTTTCTCCAACGATGCGTCAGCACAGGCATTCGCTGTCGAGACGCATGACATTGACGCATCCGTCGCCAAGGAGGTCGACGTCAAAGATGTCGCCGTTGAGGCAATCTACGTTGAGATCTCGCTAAACACCCTATGGATCTAGGAGGTCAAGAAGATGGCGATCCAGGTCAACGTCTAGTAGATCAATGTTGATTAGATCACATTCCAATCACTGGTCTCCTCCTGCCAAGAGACCTAGGGCGACGTCGAGAGATCGCAGGGCGCCCAGGTTATGACATCAAGGAGTGCCTCTTCCTCCCCGGGACTTCAGATAGTGCGAGCCACTCCTGAACCGTCACCAGTGTCGACTCCAGCCCCGGCGACTAATATCTCCCTGAGATGGCTGGGGGACATAAGAGTGGAAGATTCGCAGGATTACAAGACTGCCACGTTCCTCTAGCAGATCCAGGTCTCTTATAATTCAATCAGTGCACTCATCTGAAACACCTGAGCAACGTGCCACTCCATGAAGGTCCCCATCTTTGAGAAGGCACTCATTACGTTCTCCTAGGAGTCGGGCATCCAGATCTCGCCACTGCTCTCCTAGAAGACGAAGCCATAGATCTTCGTGGTCTTCAGATTCGAAGGCAGATTACTCTCCTACTCTTTCTTCGTCTCCTCAGAGTAGAATATCGCCCATTGATGATAGCCTGACCTTCAATGAGGTTCTATGTAGAGGGGCTGCGAAGCTGCATATTGAGATGCCTGTTTCTACCGCTAAAACGTCAGTCATCTTCGAAACACTTCACCAATGGTCTTAATCTAGACCACAGCTTTCCCTGGTGCCTGGCCTGCTCTTCAAAAATTCCTTACTCCAGCATCTGTGGGGGCGGCCCTATCTCGGATCACTAAAGTACAAGGCTCCGGAGAAGGACCCCTTATTTCTGAGGGCTGACCCTCTGCCAGACTCGGTTATTGTGTCAGCGGCACGGAAGAACCTGACGGGGGCAGCATCATCTGCGGTACCCCCGGATAGAGACAGTAAGGCCATGGATTCTGTCGGCAAAAGAATGTGCACCACCTCAGCATCATATATAAAGGTTGCCAGCGCCTCAGCCATACTGGGTCGGTATGACCGCTCTTTGTGGGACTCTCTCACGCTTCACGGAGAAGCTCCCAAAGGAAGACAAGCAAGATATCCTGGAGATCCTTCATGAAGGGGGTCATCAGGTAATCAGTGCAGCGGCTGATGCCTCTGACTTAGCAGCCCATGGTTATGCACATGGGATTTGTGCTAGTCGCTCTGCCTGACTGAGATTGACTGGTTTGAAGCCAGAGGCTCAACATCGTATCCTCAATCTCCCCTTCAATGGCACATCACTCTTCGGCTTTCATGCTGATGAAGTGTCCAGGATGAAGACCGAACTGAATACGGTGAAGGCGGTTGGGCTTGAGGAGGAAGGACTTCAGGCGACACTACCACCCCTACGATCGACGCCAATACCAACAGAGTGTTCAAACCCCTCAGTGGTCATCCCAGCAACATCAAGGAAGATCAGTCCTACCAGCGTCTTCCTAGTAGAGGACGAGGAGGGAACTCCAGAAAGTCCACACCTGCTGCCAAGCGACAACAGAAGCAGTGAGTGCTTGCTTCCCCCTAACTGTTACCCACTCCGGGGGGGGGGGGGGGGAGAGAGGAGAGTGTCTGTTTCTACCTGGAACAGTGGACCAAAATCACACTAGACAAGTGGGTGCTCAATATTGTGAGGAATGGGTATTCCATCAGGTTCAAGTCCCCTCCACCTTCTATTCATCCACAAAAGACTGTCATCCATCGCTTAAATCAACTGAAAGTAGAGGTGTCTGCTCTACTCCTAGAGGAGGCCATCAAGGGGGTTCCATGGCACAAACATCGACAGGGGGTCTACTCACGATATTTGTTGGTCCCAAAGAAAGGTCCAAACAAGGAGTTCAGGCCAATACTAGATCTCAAGCTTCTCAAGTTCATTCTGAGAGAGAGGTTCAGAATGCTGGCATTACATCATATAATCCCGCATCTACATCAGGAGGAATGGATGTGTTCCATAGATCTTCAAGGCGCCTATTTCCACATCCCAATCTCTCCAAAGCTTCGAAAGTTTCTAAGGTTTTGCATCCAGTCAGACCATTTCCAGTTCACTGTCCTGCCCTTCGGTCTGAAGTCGGCTCCTCACACATTCTCAAAGTGCATAGCAGTAGTAGCTGCTTTCTTGAGGAGGAAGCAAATCTTTGTCTACCCTTACCTAGAGGACTGACTTCTCAAGAGTGCATCTCCAACTCTTCTACAGCACACCTCGCTTACTGCATCCAACAACTACATCAGCTGGGTCGCCACGTCAATTTAAAAAGAAAATCCATCCTCAACCCAACACAGAGGATACATTACTTGGGCGCAACTTTGGACACAGTAAACACAAGCGTATCCTTCAGAGGAGACTATCGCCCATTTTCCACAAGTGTTAGACCCTCCTGAAGATACCTCAGCCCACGGCCAGGCAGGTCTCATCTCTGCTGGGTTCGATGGACTCGTCCATTTTTCTAGTTTCAAACGCCAGACTTCACATGAGACCTCTACATCAGACTATAGAGTATCAGTGGTCCCAAATCTCCAATCGCTAGGAGGACACTTTACCTCTGCCTGTCTGGCTCTCCATCAGATGGTGGATGCGACGGACTCATCTCATCATAGGAGTCCCCTTTCAAGAGGAATTGCCCAAGCAGACTCTGGTGACAGATGCGTCCCTTCAGGGATGGGGCGCTCCTATGGGGTCACTACAGATCCAAGGAATGTGGTCAGTGAGAGAACTATATCACATAAACCTGCTGGAGCTCCGAGCGGTCCATCTGGCTCTCTAGATGTTTTTTCCTTCCATCAAATAGACTGCTGTGCTTGTTCAGACGGACAATACAACAATGTACTACCTGAACAAGTAGGGGGGGCACCAGGTCCAGATCCCTGTTGCTGGAAGCACAGGCGATTTAGAAGTGGCTTCTAGCACGAGACCTGAAGATCTCCGCAAATCATCCTCAACGTCCAAGCGGACGGCCTACGCAAGCATTAAGCAGAAGCACACGACTGGGTGCTAAAATAAGTGGTGCAAGGCCTCTTCCACAGCTGAGGAACACCAGACCTAGATCTCTTTGCGGACGCAAAAAACGCAAAATGCCACGTCTTCGCCTCCATATACCTGTAACCAGGATCCAAGGGGAATGCTCTGTTAGACTGGTCAGACATTACTCTACGCCTTTCTACCAGTTCCCCTCATTCCCCTGGTGATCAGGACACTTTACAAATCTAAGACGGAGATGATCCTGGTTGCTCCAGAGTGGCCTCGCCAGTGGTGGTACCCGGACCTTCTTCATCTGTCCAAAGTACCACACAGGAGGTTGCCATGTCATCCGGATCTGCTGACCAGGGTGGGCGGCAAGGTGTTTCATCCCAACCTTCCGTGCCTGAGGTTAGCAGCATGGCTCCTGAGTTCATCCAATATGGACATTTAGGTCTCAAGACTGCATGCAGATCTTGAAGGAGGCTCGGAGACCACCTACGAGGAAGTCTTACGCTTTTAAGTGGAGGCGTGTTTACATGTGGTGTACTGCGGAGGGTCATGACCCTATTCGAGGTCCGGAACAGGTACTGTTACCATACTTACTGTATTTGGCCAAAGCAGGTATGCAATATTCCACCATAAAGGTTCACCTGGCAGCGATAACATATAGAAAGTCTCCCACTCAGGTGTCCTTCTTTCAGATGCCAGTTAAGGATTTCCTGGAGGGTTTAAAAAAAGTCTACCCACCGTTAGGTCTCCCTCTCCTTCCTGGGAGCTCAATGTGGTCGTTTATAAGTTAATGGATCCCACATTCGAACCTATCCACAAAGCTTCCCTTCAGCATCTTTCGTGGAAGACTGCTTTTCTCGTGGCAATCACATCTGCTCGCAGGGTGAGCGAGATACAAGCCTTATGCCCTACAGAGCCTTATCTCGTTTTTCACGCAAACAGAGTGGTGGTATGTACTCACCCGAGGTTCCTTCCTAAGGTGGTCTCGGACTTTCACATCAACCAGTCGATTACTATTCCTTCTTTGTTTGCAAACCCTGTCACTGCTCCAGAGAGCTCTGCACACTCTAGATCTAAAAAGAGTGTTAAAATTCTATCTAGATAAAACAAAGTGTACGAAAATCTGACAAACTGTGAATTATGGTCCATTGAACACTGGTTTCCCTGCCTCTAAAAGGTCCATTTCTAGATGGATAGTATCATGTTATCTCATCAACTAGCACATAAGCAGCTCCCGGGCAAGCCGAGGGCTCATTCTACAAGAGGCAAAGCTGCTGCGATGGTTAAAAATGTACCTATTCAGGAAATTTGTAAAGCAGCCACATGGTGTAGAGTTCATACTTTCGCACGCCATTACTGCCTTGATTCTGACACTCGAGCAGATGCTCAATTTGGATAAGCATCCTTGAGAAATTTGTTTGGGTAATATGTTTTGGTAAAATGGTTTTTAATATGCTGGTATTCGTCCACAGGGTTTGAGATGGGCTTGCTACTCTATTCAGTGCTTATGACTATTGAAGAGTATCCCCTGGAAGAGAAGTTTCTACCTGTAATCCTAGTTCTCTTCCAGGGGAATACTCCTCAGTCATAAGCAACCCTCCCTCCTCCCAGGACGAATACCATGACCATATATATATGTATCTGTTACCCATTCTGTGATTAAACTGTTATACGCCGTCCAAAAGAACTGACCTAACTGTCACCTGTGGTGCGTGATGGGAGCCTCGGGGTTCCTGGAGGTCTTAAAGGCACGGCACCAGTTTTCCAATTGTTTCTATATGCAGCCTCTCTAGGCTAATTTGCTTCTAGGATCTTGCCTTTTTACCTTTGAAAATAAAGGTTGTGTGTTTCTAAGCAAACACAAAGCAGTTTTCTTTATATATATCATAGGAATATCATGACTTGCGTTTCTTTATATTTTCAAATGTGAAAGATGTACATTGCAATTGTGGCAGTTTTGAGCCTAGTAACATGTTTTCAGGCTGCATAATTGTGTATGTATATCTAATCTACTGCTGGTCGCCAGTAGATAGTTATAGTTAGGACCGTGTTTCCATAGGAAATCTCATAATTCTATTTTGAATAACTTGGGCGCCGGTTGACGAATCTTCGCGAAATTTTCAAAACTAATGGGGTGCTCCGCTCAGCTCCTACCCTGAAAGTCTCGGGGGGGGGAGGGGGGAAGGGGGTGGGGGATTCGTCAAGCGGGGGCCGAGAAAAAAGGGGGGTCCCAAAACGCGTTTTCCCGATGCATTTTCCCCTAGGACCTTTAGTCGAAGGTACAGCCCGAACGGCTGAACAGAATTACTTGAAATTTGGCAGATAGGTAGTCCTCAGGTCAGGGATGTGCCTTTTGCATATATGGAGTCAATCTGTTCAGTAGTTCCTGAGAAAATTGCAGTTAAAAGCACATACATATCTATAGCCACGCACCGTGCGCGCACCCTAACGTGCGTGAGCGTAATTCGGATTGGTTGTTACATGTCAGTCAACGTTCGAATCAGTCGAAATCAGGAAGTGTCGGCCGCCATTTTGTTTGTTTTCAGTGCGAGAGTGGAAAAGGAAGGTGGCGAACGTGAAAAGGGGGCAGGGTAGAGAGTTCCTGACCCCCTAGCCTTTGTCAGGGGGTCCCTGAAGGACCCCGAAAGCAGAAAAAAACTTAATTTTTTTTTTTTAAATCGCGGGGGAGCGCGCACCGTGCGCGCACGTTGAAAAACCCCCCAAAAAAAACATACATAACTTTAAATTTGTACGGTTTTTTAAATGCTATGAAAAAACCATAGGTTTCTCACACATAGTTAGGAATTAGCATTTAAAAAAACCTTGCAAATTCACTTAAAAAACCATAGGTTTCACACATGTTATAGTTGGGTGGATATTTCACTCGTAAAAAACCAATGAAATTCCCCCGTTATAGTTAGTTCAGATAACTATAACTCGCGCGACCGCCACTCTATCACAAGGATGATGTCATCAGTGATGTCAAGAGTGATGCCACTGACCATGTCATGAGTGATGTAATATGTGACGTCATGAGCAGAGGATTGCGGGCGCGCGAGTTATAGTTATCTGAAGTAACTATAACGGGGGTATTTCATTGGTTTTTTACGAGTGAAATATCCACCTAACTATAACATGTGTGAAACCTATGGTTTTTTAAGTGTGTATGTGTGTATATATATATGTATATATACACGTTATCTATAGATCGAGAGCGCGAGAATATATTTGCTCCGGGGTCCCCGCATGTGGGCAGGACTATCCAGTGCTTATGACGGAGTATACCCCTTGAGAGAACTAGGATTACAGGTAAGTAACTTATCCCTCTTGCCTCTCTGGCCACAGGTCTGCCCCTGGTAAATGGTACCACAGGTACCCAGGGTACTGTGACCAGGGAAGACCTCTAAAGGCTGCAGCACTTACTGTGCCATCCTTAGAGGCCCTGTACCATTACACTCGCACACTGCCTTTGCAGAGCGTGTTTTGGTGCAGAACAAAGTGAAGCGTCAACATGGCACACATCTGTGGGCCATGCCTACAACCCACTGCCCTGGCATATATCAGTCACTCCTCTAGCTGGGTGCACATACCAGTGGTGAGGGTACAGGTGCGTGAGCCCTGTAACCCTACAGTGTCTAAGACCATTCTTAGACATTGTAAGTGCAGTGCTGCCATTAAGAGTATATGGTGCTGGGAGTTTGTCAGTACGAACTCCACAGCTCCATAATGGCTACACTGGAAGCTGAAGTTTGGTATCTAAATTCCCAGCACATTAAACCCACACTGATGCCTGTGTGAGATGTAATGAAAAATGCACACAGGGCATCTTTGTGAGCTTCCCCAGGCCACTTGCTGCTTTCAGCAACTGGTCACCACTGGATCTGACCCCCACTTTGGGCAGGAGAACAGGTGGGAAAAACAAGTGAGGGAGAGAGGTGTACCCACCTCTGCCACATCTCAGGTGGGGGAGGTGAAGCCGCCATCTTGCAGATGGTGGGACTCAGCCAACCAGGAAAGGCTTATGCCCCCCTCCCACTGTAGGGTGGCAAAATAGGGGGTGTACCCACCCCAGGGAAGGGACCCATTGGTCCCAACCTTTTTACCTGTAACACCCCTAAATCTAGTATTTAGGGGCACCTCTGAACCTTGCTTCCTCAGACAAGAACCTGCAAGAAGAAAAGACGGACCGAACAGCTGTACTGAAGCTAACGAGGACGACGCCCACTGACTTAGCCCCAGCCCTACCGGTCTGTCCCCACCTCGAACCTGCTCCAGTGAAATCCCAGTGTCCTGCAGCCTCAAGAAACCCGAAGGACCTGTCTGCCTTCAATCCCAAAGACTTTCTCCCATGACCACCAGATTTGTTCAAAAAACAAACTCAAGCTCCGCAAGGATCTGCGAGTTTGCACCACTCTGCACATGAAGCCCACGGGCAGAGTTCGAGTGGCCCAACACCAAGAGGCGGTCTGCCAGGTGATCCTGACCTGAGATCTGGTGACCCCTGACTTGCCTCAAGCCGACACCTCCAGCCTCAAACCGGAAGGTCGTCCCCCCCCCCCCCCAACTGCAACCAGATCCGACCCTAAAAGGCACCCTTGCACCAGACGCCCTAAGGCCTTGGGTGGCCCAACCGATGGTGCCTAACCACCCCCAAGATCCCAATTGGTGGTTGCACCCTGAAGAGTGTGCAGCCAGTACTCCGGTCATGATTGGAGTACCTCAAGGTTGTGCACTCTCCCACACTTCAACCTTATTATTATTTTTTTTTGGGAAAACCTTTATTGTTCACAGTAGCATCATGTGGTGTACATTCTCTATCCATGGCGCCGAAGCAGTTAGGCAACATGCAGATGTTTCCAGACAATATGACACAGCCATTCAGCCGGCAACCCGGGGGTCCGGCGGCGTTGTACATGTTGGCAATGTGACAGTCATTAGGTGCACACTTTATTAGATGGTAGGTCTATGGTGCGTTTCGTTTTAGTGTGGTGTTCCTTATTCATATCATTGGCAACAAAGACGGCGCTGTATCCCAGCCCGCACCGCCGCCGCCGCGGCTGCCACCCCGGCCCATATCTAGAATTGTACAGGTCATCGCGGTGAATCTCAATCGTATGGGTCCCCGGGCAGTGCAGCGGCAGCGCCGTGTTCGCAATGCGGGCCGGAGCGCGGCAATAATGCGTCAGTATAGCTCACCGAGACATAAAAGCTAACACTTGGGTCCAGCGAGCCTAGTCTGCAGCTTCGTAAGTCGGGTCCATGTGTGGGCTATGTGGCATGCATCTGGCCCCCCAGCGCTGCGCCCCTCAAGCCGTTGAATGTCGGGGTACGCCCAGTGGTCAACACAATGCGCCCACAGCGAGATCGTACTGCTGGCTCTGGACGCACCCTTCCCTAGTAGGGCGCGTGTGTCATCGCTGCTCCGCTGCCAGAAAGCGGTGCACGCTGAATAGGGTAGCGCTGCGGGGTTGCCAGATGACGCATCCTCTGTCTGCGATCTGTGATAAGGCAGGAATCCGGTCAGAGAACTTGACCAATAAACAAACCGCTCCCTACGCGCACGCTGCGATAGGGGGTAGTAGGGATTAGGGTATAAATTCAGGCGGGGTCAAGGGGGACGGGGGGGGGGGGGGAGATCATCCCGTGCTAGAGCGGAGGGATCAGCAGCTATCCAGTAGGGCACAGCAGTGTTGCGCGTTGTGCGCGGGAGACAGCGGCTGGGAGGGGGGGGGGGAGGAGGCCCCCAGTTAGGTCAGGGTCCCAAAAGCGCCGATGCCCACATTTATTTGCTGGGTACGTGGGGCGCTCTGCTGCGTGGAAGGGGGAATAGCAGGGAGGGGCGAAGTGGTCACACTCCCCTCGTCCGGGTCCCCAGTCAGGTGTTGTGTACGCCGCTTCATATCGTGTCAGCAGTGCTCAATGGGTGTGTGCAATAACCGTACAGTGGCAGGTCCCTGGCGTCTGGCTCGTTTAGGGCGGGCGTAAGGGCCATCAGAGGCGAGCAGGGGGGGGGGGGGGGCGGGATGCAGCTCCGCCACAGCGCTTGGGCCGTCTCCGCCAGTCTGCAAGAGATCGGTAGAGTTTAGTGGTTCAGGTTACCCCTCTATCCTGGCAGGCCATCTGAAACGCTCTGAGGAGGTCAATCCCAAGTTGGGCGATGGGGAATTTCCGGAGCCCCGCGGTTTTCCTCGCGGAGAAGCACCGCACTCTCCGCCTGCGCCCAGTTGATGAAGGAGGCTTTCCAGTGTCGAACGTGTGGGGGGGGTCGTGGCCTTCCAGTGCTTAGTAAGCAGACGCTTGGCCGTTATAAGGCCCATGTCCCAGAAGCGTGCCTGCACTTTGTTGTTTCGTGCGCTTATACAATCCCAATAGGCATGCTTCCCATGTGCGCGGCAATTGCCAGTCAGCGTCGCACGCGAGGAGTGTCAACACCTCGCCCCAATATGCCTGTATATTTGGGCAGTGCCACAGCATATGCAGGAGGTCCGCTCCCAATAGCAAGCATCGCTGACAAGCTGCGTCCGCCAGCGAGAAGTATCTATTTATCTTGTCTGGCGTAAGATATGCGCGTTGTAGTATGTAATATTGTATAACTTTAAAGCGGGGGTTACGTGGGATGTTGGTCGGGCCGGCCAGAATCAGTGCCCATTCTTTGTCTGTCCATTCTCTTCCCCTGTCCGCGCACTCTCAGCGGTAGTGTGGACGGTTGCGAGTGTGTCTGAAGTGCCTGCGCTAGCCAGTGTATAATGTGCGAGCCGTTGCCCATAACATGCAGGTATTGAATGAAGCTGTGCATCGGGGGTTCTACTGTGATGTCGCCCCAGGCAGTAGTGAGCGTGCGCAAGAGGGACGCATGCAGCAGGAACTGCCCTGCCGGAAGAGCCGTGCCATCAGCCAAGTTTGCGAAGGTGAGCAAGGCACCATCTGCGTATAGGTCACTCAGTGTGTCTATCCCTGCGCGCTCCCAGCCAGCCAGGTGGACCTCTGTGAGCGGCCCCGTCGGGCCAGGCGTGCCCAGGAGCGGTAAGATCGGGGCATATGGCGTAGTTGCGCGCGTGAGGCACCGGCACCGCAGGAAACACTTGCGCGCCACCGCCAGGTATATCTGGGAAGGGCATATCGCGCGGGTAAGCGGGTGGAACAGCGTATTTATCCGTGCTCGTGTCCAGGCGGCTGCGGTCGAGGCGGTATCCTCAAGCTGCTTGCCGCTCAGCCATCCCGCCACCCATTGCATCTGCGCCGCGAGATAGTATAGCTCCATGTTAGGGACTGCCAAGCCCGCAGAGTCCGTAGGCATATACAGCTTGATCAGCGCCACGCGCGGTCTCCCCTTGTTCCAGATAAGGCTACGCAGCAGCACCTCTAGCTCACGGAAGAGCTTTGTGGGAACGTACACGGGCATGTTTGCAAAGTAATAGAGTAGGCGAGGCAGCACAATCATCTTGGTCAGCGCCACTCGGCTAGGTACATTGAGGGGCAAGGTGTTCCAGAAGTCAATTTGTGCTCGGATAGAAGCTATCGCTCGGTGAAGGTTTCTCTCCAAAACGTCAGCTGGGTTTCTGTATATTCGTATCCCCAAGTAGCGGAAGGTGGTGGGGTACCACTGCAGCCTATCTCCTCCCAGACGGATGTCACATTCAGGTGTGCCCGGACTAAATGGGTAGGCCCCTGATTTGGACCAGTTGACTCTCAGGCCCGACACCACCTCAAAGGTGCGGAAAATGTCAGCGAGGGAGGCGGGGATGTCAGTAATATATCTAACGTAGAGCAGTAGGTCATCCGCGTACAGGGACACCGCGTGCGGGCCGTCTGCCAGCGGGATTCCCCAGTCCAGCCCATGTGTCCTGAGTCGCGGCCAGGGGTTCCATGGCCAGGGAGAACAGCAATGGCGACAGTGGGCAGCCTTGCCTAGTGCCTCTGCGGATCCTGATGGCGGCGGAGAGGAGCCGGCCCGTCGGTCTGTCATAAAGTAGATCGACCATGGCTCTGTACCCCCCCCCCCCCGCCCGAGCTGGTACTGCTCCGTAACTGCTCTCAGGTACGGCCACTCGACCGAGTCGAAGGCCTTCTCCAGGTCCAGTATCGGGCAACCCGCTCTGGGCCATTGCTGCGTGGCGTACTCCTGCACCCGAAAAAGGCGTCGGATATTGTGAGAAGTGTGGCGTGTGGGGACAAAGCCATTTTGGTCCCGGTGCACTAAATTGGGCACATGGGGGGGGCCAGCCTCCTGGCTAGTACAGATGCCAGTATCTTGTAATCCGTGTTTAGCAGCGCCAAGGGGCGATAAGAACCCACCCGTGTGCTATCTTTGCCAGGTTTGAGAATAGAGACCAGCGTGGCCTCGTTTAATGTTGGGGGTAAAGCGGCGTCTTCCGCCGCTGCATTGTACATTCTCAGAAGTTCCGGGACTAGAATATCCGAGCCAGCCTTGTAAAGCTCAGCTGGTAGCCCGTCCGGGCCCGGGGACTTGCCATTAGACAGGTTAAAGATGGCTTCTCGGAGCTCGTCTGGCTCGAGTGGGGCTCCCAAGTCATCTTGCTGCGCAATAGTCAGCTGCGGCAATTGTAGGGGGGAGAGGTAGCCAGTTACGTCAGGGTGAGGTGCCGGTAGACGAGAGCGATACAGCGCGTCATAATGAGCTACGAAGGTGTCGTGTATGCGAAGTTGCGTGTACACCAGGTCCCCTCCCTCCGCCTGTATGGCTGCCACTGGGGCAGAGCGGGCCTCTTGAGAGATCAGCCAAGCTAAGAGTTTGCCAGGCCTATCGCCTAGGTGGTGTGTTCTCGCTGAGTGCGCAGCATAGTTGACGTGTCGGAGTCGCTCTAGTAGGCGTGCCGTGCTTCGTGTAACGGGTCCTCATCGCCATCTATAGCCCCCTGCGGGCTTCGTGTAACTGGTCCTCATCGCCATCTATAGCCCCCTCCTCCCTGGCGAGCAAGTCCGACTCCAACCTAGTGAGGTCCCTCTCCAGCTGGTGTCTCATATGGTCCTGTGTGTGCAGGCAGTGTCCTCGGAGCACTACCTTAAAGGCGTCCCACTCCACCTGGGGAGTGGACGCCGTGCCCGTGTTATCCTCAAAGTATTGTGCAGCGCCCTCGAGTAGGGAAGCGCGGAAAGCCGCGTCCAGTAACAATGCAGGTTGCAGGCGCCATGTGGGCACAGGGGGGTGTGGTTGCTCCCAAGCTATGGACATAAAGTGCGGGTTGTGGTCGGAGTGCGTGCGGCCCATGTAATGTGTGTCTGTGACGTGGGGTAGGAGGCCAGTAGATGCCATGAACCGGTCCAGGCAGACATGCAATCCATGAGCGCCTGAGTAGTATGAATATGCCCGCGTCCCCGGGTTGCGTGTTCTCCAGACATCGTGTAGGTCCCACCGTGTGGCCCACTCTAGTAGTGCTTTTGTGGCTTCCCGTGTGGAGGCGTTGTCTGGGGGTGGGAAGGAGCGATCCAGTGCTATATCTAGAGCGCAATTATAGTCGCCCCCCCCAGTATCCACTAGGTTGCGTGCCATGGCCGCTGAGTCGCGCCAGGAAGCTGCCCTGATCGACGTTGGGGGAATATAGGGACACTAGTGCAATATGCTGCCCATCTAGCCTGCCCTGCGCAGCGGCAGATCTGCCCTCCCGGTCCACTACAACATCCGTGACCTCCCAAGGGGTTCCGGGGCGGATCCATATCAGTGTTCCGCGAGCGTACAAGGAATAATCCGTGGCATACAGTTGCCCTCGCCATCTGCGGTGCAGCGCCCGTACCTCAGCTGTGTTTAAGTGCGTTTCTTGGAGTAGCGCTATGTTGATTTTATGGCGCTTTAGATACGAGTAAATGTGATAGCGTCTAGCCGGTGTGTGCATTCCCCTGACGTTCCAAGTGCATATTTGTACACTAGCCATAGCAGTCATGTATGCGCGCGCCTCCCGCCCCCTCCCGAGGCGGAACTCCCAATACAGTGTTCCCCCAATTCCAGCGCCGTGCTCCCACCGTAAAGCCAGTATTGGTGTCGTGCGTACAGTGCCGTGATCTCCAGCAGGACAGGAGGGTAGGGAAGAAAGGGGAAACAAACGTATAGCCTCAAAATGGCAACAAAGTCAAAAATACCAAAAGGTCGGCTGCACAACATGTCGCCGTCCATACACTCGAGTGAGCTCGTAAACTATACAGTCTTAGGGGGTAGCTTGTGGCTTATAGATTAACAGTAAACAAAACAGCGTAGTCTCTGGAGAGCTCGGTGTCCCTCCCGGGTGACACGTGGAGGCCGCTGCCGTCTGGCGGACGCCCAGTGCCCGCCGCTCAGTGGCACATCGGCGGCATGCCCGGGCACCAGTCAAGCGCGGGCAAGGGACCGGATCCCTCTCCAAAGTCTCCTGTGGCAGCAGACCGTCTGGGTTGCACCGTATGCTGTATGTTCGTGTCTGCGGTGTGGGTGATCGAGGCTCGTGATCATAGCTAGAAAAGGTACTCACTGTGTCTGGCTCCGTTCTCGAGTCCCCGGAGCAGCAATGATCCGGACGCAGGTAGTCCCATGGCTCTCCCAATGGAAAGCGAGGGAACTAGTCTGGAACTTAGGAAGGTCCGTACCTTGCGTCAGGTGGCGGGCTGCCACAGGGTGCCTATCAGCCAAAGAGATCCACTGTTTGCGGCGTGACGTCCGGGGGTTCCCCATAGCCCTGGGTATCCGGCATACCATAAATCGCCTCATCGTCTGAGGACACCGCAGGGCTAGCGCCCGGATGAAATGATGGCGCCGGGGAATTGCTAATTGCCGCCACCCTGCGCAGGGCATCTCGCTGTTCTTGCTGAAGGATGTCCGCCGGTGGGGAGTGATGTGTCGTATCTCTGGCCAGTGGGGGCGTGGGCGACCTGCGACGGCGTAGTCGTCGTGGCCCTCTGGTCCGTTCCTTGGTGGCAGGTCCCGGCACTCTCCTCGGCGCTTCAGGCATTCCTCCAACTAGCCAGGCCTCCGCTTCCTCAGGGCTCGCAAAGAAGTGTGCCTTGTCTCGTGCCACCACTCGCAGTTTGGCAGGGAAAAGTAGTGAGTACTTGAGGTTGGCTTCGCGCAGTCGCCTTTTTACTGCCAAGGAGTGGTGCCTCTGCCTCTGTACTTGCACCGTATAGTCCGGAAAGAACATCACCGTGGCATTATCTATGGTGATGTCCCCTATCTTCCTGGCTTCGCGCAGTATGGCATCGCGGTCCCTGTAGTTGAGGATCCGGAGGAGAAACGGTCTAGGGTTTGAGCCAGGGGGGAGCGGTCTCGTGGGCACTCGATGGGCTCTCTCCACCACAAAATGTGGGGAGAGTAAGTCTTCTGGTAACAGTTCTCTTAGCCATTCCTCCACCCGGCGAGTCGGATCCACCCCTTCCCATTTCTCCGGAATGCCCACGAGGCGGATGTTGTTTCTGCGTGCCCGTCCTTCCGCATCCTCGGCTCGGTCTTCCAGGAGTTCCACTCTGTTCAGGAGGTCCTGTACTTTATCTGTCTGCGCCGCTTGTGGTTCAACGACTGCCATCGTATCTTCCAGAGCCTTGGTGCGATCCTGCAACTTCCTATGGTCAGCCCGGAGGTGGGTTAAGTCTATTGCCACGCCATCGATTCTGTTTTCCAGGGAGGTGCGTGTCTGTTGGAGGGACTCTTCCATCCGTTCCATGGCCGCTAGGACGCTGTCCAGCCTCGACGCCACGTGCTCAGCATCCATCTTGGGCGCTGCTTTTGCTTGTTTCCCCTTCGATGGCGCGTTCTCCGATCCGGTGCGCGTTCGCACCCCTCCAGGCATGGGGCTGGCGGTGCGTGCAAGGTATTTTCTCCTGTCGTAGGGGGGGTGTAGGTCCGTCCCGCGCAGCGAATCGCCCCTGTGGCGTCGAGGCTATCGTCGCTGGCCGCAGGTCGCCGCCAGGGAGAGGGGTGGCTCACGCACCATTTTCAGTGTGGTACCGAGTTCCGTAGCTGTGGGCCTCCAGGTCTCGCAGAGTGCGGCCTGGTCGTCGCAGTTCCAGTGGCACCAGAAAGAGAAGGGTGTAATGCCTGCTGGTTAGGCGTCAGGTGTCTCCCCCCCCCCCCAAGTGTGCGGTCGCATCCGTGTCGCGCTCCCACTCCACAGATTCGCTCACCACCCGCTGTGCCCGGAGGCGCAGGTTCCGTGCCACCCCCACGTAGTCAGTCCCCCTGGCGCCGGCGGGCAGCGACGATGTGGGCAGCTATGTCCATCAATGGCGGTATCCCTGTCCGAAGGGAGTCCGTCCCCATGTCTCAGCGTCATGCAGGGAAGGAGGGGGGGAGCAGCCCCAGCTCAGGGTCAGCCAGTTCGGAGCGGCGGGGGGGGGGAGGGGGAGCCTCGGTTTCCCCTCGCTTGTCCCTAGGCTCCTAATGCCGCTGGAGTAGCCCACTCCTCCTCAAGGCAAGGCCGTTTTGTTAGCGTCCAGGGGGCATCAACCGCCGCGCGGCAGCAGCGAGGTACCGTCGCCGCCCCGGCACCACTCCGCCTCTCTCAGGGCCCCAGGGAACCCACTCTCCGGCTGGCCAGGTCTCCTTCCGCGTGGGTGCCCCTGGCGGCACTCAGCCTGCCATCGGCCTGCTGCTGCCTCCGATCGCGCCTCAGGGGGGAAGGGGGGGCCCCGGGACCCCTCCGGGCCCAGCCCCAGTCGTGCGGGGGAGGGGGTGCTCCTCAAGGGCTACAAGCCTCTGCGCATCCCCGCGATGATTCCCCCACAGGCCGCAGCCCAAGGCCCAGCAGTCCGTCGGAAGCCGTGGACTCGCGCCGTCAGGGTCCCCAGCAGCGTCGCCGCCAAGGCGGTCTCGATCTCGCCTCTGTGGTCGGCGCGGGGTTCTATCGCCGATCCGCACCGGAGTCAGCCAGAGCGTGCAGCAGGTCCCAGGGCAGGTCCGCCGGCAGTATCAGGCCTCGCAGGATAGGTTTCGTCGGAGAATTAGCCCGGGACGGGGAGACTCTGCCGGGAGCTCTACCCAGGCACGTCCGTTCACCTCGCGTGTTAAGCCACGCCCCCCTCTTCAACCTTATTATGGAACCTCTTTACACTATTCTGAATTAATCCAACATTCAATACCATATGTATGCTGACGATACGCAACTTTATCTGACGATCTCCTCTCCTGAAGATATCTTAATGATGCGCTTTGGAGAACACAACAGTGTCTAACACAAAATCGTCTATTACTAAACTCCCTGAAAACAGAATTCTTTCTGATCTCTTACCTTCCCCCCCCCCCCCTCGCAACCACTCTGCTCCTACCCAAGAGTGGATGAAACGACTCTGCACTCAACTGCACCCCGCATGTTGTTGACTCTGCTGGATCTTTAGGCATCATCCTGGACAAACACCTAAACATGCAAGCTCACATTAGTGCCACTATTAGGGGTGCCAAACTTCAGCTCAACACCCTAAGGAAAGTCAAGCCATTCTTGCCTCCGGAGAACATCCAGACAGCTATCCAATCACTAGTTATCTCACGCTTGGAATATGGGGTTGGTGACCCTTGCAGGCCTTCCTAAATGAGTCTGGCTCCGCTTAAAGCCACCCTTAACACTTCGGCCAGACTCAACACGGGTTCCAGAAAACATGACCATATCACCCCGAACTTAATTCAGCTTAACTGGCTATTCATTAAAGCAAGGATTCACTTCAAGATTGCTTGCATGACGCAGAAAGCGATTCACTACAACACCCTGGTCTACTTAGCAAAACAACTTTAGCTATCTGGCTCGAGTCGTAACTTAGGAAGCTCTAATACTCCTACTTTTGAAAACACCAGAATTCAATAAGAAAATAAATTACAACCGTGCCTTCTCGGGTCTTGCTCCTAGAATCTGGAAAGCTCTCCCTCCTAAGATAAGATCCAACCCTTCGACTACGTCTTTCAAAAAACATGTCCAGTGGCTAATACTGAACTACCATATACTGCAATAGCTCTGATGCCATCTTTAATCTACTCTCTTCGCCAGCTAAACAATCTTTCTTTTTCCGATTGCTCTTAATGTATGTTCTCTCCTCACAGGTTCTTTTTGATGTATCATTTGCTGTCACTTTTTAGTAACTTTGTTGTGTGTTCTATTTTGAACCGCACCCTTGTTTTAAAAGGCTTGCCTTGTACCCTCCTCCTTTTTTTCAGCTCTCTGATACCCTTTTTTGCGGTGGTAGTGAATGCATGAAGTGCATATAGTGGTCTTCTCATATGTAAAAATGATCGCATCTTCATTCAGCTCTGTTTTCCATACTTTAACGTTCAGACAGGACTTGTGTTGGTCCAGTGAATAGGATAGATGACACAAGCAGCACAGGCTGATTAGTTTTGCTGTGGTACTTCTACAGCAGGGTTTCCAAAACTGTGGGTTGAGTCAATTTTGGTGGGTTGTGAAAGCTCAAGCAGTTAAAGGTGCAGTTAAATTCTGCATTTATCTTGTCACATTTGCTGCACTTTAGACCGTTTAATGTCAAATAATGTGTTATAACAATTGCTGCTTATGTTTAACATGGTAACTGGTGTGTTCGAGGCATGTGTGCTGTAAATACACATGCTTTGCATAGGTCCGCTGTTAGAAATGAGATTTAAGGTTGGCTAGGGCAAGCGCCTAAGCCAGGCAGAAACCACCACTCTAGTCAGGGCAAGGGAGTTGCATGCTGAAGATGACCCCTGCTCACCCCCTTGTTAGCTTGGCACGAGCAGTCAGGCTTATCCCAGAGGCAATGTGTAAAGCGTTTGCGCAACACACAGCAGCAACACACTAAGCACACTACAAAAGAAACTCCACAGAGTTGTATACAAACAATAGCCTTTGTATTATCCAAAACACCTTAGAATTGTAATCACACAGATACTGTGCCAACTGGCACTAGGCAATATTTACAGGGGATTATATACACCTGGCAGGGCCAATCGGGCCACTGTCAGAACCTTTTAAAAAGTACTAGTAACAAGTAGTAAATAACGCAACCAGTAACTACTGGTATAATAAATGACCTCAGCCTTATATCACCGTAGCAACATAAACCCATGATGCATAAATCACATTAGATCCCAAACCTCATTAGCAGAAACATATTACGTATTGGGCATAAGACATATTAGGAATAAACCACATAATCATAAACCCATTATGCAATCTCTGTAGGCCTAAACATCCCAACCATAATATTAGCATTAAACACAGTATGCACAATCACATTAGGTATCTCCATCAAAAGTAGCCCCAGGCCAACAGGCCTTTCACTGGGGCTCAAGCGGCCCTTTTGTCAAGAATGTCAGGGCAAATTAGGTGCGCACTGCGCTGTGGGGTGCAACTCACCCCTTATTAAAAACAAAATGCCCCCAAAGGAAAAGGGCATTGGCACTATACGTGCCGTGGAAACCCCACTCCGGGACTCTTAAAATACTTGCCCCAAACTTTGCAGCTGCCCGCTGTCTCTCGCGGTGCAGCTGTGGCGAAATTGTACCGGCACGAACTGTGCCTGGGGGGGAGCCCTGCTCGGGGGCTCTACAAACAATTACCACCTCGGTGCAGCTGCCCGCAACTGCGGCGCAGCTGTGAAGTATCGGGAAGCACTGGCGCCCATTGTGCTCTGGGAGCACCAACAAATGCCCCTGTTACAGCCCCACTCACCGGGACTCAGCTGCGCTCACTGGCGACAGCTGGAAGGCACAGACAATGTGCCTCGAAAGGGGGCCCCACTCACCCGGCTCTCCTGGTGCGGCTTCTCTCTCGGCGGTGGTCGCGGCAGCCTGCATCCCCTTCTGCCAGGCGGGGGAAGGTGGGTCCTGCAGCAGATGGAGCCCGTGAGGCTCCGACGCCTATGACTTCACCCGGTCCCTCTCCTGGGACACGGGACTCCGGCGTGAAGCCCGCGAGGTTCAGGACGGCCCTCTTCGGCATGCGGGACTTCCTCTTCCCTTCACTCGGTCATGCCCCCAACCAGGCTTGGCCGTCTGACTTCCGGGTCGGACCGCAACTGTAATCTCCCTCCGATCTCGGCGGCAATGCGGGGTAGGCTCCCGTTTTAAGTAAAGATAATTGCAGGGTGGGCTCCTGCTGTCCTAAATAAGCATACCTGTGGGGTGGGCACCCGCTGATCCGTAATACAAACGCGGGGTGGGCTCCCGCTCAGATCAGCAAAACGCGGGGTGGGGTTCCGCTAAAAGCCAGCAATGCGAGAGAATCCCCACGTCTGGATTCCCTCGAACAAGTCAAGGCTCCGCGCTGGGAAACTCCAGGGCTCTTCCAGGAGCCAAATTTCAGCACTCACGAGACGCTAGAGTCCTCCGTTTTTAGCAAGCAAAATTCTAGGGGCACAAGGCTGGGCCCAGGCAGGCCAGCACACGGGGCCCTGCAGCAGGAAGGCAGTCCCTTGTGGTGGTTCCTCCTGGAGCCCAGCAGCAGGTCCCCTCGGCACAGGAACAGCACACATTTTTATGGGGTCACAGCCCCAATATTTATACCAATATTCTCTGTCTGCCCTGGCACAGGGCTTGCGGGAACCAGCCTAAACTGGTTCTGGGGTTTTTTGGAGCACTTTTTTGACAAGGCTCCTCTTTCCCCTTTGTCAGATGGGGGCTCTTCATCAGACACACCATAGGGGGGCAGTGCCAGCATTCACATAGGCCAGCACAGACCTATTCAGGGTCAGGGAACTACTCCTCCCACTACTCCAAATGCAGATGCCCTATTCAGCCTAGCACTGACTCACCCTGCCCATCCCGGAGCCACTCTCCTCACCAGCCCCTGTCACTCCAAAGCCAGACATGCAGTCCACATCAGGCAGGCTGACCCATAGCACACAGAAATGCCAACTTCTAAAAGTGGCATTTCTAAAATAGTTATAATAAATCTGTGCACACCATTGCATAGCATTCATCACTATTCCAAATATACCAACTTGACCACGCTGCTCCTCTCATATCCGGCATTACCACTGAAACACTTATCAGGGAATCCCCAATGCATGCCTTAGGGAGGGCACCCTCACAGTAGTGAGAAACCAAAATGGCTGTTTGTCACTACCAGGATATGTCACACACTTAAGGTACATGTCCTACCTTTTACCTACAATGCACCCTGCCCATAGGGCCTACCTTAGGGGTGACTGACATGCAGTAAAAGGGGGGGGGGGGGGGTCACAGACATGGCACACACTTTAGGTGTCATGTCACAGCGGCAGTAACACTGTGTGCACGGGCAGAGGCCTGGGATAGGTTAGAAAAGCTACTTTGGTGGGTGGGTCAATCAGCGCTGCAAGCCCACCAGTAACATTTAATTTACCAGCACTAGATATTTGAGATACCACTTTACAAGGGGCTGACGGGTAAATTAAATAGGCCAAACGGGTGTAGACCAATCTCACTATGTTTATCCCAGAGCGCACACACTTAACACTGGACAGCAGAGCTAAAGTGCCCAAAGTCCTAAAACCACCAACACCATGTCAGAAAAAAGGCCAGGAGAAAGGGCCAAGTCCAACATCCTCCATCTAGTGTTGGGCTCGGATGATTAAAAGTTGTTTTTGTTCCAAGAAGTTTTCTTTGAGTCACAAGGCTGTGTGACTCCTCCTCCTGAGAATACTGTGCATGGTCATAGACACCATCTTCAGATTGTGTTTTTTCCGCCAACCGGGTCAGATGTAGTATCTCGCTCTCTGGTTCTAGTCTCCTCAGTCCGGAGAGAGAGACACAGACGGACATTAGATTTTGTATCTGGTTTTCGACTTGTCTTTTTGGCCTGAGTCATACCCAGTCGGGCTACACTTCTCCATTTTGAATGAGAATGGCCTGCTGATGGAACACACTCCATTCCGTTTCTGTCCGAAGTGCCACTCCAAATACCCTCACACATACCAGCATCCTGTTTGCAACTTGTGTCTCACCTAAACAGACGGGTCACCTGTGGGGCCTGTAGGTCCTTTCAGTCAAAAACTCCAAGATTGAAGGGCTAGACAAGGGATGCAGCGCAAGCGAATGGACAATGTCCACGACATGTTCAGTCGACGAGGAGAAAGAGGACTCAGTGCCACAGCAAAAAAAATCCCTTACCATTCATGACTCCGATTCCAAGTCTCAAACAGCATAGGATTCAGCACAAAACCAACATACCGTGAGTACTTCCGCCCCTGCCCCGAAATCCACATTCTCAGCCTCCACTGAGAACTGCTCACAGGCCTCCAATGCACACAAGCCATGGCGTGCACTGAAAACATGACTTGAAACCCTCTCCCTCTGGCTCAACTCTGAAAGATCGGCCTACAGCAGGGGCCTCTGTATCCCTTCCATCCAACACCAAAACATCTCACTTTGCGGTCTCTGCACCACAGACTTTTCTTTCGGAATCAAACCTTCCTCCATCAAAGGCAAAGCTTCCTCCACCAAAATGCTTTTTCTGTCTGAAATCTCCCCTGGAGCCAATCCTCACGCATTTTTTGCCAAAAGCTCGATCCAAAACAAAAAACAAATTCAGCCTGGAACAAATAAAACTATGATACACCCACCAAAACAACAAACTCTTAAGAAGCAGTTGGGTTTTGAGGAGGCTTTGGACGTTCCTGTTCAACCCCTAAAGAAGGGGAAAAAAAGGATGCTGCAACTAGGCCATTGCACATTCCCATTCCTCCTTCTCCTGTACCACAATCCACACCTCCATCACCTTACACTCCAATTGTCTGAGGCTGGTAATATCTTCTCAGTCAACAATAGATTAGGATCAAGATGTACCAGATGACACAACCAGGATATCCTTGGGAGGATTATAATTATCTTCATGTTGACACTGATCTCGATTTATACCCTAGCAGTCCATCACCATCTGATGATGCATCTGCTTATTAGGACCTTCTAGCCAGGGCAGCCATTCCATCAGGTACCTTTACATAAAGACTCGATAGAGGAGGATTTCTTCTTTGAAAGTTTATCTAATACACAGTGGCACAATACTTACCACTTCTAAGAGGTATGACACTTCATGCAGATAAAATTAAAGCAAGAATAATTTACTCATCGCATTGATACAAACCACTACCTTCAGACCCCATTTTCATTAGAGGTCAATTAACTCCGGACTCTTTAGTAGTATCCAATACTAGGAAAAGGGATAACTTCCAAACAACTGCAGAAGCACCACCAACAGCAAAGGAATCCAAACTTGTGGATGCCTCCGGTCCAGGGAAGACGTGGCTTGCCAGTTCAGGCTGGACTGTTCCCATCAGGCACAGGGTCAAGACTGATTTGCATATTGCCATGTCTGAACTGGGGTGGCGTGGTGAGCAAAATAACGATGGATTAAACCCAAATCTGTGACTGGGGGTGAATGTTTTGCCAATGTGAAACATTCCGTCCATGTGTTTTTCTGGTAAGAGTTGCGGCACATGCAGCTAATTGGCATATAGCTAATTCGTCAAGCATTGCTACCTTCCTATTACTACCAGAACCTTCTCCAACATCTCCCAGAGGAGTACAGAAAGAGGTCAAGAAATGTTTAATGAAGGTAAAATTAATTGTTCATTCGATGCGGCAGACACTGCTGCTAGGAGTATAAATACTAGTCTCCTAATACGAAGACATGCATGGTTAAGGGTGTCCTGTTTCAAACCTGTTACGAAAGACCATATTGAACCTCCCATTTGACAAGGAACATCTCTTTGGCCCCCCCAGGTCGACACAGACTTTGAAAAAATGAAAGCCAGATGTAGAAAAATTAATGGGAGCTCTACAAGCTAACACCTATAGAGTTTCTTTAAGTAGGCTAAATTTTAAACAAGGGGCAAGGACAGCTTCCACGGATGCCTCTGGTTCACAATATAAAACTAGAGGACAAACCTAAACTAAAACCTTTTACAGAGATTCTTAGTTAACAATTTTAAAGGAAGAGGCACCGGGAACAATGCATGTTCCTCAAATACGAACAATGACTCCTTTACCTTTTCCCCCACAACACCCAACACCAGTTGGGGGGTAGTCTTCAACAATTTCTCCCATACTGGAAGTCTGTTACAACAGACCAATGAGTCTTAAACATTATCCAACATGGTTATTGTCAGTAACTCATAAATCCTCCAAATATTCCAGCTGGCAAACCCAAACTATCCATGTAACACCGCATCCTCCTGCAACTAGAAATACCAGCACTGTTGTAAAAAAGAGCAATAGAACCAGTTTCATCACAATTTCACGGTACTGGGGTGTATTCACTATACTTACTTATTCCTCAAAAAGGAAGGATCTCTCAATTTAGTTTTCAGACCACTAAATCATTACAAAATCAGAGTATTTCCATATAGTCACTCTTCAAGAGATCATCTCTTTATTAGAAAAGAGGAGACTTCATGGCAACCTTTGATCTAAAGGACACCTATTTTCATATACCGATTCATCCTGCAAACAGAAAATACCTTACATTTCTATTTCAGGGAAATCGTTGGCCGTTCAAAGTTCTTCACTTTGAAATCACTACAGCACCAAGAGTATTCACAAAGTGCTTAGCAGTTGCATCTGCACACATCTGCGCAGGGAAAACTCGTGCCTTCCCTTATCTAGACAGTTGGCTAATCAAAGCAAATACTTTCATACTTTGCAAATATAACGCTTGAGACGCTAAATTAATTACAACTAGGGTTCAATGTCAACCTACAAAAATCTCATCTACAGCCAGCTACCATTTAAGGGTTTCTAGGGGTCACGCTCCACACAAATCTAGCGTTCGCATCCTCAAACAGACAAAATACACAATGTTCTAACGTTCATTAATTTCAAACAGGAACTCACATTCCAGCCAAAATATTTCCCAGTCTTTTGGGCATGACGGCATCATGTATTTACATAGTCCCACATGACAGACTCCACATGAGACCTCTACAACGTCTCTCCCAGCAATGGACTCGATCTCTGGACCAACTTCACGATCTAGTGTTGGTAAACACTCGCGTATCATTCTGTGCAATGGTGGAATCCACAATCTATCCAAAGGACGGCTGTTTGAAGACCCAGTTCCACAAATAACTCTAACAGATGCATCTCTAACGGTATGGGGAGCACATCTCCACAACCTTACTATTCAGGGACTATATGATTTCAAACTCGAGAAGCTCCGGTATCCATCACCTAGAGCTGCAAGCTGTTCATCTATTAATCAAAGCCTTACTAATTCACCGACAACACAAAGTTGTCCTTATTTGAACAGACAATATGACAACGTATTTACAAAAACGGGGGGGGGGGGGGGGGGGAGAGACACTCCAATTATCTCACTTAGCTCAGAAAATATGGATGTTAGCAATACACCAACATTCCTCTTTCAGGAGAACATTTCCCAGTTACAAGCAATCAGATTGTGGACTTTCTGAGCAGATCACAACAACAAGTCCCAAATGGGAAATTCATCCCAATGTTCTTCAACCATACTGAGAATTCCTAGAGGTAGACCTGTTTGCAACAAAAAAAAGTGAAATGCCCACACTTAGCAAGCAGATATCCCCACCATCAGTCCAAAAGCAATGCTCTATTGATTAACTGATCCGGGATATTTGCATACGCTTTTCCACCTCTCCCACTACTTCCATTAGTGGTCAGGAAACTCAGGCAAACTTCACCTACTAGGATACTAATAGCTCCCACATGAGCTTGAGAACCGTGGTTTTGCAGCGTGAATCTTTATGGATTCACTATGCTGTGCATTATTCCGCCATCTAGTGATTGGGTCCAGAATTGTAGTCGTTTTTTTTTTTGTTTTTTTTTCGGTGGGCCTCGACATACCACCATTTGGTGTCCTTCGCGACGTTGACGTGTTTCCTCCAGAAGCTCCCACCTTTGGTCTCCATCTTCAGATTCTTTTTTCCGCCGTTGGGTCTTGATCGTTGTGAAGAGTTCCAGAGTTTTTGGAAGAGGAATCAAGAAAAATCGTAGAAAATCACGAAAACAAGTTTTCAGCTACAACAGACTACAGGTCAGGTAACCGGGACGACTAGGGAGAAAGTTTACAACCAAGATCTCGACGTTCTACGGAAAATACGCTCGCAGGGGGCTCCCTGAGCGCGAGGATGGATTAAACACCGTTCAAGTTTTGCACCAATTGCCGCCACAAATACGCCCAGAAGGACCAGTATCCAGTCTGCAACCTCTGCTTGCTGCCCGACCACGGCAGCGAAGACTGCAACGCGTGCTTGGCGTTTACACCCAAGACCCTCAGAGTAAGGGAGATGCAGAGAAGGGTGAACCAGAACATGCAGCGGCAGGGACCACCTCCATCGCTCTGAGACGTGGGCCTCTCCAGTGGAGAGGTCAACATCGCTGAAGGACTGCACGGTCAACGAGGTCCATAAGACGTCGAAGGAGGTAAGGGAGTCGTCGACCCCTAAACACTCGAGCGACACTCAAAAGGGTGAAGCTAAAGCCCCGTGCGACACTCTAAGTGAAGCGAAGTCCTCGAAGGGAGCATTGCTGCCGAAACACTCGAC
Source organism: Triturus cristatus (assembly GCF_964204655.1). Taxonomy (NCBI): domain Eukaryota; kingdom Metazoa; phylum Chordata; class Amphibia; order Caudata; family Salamandridae; genus Triturus; species Triturus cristatus. The sequence goes on along the minus strand of NC_140580.1, from coordinate 229,456,583 downwards.
GAAGGCAACTGCAACCAAGGACAGTCAGCAGAACGGATCCTTCGAAAAGGATTCCCAATCGGCAAAAGCCCTCAAAACCTAGGTCGTCGAAGGTTGCCCTCAAAAAGGACACCTCTGCGCTGAGAAAGGAAGGGCTAACATCGTCGTCGACGGCCCCGAAAAGAGGCTCTCCAACCCTAAACGCCGAACATGCCACCGAGATGGAGAGGAAAAAGAGGAGGCTCTAGGCCGAAATGGATTTCGACAAGATGAAGCTGAAACCCACGATCTAAGTCTAAAGAGACCGCCGAAAACACCCGAACCAGTCGAGTAACAGGGGGACAAATTATTTCGAGGGAGAAGGCGACGAGGATCTGCAATCCTACCGGGACTCTACTTCCTCGGAGGCACAAGAACTAGACTGGCAAGACCTTGACGCCGAATCGCCGGAAGAAGGAGTAGACACTTAGCCTTCGAGGCCCTCGCTGCCAGACGACATTGGGGTCTAAAACATGGTCGTCCAAAAGGCTGCACAAAAGTATGGAATAAAAATGGAAGAGCAGACCAAAGCATGCTTTCTCCTGGAGACTCTACTGCCTCAACAAACTAGGAGCCTATTCCTGCCCATGCTACCTAGTGTGCTGGATCAAGGAAGAGAGGCCTTTAAGGAACCAGCAGTATGCAAGGCTGTGACTCCAAGAACCGAGAAGTATAAACATTCTTCAAAGGACCCTGCATACATCCAAGGGTCTGTACCAGCTGACTCCATAAATGCATTAACGACTAGGAAGAGGGCCAATGTGCCCACTAATGTCGGACCACCTCCAGACAAGGAGTAGGAGGATGGATCTCTCGGGGAGTGAGGTGGATAGAAATGCGGCAATCCATTGGCGCATCGCAAACTCAAACGCCCTGATCAACAGGCACGCATACCAACACTGAGAAAGTGGGGCAGCTCCTAAAGCCTCTTCCAGATCAGTATCAACAAAGAGCAGCTCACCTGGTAGAAGGCAAAAGCATGGGGAACACGTCTAAAATATGCATTGGATGCTGCAGAATCGTCGTGCAGACTAATGATGATGGGAGTGACTGAGCAGACACGCATGGCTCAGAATTTCAGGATTCAAGCCAGAGGTGCAAAAGCAACATCCTGAATACACCTTTTAACAGAGAGCAACTGTTCGGCACACCAGTTGACGATAAGTTGACGCATCTCAAGAAGGATGAGACGGCAAGGTCCATGGGAGAGCTACAGTTCAGAGGGATGAGAAGGGGTACAACCACGAGAAGGCCAGGTGGTACACGAGGCAACGTGCCTACCACATCGCACCAGACGTTCCAGCAAGGCTACCAAGGGAACAACGAAGACCAGCAGCAGCAGGGACAACAGCAGCAGCAGAACTGGCAGTACCAGCCCCGGGGACAGTCCTTTCTAGGGCGAGGAAGCGGACAAGGACAAACATGAAGGGGAGGCTAACAGCCCTCATCCAAGTGACTTCACCAGGAAACAGAGCCCCACCCTAGCAAAACCTCGGGGTGGGCAGAAAAACATAGGAAAACTGCAGCCGAGCGTTCAATGACACAGTACCTCGAACACTCTACACCAGTGGGGGGGAAGAATAAGAAACTTCCTCCAGGAATGGAGGAAGATCACATCATACAAAAGCATACTAAACATCATACAATACGGATACTGTATAGTTAGAAAGACAACCTCCGAACAGAAAACCAAGAAGCAAAGCACACTCAGCAAAGGAGCTCTCGTTCTTGCAACTAGAGGCGCAAGAACTGCTCAGCAAGGAGGCAATAGAGGTGGTGCCGCAAAACCAAAGGAACAAAGGGGCTTACTCAACTTACTTCCTGGTGCCAAAGGTGGACGAAACACTAAGACCTATCCTGGATCTAAGGTTTCTGAACAAATTCATAAAAACACAGATTCAAGATGACTTCCCTACAAGAGGTAATACCACAAATATAACAAGGACTTCATGGCTACTATAGATTTAAAGGACGCATACTTGCATATCCCCATCAACTACAAACACAAGCGCCCGCTAAGGTTTGTGATCAACCAAAGCCAATACCAGTTCATAGTACTGGCATTCGGCCTAAAATCCGCACCAAGGGTGTTTTACAAAAGGCCTGGCAGCTGTCGCGGCACACCTACGAAGGCAAGGAATACACGTATACCCCTATCTCGACGACTAGCTCGTAAAGGCAAGTTTGTACAGCCAATGCAAACTACACATCCAGCAGGTCATACGAACGCTTACACGACTGGGTTTCTCGATCCATTGGGAGAAATCTTTAACCGAACCAGAGCAAATCAAGATATTCTTAGGAGCAGAGATCGACACCATGCAGGCCAAAGTGTTTCCCAGCAGGAAGAGAACATTGGCTATACTGAAGGAAACCCGTCAGTACCACAAGGGGCAAGTCCTGACAGTGAGGGCGGTGAGCAAGCTAATTGGAATGAAGGCGTTGTGCATTCACCTAGTCCTAAATATTCGAATACACATGAGGCCATTCCAGGAATAGATACAGCAGCAATGGTCACAGGCAACTGGGAGTTGGGAAGATCTAGTGGTTGTCACACACGCAGTTTATCAGGAAATAGCGTGGTGGAACGAACAAAACCTATCGCAGGGAAAACCATTCACACAACCAACTCAGTGACCATCACGACGGACGCCTCCTTGCTGGGGTGGGGTGCACACATGAACAAGCTCAAGGTGAGGGGGCTCTGGTCGCAACAGGATGCGGTCAAGCACATCGACTACCTGGAACTAACACCAGTGTTCCTAGCCTTAAAAGCTTTTCAAAAGGAGCTGTACGGAAACAGGGTGTTGATCCAAACAGACACTACGACCATGTTCTACATCAACAAACCAGGAGGAACACAGTAGCGCTATCAGGGCTAGCACAGGCGATATGGACATGGGCCATTGCACTGAGAATAAACCTGCTAGCAATAAATCTCCCAGGAACGGACAATGTGGAAGCAGACCGACTCAGCAGGCAGATGCCAGCATCTCACAAATGGGAGATTAACCGTAATTACAGAAAGTATTCCGGAAGTGGGGTACACCACAAATGGACTTATTTGCAACACACCGAAATGCCAACACTTCGCATCCAGACAACCAGACCATCGGTCACAAGGGAATGCGCTATGGATAAGTTGGTCTAAGACATTTGCATACGCTTTTCCCCCGATACCACTGATACACAGGATACCCAACAAATGCAGGATAGCAACGTGTCACAGATACTGATAGCACCTCAGTGGGCCAGACAGTCATGGCTCTCACAAATAGTGGAGATGGCGCAGGCACCAGCACACAGGTTCCCAAGACGAAGGGACCTGTTAACAATGCAGAACGGGAGGGTGCTACACCCAGAGCCAGAGAGCCTGGCGGCATGGTTCCTGACAGTTCGCACACCTCAAGCTACCGGCGAGCACAATGGCAGTGCTCAGGGAGGCAAGAAGGCCTACCACAAGGAAATGCTATATAGCAAAGTGGAAAAAAATTCTCAGAATGGTGCATTAGAGAAAAATTGCAAAGAGATTGCAAGGGAGTCAACAGTACTGAAATATTTAACACATCTACTGCAAAGTAAACTAAGCTACACATCCCTAAGGGTACACCTAGCGGCGATTGTGGCTTACACAAGAGGAGATACTGGGAAAAGTTTCTTCACCTCACAAGTAGTAAAGATTTCTAGAAGGGGCAAAGAGAATCTCCCCTCCAAACAGGATGCCAGCACCAGCATGGAACCCCATTGTAGTGCTGACCCAATTGATGAAGGCAACATTCGAGCCAATGCACAAGACTACACTGCACACGCTAAAGACTGCCTTCTTAGTGGCTATCGCATCACTACGAAGAGTGAGTTGCAGGCGCTAACACTTCAAGAGCCCTACCTGCAGATACAGTGATAGGATTGTAATGAGAACAGACCCACACTTCATGCCAAAGGTGGTGTCTCAGTTCCACATCAACCAAACAATCCAAATACCTAGTTTTTTTCCAAAAACCAAGCACAGAGCGCTGCACACACTGGGCGCCAGGAGGGCGATGATGCACTATATCGAAAGGACAAAGGAGTGCAGAAAGACGAGGCAACTTTGTTTCCTTCGCAAGCTGTTTTTTGGGACGGCCAGTTACCAAAAATACCATTGCCCAATGGATTGCACAAACCATACAACTATACCACAAACAAGCTGGGCAACTGTTACAAGGAGCAGCTCATGCTCACTCAACGTAGAAGGGAGCAACCATTGCATTTCTGGTCAACACACAGATTCAAGACATTTGCCAAGCTGCAACATGGTCTTCAGTGCACGCGTTCACTAAGCACTATTGTGTGGATATCCGAATGAACAAAGAAGCGCAAGTGGGACAGAAGGTCCTACAACACATATTCAGTAACCAGTGCTAATCTTCCACCCAGCCACCACAATAAGGACAAATGCTACAAAGTCTATGCACAGCATAGTGAATCCAGAAAGATTCACGCTGCAAAACGTATAGTTTCCTACCTGTCTGTGTAGGTTTGCAGCTTGAAGACTTTCTGGATTCCCTAGCGAACCCACCCTCCTCCACCAGAAAGATGAGTCGGGAGGAAAGGGATTACATACAAACAAGACTTTAGAAAATAAGAGGAAAAACAAGAATAACACAAGACAAGAAAAAAGAATGAGAAGATGGCGACCAAAGGTGGGAGCTTCCGGAGGAAGCACATCAACGTCACGCAGGATACCAAATGGTGGTATGTCGACGCCTACCTGGGCCACGAAAAAGACAATTCCAGACCCAACCACTAGATGGCGGAATAATGCTCAGAATAGTGAATACAGCAAAGTCTTTAAGCTGCAAAACTATACCGACAGGTAAACTGTTTTCAACACTCATGGAATTATCTCTAGTCCCACACGAGAAGCTCACCTCAACACACGCCTCCTCACGCAGAAGCATGGAACATTAAGACATCCCTATCCCAAAGAAATGAGTCTTGCAATTTGGCTCCTGAAGTCTGATAGGATATTTAAATGTGCCCCAAGACTGTATGAACATTCTTTAAGAAGCTCTTAAACCAACTACAAGGCAATGTATTGCAGCAATATGGAAATATTTTGTTATATTATGTCAGACAAAACGCTAATCCTCTTCAAGCAAAGGTACAAACACATTTTTTTATGCCTATTGCAATTATAAACTGCTCGGTTAGCATAAGCTTCTATAAGATTACGTCTTGCAGCTATTGCCGCAGATCTCCAGAATAGACAACACATATCGGTGTTTAAAATTCCTGTTATAAAAGCTTTCATGGAGGGACTTAAAAGAATAATTCCTCCTAGACTTCCACCTGCCCCAGCAAGGAATTTAAACCTTGTCCTAACCAGATTAATGGGTCCTCCTTCTGAACCATTACATTCTTGTCAGTTGCAATATCTTTCATGGAAACTTGCTTTTTTAATTGCTATTACCTCTTAGAGTTAGTGAAATGCAGGCATAAACCTTAGAGCCTTTCTTTCAACTACACAAGGCTAGGGTAGTGCTTAGAACTAACCCTAAATTTCTAACAAAATTAGTTTCCAGTTTTCATATTAGTCAATCCATTGATATACCTATGTTTATCCCGCTACCTGACACAGATAGGGCATTACACAGTTTAGTTGTAAAAAGGGCATTATTGTATTATATAGACATGACTAAATCATTTAGGAAAACAATTGTTTGCTTTGCACCTCCTTGTTTAGGGAAAGCAAGTTCGAAATAAGGTATTTTAAGATGGATAGTTAAATGCATACAGACATGCTATCAGAGGCTAAACTACTTTTACTTGTTACACCAAAAGTACTCTCCAATAGGAAAATTGGAGTTTCTATGGCTTTTTTAGGAAACATTCCTATTTCTGATATTTGTAAAGCAGCAGCATGGTCTACTCCACACACTTTCATAAAACGTGTGGATGTATTTGCACACCAACAGCCTGATGAGCAGAAAATCTGGATTTTATTAAAGACACGGAGGCTAAGGCACACATGCCTCAAACGGATTGTTACATATCCTGTAAGCATCTGTTCTTGGTATGTAGTGCTGTAGATTCACATGCCCCATCCCTCTTCCACAAATTCTTGTATAGGTTGCGGTTGATATACTTTATCTCATACTAACGCATGGCCATCTCAAGTTTTACATACATAGCATTCTTTATATTCTCACCTACCCATGGCAAAACAATCTGAAGAGGATATCGATGACCATGCACAGTATTTCCTAGAGGAGTCTGTCTTGTGACTCAAAGAAAACCTCTTGGAACAAAATCTTGTAATCATACGAGCCCAACACTAGATGGCAGACTTATGTAAAGCATGTGAATCTACAGCACTACATGCCAAGAACAGATACAGGGTAATTAACTTAATCCTTACAAACTCCTCTCACTTTGCAGTCAGAGGAAAAAAATAAAGTGAATTATGTGACAACCATGCTGGGGGTACAGCTAGTGTGAAAGGAAAGGCTGTATTATGTAATTTGTCAAATGTAAATGACTGTAAATTAGTTGTCACATTTAGCAGTTATGAAAGCAAAAATAAAGCACACTTTTTTGTAATTCTTAAGTGTGATACTATTAATCTTTATTTCTATCAAAACAAAGCAAGACACTTGGTGATGCACAATAAAGGAATATGCCCTGAAACCATATTGCCATACATTTGTGGGCAGTATAGTTTTGTCAGTAAAACTGCATGTCAGCATAGTCTCCATTTCAATGGGAAATAGGTGGTCTGTAAATGAGTGTGCTACAACATGATACTTTAGTTACAGTAAAAAAACATCCGCCTAATGTCCATTAAAGCTAGATGAGTCATGGAGGTTTGTCGTTCTAAAAATTGTGTTGTGGCTCTAAAGTTTTGGAACCACTGTTCTAGAGGCAATTTACTTTCTTTGCAGAGTGTTATGGGTAAGTGTAGCTTTGAAGTGCCTTTGAAATTGTGTACTTTGTCTAAAAACAATTTTCAGGGTCTCCATATTTCTTCCTTACACATTTGTGCTTGCAGTGAGCCTGTGATTCACTTTTCCTCTCTTAAAACTGATAAGGAGTTGCTTGACAAGTGATTCCCGTAGGAGTTTTCCAAAGTATATTAGAAATGACTCTTTGCACAAGTTGCTTCCAGGTTTCCAGAGGAATATATTTTCCTTTAAGGGTAAGGTTGTGCATAACATTGATGTATGCGGTTCCTTCAGGTTATTTTGGTTCTTACAAAGGCAGTTTGTATTATGGGCAAGTTCTGTGTTTAAAGCTGCAGGCGTACATGTAGCGCGGTTGTGAGTTTCTTCTGAGAGTCTGGAAGCAGTTACTGATGAAAGTAAAATGCAATGCTTGGTTACCAGTAATACATGCTTCCTCCATTTTCCTTAAAGGTGCAGAACTGGTCCTGTCAACAGGCCTACAACACGGAAGGGGGTGGGGAGGGTGAGCTAAGTATTACTAATACTAGTTTCCTGATTGTAACCAAATTGGAACAAATAAATATTGGTAGTCTTTCTAATTGTTTTTTCTCAAAGTATCAGACATCATGATTAAAGTTTTTTTTTTTTACTTTAGAATTTCTACTGGAAGTACCTGATTTTGGATGAAGGGCACCGGATTAAAAATATGAACTGCCGCCTGATCAGGGAGTTGAAACAGTTTAGCTCGGACAATAAACTTCTGCTAACTGGCACTCCCTTACAGAACAATCTAGCAGAGCTGTGGTCACTGCTAAATTTCCTGTTGCCTGATGTGTTTGATGACCTAAAGAGGTAGGCTTGTTTTCTGTTATCTATTGCAGAGGGCTTTATTTTGAAATCCGTACAGTATGACTTTTCTTCATTCTTTTAGAAATGTCATTTCACATAAGCTTCCCAATCCATCTTTCACAAGAGGGCACATCTTAAGTTGGGATAAGTGTTAGTAATTGTCCACTACACTGTTCACAGTGCAAAATAAACTACCGTATGATCAAAGATTTGGATTTTGACAGAGGTTGTCAAAATGTTTGTCGAAGGAAATCACCTCCATCCCTAGGTTTTCTGTAGCCAGATTTCAAAGTGAAGCATTCGAACTACGTTGGTTTCCATGATTATTAAGCTGCCGGCTCTAAGTCCCTACTCCTCTGTAATAACCCTAAAATGGATAATGAATTGATACAGTACTCAGTTTGTATTAGATACAAAACCTTTTCCAAAAATAATACAAATGTAAACACTTTAATCCATATAAAGCAGTTGCAGTCCGTGGTGGTTGACTAATCCTCTCAAGTTGCTGTAACTGATTTGTTTTATTGATATAGAAGCCAAAAAGAAAGATGCATATAAATTGATTACTTACATCACCTATTGAGACACATTCTGAAGTTCTGGCAGTCGCTAAATTCCAAATAAATGAATAACAAACTACCACACAGTGATATTTAGCCTGAACATAAGGTGGGCGGTATTGCCAAAGAAATTGTATTATTGGCTGAGTTCTAGAAGAAGATAGTATTGGTGGAGGCTAAGACGGGTGGCTTAAGGGAAATCTCTTTTTCCACTAAAGGAAAGTGGATTATTATGTGATATGGTGGTAATACACCTCACCATGTAATAGTGCCTCAATCCTAGTCCGATCCAGTTAGGTTTCTTTAAATAACACCTTTAGCTCAGTGCTGGGTAGCTGTGACATGGATCAGTCAGGCTTAGTTGAAGGAACACGTGTAAACGATTTAGAAGTACCAAAGTAGGTTATTAAAATACACCACACAATAAAAATGTGACATCAATTTATATAAAAAAAGTTAATTTTTATCTTAAACACTAAATTGACCAAAATCTATGGAGGGGAACCAGAGATGATTAAAAAAAAAAAAAAGATACATTTCTTTTTACTTCCAATAGATCTTTGCAATTGGCATTGCAGTTCCTGAGACAACGGACTAGTTCAACTACCATTCCTCTCTTGGATTGGCCTCAATGAGTTGGGAGCCAGTCGCAGGGACCACTTAAGTCCAGGCAGACAGTTGTCGGGTCCAGCAGTCTCTGGGTTTTGATGAGGGGGATGCTGGAGATGCTGTAGCTGTGGAAGAGATGCTGAGAATTTCTGAGGCTTTCCCGGGTTCGGGGGGGGGGGGGGGTGGAATTCTTCAAACTAGAGGTCATCTGTTGCTTCAGGGCTAGATTTCTCACAATGCCCCAGTTGAGTCCAGTGCAGGTCCAGTTGCCACTAGTCTCTGGTTATAGCAGTCTTCAGCTATTGTCCACAGGTGAGTCTTTCTTGTAGGAGGACATGGGTCAAACTTTGGCCAGGGGTCCCTCGGACTTGGGAACACCTTGTACAGGTTAGGGCTCTTTCCCAGCAGGCATTTTGACTTCCAGTGGTGGGCAGGCGATCCTGGGCAGCTGGGATCTCACAAGTGCATGCTTCCTTCAGCATTTGTGCCCTTGGTGTTTAACCGAAGACTTTAAGCCTAGCCCTCGTAGTCTCCTCTTCTAGAATGAGCACAGGCAGCGCATGCGCTGTCTCTTCCAGATATGCTGTATTTAGTCTGTGGACTTACAGCCTGCCATTGCCTTTTTATTTATCCCTTGGATTGTTAAAAAATGCTTGCTTGCTAGTGGTTAATCCGTCCTCTTTGTCCCTCATGTTTCCTCCCACAGCAGTGCCTACCTACTGGTTTCATTCAAATTCAGTGCTTATCTGATCGTTTTGAGATACTACTTTTTCCTTTCTTTCCTCCTCGTGTTTGTGCGAGCTTCGCTTTTTTTGGTTCCTGTTGCATTTGAATGGCAGCGTGTTTCCCCTTATGCTTTTGTGGCAGCTTAGTCGTTTATATTAAAATATTTAAGTCAGAAAAAGGCAAGTTATCGTGTGTGCACACCTTTAAAAGCTTTTCTCCCCTCCTCCTTCCCATCTATGAATGCTCTGTCCACAAATCACTTCCTTCAGAGTCGCTGCTTTCAACCCCCTTTGGCCTTTGATGTCTCACAATTGGTTATAATCTGTGTTCCAAAGTGGACGGCCCATAGGATCTTTTCCGAGCCTCTGTGCATTACACGTTCATAGTCAGAACAGTTTGTTTTTCAGCCTCACTCAGCCTGCATCAAGAGACCGATCTGTAGGCCCCAGAACAGGCTTCATGTTGAAGATCCTAACAGTGCATATTTCTAAGAGCGGGTAGCGCTACAAAGTCGTCCCAGATGAACGGTCACTGTACTCTCTCAACTGTTTAATAACCGCATGCGCCTCTTTTGGCAGATGGTGCCCATTAGTAGAGCTGTGAATCTCCGTGACATAGGCCACACGTGAGTTGTGGCTGCGTCAGATTCCTGGTTCATCCCCCGGGATGGAGTGAATTACACATACCGTATGTGTGCACAGTCTCTAGCTTGGTAAATTTCTTTCACATACTTGGAAAAAAAAATGTGTGCACTGATAATCAGCAGCTATATTCACTATAATAAGGAAGCCCGTGGGAGACCGCATGGAAAACTGGTCTCGCCACATAAATGTATATTAAATGTAGAAAAAAGTTGAACCTACAGCTGCTACTGTGGGTTTGCTGCACAGGAAGAAAACGTCAGCTGTACTGCTAAAGATCACACAGTATCTTCAGGAAAACAAAGGCACGGGATCACATCGTAATTCAAATGACATTTCTTCACCGTTCCAGTGCCTGTAGCTCTGCCTGTTTTTTTTTGTTTTTTTTCTTGGAGAGGTGGTTGTTGGTTGTTGGTGGGGTACGGAGTGGGGCAACGAGTGTAGATGGTGGTAGGATGGACTCGTATTGTTCGTTCATATGGATGCTTCCAGTCATCCGGGGCAGCAACATCTGCTGCTTTACGATTCAAACTTGATCTATTTTTTGCATACACGCGATGCACAAAACTTAAAATATAAAACACTATTGATCAATAGGTAAATAAAAAAAAAGTAACCTTTAAAAAAAAATAAAAAAATTGTGAATGTAAAGATGGAAACTTAGTTTGTGCAGTTAACATATGTATAAATTACTTACCTGTAATCCTAGTTCTCTTCCAGGGGTATCCTCATCAGTCACAAGCACTGAATATTCCCGCCCATGTGCGGGGACCCAGGAAATAACAGAAAATATTTATGAAAAACATACAAACAGCGCGAGTAATCCGTTCCTACAATGCCTGGAACTTTGTCACCGGCTAGGTCTTCGTGTGAACTTCGACAAGTCAACTCCAGAACCCACACAGAGAATGCATTATCTAGGAGCTCTGGTAGACTCCGAGGTAGGAAAAGTGTTTCCTTCGGAGGCGAGACCGTTTTCCATCACACAGAAATGCTGGCTAATTCTGGGCAACAGAATGCTGTCGGTTTGTCAGATTGCCTCTCTGTTAGGGTCAAAGGCATCCTGCATTTTCCTGGTCCCCAATGCCAGACTACGAATGCGTCCTCTACAGCAGGATCTGGAGGAAAAGTGGGATCAGACGGATCGTTGGGAAGACAGAATAAGTCTCTCAAACGCAGCAAGAGCATCCATTTCATGGTGGATGAAAAAGGAGAATATGCAAGTAGGGGTACCTTTTCATCAGGTGCCTCCCTCTCAGACACTAATCACGGACGCCTCTCTCCTGGGCTGGGGTGCCCACATGGGTTCTCCTCAGACACAAGGGCAAAGATCAGCGAGAGCGTGCTCATATCACATACATGCTGGAGCTGAGAGCAGTTCACCTAGCCCTCAAGGCCTTCCTTCGTTTCAGGCAAGCTCAATCTTGGTACAGACTGACATTACCACCACCATGTACTATCTGAACAAACTGGGGGGGACTTGCTCTCGCACCTTGTCTCTGGAAGCTCAAGCTTTCTGGCATTAGCTCCTGGCACCGAACCTATCTATCACAGTTATACACCTGCCAGGAGAACAGAACTCAAAGGCAGATGCTCTCAGTCTCGACACTTCGCAGACAGACAAGACTGGGTGCTCAACGACGAAGTCGTAGAGGACATTTTCCAGGCTTGGGGCCGACCCAGCATCTATCTCTTCGCGGACAATGAAAATACAAAATGCCAAGACTTCGCCTCGAGGTTCCACCGGCCAAGGTTGAAGGGGAATGCCCTTTTGATAGACTGTTCAGGGGCATTTGTGTACGCCATTCCACCACTTCCGCTCATCCCGAAGGTGGTGACCAAACTCTCACTCGTACACGAGAATGATCTTGATTGCCCCGGACTGGCCGAGACAATGGTGGTACCCGCACCTACCGCACCCGTCAGAATGCCCACACAGGAGACTTCCGTGCAGACCGGACATGCTGTCCAAGATGAATGGGAGGATTCATCACCCCAACCTTCCCTCCCTGAACTTGGCAGCATGGCTCCTGAGGTCCTCCAGTATGGACATTTAGGGCTGCCTCAAGACTGCATGTCCATCTTAAGAAGCAAGGAGGCCATCCACTAGGCATTCCTATGCGTGCAAGTGGAAACGTTTTTATATGTGGTGCGTTCAAAACAGTTATAACACAACGAAGGGACAGGAGGAAGTAATTTTACCATACCTGCTTTACCTAGCTAAAGCGGGTTTGAATTTTCCCTCCTTTAAGGTGCACTTAGCTGCTATCACTGCATACAGGCGCTCTCCTTCTCAACCTTCTTTCTTTCAGCTACAGGTTGTGAAAGACTTCTTACCGGGTCTGAAAAAGGTCTACCCTCCGGTCCGGCCTCCTTCACCGCCCTGGGAGCGGGAGCTGAACCTGGTGCTATCATCATTGATGAGTCCATCTTTCGAACCCATTCACAAAGCATCTTTACAACACCTCACGTGGAAGGTGGCTTGCCTGATAGCGATCACCTCGGTTCACAGAGTGAGCAAAATACAGGCCCTCTGCTCAAAGGAACCTTACACCGTTCATAATCTCAATAGAATGGTATTAAGAACTCATCCCTCCTTCCTTCCGAAGGGGGTGTCGGATTTTCATGTGTATCGGACCATATCTCTACCGACCTTTTTCCCTAATCCCTCCACTCCAGCTGAGAGGGCTTTACACTTACTTGACGTAAAGAGTTTAAAAATTCTATCTGGATAGGTCCGATTCCATGAGGAAATCTCATCAACTATTCGTTAACTGAGTCGATCAGAACAGGTTTTCTAGCCTCAAAGCGATCCATCTCCAGATGGATAGTTTCATGCATCAAGTTAGCTTAGCAGCTAGTGCAGAAGCCTCTTGGGTTTACTCCCAGGGCGCATTCCACAAGAGGAAAAGCGGCTACAACTGCTTTCCTTCATAACGTGCCTATATCTGAGATATGTACGGCAGCAACCTGGAGGTCCGTCCATACATTTATAAGGCATTATTGTTTAGATTCAGACACCAGAGCAGATACCCAAGTAGGCCAGGCCTCCTTGAGGAATCTGTTCAACAGCTGATTGCGGCTGTTTGTTGTACCTTGAGTCATTCACTTTCATTTGCCTGCATGTGGAAGATGGGCTTGCTATTCTATTAAGTGCTTATGACTAATGATGAGGATCCCCTGGAAGAGAAGGATAAGTTACTTACCTGTAATCCTAGTTCTTTATCAGGGCTATCCTCATCAGTCATAAGCAACCCACCTGCCTCCCCAGGCAATTGAGATTTTCTTCATTGTTAATGGATATCCTGGTGCCCTGTTCTTCAGGGTTACGCAAAGAACTGATCTGTCACCCCTGAGGCATGATGGGAAGCTAGGGGTCATGGCTGCCTTAAAGGCACGGTGCCAGTTTTGTATGAAAATGCTTTCATTTTCTATGCTATTGGTTTACAATGCAGCCTGTAGGCTAACAAGGTCTGCTTTATTTTGTAGTTTTCTTCATGAGGTTTACTTGTTAAAAACAGAGTTCAAGTGCTACTTGCCCTTTAGTGTTTTTTATATAGATTATGTATTTTGCAAAAGCAGTTAATGTGTTTATTACATTGTTTAGCCTCCTTTTAGGGTTCACGAAGATGCCTCGGCGGTGTAGTGCGGCTGCCACCACTGCCATGCATTTCGTGAACACTCGGGGAGCTGACTTCAACCCGAAGGGTGGCACTTTGAACTGGTAGTGTTGAGATCCCACTAGGAATCTGAGATATTGTCTGTGATGTTGACTGACCGGAACGTGACAGTAGGCATCTTGTAGATCCAGCAAACACATCCAATCTCCCTGCCTGAGATGTGGATATATTTGATGGAGAGCCAACATGCAAAACTTCTTTGATTGATTTGAGTGTTCACAGATCCAGAATGGGTCTGTACTCTGTTTTCTGACCCTTCTTCTTTATCAAGAAGTATCTTGAGTAGACCCCTAGTCCTCGCTGAGATATGGGCACCTTCTCGATGGCTGACTTTAGTAGAAGGGTGGAAACTTCGCTCTGCCATTTCTTTATCTGATGGCACGATGATTGAACTGGGGTTGGTGTCAAACAGAGTACCCATTGTGCAGTGTAGCTAACACCCACTGGTCTTTTGTGATAGCTCGCCTCTCTTCGAGATGATTTGCAATACTCTACACCACCACCAGACCACCCCCCCCCCCCCCCCGGAGTGGTGAACGGCGATGGGGGAAGTGGGCACTCATTGCTTGGTCTGCGTCTTAGCGGAGGTGTTGGACTGAAGCTGGTTCCTTCTACCTCTGGGGGGGACGCTGGCCTTGGTATTGTGACCTTTGCTGTCCTTGCTGATCCTGGTTTTTCTGCCAATTAGTGGTTTGAATCCTCTGTCGGGAGGATCGCCGGTTGTAAGGCCTGAATCGTTTGTGGAACTTCTTCTCCAGACCCATGGCTTTTAGTGTGTCTAGCTCCGTCTTCATCCGGGACATTTCTTCATTGGTGTGTGCCCCGAACAAAGATGATCCGGAGAAGGGGAGATTGAGGATCCTAGACTGTGCCTCTGGTTTGAGCGCTGAGTCGGAGCCAGGAGATTCTCCTTGCGCATATTCCATAGGCATGAGCCGAAAGAGTAGCTCCATCAGCTGCAGCGCTGATAACTTGGTTAGCCACCAAGCTGCCCTCATGCAAGATCTCATAAAAATCCTTGTGATCTTCTTGTGATAACTTTTCTGTGAAACTTTGCAGGGAGTCCCATAGAGACCTGTCATACCGGCCCAAGAGCCGAAGCATTCAACTCCATCATAGATGCTGATGTGCCACATATCTTTCTTCTCCACGAATCCTGTGTCTTACTTTACTTATGTGGAGGAACAGTAGAGGAGGAAGCAATAGCATTGGTCTTTTTTGCTGCAGCGATTATCACTGAATCGGTGGAGGATCAGATTTGAGGAAAAGTGGGTCTTCTACCGGTGAACGGTATTTCTTCAAAATCCTATCCGGTGCGGTCTTGAGTGTCTCCGATGTGAGGAAAATGTCCATAACTGGTTCTATTAAACCTGGTACCAATGGCAGCAGGGGTCTAGATGCTGTCCTTTGGTGTAAAGTCTCAAAAATAACAGAAGACTAACTGTAGAGTCTGCATCGGGATGTTTAGTTTCACCGCACCCCTGTCCAGCACGTCCTGAAAAGTGCTAATGTCATCCACCAGAGACGCTCGACGGCAGACTGTCAGTCATAGCAGGTGAATAGTCTGTGACGTGTGTGTGTGTGTGTGTGTGTGTTGCACCTTCTCCTTCTGGATCTAGATTTTCTTTTGTGAAAGTGCGCAGGAGTGCGACTGCGATCCCTGGCTCTTGATGGAGTACGCTCTCTATCCTCTACCTGTACCAGACGAGCCAATGGAGTACTGTTGTGCCCTTGTTGTTAGAGCAGTGGCCCAGTGATGTAAGGGTCTGTGCCATCTAGGCGAAAGATGGCTGGAAGGCGATCTTTGCCCTTCTCGCCCCTCAGGAGAATGTGGAGGAGGCGGGAGAGTTTTCTTTCTTGCACAGGCCTGGTCGGCAAAACTTGATGTTCCCTGGACACTGGACTGATGGACTTCGAGATCACGACATCCGGGGATGTTGATGTTGAAACCTTGAGAGCTGGGGGGAACCTGTTCTCAACGTCGGTGACTTGGACAGGCATACCGGACGTGAGTCCTCTTTGCACTGGTGCCTCGACATTGATCTGGAACGTCTCTGGACAGATTGGCTTCTCGACATCGATTCTCGGTGATGAAGCTTGCCCCGACATCTGCTTTCTCTTCTTGGACGGAGGACTCAATCCTGCAGTCGACCGGCCTCTGTCGAATGTCTAACTGACGCCGACAGAGTACCGTGTTTTGATGTCTGCCGCCTCTGTTCTGGAGACTGGTATGTCTACGTCGATCGAAGTGGTGCCATCGACTGAGACTTCCGCGTCAGACGTAGTCTAGGTGCCTCGACGTCGAAGATCTTTGAACTGACCCCGATGGAGACCTTCGCCTTGACGCCGATCGCCATTGATGTGGCGACAACGGAGTGATGTGCCTCGACGTCTAACGCCTGGCCAGCGTCGACGGAGACTTGCTCCTCGACATTTATAGTCACCTGGTTGACTACAACGGAGGGTCTTTAACCTTCGTCGACATTGAGCGTTGTCCATTTCTTGGAAGAATGATGCGTCGGCACCACTGTAGTCTTCGTCGACGATTTCTTCGTCGCCAGCAGCTTCGACGTATATGCCGACGGAGAACAGGTCGGGACTTTGCCTCTTGAAGTCGACCGAGTCCTCTTCTTCTTCTGCTGCCTCAATGGAGACCTACCTCTTTCAGAGAGGCCATAAAGTCAAATTCTCTCCCTGTCTTTGGTCTTTCTCGACAACTTCTTGCAATAAGTGGCAGAAGAGTGAGCATCAGGGATGCAGAGGATACACACAGGATGCGTGTCTGATCTAGCCGCCTTCTTGCCACAAGCAGGGCAAGGATCAAACAAGGAAGGCATTTCTGACAAACCTTTTCTGGAACTCAAAGGTTTCACTCACTCCAAGGCTAAAAGACTTCTAGCGAAAGCAAAGAATCTTCAAAAATATCAACTATTTTTGACAGTCAAAAAAGGAAGAGCTGTGAATCCAGGGTCCTGACTGAAGGAGCCGGAAAGAACGGACCCAACTGTCACTCCTAAGGCATGATGGGAAGCTAGGGGTCATGGCTGCTTTAAAGGCACGGTGTCAGTTTTGTATGAAAATGCTTTCATTTTCTATGCTATTGGTTTACAATGCAGCCTGTAGGCTAACAATGTCTGCTTGATTTTGCAGTTTTCTTCATGAGGTTTACTCATTAAAAACAGTTCAAGTGCTACTTGCCCTCTAGGGTTTTTTTATATAAATATTATGTATTTTTGCAAAAGCTGTTTGTGTTTATTACATTGTTTAGCCTCCTAGAGCTGCATTGGTATGAGAAAAGTGTGTGGATGCGTGTGTGTATATGTATGTGTGTGTGTGTGTGTGTGTGTGTGTATGTATGTATGTGTGTGTGGGTGTATATATATATATATATATATATATATATATATATATATATATATATATATATATATATATATATATATATATATATATATATATATATATATATATATATATATATATATATAAATTTTTTTTTGTTTTTTGAAATTCACTGAATAAACCATAGGTTTCCGGCACGTTATAGTTAGGAATTAGCATTTTAAAAACCTTAGAAATTCACTGAAAAAACCATAGGTTTCAGGGGCGTTCTAGTTAGCTGGACATTTCCCTCGTACAAAACCCTAGAAATTCCCCTGTTATAGTTAGTTCAGCTAACTATAACTCGCACCCCCACAATGCACTGCTGATGACGTCACATATTACATCAGTCATGACATGGTCAGTGACCTCACTGCTGACCTCACTGCTGACCTCACTGCTGACCTCACTGATGACCTCACTGATGACCTCACTGATGACCTCACTGATGACCTCACTGACCTCATCCATTGAGTGTTTCTGAACAGTTTTATTATGTTTAATATATATAGGGAAAGGCCTGTTGAAGAATAAGTGGGTGTACAAGTGTGTGAATGGATGATTATCTAGGTGCGTAACTGACTCTAAGTGTGTCATTAAATGTATCTTACTGCAGACTAGTGACTCAACTGTGTGAATGTCTATGTGTCTGTGTGTTGGTGTATAAGTGGCTGCATGGTTTTGTGAATAGCTATGAGTGTCTATATGGGTTATTGATTGGTTGTCTGAGTATCTGTATGGGTGCCTGAGTGTTTGTGTGGGTAGGGTGTGTGCGACTCTGTGACTAGATGTGTGAGTGGGTGATTCAGTGGGTGCATGGTTTTAAGAGTGCATCTGTGATGGACTGTATGGTTGGATGAGTGTACGTATGGGTGTGTTAGTGATTGAATGTATATCTCAGTTGTACATGTGTCAGTAACTACATATGTGAAACGCAGTGTATATGTGTGTAAGAGTATATAACTATCTATATGAGTGATTTTGAGAGTGGCTGTATGCGCCATTGTGCAATTATATCTGTCATGTGCTGTTTATTTTTCTTTGGGACACAGAATTTTAGTTTTTGCAGCGTGAATCTTTCTGGATTCACTATGCTGTGCATTATTCCGCGATCTGGTGGTTGGGTCCAGATTCGTAGTCTTTCTTGTTTTTTTTTGACGTCGTCGTGCTTCCTGCGGAAGTCCCACCTTTGGGGCGCCATCTTCAGATTCTTTTTTCCGCCGTTGGGTCTGGATAGTCATCGCGAAGCTCCAGAGTTTTAGACGAAGGAAGGAGAATACGCGAGTTTCATCGAAGGAGAACTTTTAGAAGACTACAGAGAGAAAGGTATTACAGCCGGGACGACGAAGGAGGGGATCCTCGACTCTTCGACGCCCATAGGAAAATGCGCACTCAGAGGCTCTGAGCGCAATGGACAAGACACCATTTTAAGTTCTGCCCTAACTGCCACCACAAGTACGCGCAGAAGGACCAACATCCGGTCTGCAACCTTTGCCTGCCGTTCGACCACGAGAGCAAGGACTGCAACGCCTGTTCCGCTTTCGCGCCGAAGACTCTCCGGGTGAGAGAACGTCAGAGGAGAGCCAACTTCAGCATGGAAGGCAAGGCCCCATCACTGTACGATCTGGGCCTCTCCACCGACGAAGACAACATCGCCGAGGGACCTGATGTCTTCACGGTCGCAGAGACCAATAAGAAAACGCCTGACGAGGTAAGACGCGTCGAGTACAAAACCACCAAAAGGGCCCCGAAAATCGGAAGGTGACTCTTGAAAAAATGAGTCAAAGTCCTCGAAGGAAACACCGGCGCCGAAAATTTCGACGTCCGCCAGTGGTTCAAAGGACAAAAGGCCAAGCGGATCCTTCGAGAAGGACTCCCAGGTGCTGAAGACCGCCGAGAGACAGAGTTCGTCGAAACAGACCCACGAGGTGGGACGTTCGGCGACGAAAGACAAGGCCGCGTCGACGCAAGCTCCGTCGAAGAGACCTGCGGTCGACGCCGAGCACATCTCAAGCATGGAAAAGAAAAAGACCAGGCTTGAGGCGGAGATGGAGAGCATCCTTCAGAGGAAGGAGTTTGACGAAAGAATGAAACAATTCAAAATCCCAACAGTCGTCGACGGATGTCGTTGAGATCGAGGAACAGGGAGATTTCGATGCCGAAGAGCAGTCGAGAGGTCCTGAAGAGGAGGAAGAAGGCCCCTACTATGAGGGAGAAGATGATGAAGAGGATCGGCAGTCGTTCTACAGCTCGGCGCCGTCGACGACTCAGGAGCTGGAATGGCAGGACATCGACCCCGAAGAGCCCGTGGACTCGTATCCTTCGAGGCAGTCGCCGCCAGACTACATCGGGGCTTACAACATGGTCGTCAAGAGTGCTGCAGCAGCCTTTGGTGTGAAATTGGACGAGGAGAAGCCGAACGCAGACTTCCTACTCGAAACTCTGCTCCCCATCCAGACGAGGAGCCAGTTCCTCCCCATGCTCCAAAGCGTGATGAACCAAGGGAAGGAGGCGTTTAAGGACCCGGGAACATGCCGGTCCATCACACCCAGAACTGAAAAGTACAAGCACTCCTCGAAGGATCCTCCTTACATCAAGGGATCGGTCACTGCCGACTCCATCGTTGCTTCCACGGTCAGGAAAAGAGCCAATGTGCCGGCGACCTCGGGCCCACCTCCTGATAAGGAGAGCAGAAGGATGGACCTCACTGGAAGGAAGGTAGAAAGAAACGCCGCAATGCACTGGCGCATGGCAAACTCATACGAGCTACTGAACAGACACCAGTACCAGCATTGGGATGAGATGGGGGAACTAGTCCAGCATCTCCCAGAAGAGTACCGTCAAAGGGCTTCCCATCTAGTGGAGGAAGGGAAAAATATCGCCAACTCATGCATCAAGACTGCATTGGACGGGGCGGAAACTTCGAGCAGACTGATGGCCATAAAGATCACTGAAAGGAGACGGGCTTGGCTCAGAATTTCTGGATTCAAGCAGGAAGTCCAGAATAACATACTGAACACCCCTTTCAACGGTAACGCTGTTCGGGGAAACTGTGGACGAGAAGCTCACCCAACTGAAAAAGGAAAATGAGACAGCCAGATCCATGGGGGCCCTGCAATTCAGAGGGATGCGAAGAGGCACCCCAAATCGGAGACCCTACGGAAGGGGAGGAAGCCAGCAGGGTACGTCGCACCAGACATTCCAGCAAGGGCAGCAGGGTACGTCGCACCAGACATTCCAGCAAGGGCAGCAGGGTGACAGTCACAGCCAGTAGGGACAGCAGAAGCAGAACTGGCAGTACCAGCCTCGAGGCCAGTCCTTTCGCGGGAGGGGCAACAGACGTGGCCAAAGGAGGAGAGGGGGAGACCAACCCTCATCTAAGTGACTACACACGCAAAGACGCTCACCCCCAGCATACCCCGAAGGGTGAAGCGCAATGTAAGAACACCAAGGGGGTTACACAAAACACGCGCCTACGAACATGCAACACCGGTAGGCGGAAGACTGGGCCTCTACCTGCAACAATGGAAACGAATAACCTCAGAGAAATGGGTTCTCAACGTCATACAGCACGGATACTGCATAGAGTTAGAGAAAAGGCCTCCAAACAAGAAACCAAAGAGAAGACCGTGCTCGGGTCAAGAGCTCGCTCAACTCAGGGAGGAGACACTTCATCTACTGAAAAAAGAGGGCCATAGAACCAGTGCCATGCAGAGAAAGGAACAAGGGAGTGTACTCAAACTACTTCCTGGTACCAAAGGTGGACGAATCACTAAGACCCATCCTGGACCTAAGATTCCTAAACAAATTCATAAAGATGCAAAAATTCAAAATGACATCACTACAAGAAGTGCTACCCCAAATGCGAGGCGGAGACTTCATGTCCACCGTGGATCTCAAAGACGCCTACCTGCACATCCCAATGAACAGACGACACAAAAACCTGTTGAGGTTCAACATCAACCAGGATCATTATCAGTTTACAACCCTGGCATTCGGTCTAAAGTCCGCCCCAAGGGTTTTTACAAAATGCCTTGCAGCAGTAGCAGCGTACCTACGAAGGGAAGGGATTCATGTGTATCCTTACCTAAACTACTGGCTAATCAAAGCAAGCACTCGCGACAAGTGCGAGGAGCACGCAGAACGGCTGACAAGAACACTAACGAACCTGGGTTTCTCGATACACTGGGGGAAGTCATCGATGGAACCAGAACAGGTGAAGATCTTCCTGGGGGCGAAGATCAACACCATAGACGGAACGGTCATGCCCAGCGACAGAACAACAATAGCCCTGCTGAACGAGATGTGTCTCTACCAGAAGGGGCGAGTTCTGACCGTGAGAACAGTGAGCAAGATCATGGGGATGATGGCGTCATGCATCCACCTAGTCCCCAATGTACGGCTTCACATGAGACCATTCCAAGAATGGCTGCAACAGCAATGGTCACAAGCAAGCGGGAGTTGGGATGATCTAGTGGTTGTTACGCACGCAGTGCAGGAGGAGATAGCATGGTGGAACAGGGAGAACTTAACTACAGGAAAGACCTTGATACCACCAAACCCAACTGTGACCATCACCACGGACGCATCACAAATGGGATGGGGAGCACACATGAACAAACTCAGGGTGAGGGGTCTGTGGACTCCGGCAGATGCGGTCAGACATCAATTACCTGGAATTGAAGACTGTCCTGCTAGCCCTGAAGGCCTTCCAGAAGCATACAGACGGACAATACTACTACCATGTTCTATATCAACAAGCAGGGAGGGACACAATCGTTCCCCCTTTCCACTCTGGCACAGGAGATTTGGAGAAGGGCCATCCCACTCAAGATAGACCTGCTGGCCATACACCTACCAGGGAAGGACAATGTGGAGGCAGACTGGCTCAGCAGACAGACATCGGCATCCCACGAGTGGGAGC
Source organism: Triturus cristatus (assembly GCF_964204655.1). Lineage (NCBI taxonomy): Eukaryota > Metazoa > Chordata > Amphibia > Caudata > Salamandridae > Triturus > Triturus cristatus. The sequence goes on along the minus strand of NC_140580.1, from coordinate 229,434,272 downwards.
TCAATGGACAGGAAACGCAGAGGCTATTCCAAAGGTGGGGAACACCGACATTAGACCTGTTTGCAACACGCCTGAATGCAAAATGCCAAAACTTCGCATCCAGACAACCAGAACAGCAATCGCAAGGGAATGCCCTATGGATAAGTTTGTCAAAGACATTTGCCTACGCTTTTCCACCGATACCGCTGTTACACAGGGTGCTCGACAAGTGCAGGACCAGCAACATGACACTGATCCTAGTGGTACAACAAACAAATGATGGACAGAATGCTGTCAATGCAGATATTTTCCCCCAGTCAAGAGATCTGGGTTAAATCCATCCTTCTTTTGCCCACTATGCCACCCCAGTTCAGACATGGCCATATGCAAATCAGTCTTGACCCTGTGCCTCATGGGAACAGTCCAGCCCGAACTGCCAAGCCATGTCTTCCCTGGACCGGAATCAAGCATCCTAGGACCGGTTTCTGGCTATCAGCAGTCATCAGCCAGGATAGCTTGACTCCAGTGGCGTAGTGAGCACGGGACCCACGTCTGGGCATACCTGATCCTAGTGGCACCACAGTGGGCAAGGCAGACATGGTTCTCTAAAATAGTGGAAATGGCACAAGGCCCTCTTCACAAGAAGAAAGGACCTGCTCTCCATGCAGAACGGAGAGGTCCTGCATCCAGAGCCAGAGAGCCTCAGCCTGGCGGCATGGCTCCTGAAGACTTAGTTTGCGCACCTGAACCTACCTCCAAGCACTATGCGAGTGCTGCGGGAGGCAAGGAGACCTACAACACGAAAATGCTACGGGGAGAAATGGAAAAGGTTCACAATATGGTGCAGCAGAAATAAACTACTGAATAAAATGACAACAGTCAACGGTGCTTAGATATCTCACACGCCTACTAAAAAGTATTCTATGCTCATCCTCCCTAAGGGTACACCTAGCGGCAATCGTAGTTTACACATGAGGAGAGAGAGCATTAAGTCTCTTTACGTCACTGGTAGTAAAGAGGTTCCTGGAGGGGGCGAAAAGAATTGCGCCACCAAAGAGGATGCTGCCACCGGCATGGAACCTCAGCGTGGTCCTAACCGAGCTTATGAAGGCGCCGTTTGAGCCCATCCACAAGGCACGCTGCAAATGCTGACAAGGAAAACAGCCTTCCTGGAAGCAATAACCTCGCTGCGCAGAGTGAGCGAGCTGCAAGCACTAACACTGCAAGAGCCCTACATCCAGATACACAAGGATAGGGTGGTTCTAAGAACGGACCCACACTTCATGCCTAAGGTGGTGTCGACATTCCATATGAACCAGACAATTCAGATACCGAGTTTCTTTCAAAACCCCACAACAAGCGCAGAAAGGGCACTGCACACTCTAGACGCCAGAAGGGCAGTGATGCACTACATTGAGAGGACCAAGGAGCACAGGAAGACCAAGCAGCTCTTTGTCTCCTTTGCAACTAGTTTCCTGGGTAGACCCGTGACAAAAGCCACCATTGCACGATGGATTGCACTGACAATACAATTCTACCACAAACAGGCAGGGCAGGAGCCATCGGATGGGCCACGAGCCCACTCCATAAGGAAGAAGGGAGCAACTATTGCCTTTCTGGCAAATACGCCCATTCAAGACATATGCCTGACGGCAACATGGGCTTCAGTGCACACGTTCACTAAGCACTATTGCGTGGACATACAGATGAACAAGGAAGCACAAGTAGGACATAAGGTGCTTCAACACATATTCAACAGCCAACACTCATCTACCACCCAGCCGCCACAAAGATAACAAACCGCTACAAATGCACAGCATAGTGAATCCAGAAAGATTCACGCTGCAAAACGAATAGTTTCTTACCTGTCGGTGTAGTTTTGCAGCTTGAAGATCTTTCTGGATTCACTAGCAAACCCACCCACCTCCGCCAGGAAGATGAGGATGGAGAAAGAGGTGGAAGGACAAGGAAGAACAGAATAATTGAAATACTAAAGGAAATTGGAAAAGGAAAATTAAGAGCGCCTAGGGTTAAAAAAAAAAAAAGGGAAAGAACCTGAAGATGGCGCCCCAAAGGTTGGACTTCTGCAGGATGCACGACGACGTCACGAGAGGTGCACCAAATGGTGGGACGTCGACGCTCACCTGGGCTACAAAAAAGACTACGAATCCGGACCCAACCACCAGATCGCGGAATAATGCACAGCATAGTGAATCCAGAAAGATCTTCAAGCTGCAAAACTACACCGACAGGTAAACTATTCGATCTCATCGTGAGATCTTATTGGCTGTCAGCACTTCATCCAAGAAGTGTTTTCAGCCATCTTGAGACCAATATACATGATAGCACCTCATTAAAAAGCATTGCAGTTAATGGAAGGTTTTAAGTTTAGTTACATTATAAATCATTTGTTGATGGTACCATAATCATTTTAGGAATTGTGGTGTTCTAAGGTGATTTTACCATGTGAAAAAGCCTTCTGCTGGGATATCATGATTCATGTTTGAGAGAGAACTATTTTCTCATGCTTTTCGCACAGAGGTTTGGAAGGTGATCTATAAGCTATACTGAGAGCATATTTTCTGTAAATTCACATTATCTTTCTCAGTCATGTGAGAATGAAGTCTGACATTCTCAGTAAAACATGTACATCCAACAAGGGCAGAGACTGTCAGTTGATTCCTTTGTGTTCTACTGCAGCTTCCCAGAGTGTTCCAAAGAACAACTAGAGCGCTAACAGTCCTACTTATGATAAACGTATGGCACACCTGAAGCCATCTTGATTGGAATTAAGTGGTAACTATTAAAACATTTAATTTAAAAAGGAACAACATGAGGGGATTCATTTTGCCATAGAAAGTATGATTAGTGCTGCAGAAAGAGAAATTAGGGCACATTTTGACTTCTCAAATCCTCTTCTATTTCATTAAAAAATTCTGACATGCAGACTGAAACATGCACTTTGAATACCAGCAGCAGACTTCCTGGTGAGCAGTAGCTTTACTACAGTGATCTAATGAGCAACTAAAGTGCTACCATTCAGAATTTATGGCAAATGTGTGACACATCTGAATGCTTTCTTGATGGAACCAAAGTAAACAAGCATTGAAAATGCAATAGGTCTCACCCTCGTTTAAGTTAAAGCAATTCGGTTTGTAATTGGGTGGCTTTTTAGCTTTGCTTTTATTAGTGTTTTTCAAACTTTCATGTACATAACATGCATATTTGTATGCATGCATTTAAATTTGTATTTATATAGATATGCAGATTGTGTGTATCTATCTATATCAGTGTCAGTCAGTGTCAGTCAGAGTGTCCGGGTGTCGGTCTGAGTGTCTGTCAGTGTCGGAGTGTCAGTCGGACCGAGTCGGACCGAGTCGGACCGTCACACTGACTGTGTGTGACAGCTAGAGCAGCTCTGCTGACCTGGTTTTCTGCACTCACGATGCACGCACCCGACTTCGTGAAAATATATTTAAAAATATAAGTTTATTATAAGTACAAATATATTTTTATGAATATCTTACATAATCTCTTGCCCTAATATGTATATTAAAGACACATACATATCATTTTGGCACATAACTTTTTTGGAGGGGAGTCGCGCGCCCCGGCACATGACGTCACGTGGGACCCGCAACCGCGCAAACCTCTCGTACCGTAATGCCCATGTTGCGAATGCGCGGGAGCAGGAGTCGCGGACTGGTCGCATACCAATCGCGCACATCACGTGATATTAAATGTATATGATATAACTGAAATACACGCAGACGTCGCACGCCATACGCGGATCTAAAATGGCAGCTTGAATGCACGCACCCACCGTGATGTGTACGCTTTGAGTGCGCGACTCCGAAAAAAAGTTGATTTATATTAAAACGAGAATTAATATTTCAGTTTTAATTTTTTATTTTTTTGTGCAATTTTCGGAAAAATGTTATATAATGAATAAAATATTTATAAACAGTTAACTAGTAAATCAGTACAAAAAAAATAGGTATAACTACTATCACACTTAAAAATTAGCATTTAAAAAAACCTTAGAAATTCACTGAAAAAAACATAGGTTTCAGAGACGTTATAGTTAGAAATTAGCATTTAAAAAAACCTTAGAAATTCGCTGAAAAAAACATAGGTGTCAGGGGTGTTATAGTTAGCTGGCCATTTCACTCATACAAAACCATAGAAATTCCTCCATTATAGTTAGTTCTGCTAACTATAACTCGCGCGCCCGCAATGCACTGCTGATGTCACATATTGCATCATTCATGACCTGGTCAGTGACATCACTGATATCTCAAATGACATCACTGATGACATCATCCACATGACCATCTGATACACCTCATCATACATTAGTATAACCTCACTCACTGTAAAATACAGAGTACAATATTTGAAACCATTGACACACCAATACCAGTTACTACATACCCACTGATTCTTAAGTCTACACACAACTACCCATTCAACAATCATTTATACATGCAGTCACTAATTAATAGTACACTATCAAATGCACTTATACACATATATAGACATTGACACATCAGCAGTCATCTTAGTCGGTTATGCAGTCATCCTACTCACTCATGAAAAAAATGTATCGCACTTACATTTACTCACTTACACAATTATCCAACAACGCCTCATTTATTCAAACACATAGTAACTCATCGTTAATATGTTAAAAAAGCACCATTACAATTATACACATTCATATAGTTACTCTCACAATCACTGACTCTTACACATACTTATTTATATACACCAACTCTCACATACAATGCCATTTATTTTTTTACTTTGAAGTACAACTAAAACATATATTCGCTCACCAACACACAAATACACTCAGTCACCCAAAAAACTGTTTCCACATGCACTCTTAAAGCTATACACCTAGTCAATCCACCATTCACACATCTATGCATAGTTACACACACCCCATCCAACCACACACACTGTCCCATACAAATACTCACCCAACTAATCAATAACTAATACACACATGTAGTTAGTGACCAACTGATGCAGCATGTTATACAACAGAGACAGTGCTGCACACATTCATAGTTTAGTTACTAATCCATGTATTAAGTGAGACACTTTTAATTACTCACTTAAACAGTCAGACAGCTGCTAAATCCTCCATCCAGACAGTTATATATCCACTCAATCTTCAATACAGATTGGTATATATATATATAATACATATTTACATTTCAAACTAAACCTCATTCACTGGATGATGTCATCAGTGATGTCATCAGGGATGTCACTGACCATGTCATGAACGATGCAATATGTGACCTCAGCAGTGCATTGCGGGCGCGCAAGTTATAGTTAGCAGAACTAAATATAACGGAGGAATTTCTATGGTTTGGTATGAGTGAAATGGCCAGCTAACTAGAACACCCCTGAAACCTATGGTTTTTTTTCTGTGAATATATACATAGATATAGATAGTTTTCCATATGTTTTTCTGGGGTCTCCGCAAATGGGCGGGGAATATTGTGAGAAAGTGCCATCTTTCTTGCATGGTATGCCCCCACTTTTTGCTAAATTGCTGAATGTACTTTGATTGAGTGTACCCTGGGTTCCTGCCAATCAGGTGCCCAGGGCCTATGTTCCTTCCCTAAACCACACAAACTCCAAATTGGCAAACCCTAGCCACATGTCAGCCCCTGGTAAATGGTACCCTAGGTACCCAGGGCCTTGTGGCCAGGGAAGGCCTCTAAGGGCTGCAGCACTCATTGTGCCACCCTCAGAGGCCCTGTACCCTTACACACACACACACTGCCTTGCAGGCTGAGTGTCTGGGTGCAGGACAAAACAAAGAGTCGACATGGCACACATCTCTGTGTGCCATGCCCATCACCTACACTGCCAAGGCATATGTCAGTCACCCCTCTGGCTGGGTGCCTTACGCCTATGGTGTGGGCACAGGAGCAGGAGCCCTGTGCCCCTACAGTACCCGGGTCCATTCCTGGGCACTGTAAGTGCAGTGCTGCCATTTAAGAGTACATGGTGCTGAGAGCTCGTCAAACACGAGCTCCACAGCACCATAATGGCAACATTGAAGACTGGGAAGTTTGGTATCAAACTTCTCAGCACATTAAACCCACACTGATGCCAGTGTGGGATTTAATGTACTAAGCACCCCAGAGGGCATCTTAGAGATGCCCCCTCACAGCTAACCTACAATCGACGTCTGCTCTGAGGCTGCCCAGGCTGCCACACAGCAGACACGTTGCTGGACCCCTGGGTGGGAGAGCCCCTGCTCTCCCGGGCCTGCAACAATGCACATCCTGGGTGAGGTGAGAAATCTCCTCCCCCAGGATGAGCAAAGGGAAGCTTCAAAGGCATACCGCCATTTGGAGTTTCCCCAGGCCACTGCAACCCCCCACTCTGGCGGGAAGCTTGGCCGGAAACCCATACAAGGACAGGGGATGTGCCAGCCTGCCCACCCCACCCCTCAGGTGGGGGAGGCGAGGTGAAACACATCTCCGGGCTCTCGCCATCTTGAAGATGGGAGACCCTACCCTATCAGGATTACGCTACTGCCCCCCTCCCACAGGAGAGAGGCAGGATAGGGGGTGTACCCACCCCAGGACAAGGACCCATTGGTTCCTGGCCTTCACCTACCTGTAACGCCCCTAAATTTTGTATTTAGGGGCACCCTGAACCTTCCTCCCTTAGATTACAGATAGAAAACTACAAGAAGAGCAAGAAGACCAAAGACCTGCCCTGCCCTGCAGCTGCTAAAAAGAGAAGAAGACACCAACTGCTTTGGCCCCAGCCCTACCGGCCTGTCGACTCTCGAACCTGCACCAGCGCGGCATCTCCCGTGGCCAGCAACCTCACCAATCCCGGAGGACCTGGCTGCCTTTTGGCTCTAAGCCCCTGGGACTCCCATGAGTAGAGGCTCTACTCGAGAAACCTATCCCTAACTCCTGGCAGCAGCCCGGAACCGCGGACCCAACACACTCTGCACCAGCCCAGCCTGGCCAGTGCCGGAGTGGACAAAGACCCTGAGGACGACCCCACGGCGACTGTGACCCCGAGTCCGGCACCCAAGGACCCCCCTCGACATCCCGGAGGAAGCCTGCAGCCTCAGAACCAAGTGCCACCCCAACCGCGATCAACCAGAGGGTAAGATTCCCGACGTCAAAAGGCACCCCTGCACCCGGCGCCCTGCGGCCCCCTGTGCCCAATCCCGGGGTACCCACCTAACCTACAACTACCCAACTTACCTCTCGAAGTGGGGGTGGCACCTGAAACATCCTCGTCCCCGAGCCTGCAGCCTTTTTCCAAACCGGAACATTCCCATTGATTTCCATTGAGCGCCCGAAGGCTCAAAAGCACCCTGCACCCAGCCGCCCGAGTGGCCCTGGCAGTGCCCTCTCTACACTAACCTACTTCCCCACTTGCCCTGAGTAAGTGACCAGGAGCCCAGCTCCCACAGCCGCGTGGCTTGCCAGACAGCAGCCACCAACCAAGGCCCCCCTATCCCTCATAGGATAACATTGGGCCTAACTCTCTGCACCCGGCCGTCCTGAAACCGCTGAGGGTGAACCAACTGTACCTACCTGACCCTGGGGGACCCCTGAGTCCATGCCCGGAATTTCAACTCTGCCAGTCGAGTACTTACCCTTAAACCGCTAACTTCATTTTCCTCATAGGGTAACATTGACTGGCTTTTTCTTCAAAAATCTTCAAAGTGTGAACTTTTCAAAACTGCAAAAATTCACCAAAAATCAGCCAAGTGACAAAAACGAATTTACTCACCTGCTCCTAGGTGAGCTCCCAGTGCTGGATCTTGGTGCCCAGCCCTGACCCTGAAAAGTGTTCACAACTATACTTACCTCTAACTCATTTTTCTCCCATAGGAAACCATTGTCTGCTTTTCTGTGAAATTTCTTCTAAGTGTCTATTTTTGCAAATTTGAAATATTCTTTTAAAATCGTACCATTTCTGCAAACGAAATTACTTACTTGCTTTTGATAAGGACCCCAGTCCTGGGTCTAGGCACCCAGTCCTGGATTACTAAAGTAACGATAAAGTACTCTACCTGCAATTTGAATTTCTTGCCATAGAGATCCATTGAATGTTTTCTTTGAAATATTTTCTAAGTGCTAACTTTTGAAATAGCTAAATATTATTTAAAAATCATTAGTTATTAAGTCGACTTTCATCACTTGATTCTGAATACTGACCCAAGGCTGGTTCTAGGAGCCAGACCTGGAATTCCAAAAGTAATCTGAAAAGTAATTTATTACAAATAACCTGAATTTACCATTGAGCTCAATGCATTGTTATGTTTAGGAAATAGGATTGTTTATTGCAACCAACTGTGACTGTTTACACAAATTTATTGCGTAAGACAAAAGTATTTATATTCAACCTCGCATTCTGAGAAAGTATATTTTTACCCCCTGTGTGGTTCTAAAAATAAAACAAGCATATATTTTATATATATAACCCATTGGCCTAGAGTTCAGTTATTGTGTGAAACCATTTGCTGACTGAGTGTGTACAATAAATGCTTTACACTATCCTCTGGTACTGCCTTACTGCTCGACCAAGCTACCACTTTTGAGAGTAAGGTCATACCTAACTTTGACCTCTATCAGCCTCTGGGGGACTGTGGACTCTGTACACCCTGTACCTATTAGGGAACAGAAGAGAATATCTATTTCTCCTGATCTGTTAGTCAGTAGCTGTGTAGTATAAATCGATTTTTGGTGTGCATGTTCAATTAAGTTGGTATTTCATGTAATTATTGTATCTTTTCTGTATGTGGAAGGCCATCATTACTTTATTTCGCCAATGCAAAATACGGCATAGAGTATGATACATACATAGTTAAAATACCTATCATAAGGTTACATAAAATGTAATTTTATATAAAAATATGCCACTTACAAAGTGTAATAAGATGCACAAATATTTAAAATCTGCTAATAAAAATTCTTAAAATCCTGCAAATATTGACTCATTACAAATTTTCCTCCTGTTTAGAGCACACTGAAAGAGGCCAAACAATAACAAGTAAAGGTATCTGATAAACATTTGAGAAAATATAAGGCTGGACGACGCAAAGTCTAAATTTTAGACAGAGTGGAAATATGTGCCTCTTCCTTTCCTCCCTATACAGACTATAAAAGAATAGGTGTAAATCTCATTGGGCAGAGCGAGCGTCACAGGGACAAACTGTAAGGGCCTCATAGGGGTATGTTAGCCGGATACCCCAACATGAGGGGAATGAAATTCAGGCAAAACCTAACTAATGGGTATCTATGTATGGGGTTTGTCACAGAATTAAGGTATGTATGATCCTGTGAGGTCAACCTTGGTGCTAAGAGGTGGTATTCATTAACACTAGACTTTGTATAGTTAACCACGCTTCTTCATCTCTTCTCCACCAGCAATAGGCCTTTCAGGTTGGTTCTTGAGATAGCTCTACATGCAGGGGGTTAGCATGACCGATAGAGTAAAAACTATCCTTTATAAATTGAAGCAGTTTTACTTTAGATACACCGTCAAGGTTTAAGGAATCATAGTATTTCTTGTGTGAGCCTTAGAGCTACCCTTCTCCATACCCAATGCCACAGAAGGGGTGGAGCAATATGGATTAAGTCCGAGATGAAGGGAACATCCAGTTCAAGATGACAAATATAAAATGAACAGGCTTTAGGGAGGCCTAACTGATGCTTCCAGAGCAGTCCTCAATTTGTTGTAAAACGTGAATGCTGGCAGTTCCCCAAATAGTAGCCACATAAGTTGTAACAGATGTAATTTTTGCTTCATAGATCTTTTTAATTACATCAATTGGCTTTGACCCCATCCTTTTTGTGAATCTAGATAGAGCTCCTATGCTTATTTCCATCATTATCCTCTTATTGTCCACCATGTTTTGCCAAGTGTTTTTAGAATCAAAAAGAACCCTTGGGTAACGAAAGGAATCCACCACCTCCAATTTCCTTCCTTCAATATTCCATCTCTGGGTTTTCTTTGGCCTCTCCAACTAGAACAAAAGATTTAGGTTCATTTACACTAAGTTCTAAGTTGTTCTTAAACCTTGTATATTTCTCTATCGAATGCTGAAGTGCATTGCTAGTCCGGGCCAGCAACACCACAGCATCTACGTAGAGAAGTATAGGCACTGGGGTGGAGTTAATATTCGGAACGTCAATTGCAGATGCTACCAGGGCAGGTTCCACACCATTGGTGTACAGTGAAAATAGGAAGGGGGCGAGTATGCACCGTTGCCTAATCCCGCGGGCAATACCAGAGGGTCTGGTAATTTTGCCTGCTCTACCATACCGAACACAGGCCGTAGCACCGACATACATTCCTCGTAGAAAATCAATGATAGGTTTCTCAATGCCCATGTCTTACATTATAGACAATAATTTTTCATAGGCTACTAGATCAAAAGCCGCGGACAGGTCCATAAAGGTTATATATAGTTGATCTCCCTTGAACGCAGTATATGTATCAATAAGTAGGTTTAGATTAAGGCACTGAGCGACCGTCCCTTTTCCCCTTTCTAAATCCATACTGGGAGCATGATAAAATGTTCCTTACTTGGGCCCAAGACTCAAACCTCTTTAAAAGCAGGAGACCCATTAGTTTTGCAGTACTGTCCAATAATTATACTGATCTATAGTTTATTGCCAGTGCCTAATTCCCCTTTTTGAAAAATTGGGATAGTTCTTTTTCTTTTTTTTCCCAAGAGGGAAGGGAGCTTACTTGGGCTATAGCATTAAAGGCGTTAGTAATAAGTGGGGCCCATAGCTCTTGGTTGACTAAAAAGAAATCTATTGGTACCCCATCGGGGCCAGGTGCTCTAGAGGGGCTAGATTGATTCAGGGCAAATATCACTTCCTTCAAAGAATAGATGTTCTTCATATACGGTAATCTGTAAGCCCAAAAACTCCGATGTGGCTTTGCCTGGCTGTCCAAACACCTCTCAAGTGTCACCCAAGCCTCCTCTGTGACATGTGTCGGTGGTAATCTCTGGGTCACCACTGAGGGAAGGTGCATTAATGACATTCCAGAAATCCCTGCTGTTCTTTAGGACGGCCGCCTGGGAAAGTTTATCCCAGGACTCTTCTTTCAGAGCCCTCAGCATCTTTGTACAAAAACCACAATGCTTTTACCAGTACCACATCCCGTGGGGTGCAATGGGGATTCTTGAGTGCCTTAGAACACCATCGACAAACCAGCAGACTGCTGCCGGTGCCTTGGGCCATTATTAATTTCGGCTAAGATTTTCTAGAATGCTGGGATGATATCAGTCAACGGGAAGAAATCTAAGCAAGTATAGATTTCCTTAAACATCTTTGCAACAAAGCTACAGATACATTTGGCCAAATCAATTTTCCCCGATTTCAGCACTATACCACTTTTCCTTAATTCTAGGTTTTAGAATTTGATTCCCATGAATTGTTACCGAGGCGCCAAGGGATGTGGCAAGTAATCACAGCATGATCGCTAAATGCATTAAAATTGGCCTCCGGCTGGGATATCCAGTTTCTAATACATTCCAACACCAGGAGATAATCCATGGTCGAGCTGGATGACCGGGAGGAAAATGTGTGTTCAAGTATGTGCGAGGCATTCTTGTGCTTGTTAATTATTCTATTTGCAGCTTAATACTACGCTGCCCGTTAAGGAGCTGGTCAGTGGTTCCAGGGTGGTCTGTATGGCCTATATAGTTGCTCCCTCTCTGGGTGCTTAAAGTTCGTGGAGAAACAGGGAATGCCCCCTTTGCCTCCTGCCACTGCTCAACTGATGCAGATAGGTTTCTATTCGTGAAGCACATCAAGTGCTCTTTGATCCAAAACATTCTGGGTGCTGCATTCACTTAGGGACAGGGGAGTTTTTCTTAGAAATGGAAGGAGTGCAGTTTTTTATTCCTCTTTTTATGAAATCTCTTCATTTGAATACTTATGTAACGTGCCCGGTGTTTTTTACTATACTGTACCTGTCCGGCAAAATCAAGTGTTTCTCTCTCCTTAAATTGCAAATTTCACCCCCCAAAAAGTCTTAAAATCCAGCTCAGGCATGGAAAAGCTGAAGTTTGAATGTGTGTTGCACCTTCTCCCCATGATCTCCGTGGTCAAAGTCCGTGCCAACAATCCGGAACCAAGTTCTTTCATTTTTGCTGAAAATACTTCCAAGACTTCTTTGTAGTCCCTTTCAGATTTTGGTAATTTCTTTTTGCAGTTAATGCATAGCTATCATGCATTTTTTCCATAAGTGACCACTGCAGGGACAGTCCTCTTTCCAAGTCACTGATGTAGTAGGTGCAGCCTTTCTGCTGGGTCCATGTTGCAGAAGGGCAGTCCCTCTGTCCTCTTGGCAGTCCTGATGTAAACTGAGAACTGTCTATGCCGCCATCTTGTTTTTGTCCAAGGGTAGGACTCGGCCAACGGGGCAATAGTTTCCGCAAGGCTACTAATCCCTCTTTACATCATTTCCTGTGGTGTTTGGCGACCCAGCAATCCCAGGATATCCCCCTCTACATGAATCCAAGGAGGTGCAGGCCTTTGTTCTGAGAGGAGCCTTGGGCATACCGTTGGGGTGTAACCAGCTACAACTGAAAAATCTCCTTCTCAAAGGAGTGATGGACCCATCCCGAGATTGCATAGAAATCTGGGATTTTAATGCAGGTTCTTTTTTATAAGGAAGATGACTGGACAGTGGACACCTATACTAGACCTTGGGAATCTGAACAAGTTCTTGAGAGAACTCCACATAGTAGCGCCAGCAGGAGTTCTCCTCTTGCTCAAGGAAAACTACCTGATGTCCCTGGGACTTCTGGACACATGCCCACATCCCTATACACAGAAAGCACAGGAAATGTCTCTGCCATTTAGTGGCTGAGTAGCAGTACTAATTCGGGTCGCTTCAGGTTGGTACCTTGAATATCCACCAAGTGCCTAGTGCTGGTTTCTGCCTTATCAGATTGCAAGATTATTGGGTATACCCGTAATTGAATGACTGGCTCTCCCAGGCTCCATCAAGGTAAAGGCAAGGGTTTCTTCTGCTGCCTGTATCTATCTGTTCCACAGGTTAGAGCCAACATTAAACCTAGACACGTCATCGTACAAGTTCTTTTGGGCAATACTGGACACAGTTAGGAAAGGTGTATTACTCTGGACGGAGCGAGGTACTTCCAAGCCATGGAGCAGACCACCTTGATCAGTCCGTCATGGTCAGTTATTACAAATATCTGCTAGCCCTGATGTCATCCTGCATAAGCCAGATACCTTTTTGCAGACTCTGTATGAGACCTGTCCAACTAGAACTGGACCACCAATAGAAGCTAGGTCCATGTCACAAGACTAGTGAAGTAGGTGCTGCTATGGTGGCGTTTTCCATCAAATCTCAACACAGGCTTCCCATTCCCAGCAGACAGTGGTGCTATCAATCAGTGCTTTTATGGGGGACTGGGGAGCTCACACAAGAGCCGTCAACCAGGGGCTTCTGGCTAGTAACAGAAAAGAGGCTCCATATCTGTATCCTGGAGCTCCGTGCCATAAGCCTGGGCTTACAATAGTTCCTCTTGATACTGGCAGGTCAGGAAGTCCTCATCAGGACAGACATCGCTGCACTTTGTCATTTGAGCTACAGCAGTTCTCCTACTTAGTTGATGGCAGCTCCATGGGGGTGGGTGAGCGCCACGGACCAGCAGCATGAGTCCTTGGAGCACCCTGCAGGGTTGCTGGATGGCATACTATTATTTGCCTAAAGTTTCTTTACACAGTTCACCTCATGACCCACGTTTTAGGAGACCAGGTGGCTTTTCATGCGATGCTCCCAATTGAGTCTGCTTCTTCTGGAAGCTCCACATGTCTGCAAAATGGTTGGGTTTCTCCTGGACAGTCTGTTCCCACCTGGCCAGGCACATTCCTTCCCTCTCTGAGCAGACAGGCTTCTGTGCACTAGGCAGATCCTTGGCTTTTCCAGCAGGAAGCACAGACTTCAGGTAATGTCCCCAAACTTATGGAAGATTGTTGGCATGCTGATTTTCTACTCTGGCTTCACAGCAGCTCTTTCAATATTCTGTAAAACTCTCCCTCCCTTAGTCAAGAAGCACTTGAAACTGGGACAAAACATGGGGGTTTCAGTCCCACTCTTTTTCCTTTTGGACAGGGGATATGGATCCACTCTGAGTTCTGTAACCAGTTTATAATGGTTTCCTTTCAGATGTCATTTTCTGGCTGTAGTGAAGACACCGCTTTTGTGCAAGGTGATGGTGCTGTCCGCTGATGGTGGTGTTGGATCCAAGTGGGCACAAATGTGTGTTAACATTGTGCCCCTGGCTGTAATGGCAGTCCTGAAGTAGCAATCTGTAGATAGTCAAAAGGGCTGCCCATGCCTGGACATTTCCCCACCTTTATAAAATCGGTTAACGCTCCCCGACATCCACTGGTACTAGCAGACATACTCGTGTTACTATTATGCATGTGCCTCAAGTACACACTTTACACAAACTCAGCAACCACACAGTATGTCAGCGCAAAGGTATGGGTCCCATTTTAAAGCAGAACTTTTACATGAGTGGGTTCGGTATGCCGCATTCCTAAGACACCAAAAAAAGATATGCAGGCACCACTGCTTCATGTCAATAAACCATGATATAGGCGATAGATTTGTGTAGAACGAAGGCTTGGTGTGTCCCTCCAATTCACAGAACCAGTTAGACATTTGTATTACCATGGACAGACCTAGTCGACAGCACTCGCTCTAGATTAGTGTGTTGCAATCACCAGTAAAGTTGGTGTACCAGTTTCACATGCAGGTGTATCACTTAATGCAGGGGCGCAAGCCCTTGTAGCATGTGGGAGAAATTTCCGTCCCAACTGTTTATGGATGTTTCATTAGGAGAGCATTTTAAAATGAAGACATGGCAGCTTAAATAAACAATGAGACAATGTTTCGATTCATCTTAAGATGATCTTTGAGGTGCTGTTTCTCAGCAAACCCAGATGACCACATGTATTTGTTTGAATAGTGAAGCTCTGAAACAAAACATTTTCAAGAAAAGGATATCACCATGTTAGTATTATGTTCAAATACTTGGATTTTTTCTTCTCCAGGCCAAACATTCTTCTGGTGCACAAGTTGGTGGTGATCATACTAGTTAAGCAAAACTGTCCCATGAAATGCCTGGACACAGCAGTCAGCTGCCCAGATATGGCACCTAACTGAAGCAAAATGTAAAATAATTAAAAACAAAGTTGAGTTAGATGCACTTTGTCATTGGTAAGCTCGTTCTAATTTAGCTTCACAGGTAGACCTTTCCTCTAGGTTTTCGTCCACTACCATTAACAGCTGTTTTCAAAGATACTGGTACATTGTTTGTATTGGCAATTTATCTGCATCGTGTATAAAAATGGTCATGTATGTTTTATCCTCACTCTAGCTTTGAATCGTGGTTTGACATAACTGCTATTGCACAGAATGCTGAAGATATCGTAGCCAATGAACGGGAGCAGAACATTTTGCACATGCTACATCAGGTACAGTCAGATTTCTACATAAAATTACAAATGAGCCCATTGAACTCCATTTCTTTTCACCGCTAACTTCTACTTCAGGATAGTTTGTTGTAATTCAATGTCAGGTGGATATACTATACCACCTCAATTGTGTACTTAGGATATGCACATTAAGAGTCCATCCAAGTTTTATGTATTCTACATTGTATGAGGCTTGTTCTGGAGGATGGGAGTGTGGGCAAAGCCGGGGAGGGGGGGGGGGGGCGCCGCGCGACGGTCTAGCGGAAACCCTTCTTTATTTGAGCAAGTTCTCTGATTTTCTGTGCTGTGGATCTCTCTGGGGGGGGGGGGTGCCTGCTGTAATGTAGGGAAAATTGTGGTCCTTGGGGCAGGCTCATTTCAAGTCTGGTTAGTCTCATTTGAAAATGGTTTATCACTTTTTCAGTTAAACTAACTTATGTTGAAAGTCTGTAATGAATTACCCCTTACATTACTGGTTCTGCGTATATAGTTAATCTTGCATGGTGATTTTACGCTACTACTATGGGGAAAATTAAGGTATGTGGCTTTATGTGAAGTAGTTTTTGCTGACGTCAGTCTACATTGACACATACCGGTTTAATTTCTGTATCTTATTAGGTTCAATGTTGGGAACATTTGTGCAAGGAATTTAAAGAAGTGTATTTTTGCTACATTACTCTCTTCAGCATTTACAATCAGTCCATTAATTCACCATCTAGTTGCATGGTCAGGAATGTGAATCTAGAAGAGTTTCAAACTCAAAGCTATTTTTACTGGTAAGTTCTAGTTTTTAATTCTGAGCACACTTATCTGCTATTGTTACTGCAGGAATACTGTAACCCTTTTCCACAGTAGAAAACCTGGTTTGATAGCCCTTTAGGAGCTACTATTATGCCAGACCATTTCTCAAGAAATAGTTCCATGGTCTGGCTTTGTGCGTTCTGGCAGCCCTACTGTTAAATTCTTTCTCCATGAGCAATCTTCAGTATCTTCAGCTCTATATTCCAAGTACCAAACCCTTACCTTCATCTTCTCACTGAAGCAAAGCAGCTTTCGCTGTATTCTGGGAGAGGGTTTGGCCATGAAAGAGGTAATTGAAGGGGTTTTGGTCAATGGCAGATTTTCGCTATGCCCTTTGTTAGACCCCATTTGGGGGGCAGGTACACATGGAGGATAGGGGTACTAGGGTCCAACTGTGGGTGTTGAATAGTTTGCTAATGATGTCCTAGGGTCCACCCTACTGTGGCTCTGCAAACTGGGCAAAATACTACTGTAGGAAAGTGGGTTCTGTTGCAGTAACCCCCCACTTTTTGCCAGACTACTGATGCACTTTGACTTGATGTGCCCTGGGTCCCTGCCAGTCAGGTTCCCAGGGCCTGTGTTCTTTCCCCAATACTAACCCGATTGACATCTCTAGCCACAGGTCAGCCCCTGGTAAATGGTACCACAACTACCCAGGGCACTGTGACCAGAGAAGGCTTCGAAGGGCTGCAGCACTTATTGTGCCACCCTTCGAGGTCCTGTACCCTTACTCGCACGCTGCCTTTGCAGGCTGCGTGTTTTAGGGCAGAACAAAGTGAAGAGTCGACATGGCACACATCTGTGTGCCATGCCTACAACCCACTACCCTGGCATAGATCAGTCATCCCTCTAGCTGGGTGCACTATTCCAGTGGTGAGGGTACAGGTGCATGAGCCCTGTACCCCTGCAGTGTCTAAGGTCATTCTTAGACATTGTAAGTGCAGTGCTGCCATTAAGAGAATATGGTGCTGCGAGTTTGTCACTACAAACTTCACAGCACCATAATGGC
Organism: Triturus cristatus; assembly: GCF_964204655.1. Classification (NCBI taxonomy): domain Eukaryota; kingdom Metazoa; phylum Chordata; class Amphibia; order Caudata; family Salamandridae; genus Triturus; species Triturus cristatus. The sequence continues at coordinate 229,416,944 of NC_140580.1, read as the reverse complement.
TACACTGAAAACTGAGAGGTTTGGTATCCAACTCCTCAGCACATTAAACCCACACTGATGCCAGTGTGGGATTTAATGAAAGGCACACAGAGGGCATCTTAGAGATGCCCCCTTTAAACTAACCTACCACTAGTGTCCAGGCCGAGTGGCTGCTATCAGCTGCCACCACCAGACATGTTTCTGGACCCATGGGTCGAGAGCCTGCTGCTCTCTGGGGCCTGAAACAATGCACATCCTGGGACAAGGTGCCAAGCCTCCTCCCCCCAGGATGGGCAGGGTTCACGAAGGAGAAGCTTCAAAGGCTTGCCGCCTTTGTGAGTTTCCCCAGGCCACTTGCTCCCTTCAGCAACTGGTCCCTATTGGTTCTGATCCCCACTTTGGGTGGGAGAACCAGCAGGAAAAACAAGTGAGGAAGAGAGGTGTGCCCACTCCACCCCTCAGGTGGGGGAGGCGAGATGAAGCCCAACTCTGTCCTCGCCATCTTGCAGATGGGGGGGGGACTCAGCAAACCAGGGACAGGCTCATGCCACCCTCCCACTGGAGGGTGACAATAGGGGGTGTACCCACCCCAGGGAAGGGACCCATTGGTCCCTGCCTTGTACCTACCTGTAACACCCCTAAATCTAGTATTTAGGGGCACCCCTGAACCTTCCTTCTGTAGTAGGGGATCTCTGTGTATAGTCATAATCTAGTGAATAGTCCCGCCCATGTGCGTGGACCCCGGAGCAATAAAAAATAATCTCTAAAGGTGACAAATCATGCAGACCTGCATACACCTTTAAGAGAGAATTTAATTTAAAGACAGATAATGCAGCCTATACCCACAGGCTACACTGTCCAGTACTTCAACTAGAATTCCACCAACATCCACAAACAGCACTGCCTGTCCAGCTTTTCTCCACATAGGAAAAAACCCTGCCTCTAACAGAAAAAGCCTCTGGAATGATAGAGAGGAAGGAGTGGACAGACAAGCCCCATAGGCTGCCATTATGTGGCTTAGAACAGGATACTGTGCCTTTAAGAAAACTTTCCAGATTTCCAGATCTTTCCCCAGTATTCCAGAATGCCCAGCAGGTCCCATTTACTTTCAGTTCTTTTTTCCGGCTCCTGCTAGCAGGACCCTGGAGCATTGAGCTCTCCCCTTTTCAAGGGTTTATTGTAGTTTTTGTCAATTCTTGTCACTTTTTCAAGTGCTTAGTGGCTGGTACTGTCAACATGCCTGGCTTGTTCGACAAGTGCCCGGAATGTGGTAGAAAGAAGGCTAAAACAGATCCACACGAGGTGTGTATAGGTTGCCTTCCCCAGTCCCTCGTGCCTGAAAACTGTGATATGTCACTCGTTCTCAGCCAGGACCCTGAGGGAGAGAATGAAGATTAGGCTTCAAGTCCTGGAGGAGAGAAGGCTGAAGGCACCAGGTGGGTCTGGAGGGGCTGATCTGGCCCATACTGAGGCCTCTGGGGGGCTCCCCAGGGGCGGGAAGACCAGTAAGCGTTCCCACTCCCCGTCGAGGGCGTCGGCGGCGTCGGAGGATGACTACCATCTGTTCGCCGTCCCCCCAGGGCTCTGGGGAGAAGCGGCGTCTACTGTCGACGTCTAGGGACCTGAACAGGCCGCCGTTGACTACATCGGCGTCTTCGGCTACGACGCCGTCTACGTCCAGCAGTCTGCGTCGATCGGACCCAGCGTCGGCGCTCGCCGTCGAGGGGAGATCGCCGTTCGCCGTCGGCGAAGAGGAGACGGTCGACGTCGCCGTCGAAGGGACGATCGACGTCGAGACGCTAGAGGTCGAGAAGATCGCCGTCGAGGCGAAGATCGCCGTCGAGGCGAAGATCGCCGTCTAGGCAGAGAGTCATCGGGATCGGTGTACTCTGTGGTGTATACGCCTCCTCGGATGCCTACGTCACTGCTTCCTCCACCCCCGACTCCGCCTCCACCGCCAACACCACCACCACCACCACCTCCACATCCGCAGCCACGGCCTCCGCCGCCCCCACCTAGGTTGTTACCCCACACTCCATTGGGGCCGCCGGCGGTTCCCCCGCGGTCGGTTTCCCTTCCGAGGTACCCGACTCCGCCGCAGGGGACTCCGAAGCCACGACGCCCGCGGTCGCCGGGACCGGCTAGACCGGCGGGCAGACCGAAGCCGAAGAGGTCTCGCTCCCGCTCTCTCAGGAGGAGAAGATCACGGAGCCATGGACTGTCATCGTCGGACTCAGGACGACGCCGTAGGAGGCACAGGTCCAGGTCGCACACGCGATCCTAGACCAGAGATTTTTCCCCGACGCTGTCGGACTCGCCTGGGACTAGGGTGTCTCCGGTGGACGATTTGGTCTCTTTTCAAGAGGTGCTGTTGAGAGGGGATAAAGTTGGGTATCACGGTGACGGTTCCAACACCCACGACGTCCGTGATATTCGAGACGCTTCATAAACATCTGTCTCTCCTGCCCCTTGTACCAGGACTGGTGGAACCCGCGTTGGAGCTGTTCCTCACTCCCGTGGTGACGAAGGCCGCCCCCTCCAGGCTCATGAAAAAGTATCGGGCCCCGGAGTCGGACCCTACCTTTTTGAGGGCGGACCCGAAGCCGGATTCGGTCATCGTGACGGCGGCGAGGAAACAACATGCGACCGCCCCTTCATCGACGGTCCTGCCTGACAAAGAAAGCCGCTGGCTGGATTCTGCGGGCAGGCAGGTGTGTGGGACCGATGCCGCCGCCGCCACCACCATGAAGGGGGCGAGTGCAGGGGCTTTGTTGGGCCGTTACGACCGGGCCCTGTGGGAGTCCCTGCAGCAGTATGCAGACCTGCTGCCCCGGGACAGGAAGGAGGACTTCTTGGAAACGGTGCGCGAAGGCATGCTGGTTTCTAATCGGGTGATCGGCGCGGCGGCGGATGTCTCCTTGTTGGCCGCCCACGCCTACTGTCATGGCGTCCACCAGAGGCGGCATTCGTGGCCGCGCCCGATGTCCCTCAAACCAGAGGCGCAGCACAGAGTGGCCAACCTGCCCTTCTCGGGGGAAACCCTGTTCGGAAAACATGCGGATGAGATGGCCCGCATGAAGGCTTGAAAGGTTATCTTGCTGCCATCTCTGCCTTCTTAAGGCTTCCTGATCAGCCTTCTCTTTTCAAGTCCCCAGTAGTTACACGCTTTCTAAAAGGCATTACGCACACGTTCCCTCCTGTCCCTTTTGTAATGCCTCAGTGGGACTTGAATCTTGTTCTCACATTTCTAATGTGCGCTCCCTTTGAGCCTCTTCATAATTGTCCTCTTCGTCTTCTGACGCTTAAGACTGCTTTTCTGGTAGCCATCACCTCGGTTAGACGGGTGAGTGAGCTCCAGGCTTTATCATCAAAGCCTCCTTTTCTATCTGTTCATCCGGACAAGGTTGTCCTTAGGCCTCGTCCCTCCTTTCTTCCGAAAGTGGTGACCCCCTTTCATCTTGGGCAGTCTGTCACCTTGCCCACCTTCTTCCCGCCTCCGCATCCTTCCAAAGAGGAAGAGAGGCTCCACCGTCTCGACCCAAAACGTGCGCTCTCCTTTTATCTGGGCCGCACAAAGCAGTTCTGGGTGGACGACCAACTTTTCATTGGATACGTAGGTGCTAAGAAGGGGAAAGCTGTGCACAAACAGACCATCTCTCGGTGGGTCGTTTTGTGCATCAAAATTTGTTATTCCTTGGCAAAAAAGGACCCTCCTGTTGGGCTGCGCGCCCATTCTACTCGGGCCACAGCGGCTACTACTGCTTTGGGACGGGGTGTCCCTTTGCAGGACATCTGTCAGGCGGCTACGTGGGCTTCACTCCACACGTTTGCCAGGCATTATTGCCTTGACAGCCAAGTCCGGAGGGATGGCTTCTTTGGCCGTTCTGTCCTCCAGGACTTTCTGGTGTGATCTTGGTTCGCAGACCCACCACCGGGGTTGGTATTGCTTGGTATTGCTTGGGTATCTATTCTAAGGTGAGGAATCTAACTAACGTGTTTCTTTCAGATGAACAAGTTACTTACCTTCGGTAACGATGTATCTGTAAGAAACATTAGTTAGTTAGATTCCTCACCGACCCACCCATCCTCCCCGTTCTGCGAACTGACATCTAGGGTTAAGGTTATCCTTTTCAGGCCCCTAGATTGACACCAGTGTCGGTCTCTTGCATGGCTCTGCGTTCCTGGCGTGGAAAGCTAGGTACAAGAACTGACGTCCGCGCGCGAGGGCGGCGTTTAAGTACTCCGACGTCATCCCGGCGCACGATGCCGACGACTGACGCGGAGCCGCAGACGACGCCTAGCGACGCGCAAGGGGTATTGCTGACACAAAAATCTTCCGGATCCAGTCTGACGCCTGGGGATATTCTAAGGTGAGGAATCTAACTAATGTTTCTTAGATACATCGTTACCGAAGGTAAGTAACTTGTTCTTCCCAGCCTGCGTTATTTGATCACATTTAACCTTCACCTCTGGCAGCTTCATTGCTCGGAATATAGGGGGGGGGGGGGGGGGGGAGGGGGGGGGGGGGGGGGGGAGGCTTGCGCAACGGGCCGAGGTGTTTCACAGGAGCTGCTCGCGCCCGATCTATAAATCACGTATGCGGCAGTGTAATAGCATTAATGTTTGATTCTGACGCGCGCACAGGGTAGGCTTATCCCGAATTACGCGCAGACATTACATAGTATTAAAATCTGCCAGACGTTGCACGTGGAAACCTGCGCAGCCTCCATTTTACTGTGTGCAAGCGAACCATGCAGTCCTTTCGTTTCGTCTGCCGCTTTCGGAGACAACTGCTGTAAATCCACTGGTAGAACGATCAATACCCCTCTGTCAGTCTGTTAATGCACCACTCTAAGATGCACATCAGCCATTGACAAACACGTCCCTAGCCAATGGTGATGTCAAGGTATCCTTCAGATAAGTGTCTGTTAAACACTAAAATCACAGAAACCGAAAAGCTCTAGTTAAATAGCGCCAGCACGTTTGTATGATTTCTATGATTGCTGATTGTATTCACAAAGACACTTTCTAGCAGTCGCGGCTGGCATGACGGACGGGTGGGTGGAAATGGGGCCGTCGCGGGGGGGGGGGGGGGGTTAGTAATATAAAACTCACTGTCCTGCGCTGCCTCAACTTCAGGACGGGTCCCGACTCGCGCAGTTTTCCAATTCCTGCAGCTCTCCTCGTCATCAGGAAAGGCAGCCTCCTTCCCTCCCCTCAGCCAATCACAACGCTGATTGATGAGGCACAGCGGAGAGCGCCCCAGCCAGGCCATTTTCTCTTTGTAGGCTGCATAGAACAAGTGTTACCAATTGACTCTCTGCATTTCTGCCATCCAAATGTAAGACTGTTAAAACAAAAAGTAATTTTGCAATATGCCATCTAATTCACATACTAATATGGGTATTTAGGTAGGGGGGGTGTGGGGGGGCGGGTTTGGGGCAGGGGGTAAATGCCCATCGGTGAAGTGGTTAAAGGAATAAATGAGTTTTAATAATGGTGTCTGGCTGTGTCAGTCAGTCATCCTACTGGGAATAATTCAGTGAGTGAATGGTAACTCAAATGCATGATCACAATTTATAGGAAAGTAACCTTTTCTTAAAAAATGCTCAGATAAGGATAAAGACTTCATTTTAGAACGTAGCTTCATTGATTTTTAGCTAATGAGTTTGCACTTTTGTCAATGGCTTATTTTATTTTTATTTTATTTTTTTTTAGATCTTGACTCCTTTCCTGCTGAGAAGATTGAAATCTGATGTTACCCTTGAGGTTCCGCCGAAGCGTGAAGTGATAGTTTATGCACCTTTGACTAAGAAACAGGAAACCTTCTACACTGCAATACTCAATAAGACTATTGTAAAAATGCTTGGCCTTGATAAGGTCTGTACTGTAGTAGTAAATTGAACTTTTCTTACTGTATAGGAAGTTTTACATGGTTTCTCAGTTATTCATTGTAGCATCTTCATGGATGTTCATAAGCATTTGAATTGTAGCACGTACCTGCAGGATTCCAAAGCACTTCAAAATTAGTTTGTTACAAGTGTCAGTTTGAAATGCACACATTTAGTACAAGCTATCTGAAGGCTACCTCTGCCAAATTTCATTTGTTATATTTTGAAAAATAATTGCTAGAAGTTGCTTTTTCTAGCACACCCCTTCCCACTTAATATAAAAGGAAAAAAGCTGGGTAAATGGCGCTAGAGAAGCCGCAGCTGCATGTAATTATTCAATCTAGCACTGTTCAGCTATCCAACAGCTCCATCACCCCATCATGTCTAGCACTGACTGTTATTTCACTTTTTTCCTGGTACTGTGTGGAGGGTGACTGAGAACTGGACTCTACGTTTTTTTAACGCAGACCATTTTGCTACAAACCTACCATTGCATTCACTAACGCATTTTGAAGACTGGACTGTTATTGTTTTCGGACTGAAAACCAACCTGTTGGCATTGGATTGTCATGGATGCTTGAATATTACCTGTAGTCAGGCTGGTAATCCTTTGTTCTCCAGTATTGGATCTTTCATAGATTCAGATGCTTAAATCATTCAACGTAGTCTAAGCGGGATTTCCAAGGTACCATAATAAAGCAGTGTGCATCACTAGAATAGGCTACAATGGTGATAAACTATCAAGTAGATGACCTATCTGTGTCCTTTTAAAAAAAGGAACGAACTTCAAACCTTAACTAATCAGGCGATAGCACCCTCTAGAACACTCCTAAGAGGCTGATTCCCTCAGATTTTTACCACACTTCGTGTATGAAGGGAGTCTCCCTGATCTCTGCTCAGTTTTTCTATTTCCAGATCTTGGACAGCTATTTTTACTTCTTCTACAATGCCTGATCTAGCGAAGAAAGCCCTTTTCAGACCCTGCCAGACCTGCAAAAAGAAAAGGGTGGATGGCCCACATAAGGACTGTCTCTACCCCCATCATAAGGTAAAGGAGTGTAAAATGTGTTGCACTCTTCCCCCACCCCCCCAAACCTTGAAGGACCGAGAGGGGTGGCTTCTTCTGTGGCTTCACAAGTCAAAAACTCAGGAATCAACATCTTCTGATGAGGACCGTGATACCTCTGCAAGGCCTCACGAAAGATCCAGGACCAAGGAACCTTTGAGGAAAGCAAAAAGGCCCCTAAGATGTGCCACCGCAGAGAATCTCTGAAAAATGAGATAAACTAATCTCCTCAGGGGTAGCCTTGTCTGAGCCCCGTAATCCATCTGCAAGGGCTGGGTATTGCCCACATTTATCCTCTTCTGAACAGTTGTTTGAGGCACAAACCTTACCTCAAAGCCCTATCGACGACACTGCTAGCGTCAACAGCTATATCAGACAACAATGACTCACTATTGTCTCTTCGTCACGACCTCCGACAGCAAAGACGACTACTTCATTCATCTATGTCACTATACTGTTAACGAGAAGTTCATCTAGTAAGAGTGCTTTGACGACACCATATTCTATGATGACCCCATTGACTGGTGGTGTATTGACTATGCCTAAAGCTCAAGTCAATCGACTGCATTGCCCATGACCATGTCGTGTAGTTCCTATAAAACCTATATAGGATCTGCGTGTTTAGACCACATACACTGCGGGATTGGTATCTTAGCTGATTCGATACCCCCACTGGGTATGTTGGCCTGTGTACCAGCTAGCTCACAGTGCCACTAGAAAACTCCTGCTACCAAGGAGAGAATAGTGCAACTATCGAACATGACAACCCTGATCCCTCAGGACTGTGGATCCCATGCAATATTTTTCGCTCAGTCACTCGTGCTCACTTTGTCTCAGAGAGATGCACAGAATAAACGGTAGGGATGTTTTTCAATAAGCATTTATTGAACAGTCGTTGTTCTAGTGTAAGATGGGTGTGCTGAAACAACCATTAGACAAACAGATATAAATGATTAGAAGCACCGAAAAGGTAAAAGGTTGCTAGATTTCTACCATTTTGCCGAAACCATGAATACAGGTGAGTATATAAAATACATGATAGTAAGATGCGTACTCCTATGATGCAACCCTAACTATATGTACCTAGCATGTGTATAGGTGTTAAGCCAAGAATCCTTCTAGGATAAAGGCAACACCATTACCTGAAGTGAGACTGTGGGACCCCATCTTGGTCTTGAGCTGGACACCCCGCAATGGATGTCAGACCACTGCGAGCTGGAGTATCTGCATCCAGGAATCTGTGTCTCAAGTCAGTGTCGGCATGAAAGTCCTGATCGCCTCTGCCTATTTCAGCGAGATGTGATGTTTATCTACCCAAAGGTGTCCCATGGGGGTTCTACCTTGCTGTACTATTGTCGGACTTAGAATGACATCGGAAATGAACCTTGTACATAGTTATTATGCAGGAGATGGTGGTCCTTCTGAGTTTCCAAGAATCCTCATGCATAATGTATGAGGTTATTCAGGGAAAACGCCACGTTATGTAAGCAGTACCGTAACTAGGTAAAGGGTCCATCCTAAAAGCCCGTTATGTAATGTAGGGAGGAATATAGGTGAAAGGTTGGGATGTTACCCGGGCCTATATTGGCGTACCTATATGGAATATAACACCACTCCTCATCCAACTGGACGACCTATTCAAATTCTAACGTATTACTAAGCTGTCTAGGCACTGGTATGCAAACTACAATAAAAACAATAGTTTTGCTAAAAAATGTTAACCTCTAAAAAATTGTCACTCAGGCAATAGTTCTAATCTGTCTGTATATAGTTCGAACGACTACAGGCATCGGAAAGCCATGCAGGTCATAGTGTCAATTGTTTTTTAGTTCCAATTGTTTATCCTAGCTGGTAGATGCAACATCGCTGTTTCCTGCCTTCGCAGAAGACTATTCCTGTAACACCTTGCAGATTACGTCAATTGAGCACAGATCTTCTGTACTGCCTGCAGCCGATGCTGGAGCAGCCTGTGTGCAGTCCAAGGCCTGGGTGTTAGTGCAGGAGCAGAGACTTCCTGTGCTGACTCTAAGAATGCCGCCATCAGCATGGGAATATGCTGGGGACAATCCATCACATGGGCTTTTATCTGGTCCAGTAAAGCATCAGTGTCCGGTTGTGCAACTGATGGAAGTGTCAGACAGATCCAACACGCATCCTTCTCTGCAGAACAGGCATCGGAGAACGGGTAGGACAGTCCATCCAGGCTGGTCTAAATGGAAGGAACCAAGAGGCGCTCAGTTCCCTTAGGCGGGGTGTGCCCAGATGTTGTACCATGCGATCACTGTATTTATGCTCCAGGAGTGCTTTTTCCACCTCCTTGGTGACTAGGACGTCCTTAGCGTAGCTGAAAAATTACAATCAGGAAAACCTGCTGTTACAAACCGGATCAGTGGAAGTCCTCCAAAAATGCTTCAGAATATGGAGTGAATAAAGCTTGGTATAACTCAGAGGACCGTCAGAAAGGTGCTTAACAGTCCAGAGCCTATGGTCTTAAATAGGTGGACTATACCAATCATATCGTATGTTAAAGATACGATTTACCATTTCTGTGACATTGAAGGGGCAGTTCGTACGTATGAGTGCCTGTATCTCAGCCGAGGACATTGCTATTTGGAGATCAAAAGTCAAAAGGGGGAGGTTAAGGGCACAGCTTTCTGTAGAAGCATGGTTTTCATTCTGTTCGCAGTATCAAACTGTATAAATGAAACATTCAATGAATGCCATAGCAGTGCTTCCCGGACTGTGTCGGTGCAAAAAATACTTGCATACAGCAAGTAACCCTCGAGCTCACGGTGACTAGATATGCGATGCCTGGAAGCATCCCACAACAACCTTGATTGTTCAGCATCAAGTAACTCCCATTCAAAAGTAACTTGAATACCGGGGTAATCACGGCTGCTGGGGTACCTCAAGTGACAGGATAGGTTCGCCACCGAACCATTACAGGCCCCGTGTAGGATAATATCCTGGCATATGCGCGATCCTCTTAAAGCATTCTCGTGGTTCGTACAGCTTAGAAACACTTCCAGATCCCCACTCCTGCATCGAAATCTGTACGGTAATTCCCAAGATTCCTTGATGAATTTCCTACCCATTTCTTCACATCTGCCCATCTGTTCTAGGTAGTATTGAAACTGGAAAGTTGTGATCAGTAATGTTATATGGCCATGGATCAACCCCTCTGTGAACGGTGATTCTGTCACAGTAAAAGGTAATCTGTCCAGTTTTTCAATACGCAGCATTGCATATTTTACTCCCCTCTGTGCCATTTTCATCTGTTTTTCCGTTGGATTGTATGCAAAAAACAAGGACGTACAGTTGATAAAACACCAAGGCACATAACATGCGTGCAATGATTGCAGCGTCCAGCTCAATAACATAATAGAATGTAATTGTGATTGCCCATGCTGTAACATGCATAAATCTTCTAATACATCAATAGCAGAAGATACAATGTTGCCCAGTATATAAATCCCGGATGTTAACGTAGTCCTACCATTGTCAACTACGGCTAACCCCTTCTCTAGGTTAATCCCATCTATTTCCCGAAGTCTCTCAGTGCCTTCTTGTTGAGAGATTTTCCAGATTTCGTTATAGACCGCATATAAAAAATGTTTGACGTGGCTTTCTGGGACCTAATAAAAAATCACATAGATCCACTTTCTCTTTTAGTAAGGACAAGTGCTGTTTCACCTGGGATAGTGTTGTGGATTTTAGCCAATTGAGGTGTAACTTCCCAACACTGGATGATGTCACCAACCCTAGGTGTTCTCTTTGTACATAGCGTGGGTGTGGTCTATGGATACCGAACCCTTCGGAGGTACCCCGATTCCTCCTTGACATCGGTTTGTGGGCCAAACCAACCATCCCATTGGGGTCTGATACATCATTTTGTAAAATGTAATCGATTGTAGCCCCTTCTTGTGATGTAAACTTTTCCCCGGTATGTGATGGTGTTGGAATCCGAGGCGTGTTCAAATCCTTGTTCTTGGCTATTCCAAGACAGTCTGTTGCACAGTATCATTCAAAAATATAATTTGCTGAGGAATGAGGCATGCTCTAAATAGCACTTGTGTTCCCTGGATTTGCCAATCTCTAGGAACCCCAGACTGATTTTAAGTGTATATTGTCCTTCCATAAGCTGAAACCTTGTTCAGACAGTTGTTTAATGAATGAAGCAGAATAGATCTATTTGGTGTTAGCATATTTTTCAGTGCGGAGGTAGGTACAACCTTATAATAGAATGAGGTCGGGTCTAAAATGGTAAACCCTGAAAAATATGAATTTCTGTGCAAAAGGTTCCGAACTACTTTTCAGTGACGTAGGGCAATGTTCCATTGGTGATATGTGAAAACATTCCTAGGGGTACTGGATTTGTGTAAAAAAAAAATTACGACCATAATGTTGATAATACATGGTGTTAGTCTGTGTCTTCTAACATTTCATTGCTCGAAAATGCGGCCGATTGTTCTAATTCAGACAACATATTGTTTACAATTTAAAAATCCCAATCATCGGAAAATGTCCTAGAGGTAATGATATCAGCTAAGGAAATTTTAAATAAATTAGGTATTTTTGAATGTTCTGTTGGGCCAAATATATCATCAATCTTGTCCCATACTATACCATCAGGTATAGGAACTGCTGAAATGTTCATGTAGGACAAGTCTTTGTTCACAATGTGATGAAACGTGAGGTTTCAGGATCAAGTTCATTTTTGATGCTGCAGAGCTTTGGCGCAGATAAATTCCATTGATATGTTAGCAGAAAAGTTACTAAGCCTATCCAGAAAAGAAAGAACAGTATACCAGAGATTTCCATAATTGCGCTATGTCTCTTAGCAATAGTGAGAGCTAAAAAAAGTAAGTGTTGCTTGTATATGTTTCCCCCAATGTCGTCTGCTATGCTAGAGTAAGAGTTGCGGTTCGGGCCGGATTTCCCACGCTAACACCTTCTGGAGGCAGGACCTAATTCTACGCCAAAAGGGTTGCAACACTGTGCAACTCAACAATGTGTGCTAAAACGTCCCCTCTCGGTCACACCGCAGACGTGGGGATGGGATCACTCCCATTCGCCAGAGTCTAGTCCGTGTATAATAAGCCCAGTGCAAATACTTGAACTGTATCAGGCGGTATCTCCGAGACCGCCACCCCCCGGGGGCTAGCGATGGCCTCAGCCCAGTCATCTGTCAAGTCAGGGATGTCTGCTTGCCATGCCAGTCTTGTCGAGCATTGTCTGTGTGTGGGTTGTTAAGGTCTGGTATATTTGCCTAATCTTGTGGAGGCCTAAATCTCCCATCAGTAGACAGTCCTCTAATGAATGAAATTCCAGAAAGGTCTAAAGCGCGCAGATAAGGGGAGGGGGTGAGTGCATGGCGGAGTTGGAGGAATTTGTAGAATTGTGTTTTGTGCAGTGTATACTCCGCTTGTAGTTGCTGGTAGGATTTCAAAGGAGTGCCCTGCATCACATCGAGGGTCGATCTCCCCACCAGGTCCCATCCCCAGAACCCCCTCAAGGCTGCCACCGGACGGAGGTACGTACCCTGCCATAGTGGGGTTTCCCGGGTGAGCTTTCCGTTCCAACCCATCTGTCTAACTTTAGCCCGCCATAGCGATATTACAACTTTACCTGCTGGAAGCGTGAGATCCAGGCGTGTGGGGCTGTATAGGAGATTGAGGGGGGTCTGCTCCATTGCTGCATGCTCAATCGCATATGCCGGGTCTGCGGGGGAATTGTACCACCACGAGCAGATATGACGCCCCGTAATAGGAATAAATGTCTGCCGCCACGATGCCCCTGCAGTACGTAGACTGCACGCATGTGCGAAGAGCGACCCTGACCGCTCCACCATTCCAGAGAAATCTGTTTTGTATGGCGTTGACCTGTGCGAACCAGGAGTGCGGGATATGATACGGAGTTAAGGAGGCGATATAAAATCCGGGGCAGTGACACCATCGTGAAGATGGCCGCGTGTCCATATAGGGATAAGGGAAGGGAGGACCACACTGCAGTTTCACTATTGAGGTTTGCAAGCAGTGGAGTGATGTTATGCGCCCAAGAGTTTGTGGGGCATGGTGACACGAAGATGCTGATGTTTAAACCCGTCTGTTTCGCGGGATAACTGCGATGCCCAAGCCTGGCGACCTTGAAGGCCGCACACTGGAAACAGTACGGATTTTGCAGGATTTGTGTGCAGACCAGTAGGTCCCCCCCCCCCACAAATACCCTGAGGATCTCCAGGATGCGAGGCCCGGAGAACCAAGGGTCCGTGATGAAAAATAAGACCTCTTCCGCGTATAACGCGATACGATCCAAGCGCGACTGCGACCATTCCAAGCCCCGAGAACCAAGTCATTTCTGACCCACGCTGCCAAGGGCTCAACCTCAAGGGCGAACAGTGACAGGGGGCAGCCGGGCCTAGTGCCTCCTTTGTATAGGGAATGAGGGCGAGTGATGCCCAGCTATACGCAAGTTTGTATAAAGTAGGCCTACATACGCAATGAATTGGGATCTCAATTGTTTGCGTAGTTGGTCCGAAAGCTTTCGTGGTGGGATATCTGAGGAATTCCGCAATTAGATCAGCCGAGATCTGTTCGTGGCTGGTGTATAGGGCCGTGAAGTGCTGCGCAAATTTTCCGGCCACACCCTCCGGCGATGTATATTGGGACCCATCCGCACCACGGATGGTGGGAACCATCGCTGGAGATTTGTCTGACACAGCCGGTGGAGCATTTTACTCGATTTATCCCCCCACTGAAACTGTTGCGAAGCTTCCCAGATTTATTTGGCCTTTCCCATTAGATATTGCTGTAGTTGTTGTTGCGCCTGTAGCAGGTTGCGTCGTAGAACTGGGCTAGGATCCCTGTTAAGCTGTAATGCAAGGGCCGTCTGCTGCGACCCTATGGCCACCATTTGCTCCCGCCATGCGTGTTTTTCATTGGTACGATAGCTGATCTCGGCACCTTGAACGGTAGGCTTAAGGGCTTCCCACAAAATACATTGGGACATTGGAGTACGAGGAGATAGCTATGCGGAGCATATCCTGGTAATCCGGACACCGGAGGTACCAGTGAGACATGCGCCAGCGAAATGGGTTTGCAAGACCATGTGTGAAACTGCAGGGCAACCGGGGAGTGGTCAGAGAGCCCACGAGGGTGGTGAGTTACATCGGAGAAATGGTGGAGAAATATGCGACAGACTAAAATAATCTAATCTGGATTGTGACCCATGGACTGAAGATAGGTATGTGTATCCCTGCTCTGAGGGGTGATACTCACAACCCAGAATGGATACCAGAGAGTCCAATTTGGTGTGACTTAATACTGGCGGAGGGTCTGTACTGCATTGCCCATCTAGTGGCCCCATCGTTTCGTTCCAGTCACCCCCTAGAAGTGTCAAACGCTCGTGGAGGTCTCCCCAGGCACCTATGATCTGGTCTATGAAAGCTGTCCCTAACGGGGGGCCATATATACTGGCAATAGTAACCCGTTCGCCATGTAGCATGCACGTGGCAGATTCCTATCTGTCCCAGGGTCTATCTTATGAGTAATGTAGTGGAACTGGACCCTACGATGTATTAACATGGCCACACCCCCCCCCCCGGAGCCCCTGGTGAACCCTGTGTGATAACTCTGATGGAAACCAAACTGGCCTAGGCATTAGGCCTTGGTACCTAAAAGGTGGGTCTCCTGCAATAGGATATCAGCCCCATATCTTAGCTTGACGTAGGACAGTGCCCCGTTTCACTTTATTCTGGAGACCCCGAACATTCCATGAGACCACCGTAAGGTCCCCGAAAGGGGTTGCATCATTTGGAGCCATCATCCTATGCCGTAAGATGTGTAGCAACGAAGGTATCGATCTATGAAGCATGTCTGCATGTAACATATAAAACCAACTAATACTACATTCCCATAAAGTCCCTCCACCGACACTGCCATGAACTAGAAGCATCTGTCGCGGCATGAGGCACAGCAGGCCCCCAACAGGGGGACCACGATCCCCCATACCAAAAATACCCAATCCACCCAAAAAACATAATGAAACAAAAGGGGGGCGACCCAAACAGTCTGGCCTGGAAGTCTCATGGTCTAGCATCCACACCCACTCGGAGGAAAGTGCTTTCGGAGAGACATTAATAAACAACGATCAACGTCTACTTGCTGTTGGCAGTCAGCAGTGTGTCGAGCTGATCAGGGGGGCTGCTCTGGGCTCGTTGACAGTCTGTCTGATCCGGAGCCGTGTCGTCTCTTGGATTTGGTTTGTCGGGACCTGTTACATCGCGATCCACGTGAGGAGTCTGAGTCCTGTAATGACTGTGAGCCTGGCCGGAGTCGTGGGCGCTCCTCGGCCTAGGCAAAGACGGCCTCCTGGGTGTCGAAGAAGAACGACTTGGAGTTAAAAAGAACTCTTATTCTGGCTGGATATAAAAGCATGTATTGTAAGTTCATGTCACCCAGCTTATGTTTTGCAGCTGTGAAGGACTGGCGTTGTTGCTGGACCAAGCGTGTATAGTCCGGGAACACCATGATGGACCTAGAGTCGTGTTGAAAGCAGTCTGTGTGTCCTGGCATATTGCAAGATGGCATCCCGGTCAACGTAGTTCAGTATCTTGGCAATTACTGGTCTGGAATTTTCACCAGGGGGAGGTTTTGCTACATTGTTATGAGTATGAAATAGTCAACCAAGGGCAGGATACTGTAGCTTTCTGCACTGTGCAAAGTCTCCTGTCCCTATGTATTGCATTAGGGCTCTTTCGTCTACCATTTTTGTTAACATTTATTCTACTTGAACCTTTTACTGAATGGAGTAATTTTGCCTAAGATTTAATGGTTTTACTTTCAAGTCTTGTGTGTACACTTACCTTTTACTAAAATTTTCAGGCAGAGGAGCAAAAGATTGAAGTAACTTCTACTGGACGACCAAAACGTAGGAGTCGAAGAGTAGTAGATTATAGAGAACCTGAGGGTGATACCCCGGAGGAGCTGGAGAAGTTTATTAATCAACTCCTTTTGCAGCAGGAGGCAGAGCAAGAGAGGTAATTGGCTTATCATAGAAAATAGTATATTGTCTGTGATGGGAATCTTACCGGTGCGGTGCTTAGACGTTTTCGTAATTGTGTTTTTTTTTTTCCACTGAAAAAAACACTTTTTATAACAAACCATGGCAAAGGCCTACATGCATTGTACAGAGAAAGCAATCCTTATTTGGTAGCTACCTCTACTGCCGCTATTACCATAACATTAGGTTCGAGGCATGTGGGCTGCTGAATTCATATCTGTGCATAGATCGCCGCCTAGTGTTGGGTCCGGATGTTTGCACGTTGTAGTCTTCGAAGTATCCTTGGATAGGGGACTCCTCCCCTGGACTACAGTGCGCATGGGCATCCTCTCCATCCTCAGATTGTTTTTTTCCGCCATTGGGTTCGGATGTGCTATCTTAGCTCAAGTTAGGAAAATATTTTGTCGAGGCCAAAAGGCCTTTAGTTCGCGTCG
The DNA here is from genome assembly GCF_964204655.1 of Triturus cristatus. NCBI lineage: Eukaryota > Metazoa > Chordata > Amphibia > Caudata > Salamandridae > Triturus > Triturus cristatus. Next base: position 229,400,514 of record NC_140580.1, on the reverse strand, counting down.
GTACTGTTTATCGATCGGTTTTCGATACAACCTTGTTAGTTTACTAACTTTCAGCACCGACTTTTTTCGCATTTACCTGTTCATCGACTACTTCGACGATGGAATCGAGGACGCCATTCAAGAGGTGTCCGGTATGCAATGCGAAGTACCCACATATCGACGTCCATCCGGTGTGCAACAAATGCCTTTCGCCGGACCACGACGAATCGACATGCATGGCCTGTGCCCGGTTCCGTTCAAAAAAGACTCTACGGAATCGACGAGCGGCGAGACTCGAAGCGCAGCACGCGGCACCGGCCCCAGCAGACATCTTCAACGAGGCCGAAGACGTCGAAGAATTGGAAGTCTTACCCTCCAGTCCCGTTTCCGAACACGGATCCGGATCGGACGAAGTCGACGAATCACTCTTCCACAGAGGTGAAGACGACACCGAGGTAGGAGACGACGAGGAGGCCTTAGGGGCCGAAGAGAGTAGCTCCAATGATGAACAAGGCCTACCTGTTCACACCGAAGAAGGCCCAGTTCCACGGCCTATGGCTCCGGTCGAGGGATCGCCTTCGGGCCTTACCCGAGACCCATCCTGCAGTTCTTCGGCCCCGCCCTCGGGCCCGGCCTCGGACACCCAGCGGCAGCCATTACCGCTTAAACCAGCTGGTTTCCCTTCCATAAAACCGAAACCGAAAGCTGCTCCGGTTCCAACGAAACCGAAACCGAAAGTGGCGCTGGTCGGATCGAGGCCTTCGACGCCAGCGCGACGCGTCGACACCGACCGCACCAAGAGAGACTTCGGTGCCGAACTTGAAGCGGGCGACGTCGGAGTTGATAAACGGAAAAAGGCCTTCGGCGCCGACAAACCTACTCGGCTCCCGGCACCGACGCCACTGACACCGAGGGCTGCGCCGCCTGCTGCGCCTCGCATCGCTCTCTCGACGACACCAAAGCCTCACGCATCGAAGACGTCGACGGTCATCTCCGCACCTCGACTCGATGAAACACCGGCGCCGAAAAAGTCCACGGCCGCCTCTACGAACCTGGTCGGTGCCAAAGCCTCAAAGGCGCCCCAAGGACGACCTGGTGCGACACAAAGCAGCAAAACCAAGGCTGCCCTCCAGGACCCGTCGGGTTCCGGTCCGATCGAAGCTCCGGCAGCCTCTTCGGTGCCAGCCAACATTACCTTTGGCTTGCCTCCGTCAACAATCCCGAAAATGTTCCAACTCAGGACACGGGTCACCCAGACTACGATTACACCTGCTGAGACGTCTCCGTCACGTGTCATCGACGCCAACACTGGCAGGATGATTCTCCACGAGCGAAGGATAACTTCGGAACCACCGTTGGACCCTTTCAGGATCCCACTAAAAAGGAAGCTGCCTGTAGAATCAGAACCTCTCCTTTATGAACCTTTCCACTCATCCTACCAGGATCCACAACTATTCTCCCCCACATGTTCCGACACGGATGCGTTGGAGGACTACATGGATGACCAAGTCCCCTACCACGGAGACACAGACCCTGATGACCAGCAGGACCCTGATCACACTTGGGGCGACCCGGTAGACCCAGGTGCACCTCTCGATACACAGGACCCACAACTCTATGGGGCAAAAACATCTCCCACAGAGGATACTGCAGCCTTCAACGCTCTTATTGAACGTGCTGCCAATAACCATGGGGTGCAGCTTCACTCTGACACCGTCGAAGATGACTTTCTTATGGACACTTTCGCATCCTCAGAACGGCATGTAAAGACTCTGCCCATGTTGAAAGGAGTCCTCAAACCAGCCAAGGACATTTTCAAGGAACCCACCAGGGCACGAGTGATAAACCCCAGGATTGATAAGAAATACCGATCAGCACCTGGGGACCCTACTTACATCAGAGGACAATTACCACTAGACTCCATTGTCGTAGCGACTGCTCGCAAGAGGGCACACTCGCAAACGACAGGTGACGCTCCTCCCCCGGACAAAGAGTCCAAGGTGTTAGAGACCTCTGGCAAGAGAGTTGCCGCCCAAGCAGCCAACATATGGCGCATAGCCAACACTCAAGCGCTCCTTGCTCGCTATGATAGAGCGCACTATGACACACTCGAGCAAATATTCCAACATCTCCCTGACCAGTTCAAGGAAGGCGCAGAAATGCTCATCAGAGAAGGACAGCTACTCACGAATGCTTCCATCAAGTGTGCACTAGATGCTGCAGACACGGCTGCCAGGGCCATAAACACAAGCGTCATGCTGCGACGACATGCCTGGTTACGAATCTCAGGATTCAAGCCTGAGGTACAAAACAATATACTCAACCAGCCTGTCAACCCCGACTATCTATTCGGGCCAGAGGTTGACACCACCCTTGAAAAGATAAAGGACACGGACACTGCAAAGTCCATGGGCGCTCTCCAAACTCAGTCCTTTCGGAGCGGCTCCTTTCGTCGCCCCGGAAACAAGGGAGCAGGTAGAGGACAGGGGTCACAACAAACATATAACAAAGGCAATACACAGACCACCTACGATAAAAACACCCGGGGTGGATATCGTGGCTCCAGTACAAAGGGCAGAGGACGCGGCTACGGCAACACCAGGTCCTCCCCCAAGAACAAGCAGTGACGCCCTCTCCCTTCCTCCCGACCACATAACACCTGTCGGGGGAAGGCTACAAAGGTTCCTGTCCACGTGGAACTCCATCACCACGGACAGGTGGGTCAAAGATATTGTAAAATACGGTTACTGTCTAGAGTTAACCTCCACTCCACCCACAATACCACCAAGAAACCGTCCTATGTCCTCAGAGCACTTAACGCTCTTACAGAAAGAGGTGCAAAGTATGCTTCTAAAAGGCGCTATAGAGGTCGTACCCATCCACGAGCAGGGTACGGGGGTGTACTCCCTCTACTTCCTAATTCCAAAAAAGGACGGGTCACTCAGACCTATATTAGACCTGAGACCCCTGAACCAGTACATTCTTTCAGAGCACTTTCATATGCTCACTCTACAGCAAGTCCTTCCGCTTCTCAAGCAGGGAGACTTCCTAGCCACACTGGACCTCAAGGATGCGTATTTCCACATACCCATCCACCCCTCACACAAAAAATACCTCAGGTTCACTGTTCAGGGGCAGCACTATCAATTCAAAGTCCTTCCCTTCGGCGTGACAACAGCGCCCAGGGTTTTCACGAAGTGCCTAGCTACAGTGGCAGCACATCTACGGAGGCAGCATATACAAGTCTACCCCTACCTAGACGACTGGCTCGTTCAAGCGAAGTCAGCCCAGCAATGTGCCAGCCACATGTCCCGCACCATTCATCTCCTCCACAGTCTGGGATTCTCACTAAATTACCCAAAGTCCCATCTCCAGCCCGCACACGTACAACAGTACCTAGGTGCGACTATAGACACTCTGGCGGCCACAGCTCAGCCAAATTTAGTGAGGATCAACCGCATACAACTGCTGATCTCCAAGTTCAAACCCAATCACTCACTTCCAGCGCGAGTGTTTATGCAGTTGATAGGCATGATGGCCTCCTGCATCTTCATAGTCCCGCACGCGAGATTACACATGCGCCCGCTTCAGGAGTGCCTAGCACGTCAGTGGAATCAGGCTCAAGGACAATTGAAAGACCTAGTGTTGGTGAGCGGTCGGGCATACAACTCTCTGCATTGGTGGAATCCACAAAACCTTTGCAAGGGCCGACCATTCCAAGAGCCTGTCCCACAGATAGTACTGACAGCGGACGCGTCTCTCCAGGGATGGGGAGCTCATGTACTCCACTACACTGTGCAGGGCCTATGGACGACACAACAAAAGAAGATGCACATCAACCTTCTGGAACTGATGGCAATCTTCCTGGCCATGAAGGCATTCAAAGTACATCTATGCAACAAGGTCGTGTTGATCCGGACGGACAACATGACCGCAATGTACTACATACAGAAGCAGGGAGGAACACACTCTCCACAGTTGTCTCATCTGGCTCAGAGCATGTGGAAGTGGGCCTTTCAGAGGAACATGTTCCTCATGGCGGAACACCTCCCTGGCAAGGACAACCAGATGGCGGATCTGCTCAGCAGACACAGCCACCAGATGCACGAGTGGGAGCTACACCCATCGGTACTCCAACCGTACTTCCAGCAGTGGGGTCATCCAGAGATAGACCTATTCGCGACAAGCGAAAACGCAAAATGCCAAAGCTTCGCCGCCAGGTTCCCACATCCGCAGGGCAATGCGATATGGATGAACTGGTCCGGCAGATTTGCGTACGCTTTTCCCCCAGCGCCGTTGATACCGCTGGTGGCTCGCAAACTCAGACAACACTCCCTGACACTCGTCCTAGTTGCTCCAACGTGGGCACGCCAGCCGTGGTACACCACCTTCCTCGAACTTTCCGTGGTGCCGCATCAAAGGCTGCGGATCAAGCCCGCGCATTTGACGCAGAACCATGGAGAGATTCAGCACCCAGATCCGCAACAGCTGAACCTGGCGATCTGGCTCCTGAAGTCCTAGAGTTTGGCTATCTCAACCTGCCACCTGACTGTATGGACATCATCAAGGAGGCCAGGAGACCCACTACAAGGGCTTGCTATGCAGCCAAATGGAAAAGGTTCGTCATTTATTGCGGTAATAATGACATTAACCCACTGGACGCATCCATCCAAAACATCATCTGTTACCTCTTACACCTATACCGATGCAATCTGGCGTACACCTCTATACGTGTCCATTTGACCGCAATATCAGCCTATCTGCAAACCAGGCAGCACCTCTCACTATTCAGAGTGCCTGCCATCAAAGCATTCTTGGAGGGACTCAAACGAGTCATTCCACCAAGCCACCCACCGGCTCCAATGTGGAACCTCAACTTGGTCCTCACACGCCTGATGGGTCCACCCTTTGAACCTCTACACTCATGCGAGATTCAATTCCTTACCTGGAAAGTAGCCTTCCTGGTAGCGATTACTTCCTTAAGAAGAGTTAGTGAACTCCAGGCACTAACCGTTCAAGAGCCATTCATACAGGTTCACACCAACAGGGTCGTACTACGTACCAACCCCAAATTCATGCCCAAAGTAATATCGCAGTTCCACATGAATCAAACTATTGAACTGCCCGTTTTCTTCCAAAACCCACAAACTGTCGCAGAAAGGGCACTACATACACTAGATGTACGGAGGGCCCTCATGTACTACATCGACAGGACTAAACCCTTCAGGAAGACAAAACTGTTCGTTGCCTTTGCCCCGCACCACAAAGGTAACGCCATCTCCAAAGCAGCGATAGCCAGATGGATAGTTAAGTGTATTCAAATCTGTTATCAAAAGGCAAAACGCACATTAACTATTCCACCACGAGCCCACTCAACGCGCAAGTTGGGGGCTTCCATGGCTTTTCTAGGAAATATTCCCCTGCATGATATATGCAGAGCAGCCACTTGGTCCACTACACACACATTTACAAAACACTATTGTGTAGACGTGCAGTCAAAACTGCAGGCAGCTGTAGGACAGGCTGTTCTCAAAACACTTTTTCAGACCGCTGCAGCTGGCACTGGTAGCCGCCGCTAATAGAGGGCACTGCTATGTATTCTATGCACAGATATGAATTCAGCAGCCCACATGCCTCGAACTGAATATGCTACTTACCAGTATGCATCTGTTCTTGGCATGTAGGGCTGCTGACATTCATATCGCCCTCCCTCCTCCCCGGCGCCTGTAGCAGCTGCAGCTCTCAGAATTACTGTATAGCATGGTCATCACTTTCTGTATCTACTCCATCACTGCCACAATGGCGAAAAACAATCTGAGGATGGAGAGGATGCCCATGCGCACTGTAGTCCAGGGGAGGAGTCACCTATCCAAGGATACTTCGAAGACTCTTCCAGGACAACAACGTGCAAACATCCGGACCCAACACTAGGCGGCGATCTATGCACAGATATGAATGTCAGCAGCCCTACATGCCAAGAACAGATGCATACTGGTAAGTAGCATATTCATACCATCACTACTACCACGATTACCACCATAGCCAATAGGCCAGGCTTTAGTGAACTAATGCTTACAAACTCTGGTATATTTTTCTTAATATTTTTCTTCATTTTACTTCATACAATCCAATTTCACTAAGTTGTCTGAGGAGCTAACAGTAATTCCGTATAGATTACTTTTGGAGGAGACCATCACCTGAGCACAAGTTTTAGTCACACTCAAATACACTTGTCTGTCCATTCTACCAATAAAAATCATTTTCCTTCATGGGGTTCTGTTATTAAGGGGAGCAGCATTTCCGAACATTCTACTGTGTCCCCCAACTTACCTCTTCTAGACTTAGTTACACATCGGCTAAGGCCTACTCAACCAAGTCTATTTTTCCCACCGTGCCATTCTGGCTGTTCTCCTTTTAGCCGAAAGTCCCCAGAACCTACATGTGGAGTTTCATCTTGCAGTGTTTCCACTTTGGTGGGCCTTCCAACAGCTATGTTAGTAGTTTTGGGCGCATTCATACCAGTCATCATGGAGCCCCAACACATTGTCCCAAAATCAGTTATTGTCTGAAAATCCCATGGCGTGTGCAGAAAATTATCCTCCTTCCCTTCAGCATTTGGCGTCTGGTGACGATCTGCCTTGAGATATCATGGCTAGTCTTTGAGGGGTGAGATGTTCGGTGTATATAATGGAAGCATGATAACTTAAACCTGGAATTGGGGGATATTATTTTAATTTGGTCCCATGCTTTATCCCAGTCTGAGTCTATCCGCTCTTCTTGGAAATCTTCTGCACACTTGCTCTTTTGCCCTCCGTCACCTCACCCCCTCTTACCAATCCTGAACCTATCCTGCACATAGCAGGGTTAATACTTCTCTACTGCTGGTTAGTTCTAAAATCCTCTGTAGTACTGCATCCTCTGCAAGACCATTCCAGATGGTTCTTACTGAAGCAATTGCCTCACACCTACGTTTTCTTTCGCTTGTTAAAGCGTAATGAAGCAATTATTAATGTACAGAGCCCAGCCTGCTCACAGCCACCCTCCTGCCACTGACATCTCTGGTCTTTGCCGGCAATGGTTTGCGGGACCATATGGTGATCTCCATAGCAAACAGGGTCTCTCTTTAAAAGTTTTAACACAAGTGTGCCATGTTTCTGCCAACTGACAGACTGAGTACAGCATTTTTCGTGGGGTGCCTTTAACTCATAAAGAACTTAGATAGTGTATGTTCGACATATGATCCAGACAACTTCTTTTCTGATCCCAGGCCATTGTCAAACTATCCTACTACAAATCAGAGCTATGTTGCACCATAATATAAAAAGATGTCTGGCTGTCGCATGCCACTCCTTGGCCATGGTAATTTTAACATTAACTATCACTGCTGCATCTCCCTGCTCAGACAAACTCAATCAAAAGTCCATTTAAGTGGTAGAACATTATCATTGGAATCGGGCACATCGTGTTTTTGAGCACATATAACAGTAGGGCAAAAACATCACTATTACACTGAAATAGAACCCATTATGAAAAGCTATAACATCTTCCAGAACCCCACTTATTGGCTCAATGTAACCACTGCTCTCCTCACATTCATTGTGTATTGGTCTTGCGGGCACCAGGACACACAGATCCCTATATTGGTCTCTTCCAGCCCACTCTTATACCTGGCTTGTCTTTCCTCTGTCCAGCCCCACTTTCCCAATGGGAACAGTCGTGATTTGCTACAATTGGTATAAAACCCTAAAGCATTTCCAATCCCAGCAGTGTCTCTAAGAATTAGGGGACAGCTACCTCCGGCACCTTCAAGTATACAAGCGCATCATCACCATATAGTAAGAGAACATGCGTCACCCTGCCCACCACTATTCCCCACTGAAGCATCTGTGTGCAGTCTACCAGCCAAAGGCTCTATTGCTAGAGCAAATAGCGGGATTGATAACAAGAATCCCTGTTGTAGGAAGCTGGCTCTTTTATATAGTGGACCAAAATGAGGTACACTGTGTAAAGAGTCTAGGCAAACCCCAGTTGCCTGAAAGACTCACAAATGAATACTTGAATGCTCATTTGTGGTAGTGTGGGTGAGCAGACAGGCTTATCAGCTGGTAGTGCTAAACAGAATTGATTGCACACCCAAAGGCAGTAAGTGAGACCCACACTCAAAGAAATACGGCGCCAATTTATAGAAATAACACTTTATATATGAATTTAGATACCAAGATCATCGAAATCATTTTAGTACTTTGAGTTCTAAATTTGTATAAGTTTCAAAAGTTGACGGGGATTGGGGGGGGGGGGGGGGGGGGGATGAAAAATTTCCTAGTAACCATGACGGAAAGTTTCAATTCTATTAAGGACGCGGAGGCGAGGATTATGCTGTAACTTCCTTTATTCCTACAGCCAGCAGTATTCAACTCCAACAATAACAAAAACTAGCATTCCCAAGGTGCATGGGTAGTTCATAGTGTCCACCAATCAGCATGCCCCGTCATCCCCGAAGGCGTGTGCTTCCCGGGTCAACTCCTCTTTCGAGACTGCGCCCAGAATTAATGTCCAACTCGTCACTCGTTCTTGACTCCATCAGATCCTGAAAGAAAGAACCAGAGGCCCATGACTCTGTTCTCCAGTGCGAGATAAACAACCATTCAAAATCACAGAAGCAGGATGACAGAAGGCATGCTATCGAAACCATTAAAAAGAGAATACTTATACCATACGAGGCCTCGCTCACCCAAGGAAAGGCAAACTACTAAATCCATTGTCCGGGTGGGAACAGGAGGTCTCCAGAGCCCTGGGTGGGAATAATCCTCGCCTCCGCGTCCTTAATAGAATTGAAACTTTCCGTCATGGTTACTAGGAAATTTTTCATTCTATGGCAGGACCGGAGGCGAGGATTATGCTCATTCAAAGCTTATCCACCACCAGCGAGGCCATATCCATGACTCGCTTAAAGTAGAACCTCTTAAACATCGAATCCGATGACCAGTCTGCTGCGTTCAAGATATCCTCCAACCTGGCACCCAGGGAGAAGGCCTTTGACGCCATAGCGCCCCGCACAGAATGGGCTCCAAACTGCGAGACATTTATGCCCGCCTCTTGCATCACCCATCGGATCCAACGAGCTATCGTTGGTGGTGAGACAGCTTTGAAGGGCTTACGTAATGAAAGCAACAACTGCCGTTCGCCTGGAGGGCGAGTCTCTTCAGTCATGGACTCATATTCCTTAAGACACCTAACTACGCATAGTTTAGGGGAATGATCGAAAGCTGGATAAGAAATGATCCTAGAGTCCGACTTCGTCCTCCTGACAATGTGGAAGGTAACTCCTTGAGGTGTATACTCTACCTGAAATGTCCAGAGCTCTAACGTCTGAGACTCTGCGACATGAAACCAGGCATAAAAGCATCGCCAATTTTGCTGACAATTCCTTCCTGGACAGGTACCTATTGGCCTGCCAGGACTTGAACAGGCGAAGGACCTTGTTAACGTCCCAAAGAGAAGAATATCTGGGTTCTGGAGGGAGCGACAAGCGAATGCCTCTCAGCAACTTACAAACCATGGGATGCTCACCCACGGGATGACCCTGGACCGGCATATGCCCTGCCGAAATCGCCGAACGGTAAGAGTTAATCGTTCTATAGGCAAGGCCCTGCGACGCTAGTGACTCCAAGAAGTTTAGGATAGCTACCACTTCGCACTCCATGGGATCGTGGTCGTTCCGAACACACCAACCGACCCATCTAGCCCAGGCCGACTTATATCGTTTGTTGGTGCTGTCCGCCCATGCCGCTCCCAGCAGCCTCTGAGCGTCCTGCGATAAGCCGCCGACTCTCCAGCGATGCCTGAAATCCGCCATGCCACTAGGGGCATCCTCCCTTGCTGGAGAAGTGGATGGGGAAGACCTTGCGGATCCCTCAGAAGAAGAGGATCTCGGGGTAGTAGGATTGGAGAATCCCAAGAAAGTTCCAGAAGAACTGGAAACCACACTTGAGACCTCCAATATGGTGTAATCAAGACCACCCTTGTCCGCTGCCTGCGAACTTGAGTCGTAAGTCGCATGATCATTGCGAATGGGGGAAAGGCATAGCCCGCTCCTACGGACCAATCCTGCAGGAAGGCATCCGTGGCCGCTGCTAAAGGATCCGGTTTCCAACTGTAAAATTTCGGTAACTGGTGGTCCAACCTGGACGCAAACAGATCCACTGAAAACGGACCCCACGTGTTGAAAAGACGGCGAAAAACCGCTGGTTGATGTTGCCACAGGCTCATATCCGTCCAACTTCTGGAGCACCGGTCTGCCACCACATTGGCGACTCCCGGAAGGTACTCCGCTGACACCGAGATACTGTGGGACAGGCAAACATCCACAAATCCTTGGCCAGATCCGCCAACGCTTTGGACTTCATCCCTCCCAGGTGGTTGATATAACGCACCGCCGAGACGTTGTCCATTTTCAATAGGACATTGCACGAGACCTTGTCCTTGGTCCAACAGCGAATGGCAAAGGAGCTGGCCATCAACTCTAGGCAGTTGATGTGCAACCGGCTTTCTTCTACAGACCATTTTCCTCCTGTAGAGGATTCTCCGCAACGATCCCCCCAACCCAGCTTGCTGGCGTCGGACTCTATGACCAAATCGGGGTCGCAACCGAAAATGGCCCTGCCATTCCAGGCCTCCATATGGTCGAGCCACCATCTCATCTCCGTACGCACTTCTTCTGTAAGCGGAACTTGGTCCGAATACTGAAGCCCCCTGCGGAGGTGCGACGCCTTGAGACGCTGAAGAGCTCTGTAATGGAGCGGACCGGGACAAATCGCCTGAATCGACGAGGACAAGAGGCCTACCACCCTTGCAATCTGCCGAAGCGGAGGGGCGTGCTATTGTTCGCCTGAGTTCTCTGCGAATCTTGACAATCTTCCTGGGAGGGAGGCTTAGTGTCCGAGCCACCGAATCGATGGTGAACCCTAAGAAGGTCACTTGTCGTGAAGGAATCAGAAGGGACTTTTTGTCGTTGATGACAAACCCTAAGCTCTGCAATAACTCCGTAGTGTCGCGGAGACGACTGGACAACTGCTCTGGGCACTGCTCCAGCAACAGGATGTCGTCCAAATAAACGATGAGTCGCAAGCCCATCCGCCGCAACGTCTCCACCACCGGCTTGAGGACCTTCGTGAAGCACCACGGTGCTGATGATAGGCCGAAGGGGAGGGTCGCGAACTCGTAGACCTGATCTCTCCACATGAACTGAAGGAAACGGCGGTGGGGAGGGAACACCGGCACTGTCAGATACGCTTCCTTCAAGTCCAAGCGGACCATCCAGTCCCCAGGCTGCAGCAGATCGCGCAGTAGGTGGATCCCCTCCATTTTGAAATGGCGGTAAACCAGCCACTGGTTGAATTCCTTGAGGTTTATGACGGGGCGCTGTCCGCCGTCCGTCTTGTCCACCACAAAAATGTTGCTGAGGAAACCCCGCGGATGTAAAGGAGCAGGGGCTATCGCTCTTTTCCGCAAAAGATCCGCCACCTCCTTGTCTAAAAGAGCGGCTTTGTCCCGTGCGAAAAACAGCGGTCGGGGTCGAACATCCTGCACAGGAGTCCCATAAAACTCTACCTGAAAGCCCCGTACAGTCTGCAACACCCAGGCGTCTGAGGTAATAGTTCTCCAGTTGCTCTCAAAGAGCCAATCTGCCCCCCACCCCGAATTGTGACAGAGGAAAGGCACTCACCTGAACCGGCCAGCTGCTGACCTCGGCCCCTGCCTCCTCTGCCTCGGGAGCCCCGGCTGAACTGGAAGAACTCTTGACGTCCTGACTCTGCGGCCTTCTTTCCGCCTCTCTGCGGGCCTTGCGAGTAGAACTTGCTGGCCGAGCGGCCCCTGCCACGACCGGCGCTGACAAACACGCGGACGAAACACCTTCTTTATTGAAGTCTGTGCTCTATCCAAGGACGTGAAAGTAGAGACGAATTTCGTCAACTCCTTAATAAAAGGCTCGCAGAACAAACCCCCATTTGCCACTGCGCCCGCCTCCGAAGAGGCTAGGTCCCCCAGCTTGGGGTCCACTTTGAGTAGAAAGGACCTGCGCCTCTCAGAGAGGGCGCAATTTGCGTTTCCCAGGAAAACAACTGCTCTTTGAGCCCAATTAGAAATGCGTTCAGGGGACAAGGCAGACCCCGAAGATTTAGCTTCCTCCGCCAACTCCAAGATCTTCGTGAGGGGCCCAGTGAGGTCCAGGAGCTTGTCCTGGCAATTCTTCCAGGATCTGTCGATACCCTTTTTGGGGTCTCGAATATACTTCTGCAGAAAAGTCGCCATCTTCTGGTCGACCTCCGGAGTGATGGCCACCTTGCCCGGAAGGACCGGCCGGGGACACTCTGCCCTAAGGCAGGCTCTCACCTCCTTCTCCAAAGGTTTGCGAAGCCGACTGGCTACAAATGCTGTCACCCTAGGGGATGGAAGCCAAGTGGATGAACGGGGATGTACCAGATCCTCAGGGACCAACATATCCGCGGGTCCCTCGGGTTGCGCAGAACGGTCTAGTGGGGGAGCGCTAGAAAAACCTGCGGTAGACGGACCTGCTTCGTCCAGGGAGTCCTCCTCCGACTCCTCAACCTCGTCTGCAGTAAACTGCGACTCCTCTGGGGGCTCCGAGAACAAATCCTGTTCCAGACGCCGAGACTTAGCCAGAAACGCGGTTTTTAGACGCTCAAACGCCCCTGGGACGGGCCCTTTGGCCAGCTTCCGCTTCTCAGCACGTTGGGGCTGCTCGGACTGTAAAGCCTGGGCATATTTCATAATGCGGCGCTCAAAAGGCCCCATTGCCGCCTCTACCGCCCTATAGATGGACGTATCGACCGCCTCACAAAACTCGTCATCCAAAGGAATGACCTGGAGGGTCTCTTCTTCGGCGTACTCTGCCTCCATTGTGCAGTAGGCACTTGTGCCCTCCAACTACAAATCCCGTGGAACCGGGCTAGTAAGTGCGCGAAGTGCTATTTTGTGCCGCCCAGCGGCTGGTCAGAAGAGGGGGCCTGCCCCTTCCCACAGCAAGCGAGCTGGCAAGGACGCCGTCTGCCCGCAATCGCCTCACGGCAAAGGTCTGACCCTAAAGGGGGTGTCCTGCTGTGGTAATCAAAGCCACTGAGGCTAGCATTCAACATTCAACCAGGTACCCGGTGTCAAGGTCCCAGACTCTCCGCCGCAATAAACAAATGCCTAACGACCGCGGGCGCATTCAAACTCGCTGGTCCCGCTACCGGAAGTGCTCGACCAGCGAGACGACAAATGCACCCCCCAGCGTTGGCACCATGCGAGCGGGAAGAATGGGGCCGCGAGCGGAGCTCACCGAACGCTCCCGCGGCCCCCACAGTAACAATCACAATCGCGCCGCAGCGCCCGAGACAGCCGCCGACCGATCCGCAGCGCGTGTCTCCTCACCGCGTCCTCCACATCAAAGGCGGCGCGAGAAGAAACACACGGGCGCGAGACGGAGAAGCTCTCCTTTGCACGCTAAGACCGGCAAACCTACAGGCAGCGATCGTCAAGTATTAAACATGAAAGCTCCCTAAAAAGCAAACAACAATACAATAATCGTTGTGAGGGAAAGAAAATCAACTTAACTGCGTGGCAGCAGGAAAGAAAGAGGAGTTGACCCGGGAAGCACACGCCTTCGGGGATGACGGGGCATGCTGATTGGTGGACACTACGAACTACCCATGCACCTTGGGAATGCTAGTTTTTGTTATTGTTGGAGTTGAATACTGCTGGCTGTAGGAATAAAGGAAGTTGCAGCATAATCCTCGCCTCCGGTCCTGCCATAGAATTCAGTCTAGGTGATTGACCTTTGAGACAACCGTGCACGTAGGAACACCATTGGTACACTTATTTTCAGGCTATGGGGCTCGGGTGCAGTTGTGCCTTTTTGCGTCTGGTTTGGTGTTGGAGTCACTTGCGGTTGGAGGAGGCCTGCAGAAAGAGGCTGTGCCCAAAAGTCCAGTCTGGCCACACCCAAGGTTGGGTTAGGCTCTTGTGGGTCTCAGGATCCTGTGGGTACAGTCATCTCCCTCGGATTCTTGCTGTGGGTCGCGGGTGCAAAGGCACTTTGAGGTGTCTGGCTGGGGTTGGTCGTAGGTGCACTCTTGGTTTCTGCTGAAAAGGGGCAGAAAAGACAGCTGGGCCACTCACGATATGGATCTCACTGTCCCTGAAGTCCCTCAACGTGCAGGTTGGTTTTCCTCTGCGTTGGTGTCCGAACTGGACACAACAAGCATTTGGCTGCTGCAAGGAGTCAGGTACCCCAGGTATTGGTACTGCCCAGCTCTGGTCTGTCCTGGCATTCCCCACACTTGGAGGGAGGATGAATCTAACCTGTAGGAGCACAGGGACCTCTTCCTGGTCCTCCGCAATGTCTGTAGTCATGGTGCCAGATGGGCCCAGGGCAAGGGGAAGTAATTTCCACTGTCTGGGGAAGCCTTGGGTCACATATAGGCGGCAGAGACATTTGAAGCCTCCTGCCTTGATTTGCTGATTTACTAGCCTTCCTAGAGGGCAAATTATAAACACCTCCCACCAGAGCAGGCGGCGTTTCTGACCTCAGAGCATTGCTTTTACCTCCTAGGGGGTCAAACTAATTTGTGGTGGCAGGTTAGAATAGTCATCCAGCACACTAAAGGGCTAGTAAGGTTCAAGGGGTACCTCCTATTTCGTGTGGGTGTATTAATACAAGGTTTTTGATACCAAACACCACTGGTTTTGATTAAGGCATTATGTAGCTGGGAAACTCCTTTTGGCCAGTACATTAAATGGCTTCCCTGTTCACTTGTACTGTCAGTAATTGAACTGGCCAGCTCAGGAGCATATCTGCTCTTGCAGATATGTCCTCACATGTAATAGAATGCACCCTGCCTTAGGGCTGTAAGGCCTGCTGTAAGGGTGACTCACAAATATTACATGCAGTGAAAGGGGACATAGCATACAGGGTTTTCAGGTTTTAGAGCCCATTGTCACACAGCATGCAGTGGCAGACTGAGGTTGGTGCTGGGTCACTCAGTGGCACAAGATATGCTGCAGATCATAGGGACCTTCTTTAGTACCGAAGCCCTAGGTACCAGCGGTACCACTTAGTAATGACTCAGAGGTGCTAAAGGCCTGGCCAATTGCGGATCAATTGACCAGTTGCATTGTTTTGTGGGAATAACACTGTCACTGAGGACTTGGTAAGAACCCAGTGCAGTTAAGTCAGTTGTGTCAAATACCAGGCAAAAAGTGTGTGGGTGGGGGGGGAGGGGGGGGGGGGGGACTACTGCAGCAAAAGCCCAGTTTCCTACACCTCTCGGTTGCCTCTCTGCTGCTTTCAAGGATAGGTCTCCTGTACGTGCTCTGACTGTGAGATGTAAATAATTTAACTCTGCCTTTATATCTGGGGCCAAGTCCCTTAGTTATTAAGGTGTCCCACAGATTTGCCACTTCACCATATCGAATACACACTCCAAATGTAGGGAGACGACCGCCTAATCCTCATCTGACATAGCTACTGTTTGAATCGCCTGTATCAGTCTATGTATATTCAAATTTGCACTCTGTCCAGGGATAAATCCTGCCTGGATGTCTACGATCAGAGACGTTATAACTCCAAGTGGTCGGTTTGCTAACACCTCAATATTTTTACATCTGTGTTCAGCATAGACAAAGCGCCTATATAAAGGCAACAAGTTATAAATTTTCTCTCCTTTTGAATCAAAATTGTAGCTGCCTCTTCAACGGATGGGGTAAATGTCCCACCTCCCTCGCTTTGTGGAATACCTCCAACAACCTTTTCTGTATCAGTGAGGGCATTAAGTGGTAGAAATCACAGGATATCATCCGCACCAGGTGGCTCATTTTTCAGCATACCCTCTTGGGCTGGTTTCACTTCCTCCAGCTCAAGAGGAGCCACAGGAGAGGTTTGTCTTGTAAATTATGTCTGCAGCGTAAAATCCAGTGGATTTTGCCTAGTTCTCATTGATCGCATCCCTCACAACGATATTGCAACCACTGTTCATGCAGTTTCAGGGTTTAATGGCTGCTCCCTCTTGAGCAGCCATGCTAAGTCACCCCTGACTGGAAACCGCCGCTGCCTATTTCTTTTATTTGTTCAGGTGTAACCAGCTATCGTTCACCTGTCCACTGCAGCACATCACACATTTGGTGATCGTCCTCATCTTTAAGTACATTTGAGGGCCTGGTTGGGAGTTTGTATTGGATCTACTGCCACACCTTCACAAAACCATGGCTCTGGTCATGGCTACCTATGTACCTGGTCTCGTATCCTCGGGAGTAGGGATGTGAGGTTGGTATCCAATCACCAGTCCAACACTCAAAGTCTCCTGTCTGTATTAGTGTAGCCATCAGATAGAGGGCTATCATCGTCACGTGGTCTGGAAAGAAGGTGCCATCATCATTAGGGCTGTTTGTATTGACCAGACAGACCTTTATGCAATCTAGACGCCTCCGCCACTAGATACCACCCTTGGTAGTCTGTTTTCTTAGTGTGACATTGAAAGTGTCCCTGCCACATTCAAATGATCATGACCTGTTTAATTTGACTAAATCGCAACCAATAGGTGGCCCTCCATTTTTTTTTTTAAGTAGCTAATTTGTTTACCTCTTGTTTTTAGCAGGTGCTAGTCCTGCAATATTGCTATCTGCACCTCCTTAGATAACAAACCAGTCTTAACGTCTAGCCGTAGATTCCCTACCTTTGAATTCCCCAGGCGTCAGGCTGGATCTGTAAGATTTTTTGTCGAGCAATACCCTTGTGCGCCGGTAGGTGGCATCCGTCGGCTCTGCGTGACATCGGCATAGTCTCGACCATTGTGATGTCCACGTTGCCTATATAGGCATCACCTTGGTGTGCTAATGTCAGTTCTTTTCTTTCTGCATCTGCCAGCTGAGATTCGTGGAGAGCTACCCTCTCCCTTTTGACAGGCTTTTTCGGACTTTTTCGTCTAACATTTTTTAGGGTGTAGGTTTCCTAGACCCGTCAACAAAGACTTCTGGATTCAAGCCATGCAGCGCCTGCCACTGCCATGTCAGTGACAGATCCACACTTAGTTTGTCTTTGGTGCCTGGAGCACAACCACGACTCGCTGTCGCGCTCAGACTGCCGGGCATGGCTCTGAAAGCTTTGAGGGAGCGGTCCGTAAAGCTGCTTGCAGGCAGTCTCTTGGCACCGCGTTGTTTGCCCCGGAGGTCTCAATCATGGTCCCTGTTGAGAGGAAGGTCCGGGCATCGCTCCGGGAGCCATAAGTCTTTGTCCTCCCACTCGAAGGTACTAAGCTTAAGCACAAGAAGTCTCGCTCTTTCTTTCTGTCTTTTTTTCTCCCTCTCCCTCTCCCTCTCCCTCTCCCTCTCCCTCTCCCTCTCCCTCTCCCCTCTCCCCTCTCCCTCTCCCTCTCCCTCTCCCTCTCCCTCTCCCTCTCCCCTCTCCCCTC